>NC_058520.1:303776851-305087268 GCF_904849725.1 Hordeum vulgare subsp. vulgare | reverse complement strand
AAAGGGTCTTCCGAGGATGACAGCCATGGCATCATCCTCAGGAATATCCAAGATAACAAAGTCTGTTAAGATAGTGGTGTTAGCAACCACAACAGGCACATCCTCGCAAATGCCGATAGGGAAAGCAGTTGATTTGTCGGCCATTTGCAGAGAAATTTCAGTGGGTGTCAACTTATCCAATTCTAGTCTACGATAAAGAGAGAGCGGCATGACACTAACACCGGCTCCAAGGTAACATAAGGCAGTTCTTACGGAGTTTCCTTTAATTGAGCAAGGTATAGTGGGCACTCCGGGATCACCAAGTTTCTTAGGAGTTCCACCTTTGAAAGTGTAGTTGGCAAGCATGATGGAGATCTCAAGATCTGGTATCTTCCGTTTATTGGTCACGATATCTTTCATGTACTTGGCATACAGAGACATCTTGAGGATATCAGTTAACCGCATCTGCACAAAGACGAGTCTTATCATCTCAACGAAGCGCTCAAAATGCTCATCGTCCTTTTTCTTGGATGGCTTAGGAGGAAAGGGCATAGGTCTCTGAACCCATGGCTCCCTTTCTTTACCATGCTTCCTAGCAGTGAAGTCATTCTTATCGTATCTCTTAGGTTGTGGGTTATCAGGATTAATCGTAGGTTCAATCTCCACATCCTCATCATTGCTAGGTTGAGCATCATTATGTACATCGCTGTCCATATTGCCACCAGATTCATGTTCATCACCAGATTGTGTTTCGGCATCAGACGCAGAAATATCATTAGGTTCTTCAGGTGTGATTGTATTTGATGAACTGGTGTGTAGGCTTCTATCATCCTTCTTCTTCTCCTTAGGATGATTAGGTCTATCAGCATTGATTCCTTGAGAATCTTGATCAATTCTCTTAGATGACCTTCAGGATACAAAGGTTCCTGAGTCATTTTGCCTCCTCTAGTAATGACTCTAACAGAGTTGTCATTTAATTCATTGAGCAGGTCATTCTGAGCTTTAAGTACTTGTTCTACCTGAGTAGTAATCATAGAGGCATGTTTACTCAGAAGCTTCAGATCATTGACATTTCTGTCTACACAAGCAATTAAATGGCTAAGCATACGAGTACTTTGTTCCAAATGTCTGCTAACATAATCATTGAAACTCTGTTGTTTGGCAACAAAGTTGTCAAATTCGTCAAAGCCTAGGCTAGCAGGTTTATCAAAAGGAATATCACTCTCATCAAACCTTCGCAGAGAATTCACTTCTACTACCTGTATCGGGTTATCGAGACCATGGATCTCTTCGATAGGTGGTAGATTTTTGACATCTTCAGATCTAGTGCCTTTCTCATGCATAGATTTCTTGGCTTCTTGCATATCTTCGGGACTGAGGAATAGAATACCTCTTTTCTTCGGAGTTGTCTTAGGAGGTGGTTCGGGAATAGTCCAAGCATTATCGTTGATCACGATGTTATTCAGCAGGGTCTCAGCTTGTTCTACAGTTCGTTCCCTAAAAACACAACCGGCACAACTATCTAGGTGGTCTCTAGAGGCATCGGTAAGTCCGTTATAGAGGATATCAAGTATCTTGTTCTTCTTAAGAGGGTGATCAGGCAAAGCATTCTGTAGCTGGACGAGCCTCCCCCAAGCTTGTGGAAGACTCTCTTCTTGGAGTTGAGCAAAGTTGTATATTTCCTGCAAGGCAGCTTGCTTCTTATGGGTTAGGGAAATATTTCTCACAGAAGTAATAGACCATCTCCTGGGGACCACGCACACATCCAGGAGCAAGAGAGGTGAACCAGGCTTTAGCATCATCCTTTAGAGAGAAAGGAAACAACTTAAGGATATAGTAGTGGCGGATCTTCTCCTCATTAGTGAAAAGGTTGGCTATATCGTGTAGTTTGGCAAGATGGGCTATGACCGTCTCAGACTCATAACCGTGAAAAGGATCAGATTCGACTAGAGAGATTATCTCAGGATCGACAAAGAATTCATAATCCTTATCGGTGATAAAGATAGGTGAAGTGGCAAACTTCGGGTCACATTTCATCCTAGCTTCCCGAGATTTCTCCTTCCACTTGAGAAGTAATTTCTCAGCGTCATAGGCATCCTTACACGCAAGAAAATCCTTAGCTATCTCTCCCTCCATAACGTAACCCTCAGGTATATCAGACAATTCATATTTAGGAGAGCTAGATCTAGCAGGAGCAAAAGCAGGTTCTATCTCAATAGTATCGGAAGTATCAGAAGCATCACGAGCATTGGCAATAACTCTAGCAATATGAGGATCAAGGAACACTCCTAGTGGAACATCAGGCAAAGTAACATCTCTAGCAGTATCAAGCATAGCATGATCAGGAAAAATAGCATCTCTAGCATCATCAGGCAAAGCAGTATCAAGCATAGTATCTCTAGCAGTATCAAGCATAGCATCTCTAGCAGTATCAGGCATAGTATCAAGCATAGTATCATCAGGCATAGTATCAGGCATAGCATCTCTAGCAGTACCATCATAAGCATCATCAAGCAAAGGCGACATATCAAGATTTCTAGCAGAAGGTGATATCGCAAACTTACTCATAACTGAAGGTGAATCAAGTGCAGAGCTAGATGGCAAATCCTTACCTCCCCTCGTAGTTGAGGGCAAGACTTTGGTCTTCGGATCCTTCAGATTCTTCATAGTGGTCAGCAGATATAAATTCCAAGTGACTCAGAGAATATAGAAATACCTCCCCGGCAACGGCGCCAGAAAAATGCCTGATGCCAACTGTTCTTCCCCTTTGCAACGGCCCTAGAAGAATGCTGCTAGCACTCCCCGGCAATCGAAACTAGAAGAATGTTGTTGACGGCCCACAAGCACATGGGATCGCAGCAGTTTTCGAGGGTAGAGTATTCGACCCAAATTTGTTGATTCGCACGACGGGAGGTGAGAGAATACTCTCAAGTATTAGCAGTTGAATTGTCACATTCAACCACACCTGAAATATTAGTATCTGCAAGCAAAGTAGTAACAGCAAAGTAGCGAGTAACGGCGGTGTAACGGGCAATAGCAGCGGCAAGGAAAAGCAGTAGTGACAGCAGTTGCAAGTAGCAACAGTAGCAAGTGACAGTAGTAGCAACAGTAGTAGCACAGCAAGACAAGTAACAGCAGTAGCAACAGTAGTAGCAGCAGCAGAGCAAGACAAGTAACAGCAGCAGGAATAGTAGTAGCAGCACCAGAGCAAGACAAGTAACAGTAGTAGCAACAGTAGTAGCAGCAGTAGTAGGACAAACTCGTAGGCAATGGGTTGGTTATTTGTTTTGATGATATTCATCATGCAACAGTTATAACACGGAGAGATATGTGGCTAGCTCCCGTTCGTCAATGTGATGTAGGCATGCATTCCGTGTGTCGTCATACGTGCTTAGGGAAAAGAACTTGCATGACATCTATTGTCCATCCCTCCCATGGCAGCGGTGTCCAAAAGGAAACTACGGGATATTATGGTTCTCCTTTTAATAAAGAACCGGACCAACGCATTAACACTTGGTGAACACATGAACTCCTCAAACTATGGTCATCACCGGGAGTGGTTCCGGTTATTGTCACTCCGGGGTTGCTGGATCATAACACATAGTAGGTAACTACAACTTGCAAGATCGGATCTAAAACACACATATATTGGTGACAACATAATAATTTAAGATCTGAAATCATGGCACTCGGGCCCTAGTGACAATCATTAAGAATGGCAAAGTAGTAGCAACATCAATCTCAGAACATAGTGGATACTAGGGATCAATCCCCATCAAAACTAACTCGATTACATGATAGATCTCATCCTACTCATCACCGCCCAGCGACCCTACAAATAGATTACTCACGAACGACGAAGAGCTTCATGGAATTGGAGAGGGAAGAAGGATGATAATGAGGATGGCGACGATTTCCCCTCTCCGGAGCCCAAGACGGACTCCAGATCTGCCCTCCAGATGAAGAACAGGTGGTGGCGGCGCCTCCGTATCGTAAACGCGATGAAAAAGTTCTCTCTTTATTTTTTCTGGGACGAAAGGGGACTTATAGACCTGAGGTTGGGGGCGGCAGAGCCGTGTGGGCCCCACAAGCCTGCCCACCGCCACCAGGGGGGTGGTGGCGGAGCCAGGGCTTGTAGCCCACTGGCCCACTTCCTTAGGTGGAACTTGGCGCGGATATTTTTTATATTTTCCAAAACTTCTCCCCGTAAATTTTCAGGACATTTGGAGAACTTTGATTCTGCACAAAAATAACACCAAGGCAATTCTGCTGAAAACAGCGTCAGTCCAGGTTAGTTCCATTCAAATCATGCAAATTAGAGTCCAAAACAAGGGCAAAAGAGTTTGGAAAACTAGATACGATAGAGGTGTATCAAGGAGACTCAAATATTTATCATGAATAATGTGAACACAAACCCATAGTTCATTAGATCCCAACAAACACATTGCACAAAAGGAATTACATCATATGAATCAAAGAGGAGATGTGATGATTATTGTATTGTAGATCAAAGAGAGAGAGAGAGATTGCCATCTAGGTACTGGCCATGGACCCGTAGGTCTATGGTGCACTACTCACACATCATCGTGAGGGTAACATGGTTGATGAAGAGGCCCTCCATGATCGATCCCCCCTCCGACAAGGTGCCGAAATAGATCTCCAGATGGCCTCCCGTCGGAACACAGACTTGACGCAGTGTAAAAAGTGTTTCAGGACTCCTTCTTGTGTTTTTAGGGTAGATTAGAATTTATAAGCCAAAGAACGGAGTCAGGAGGGTGATGACAGATGCAAAAGCCATCAGGGCGCCCCCAGGCCATGCCCTGTTTGCTTATGGGCCCCTCCTGAGGCCTCTGACCTTCTTCTGATGCTCGCTGGTCTTCTTTTTGTCCAGAAAAAATAACGAATTTTTTCAGGGCAATTGGACTTCGTTTGGTATGGAAAACCTGAAAAGTGAAAAACACATAGAAAACAACAACTCACATTGGGCACTGGGTCATTAGGTTAGTGCTCAAGAATAATATAAATTGGTAAACAAATACCCCAAAAGTATTCTAGAATGATAATATATTAGCATGGAACAATAAAAAATTACACGTACATTTGAAACGCATCAAGCATCCCCAAGCTTAATTCCCGCTCGTCCTTGATACGTCTCCATCGTATCTACTTTTCCAAACTATTTTGCCCTTGTTTTGGACTCTAATTTGCATGATTTGAATGGAACTAACCCGGACTAACGCTGTTTTCACCAGAATTGCCATGGTGTTGTTTTTGCGCAGAAATAAAAGTTCTCGGAATGACATGGAAATTGAAGAGGATTTTTTGTGGAATATATAAAAATACTGGCGCAAGAATCAACAGGAGGAGTGGAGCGAGGAGCCCACAAGCCCACCAGGTGCGCCCCCTGGCCGCGCCTAGCAGGCTTGTGGGGCCCTCGAAGCTCCGCCGCCTCCAACTCCAGCTCTATTTAGTCCCTTTCGTCCGGAAAAATATCAAGGAGAAGATTTCATCGCGTTTTATGATACGGAGGCGCCGCCACCACCTATTCTTCCTCTGGAGGGAAGATCTGGAGTCCATTCTGGGCTTCAGAGAGGGAAGATCGTCGCTATCGTCATCACCAACCTTCCTTCATCGCCAATTCCATGATGCTCTTCACCGTTCATGAGTAATCTCATCATAGGCTTGCTGGACGGTGATGGGTTGGATGAGATCTATGATGTAATCGAGTTAGTTTTGATGGGGATTGATCCCTAGTATCCACTATGTTCTGAGATTGATGTTGCTACTACTTTGCCTTGCTTAATGCTTGTCACTAGGGCCCGAGTGCCATGATTTCAGATCTGAACCTATTATGTTCTTGTCAATATAGGTGTGTTCTTGATCCTATCTTGCAAGTTGTATTCACCCACTATGTGTTTTGACCCGGCAACCCCGGAGCGACAATAGCCGGAACCTCTCCCGGAGATGACCATAGTATGAGGAGTTCATGTATTCACTAAGTGTTAATGCTTTGTTCCGGTTCTCTATTAAAAGGAGAACCTTAATATCCCGTAGTTTCCATTAGGACCCCGCTGCCACGGGAGGGATGGACAATAGATGTCATGCAAGTTCTTTTCCCTAAGCACGTATGACTATATTACATTACATTGACGAACTGGAGCTAGATACTTATCTCCCCGTGTTGTAACTGTTGCATGATGAATGCCATCCGACATAATTATCCATCACCGATCCAATGCCTACGAATCTTTTCTACTGGTCCTTGCTACGTGACTTTGCCGCTACTGCTGTCACTACTGCTACTGTTATTCTGTCGCTACTGCTGTCACTGCTGCTACTATTACCATTTCTACTATTGCTATCACACCACTTTGCTACTGATACTTTGCTGCAGATACTAGGTCTTTCAGGTGTGGCTGAATTGACAACTCAACTGCTAATACTCGATAATATTCTTTGGCTTGCCCTTGTGCCGGATCAACAAATTTGGGTTGAATACTCTACCCTCGAAAACTGTTGCGATCCCCTATACTTGTGGATTATCAAGACTATTTTCTCGTGCCGTTGCCAGGGAGGCATAACTCTATTCTCTGAGTCACTTGGGATTTACGTCTGCTGATCACTATGAGGAATCCAAGAGATCCAAAAACTAAAGTCTTGCCCTCAACTACGAGGATAGGTAAGGAACTGCCATCTAGCTCTGCACTTGATTCACCTTCAGTTATGAGTAAGTTTGCGACACCACCTCCTGCTAGAAATTTTGATGTGTCGCCTGTGCTTGGTGATGCTACTTCTGCTGTCCATGATGCTTGTGATGATGCTTTTCTTGATACTGCTTTTCCACTAGGTGCATTCCTAGATGCACAAATAGCTAGAGTTGCTGCTAGATGTGATGATACTTCTGAAACTGCTGAGATTATTGAAGTAGAACCTGCTATGTCGCCTGTTAGAACTAGCTCTCCTAGATATGAATTGCCTAATATGCCTGAGGGTTATGTTATGGAGGGAGAGATAGCTCAGGACTTTCTTGCTTGTCAGGATAGCTATGTGTGGGAACCTCGATCCTAAGTTATAGGAATCCAGCCTGTAACACATCGCATCTCTTTGCAGTCTCACGCACGGTTAACCCCACGGCTGCAGCCTTACCTTAGCCGGGACCGTTTGCGCCTTTTGACTCGCGTATGCAATTGTGTCGCTAGCAATCCAATGACAAAGAACCCGAATCGACATGTCTAGTCATAAACCAAAGTGGCAGTTCCGCACAGGGACAAGCATACATGACCGCAAAGAAGGTGTCGGTCACCAGCGAATGTAGACGAGACATAGCAAGCTACAAGGACTCCATTACATCGCGTGACATTTCCCCAAAGGGGACAAACACAACAACTAAGAAGGACACACGCCGGTCAACCAATGTGTCGGGAGAAGTAGTGAGCTACCATGGCTCGTTGGATCACAAAGGGGCATTTCCCTGTAAAGAATGCTACTAAAGTCTACGACTAGGTAATCGAACCCCATACATATCAAGTACGACACACGTACGCATGGCATACCGATATGTATAGATACATCGATGGCATCACAACATAACCATAAACATACAAGCTTTATTTAAAAGGCTCGGAAGAGCCACACACATAATATTACACAGTAGGGGTCTCACGACCCATCATAATAGTCATTCAAGTTACAAGCCAGCAGAAGTAGATAAGCTGTCTGAGTACAGACAGATGAAACTACATGGCACATGGCCTGACTATACTACAGACCCACCCTACGGCTAGATCGTAGTTGGGATACCAGCTACTCGTTGTCGTCGATGTCTAGGAAGAACCCTCCATTAGGGTCATTAACAACCTCTGCAACAAATATGAAGCAAACATGAGTACAGAGGTACTCAGCAAGACTTTAGGATAACTATCTACTCATGCAATGTATCAATAAGGAATTGTGGGGTTTCATGCGGAAAGCCAGCATTTGACTCGTGGCTAGACAACTTCCATTTTTAAATATTTTTTGACAACTTGATTTCTCGCACACGAGTCCACTAACACCACAACAATACTCTGTCGTGGAATCATTCCGTCTCCATGCGGAAATGCCGTCCACGACACTCACGCTTAACTTGACAATTTTATGAGTAGCCATTGAAGTTATCTATGAACAACATATGTCTCCAAGTAGTCCATATCCGCGGACGCGGCTATTCGAAGAGATAATAACCCTGCAGGGGTGTACCTCGTCACACACGCTCTTGCCACTTATCACCATGTGCACGTCATGCACCTCGGCAACCTTCAAGCGGAAGCCCAGCGAGGGAGTCGGCCACGACCGTTAACCACGCTAATACTTGGTCCAGGTCTATCGCCTATCTGAGGCTAACCCGCACGGAAGTCCGGCCAAGGTTTTCGCCACGGCCCCAAACGATGTGCGCAGGGTTCCCAAGCCCACCATCCGGGTGCCACTTGGTACACCGTGCCACTGCCTACCGCATCACAACCCACCTCTCAGGTCAGCGCTATGCACGGGCTCCAGCATGACTATAAACACCAGAAACTACTTGCAACTCCTGGACCGAGTACTAAGCGATTAATAATTCGAGAGTTTCAATTAAGTATCCCAACGTGTGGTCGTATCTAGTCTTGGATTACATACACAGAACTCAGTTCCTAAGGACCGTTCCAATGAAACAACCCGCCATGTACTCCTACATAGCCTTTCACCGGAACCTTTACCAAATCAGATTCAACACACCACCTTTACTTACTGAACACATTCTCACAATTCTCTTCATCTCCCAGATGACAGACCATACAAAACTCTAAGCATAGCATGCATAGCAGGATAAGGCACTTCATGGCTCAAGCATCTACCAGGTATGCTAGGTTGCAAGGTCCAGCTATCTACTGTGACAAAGACAGGTCATGCAAAGGAAGTGGGTTCAACTATCGTGGCAAAAGCATTTGAAGCATTTGATCCTAATGCAATAAGTAAGTGCAGGAGCGAGAACATGGGATTTATCGGGATGATCAAAATGGTTTCTTGCCTTGTTGCTCAGAAGAGGGACAATATCCTTCAGTCGGATATTCAGTGGAATCCGAAGGAGCGGAGCCTACCGAAGGAAATGACAACAATCAATAACAATCATATGCAACAAGATGATGCATGAGCATGGCATGAGGATGCAAGGTGGTATGCTATTATGGCTAACATTTATTAGGTTTGAAGTTGATTTGAATCAGATTCAAATGTCACTTCAAACGAGGTATTCTCGAATACAAATTTAATTGATTCGACCTGATGCTCAGATCAACTTGTTTTTAACATGCATGGAGATGATATGTTAAGTTGCTGGTTGTGATTGAGCAATGTTTGATCATAGCATTTGAAGTGGAATTCAAATGATTTTCAAATTCCATCTCCAAAGCATTTATAAAATTTAACTTATTCATTATTCTACATGTTTGGTCCAGTAACATGTTTGAAAATGACATATTCAAATTCCTTGGATTTTTCTGATACTTATACATATATAAATTATTTTCATTGGAGTTACAGGTTAATTTCTATGATTTTTAGAAGTTTTGGCATTTTTCTGGAATTCTTTTAAATCAGAAAATCTTTACTGCATCAGCATGACATCAGCAGGGCCAACTGTCCGTTGAAAGTCAAACCTGACCAGTGGGACCCACTGGTGAGTGACTCTCGTCAGTTTTAGATTAGTTTTAAACTTAATTAGCTAATTATTAGTACTGGACCCACATGTCAGTGACTTATTAGATTAATTAACTTTATTTTTATTAATCCAAATTATCCATAGGCTTACCCCACGCGTCAGTGGCTCAGGCCAGCTAAGATCCACTGGCGGCGAGGTCGTCCTCGCCGGCGGGGAGCCTCCAGTGACCACCAGAATGGCGGAGGGCATCGGAAACTCGTCTCCGACGACCAAACGCATGGCAGAAACCACAGGGAGATCGACCACTTGACCGCGCGCACGATGGGGCAAACCCCACGGGTTGGGGTGGCCGGAATCGAAGCCGGCGACGAGCTGCAGCGGCGACCAAGTTCGGCCATCGTCGAGGTCATCGGAAACAGGGTCAAAATGCGCGGGGCTGGGCTCCTAAAGCATCTACGCGACGGCCTGAAGCTGCTGGTGGCCTCAGATGGACCAACCGTTCACCGGAGGGCTATCGGCGACGAGCTCCCGCGGCGGATCTCGTCGGGCTCTGGTGAAATCAAGGCTAGAGGAAGGGATCGAAGTGGGAAACTTGGGGGAAAGCTGCACAAGCTCACGAGGAGTGCAGAGGTGGCGCTAGCTTTCTCGGGGAGGCGCTTTAGGCGTTAAATCGATCGGAGCTCGCCGGCGGCCGAAGCTTGAAGATGATTGTGCCGTGGGTGTTGCAGGGCTTGGGGGACCTTCGGCTACTGCAGGGAGGACCAGCTCGTCGAGGCGGAGCGAATGGGGCACTCGGGGGAGAGAACTAGTCGCCAGAGGAACGGGCAGCTCGAGCTCGAGCTCCTGACAATGGCGGCAGAAGGGGGAAGGAAAGAACTGAGAGGAGAGGGGGAATGGTGCACGGGAATGGATAGGCCAGAGCTCGGGGAGGTTATCCCCGCGCGCGCGAGCGCGAAGCGGCGGCCAGGCAGGCAGGGAGCTGCGTGGAGGTGCACGGCGTCGCGGTGGCCACCTCCTGCTCCTACTGGCGAGGAGGAAGACGACACTGGGACTGGGCCTGGGCCAGGTGAGTGTCACGTAAGTGTTTCTTCCTTCCTTTCTTGTTTTTTTTTCTGTTTTACTAATAGTTTTGGTTTGCTATTTATTTCAGCTCCAAAATAGTTAACCAAAAATATTTTGAGCACACCAGAATATTTGTTGGAATATATCCAACCATTTGTGAATTTTTCAACATTTTTGAAAACTTAAAGTGTTTGAATTCAAATTTTAAACTTGAAACCAGTAGCCTTTTGCATTTATTTAAAATGCCAAATGTGTTATGAAAATAGTTTTCTTCACTACTTATTTGCTTTCATGAATTATCAGAAAAGTTGAACTCTTCTTGGGGCCATTTTGGGTTCATTGATTTGAACAAGTTAAGAATTTCTTTGAATTTTAGAAGTGGCTAGGGTTGTTAAGTTTTACTTCACCACTTGCTTTGATATTGTTGCAATTTTCTTGGATGCAATGCAAAGAAGATATGAGCACAGTGCTATACTTGTCTAGGTTCCAGGGATGTGACACTATGATCTTGAGAAATTACTACGCAAGTGGAAAGAAAAATCTTTGAACGCTAGGATGAAATACGACCCGAAGTTTGCTACTTCGCCTATCTTTGTGACCGATAAGTATTATGAATTCTCTGTCGACCCTGAGTTTATCACTCTGGTCGAATCTGATCCTTTTCACGGTTATGAGTCTGAAACGGTTGTAGCACATCTTACTAAGCTGCACGATATAGCCACCTTATTTACGAGTGAGGAAAAGATCCGCCACTACTATATCCTTAAGCTGTTTCCTTTCTCGCTAAAGGATGATGCTAAGACTTGGTTCACTTCTCTTGCTCCTGGTTGTGTGCGTAGTCCCCAGGATATGATCTACTACTTCTCTGAGAAATATTTTCCTACCCATAAGAAGCAAGCTGCCTTGCAGGAAATATACAATTTTGCGTAAGTTGAAGAAGAGATTCTCCCACAAGCTTGGGGGAGGCTCGTCCTGCTACTGAATGGTTTGCTCGATCACCCTCTTGAGAAGAATGAAATACTTGATATCTTCTATAATGGACTAACCGATGCTTCTAAGGACCACCTAGATAGTTGTGTTGGTTGTGTTTTCAGGGAACGAACTATAGAACAAGCTGAGATTCTATTGAATAGTATCTTGTGCAATGAGAATGCTTGGACAATTCCCGAACCACCTCCGAAGCCGACTCCTAAGGAAATAGGTATTCTATTCCTCAGTCCTGAAGATATGCAAGAAGCTAAGAAATCTATGAAAGAGAAAGGCATTAAATCTGAAGATATTAAAAATCTACCACCTATCAAAGAGATCCATGGTCTTGATAACCTGACACAGGTAGTAGAGGTAAATTCTCTTCGTAGGTTCAACGAGAGTGGTATTCCTTTTGATAAACCTTCTACCTTATGACTGGATGAATTTGATAACTTTGTTGCCAAACAACAAAGTATCAATGGTTATGTTTGTAGACAATTGGAACAGAATGCTCGCATGGTTAGTCATTTAAGTGCTTGTGTGGATAGAAATGCCATTGATCTTAAGCTTTTGACTAAACGTGCCTCTATGGTTATTACTCAAGTAGAACAAGTACTTAAGGCTCAAAATGACTTGCTCAATGAGATGAATGACAATTTTGTTAGAGTCGTCACTAGAGGCTGTAGACTGACCCAGGAACCTTTGTATCCTGAGGGTCATCCTAAGAGAATTGAACAAGATTCTCAAGGAGTTAGCACCGGGGTACCTAGTCATCCTAGAAAGAAAAGGAAAGATGATAGGAATTGGCATGCTAGCAACCCTGTTGCTGTTACACCCAACAGTCCAAACGATGTCTCTGTTTCTGATGCTGAAACGCAATCTGGTGATGAACACGAGCCTACTGATAATATCGATAGTGATGTTCATGTTGATGCTGAACCTAGCAATGATAAGGATGTGGAGCTTGAACTCGTTGATCTTGATAACCCACAACCTAAGAATAGGAGATACGATAAGAACGATTTCATTTCTAGGAAGCATGGTAAAAAAGGGAACCATTGGTTCAGAAACCCATGCCCTTTCCTCCCAAACCATCCAAGAAAAAGGATGATGAGGATTTTGAGCGATTTGTTGAAATGATTAGACCTGTCTTTCTGCAAATGCGTTTGAGAGATATGCTCAAAATGTCTCCCTATGCCAAGTACATGAAAGATATTGTGACTAATATGAGGAGGATACCTGAGGTTGAGATTTCCACTATGCTCGCTAATTATACCTTCAAGGGTGGAACTCCTAAGAAACTAGGTGATCCCCGAGTGCCCACTATACCTTGCTCCATTAAAGGAAACTACGTTAGAACTGCTTTATTCGACCTTGGAGCTGGTGTTAGTGTTATGCCTCTCTCTCTCTTTATCGTAGACTTGAACTGGATAAGTTGACGCCCACTGAAATATCTTTGCAAATGTCCGACAAATCAATTGCTTTCCTTATCGGCATTTGCGAGGATGTGCCTGTTGTGGTTGCCAATGTTACTATCTTAACAGACTTTTTTATTCTAGATATTCCCGAGGATGATGCCATGGCGGTCATCCTTGGAAGACCCTTTTTAAACACGTCAAGGGCTGTTATTGATTGCAACAAAGGCAATGTCACTTTCCATGTCAATGGTAATGAGCATACGGTGCACTTTCCGAAGAAACAATATCGACTACATTGCATCAATGCTATTGAAAAAACTTCATCGATTCTTATTGGGAGCTTTGAATGCCCTATACCTACTGTTAAGATGAAGTATGATTTGCTTGTTGGGGATATGCACATCCCCATTGAGGCAACTTAGTAACTATTAGAAAATTCTCGGTTTTTACGCGATTCGAAAAAAGTTTGTCAAGGAGACTTGATCAACCTCATTGACGGATTTCTTTTGATGACCATGAGATGGATGAATCTGAGAGTCACAACCCTCTGTTCCAAACCTTTACCTTCGGTTGCTTAGAAGAAAAATGATAGATTTAGCTTTAGTTTCTCCTGTTTTCTGCTTTTTGCGTCCCACAGAAAAGTGTCCTGAAAATAAAAGTTCTCCGAAGGCCATGAAAATCAAGTATGATTTTTTCTGGATTTTCGAAAAATTCTGAGACGGAGAGCTAGTCAGGGGGATGAACTAGTGGGCCACAAGCCCAGGAGGCGCGGGCACCCCCTGGCCGCGCCAACCAGGCCTGTGGGGCCCATGTGTCCCCCTCCACTTATTCCAGCTCCCATCTCCTTCTCCTACCCCTAGAAAAATTCATTCTACAGTTTAAACCCGTGTTCTTGCTGTTCTTGCTGTGATTTTCGATCTCCTTGTGCAAAGCCTCATTCACTAAACTGTTTTGGGGGAATTGTTCCTTGGTATGTGACTCCTCCATTGGTCCAATTAGTTTTTGCTCTAGTGCCTTATTCGTTGCGTATTTTTGCTGCCTTGGTGACCCTATTGTTGAGCTTTGCATGCTAACTTTAGCTGGTCCCAAGTAGTTTTGATGCGTGATATGGCCTCTAGGCACTTGTAGGAGTAGTTGCTACGAGTTTCGTTGGGCCTTGTTCACTTTTCCTTAGAGTCATTAAAAATTTCAGAAATTTTGAGAGAAATAAAAAGGAAAAGATGAGGAGGTTCCTAAGAGGCTCTTCAAGCCATGACCCCAAGGATGATGAAAATGAGAAGAAGAAACCCAAGCATCCGGTCCCCCGAGTTGCAGAAGTTCGGGCGTGCGAGTGGCCAAGCGATGGGTTCTTACGCGCCGCCGGACTTTATGAGGACTTTTACTACTTGGTGGAGAACTCTTGCCTTACCGCCTTCGTTGAAGATAAGTGTCGTGCAAATATTTAATTTCTATCCAAGGAAGAGTCCTCCTATGGTTGAGTTCAAGTTATATGATATCCCCCAGCGCATGTCACTTCAGGATTTTTGCAATGTTTGCAAATTACCTTATGTTGGGGATATTCATGAACCTCGTCCACGTGAGTTGGAGGGTTTCATAGATACTATTGCTATAGGAGAGGAGAGAGGAGTGTCTTGCGCTAGAGATGCTAGCATACATTTTCCCGTGCTTCGGTATTCCTCATTATTCGTGGGAAAATGTTTGATTGGCCATGGGAAAGCTGGGGCCCTTAGCCCCCCAGATCTTGCGGTTTTGTGCGAAGCCCTTTACAATGATAAAACTTATAGCTTGGGCGCTATAGTAGCTCAACGGTTGAACACAAACCGTTCTAAAGGGGTTGTTTATGGAGGTATCTATGCTACCCGTCTTACTAGACATTTTGAGATACCTATTAGACTGCACGAGGGAGAAGAGATGCTTCTTCTTGAGAGATATCTAGATTGTGATAGCTTTGTTCGCCATGACTTTCTTGATGAAGATATAAATAAGAGGATGCTTTATAACCTAGTATTTAGTCAGGGTACTCGTGAGACTATTACTTTGCCTGCTCCTTCTTTGTTCAATCTTCATCTAGGCAGGTACATTATTATGCCTTCGGACATCTACGCATATTGGGGCATAGCACCACCACAAGCGCCCGTGCCCGAGCTACCAGTCGAGTACCACACGCCAGTTTATCAGTGGGAGCCAGAGGAGCTCACACAGCAGTGGCACCCTCAGTATACTCCGGAGTACCCCAGAGATGGTTATTTCCCTCCATGGGAGTAGACCAACTTAGGCCAAAAGCCTAAGCTTGGGGGAGTACGTGTTTCTCACCGACTTTATATTCTTGCTCACGCTTTCACTTTATTAGTCGGTGTTCACACCTTGCCACTGTATCATCCATGCTAGTTTATTTCTTTTTCTCGCTTTCTTCTCGTGTATTTGTCTAGTTTGAGAAAACCCAAAAAGATTTCCCGTTCTTCTTTTGCTTGTTGGATGCTTTCCCGTGTAAATAGTTTTCTTTTTCTTTGGGTCAAGGTAGAAGACCATGGTTACAATGTTTGGTGGCTCTCGCATGCATATCTATTTATCTGTCAAAGAGCCATATTACTTTGTCTTCTCATTTGTGTTTTCTTGCAGATTCCAGCGTAGTCCAATGCACGAACACTCTTATTATTGTTCACATCATTCGGTCGTGCGAGTGAAAGGCAATAATGACGATATATGATGAAGAGACTGAGCCTGGAAAAGCTGGTATGAACTCGATCTATTTTGCTTTTCTAAATATGACTAGTTCATCGTTCCTAATTCAGCTTTGTTGTGAGAGAAACATGTTTGCAATGGCAACTTAGAGATCATAGTTTCTGATGCCATGCTAAATTAGCTAGGAGCTTATAATGGTTTGTCTTGGATGCCAACATGAATTTTGAGATGATTATGATGTAGTATGATAGGATTGTATTCTCCTTTGAATGATTCAAGTGGCTTGACTTGGCACTTGTTTAGGCATGTAGTTGAAACAAAATCAACATAGCCTCTATGATATTCATGTTCATGGTGATTTATGTCCTACTCATGCTTGCACTCAATGTTGGTTAATCTCAATGCATTTTGATGACTGTTGTCGCTCTCTAGTTGGTCGCTTCCCTGTCTTTTCCTAGCCTTCACTTGTACTAAGCGGGAATACTGCTTGTGCATCCACTTCCATAAACCCAAAGTTGTTCCATATGAGTCCACCATACCTACCTATATGCGGTATCTACGTGCCGTTCCAAGTAAATTTGCATGTGCCACTCTCTAAACCTTCAAGTAATAATGTATTTTGCAAACCCGAACCGCTCATGTGGTGACAAGGAGCGATCAGTATCTTCCATGCTAGGCGTGTTATCCTCGATATGTGTTTACTCACTATCATTCACGAGAAAGGGGCCGGTAATTGGAATGCCCAGTTCCATGCTCAAATCGAAAAGATAATTGCAAACAAAACTCCCCCTGGATTGTTGTTGGTATGGACGGCACCCGAGTATTCGGCTAGTCGTGGAGTGTGATATATCGGTGGTGGGGGAGTCAAAACATTACTTTTCTGTTTGGGAACTGCCTATAGTATGTGTAGCATGGAGGATGGTGAAAACTCTTGGTCATTGCGTTGACAATGAAAGCATGCCACCCAAAATTATTTATCTCTGTCTTCAAAGCTTGAGCTCTGGCACCTCTTCAAATCAATGCTTCCCTCTACGAAGGGCCTATCTATTTCTGTTTCTGTTGAGTCATCCTCTTCTTATAAAAGCACCAATTAGAGAGCACCTCTGTCATTTTTATGCTTTGCTTTTAATTGTTATTGAGTATGACCGTGACTGGATCTTCTTTTCCATGAATTACATTGTTCAGTCAGCCCTTGGTCTTTGAAGGTGCTCTGTATTTATGTTTTGCGGTCTCCGAATGAGCTAGCGAGATAACATCTATTCATATTGCTTCGTGATTGTCTTGATTGAAGTGTTGACGTTTGAAACTTATTATTATTGCTCGCTAGTTCATTATGCCAGTGATATAAGTTCCTCTTGAGACCTAAATGTCATTGCTTACGTGGTTAGCTTGTGATCTTGCTGAAAATCTGAATATGAGTTAGACATAATGGCAACAACAAGATCAAACAGAGTTCGTAAAAGTTTTTCTTTTGTCTCTTTCAGTTTGTCAACTGAATTGCTTGAGGACAAGCAAGGCTTTAAGCTTGGGGGATTTGATACGTCTCCATCGTATCTACTTTTCCAAACTCTTTTGCCCTTGTTTTGGACTCTAATTTGCATGATTTGAATGGAACTAACCCGGACTAATGTTGTTTTCAGCAGAATTGCCATGGTGTTGTTTTTGCGCAGAAATAAAAGTTCTCGGAATAACCTAGAAATTTACGAGGATTTTTTTTGGAATATATAAAAAATACTGGCGCATGAATCAACCGGAGGAGTGGAGCGAGGAGCCCACAAGCCCACCAGGAGCGGGGCCCCTTGGTCGCGCCTAGCAGGCTTGTGGGGCCCTCGGAGCTCCGCCGCCTCCAACTCCAGCTCAATTTAGTCCTTTTCGTCCGGAAAAAATCAGGGAGAAGAGTTCATCACGTTTTACGATACGAAGGTGCCGCCACCACCTGTTCTTCCTTTGGAGGGCAGATCTCGAGTCCGTTCTGGGCTCCGGAGAGGGGAGATCGTCCCCATCGTCATCACCAACCTTCCTTCATCGCCAATTCCATGATGCTCTTAACCGTTCGTTAGTAATCTCATCGTAGGCTTGCTGGACGGTGATGGGTTGGATGAGATCTATCATGTAATCAAGTTAGTTTTGATGGGGATTGATCCCTAGTATCCAGCATGTTCTGAGATTGATGTTGCTACTACTTTGCCTTGCTTAATACTTGTCACTAGGGCCCGAGTGCCATGATTTTAGATCTGAACCTATTATGTTCTCGTCAATATATGTGTGTTCTTGATCCTATCTTGCAAGTTGTAGTCACCTACTATGTGTTATGACCCGGCAACCCCGGAGTGACAATAGCTGGAACCACTCCCGAAGATGACCATAGTATGAGAAGTTCATGTAGTCACTAAGTGTTAATGTTTTGTTCCGGTTCTCTATTAAAAGGAGAACCTTAATATCCCATAGTTTCCATTAGGACCCCGCTGCCACGGGAGGGATGGACAATAGATGTCATGCAAGTTCTTTTCCCTAAGCACGTATGACTATATACGGAATGCATGCTTACATTACATTGACGAACTAGAGCTAGTTACTTATCTCCCTGTGTTATAACTGTTGCATGATGAATGTCATCCGGCATAATTATCCATCACCGATCCAATGCCTACGAGTCTTTTCCTACTGGTCCTTGCTATGTTACTTTGCCGCTACTGCTATCACTTTTGCTACTTTTATTCTGTCGCTACTGCTGTCACTACTGCTACTATTACTATTGCTACTGTTGCTATCACACCACTTTTCTACTGATACTTTGTTGCAGATACTAAGTCTTTCATGTGTGGTTGAATTGACGACTGAACTACTAATACTCGAGAATATTCTTTGGCTTCCCCTTGTGTCGAATCAACAAATTTGGGTTGAATACTCTACCCTCAAAAACTGTTGCGGTCCCCTATACTTGTGGGTTATCAGTCCTCGAGTAGGTAAATGATAAAAACAATTTTTTTGATGTGACATGCTATCCATGATGTAACCTTATGCATGTATGCTCATTGAGAAACGATGGATTAACACATATTAACACATCAATAGTTATAGGTATAAGAAGCAAATAATTAATTTCTCAAAGTATACGATCCTCCAAGATTGTTTTACCCCCCATCCATCTTTATTATGTTAGCAAGGCATGGCTCCATCTTGACCACACTAATACAAATGTCAAGCACCACAGTGTTCAAGTTAGGAAATGGGATTATACTTTTTGAATATGCATCAACTTTTTATTCTTCACACAATACATGAGCATGAACCATTGGACATGGCATAAAAGTATAATAGAATATGGTGGTGGGTTTCAAAGGGGTAAAAGTGGAGAAGATAGTACCACATCAACTAGGCGTACCAACAAGCTAAGGAGATGCCCGTCGATAGATGTCGATGCTAGGAGTAGGGTGATAACCCACAAGTATAGGGGATGATTTGTATCCCTTTTAGATAAAGAAAAGTGTAGAACCCATTGAGGAGCTAAAGGGAGAACAAATATTCCCTCAAGTTCTATCGACCACCGATACAACACTACGCACACTTAATGCTTACTTCACCTAAAACAAGAATAAAACTAGAAGTACTTAGTAGGTGTAATAGATAGGTTTGCAAGATAATAAATAATAAGTAAATAAAACTTAGGTGCTTATTTAGTTGAAAGATTTTTGTGTAAGTCAAGAAAAGATTGTCCATAGGCAATTGGATATAACATGATGGATACTTATATGTGCAATGAGGGAGAGGCATACGCTAACACACTTTCTGTGCTTGGATCATATACACTTATGATTGGACCTCTAGCAAGCATCCACAACTATTAGAAATCATTAAGGTAAACCCAACCATAGCATTAAACATCAAGTCCTCTTTACTCCAATACGCACACAAGTCCCTTACTCGGGTGTAAGTTTCTGTTACTCTCGCCACCCACTATAAGCGAATCATGAACATATTACAAACCCTCCAGCATGTTTCCTTCATGCGTGTGCCTCACGGAAGGCACCTTAGGACAACACCATATCAAAACATAACTCATATCAATAAGTTCATACCACAATTAACACGTAGGACAAAACAGATCTACTAAAACATCATAGGATAGCCACATAACATTAGGAAATAGTATGTAGTGTTGAGCACCATGTTTCAGTAGAGAGTTGCAGCGGGAAAAGAGGTGTCACACTGATTCATAGAGGGGAGAGAGTTGGTGTTGACCACGACAAAACTGTTGATGTGGATCGCCGTCACGCTTCTTGCCCTGGCGGCACTTCGGCGCCACCGAGAGAGAGGGAGAGAGAGATCCCCCTCATCCTTTTTCTTCCTTGGCCTATCCCTAGATGGGAGGAGAGTTCCCCCTCTAGTCCATGGCCTCCATGGAGGCGGAGGGGCATGTGCCCCTCCGAGATTTGATCTCCCTCTCTATTCTCTTCTATTTCGTGTTCCTGCTTTTTGGCCCTTGACCGTTTCTTAAATACCCAGAGATCCATAACTCCGACCAGGCTGAAATTTTTATGTGTTTTTTTCCATAAATTATCCTTCTTGTGCCCGAATAAGAGCCGCAACTGACTTATGGTGTGGCCACTAGAGGTCTTGGCACACCAGGGGGTATGGGTCACGCCCTGGTGGATGGTGGATGTTGTGGGCCTCCGTTTACGTTGATTGCACCTCCCAAAAATCACATATATTACAAAATAATTCTTCGTAATTTTTTTATCTCATTTGGACTTTGTTTGATACGAATATTCTGCAAAACAAAAAACATGCAACAAACATGAACTAACACTTGGCACTAGATCAATATGTTAGTCCAATAAATCATATAAAATGTTGCCAAAAATGTGTGAAAGTTTTATTATATTGGCACGGAACAATAAAAACGATAGATACAACCATGACGTATTAGCATCCTCAAGCTTAATTCCTGCACATCCTCGAATAGGTAAATATTTAAAAAGACAATTTTTGATGTGGAATGCTACCTAGCATAATATTGATCATATATCTAATCATGGCATGCATATTATGATACAAGTGATTCAAGGCAATAGTATATCATTTGACATAAAGACATTAATACTGAGGCATCCAAACAATCAATCGTTATAGCATATTTCTCCATATGTGGTTTTGGTAATTGATGACAATCCCTGAGGACTAATGGTTGCCTTAAGTTATATTTGAAGGATTTGTCCATAGGCACTTCTTGAAGTCCATCTGGTTGTTTCAAGCAGTTTATATGATGACCAAGGTGGTATTCAAGGTACTATCCAAAGACTGGTCATAAAGACACAAGGTTGATCAAGACTAAGCAAAGAGTAATTCAAGATGATCAACACACGAAGTGTACAAGATGTACCGAGAGGGATCAAGTGATCCCATGGTATGTTAAGCATTGTCCATAACACTTTTATGTACTAACCCATGGTCTTCGTGAATATTCAATTTGGGGTTAGGAGTGTCTCCATGGGTTTGCATCAAGAGGAAGATCTCATTCAACCTATGAAGGATTACATCAAGTGGTGATCGTCATCACGATTGCGGTGTGCAAGTTCAAGTGGAGCATCACGAAGATATCATGCTTGAAGCTTGCCGTCCATTGTGGTGGCAATGGACATGTGAAGATGTGCTAAAGAGTAGCTCACCCATAGTGATTATGGGGAGCAATCAACTATTCTTCATCAAACCAATGCAATCAAGAAGATGGTCCATCTTGAGGAAGCCAAGATCAACGTCATCTAGCTCAAGAGGACTAGGTGCAAGGTATAGGTTTGCCCTTGATAGGTTGTTCTATTTTAAGATAGATTGTCGTACTATCAAGGGGGGCTCTCAAGTGAGTAGCTTGATCGTATTGTTCATTGAGACCTCAAACCATTTGCATCCTTGGATCATATTTCTTCGTTCGTGTTTGGTGTTTATCTTTGTGAGTTGTAGAGCTTATGGTCATCTTCATGACAAGCTCGAGTTCATCAAAAACGGAGTCCATATGCATCTTCTATGATGTTTTCGATGTTGGTAGTTTTTGCCAATTCTTCATTCATATTGGTCTCACATCTCTATATCATTGGCATTTTCACTGTTTGCATAGCTCTTATCGTCGTGAATCCAACAAGCTTGAGTTTGCTCGATTGGGAGCTCGTATGCGAAAGTTATGGCAGTTTCAGTGGCCAGCGGTAGTACCGCTCTTGGAGTGGTAGTAGTTTTTTACTACCGCTCTCTGGGCGGTGGTAGTTTTTTTACTACCGTTCCGTCAGTATTTTTGCGCATCCTTTTGCCTCAGCAGTGGTAGGCATGATAGTAACTTCTTACTACCATGGTGGGTGAACCTAGCGTGCGGTAGTACCGCTCATAGCAGCGGTAGTGCCACTCCTAGCAGCGGTAGTACCGCTCCGCTCGGGCTATGAGTGGGGGTAACGGTCAGATTCTTTCCCCCACTATATAAAGGGGGCCTCTGCCCCATTGGATCTTATCCATCCATTGAGCTCGTGTTCTTCCCCCATTGTCAACCTTCTTAGAGCTTGCTAACTCTCAATCCCTCCAATGATTCTTGCTAGTTATTGAGGGAAAAGAGAGAGGAGATCTAGATCCACATCTCCACCAATGATCTTGGAGTTCTTTGTGATCTCCTTGTTCTTCCTCTCATATTTCTCTATAGCCTTTGTTGTTTCGAAGGGAATTGAGTGTGAGGTACTTTACCACTTTGTGTGTTCTTGCCATTGCATTAATTGCATCGGTTTGAGTTCTCCACGGTCATACGTGGAAGTGAGAAGTTGAGAAGCTTATTACCATTGGGTACTTGGTACCCCTAGAGATTGTTCTTCATGGATGCTTTGGTATCCTAGAAGCTTGGTGGTGCCTCGGAGCTCAATCATTGTGGTGTAAAGCTCCGGGTAAGCGTCGGGGTCTCCAATTAAGTTGTGGAGATTGCCCCGAGCATTTGTGGTCACCTCGAAGCCATATGCGATTGTGGTGAAGCTTCGTGGTGTTATTAGGAGCCTCCAATTAAGTTGTGGAGATTGGCCTAACCTTGTTTGTACGGGTTCGATGACCGCCCTCAAGGGTCCCTTAGTGGAATCACGGTATCTTGCATTGTGCGAGGGCGTGAGGAGATTATGGTGGACTTAGTGGCATCTTGGGTAGCATTGTGCCCCCACACCGCTCTAAACGGAGATTAGCATCCACAAGGGTGTGAACTTTGGGATACACCATCGTCTCCGCGTGCCTCGATTATCTCTTACCCGAACCCTTTACTTATGCACTTTACTTTGTAATAGCCATATTGTATCTTCTTATATATCTTGCTGTCACTGAGTTGTTTATCTTTCTTAGCATAAGTTGTTTGTGCACATAGGTGAGCCTAGTTTTTTTTAGGTTTTGTGCTTGACAAATTAAATATTAGTTTTATTCCGCTTTTGTTCAAGCCTAAACCGTAATTATTTTAAAGCGCATATTCACCCACCCTCTAGGCGACATCCATGTCCTTTCAATTGGTATTAGAGCTAGGTGTCTCACTATTAAGTTTAACCACCTAGAGAGTAAGGATGTCTACTAGGGGTTTAGGATTCTCTGACACTCTTAGGATTCTCCTTTCAATTAGCATGCTTAATCTCTTTAGGGTCATGGACCCAAATTTAGAGCGAATTGTAGATATTGGTTTTTCTCCTCCAAAGGATTCTCAAAATATATCTTTAGAGGATGAGAAAAACTCTTATCTCAATGCTCAAGCTTCTAATATGCTTTTTGATGCTTTGAGGAATGTAGTTATATTTCAACTCATGCCATTCCGGGATGCTCATGAGCTAAGGACAAAGATTCAAGATAAATATGGTGTGTCCAAGATTTTGTGGGAATGATTGTACTCCCTCCACCTCCGGTCGTGTGGTCTTCTCAACTTCATCTACTTCACCTACATGTCGATTGCCACAAGGTAATGATATGGTGAGTAGTGGTGATCATTGCAATACTGACAGTGGGCTTATTGTTGATGATCCTTCATCACTATATTATTGCAATGCTTTATTTTTGGGCGACAACACTTCGAGCACTCTAAATGTTTTACATGCTTGTGTTGATAGTCCTTGCATATCATGTAAAAACTGCTTGACTAAATCTCATGATGATAAGCTTTCTATATCTTGTTGCCATGATAAAAATGTATCTATTTCCTCGAGTTGTTGTGCTAACAATGTAGAGGAAATCCATCACTCCATGGAATTTTTTTGGCCTTGGATGATGCTTCAAGGGATCCTACATCATCATCTATTGTTTCTCACTTTTGCCTTATGGCTAACGCTTCAAAGGTATCCCCTACCTTGAATCCCAATATATCTCTTGATGATGATGATAATGAGGATGAGAATAATGATGAACAAAGTGACAATATTGCATCCTTAAAACTTAAGGGTGAAATGATTTTTAAAGCTATTCGTAAGAATAAACTTGCTTACTCCAACTTCTTCGAAATCATGTCTATTGCCATTGACGGCAATATATACATTGAGGAGTTGGAAGCTCATTTCGAGGAGCATGAGACCACCATTGAGACAATGGAAGGTCATGGGCGTGATTACACTGATGAGATCGCTGAGCTATCTCAAGCTCTTGAAAACCACCAAGGAATCTCTTGAGGAAACGTTTGCTCTAGAATTATCTAGATTGAAGGAATCCGATGATAGAGCTCTCAAGGTGGCTAATGATTTTAGAACTAAAATTGATAAGCTTGAAGCTGCACATGCTAAACTCCTTGGACTATGAGCACCTCGAAAATGGCTCAAGGGCAATTAAGAGTTCGCTCATCGAACTCACCGAGTCTCATGCTCAACTTGAAGCTTCATATGCTAAAGAGCTTGCCAAGTTGCCTTCTCCTCTTATTGTATTGATGATGCTTGCGGTACTAACTCTATTTCTTGTGAAGCATCTATTTTAAAGGAGAATGTTGAGTTAAGGGCTCAACTTGAGTTGCTATCTAGCAATTATGGGAAATTGGAAGAAAGTCATGTAATGCTCAAGTGCTCAATCTCTCATGATGATCATCTAGTATCCCATAATGTGCTAAAATTAGCTCATGAGGCTATTACTACCAAGAAACACTTGGAAAAGAGTCATGAAGGAATTTCCACACTCAAAAATGTCTTGCATGGGCAAAAATCCCCGAATGATAAAGATGGACTTGGATTCAACTCCAACAAGAAGAATAAGTCCGAAAGCTTCAAGAAGAAGGGCTAAGAACAAGTCAAGAATTCGTCCAAGATTGTTTGCTTCAAGTGCTAAACTTATGGGCACCATGTTAGATCTTGCCCATTAAAGAAGAAGCCCAAGGGAAGCGGCCACAAGTTCAAACAAATACTCAACTACAAGTTAAAGAAAGACCTCTTCCCAAGAAGACCCAAGCCAACACTCCTCAAGTTGAGAAATCAAATGGGAAGAAAGTAAAGGGTAGATGTTGCTACTTATGTCGTGAGAAGGGTCACTTCGCTTCTTCTTGCACGAGAGGTAATTTATCGAACCCAATCATTATTGATGATATCTATTCTCTTGGGAAGGATAAGGTTAGAAATGTGTTTGCCAAGTTTGTTGGTACTCAAAGTGGTGTCAAGAAAAGAACCATTTGGGTAGCCAAGTCTATTGTGACTAACCTCTTAGGACCCAACATGGTTGGGGACCAATAAGCACAAACTTGATCAATAGGTAATATTGGAGGACATTGGAGACTTGGCTTCATCTTGAAGAATTAAGGGACCTTCATAATTAATATTATCTCAAGCCAAGTCATGTGGATTTTCTAGTTTCTATCTTATATCCAATGTGCCTCCTTACGGTAACTTCTACTTAAATTGTTTACGTTGTTAGTTACGTGCCCCTTTGCATGTTTTGGTTTTGTACCTTGCATGTATTTGTATATGTTGTGCTTCCAACTTGTTTATCTTGAGTTATCGAGCATGTGTATTTTGGTTTGCACATCATGTACATGTGAGTCTTGTATTGAGATTTTTTGCACCTTGTTTGTATCTTTGTTGGCTCTTTTGAGAGATTAATGGATTATCCCATTGTGGGGGAGTGATGTCCTATGCGCACCACACAATCCTATAAACGTGTATACATGAGTAATACCACTGAGTATTGATATTACAAGTTTATCTAGTCTCTATGTGGTATGTCCTACTCATGAGAAATTCAAATTCTAAATCTTCCATTAATGATCTCTTTTTGGTTTTCATTTGCCACTTGTTAGTAAATGTTAGGTTGTCACAATATGGGGGAGTAATATGCTATGTGCATATTACAACCCTTGAAAGTGCGTATATTTGAGGTATTGCCACTTAGTGTTGATATTGTAAATTATCTTAATCCTAGGTGGCATGTTAGCTCTACAAGTGTCATATGCTTCTTCTTTAGGAGTAAAGATGATGTTGGATATTTTTGCAATCTACCAATGAGAATTGTTTCCAAATAATTCCTGTCGTTATTCCCTTCAGGTGGTAGAAATTGCTAATCATCTTTACATTGGATTTTATGTATCGTTTGTCTTCCTTGCCTCTTGTGGATTGGTTTGAACATGTCTTGTGTTTCTACAGATTTAGAGAAAGTGATGACACCATCTTGTGCATTTTGTATTCAAATGGAAATTCTATATAATGCACAAATCTTGGGGGAGCTATCCCATTTTCTTTAGAACACTCTCTTTATGCTTTGATCATAAAATCTTTTGATCCCCATCAAGAGTGTGTTGATGGGAGGCAAGTCTTGCTCTTTATGATGCTTTGTGCCATCATGAAAATTTGTTGAGGGTTTGGTTTGTTTGGAACCTAGCTCTCTTTTGGAGACTAGATACCTCGTGTTTGTTTTCCTTCAATTGGTATCTTGTTTCCTTTTTATTTGGCATGTGTCAATGGATATCTCATTCCTTGATGTATCTTTTATTAGATATGTTTCAAGTGATAAATTTTTCGTTTGGTATTTTATTTTCAGTTGATACCTTGTCTTTTGGTGTCTTATCAACTATGTGCTGATTTGATTTTTGAATGCCTTGAGCATACATATTTACTATACATATATAGTTTCTTTTGCATGGTTTTTTTTCCTTGACCCGATATGTAGGGAAAACTCCACCTTGTCATAAATTGGCTAAAGTGTGCATGAAATTCCATTTCATATCTATATGCACATATTTATGTGTAGTTTGTCCTATGTATTGTTGGTTTTCTAACTCTTTGGTCTCAATGAGTTTGGGCACCATTTTATTTTTTTGTTGTTCTACGAACAATTGGAGATGCATTGGATGCTCGGCTCACCTACAAGGAAGGTGTTGACACCGTGTGCTTATTGGAGCCAAGTTAGGATGATCAACGAACAACTATCTACTACATCAATCCAATGCTACCTCGGTAACAAGTATATACTTTATGCATACATTTCTTGCTTTCAACCTTTCATAGGTTGCATCATGGCATGAATTTCTTGATTCATTGTTGTGGTACTTGTTTCCTTTCTCAAAGCATCTAAACGATGATGTCTTATTGCTAATTGGGATGTCTTCGATGTTCGTAAGTTGGAAGTTCATATTGTACAATAAATAAGTATTAGGCCATGTGGTATGCTTTCAAGCAAAGATCTTATAGGTATATTTATGACTTCCTTTTGGATATCTTGTTTGTTCCTTCTTGTAACCATTTCATGTGTACATCCTTCTTTGTGGATATATATCATCATGATTGTCTTATACCTAGAATCTTTTACACATGAGAGAAGTTACATCTCTAGATGATATCCTCTTTTCTTTCACGTCCATCGTTGCGTTTCCTTTTTCAGTTTTGGGTGGCTTCGTGAAAGGATTTGTCTTGAGTGCGGATTTTTTTATCCTTGCATCTTGATGCACTGTTGGTGGTGAAGATTATTTTTCCTCCTACCTGTCTTGACAAGGGTGTTGACATTTTGGTTGGTATCCCTTCTCTTGACAGGGTTATTATTTCCTTTCTTCACCATGGGTTGTCACAAGCGTTGGTTCTCAATTTGTTTGTTAGTAAGCTTGTGAACCCATTTGTTAGTAGTGTTTGTGTTGGAAGGATATGTCTTGCACTTTGTTTCTCACTTCTTCAAAAAAATATTGATGAGTAATGCTCATCCTCATCATAGTCTTCTCAAGTGCCTTGCCATGACTCACACACATCATTTTGGTTGAGCCTACTCTTAAGTTCCCTCTTTTACATGTTGCTCAACCATATGTTTTGTGCAAGTGATATGCTTATCGTCTCATCTATCTTCTTGCACTTGTTGTGTGTTTTTACTAATTTTGGGGGAGAAACGATCCTATTTTGTGCACTTGCATCAAATAAAAAAAATCTTATTAGTGCACAAATAATGGGGAGCTTCCCTAGTTTTGATAAACACACCTTTCCCTTATCATAATATCTTTTATACATGTGGTTCAAAGGACCATATGATTGCTTGTTCCTATTGGTATCTTTTGATTGCTTGATTCTCTCTTTTGTATGTGTTTGTGACATACAATCCTTCTTGCAATCTGTGGGTCCTAGATATAGTTCGTTTTCCTCCAACATTTATCATTGTACTTGTGTATTTCTTTGCACTATTTTGTTGAGAAGTACATACTTTTTGTAGGACCACCTACTATATTGGCTTTCTAAACTTTTTGTCCATTTTGGCAATCGATGCCAATGGGGGAGAAGTTTAGATAGTTTAGTTTGGTGATGCTTAGAGGGTTTTGCTTTTATTGCTTAAGCATTTACATCTTGTATGCATGCATTGTCGCTTTCTATGTGTGCGCTTGTTTATGCTTATTTACTTATATAAACTCTCTTGTAGTGATTGTCATCAATTACCAAAATGGGGGAGATTGTTAGAGCATATTTCTACTTATGTGTTTTGGTAATTGATGACAATCCCTATGGACTAATGGTTGCCTTAATTTATATTCGAAGGATTTGTCCATTGGCACTTCTTGAAGTTCATCTGGTTGTTTCAAGGAGTTTATATGATGACTAAGGTGGTATTCAAGGTATTTTCCAAAGATTGGTCATAAAGACACAAGGTTGATCAAGACTAAGCAAAGAGTAAATCAAAATGATCAACACACAAAGTGTACAAGATGTACGGAGAGGGATCAAGTGATCCCATGGTATGTTAAGCATTGTCCATAACGCTTTTATGTACTAACCCATGGTCTTCGTGAGAGTTCTATGTGGGGTTAGGTGTGTCTCCATGGGTTTGCGTCAAGATGAAGATGTCATTCAACCTATGAAGGATGACATCAAGTGGTGATCGTCATCAAGATTGCGGTGTGCAAGTTCAAGTGGAGCATCATGAAGATATGATGCTTGAAGCTTGACGTCCATTGTGGTGGCAATGGACATGTGAGGATGTGCTAAAGATTGGCTCACTGATACGTCTCCATCGTATCTAGTTTTCCAAACTCTTTTGCCCTTTTTTGGACTCTAATTTGCATGATTTGAATGGAACTAACCCGGACTGACGCTATTTTCAGCAGAATTGCCATGGTGTTGTTTTTGCGCAGAAATAAAAGTTCTCAGAATGACCTGGAAACTTACGAGGATTTTTGTGGAATATATAAAAAATACTCGCGCAAGAATCACCTGGAGGCACGGAGCCACGAGCCCACAAGCCCAGGAGGCGCGCCCCCCTAGGTCGCGCCTGGCAGGCTTGTGAGGCCCTCGTGGCTCCGCAACCTCCAACTCCAGCTCTATATATTCTCTCTCGCCCAGAAAAAAATTAGTAGAGAAGAGTTCATCGCGTTTCACGACACGGAGCCGCCGCCACCACCTGTTATTCCTCGGGAGGGCAGATCTGGAGTCCGTTCTGGGCTCCGGAGAGGGGAAATCGACGTCGTCGTCATCGCCAACCATCCTTCATCACCAATCCCATGATGCTCTTCACCATTCGTGAGTAATCTCATCATAGGCTTGCTGGACGGTAATGGGTTGGATGAGATCTATCATGTAATCGAGTTAGTTTTGATGGGTTTGATCCCTAGTATCCACTGTGTTCTAAGATTGATGTTGCTACTACTTTGCTATGCTTAATGCTTGTCACTAGGGCTCGAGTGCCATGATTCCAGATCTGGACTTATTATGTTTTCATCAATATATGTGTGTTCTTGATCCTATCTTGCAAGTTGTAGTCACCTGCTATGTGTTATGACCCGGCAACCAAGGAGTGACAATAACCGGAACCACTCCCGGAGATGACCATAGTATGAGGAGTTCATGTATTAACTATGTGCTAGTGCTTTGTTCCGGTTCTCTATTAAAAGGAGACCTTAATATCCCTTAGTTTCCATTAGGGCCCCGCTGCCACGAGAGGGATGGACAATAGATGTCATGCAAGTTATTTTCCATAAGCACGTATGACTAAATACGGAATACATGCCTACATTACATTGACAAACTGGAGCTAGTTACATATGACCCCATGTTATAACTGTTACGTGCTGAATTTCATCCGGCATAATTATCCATCACCGATCCAATGCCTACGAGTTTTTCCCTACTAGTCCTTGCTAAGTTACTTTACCGCTACTACTGTCACAATTGCTATACAAGTCACTACTGCTACTGTTGCTGCTGCTACCGTTACTATCACACTACTTTGCTGCTGAAACTTCACTGCAGATATTAAGTCTTTCAGGTGTGGTTGACTTGAAAACTCAACTGCTAACACTCGGGAATATTCTTTGGCTTCCCCTTGTGTCGAATCAACAAATTTGGGTCGAACACTGTACCCTCGAAAACTGTTGCGATCCCCTATACTTGTGGGTTATCAAGACCTTTTTCTAGCGCCGTTGCTGGGGAAGCATAGCTCTATTCTCTGAGTCACTTGGGATTTATGTCTGTTGATCACTATGAGGAATCCGAGAGATCCAAAAACTAAAGTCTCGCCCTCAACTACGAGGACAGGTAAGGAACTGCCATCTAGCTCTGCACTCGATTCACCTTCAGTTATGAGTAAATTTGCGACACCACCACCTATTGGTAATTCTATTATGTCGCCTGTGCTTGATGATGCTGCTTCTGCTATCCATGATGCTTATGATGATGCTTTGCTTGATAATGATATGCCACTGGGTGCATTTCTTGATGCACAAATTGCTAGAGTTACTTCTGAATGTGATGATACTTCTGAAACTGATGAAATTATTGAAGTGGAACCTACTGTTTCACCTGTTAGACCTAGCTCTCCTAGATATGAATTGCCTGATATACCTAAGGGTTATGTTATGGAGGGAGAGGTAGCTGAAGACTTTCTTGCTTGTAAGGATAGCTATGATCTTGAGAATTTATTGCGCAAGTGGAAAGAAAAATCTCTAAATGCTAGAATGAAATACGATCCTAAGTTTGCTATTTCACCCATCTTTGTTACTGATAAGGATTATGAATTCTGTGTCGATCCTGAGTTAATCACTCTGGTTGAATATGATCCTTTTCATGGTTATGAGTCTGAAGCGGTTGTAGGACATCTTACTAAGCTGAATGATATAGCAACCCTATTCACGAATGAGGAAAAAATTCACCATTACTATATCCTTAAGTTGTTTCCTTTCTCACTAAAGGGGGATACTAAGACTTGGTTTACTTCTCTTGCTCCTGGTTGTGTGCGTAGTCCCGAGGATATGATCTACTACTTCTCTGAGAAATATTTTCCTGCCCATAAGAAACAAGTTGCCTTGCATGATATATATAACTTTGTGGAAGTTGAAGAAGAGAGTCTCCCAAAACCTGACCTTAGTATTCTTAAGAGCACAGTAACGGGTGATAGAAGTTTCAACATGGGAGCTATAATTGCGAGGAGGCTAAATAATAATGCTAATGAAGGGGATTCCTTTGGTGGGATCTATGCCACTCGCATAGCAAAAATTCTTGGAATACCCATCCTCGCAGGAGATCCCCCGCTCCATACGGCTTTCCTTGATTGCGCCGCTATGATACGTTATCAGTTCCGTGGGAGGGATAGTGAATCCCTCCTATACTGGTTAATATTTAACCGACAACGTGTTTTCCATATTACCCTTCCTTCTCCTGCCTTCTTTGAATTTCAGGTAAAACGGAGATATTACATAACCAGAGGAGAGGCAGAGGAGTATGAGAGGGAGGCGAAGGCTGGTCTCCTCCATGAGGCAGCTATTGAGGCGGTAGCTGTCGCGTTCCCGTACAACCCCCATTGTGATTTTGGATATCGCCCAGACCAGCCTTGGGAGTAGACCAACTTAGGCCAAAAGCCTAAGCTTGGGGGAGCATGTGTTTCTCACCGACTTTATATTCATGCTCACACATTCACTTTTACAGTCGGTGTTCACACCTTGTCATTGTATCATCCATGCTAGTTTATTTCTTTTTCTCGCTTTCTTCTTGTGTGTTTGTTTAGATTGAGAAAAACAAAAATATTAGTTGTAAGTTTACTTTCCAACTTGCTTAGTGGTATTTAAAAAGAAAACCCAAAAAGATTTCTCATTCTTACTTTGCTTGTTGGGAGCTTTCCCGTGTAAATAGTTTTCTTTTTCTTTGGGTCAAGGTAGAAGAGCATGGTTAAAAGGTTTAGTGGCTCTCATGTGCACTAATTGTTTATCCTTCAAAGAGCCATATTATTTTGTCTTCTCCTCTGAGTTTGCTTGCAGATTCCAGCTTAGTCCAATGCACGAACACTCTCATTATTATTCACATCATTCGGTCGTGCAAGTGAAAGGCAATAATGACGATATATGATGAAGTGATTGAGCCTGGAAAAGCTGGTATGAACTCGACCTATTTTGTTTTTGTAAATATGACTAGCTCATCGTTCCTAATTCAGCATTGTTATGAGAGAAACATGTTTGCAATGATAACTTAGAGATCATAGTTTATGATGCCATGCTTAATTAGCTAGGAGCTTATAATGGTTTGTCTTGGATGCCAACATGAATTTCAAGATGATTATGATGTAGTATGATAGGATGGTATCCTCCTTTGAATGATTCAAGTGGCTTGACTTGGCACATGTTCACGCATGTAGTTGAAACAAAATCAACATAGCCTCTAAGATATTCATGTTTATGGTGATTTATGTCCTACTCATGCTTGCACTCGACGTTGGTTAATTTCAATGCTTATTGATGACTGTTGTCTCTCTCTAGTTGGTCGCTTCCTAGTCTCTTGCTAGCCTTCACTTGTACTAAGCGGGAATACTTCTTGTGCATCCACTTCCATAAACCCAAAGTTGTTCCATATGAGTCCACGATACCTACCTATACGCGGTATCTACCTGCCATTCCAAGTAAATTTGCATGTGCCACTCTCTAAACCTTCAAGTAATAATCTGTTTTGTATGCCTGAACCGCTCATGTGGTGACAAGGGGCGGTTAGTATCTTCCATGCTAGGCGTGTTATCCTGGATACGTGTTTATTCACTATCACTCACGAGAAAGGGGCCGGTAATCGGAATGCCCAGTTCCATCCTCAAATCAAAAATATAATTGCAAACAGAACTCCCCCTGGATTGTTGTTGGTATGGACGGCAACCGAGGATTTGGCTAGTCGTGGAGTGTGATTGATCCGTGGTAGGGGAGTCAAAATTTACTTTTCTTTTTGGGAACCGCCTATAATTTGTGTAGCATGGAAGATGGTGCAAATCTTGGTCATCGCGTTGACAATGAAAGCATACCACCCAAAATTATGTATCTCTGTTTTAAAAGCTTGAGCTCTGGCACCTCTCCAAATCAATGCTTCCCTCTGCTAAGGGCCTATCTATTTATGTTTCTGTTGAGTCATCCTCTTCTTATTAAAAAGCACTAGTTAGAGAGCACCTCCGTCATTTTTAGGCTTTGCTATTAATTGATATTGAGTATGACTGTGAATGGATCTTCTTTGCCATGAATTACAATGTTCAGTCAGCCCTTGGTCTTTGAAGGTGCTCTGCATTTATGTTTTGCGGTCTCAAAAAGGGCTAGCGAGATACCATCTGTTCATATTGTTTTCATGTTTGTTTTGATTGAAGTGTTGACATTTGAAACTTATTATTATTGCTCGCTAGTTGATTATGCGATCGATATGAGTATATCATGAGACCAAAATGTTATTGCTTATGTGGTTAGCTTATGATCTTGCTGAAAAGCCGAATATGAGTTAGACATAATTACAACAACAAGATCAAACAGAGTTCGTACAAGTTTTTTTTTGTCTCTTTCAGTTTGTCAACTGAATTGCTTGAGGACAAGCTAGGCTTTAATCTTGGGGGAGTTGATACGTCTCCATGACTCTTTTCTCGGTGACTTCGAAAATGCCAACTCGGTGCCACCGATTTACATCCTGCAGAAGATCATACCCTGTGTTTTGGACGTCAATTTTTTTTTAAATATCTGAATTTTGTGATGCTCATCCATTCTGTGTTTACTACATCCACTTCACATGTTCTACTGTTTGCTGGTGTGCTTCTTTGTCAGTATGTCAAGATCAGATGATAGTCAAAATTATTTCAGAGAGTAGAGTGTCAAGATGGACTCAGGCACTAGTCTGGAGAAGACTGCTTCAGACCCAAGTTCTCCCAGTTCCCATGGCTTGCCCTAGGCGGCCACCAGGCGAAGGAGGAAGCTAGTTTCTGATGAGGAAGACCTAGACTTTTTGCCAGAAGAAACTTCAGTCCCTCTTAAGGCTCCTCCAAGCAAAGTTGTCAGGAAGATATCTGCCAGTGCTGCTGATCGGAGAGCACGTGATTATGCCAAGAAGGGCAAAGCTATTGCAAAGGAAGCACCTGCAAAGAAGGCTGGTGTGAAGAGGCCCAGGAAGAGAACTATCCATCTTGTTGGCAGAAGGACTTCTATGTTTGAAGACCCAGAAGAAGTTGAGGAAGAAGCTCCTGAGGAGATCCCAGTTCCTCCCAAGAGGAAGAAACTGATGGGAGATGCAATGAAGTGTGCTCAAAACTCTGCTGCTAATGCAAAGAAGGTTGTAGCTTCCAGGAAAACCAGTAAAGATATATGTGCAGTTGCTAAGAGCAAAGGCCGTGCATCTAGTGCCCATGCTGCAGAAGAAGAAGGAGATGAGAATGCTCCAGTTCTTAGGAAGCTCAGACCATACCTTCGACTCCACAATGATGCTCATCCTGTAGCAGAAGACATGAAGAAGAGAAAGGATGTCGGATTAAGAAAGTGGAGAGTTGCTGATCCATATGCTGTCAGAAGAAGAACTGCTCTTGATCCAAGGTTTCACACCAAGGAACTACAAGATTTTTATGAGACTGGCTTGTATGACAAGAGTCCTGCTGTCAGTCGTATGAGGTATGTCGACTGGGCATACATCAAGGAGAATGAGAATTTCTTTCCACAGTTTCAAGAGAACTTTAGGCTAGATGGCATAGAAGATTTTGTTGGTAAGGAGATGACCCCATGGAATGACGAGATGATCATGCAATTCTATGCAACAATTCATTTCTATGATGACTTTTTAGTTTGGATGACCGATGGACACAGGTACAACGCCACAATTGCTGAATGGCCTGCTATCATTGGTGCACCCAAGCAGGAAGATTCAGATGTAGATGTGTATGTAGAAGAAAAGTAGAGTCACAACTCAATGGCCAACATGTATAAGACCATTCCACATCAGTACTTGGCCAGTCACAAGTTTGGCTCAGTATATTTTCTGCAAGCTGGTATTCCCATGACAAACACTATACTACGGTACACTCTCATGCCTAAGTCAGGAGATGATGAGAGGATATTAAATCAACCTGCTGCACCTGCTTCATACCCATAGCAAATTTAGAGTGATGGACTTGATAGTTGAGACTATCCGAAGGACTTCTGCGGATAAGAAGAGATCCTGTGGATACACACCTTATATTAAGATGCTCAGTAATGCCAAGCTAGGCAAGCTTGCATATCTACTTGATCGTCCCCATCTACCTCTTCAGCCTAAGCTTGAAGATAATGAAGTTCTCATGGATGACAATGATCCCAACTCAGCTGCAGCAAGAATGGAAGCAGAGGCAACAGAGGCTGAAGCTGCTAGAAACATGCCACCTCCAGTTCCAGAACTCAGAACTCAAGCTGAGAAAATGGAATTTGTAGTAAGAACTGTCCATGGCATGGAGAAGAAAATTCACGAGATTATGCAAAATCAGAAGAGCCTTGAGAGGGTTGTGGAAACAAAATTCCACAACATGGATGCGAAGGTAACTGAGTTGACCACCATTGTCAGACAACTTCAACATGAAGTTGACTCTATGGTGATTCAACGCTCAGAGGATGAAGATGAAGATGATGATGACGAGGATGAGTCTCCTCCTCCCACTACCAGTAGGTTCAGCACCCAGCCTTGGTTAGTTCTCGTTCCTGCTCAGGAGACAGGACAAACATCTTCAGCACAAGCTTCGGCACCTTCAGCACCAGCTCCAGCTAAAGATCCTTCAGTATCAACTCCTCGGGCTCCAAGGACTTGAGCAGACGTCTTCGCAGACGCCGTTCTATCGACTCCATCATCAGCTGCACAGAGAGACGAGTAGTTTTATACTTTTCAACTTTTTGGTAACTTGTTGCCTAAGTGGGAGAGATGTATAGATCATAGACTTTGTGTGAGAGAGAGGTTTTGACTTTATTTCCCCCCATTTGGTTTTAAAAACTTTGGTTTTGGATGACTTTATCCTCTCTGTGTGCGTGATCATATGCTTTATCCTGTGTGATGCTACTATATCATCTTTTAGTTATCCTTGTGATGATCATTCAGTTATCTTGTTGGTGTCATGTGCATTGCTATTCTTTTTATGCACCCTCAAGATGTATGTGACATGGAAGAGTAACCCATGATCCTAATCGATTGTGCATTTGCATTCAAACATAAATTTTAAACAATGCACAAATTTAGGGAGAGCTCTTTCTTTTCACATACTTCTCAAAGTGTCAATACTAATCATTGATTATATCTTTTGTCGAAGCTTTGATCTATATGTTGTCATCAATTACCAAAAAGGGGGAGATTGAAAGCACAATTTCTCCCTAGGGTGGTTTCGATAATTGATCACAACATATGCATCATTGGACTAGTGTGTTTTCCAAGTATATTTCAGAAAAGTTCAAAAGATAATATGGCTTAAGGTTTACGCGAAGATGCCCTTGCATGCAAGAAAAGAATAATATTGGCTCAAGCTTCAAGCTAGAAGACTCTTCATTTTATATTTGTGAGAAATCACTTTTGAGTCCATAGGAAAGCCAATACTATTAAAAGGGGGCGAGGTAGTAAAATGAACTGATTGCTCAAATGCTCAAAGTTAGCCACCAAAACACTTAGTAAGTTTTCCCCACATATCCACTCTGTCAAGTTCCACATTCACAAATTTGGTGTAACCAACATTGCCACATCGAACCCACCAAGTTTGAACATAAGACAGAACCCTAGCCATTCCCACCAAATCGGTGCAACCAAAACTGCATCTATGCTTCCGAGTTCAGTGTGACCAATATTCTATTGCTAAGATATACAAAATAGGAATTTCTGAGTTTGAGTATCGGTGCCACCGAGTTTGGTAATTTGACCTTTTATTCACCTTTTTGGTGCCACGGAGTTCTATATATCAGTATCACCGAGATTCAAAAGTTCACCACTTTAGTGCTAATCGGTACCACTAAGTTGTCCACTTCGGTGTCAACGAGTTTGCTCTTTTGTGTGTAACGGTTGGAATTTGGTTGCTGCCTATATACACCCCTTCACCCACCTCTCATTCTTGGGAGAAGCACTCAGAACACACACTTCGTTTCCAGATCCATTTTTTGAGAGAGAACCACCTACTCATGTGTTGATACCAAGATATTCCAACCCAATCATTTGAAGCTTGATCTCTAGCCTCCCCAAACTGCTTTCCACCATATCAACCTCTCCTACCCATGCATATTATGTGAGAGAGATATTCATGTATAGGAGACTATCTTTAGAAGCACAAGAGCAAGGAGTTCATTGATCTACCCCATCTATTACCTTTTGCAGGGTGGTGCCTCCTAGATTGGTTAGGTGTCGCTTGGGAGCCTCCAACTTCGTGTTGTGGAGTTGAACCAAGATGTTTGTAAGGGCAAGGAGATGGCCTACTTCGTGAAGATCTACCGTGAGTACGATTAGTCCTCCGTGGACGGAAGCCGTGGTGGGATAGACAAGGACGCTTCTTTGTGGACCCTCCGTGGGTGGAGCCCTCCGTGGACTCGCCGTCGTTACCCTCTGGGGGTTGAAGTTTCCACTAACATGGACATACGATAGCGCCACCTATCGGAACCATGCCAAAAATTGCTGTGTCAACCTCATGCGTTTGATCTCCCTACCTTACTCCTTCACTTTACACTTGCATGTTTTACTTTCCGCTGCTATACTATTATAACTGCATGTGTAGTGTGTACTTGACTTGTTATAACTGTCGTAGCTGCCTCTCTAGTAAAATTGGGAGAAGGCAAAAATTGTATCTTGTCAAGTACTCTAATCACCCCTCTCTTGACATACTTTCGATCGTACAGGTAGGCACGATAGTAACTTTTTACTACTGTGGCTAGCGAACCTATCGTGCGTAGTACTGCTCCTAGCAGCGGTAGTACCGCTTCGCTCGCGCTATGAGTGGGGGTAACGGTCAGATTCTTCCCCCAGTATATAAAGGGAGTATTCTTCCCCATTGGATCTTATCCATCCATTGAGCTCGTGTTCTTCCCCCATTGTTAACCTTCTAAGAGCTTGCTACCTCCCAATCGCTCCAATGGTTCTTGCTAGTTCTCGAGGGAAAAGAGAGAGGATATCTAGATCCACATCTCCACCAATCACTTTCTCCTCTATGTGAGGGGAACCCCTTGGATCTTGATCTTGGAGTTCTTTGTGATCTCCTTGTTCTTCCTCTCATATTTCTCCATAGATTTTGTTGTTGTGGAGGGATTTGAGTGTGAGGGACTTGACCACTTCGTGTGTTCTTGCCATTGCATTAATTGCATCGGTTTGAGTTCTCCACAATGATACGTGGAAGTGAGAAGTTGAGAAGCTTACTACCCTTGGGTACTTGGTACCCCTAGAGATTGTTCTTCGTGGATTCTTTGACATCCTAGAAGCTTGGTGGTGTCTCAGAGATCAATCATTGTGGTGTAAAGCTCCGGGCAAGCGTCGGGGTCTCCAATTAAGTTGTGGAGATTGCCCTGAGCATTTGTGGTCACCTCGAAGCCATATGACATTGTGGTGAAGCTTCGTGGTGTTGTTGGGAGCCTCCAATTAAGTTGTAGAGATCGCCCCAACCTTGTTTGTATGGGTTCGGTGACAACACTCAAGGGTCCCTTAGTGGAATCACACCATCTTGCATTGTGCGAGGGCGTGAGGAGATTACGGTGGCCTTAGTGGCATCTTGGGGAGCATTGTGCTTCCACACCGCTCCAAACGGATATTAGCATCCGCAATGGTGTGAACTTCGGGATACATCGTCGTCTCCGCATGCCCCAGTTATCTCTTACCCGAACCCTTTACTTATGCATGCACTTTACTTTGTGATAGCCATATTGTTTCTTGTTATATATCTTGCTGTCACTTAGTTGTTTATCCTGCTTAGCATAAGTTGTTGGTGCACATAGTTGAGCCTAGTTGTTTTAGGTTTTGTGCTTGACAAATTAAACGTTCATTTTATTCCGCTTTTGTCCAAGCCTGGACTGTAGTTATTTTAAAGGTCCTATTCACCCCCCTCTAGGCAACATCCACATACTTTCGACAATGCTCTAATAATGAATAATGATGATCATCACACTTCTATTTACTTACAACTTAATATTACAAATCGATACCTAGAACAAAGTATGACTCTATATGAATGCATCTGGCAGTGTACCAGGATGCGCAATGATCTAGCTTAGCACATAAATTAAAAAATGGAGAAGGCATGGAAATATCATGCTAGCTTACTGATGTCTACTACGCAACCTTCTCCTTGTAGACGTTGTTGGGCCTCCAAGTGCAGAGGGTTGTAGGATAGTAGAAATTTTCCCTCAAGTGCGTGACCTAAGGTTTATCAATCCACGGGAGGCGTAGGATGAAGATGGTCTCTCTCAAGCAACCCTGCAACCAAATAACAAAGAGTCTCTTGTGTCCCCAACACACCCAATACAATGGTAAGTTGTATAGGTGCACTAGTTCGGCGAAGAGATGGTGAAACAAGTGCAATATGGATGGTAGATATAGGTTTTTGTAATCTGAAATTACAAAAACAGCAAGGTAACAAATGATAAAAGTGAGCATGAACGGTATTGCAATGCGTGGAAACAAGGCCTAGGGTTCATACTTTCACTATTGAAGTTCTCTCAACAATGATAACATAATTGGATCATATAACTAGCCCTCAACATGCAACAAAGAGTCACTCCAAAGTCACTAATAGCGGGGAACAAACGAAGAGATTGTTGTCGGGTACGAAACCACCACAAAGTTATTCTTTCTTATCGATCAATTCAAGAGTCCGTAGTAGAATAACACCTTAAGATACATATCAACCAAGACCCTAATGTCACCTAGATACTCCATTGTCACCTCAAGTATCCGTGGGCATGATTATACGATATGCATCACACAATCTCAGAATCATCTATTCAACCAACACATAGAACTTCAAAGAGTGCCCCATAGTTTCTACTAGAGAGTCAAAACGTGTGCCAACCCCTGTGCAGAGGTTCCCAATGTCACGAACCCGCAAGTTGATCACCAAACAATATATCAAGTACTCACATGAATCCACGTGTGCCAACCCATATGCATAGGTTCCCAATTGTCACAAACCCACAAGTTGATCACAGTAGATAGACACGTGCAAGACATACATCAAGTGTTCTCAAAGACTCAATCCGATAAGATAACTCCAAAGGGGAAACTCAATTCATTACAAGAAGGAGAGGGGGAAGAACATCATAAGATCCAACTATAGTAGCAAAGCCCATGGTACATCGAGATCAAGACATCTTAAGAACACGAGAGAGAGAGAGATCAAACACATAGCTAATGGTACATACCCTCAGCCCTGAGGGAGAACTACTCCCTCCTCGTCATGGAGATCGCCGGGATGATGAAGATGGCCACCGAAGATGGATTCCCCCTCCGACAGGGTGCTGGAACAGGCTCCAGATTGGTTTTTGGTGGCTACAGAGGCTTGCGGCGGCGGAACTCCCGATCTAGGTTTCTTTTTGGGGGTTTCTGAATTTATAGGAATTTATGGCGGTGGAATTACGTCGGTTGGGCCCTCGAGGAGGTTACAAGCCTGCCCTGCGCCACCTAGGGGGGTGGTGGCGGCGTCAGGGCTTGCGACTCCCTCGTGGCTCTTCTGGCCTTCTTCCAAAGCTTCGGGGGTCTCTTTTGGTCCAAAAAAATCATCGTAAAGTTTCATTCCATTTGGACTCCGTCTGAAAATGGGCCAAAAATACGGAAAAAACAGAAACTGGCACTTGGCACCGAATTAATAGGTTAGTCCCAAAAAGATATAAAATAGCATATTCATGCATATAAAACATCCAAAGTTGACAAGATAATAGCATGGAACCATAAAAAATTATAGGTACGTTGGAGACGTATCACTTACGATCATGCAAAGCAATATGACAATGAATGCTCAAGTCATGAAAACGAAAGCGGTGGAAGTTGCATGGCAATATATCTCGGAATGGTTCTGGAAATGCCATAATAGGTAGGTATGGTGGCTGTTTTGAGAAATATATAATAAGGCTTATGTGTGATAGAGCATATCATATCGTGGGGTTTGGATGCACCTAGGAAGTTTGCACCGACTCTCGAGGTGAGAAAGGGAATGCACGGTATCATAGGGGCTAGAAAATTGCGGAAAGATAAGAATGAGTATATCCATGGATTCACATTAGTCACTAAGAGCTCACATACTTACTGCCAGATTTTATTAGCTCTGGCGAAGGAAAGTAGTACTCGCATGCCCATAGGGAGAAGGTTGGGAGGAGTTAACCATCGCGCGACTCCGATTATAACAGCACAAAGGATTTCAATCAAGGATAAATTATGCTCCAACTTCATCGCATAACCAGAGACTATACATGCATGCTTTGGGAATCACAAACCTTAACATCAATGTTCTTACTTATCCACAGTCATCAACTAGTGCACCCACATATTACTATCTTAATGTCGCCAAACTATTGCAGGGAATCAAACATATCATACTCACTGGTCTACAAGTTTTATATGGTATTTTATGACTAACCATGTAAATGACCAATTACTTTTGACTCTTTAAATAGATACAAGTGAAGCATCAGAGTTTAATTCTTTTCTACAAAATACCACTCTCTAATAAATATAAGTGAAGCAGAAGAGCATTCTACAAATAACAGTTTTCTATATGTAGAGAAACAGGCAATCCAAACTTCAAATGATATAAGTGAAGCACATGAAGCATTCAGTAAAGCCATACTCAAAATATATAAGTGAAGTGCAATGAGAATTCAACAAATCAACCATGCACTATATCATACCAGCATGTTGCATAAAATAATAGTTAAAACTAAACGCAAACGACGCTCCAAGATTTACGCATATCATGTGAACGAAGCGAAGACGAAAACATACTGATACTTGTTGAAGAAAGATGGGATGCCTTTCGGGCACCCGAAGCTTAGATGCTTGAGTCTCCTTGGATATTTACTTTGGGTGCCTTGGGAATCCCTAAGCTTGATCTCTTGCCTCTCCTCCATCTCCTCATATCTAGACCTCCTCGAACTTCGAACACTTCATCCACACAAAACTTAACAGAAAACTCGTAAGATCCGTTAGTATAATAATGCAAATTACTACCTTAAGTACTATTGAAAACCCATTCATATATTTTTTTTCATTATATATACCATAATTTAACTTCTACATGGCTTATACCATCGATACAATCGATAGTTGCATCAAAACGAACGAAACAATGCATAAAAAATAGAATTTGTCAAAAACAGGACAGTCTATAGTAATTTGAACATTGTCCGTACTTCTGTAACTTCAAAAATTAAAACTTATTAATAAATAAATATTTTGCATAGAATTTCTGTGTAAAAATTTCAGAAACTTTCGACGTACGAGTAAATTTTTTTAAATTCATGCACTACAGCCAAAGTTTCTGTTTTTGCACCACACATACCAACAAGCAGTCTAATAATCCTAAAGGCAAATCTTGGCACATTATTTTTATAATACGATGGATTTTTACAAGGGGATAATTATTTTTGTGAGAAAATCATGAAAATTTATGCATTGTTTACATGAGCATGAACACAAGTCTTCAAGGTCGACCCTCACTTGTACAATGCATAACCTTCAATTGCTTCACTTTTTTGAAAAAAAATTAAGTTCCCCTCTTTATTTTTTGTTTTAAAACCATTTAAAAGAACTCAACAGAAATAAATTACTCTTTAAAACTTCCAGGTTGTCTCATTGGAGCGCTTCATTTAAAGCCATTAAGCTAGGCATAAACTACTCAAGTAATGGACCCACCCGGATCCCAAGGTATATCAAAGCCAATTTTAATTAACATTTTTTTTTGTAATTTAGTAGTGAGAACAAAGCAACATATATCATGCAATGACAAAGTCTAACTCTATTCAAATGCATCGGCATCTCATAAAAGAACAATTCATGCCCATCAAGTAAAGGCCAATACATATCATAAGAAATTTCTTGCAATTTTATCACGTTGGAAACATAAATGGGTGGAGATGTAGTTCCTCTCTCATAATAACTGGAAGTAGGAGTATCAAGCACATGCATACTATATCCACCAAAATCATCATGTGTAATGGTAAAATGCAAGCCATAAATATAATACTTAATAATAGAAAACTTCTCCGAAATAGTGTAATTGGTAGAATTCAAAAGGATAGTAGTACTATCATGTTTGGTTGCAATAGCAACAACTTTATTCTTAACATAAGGAACTATAACAAGTTCATGTTCACAAGCCTAATTCATATTGGCATCTTGGCCACAAGCATATCAAGCATTAATTTCATCAAAAAGGGATATTTCGAAAGAATCAACGGGATCATATCAGTTATCATAGCATTCATCCTTTGGTAAGCACGAAGGGAAATTAAACAATGTATGAGTCGAAGAGTTACTCTCATTAGAAGGTGCGCATGGGTAGCTAATCCGCTTCTCTTCCTTTTTTTCTTCACTCTCATCATCATATTTTTCATCCAATGAGCTCACGTTTCATCAATTTCTTCTTCCATACGCTCCTGCAAAATATTAGTCTCTTCTTGGACAGCAGAGGAGTCCTCAATACATAGTTTAACAGAAGTATTGGAAGCATATTTTTCATAGCAATATTTAAGTGTGGAAATTTTTTCAGATTTCTAAAGAGTAGCATCATACATTTCAATCAAAGAAGCAATTTAATAAGCACCATTAAAAGCAACAAATTCTTCAATTTGTTCAACATCATAATTACTATAAATACCTTTAGCATAAGAAGATAAGATTCCATTATCACTAAACTCACATTGGTATGGAACGTTTTTCTTAAATTCATACCATGCCATAAAAGATTCCCTTTTTTAGGTAAGCGGAGCCGCACATAATAAGCATGCTCATCTAATAATTTGCTCTCAACTAAATTGGTTGGGGTTTCAACACGAGCACATAGGGATCAAAGATGATCCAAGTAAAAAGCTTCAGCAGTATGATAGAATTTGGGTGATTCTTCAACCATTGGTTCGGTAGGTATAAATATATTTTTTGGTATTTTGTGTTTCCTACCCATAACTAAAGATAGAAAATAACAACAAAATAAAAACTACTTAGTGATAAAGCAAACAAGCACACACGAGAATATTCACCCCATGCTATTGCTCCCCAGCAACGGCGCCAGAAAAAGGTCTTGGTAACCCACAAGTGTAGGGGATCATTTGTAGCCTTTTTCGATAAAAAGGAGTGTTGAACCCAATGAGGAGCTAAAGGTAGAACAAATATTCCCTCAAGTTCTATCGACCACCAATACAAATCTACGCACACTTAACGTATGCTTTACCTAAAACAAGAATAAAACTAGAAGTACTTAGTAGGTGTAATAGATAAGTTTGCAAGATAATATAACAAGTAAATAAAAGTTAGGTTTTGTTCTAGTAGAAAGTTTTTTGTGTAACGCAAGAAAAACATAGTCCATAGGCAATTGAATATAACATGATAGATACTTATCATGTGAAATGAGGGAGACGCATACGCTAACACACTTTTTCTACTTGGATCATATGCACTTATGATTGGACCACTAGAAAGCATCCGCAAATACTAGAAATCATTAAGGTAAACCCTATCGGTGTTCTGGCAATGGGCGTACCCAAACCTGCCTGCCTGCGTCCCAGGGCGGAACCACTTCATCAACACGTAGACGACTGGAACAACACCTCCTGGGACAAGGCCCTCGCGAGGGGCCAAACCTCACGAGGAAGAGCAACATCAAGACCCGTAGTGGGCCTCCTCAGGACCTCTCCGGAGCAGCGGACATTCCGAGGCAAGGCCGCACCTCAGGAGTCAAGGGTGACACCAAGAAAGGACAGGCGAGCAGCAGATGGCAGGACGGGGCAGTTTCCCCTTGGGTGCAAAGGAGGCGGGAGCGTACAGGGGTTCCAAAGGCATCTTCCAAAGGTTTCCCATTTAGTGCAACAAAGCCGCAGCCGCCCGCCAGTAGGGCAAGCATCACCCATGGGCCCATCTCTGCAGCACGGACAGGTACTTTGCATGTGAAGACCACCTTAGGGCAGGGGAGTATGTTCTCTTGTCCCCCTTCAAAATTGGCCACTTTGGGATCCCTTCCCGCCGAAGCTATGAGGGAAGAGGACCCATGCCCCCAGTATCAATAGAGAAGGGAGGATACTTGGGAGGGAGAGTTCATTTAGACGGTAGAATAAGATACCTAGCCACTTGGCCTCCGGAGGCTCAGGAACACTATACTAATTCATCCACCGCCTCCATAAGAGGCAATCCACCAAAAGCATGAGTAGGGTTTTATGCTTCGCAGCAGCCCGAACTTGGGTAAACTTTTGTGCTCTGTGTTCCCCTCACCATCGAGTGAGTTCTTCGCCGTTTCCATCGAGTAGCATGCTAGGCGAGACAGAGCAGGGAGAGACCTTCGTACACGCCCTAGTGTTCGAATCCTTAGGGTTTTGCGGAGTCCAAAATCCGTCAAACCCAACCATAGCACTAAACATCAAGTCCTCTTTAATCCCATACGCACACAACTCCCTTACTCGGGTGTAAGTTTTTGCCACTCTCGCCAGCCACTATAAGCGAATCATGTACATATTGCAAACCCTCCAGCGTGTATCCTCACGTGTGCGCCTCACGGAAAGCACCATTGGACAACACCATATCAACACACAATTCATATCAATAACATCATATCACAATGAACCTTTAGGACAAAACAGATCTACTCAAACATCATAGGATAGCCACATATCATTGGCAAATAGTATGTAGTGTCAAGAACCATGTTTAAGTAGATATTTATAGCGGGAAAATAGGTGTTACACTGCTGTATAGAGGGGGAGAGAGGTGGTGTTGACAATAGCAAGATTGTTGATGTAGATCGTCGTCACGCTCCTTGCCCCAGCGACACTCCGGCACCAGTGCGAGAGAGGGGAGAGAGCCCCCTCCTTCTTTTTCTTCCTTGACCTCCCCCTATATGGGAGGGGAGTTCCCCCTCTGGTCCATGGTCTCCATGGTGGCAGAGGCGCACGAGTCCCTTCGAGATTGGACCTACCTCTTTGTTGTGTTTCGTTTCGCGTTCCTATTTTCTCACCCTTCACCATTTATTAAATTATCAGAGATCCATAAGTCCAATCTGGATGAAATTTTTATGCAACCTTTACTCATAAATTATCTTTCTTGCACCCGAAGAAGAGCCCAAATCGACTTATGGTGTGCCCACTAGAGGAAAGGGTGCACCATGGGGTATGGGCTGCGCCCTGGTGGGCAATGTAGGTTGTGGGCCTTCGTTTACGTTGATTCCACCGCCCAAAAATCACATATATTCCAAAATTATTCCGTGTAAAGTTTTATCACGCTTGGACTTCGTTTGACATGGATATTCTGCGAAACAAAAAACATGCAACAAACAGGATCTCGGACTTGTCACTGGATCGATATGTTAGTCCAATTAATCATATAAAATGTTGCCAAAAATATGTGAAAGTTGTATAATATTTACATGGAATAAACAAAAATTATACATACGACGGAGACGTATCATATATATTTCCATGTAAATGATGCACAAGATCTATAAGTGTATGAAAGCTCCAGTGAAGTTAAGTGGGGTGTGCATCAAACTTGCATGCTCATGAAGACCTCGGGCATTTGAGGTGGCCCATCATCAGAATATACAAGACAAGTTTATGAAAAAGTGATTCGCACTAGCATATGAATGATATAACATGAGACTCTCCATACGAAGAACAAGGTGTCACTTTGAGGCACAAGTGTGGTAAAGGATAGTAGTAAAGTCCCTTCTCTCTTTTTCTCTCATTCGTTTTTATTATGGTGGGATCATTTGGCCTCCCCCATTTTTATTTCCTCAGTGGGAAAATGCTCTAATAATGATGATCATCACACTTTTATTTACTTACAACTCTATATAAAAACTTATATGACAATACGACTTTGAATGAATGCCTCTGGGAGTGTACCAGGATGTGCAAAGATCTAGCCTGACATGTATCAAAAATATGAGAATGGTTGCTTTGCCACAAATACTATTCAAACTCTATATGATAATCTAAAGCATTATGTTGATGACCGAACTAGTCATGTGAAGGGATGATGGCATTTGCATGGGAATATATCTCGGAATGGCTATGGAAATGCCATGATAGGTAGGTATGGTGGCTATTTTGAGGAGAATGTAAAAAAAGGTTTATGTGCAACAGAGCATGTCATATCATGGGGTTTGGATGCACCAGCGACAGTTCCAGCGATTCTCAAGGTCAGAATGGGTGATGCACGGTACCGAAGAGGCTAGGAAATATGAGGATTTGAGATTGCGTATGTCCATGAGGAATAGAAATGCTCACACATCATCACCATGACTTTTCAATTTTTTATATGAACAACAAGTTTAAAATCTCTTAATATCGACACCTGTCTGAAATAATAATAATGCACTCACACCTTTTCCATATCACCACATCAATATCATTAACCCACAATTTATCTATATGTGCTACATGATGGTTTTAATTATCACTTATTGAATACTCATTATTTTTGATCTGGTCTTACGACCCATGCAAATTAATGTCACTACTTGTCCATCTCTCAAACAGATATAATTGAAGAATGAGGGAATAATATTTCTATAAAATCTATGAGCCACCATGCTCAAAAATATATAAGTGAAGTCCTAGAGTACCTGCTAAGCTCAAAAGATATAAGTGAAGCACATAGAGTATTCTAACAAATTGTGATGATGTGGTATCTCTCTCAAGTAGGTGTGTCCAACAAACAACGATTGTGGTAAAATTAAAGTAAAATCAAACAAATGAAAATGACACTCCAAGCAAAACTCGTATCATGTGATGAATACAAATATAGCTCAAAGTAACATACCGATGTATTGAGACAAAAAGAGGGGATGCCTTCCGGGGCATCCCCAAGCTTAGACGCTTGAGTCTTCCTAGTATATTACCTTGGGGTGCCTTGGGCATCCCCAAGCTTAGGTTTTCGCTGCTCCTCAATCTTTGTCCATCGGGACAATACTCAAAACTTGAAAACTAGAATCACATAAAACTCAACAAAACTTCGTGAGATCCGTTAGTATAAGCAATATATCATATACTTTCAGGTGCTCTTACAAGTTCATTCTTATTTTATTTTAGTATAGGGTACTGTATCTTAACTCCTCCATGGCTTATACTCCCCGATACAATCCACAACGTTATGAAAACAAGCAAACTACACATGAAAAACAGAATCTAACTAAAACAAAATAGTTTGTAGTATTCATTAATGAACCTACACTTCTGTAAATCGAAAACTTCTTAAACTTTAGGAATACCTGAGAAATCTGTATAGAAATGATGTGTAAAAAATTTAGCTTAAAAAGTCATTCGAGTAAAATCAAAGAAATTTGGCACTAAACGTCAAGGTTTATGTTTTTCCACCGTATCAATTCTACTCATCATGCAAATCATCGCAAAGGTTTACTTGGCACAAACACTAACTAAAACATGAAAACACAATCATTACAGAGGCAATAATAATGTTATCACAAAATAACATAAAGTAAAAAAGCCAAAATAAAGATAACTTTTGGGTTGTTTCCCAACACACGCATTTGTTTTACACCCCTAGCTAGGCAAATTGCATAATTTCAAGTGTTCTTATCTTTCACACCCAACCCATAAGTGGCCCTCATGATTGATTCATCTGGTGGCATAATTATCTTTCTAGGGAAGTATTCCATTCCTTTCTTTAATGGAAACAAAAACCTTATAGTTCCCTCTTTCATATCAATGATTGCACCTATAGTTCGAAGAAAGAGCCTTCCAAGTATAATTGGAGAAGTAGGGTTGCAACCAATATCAAGCACAATGAAATCTAGAGCCACATAATTTTGATTTTCAATTATCACCACACATTTATTCTACCCAAGGGCTTCTTGATGGTAGAATCCACAAGATGCAAGTTTAGGGAACATTCTTCAATATTAGTGAGAGCAAACACATCACATAAAGTTTTAGGTCGAGTTGAAACACTAGCGCCAAGGTCACACAAAGCATTCCATTCATATTTATTTATCTTAATTTTGACAATAGGTTCCCACTCATCATGCAATTTTCTAGGAATAGAAACTTCAAGCTCAAGTTTCTCATCATAAGCTTTTACCATAGCTTCCACTATATGTTGAGTAAAAGCTTTGTTTTGTTCATAAGCATTGGGTGAGATAATAATGGATTGTATCAAAGTAATACATTCTACTAAAGAGAAATTGTCATAATTAAGGTCCTTGTATTCCAAGATAGGGGCACATGCCTAGTCAGAGTTTTGACCTCTCCAAACCCAAATTTTTTAGTTTTAGCATTGAAATCACCACTCTCCAAGAAAACAGGACGCTCCTTTACTGGAGTTGACTCATCTTGAGTCCCATTATTATTAACATTCAGGGAAGTAAACAAAGATTCAATAGGAGAAGTACCGATTGTTTTAAGTTCTCCATCATGATTCCGGTAAAAACCGGGTGGAAGAGTTTTTCTAGGAATTTTAGCTTAGATTTCAACTTTGCGGTCTGCTCCTTACTTTCATTAATAGAAACTTGGATAGATTTAATAGTCCCGTTAATCTCATGCTTAGGAGGCAAAGCTTTTTTAAGAGTTTCTACATCAAGAGCAATTATATCCATGTTTTTAGCCAAAGTATCAACAACATGCAATTTTTCGTCTACCATAGTATGGAAAACTTGTTGAGAATTTATTGCGTTCTCAAGATTAGAGGGTATCCTATTAGAACTTTTAGATGAATTTCCATGAGAATTACCATCATAATTTCCATAACCACTAGGATTATTACCGACATTGAAAGCACAATTGCTCCCCAAGGTGGTTTTGGTAATTAATAACAATATATGTATCATTGAACTAATGATTCTATTCAAGTATATTTTAGAAAAGTTGAAAGATGCGTTGGCCAAAGGATTGCAAGGAGAAACCCCTTCATGCAAGGAAAGTAATAGGATTGGCCAAGATTCAAGGAAGAGGGCTCTACATTTTATATTTGTGATAAATCACTTCTGAGTCCAAAGGAAAGCCAATACTATTAAAAGGTGGTCAGGTATTTATGATGAATTAGTTGCTCAAGTTCTTAGAGATTACCACCAAAAATACTCAAAATTTCTCTCACAAAATTCGGTGTCCAAAGCCTACACATCAAAATCGGTGCCGCCAAGAATTCCATTTTGTCCCTACCGAATTTTCCAAATATAGTATCTTTGCCAAACCCTAATCTATCGGTACCACCAACTTCTATATCCGTGCCACCAAAAGTCAGTGACCAACTTTATGGTCTTTCAATCTCAAAAATCAGAATTTATGAGTTTGAAATTGGTCTCACCGAGATTAGGAAACTTCCCTAGTTTACGAAATCGGTACCCCTCCACCACCTCTCATTTGTAGAGGAAGCACTTAGAACACACCCACACTTGCCATATCCATTTTTCTGAGAGAGAGAGACACCTAATCTTGTGTTGATATCAAGAGATTCCAATCCAGCCATTTCAGAATTGATCTCTAGCCTCCCCAAGTTTCTTTCCACCAAATCAATCTCTCCTACCACATGCCAAATATGTGAGGGAGTGCCTGAGTGTTGAGGAGACTATCTTTTTAAGCACAAGATCAAGGAGTTCATTGTTCTATCACATCTATAACCTTTTAAAGGGCAAGGAGATCACCTACTTCGTGAAGATCTACCCCGAGTGAGGTTAGTATTGTGTGGATGTAAGCCATGGTGGAATATACAAGGTCGCTTCTTCTTGGACCCTTTGCGGGTGGAGCCCTTCATGGACACTCACATCCGTTACCCTTTAGTGGGTTCAAGTCTCCACTAACAGGGACGTATGATAGCACCACCTGTCGGAACCACGCCAAAAATTGTTGTGTCAAACTTCCCCTTCATATACTCTTAGATATGCATGTGTAGGGTGTACTTGACTAGTCATAACTGCTAAAACTAGCCCACAACTAAAATTTTGAAAAGGCTAAGTTTTTATTTGGTCAAGTAGACTAATCGCCCCCTCTAGACATACTTCGGTTCCTACAAGTGGTATCGGAGCTTTGCTCTCCATTGCATTGGTTTCACAACCTAGGAGAGTATGGTGTCTACCGAGGGAAATTACCATCGTAGGGGTCCATATTTTGATGGTACAAACTTTGCTAGTTGGAAGAATAAGATGAAAATGCATATTCTTGGTCATAAACCTGTCGTTTGGGCTGTTGTTCCTGTTTGTGTGCAAGGTGATTTCTTGGGTGATGGAAGGGAACTGGAATGGGATGCCGCAGCGGAAGAATTGAAGATGTTGCAATACAACACTCAAGCATGTGACTTTCTATTCAACTTCATGTGCCCCGAAGAATTCAACAAAATCATCCGCCTGGAGAATGCAAAGGAAATTTGGGGTACTTTGGTTGATATGCACGAAGGTACATAATCTGTCAGGGAATCTAAGTTGGATGTGCTACAAAGTCAACTAGACAAGTTCCATATGAAGGATAGTGAAGGATTCACTGAGATGTACTCTAGGCTAGCTCTCTTTGCAAATGTGATTGTCGGCTTAGAAGTGAAGAGATGGCCAACTAATGCATCATCAAGAAGATACTAAGAGCCTTGGATTGAAGGTACGATATCGTGTGCACATTGCTCCAAATGATTCCAAACTATGAGCATCTTAAACCAAGGGGAGACAGTGGAAGAATTGTCACTCGGGACCCCGATCCTAAGCCATAGGAATCCAGCCTGTAACACATCGCATCTCTTTGTGGTCTCACGCACCGTTATCCCCACGGCTGCAGCCTTACCTTAGCCAAAATGTTTGCGCCTTTTGACTAGCGTATGCAATTGTGTCGCTAGTAATCCAATGTCAAAGAACCCGGATCGACATGTCTAGTCATAAACTCAAGCGACAGTTCCGTACAGGGATAGGCATACATGACCCAGCAAAGCAGGTGTGGGTCATCAGCGAATGTAGACGAGTCATATCAAGCTACAGGGACTCCATTACATACAAGTGACATTTCCCAAAGGGACAGACACAACAGCTAAGAAGGACACATGCCGGTCAACCAATGTGTCCAGAGCAGTAGCGAACTACCATGGCTCGATGGAATCACAAAGGGGCATTTCCCCATAAGGAGTGCTACTAAGGCATACGACTAGGTATTCGAACCCCATACATATCAAGTACAACACACGTACGCATGGCATACAGATATGTATAGATACATCGATGGCATCACAACATAACCATAAACATACAAACTTTACTTAGCAGGCTCGGAAGAGCCTCACACATAATATTACACAGATAGGGGTCTCACGACCCATCATCACAAGTCATACAAACAAGTCTTACAAACCAGCGGAAGATTAAAACTGTCTGAGTATAGATAGATGGAAAGATAAAGGCACATGGCATGACTATCTACAAACCCAACCTAGGGCCAGATCGTAGCTGGGACACCAGCTACTCGTCGTCGTCAACGTCTAGGTAGAACCCTCGATTAGGGTCATTAACAACCTCTGCAACAATTTATTAAGCAAACGTGAGTACAAAAGTACTCAGCAAGACTTTAGGATAATCTATCTACTTTTGCAATGTATCAACAAGGAGTTGTGGGGTTTCATGCAGAAAGCCAACATTTGACTCTTGGCTAGACAACTTGCATTTTTAAATAGTTTTGACAACTATGTTTTCTCGCACACGAGTCCACTAACACCACAACAATACTCCATTGTGGAATCATTCCGTCTCCCTACGGAAATGTCATCCACGACACTCACACTTATCTTGACAATTTTATGAGTAGCCATTATAGTTATCTATGAACAACATATGTTTCCAAGTAGTCCATATCTGCGGACGCGGCTATTCGAATAGATCATAACCCTGCAGGGGTGTAATTCTTCAGACACGCTCTCGCCACTTATCGCTATGTGCACATCATGCACCTCGGCAACCTTCAAGCGGAAGCCCAGCGAGGGAGTCGGCCACGACCGTTAACCACTCTAATACCTAGTCCAGGTTTATCGCCTATCTTAGGGTAACCCGCACGGAAGTACGGTCGAGGTTTCTGCCACGGCCTCAAACGATGTGCACAGGGTTCCCAAGCCCACCATCCGGGTGCCACTTGGTACACCGTGCCACTGCCTACCGCATCATAGCCCACCTCTAAGGTCAGCACCATGCACAGTCTCCAGCATGACTATAAACACCAGAAACTACTTGCAACTCCTGGACCGAGTACTAGGCGATTAATAAGTCGAGAGGGTCACTTAAGTATCCCAATGTGTGGTAGTACCTAGTCTTGGATTACATACACGGAACTCAGTTCCTAAGGACGATTCCAATGAAACAACTCGCCATGTAATCCTACGTAGCCTTTCACCGGTACCTTTACCAAATCAAGTTCAACGCACAACCTTTACTAACTGAACACATTCTCACGATCCTGTTCATCATCTAGATGACAGACCGTACACAACTCTAAGAATAGCATGCACAACAGGATAAGGCACATCAGGGCTCAAACATCTACCATGTATGCTAGGTTGCAAGGTTCAGCTAATTACTGTGACAAGGAGAGGCCATGCAAAGGAAGTGGGTTCAACTAACGTGGTAAAAGTATTGAAAGCATTTTATCCTAATGCAATAGGTAAGAGCAGGAGCGAGAACATGGGATTTATCGGGATGATCAAAATGGTTGCTTGCCTTGTTGCTCAGCAGAGGGGTGATATCCGTCAGTCGGGTAATCAGTCGTATCCGGAGGGGCGGAGCCTACCCGAATAACAACAATCAATCAATATCAATCATATGAAATGCAATGTAGCATGGTCTGAGATGACTAACAGAACCTTTTTGGTGATCTTGATTTGAAATCATAATTCAAATATCATTTGAATTATAATTTATCAAATTATTTCAATTGATTTGACCTGATGCTGTTTCATAACTTTGTTTTTCATGCATTAAAATAGCATCATTGGATTCCTTGAATTTTTCTGATCATTTTCATATATTATTTGTCAAATTTGGAGTTATATTCAATTTTCTATGAATTTCCAAAGTTTTGAACTTATTCTGGAATTATTTTTAAACAGAAAATGAGTTATTGCATCACCATGACATCAGCAGGTCCAACTGGCCATTGAAAGTCAAACCTGACCAGTGGGACCCACTGGTCAGTTACTTTGGCCAGTTTTAATTTATATTTCACTTAATTAGTTAATTAACAGAGTATGACCCACCTGTCAGTGTCTGTTTAAGTTAATTAAATAAGTTATTTTTACGTTTGTTAAACTTAATTAGATAGGGCCCGGCCTCACATGTCATAGGCTGAGGGGGGAAGAACCCACCGGCGACGAGGTCGATCTTGGAAGCACCAGAGACGGCGGAGGGCGTCGGAAACGCATCTCCGATGACGAAAAGCACGACAGAGACCTCAGGAAGAACGGCGACTCGACGACGCACACGATGGAGCAAACCCCAGGGGCTGGGGTGGCCGGAATCGATGCCGGCCAAGCTTGGCGGCGGCCGAAGCTCGGCCATCGTCAAGATCATCGAAACAGAGGGCATTTCGCACGGGGCTGGGCTCCTAGAGCATCTTGTTGGGGAACGTCGCATGGGAAACAAAATTTTTCCTACGTGCACGAAGACCTATCATGGTGATGTCCATATACGAGAGGGGATGAGTGATCTACGTACCCTTGTAGACCGTACAGCAGAAGCGTTAGAGAACGCGGTTGATGTAGTGGAACGTCCTCACGTCCCTCGATCCGCCCCGCGAACAATCCCGCGATCAGTCCCACGATCTAGTACCGAACGGACGGCACCTCCGCGTTCAGCACACGTACAGCTCGACGATGATCTCGGCCTTCTTGATCCAGCAAGAGAGACGGAGAGGTAGAAGAGTTCTCCGGCAGCGTGACGGCGCTCCGGAGGTTGGTGATGACCTTGTCTCAGCAGGGCTCCGCCCGAGCTCTGCAGAAACGCGATCTAGAGGAAAATCCGTGGAGGTACGTGGTCAGGCTGCCGTGGAAAAGTCGTCTCAAATCGGCCCTAAAACCTCCGTATATATAGGTGGGAGGGAGGGGGCCTTGCCTTGGGGCTCAAGGAGCCCCAAGGGGGTCGGCCGAGTCCAAGGGGGAGGACTCCCCCCCCCAAACCGAGTTGGACTAGGTTTGGTGGGAGGGAGTCCCCCTTCCTTCCCACCTCCTCCTTTTTTTTTCTTTCTCTCTTGATTTTCTTCTCCTTGGCGCATAGGGCACTTGTGGGCTGTCCCACCAGCCCACTAAGGGCTGGTGTGTCTCCCCAAGGCCTATGGGCTTCCCCGGGGTGGGTTGCCCCCCCGGTGAACTCCCGGAACCCATTCGTCATTCCCGGTACATTCCCGGTAACTCCAAAAACCTTCCGGTAATCAAATGAGGTCATCCTATATATCAATCTTCGTTTCCGGAACATTACGGAAACCCTCGTGATGTCCGTGATCTCATCCGGGACTCCGAACAACATTCGGTAACCAACCATATAACTCAAATACGCATAAAACAACGTCGAACCTTAAGTGTGCAGACCCTGCGGGTTCGAGAACTATGTAGACATGACCCGAGAGACTCCTCGGTTAATATCCAATAGCGGGACCTGGATGCCCATATTGGATCCTACATATTCTACGAAGATCTTATCGTTTGAACCTCAGTGCCAAGGATTCGTATAATCCCGTATGTCATTCCCTTTGTCCTTCGGTATGTTACTTGCCCGAGATTCGATCGTCAGTATCCGCATACCTATTTCAATCTCGTTTACCGGCAAGTCTCTTTACTCGTTCCGTAATACAAGATCCCGTAACTTACACTAAGTCACATTGCTTGCAAGGCTTGTGTGTGATGTTGTATTACCGAGTGGGCCCCGAGATACCTCTCCGTCACACGGAGTGACAAATCCCAGTCTCGATCCATACTAACTCAACGAACACCTTCGGAGATACCTGTAGAGCATCTTTATAGTCACCCAGTTACGTTGTGATGTTTGATACACACAAAGCATTCCTCCGGTGTCCGTGAGTTATATGATCTCATGGTCATAGGAACAAATACTTGACACGCAGAAAACAGTAGCAAGAAAATGACACGATCAACATGCTATGTCTATTAGTTTGGGTCTAGTCCATCACATGATTCTCCTAATGATGTGACCCCGTTATCAAGTGACAACGCTTGCCTATGGCCAGGAAACCTTGACCATCTTTGACCAACAAGCTAGTCAACTAGAGGCTTACTAGGGACAGTGTTTTGTCTATGTATCCACACAAGTATTGTCTTTCCAATCAATACAATTATAGCATGGATAATAAACGATTATCATGAACTAAGAAATATAATAATAACTAATTTATTATTGCCTCTACGGCATATTTCCAACACATCTACGCGACGAGTTGGAGCCATTGCAGGCCTCGGGAGGACCAACCGGTCACCGCAGGGCTACCGGCGACGAGCTACTATGCCGGTCCTCATCGGGCTCCGGTGAAACTAGGCCTAGAGCTCGAAATCGAGAGGGGAACAAGGGGGAAGGCACCCTGGGCTCACAGGGAGTGCATCGGTGTCGAAAGTCGGCTCAGGGACGGCCTGAGGAGGGAGAACGGCGGTGGTGAACGTCGGCGATCCGAGGACGAAGACGATGGAAATCCGGCGATGCAGGGCTCGGGGGCTTCTTTCCTTTGGCAGAGACGACTAGCTCGACGAGGCAGAGCGAACGGCACTCTCAGGGGCGGAGAAGGACGGCCGGAGCGATGGCTTGCTCGAGCTCGAGCTCGCGGTCATGGTGGCCGAGGAAGAAAGAGAGGAGAGAGATTGAATTGGGAGAGGATGAGGTCGGGAATGGATCCCGGAGGCCTCATCCCTCCTCTCCAGCGCATCAGGCAGGTCCAGGCAGACGCACAGGTGCGTGGCCGCGCCGGAACGAGCGGCGGCCACCTCTTGCTGCTCGCTGACATGAGGAAGACCAGAGGCGTCGGGGTGGGTTGGTCCTCAAGTGAGCGTCAGGTAAGTTTCTTTCCATTTTTTCCATTTCTGGTTCTGTTATTTACTTACTGACTTTGTTTTGTTTTATTTTTGGCTCCAAACCAATTCTAAAATAGTTTGAAAAATACTAGAGTGTTAGTTGGAATATTTCCAACCACACATAAAGTTTTCAACATTTTTGGAAACTTTCAAATATTTGAAATCAAATATATAATTGATTTCAGTAGCTTTTAACTTTAAAATAAAATGCAAAAAGCATTTTGAAAATATATTTTACCTCTGATATTTTGTTTTCAACAATTATCACAAAAGATGAACTTTTCTAATGGCCATTTTGTGTTCATTGATTTGGCACTTGTTGAATTGTTTTTGAATAAGGGGTGGCTAGGGTTTTGCTTTGGTTTTCTTTGCTTTGGTTTTGGATTTCATTTTTTTTGTTGGTTGCAAGGAAAGAAGACATGAGCACAACTTGCTAACCCTAATAGGGATCAGGGATGTGACAACTCACCCCCACTCAAAAGAATCTCGTCCCGAGATTTAGAAGTCGTCGGGAATAGCGCGGGATACTCAAGTTGGAGACGATCCTCTCTTTCCCATGTTGCTTCTTTTTCAGAATGATTTGACCATTGAACTTTAAGAAACTTGAGGTTTCAACGTCGAGTGGTACACTTAGCTTGATCAAGAATATGCACAGGATATTCTCGGTATGAAAGGTTATCTTGGAGATCAAGCGTTTCGTGGTCCACTTCACGTATAGGATCCGAAAAGCAACACTTGAGTTGCAAGACGTGGAATACATCATGAACCTTGGAAAGATGCGGAGGAAGTTCCAATTGGTAGGCAACTTCTCCTCGTTTGGCAAGAATGCGAAAAGGACCGATATAACGAGGAGCCAACTTGCCCTTGATACCAAAACGATGGGTTCCCTTCAAAGGTGTAACCCGAAGGTAATTCTTCTCATCAACTTCAAAGGTCACAGCCTTATGATGACGATCATATTGGCTCTTTTGACGAGACTGGGCTGTTTTCAACTTTTCACGAATAATGCGAACTTGCTCTTCTGCATCCAGGATCATACCCAGACCAAAGAGTTGCCTTTCTCTGGTTTCTGACCAATTAAGAGGTGTTCGACATTTTCGTCCATAGAGAACTTCAAAAGGAGCTTTGCCAAAGCTTGATTGGTAACTATTGTTATAAGCAAATTCGGCGAATGGAAGGCACTTCTCCCAATTCGTACCGAACGATATAACACAAGCTCGGAGCATATCTTCTAGGATTCGATTCACTCTTTCTACTTGACCACTTGACTGAGTATGGAAAGCAGTGCTAAAAGATAAGTGTGTCCCCATGGCATTCTGAAAACTCTCCCAGAAGCGAGAAGTAAAGATACTTCCATGGTTTGAGCTAATCTCCAGAGGAACACCATGAAGAGACACTATTTGAGAGATATATAACTCTGCTAGCTGGCTAGTTGTTATATTCTCATGATCTGGAAGAAAATGAGCTACTTTGGAAAGATGGTCAATGACCACAAAGATAGCATTATTTCCTTTCTTGGTCTTGGGAAATCCGGTGATGAAATCCATTCTGACTTTATCCCATTTCCATTCAGGAATAGCTAAAGGTTGAAGGGTGCCAGCAGGCCTTTGATGTTCTGCCTTAACTCAACGACAAACGTCGCAGTTAGCAACGCACTCAGCAATTTCTCTCTTCATCCTAGTCCACCAAAACCTCTGGCGTAGGTCCTGATACATCTTAGTACTACCAGGATGAATGGTGAGAGGAGAATCATGAGCCTCCTTAAGGATCAATTACCGTAGACGTTTGCTCTTAGGAACCACTAGACGGTTCTGAAAGAACACAACACCTTGCTCATTGACAGAGAAATCCCTAGCGTTTCCGCTAGCAATATTCTGCTTGATCCGGGATATACCCTTATCATATGCCTGCACGGCTATGATTTGATCCCTAAGAGTAGGCTTCGCCACCAGGGTAGAAAGGAATCCTTGAGGAACAATGTGAAGATTTAACTTCCGAAATTCCTCATAGAGATGTGGTTGACCTCGTTGTAGCATCAAGTTGTTACAATAAGGCTTACGACTTAGTGCATCAGCCATAACATTGGCCTTCCCCGGGGTGTAAGTTATCCCTAAGTCGTAATCCGTGATCAACTCAACCCACCGTCTTTGCCTGAGGTTCAAATCCGGCTGGGTGAAGATATATTTCAGACTTTGGTGATCAGTGAATATTTCGCAACGATTACCAAGAAGGTAATGTCACCAGGTCTTAAGTGCATGGACTACAACTGCAAGCTCAAGATCATGTGTGGGATAATTATCCTCATGTGGACGCAATTGTCGAGATGCATATGCAATCACATGACGATCATGCATGAGAATGCAACCTAATCCTTGTCGCGAGGCGTCGGAGTAGATAACAAAGTCCTTAGAGAAATCTGGTGGTAACAACACAGGTGCAGAGGTCAGCTCCTGAAAGCTATGCTCACACTGTGGTTCCACTCGAACTTTTTATCTTTCTTGAGGAGTTCAGTTAGAGGCTTTGCAACCTTGGAGAAGTTCTCGACAAAGCGGCGACAATAGCTCGCTAGACCAAGAAAACTCCTAACTTGCTTAACCGATTCAGGTTGAGTGCAATCAAGGACAGCTTGAAATCTCTCGGGATTGACAGCAATACCCTTACCGGAGATTGCGTGACCTACATAGGTCAGTTTTGGTAACCAAAATTCACATTTTGAAAACTTGGCATACATGCGGTGCTCTCGAAGTTTCATCAATACCAGCTTTAGATGCTCGACATGTTCTTGTTCGTTCTTTGAGTAGATGAGAATATCGTCGAGGTATACTACGACGAATTTATCCAAATACTCCATGAAGATTGAATTAATTAAGCGAGAGAAGGTGGCTGGGGCATTGGTTAAACCAAAGGACATGACGGTGTACTCGTATTGGCCATAGCGAGTGACAAAAGCCGTTTTTGGGATGTCCCCGTTCTTGATCTTGATTTGATGGTATCCCAACCTCAAATCTATTTTGGAGAAGACTGAGGATCTAGCGAGCTCATCATACAGGTCATTGATCCTGGGGAGCAGATACTTGTTCTTTATGGTGACCAGATTAACTGGTCGATAATCTACAACCATCCGATCCGTTCCGTGTTTCTTCTTAACAAAGAGGACGGGACAAGCCCAAGGATAGGATCTAGGACGGATGAAACCTTTATTCAAGGCCTCATCTAGTTGCTTCTTAAGTTTGGCTAGCTCTAAGGGTGCCATCTTATAAGGTCTTCTGGCTATTGGGACAGTTCCCGGAACAAGGTCTATCACAAACTCTACATCCCTGTCAGGTGGAATTCCTGGCAGTTCTTCTAGAAAAACATCCGGAAAGTCACGGACTACTACAATGTCTTCAAGTTCTGGAAGAGGGTTGGCATTGAGGGAATAGAGTTGGCATTTGGCAACTCAAGTAGAGACATTGACTATCTCACCTGAGGGATGGGTAAGCTGAACATTTGTAGAATGAGTATCAATCTTGGCATAATGGGCCGACATCCAGTCCATACCCAAGATGATATTGATATTCGAAAATTTCAAGGCTATCAAGGATGCTAGGAAAACTAGCCTGTCTACTAGAATTCCATTGCCATAGGTTATCCTAGAGGTTTGCCACTTACTACCAGGGGTTGGGACAACCAATGGAATTGGCATATCACAGAAAGACATATTATGCAACTCTGCATAACTTTCTGAAATGAAGGAAAGAGATGACCCAGTGTCAAAAAGAACAGACGTTGGGTGATGATTGACAAGGAGCGTACCCAGTATAACGTCGAGATCCTCTGCAGCTTCTTCTACTGAAACATAGTTCACACGGCCACGTGCAGGAGTCGGCTTCACATCGTAAGCTTTGCCCGACTTGCCTTGCCCAACGGACTTTCCAGGTTGCTTGGCACCCATATTCTGAGGACACTCTCGGGAATAGTGCCTTGGTTCTCCACACTTGTATCAAATCACCTGATTGGCACGTGGTGCAACATTGCTAGCTGGACCACCATTGGTTTTTGCTGGAGGGTTGGTCTGATTCGCCTGAGGCGCCACATAGGATGGCCTCGGGGTATATCTTGGCGGCAAAGAACTATTTGGAACCCACAGCCTGTGTTTTGGGAACGCTGAACCAGATGATGAGCCAGAGTCACGGGAGTGCTTCCTTGTGGCTTCATAGTCGGTATGACCAGTCTTGGCACTGATCGCCTTGTTGACAAGAGCTTGAAAGCTTGTACATTCGTGGAGGCACAAATCAGGACGAAGTTCAGGGTTCAGACCCTTGCGGAATCTTGCTTGCTTACTTGCGTCAGTTGACACCTCTTCAGTTGCATAGCGGGCGAGGTTACCGAACTTGCGGCTATAGGCATCCACAGTCAATTTTCCGTGGGTGAATGCACATAACTCCTCTCTCTTTCTATCCATCACACCCTCTAGAATATGGTGCAGACGGAAGGCTACACTAAAGTCTGCCCATGTGGCTACTGGTCCGGCAGGGCGCATAGCTTCAAAGTTCTCCCACCACAGATTGGCGGGTCCTTCCAGAAAGTATGCCGCAAAGGTCACCTTGTCGGCCTCAGAAACATTTGCAGAGTGAATCTTGCGCGATATACTGCACAACCAGTCATCAGCGTCGAGGGGGTCGACGGAGTAATGGAACTTCGGAGGATTCAGCTTCACAAAGTCATTGAGGGACACTACATCATTCCTAGGTTGACGAGCCATATTTTACTCAATACGCTCTAACATACGGTTGGTTTCCCTTTTGTTTCTTTCTGCCTTAAGCAGAACTTACGCCAGAGAGGGCGGGTGAGGCAGTTCCTCCTGCGATGCTTGATTACCCTCTCCTTGCTCATGTGCAGGGGCACGGTGCAACCTGGTGAACACCATCCTGGCAAACAAACTCACAGCTTAGACCAATATCAACATCAACACTAACTATGGATTAAGAATGCACTGAACACATGGAATGCGGAAATGAACATCCGAACAACATGGTAACAAGCAACTACTATATATACACCATGGTTCATACACACCATTACATAGTTCAGTACAACCTTAACCGAAGAGCAACCTAATAAAAAGATGACACAACTCATCAGAGGCTTTCCAAGCTTCCTATACATTATTTATCTATGCCTCCGGAATTTATCTCACGACATAAGCATACTCCACAAGACACACAGGACTGTGGAAGTACAACTACTACCATACTACTCTTCCACTCAAGGGTTCAGGCATCCACATAGAACATCTCATAAAGGTTGCCTTCATGGCCTGGGATCTCAACCCACGGATCAGGAAATACTCAAGCCTGAGACCCCTGGGAACCATAAGGGCACGGGTGCGGCCTTGGTCCCCTGACTGGTGGTAGTAGAGGTCCCCGAAGAGGGGTGACTCCTCCTATAGCAGGCCAGTCAACATGAGCCGGAAGATGGGTCCTAACAGGGTTCAGCATCTCCATATCTCCATACCCTGTCTGGACTACAGGTGCCAGCTGTGTCAAAGCCGTCCACAGACGGGCACGTGTAGCGTAGAGCTCCATACGAAGGGCACGAGCATCCCTGTCTCTATTCTCTAGCATCTCAGTAGTGGACTGCAGCAGCGGATCCTCCATAGAGGAATCAAAGTAGACCCCACTGAGGTATCCTTCTTCTCCTGGTTGAGAGGCAGGAACATAGCAGAACTCTGAATTCTGCAGTAGTGCATGTCTGGCCCTCATGATGGTCATCGTTGAATAGGCAGCATCTTGTACTACCATGTCAACAGTGACCCCCAATCCATAGGACCAATGGATCGGCTCCTCAGCTCCACGGTAATCTGGGAATACTCTAACAGTGCAGAGATACTGACTCTGATTAAAATCCCGGTACTGCTCCTCCATTGTGTACTCTGGGTACCAGCGGTAACCGGCTACTGACATTATCCTGACTAGCATGGCCGTATGACCTGGCACATCAATGCACCTAGTCAGACGGACCACCTGACGAGAAGGACGGCCATGCATCTGAAAATAGAGAGTAATGCAACAAGCATTAGAGCTCTAAAGACAAAGTTGGGCAGCATAACGGCTGTAATTGCTCAAAAACAATTTGAGACAACCCACAAAGATAGGATAGCGTAACCACTCAACTATCAAGTTCAATTCCCTGGTCATCCAAACTTACTTTCTTTTCCTTGAAATAAGTGAAACTCAAAGTAACTCTCGACTCGTTGTCCTATAACCTACCGATCAATAACACACGATCCTGAGAGAAAGATAAGTAACCTAATTCTTAATCCCCGCAGAAAAGACAAGGATGACCATAATAGAATAATTAAAGAGGAGAAGCAAGAATCTTACCTTCCCTTCCACAAACAATTCCCTTATGTATAACTAAAGCAATTCTAGACTCAACTTCGACCAGTTTGGCTTAGTAATCCTACAGTCAGTCAGGCTCTGATACCAACATTGTCAGGACCCCGATCCTAAGCCATAGGAATCCACCCTATAACAGATCGCATCTCTTTGCGGTCTCACGCACGGTTATCCCCACGGCTGCAGCCTTACCTTATCCGGGACCGTTTGCGCCTTTTGACTTGCGTATGCAATTGTGTCGCTAGTAATCCAATGTCAAAGAACATGGATCGACATGTCTAGTCATAAACTCAAGCGGCAGTTCCGTACAGGGACACGCATACATGACCCAGCAAAGCAGGTGTCGGTCATCAGCGAATGTAGACGAGTCGTAGCAAGCTACAAGGACTCCATTACATATGCGTGACATTTCCCAAAGGGACAGACAGAACAGCTAAGAAGGACACATGTCGGTCAACCAATGTGTCCGGAGCAGTAGCGAACTACCATGGCTCGATGGAATCACAAAGGGGCATTTCCCCATAAGGAGTGCTACTAAGGCATACGACTAGGTATTCGAACCCCATACATATCAAGTACAACACACGTACGCATCGCATACCGATATGTATAGATACATCGATGGCATCACAACATAACCATAAACATACAAACTTTATTTAGCAGGCTCGGAAGAGCCTCACACATAATATTACACAGATAGGGGTCTCACGACCCATCATCACAAGTCATACACACAAGTCTTACAACCAACAGAATATTAAAACTGTCTAGGTACAGACATATGGAAAGATAAAGGCACATGGCCTGACTATCTATAGACCCAACCTAGGGCCAGATCGTAGCTGGGACACCAGCTACTCATCATCGTCAACGTCTAGGTAGAACCCTCCATTAGGGTCATTAACAACCTTTGCAACAATTTATTAAGCAAACGTGAGTACAAAAGTACTCAGCAAGACTTTAGGATAATCTATCTACTCATGCAATGTATCAACAAGGAGTTGTGGGGTTTTATGCAGAAAGCCGACATTTGACTCTTGGCTAGACAACTTGCATTTTTGAATAGTTTTGACAACTATGTTTTCTCGCACACGAGTCCACTAACACCACAACAATACTCCATCGTGGAACCATTCCGTATCCCTACGGAAATGCCATCGACGACACTCACACTTATCTTGACAATTTTATGAGTAGCCATTATAGTTATCTATGAACAACATATGTTTCCAAGTAGTCCATATCCGCGGACGCGGCTATTCGAATGGATCATAACCCTGCAGGGGTGTACTTCTTCACACACGCTCTTGCCACTTATCGCTATGTGCACGTCATGCACCTCAGCAACCTTCAAGCGGAAGCCCAGCGAGGGAGTCGGCCACGACCGTTAACCACTCTAATACCTAGTCCAGGTTTACCGCCTATCTGAGGGTAACCCGCACAGAAGTCCGGTCGAGGTTTCCACCACGGCCCCAAACGATGTGCACAGGGTTCCCAAGCCCACCATCCGGGTGCCACTTGGTACACCGTGCCACTGCCTACCGCATCATAGCCCACCTCTAAGGTCAACACCATGCACGGCCTCCAGCATGACTATAAACACCAGAAACTACTTGCAACTCCTGGACCGAGTACTAGGCGATTAATAAGTCGAGAGGGTCAGTTAAGTATCCCAACGTTTGGTAGTATCTAGTCTTGGATTACATACACCGAACTCAGTTCCTAAGGACGGTTCCAATGAACCAACCCACCATGTACTCATACATAGCCTTTCACCGGTACCTTTACCAAATCAAGTTCAACGCACGACCTTTCCTAACTGAACACATTCTCACGATCCTGTTCATCATCCAGATGACAGACCATACACAACTCTAAGCATAGCATGCATAGAAGGATAAGGCACATCAGGGCTCAAACATCTACCAGGTATGCTAGGTTGCAAGGTTCAGCTATTTACTGTGACAAAGTAGGTTCAACTAACATGGTAAAAGTATTGAAAGCATTTTATCCTAATGCAATAAGTTAGAGCAGGAGCGAGAACATGGGATTTATCGGGATGAACAAAATGGTTGCTTGCCTTGTTTCTCAGCAAAGGGGTGATATCCATCAGTCGGATAATCAGTCGTATCCGGAGGGGCGGAGCCTACCGGAATAACAACAATCAATCAATATCAATCATATGCAACAAAATAATGCATGAAATGCAATGCAGCGTGGTTTGAGATGACTAACATAACCTATTGGGTGATCTTGATTTGAAATCATAATTCAAATATCATTTGAATTATAATTTATCAAATTCTTTTAATTGATTTGACCTCATGCTGTTTCATAACTTTGTTTTCCATGCATGAAAATAGCACCATATGATTCCTTGAATTTTTCTGATCATTTTACATATATTATTTGCCAAATTTGGAGTTATATTCAATTTTCTATGAATTTCCAAAGTTTTGAACTTATTCTGGAATTATTTTTAAACAGAAAATGAGTTATTGCATCAGCAGGTCCAACTGGCAGCTAAAAGTCAAACCTGACCAGTGGGACCCACTTGTCAGCGACTTTGGCGAGTTTTAATTTAGATTTAACTTAATTAGTTAATTAACATAGTAGGACCCACCTGTTAGTGTCTATTTAAGTTAATTAAATAAGTTATTTTTATTTATATTAAACTTAATAAGACAGGGGCTGGCCCACATGTCATAGGCTCAGGGGGGAAGAACCCACCGGCGACAAGGTCGATCTCGGCGGTGGTGAGCCTCCGACAGCACTAGAGACGGCGGAGGGCGTCAGAAACGCATCCCCGATGACCAAAAGCACGTCAGAGACCTCAGGATGAACGGCCACTCGACGGCACGCACGATGGAGCAAACCCTAGGGGCTGGGGTGGCCGGAATCGACACCGGCGACGAGCTTGGCGGCGGCCGAAGCTCGGCCATCGTCGAGATCATCGAAACAGAGGGCATTTCGCACGTGGCTGGGCTCCTAGAGCATCTCCGCGACGATCTGGAGCCATTGCAGGCCTCGGGAGGACCAACCGATCACCGTAGGGCAACCGACGACGAGCTACCGCGGCGGTCCTCTTCGGGCTCCGGTGAAACTAGGCCAAGAGCTCGAAATCAAGAGGGGAAACGAGGGGGAAGGCACCCTGGGCTCACAGGGAGTGCAGCGGCGTTGAAAGCGGGCTCGGGGACGGCCTAAGGAGGGAGAACGACGGTGGTGAATGTCGGCGATCCGAGGAACAAGACAATGGAGATCCGACGATGCAGGGCTCGGGGGCTTCTTTCCTTTGGCAGAGACGACCAACTCAACGAGGCGGAGAGAACGACACTCTCAGGTGCGGGGAAGGATGGCCGGAGCGATGGCTAGCTCGAGCTCGAGCTCGCGGTCATGGCGGTCGAGGAAGAAAGAGACGAGAGAGATCGAATGGGGAGAGGATGAGGTCGAGAATGGATCCCGGAGGCCTTATCCCTCCTCTCCAGTGCATCAGGGAGGTCCAGGCAGACGCACAGATGCGTGGCCGCGCCGTAACGAGCGGCGGCCACCTCCTGCTGCTCCTTGGCATGAGGAAGACGACAGGCGTCGGGGTGGGCTGGGCCTCAGGTGAGCGACAGGTAAGTTTCGTTCCATTTTTTCCATTTCTTTTTCTGTTATTTACTTACTAAATTTGTTTTGTTTTACTTTTGGCTCCAAACCAATTCTAAAATAGTTTGAAAAATACTAGAGTGTTAGTTGGAATATTTCCAACCACACATAAAGTTTTCAACATTTTTGGAAACTTTGAAATATTTGAAATCAAATATATAATTGATTTCAGTAGCTTTTAACTTTAAAATAAAATGCAAAAAGCATTTTGAAAATATATTTTACCTCTGATATTTTGTTTTCAACAATTATCACAAAATATGAACTTTTCTAATGGCCATTTTGGGTTCATTGATTTGGCACTTGTTGAATTGTTTTTGAATAAGGGGTGGCTAGGGTTTTGCTTTGGTTTTCTTTGCTTTGGTTTTGGATTTCATTTTGTTTTCTTGGATGCAAGGAAAGAAGACATGAGCACAACTTGCTAACCCTAATAAGGATCAGGGATGTGACATTGTCGCTCGTGAAATGCACTCAAGGACAAAGATGAGTTGCACAACAAGTCAACGGTGCTTAGAAAGCTTCAAGTGATACTCCCACTACTTAAAATGACAACCTTGTTACAAATGAAGAGATAAGCCTCACGGTCATGAAATTCAACAAGTTCTTAAGTTAGTCAAACGAGTCGAATGATGATGATAAGAAAGCGATTGAACGACTAAGTAAAGAATTAAACACACTTAAGTTAGCTCATGAAACTACTCTAGAATATCATAGAGAGCTTGCAAGAACTCATGAGAAGCTATGCTTCGAGAAGCTAAATTTGGAAAAAGAGCATGAGTTTCGAAAAGTAATCCATGATGATCTTCTAAAGAAGAATTCTTCTTATCTAGCCAAACGGTTACTCTTGTCTACCTTTGTTCCACAAGTTAAACCTAAGCACACTAGTAACAAAGGCAAGAAATATTCTTCATCTAGTAACAAAATTTCTAAAGTTAAATCAAATGATGTTGTTGCTAGTAGATCTCTTGATTCCACTAATGATTCTCTTAGCCATGTGATACTTGAGCAAAACAATGATTTATTGAAAGGAATTATAGAGAGAGGTGTCTTCAAGAGTCTTGCCGAAAGTAAGCAATTCGAGGAAATTGTACGCAAGCAAGGAGGACACTCGAAGAAGCATGCTGTTAGCTACTTAAATCTCAACGGAGTTGAATGGGAAGAAGGTCAATACCCCATCCCAAAGTTTGTTTCCCAAAAGGATAAGTATGATCCCACTCTCCCCAAGGGAACAAGCTCTCAAGATGACCTTCCACCACAAGCCCACAAGGGCAAGGAAAAGCTTCAAGAGGAGATTGACTCATTTGAGGAAGAACCCCAAGCTAAGGTCAAGTGCATTCCCAAGGACACTACTAGTTCTACTTCATCTAGTGCTACCCTAACTCCAAGGATCCCCATCAAGTTGATGTGGGACCCCAAGAAGAAGAACTAGAGAAGTTCTTGAGGGGTGAATCTGCCAATGAAATTCAGTCTTATTAATTTTTACAAAAACTATATGCAATCAACTCCATCCATATGGATTTATTGAAAGAGTCACACACTCCCTCCAAGGTAAGCAAGGGACAAGTTAATTAATGTATTACTGGACATCATCTCACATGTACTTCACTCCATGTCCATAGATATCCTTGTATTTGTTCCTTGTGTTTGGGACTAACCCATGGAGGTGAGAAGAGTAAGAAACAATAAGGATTGCTCCCAAGTCAAGATGATCTTCATCAACAATGAGCATCCACCACTACTACACGTGCATCAAGCCATCTATGACAAAACCCAAGGTTAGTTTATCCCTCTTAGGGGGGTGTCACATCAAGGGGGAGCTTTAGTGTAAGACTTGAGTATAAGCATCTCTTAAGATGTGAACATATTGAAATATTTATGTAAAAGTGGTAACCCCAGTTGTGCTTAAACGTTGAGCATGGCCTATGATCAAGTATTCTTGCTTGGCACCTATGTCAATATACTCATTTATAGATGACTTCATCATCGCGAAAGTGCTTGGTAGATACTAGAGTGTTTGTGCATGTTTCACCACATTTTATTTGACATCTTATTGTGTGAGCATGTTGGTATGCTTATTTTTGCTCATTCGAGGATATCTAGTTGTTGTTATTTGGCTTTTCATTTTATTTGGCCAATTGGATATAGATGAATGCCTAAGTACCTATCTCTATATATCTATGCTTTCTCGTCTCAAATTATATTCATGCTATATCACAAAATTTGAGCAAGCACTTTAGGGACGCTCTATGTGGGGAGCACTCGGAGATCCGTCTTGCCAAGGGCTGACTTCCAAAACCTCCCAAGTGCATCTCGGTGTGACCACCCTCAAAAACCTGGTCCCATCGATGCCTAGGGTTGATTTGGTTTTTAAATCCTTGTACCAACGATAGTAAGTTTTTGGCTTCATTGAGTTTCACTGTCACCTTACAGCTATGGAACTCGGTGGCACCAAAAAATCCAACTCGGTGTCATCGACAGCCAGGGGGTATATATTCCTCGCGGCTGAGCCCTGGTCCCTAGGACATCTACATTGTCTCCAGCATGCCCTCACCGCACGAGTCCTCAACACCGAAGGGAATTATTGTTGTCGTCGTTGCCGTAGAGAGACCTTCACCGAATTAGGGTAAGGTTTTGGCCCCTTCTAGTGCTCTCAAATCCGAATCTTGGGCAATTAGGTTTTCCCATATTTTGTACATGTTTGCAATCTTCCTATCAAGAAGAAGCCTCAAGTAGATTAGATAACGAAGAAAATTCTAGTTTTAACTGTCCGCAAAACCAAATCTCGGTGCCACCGAGTCAAAATAATTGGTCTTACCGATTTTGGTTTTGGGCTACTAAGAACAATCTCGGCGAAACCGAGTTACACTTTTTGGTGGAACCAAAAAGCGTGCCAAGTATCTATTAAGGAGATTGTCAGTCTTGGTAGCTCCATATTTGTTGTCTTGGTGGAACCGATATCCCTTTTTGTTGAAAGTTAAACTTAGGAGTTTGAGAGTTCAAATTTGCAAAAACTTCTGAATTTTTGTGATGCTCATCCACACCATCTCTTCTACTTCTATTTCACGGGGTCAGCTTGTTTTCTTGGTTGATCGTCATCATGTTAGGTTTAGAGGTTAGTCAAAATGACTTCAGAGAGCCCAGTGTTGAGATGGACTCACGCACTAGTCCTGAAGGACTGCTTCTGACCCACGTACTACTAGTTCCCATGATTTGCCAAACACAGCTACCAGGTCTAGGAAGAAGATTAATTCTGATGAGGAGGATGTTGATTTTATCCTAGAGGAGAGAATTCCCTAGAAGCAAAAGGAGAGAGTCACAGTCGAAAAAACTATGAGAATGGAGTATGCCAGACCATATTATATGAGAGTTCAAGAGGCTGCTTAGAAAGGGATGAAGCTCACCCTTGTGAACCCATCTTCCAAGCAGGCTAAGAAGCGAGGGCAGAAAAAATCCATGAAGAGAGTGGTGCATGTTGTTGGAAGGCAAACATCCATGTATGAAGATCCAACAAATGCAGTTGAGGAAGAGGAAGAAGAGGTTGCTACTAATGCACATCCATCTAAGAAGAAGAATCTCATGGTAGATGCTTTGCCAAGTAGGTCTGCACCTAAACATTCAGTGCCCAAGCCCAAGAAGCTAGTATCTACCAAGAAGACTATTAGGGACATATGTGCAACAGAGAAGAACAAAAGCTCTGCATCTAGAGAGGCTGCTGCAGAGGAGGAAGACGGTGCATCTGTGCTGAGAAAATTGAGAGCTCACTTGACATTGCACAATGCTTATCATCCTGTTGTCGAAGATATGAAGAAGAGGAGGGATTAAGGTTTGGGACAATGGAGGTCTGTTTATTCATATGCTATTAGGAGGAGAACTGTTGTTGATCCTCATTTTCAGACTATGGAGCAACAAGATTTTTATGACACATTGTTGTTGGACAAGAGTCTTGCAGTCAGTGACATGAGATATGTTGACTGGGACTACATCAAGGAACATGAGTACAACTTCCCTCATGTGAGAGAAAACTTTAGACTAATTGACATTGAAGATTTTGTTGGCAGAGAGATGACAACTTGCAATGAGGAAATGATTATGCAATTCTTCTCAATTCCTCATTTATATCCAGATGGAAGGATAGTGTGTATGATGGAAGGTCATAGGTATGAGTCTACAGTAGAGGTGTGAGCCACTATAATTGGTGCCCGTGAGACCCAAGAGGGTGACTTGGATGTGTACTCACAGTCCAAGATGAATCATAACACTATGGCAAACATGTACAATCCAGTTCCCCATTAGTATCGGAAGACACACAAGTTTGGTTGTGTCTATTTTTTGCAAGCAGGAATACCGACAATGAACACCATTATAAGAAACACCCTGATGCCCAAATCAGGAGATGATAACATGATCACAGGGTATTCCATGAACATGCTGCACCATATAGACAACCACACTAGGATCAGAGTGATAGATCTCATAGTTGAGACTGTTAGGAGGATAGATGCAAACCAGAAGAGATGTTGTGGGTATGCACCATACATTCAGATGCTCATCCATGCCAAGATTGGCAAGCATGCATATCAACTTGATCACCCACATGTGCCACTTCAACCAGAGTTCGAGGACAGTGAAGTTGTGATCGACCCCAGCCATCCCAGCTCACCTGCATCGCGTCAGCAGGAAGAGGCAGTAGAGGCAGAGGCAGCCAGAGATGCTCCAGCACCATAGCTGAGATCCAGAGAGGAGCAGATGTTGTTTCTTGTCAGCACCATTCAAGGGATGGAGAAGAGTATTTTAGAGATTTTGCTGAACCAGAAGAACCTTCAAAGGATCATGGAGACTAAATTCTATGACCTAGATGTCAAAGTGGCAGAGTTGGCTACAACTGTTGAGCAATACCAGCATGAGGTTAATGGAATGCATATATCCCATTCTAGCAGTGATGATGAAGATTCACCTCTTCCAACTACTACTCAGTTCAAGACCCCGTCTAGGTCTACAGTTGTACCAGTGATAGAAGCAAGACCAACTTCATCAGCTTAATACTCAGTGCCTTCAGCTCCAGCTCCAGCTCATCCACCTCTAGTGTAAACGCCTCCACTATGGGGAATCCGCTAAAGCCTTCTGTCACACCCCAAAATTTTAAAAATATTTTTTTGAAATAAAATTTTGCCTAGAATAAATTTTTTGAGAAAATGAATTGCTTCATGTCTCCTTTCAAAGCCCCTTTCCAAAAAAATTCATTTCAAATGGCTTTTCAAAATTCTTTTCATGCTTAATCCCTTATGTGAGACCATTTGAATTATTTATATAATTAGATGAGAATATTATTTTGCCTATGTCCCTTTAATAATTGAATTTCTGGATTTTTAGATAATGTTTGAAACAATCCTTTCCCTTCCTTAAGAGGTTATCCCTAGGAGGATGTTTTTGAAAGTTTATGTTGGAAACTAATAACTTGCATAAAAACATTTCTTTCTTCTCGTAAATTCTTGGGATATTTTATTTTAATATTTTAACCAAGAATTCTTTTATTCATAAGCAGATTTATAGTTCCTTTTAGGGCTGATTTGCACTGCAACCTTGTGATAACTTCTTCTAAAAATTCTATAAAAAATTGTAGGTAACCTCTGATGATCCTAGAGCACATTTGTTCAAAACCCTACTCAGTTATTCTGAATATTTTAAGCATAATAACTGCTTTTCTAATCTGGTCCAGAATTGAGTTTGTACTACAACCACTAGAAATATTCTTTCATAAATTCCATCAAAAATTGGGGATTTCAAGTATAGCATGATATTCACTTTTATGCAAAAATATTACGATGTGCTTTGTAAAATTCTAGCAGTACAACCATTTTTCTATTTTGGTCCAGTTTGGTGCTTTACACTACAACCCTATTTTTCATTGTTGTGATTACTTTGAAATTTGGCATGCTTGTATGGCACCCTACGAAAACCATAATTCCAGGATTTGAGCCCCATTGGATAAAAATAGATACACGTGATAATAGCCCCAAGTTTCTGTTCAGTATTGTGTTTTTCAAAACATTGCATTAGCTAGTTTTGACTTTTGCCAAACTAACCTCACCACCATTGCTAGCACCTAGTGAGACCCCATACTGGTAATTTTGGTGGCCAGAAGAGCTACCTAGGTGTCCCTAGCATTTCATCAAACACTTGGGAGCATGGCCAGATTTGGCATGAGTTTATGTTTGCATTGTGGAGTTGCCACTCCACTCAAGCCAACATGTCTAGCCATATTGCCCTAGACCCTAGCCTACCCCTGTGAGTTTGCATGGGCATTGGAGCTCTAGTGTGTGCCCTGGCATTGCATCGAGCACCCTGCATGCACGCTCTGGGTGCACCAGAGCGCACATTTTGCACGCGCTGCTGCCGAGCCGCCGCGTCCCCCTGCCCCTTGCCCTTTATCCAGCTGCAAGGACCGCGTCAACCCTCTATGCCCTGACAGCCAATCGTCGCCCCTGTGCCAGCAGAGCAACGACAGTGTGAACGCCGTCGTTCCTCCTCTACGGCTGACATGGTCGGCGCCGCCCGAGCCCCCTCCGTGCTCCACCTGTCCTTGGACCCCCCCCCTCGTCATTTGCGGCTGCCCCGCTACCCTGCTGCCCTTGCTGCTGCCTCCCTGCCCTGCTGCCGCCCCTGTTGCGCCAGGATGCTCTGTCCCTAGCGAGATTATCTGAAGACCGCTGTGGAACCGACGTACTCCTACTATAAAAGGAATCCCCAAGCCCCTTGAGCATAGCAGCGACCTACCAAGACCAGTAGCTCCACTCCCCATCGCCCAATTTAGCCCGAGTAGGCCTCGGTGCACCTCTCTATTAGTAGCGCCGCCGTCGACCCCCTGCTTGATTCCGGCAGCCCCGAGCCCCTCTCCTCCTCCCAGTATCCCTGCTAGCCTACCCAGATACCAAGGAACACGTTCCCACCGTCGAGCATAGCCAAGAGCCACCTGAGACTGAGGAAGCAAGGTGGTAGAAGCTCCTTTCGCCATTGTTGAGGTGCTGCTCGACCTCGAGCTCCACAGTAGCCCCAACCTCCAAAAATGGATGCAACACTCCTCCCCGAGCGTGTACATAGTCGGAGCGCGACGAGAGGTGCCCTGTACCACCAGCAATCGCCGCCGAAGTGCGTCTTTGCTCTGCCCAGGCTCGCACGGGAGGTAGCAGGAGGATCCGACAGGCGGGTCCCGCGTGCCAGCGGAAGAGTCAAGCCCCGAGTGGTGCAAACCCCATGGTGCGTTTTATTTTTAGTAAGATGTATTTTCCTATGACTGTTCCGGGAAATGCGCTTCTCTAGGGCGAAAGTGTATTTGCCCCGAACTGTTTTCTTTTATATTGATTTTTAAAACAGATTTGACCACATAGTTTGGCTAGCTATAAGTTTTAATAGGAAACTCCAAATCATTTGATTCTTTTTCCTACTGGTTTAGGATTTCATCTAGTTTATTTTAAGATTTATTTGAAAAAATGCAAACAACTTTTATGTACTGTTTTGGAATTGCGTGTTGAATGGTATTATTTTCAAATAGGAGATGGACAGAGAAGTAAACTTTCAAACGTTTTGGAGTGAAAATCTACATCTCTACGCACCTAAGGCAAGAACCTTGAATCCATATATGCATATGTTGTGTGATGATTGTGGTGGTGCTTATAGCGTGAATTGAGTTTATGTTGATAATAGTATCACATGAAATAATACTTTGCATTTTCATGCATGCTACTCATATTATATAAATGGTGAAATATGGTGATGGCATGTGCTAGTTATGAGAGGTCGTGGAATAACCTAGTCACGCGGAACGTGATAGGTTATGGCCTGGTCATGACATGTGCACGATGATGCCGGTAAAACTAGGTTAACTCCAGTATCGACCTAGATCGAGTCTTGTCCGTGTCATACTTCAATAACGTGCTACCACAGTTTCCTGGATAATGGATTCGGTAAAGTCGGTTGTAGACCTATTATTATTCACACACCAAGTAGAGGGGCCAATATGAAGGTATCCATGGCCCTGGTATATATCCAGTCATCCGGTCAGGGGGAATGGGTGTTTCCTGTCTGGTACCGCAAGGGAATGGCCCTTCCCAGTGAGCTCGCGGTATGAATTTTTGATCCCATGTTAGTCGAGGTCGGAGGCTCCCACTCTTATGGTTTTGCCTTGGCAGCGTAGTCCGGGTGAAGCGAGGATTCGCGGAGGAAAATCGGTGCGTGCTGGTTTTGAGTGTCCGCTTCTAAAATGTCGTACACGGGATTAGTCTTGTAGACTATCGGAAATCGTGAGCTGTGGGTAAAGAGTACACCCTCTACAGAGTCAAAACTATTCGAGTAGACGTGTCCCCGGTCAATGACGTTATTTGACTTGGCAAGTGTTGGTCCTAGAGTCGGTCTTTGGAGTATAAACGGTGATAATAATAATGGTTGTGGAAAATCATATGATGATGTGGTGGATGATCATATTATGATTTTTACTCTGGACTAACCCCTATGATTATGTTGTTGGATATCCCTGGGACGGTTCTACCTCCTGGATATTCAATATTCATTATTGTCTCATATAAGCCCATTCTATGGTGTCGCTCAGACGCCCGACTGTGGCATGTTTATTGTTTCATATAAGCCCTGTATGTGGTGTCGTTGAGACGCCAGATTGGGGCATGCTTATTATCATTTCTTATAAGACCTTTATGTGGTGTCGCTGAGATGCCCGACTGTGGCAAGTTTACTGTTTCATATAAGACCTTTATGTGGTGTCACTGAGACGCCCGACTGTGGCACGCATATTATTACTTTTCAGCATTAACATCCTTGCTTGTTTATGAATCATTTGTGGAAATATTGCATATCTTCATGAAGGCATCCATGAATTAAACTTTAATGACAAGATATTATTGTTAGTGGAATTTGCATGCATCTCACCCGCTTAACGTGTTTGTTTTCTTGATGTTTGCGAGTACATTCAAAGTACTCATTGGCTTGTCCCTAGCTATTGTCTTGACCAGATTGCGTTTGGAGAGGAGCATGATGCCATCAACCCCAGAACCTAGGAGTCAAGGATAGCAGCCTTGTGAGATAGGAATTTATCCAGCTCAGCTGTTCCTGTGGGAAAGTAGTCCCATGTGCAATGGAGATTTCTCGAGTCGCTTCCGCCGTCAACCTCAGACTTTTGTTCAACCTAGTAGACCTTCATGGTTTTGTAACCCAGATTTTGTATCTTGCTTGGATATTCTGTATCAAGTAAGTGTCTACCAGCTAACAGCAATCCCGGGGCTGGTAAACACAGAGACATGTTTTTCTGGAAAATATTTTCTTAAAAACATTTCGCTACAACCTTGGTGTCATTGCCAGGCTGACCATTGGCTAGACCTATCTTAGCAGGTCGCTATCCCTAAACCGGATATTTATATATCCACCCCCAGCCTTGCTTACACAATAGCCAACCACAGTGGCCATCCAACACCTTTTTGGCAATCGGTGACTAGCCTGTTATCTCAGCCCTTAAGCTATGTGTCTATGACCAACACCGGAGTTGTCGCATCCCCTAGCGTGCGATGAAAGACTCCTTAGCCTATATAGTAAGGCCTTGCCTCAACCCAGCGACCCGCAACCTTGAGACTACTACCATAGTAAAACTCCCTTGACTTGCAAGATGCCCGCCCGCATTCCTTGCAACGAGACCCCAATGTTCGAGCCTGGAGACTTCGTAGTCATCCTCGCCAATCTGAGCCGCCATGTTTTTGGCTTAGAAGAACCTCAAGTGTATGTTGTGCGTTAGGAGCCTACGAGTGACGCCATTCATTACTTTTGGGACTCGGTGCATATTTGTGGAGGAAATCCCTCGTTGTAATGCCCTCACCAATTCACTGGTAGAGCAGCCACCAACGAAGCCCAAGATCGTCAGCTTGCAGCCCGAGAAGCTATAGTCCAGCTGCGACATCTGTCGCCATGGATGAACAGCCAACCATTCTGCTACTATCCTTGTCGCGAAGGCTATGGTAAACTGACCCGAGTTGCCAGCGAAGACCTTGAGGCAGACCCTGCCCTGGTGCAGGTTGTGCACTATTTGAGAGCGTAGGAGGCACTCATCGATCAGATCACGTCTCACTTGGTCATGAGCCCCACGCCAACTGCTCGCCGGATCCCGGCAAGCTATGAAGCCGAAACTGCCTCCAACAACCAGCACATCTTTGTTGGAAGACCCCAGCAGAGCTTCACCGAAGTTTGGATGCCTTCTGCAATGAAGCTGTGTCAAGAGCGCGTCGTCCGAGACGTCGTCTCCACCACAACCCTGCAGCCCCACTCCATGACCCTGTTGATTCAGGAGCCTCGGCAAACGGAGGATCCTTAATGGCTACTGAGCTCATCAGCTCAGAGGCCAATGAATGCGGAGCGAGTCCGTCAGAGTAGCTGTCAAGCCCTGGTAACCGTATTACCGTGTAATGTTGTATTCACGTGTTTGTAATAGAATGATTTTTAATAAAACTGCAGGATGCGTGCACCCCTTGTTTTTGCAAGTAAATTTTGCGTAAACTATTCCGTGTGGCCTTCGAGTAAATTTTCTGGCGTAACCACCTAGCCACCAAGTCAGCTACCCAAGTGATGGATCACTTGAGAGTTGATACCCGAGTTTTCACCCCGGTAAACCAAGACACCCCAGTATCATACTGTGTGCGTCCCTAAGCCAAGTACCTAGTAACACCACCCATGACCGCTCCTAGCACTTCTCACCAAGTGCACTGCCCCGAGCCTGACCCCATGTGTAACCATTAGGACTCATCCGGAAATTCTGGATGCAACCCCACATAGGTAACTGTGTTGCCTCGCAGCCCAATATAGAGTAGCTCTGTGTTGCCCATCCCTTGCCCTTTAGGTCATCACCAAGGGTAGTGACCAATCAGCGGGTGGAATAATTCCACACGCAGCCTAATGTAAAATTTTCAGATTTTCCTTTGGTACACTACAAGAAATATGTCAACTAATGACCTTTTGTTAGTGACGCTGGAAGGAAGGGTCATAAATCTATGACCATTTGACATCATTTGGTCGTAAGCTGTCTGGAGGGGTCCTAGCCCCAAAAACCAACGACCATTTTCATCAGAAAGGTCATCACTTGCTTACTGGAAAAGGTCATAAAGCGGACAGCACCTGGCACTGCCTTATTTCGAGGTGATAATGACCAATATGAATGGTCGTTACTAGGCTGGTGACCAGCGGTGGTGGTGCTGACGCCACGGCCACCTCACCCATCGGCAATTGTTGCGGTTGTTGTTGCTATCTACATCAGAGAGCTGAATTGAGATGTTGCCTGTTGCTAACTAGTCGACCATAACATCCTGCCATAACATCAGTGAAGCAAAATAAAAGCAGCAAAATAGAAGCAGCCATAACATCCTGCCATAATTAACATCAAAAGTATAACACATTCCAACACAGTTCACCACAACAGGCCGATAACACAGTGCGCAAAAGTACAGCAGTTCACAACGACGACGATAAACCGAGGATCATGGAGGGTGACGACTAAATGGGACCTAGAGCCTTCAGGAGGGCTGCATGCTCTGCCCTGGTCTTGATGTCATCAGCACTCCACGATAAACCGCGTGCATGTGACATCAGGTGTTCATAAATCCCATTCCTCGGCTTTGGCTTTGTGGTGAAGTATGGGCATCTGAACATTCCCCTCCTGAAGTAGGCCGCCTTCCCCTTCTCCCTGATCTTCTGGGCTTCCTTCTCAATGAAGGACTCTTTGTTGCCGTCCTCCACATCATCTCCAGAGTTATACTACACACACAAATTAATTGCGCACACATTATGCATTCATATAGGCATTATGGAGCTAGAACACACACTTCTGATTCAGAATGATGCAATGAACAAACATCAGATAATTCCCATTTACCAAATTTTAATGAACAAACAAACAAAAAAGTCATGTACAGTAACCTAATTAAACAAACAACATTAAAACACTCTCTACATCAATTTCATTAAAAAGCCCACCAACATGCATTCATATAGTGCTTACGCTGAACTAAAATAGCTGGGATTACCTCATACGGTTCGTCGTCGTCGTAGTCAGAGTCATACGGGCTCTTGAACCCAGTCTTGGCGAGTTTCCTCTTCATGCCTGCAGCTTCCTTTTCCTACAATATATCTAATTCGATTAGTACAAACTATGTAACACAGTATTCAAAAGGTCAAGCATTCAACAATGTGCTTCGAATTACATTCATAGTGCTGCTGCATCAGCTACACTATTCTCTGCACTGGGTCTGTCCTTTGTGCATTTAACTTATACAATCTTTCGATCCTTCATACAAAGATTTAAATGTCCTCTCAAAAAATCAAACTGTACTCTGTAACTATATGTTATGTATACACTTCTTTTGTCAGGACATGTGCTGGATGTCACAATGAAATTGGCCATGGACGTAATCACCCAATATATGACTATATTGTAACTATATGCTTGTAATCAGCCAATATATGACTATGAGGTAGCTCTTTGTTGTTTTCTGTACTAATTAAGCAGTTGAATTGGTATTGACTTTACCAAGAAAAACATGCAGTTCTCCATGTCAGGAAACCATCCATACCATAAAATTGTTACAAGGAGCGCTTTCATCGAAAATGTGATGTCTGCAAGCAATTTGTAAGTATCACTTCATTATCTTTTATTATCTGTTTGCATAAGACGATTCTCTCTGTTCTGCATTTTATATAGTAGAACATTGCACTATGGGGCTGCTCAGCCCCTGCTTTGCCCCGGTGAGGGGATAACCACAACAAATCTATCAACATATCCGGCACATAATAAAATCTAAGCACATGCATCAATCAAGATTCCAATTCAAAACCTAACTCTTATTAAATACTTACTAATAATCCCAATAAAATGCAAGAGAGGGGGCAGACCTAGGCGAAATTTAGGAATGGGTGTTCGTATATATCAAGCACATGACTTAGGTGAAATCTTTACTAATAAGAGAAAGATTCCGTTGATTCAAGCCAACAAAATGCAAAAGTTCACCAATACATGCAAAAGCAGAGTGTGTTCTCCTCTCTGAATATATGAAAGCAGAAAACCCTATCTAAATAATCTCCTGCTTATCAACGATAACTATGAAAGCAGGGGAACGGGAAGCACTACCACATCCACATGCACAAATCAAGATTGAAATTAAAGAAATCCAAGTCTCAATATATAAATCTATGTAGCATTCAAGCACGAATCAACTATAAAAAACCTAGAAAACCCTATCTAAAAACCCACCTCATCGTCGGCAGCACCGCTCGAGGTCGTGTCCTCCTGCTTCGGCACCTCCGCAGCGGCAACAGCGGTTGCGGTCGTGTCCTCCTGCTTCGGCACAGGCACCTCCTTCTCTTTCGCAGCGGCGGCGACAGCGGTTGCGGTCGTGTTGACCTCCTGCTGCTTCGGCACCTCAAGCAGATCCGCAACGGCGACGGCGCGCCAAGCGCCCTCCATTGGGAGACGAGGCTATGAGCGATATGGTGCAACGAGGGAGACGAGGGAGACGAAGTGATAGACGAGGCGACGAAGTGGGAGACGGGGGAGACGAGGCGACGAGGGAGACGAGGGAGACGAAGTGGTAGTTCCCTCTTTATATGATGTGGCAGTTCCTCCAACGTCCCGTCCGCCATGTTCCGTCTGGGACATCTTACAAAAAAATAAATGGCCCGCTCGAACCCGGTCGGCACGAACCAGTTCGGTCGGTCTTTGTGTCTCGCTCGAACCTGGTCGACCGAGCCAGCCTACTCTGCTCGCGCTCTGCCCCCCTCGTCGCCGAAGCTCGTCGGCCGCCACCACCTCCGCCGCGCCATGGTTTACGAGGATGAGAGTAGCAACGACCTATCGAGCCTGGACATCAGCTCTTCCTCGGACGGCATGATGTACCGGGTAATTTGTAGATCTAGGGTTAGGTTTAGGGTTTCGGTTCCTTCACATTGGGGATTTATCTCTCTTTCTTGGTTCTTCTTTAGATCCCTGCTAGCATCGACGACAAAGACTACATGGGCATCAAGAATTCTGCCCTGGATGTTTGCTTGGAGCATGGGCTACCGCTTGAGCGTGGCGTAGCATTCGAAGGATTAGAGAAAGGGAGAAAAATTTTAGTGTGTGCTCAGCAGGTTAGTTCTATCTTCTTTAGTGTTAGACATGCATGAAGTTGCTTCTGTTTTTTCTATCTGGCTCAAAAGATTCAGACTGTCAGTGTTTACTACATCACTGTCATTGTTTGTTTAGCTCAAATATTCAGACTGTCAGTGTTTACTACATCACTGTCATTGTTTGTTTAGCTCAAATATTCAGACTGTCATTGTTTCTTACAACACTGTCATTGCTAGTTTAGCTAAAAGATTCTGGCTTGTTACATCACTGTCTTTGCTTGTTTATTACAGCATTGTCATTGCATTTTTATTACATAATTATGGCTTGTTATTTTCTAGTTATTTTTTATTGCTGAAGTACTAGTTATTTTTTTTATTGCAGCCACCTCAAAACTGTGGTTTTGTTGGTTGGGTAGACCAAGAGTGGCCTCCCACAATGCAAAATGCATTGTTAAAACTATGGAAAATGTTGGAAGACAGCAAGAGTGCTAGGAGGGATGATAATTTGGAGAATTCACGGAAAATTCACCACCTCACAGAGGAGAAAAGAAATCTTGATGCAAACTATGACAAACTAGTAGAAGATGTGAATCAACTGCTCAACCTTGCAGAAGCTCAAGGCGGGGTCATTAGGACCCAGAAGGCAAATCATTTGAAGGAGAATGACAAACTTAATGATGAAATTTTGGTGCTCAACCTTCACATTGATGGTCTGAAGATAGGAATTGAGAATCTGATTAAAAGCAGGGATGAGCTGAAGATCCAGATTGCTTATCAGTTGAAGGCATTGGAGAAGAACCAAGAGAAGTTGAAGATGATCAGGGACATTTTGGATGGATGAGTTGATCAGATGAAGATGAAGTCCACTATGCTATGGTTGATGTGTTGTTGTGTTGCTCTTTTGTACCAATGTTGTAATGCAAGATGATCAGAATCTCTATATTATGTATGATTAAGTGACTCCACTATGCTATGTTTGTAACTGTACTATGCTATTGTTGGTGTGTTGCTCTTTTGTACCAATGTTGTAATGCAAGATGAGAAGAATCTCTTAATTATGTATGATTAAGTGACTTTATCTTTGTTCAACCCAAGTATGTTGATAGATTGGTTGATCCTACTTGTTGTATCTTACTTGTTGTATCTTAAAAGATGAGAAGAATATCTTAATTATGTATGAGCTCAAGTATCTATTTAATCATAGAAACACCAAAAGGATTCCAAGATTCAATCACTAGGTAGGAACGGTCATGCCCGCCGTTTCGACTGCATTTTGAAACGGCCATGAAAAATTCAAAGAAATCAAAAAAATGGGAAACCTTTGCATTATGTTATCATATGTGATAAAGTTACCATGTAAAATAATAAACTTGTAATACGACAATTATTTTCAAAAAGTGTTCACACAAATGAGCTATCATGTGTGAAGATTCATGGCTTTCAAGCCACATGATCAATCGCATGGCCATATTCATGGCATAGTTTGTTGAAATGGTCTCATATTTTGCATAATGGTGCATGTTGGAGTGAGAAACAATGTTGATTAAGGAAGTTTTCATCTTCCTTGTATGAAAAATTCATTTTTCATTTTTCAAGTGCCTGAAATGAGTTTTTTTGTGAAGGACCTACCATATATTTGTTTCAAAATTGGTCCAAATCATTTTTCTAACATACTAGGCCATATTTAATGTACAATTGACAAAATGGTTGGGTGTCAAAAGCTTTTATCCATCTCTCGTGAAAAAGAGAAATCTATGTCGAATCGGCTGGAAGACGTAGTTCATTGTTGTGACACCAAAGGGGACATGTTATCCAAGACTCCTTCTAGGAGAAGCAAAATGTGTTTTCCCCGACCGAGAGTATTTTCTCGGGAACCCCTTGCCTATATCCCGTTGACCGTCCTGGGAGGGTACGTTAGTCCAGTGTCTTGTTTTCCGGATGCCATGTGAGTAATGGTGTATCATTTGATTGCAGTGTCTGCACTTGCATATGAGTGATTGTGTGCCATGTGACTTTCTTGTTTGCACGTGTATTTGATTGACCATGTTCGGTGTTTTCATGAGTGAATTATTCTTCATTCCCTAAGAAAATCTGGGGGACGATATTTATTGTCAAGGGGGGGGGGGTAGTTCTGTCACACCCTAAATTTTTAGAAGTATTTTTCTGATTTTTTTTGCCTAGAATAAAAGTTTTGATAAAATGAATTGCTTCATGTCTCCTTACAAAGCCTCTTTCCAAAAAATTCATTTCAACTGGCTTTTCAAAATTCTTTTCATGCTTAAGCCCTTATTTGAGACCATTTGAATTATTTATTTTATTAGATGAGAATATTTTTTTGGCTGTGTTTGAAACACTCCTTTTCCTTCCTAAAGAGGTTATCCCTAGGAGGATGTTTTTGAAAGTTTATGTTGGAACCTGATAACTTGCATGAAAACATTTCTTTCCTCTCGTAAAGTCTTGGGATATTTTATTTTAATATTTTAACCATGAATTATTTTATTCATAAGCAGAATTTATAGTTCCTTTTGGGCTGATTTGCACTGCAACCTTGTGATAACTTCTTCTAAAAATTCTATAAAACTTTGTAGGTAACGTGTGATGTTCCTTGATCGTATTTGTGCAAAAACCTAATCAAGTATTATGAATATTTTAAGCATAATAACTGCTTTTCTAATCTGGTCCAGAATTGAGTTTGTACTACAACCCCTAGAAATATTCTTTCATAAATTCCATAAAAATTTGTGGATGTCAAGTATAGCATGAGATTCACTTTTATGCAAAAATACCACTATGTGCTTTGTAAAATTCTAGCAGTACAACCATTATTTTGTTCTCGTCCTGTTTTGTGCTTTACACTACAACCCTATTTTTCATTGCTGTGATTGCTTTGAAATTTTGCATACTTGTATGGCACCCTACCAAAACCATAACTCCGGTATTTGAGCCCCATTGGATAAAAGTAGATACATGTGATAATAGCCCCAAGTTTCTGTCCAGTATTGTGTTTCTCAAAACATTGCGTTGGATAGTTTTGACTTTTGCCAAACTAACCTCACCACCATTGCTAGAACTTAGTGAGACCCCATACGAGTAATTCTGGTGGCTAGAAGAGCTACCTAGGTGTCCCTAGCATTTCATCAAACACTTGGGAGCATGGCCAGATTTAGCATGAGTTTATGTTTGCATTGTGGAGTTGCCACTCCACTCGAGCGAGCATGTCTAGCCATCTTGCCCAAGCCCCTAGCCTACCCCCGTGAGTTTGCATGGGCATTGGAGCACTGGTGTGTGCCCTGACATTGCGTCGAGCACCCTACGTGCATGCTCTAGGTGCACTAGAGCGCATGTTTTTCACGCGGTGCCGCCGAGCCGCCGCATCCCCGTGCCCCTTGTCCTTTGGCCAGCTGCAAGGACCGCATCAACCCTCTCTCCCCCGATAGCAGAGCAACGGCAGCACGAACGCTTCATTCCTCCTCTACTGCTGCCATAGCCGGCGCCGCCCGAGCCCCCTCTGTGCTCGACCTATCCCTCGACCCCTCCCCCTCGTCGTTTGTGGCTGCCCCCGTTGCCCTGTTGCCCTTGCTGCTACCTCGCTGCCCTGCTAAGGCCCCTGTTACGCCAGGATGCTTTGTTCCCGGGGAGCTTATTCGTAGACCGCCGCGGAACCGACATACTCTGGCTATAAAAGGAACCCCCGAGCCCGTTCAGCATAGCAGCGACCTCCCAAGACTAGTAGCACCACTCCCCATCGCCCAACTTAGCCCGAGCAGCCCTCAGTGCACCTCTCTGTCAGTAGCGCCACCGTCGACCCCCTGCTTGATTCCGGCAGCCCCGAGCCCCTCTTCTCCTCCTAGTACCCCTGCTAGGCTACCCAGACCACAAGGAACCCGTTCCCACTGTCGAGCATAGCCGAGAGCCACGTTAGACCGAGGAAGCAAGGTGGGAGAAGCTCATTCCGCCATTGTTGAGGTGCTGCTAGACCTTGAGCTCCGTAGCGGCCCCAACGTCCAAAAATGGATGTGGCACTCCTCCCCGAGCGTGTGCATAGTCGGAGCGCGACGAGAGGTGCCCTGTACCGCCGACAATCGTTGCCGGAGTGCGTCTTTGCTCTGCCCAGGCTCGCACGGGAGTTAGCAGGAGTATCCGACAGGCGGGTCCCGCCTATCGGTGGGAGATCCAAGCCCCGAGTGGTGCAAACCCCCCTTCGTGCATTTTCTTTTTAGCAAGACGTATTTTCCTGTGACTATTCCGGGAAATGCGCTTCTCTAGGGCGAAAGCGTATTTGCCCCGAAGCGTTTTCTTTTATATTGTTTTCTAAAACAGATTTGACCAAATAGTTTGACCGGCTATAAATTTTAGTAGGAAACTCCAAATCATTTGATTCTTTTTCCTATTGGTTTAGAATTTAAACTAGTTTATTTTAAGATTTATTTAAAAAATCAACCAACTTTTATGTACTGTTTTGGAATTGCATGTCGAATCGTATTAATTTCAAATAGGAGATGGAGAGAGAAGTAAACTTTCAAAAGTTTTGGAGTGCAAGTCTACATCTCTACACACCTAAGGCAGGCACCTTGAACCCATATATGTATATGTTGTGTGATGATTGTGGTTGTGCTTATATCGCGTGAACCGAGTTTATGTTGATAATAGTATCACATGAAATAATACTTTGCATTTTCATGCATGCTACTCATATTATATAAATGGTGAAATCTGGTGATGGCATGTGCTAGTTATGAGAGGTCGTGGAATAACCTAGTCACGTGAAACGTGATAGGTTGTGGCCTGGTCATGACATGTCCACGATGATGCCGGTAAAACTTGGTTAACTCTTGTATCGACCTAGATCGAGTCTTGTCCGTGTCATACTTCTATAACGTGCTACCACTGTTTCATGGATAATGGATTCGGTAGAGTCGGTTGTAGACTTATTATCAGTCACACACCAAGTAGAGGGCCCGATATAAAGGTATCCATGGCCTTGGAGTAAATCTCGTCATCCAGTCAGGGGGCATGAGAGTTTCCGGTCTGGGACCGGAAGGGAATGGCCCTTCCCAGTGAGCGCGCGGTATAAATTTTTGATCCCATGCTAGTCAAGGTCGGAGCCTCCCCGTCTTATGGTTTTGCCTTGGCAGCGTAGTCCGGGTGAAGTCGGTCTTCGCTGAGGAAAATTGGTGTGTGCTGTTTCTGAGTGTCCGCTTCTAAAAGGTCGTACGCGGGATTAGTCTTGTCGACTATCGGAAACCGTGAGTTGTGGGTAAAGAGTACACCCTGTGTAGAGTCAAAACTATTCGAGTAGCCGTGTCCCCGGTCAAGGACATTGTTTGGTGAGTCAAGTGTCGGTCCTAGAGTCGGTCTTTGGAGTATAAACGGTGATAATAATAATAGTTGTGGAAAATCATATGATGTTGTGGTGGATGATCATATTATGATTATTACTCTAGACTAACCCCTATGATTATGTTGTTGGATATCCCTCGAACGGTTCTACCTGCTGGATATTCAATATTCATTATTGTCTCATATAAGCCCTTTCTGTGGTGTCACTCAGACGCTCGAATGTGGCATGTTTATTGTTTCATATAAGCCCTTTATGTGGTGTTGCTGAGACGCCCGACTGTGGCATGCTTATTATCATTTCTTATAAGACCTTTATGTGGTGTCGCTCAGACGCCCGACTGTGGCATGCTTACTGTTTCATATAATCCCTTTATGTGGTGTCGCTCAGATGCCCGACTGTAGCACGCATATTATTACTTTTCAGCATTAACATCCTCGCTTGTTTATGAATCATTGGTGGAAATATTTCATATCTTCATGAAGGAATCCATGAATTAAACTTTAATGACAAGATATTGTTGTTAGTGGAATTAGCATGCATCTAACCTACTTAACGTGTTTGTTTTCTTGATGTTTGTGAGTACATTCAAAGCACTCACAAGATTGTCCCTGGCTATTGTCTTGGCCAGATTGCTTTTGGAGAGGAGCACGATGCCGTCAACCCCAGAACCTAGGAGTCAAGGATAGCAGCCTTGTGAGACAGGAATTTATCCAGGTCCGCTGTTCCTGTGGGAAAGGAGTCCCATGGGCACTGGAGATTCCTCGAGTCACTTCCGCCGTTAACCTCAGACTTTTGTTCAACCAAGTAGACCTTCATGGTCTTGTAACCAAGATTTTGTATCTTGCTTGGATATTCTGTATCAAGTAAGTGTCTACCAGCTAACATCAATCCTGGGGCTGGTAAACACAGAGACATGTTTTTATGGAAATTATTTTCTGAAAAACACGTCGCTACACCTTCGCCGATGCTCTCGTGTCGACTCCATCAACACCTATCGGAGGAGATTAAGCCAAGAGCAACGCTAAGTTCTAGACCATTGAAATTTTTGGTAACTTGTTTCCAAAGGGGAGAAGTTTAGAGATCATTTAGGGCTTAAAGAGAGAGAGAGCTTTGCTTTTTTATTTGCTCTCGTTTGGTTTTACAAAACATATGGTCTTTTGGATGACTTAAACTTTCATGTGTGATCATATGCTTTCATAGTTGATGATACTATGATATATCTTTCATCTACATGATGATTATTCACTCATTGTTTGGCGTCATGTCCATTAATATTCATTCATATCATTTATGCACACCACCAAGATGTATGCGACATGGAAGAGTGACCCATGATCCTAATCGATTGCGCATTTCATTCAAACGAAATTCGAAATAATGCAGAAATTTAGGGGGAGCTCTTGCTTTTCACATACTTATCAAAGCGACGATGCTAACTAATGATTATATCTTTTGTTAAAGCATTGATCTATATCTTTTCATCAATTACCAAAAATGGGGAGATTGAAAGCACAATTGCTCCTTCAGGTGGTTTTGGTAATTAATAACAACATATGTATCATTGAACTAATGATTCTATTCAAGTATATTTCAAAAAAGTTCAAAGATGCATTCGCTAAAGGATTGTGAGGAGAAACCCCTTGATGCAAGTAAAGGAATAGGACTGGCCAATCTTCAAGCAAGAGGACTCAACATTTTATATTTATGAGAAATCACTTTTGAGTCCATAGGAAAGCCAATATAATTAAAAGGGGGTGAAGCATTTATGATGAATTGGTTTGTCAAGTGATTAGAGATTGCCACCAAAAATACTCAACATTTCTCTCACAAAATTCCGTGTCCAAAGCCTACACATAAAAATCTGTGCCACCAAGAATTCCATTTTGGCCCTACTGATTTTTGTAGAGACAGAACCTTTGCGGAACCCTAATCTCTCGGTACCACCAACTTCCGTATTGGTGACATGGAGAGCTACAGTGTATGCAAAACGAGTTTATTGGTTTCATAATTTTTTGAAAATGCACAAAATTTTTAAAAAATATAAAATTTGATATGTTATTGGTTTATGCATCCTAGAAGGCGTATAAAAAGTTTGAATAGATTTCATAAAAAAACATTGTAAATCTGTGAAAACAAAATGATAAAGAAACACAAAAAATGGGGACTTCCCATTGGCTGACCACCCACCCACCCGGATCAATGACGTGGCGCCTATGCCATCCCCAACCGGCCCTATCCTCTCCCCCTTCCACTCACCAAATAGGGCGAGTGCCAAAGCCCACGCCCCATTGAGTGCGTGCACCAGCGGTCGTTTACCACATCGAGCCACCGTCATCGCGTGAAACTCAGCTGCCAACGCCCGCGAAGCTCCGCTATTGTCCAGCACCCTCGTCCACCCGTCCACTGTGCCCGTCGACCACAACCATTACCCATCAACCGCGCCTCCATCGTGGCTCGCGACCTCGACGTGTGAAAATTTGTTGCCAACATCGCGAGAAGCTCCACCACCGTCCAGCGCCCTCCCCGACCCGTCCACCGCGCCCGTCACAGGAGCCGCCGCGCCATCACGCGCGACCACAATACTGCTTCCCCACCACGCTCACCACCGACCACCCCACCGCGATCACGAAACCTATGTTGGGTGTCCTTCGTCAGTGGTGACACAGCCGGTGTCGGAGGTAAAGAAGATGATGATGCCCGCATCAATTCTAGAGGCCAAGCTTCAAGAAAACTTGGACGGTGCCAACTTGACGCGTGGATTGGATGTAGGGAGCGGCTGGCTACTTCGGTGAGGTCCTGGTTGCCACGCTGGCAACCAAAAAATCCAAAGCTGCATTTTTTAAATATTTTCGAACACTCTTTTCCGTCTTTGGGAATTTTGGATGATGGCAAAAAAGAAATTCGGCGGACACCACAGAACTTCGGCCTTTGCCGTCAGCTTTGCTAGGAGGACGAACGACAAACTTCCTTGTCGTCCACTATGTGTATGCAGACGGCAAAGCTGCTCATTACCATGACTTTTAGTGCCGAAAGTTGGGCCGTCAGCCCCGAGACGGCAAAAGTGTTTGCCGTCAGTGGCCTGGTCCTCTTCCATCCTCTATGGCATACAACAAAGAAGTTGATTCTTGTAGTGCACTACCGTTTTTTCAAGAGATAGAATATTTGTCAAACCCTAATCTCTTGGTAACACCAACTTCATATCGGTGCCACTGAAAGTGAGTGACCAACTTTTTGTCCTGTCGATTTCAAGAATCGGAATTTCCGAGTTTTTAAAATTGGTCTCATCGATATTTGGAAACTGCCCTAGGTCAACAAATCGGTACCACCGAGATTATCATATCGGTCTCACCAAGAATTCAAAAGTTTCCACATTTATTGCAACACGGTACCACCAAGATTCATTCTGGTGTCACCGAATTGGGCAATAATGTTGTAAAGGTTGGATTTTAGGAGATTCCTGTATATACACCCCTCCACCACCTCTTATTCGCAGATGAAGCACTCAGAGAAGACACTTTCCATATCATTTTTCTGAGAGAGAGCCACCCACTCTTGTGTTGAGATCAAGGGATTCAAATCCATCCATTAGAAACTTGATCTCTAGCCTCCCCAAGTTGCTTTCCATCAAATCAATCTCTCCTACCCATGCCAAATATGTGAGAGAGTGATTGAATGTTGAGGAGACTATCTTTTGAAGCACAAGAGCAATGAGGTCACTGTTCTACCACTTCTATTACCTTTTTGAGGGTGGTGCCTGCTAGATTGGTTAGGTCTCGCTTGGCAGCCTCCTACTTCGTGTTGTGGAGTTGAACCAAGAAGTTTGTAAGGTCAAGGAGATCACCTAATTTGTGAAGATCTACCCTGAGTGAGGTTAGTCTTGTGTGGACGTAAGCCATGGTGGAACAGACAAGGCCCCTTCTTAGTGGACCCCTTGTGCGTGGAGTCCTTCATGGACTCCCGCAGCCGTTACCCTCCGTGGGACGTACGATAGCACCACCTATCAGAACCACGCCAAAAATCGCCATGTGAACCTTTGTGTTTGATCTTCCTTTCCCTACCCTATAATTACATTTGCATGTATTTACTTTTCGCTGCCATGCTCTAAGATATGCAGGTGTAGGGTGTAATTGACTAGTCACAATTGCTAAAACTAGCCGACAACTAAAGTTGGGAAAAGGCTAAGTTTTTATTTGGTCAAGTAGTCTAATCACCCCCTAGACATACTTCGGATCCTAGAGTTATATGGCCTAGCATTGAAATTACCCCTATAAGAATTCTTGTTGAAATTATTTTGCGAGACAAAGTTCACATAAATAGCATCATTATTTTGTTAAATCAAGGTAGACAATGGCATATCAGTGGGATCAACATGAGTATTTTGCTGGCCTCTCCTAAGGTCACCTCCATGAAGGTACCACATGTAGCAGAATCTAGAAGATTTCTAGACACAAAGTTTAGTCCAACATAGATATTTTGGATAATCATCCACAAGTTTAAACCATGCATGGGGTAGTTTCTTGTCATAAATTTCATCCTCTCCCAAGCTTGTGCAACATGTTCATGATCTTTCTGTTTAAAAATCATTTTTAGATTTCTAAAGGAGATCATTTTAGCAGGAGGAAAATACTTGGTAATAAAAGCATCTTTACACTTATCCCATGTTCCAGTACTATTACATGGTAAACATGAGAACCAAGCTTTAGCTTTCTCTCTCACTGAAAAAGGAAAAATAATAATTTCACAATATCATTATCCATATCCTTTTTATTTGGCATAACATAAAGTTCATAAAAGGGATTGAGATGTGAAATGGGATCCTCATTCGGACTTCCCAAAATTGCTCCTTCATGACAAGATTCAGTAATACAACATTAATATCAAAGGCATCCACACTAGTGGCAGGTGGTATACGAGCACAAATAAAATGATTGTTATTAGTATTTGAGAACTCACACAAGTTAGTAGTTTCTTGATACATGGTGACCAAGCAACCAAAGTAACAAGCAAGACAAGAAAACTAGAGAGCGAAGATGCAATCTAGTGACGAGCTAAGCAAGCAAAGATAAATATTTTTGTATTTTTATTTTTCATGAGAAAAATTAAATATACCATAAAATAAAAATAGGAACAAGTGAATGAAATTTTGTGCATAGTTACTTGGTAGATGGTCATGATATTCCCCGGCAAGGGTGCTAGAAATCCTTCTTGATACTTGTGATCTGCGTTGGGTTTTCCATGAAGAGGAATGGTTTATCGCAACACAATGTAGGTAAGTATTTCCTGCAGTTATGAAACCAAGTTTTAGCGAACAAATACGAATATCAACCACAAACGTCTTCAACGGCTGCACACAAAAGAACAAACAACTTGCACCCAACGCGGGCAACAAGGTTGACCATCCTCTTGTCTTGTTATTTGCAAGCAAGTGAGGTGTGTAGATAATTGTAGATAGCAAGATAAATTTAAAACAAGTAAATAACATGAGCATAATGAAGGTTTTATCCATATGTTGTGAATACACCCGGAGGCCAAAGCTTTCCCTAATGTCATCTCTCATGAAAAATAACGTACAATGGGTAAATGATACGTCTCCAACGTATCTATAATTTTTTATGGTTCCATGCTATTATCTTGTCAAACTTTGGATGTTTTGTATGGCTTTTATATATTTTTTGGGACTAACTTATTAACTCAGTGCCAAGTGCCAGTTCCTGTTTTTCCGTGTTTTTGACCCTTGTTAGAGGAGAATTTGAAACGGTGTCCAAACGGAATAAAACTTCTGAAAAGATTTTTTCTGGAACAAAAGATACGCACTGGGACGAGAGAACCAAGGCAGAGGCCACCAGGGGTGGCCACAAGCCCCTTAGGCTCGGCCAGGGGGGCTGCGCCTAGCAGGCTGGTGGCCCCCCTGTGGCTCGTCTGCCCTACCTATTCCGCCTATAAATTCCCGAAAAATCCAAAACTGCACGAGAGATCCACGAAAATACGTTTCCTGTGCCACAAGATTCTGTCTCCACAAGATCCCATCTGGGGCACGTTTTAGTGCCCTGCCGGAGGGGGGATTTGGATACGAAGGGCTTCTTCATCAACACCATGGCCTCTCCGATGATGCGTGAGTAGTTCACCATAGACCTTCGGGTCCATAGCTAGTAGCTAGATGGCTTCTTCTATCTCTTGGATCTTCAATACAAAGTTCTCCATGATCTTCATGGAGATCTATCCGATGTAATCTTCTTTTGCGGTGTGTTTGTCGAGATCCAATGAATTGTGGATTTATGATCAGATTATCTATGAATCTTATTTGAGTTTCTTCTAATCTCTTATATGGATGATTTCATATCCTTGTAATTCTCTTCGAGTTGTGGGTTTTGTTTGGCCAACTTGATCTATGATTCTTGCAATGGGAGAAGTGCTTGGTTTTGGGTTCATACCGTGCGGTGACCTCACCCAGTGACAAAAGGGGTAGCGAGGCACGCACCATGTTTTTGCCATCAAGGGTAAAAAGATGGGGTTTACATCATTGGTCTGAGTTTATCCCTCTACATCATGTCATCTTGCTTAAGGCGTTACTCTGTTCGTCATAAGCTCAATACACTAGATGCATGTTGGATAGCGGTCGATGTATGGAGTAATAGTAGTAGATGCAGACATTATCCGTCTACTTGTCTCGCACGTGATTCCTATATGTATGATCATTGCCTTAGATATCATCATGACTTTGCACGGTTCTATCAATTGCTCGACAGTAATTTGTTCACCCACCGTAATATTTGCTATTTTGAGAGAAGCCTCTAGTGAACACTATGGCCGCCGAGTCTACTTCACACCATATTTTCAGCCTTACACTTTTACTTTTTGCACTTTCCGCCTTCAGATCTCACTTTGCAATCAATCTTGAAGGGATTGATAACCCCTTTATAGCGTTGGGTGCTTGATTCTCCTACTGGATTGCTACCTTGGTTCTCAAAACTGAGGGAAATACTTACTGCTACTGTGTTGCGTCACACTTTCCTCTTCAAGGGAAAAACCAACGCAAGCTCAAGAGGTAGCAAGAAGGATTTCGGGCGCCGTTGCCGGGGAGGATGAAGTCAAGAATAGTCTCTCGTCAACGTGTAAATTTCTGGCACCAGGGATTATTCTTGCATTTACTTTTTTGCCTCTCGTTTTCCTCTCCCCCACTTCTGAAAAACACAAATTTACAATTTTTTTTGCCTTCTTCATTCGCCCTTTTTCCTTGCTTGCTTTCTGTTTGCTTGTCTGCCTGCTAAGGCCTGTATGGCCCAACCAAAGGATTTTGATGCTTACTATATGAGGTTGGAAGATATTGAAACTAGTATTAAAGGCTTCATGTCTATAGAGTTTGCTTATAACAGTTACTTCCGTAGAGAACTAAAGGAGCAAAATTATTTTGTGGCTTTTAAGGATAAAGAAGTTGATGATATGGCCAAAGAATTCCTTGCGCTAAATTCTCAGTTTGGTCGTCTTGAAAAATTGGTAGGCCAGATTTTTGATAAATAAGCTACCTTAGTCAATAAAATGGCTGCTAAACCTGAAATTTGTTATGAGAATCACGAAGATCTTAAAGTGCTTGGTGTGACTCCCATTGAATCCTTGTTTTCTAGTGTCAAACCTAATGATGATGGGTCTGGATATGAATCCACTTTGGTTGAAAAATGCCCTAATGATTCGGAGTCCATCTATCTTGATGCTAAAAGCATTGAAAGTGGAGTAGAAGATATCAAAACTTTGAGTAGTACTGAAACTACTACTTTGGATTTCAAGGAATTCAATTATGACAGTTGCTCTTTGATTGAATGCATTTCCTTGACGCAATCCATGCTAAACTCTACACACGCTTATAGCCAAAACAAGGCCTTTACCGATCATATCGTCAATGCTATGATAAAATATCTTGAAGAGAAACTTGAGTTGGAAGTTTCTATTCCTAGAAAGCTTCATGATGAGTGGGAACCTACTATCAAAATCAAAATCAAAAACTATGAACGCAATGCTTTGTGTGATTTGGGTGCTAGTGTTTCCGCGATTCCAAAGTCTTTATGTGATGTTCTAGGCTTTAATGAGACTGAGGAGTGCTCTCTTAATTTGCATCTTGCGGACTCTACTGTCAAGAAACCCATAGGAAGGATCATTGATGTTCTTATTATTGCAAATAGAATTATGTACCCGTGGATTTCATTGTGCTTGATATTGATTGCAATCCTACATGCCCTATCATTCTTGGTAGACCTTTCCTAAGGACTATTGGTGCTATCATCGATATGAAGGAAGGGAATATTGGATTTAAATTTCCCTTAAAGAAGGGCATGGAGCATTTTCCTAGAAAGAAAATAATATTGCCTTATGAGTCCATGATGAGGGATACTTATGGTTTGAGTACCAAAGACGACGATACGTGATTCCATCACCTTATGCCTAGCTAAGGGCGTTAAACAATAGCGCTTGTTGGGAGGCAACCAAATGAATTTATCTTTTTATTTCTGTTTTGTTGCGTCCACACCATCATATTTCTGTTATGATTGTGTCTTTTGTGTTTCTTTTTGTGTTCGAGCCAAGCAAAACCTTTATGACTAGTTTGGTGTTGGTTGTTTGATCCTGCTAGAAAAAGACATAAACTTTTCACTCACGAAATTATTTTTCATTCTTATCCAGAAATAGATTTTGAGTTGATTCTTTTTGATGCTGGTTGATATGCCTTTTTCCCAGGCTGTCGTAATTTTTCAGAATTTTTTAGGTACCAGAAGTATACGAAGTATACAGATTGCTACAGACTAGTCTGTTTTTGACAGATTCAGTTTTTCTTGTGTTGGTTGCTTGTTTTGATGAAATTATGGATTGTATCGGGGGGTACTAGCCATGGAAAAGTGAGAATACAGTAATCTAAAACAAATATAAATAGAAATCAAGATTTCTACAGTACCTCAAGAGGTGGTAGTTTGTTTTCTTGTGCTAATGATATCACGAGTTTCTGTTTAAGTTTTGGGTGATGTTCTCATGGACAAAGTGATAAAGAGTGGAAAGAGCTCAATCTTGGGGATTCTCAAGGCACCCCAAGAAAAATTCATGGACACCAAAAAGCCTAAGCTTGGGGATGCCCCGGGAAGGCATCCCCTCTTTCGTCTTCAATCCATCGGTAACATTACTTGGAGCTATATTTTTATTCACCACATGATATGTGTTTTGCCTGGAGCGTCTTGTATCGTAGTAGTCTTTTCTTTTTGTTGTGTCACAATCATCCTTGCTGCACACCTTTCGATACAGACATGCACTCATCATGAATTTGCTAGAATACTCATTGTGCTTCACTTATATGTTTTGAGCTAGACAATTTTGCTCTATGTGCTTCAGTTAAATCTTTTAGAGCACGGCAGTGCGTAACTTGGTAGTTGGATTGTGCTATGAAAGTAGTCCCAAAGGTGACAGGTACCCAAAGAGGATACAATAAAACTTCCATCTTCATGTGCATTGAGTAGAAAGAGAAGTTTGATTCCTCTCAATTATTTTTGAGACGTGGATTCGGTAATATTAAGAGTTATGTTAGTAGGGTGTTGTGAATCTAGAAATACTTGTGTTGAAGTTAGTGATTCTTGTAACATGCACGTATGGTGAACCTCTATGTTAGGAAGTCGGAGCATCATTGATCTATTGATTTTCATCCTTTGTGTTGCGGTCGGGATCGCGCGATGGTTAACACCTACCAACCCTTCCCCTAGGAGTATGCGTTTAGCACTTTGTTTCGATTACTATTAAAAACTTTTGCAATAAGTATGTGAGTTTTTCATGACTAATGTGAGTCCATGGTATAGATGCACTTTCACCTTCCACCATTGCTAGCCTCTCTATTACCGCGCAATTTTTGCCGGTGCACAAACCCACTATATGCCTTCCTCAAAACAGCCACCATACCTACCTACTATGGCATTTTCATAGCCATTCGAGATATATTGCCATGCAACTCCTGCCGTTCCGTCTCATGACTTGGGCTGTCACTCTCATATTGCCATTGCATGATCGTAAGATTGCTAGCGAGACGTTTCAGCGTCATACGCCAAGCTAGATCGTTGCACATCCCGATACACTGCCGGAGCCATTTCCTATAGAGTCATCATCGTTCTAAGCTTTGAGCTGTGAGTAAATAAAAGTGTGATGATCATCATTATTAGAGCATTGTCCCATGTGAGGAAATAAAAAAAGGCCAAAAGTTGCTCACAAAAAAATGAGATATGGAAAGAGGCCAAAGAGCCCAAACAAAAAAAAGAAAAAAAGAGAGAAAAAGAGAGAAGGGACAATGCTCCTATCTCTTTCCACACTTGTGCTTCATAATAGCACCATGTTCTTCATGATTGAGAGCCTCTCGTTTTGTCACCACCATATGCTAGTGAGAATCTTTATTATTGTCACATCCCTGGAACCCCAACCAAAGTATAGCATTGTGCTCATATCTTCTTTGCATTGCATCCAAGAAAATTGCAACAAGATCAAAGCAAGTGGTGAAGAAAAACTCAAAAACTCTAGCCACTTCTCAATTTAAAGGAAATTTCAAACTAGTTAAAATCAATGAACCCAAAATGGCCTCAAGAAAAGTTCAACTTTTCTGATAATTCTTGAAAGCAAATAAGCAGTGAAGAAAACTATTTTCATAACACTTTTGGCATTTTATTTAAATGCAAAAAAAAACCACTGGATTCAAGTTTAAATTTGAATTCAAAAACTTTATGTTTTCAAAAATGTTGAAAACTTCAGGAATGGTTGGACATATTCCAACTAATATTCTGGTGTGTTCAAAATAATTTTATAAACTATTTTGGAGCTGAAATAAATAGCAAATCAAAATAGTTAGTAAACCAGAAAACAAAACAGAAAAAAATGAAAAGGAGCTTACCTGTCGCCCTGAGGAGGCATAGCCCACCATGGGCAGGGGCGTCTTCTTCATCCGGCCTTCTGGCGGAGGAGCGAACGCCCACGGCGGCTCCTCCACCTCCTGCTTCGCCGTGGCATGCTCTCGTGCTCCCCAGGACAGCGCGACAGCGGGGATAACCTTCCAAAGCACGTCCCTATCCATCCCCGCTACCCATTCCTCCCCTCTTCTCTCGGTTCATTCCTCTCCTCCTGCCTCCATTGATAGGAGCTCGAGCTTGAGCTGCCCGTGCCCTCTAGCCACAGGATCTCCCCCCCCCCCGAGTTCTCCATTCGCACCGCCTCGACGAGCTGGTCATCCTTGCAGAAGAGGAAGATCCCCCGAGCCCTACAACGCCCACGTCACCGTCGTCTTCAAGCGTCGGCCGCCGGCGAGCTTCGTTCGATTCTCGCCCACAGCGCCTCCCCGAGCCGTCTAAGCCCTCCACTGCACTCCCCGTGAGATTGCACTCATTTCCCCTCTTCTTCCCCTCGGTTTCGTGCCCCCTAGCCACTGGACCAATGAGCCCGAGCTCCGGCCGTTGCCTCAGCTCGTCGCCGGTGACCTCCGGTCCTTTTCAGCTCTCCCTAAGGCCAGTACTCGATGAGGCCGAGCTTGGGGATCCTCCTAGTGCTCTCGGCTCTCGATCCCGTGCACTACAGCTAACACCGGCGACTCTCCGGCAGAGATCCGCCGCTGATCTGGTCGCCGCTGGTCAGTTCCGGCAGGGGATGACCTGGCCTCGCTAATCCATGTTTAAAACGTTAAGTAGTCACTGACCAGTGGGCCCAGGCCTAAGTCAAACGCAATCAGGGGCTGGTCAGCGCGGGGGTTAACCCTGTGAGGCTGACCAGTGGGTCCCCCTTTCGGGTTTGACCTGATCCGGTCAGCCGACGACTGACGCCATGATGACGCGGGCCTCATGCAATAAGTGGATCTTCTGATTTAAAAGAATTCGAGAAAATGCCCAAAACATGTAAAAATCGTAGAACTCCAATGAAAAGAATTTATATATGAAAAAGTATCAGAAAAATACAAGGAATCTGAATATGTCATTTTCAAACATGTTTGAAAATGTTAGTGGACCAAACATGTAGAATAATGAATAAGTTAAATTTAATAAATGCTTTGGAGATGGAATTTGAAAATCATTTGAATTCCACTTCAAATGCTATGATCAAACATTGTTCAATCACAACCAACAACTTAACATATCATTTCCATGCATGTTAAAAACAAGTTGATCTGAGCATCAGGTCGAATAAATTAAAATGGTATTTGAGAATACCTCGTTTGAAGTGATAATTGAATTTGATACGAATCAACCTCAAACATAATAAATGATAGCTACATTAGCATACCACCATGCATCTTCATGCCATGCTCATGCATCATTTTGTTGCATATGATGGTTATTGATTGATGTCATTTCTATCGGTAAGCTCCGCTCCTCCAAATTCCACCGAATATCTGACTGACCGATATTGCCCCTCCTTTGAGCAACAAGGCAAGCAACCATTTTGATCATCCCGATAAATCCCATGTTCTCGCTCTGTACTTACTTATTGCATTAGGATCAAATGCTCAAATGCTTTTGCCAGGTTAGTTGAACCCACTTCCTTTGCATGACCTTTCTTTGTCACAGTAAATAGCTGAACCTTGCAACCTAGCATACCTGGTAGATGCTTGAGTCATGATGTGCCTTATCCTGCTATGCATGCTATGCTTAGAGTTGTGTATGGTCTGTCATCTGGAAGATGAACAGAATTGTGAGAATTTGTTCAGTAAGTAAAGGTTGTGTGTTGAACCTGATTTGGTATAGGTAACGGCGAAAGGCTATGTAGGAGCACATTGCGGGTTGTTTCATTGGAACCGTCCTTAGGAACTGAATTCCGTGTATGTAATCCAAGACGAGATACTACCACATGCTGGGCCCCGAAATATGACCCCGCTCAACTTATTAATCGCCTAGTACTCGGTCTAGGAGTTGCAAGTAGTTTCTGGTGTTTATAGTCATGTTGGAGGCCGTGCATAGCGCTGACCAGAGAGGTGGGCTGTGATGCAGTAGGCAGTGGCACGGTGTACCAAGTGGCACCCGGATGGTGGGCTTGGGAACCCTGCGCACATCGTTTGGGGCCGTGGCGGAAACCTCGGCCGGACTTCCGTGCGGGTTACCCTCAGATAGGCGATAGACCTGGACTAAGTACTAGTGTGGTTAACGGTCGTGGCCGACTCCCTCGCTGGGCTTCCTCTTGAAGGTTGCCGAGGTGCATGACGTGCACATGGCGATAAGTGGCGAGAGCGTGTGTGAAGAAGTACACCCCTGCAGGGTTATGATCTATTCGAATAGCCGCGTCCGCGGATATGGACTACTTGGAGACATATGTTGTTCATAGATAACTTCAATGGCTACTCATAAAATTGTCAAGATAAGCATGAGTGTCGTGGACGGCATTCCCGCATGGAGACGGAATGATTCCACAATGGAGTATTGTTGTGGTGTTAGTGGACTCGTGTGCGAGAAATCAAGTTGTCAAAATTATTTAAAAATGCAAGTTCTCTAGCCACGAGTCAGATGCTGGCTTTCCGCATGAAACCCCACAATTCCTTATTGATACATTGCATGAGTAGATAGTTATCCTAAAGTCTTGTTGAGTACCTCCGTACTCATGTTTGCTTAATAATTTGTTGCAGAGGTTGTTAATGACCCTAATGGAGGGTTCTTCCTAGACATCGACGATGACGAGTAGCTGGTATCCCAGCTACGATTTGGCCCTATGGTGGGTCTGTAGTATAGTCAGGCCATGTGACTTCTAGTTTCATATGTCTGTACTCAGACAGTTTATCTACTTCCGCTGGCTTGTAATTTGAATGACTGCTATGATGGGTCGTGAGACCCCTACTGTGTAATATTATGTGTGTGGCTCTTCCGAGCCTTTTAAATGAAGCTTGTATGTGTTATGGTTATGTTGTGATGCCATCGATGTATCTATACATATCGGTATGCCATGCGTACGTGTGTCGTACTGATATGTATGGGGTTCGATTACCTAGTCGTAGGCTTTAGTAGCATTCCATAGAGGGAAATGCCCCTTTGTGATCCAACGAGCCATGGTAGTTCTCTACTGCTCGGGAGACATTGGTTGACCGGCATGTGTCCTTCTTAGCTGCTGTGTCTGTCCCCGATGCGGAAATGTCACGCGATGTAATGGAGTCCTTGTAGCTTGCTACGACTCGTCTACATTCGTTGGTGACCGACACCTGCTTTGTTGGGTCATGTATGCATGTCCCTTTGCGGAACTGCCACTTTGGTTTATGACTAGACATGTCGATCCGGGTTCTTTGTCATTGGATTGCTAGCGACACAATTGCATACGCGAGTCAAAAGGCGCAAACAGTCCCGGCTAAGGTAAGACTGCAGCCGTGGGGATAACCATGCGTGCACTACTAGGAAAAGGTGATGAAGATGATTATGAAGTCGTCCATGGGGGCCCGGAAAGAAATGAGGAAGGGCATGAGCAAGACAACCGCGGCGAGGGCGGGCGAGAAGACAAAGAATCTCCAGGACACAGTCATCATGTAGAAGATGCCGGACATGATGATGAGGAAGATGCCGGAGAAGACGAAGGGCATGATCATGAAGATGACGATGCCGGAGCAGACGACGATGGACCATCGATGGCCTGGGTGCAGGACCCTCATATTCAAGAGCTGCTTCTCAAGCAGACGGATAACGCAAGAGCGGCTTCTCACGACTGTCACGTGCTGATGACGCAGATACTTCCAGTTGCAATCCGTGGGATCATGGACGCGCACGTCCGTGAAACGCTATTTGGCCTATGCAACTTTATCGACGTCATCTCTCGGAAGTCGGTTGGCGTGAGGCAACTCGGAAGGCTACAGGAAGAGATCGTGGTGATACTATGCGAGCTTGAGATGTACTTCCCGCCCGCATTCTTTGATGTTATGGTGAATCTGCTGGTCCATATCGTGGAGGATATCATCCAACTCGGGCCGATGTTCCTGCACAGCATGATGCCGTTCGAAAGGATGAATGGTGTCATCAAAGGATACGTTCGCAACATGTCACGTCCAGAGGGAAGCATAGCCAGGGGCTTTCTGACCAAAGAGTGCATCTCCTACTGCACGGATTATCTAGGCATCGAGAACCCCGTTGGTCTGCCCGTCAACACGCACCTCAGCAGGCTCGTTGGATGGGGTCACCGTGAGGTTCGCCGCGAAATGCATGTCGACTTCGAGGGTCGACTCGCCGACATTGAAAGAGCAAATCTAGTCGCGCTAAAACACATAGACATGGTCCATCCTTGGGTCGTAGAGCACAAAACCTTTATTGAGAAGACGTACAATGACCGAGGCCAACAGAGGACGGACGGAGATATAATCAAAGAGCACAACTCATGTTTCACGCGTTGGTTTAAGCAGAAGCTTCCGTCATACCCTTTACATGAGGATTCTTCCGCGCAAGAACAACTCATATTCGCCTTGTCACAGGGCGCCGAGCACAACCTGCTGACGTATGAGGCGTACGATATCAACGGCTACACATTCTACACCGAGGGAAAGGACATGAAGAGCGATGGTTATCAGAACTCTGGGGTAACGATGGAATCCTACACCGGTAACGACAAGGACAAATACTATGGAAGGATCGAGGAGATCTGGGAGCTGAGCTACGCTGCAGAGAAGGTCCCGATGTTCCGTGTCAGATGGGCCAAGAGCGTCATAAAAGAAGACCGGTATTTCACCACCATGGTTATACCCGAAGCCAAATCCAAGACCGCGGCTGCAAACGTCACCGCAAAAAATGAGCCATGGGTACAGGCTTCCCAAGTGGACCAATGCTTCTTCATTACCGACCCGCCAAAGCCCAGTCGTGTTGTCATGAGGAGAGGAAAAAGGAAGATCATCGGAATGGATGGAGTCGCCAATGAGCAAGACTTCGACAAGTACGGTGACCCAAAGATGGAACATGACGACGATGATGAAGTACCAGCATACACCACAAGACGAAGCAGGACCACCCTACCTAAAGGACGTCTGTTCAAGAGAAGAACTCCATTTACGAAAAATAAGGGCAAGAATATTGTGAACAGATAGCTCGCTAAGATTGATTGTATTTAAATTGTAGCCTTCATTTCTCGATTGTATTTTGACATTTTCAAATTTGATGATATTTTTTCATATTCAATATGAAAAAATATTGAATATTCATGAGGACACTCGATCTCGATCCCCTCCATCTCGATCGCTATCACCCCTCGCAAGATCCCCCTCGCCGCCGAGCACCCCCCGCACCCTCCCCGCTCCACTGCCGCTGCCGTCGGCATACTTACCACTAGAACACCTATTCACAAGATTCAACTCCTATTCATAGTCATCTACTTGCAAACATCAAAAAAATATATACTAGGGAGTAAATGTTGTTGTGAGGGAAGATAAATCACCCTCATGGTGTGATGCACACCACAACATCAACTTCTCAAACCAAGGTGCAACCAGCACAAGAAAACAATGCATAGAAAAAACAAAAGGAAAAAATAAAAGGAGGGGGGAAGAGGATTCGAACCCTGTCCCCCTGGTACTCAATCCTGCATCAAACCATTGGGCTGAGAAGCATCTGCTCGACAGCAAAGTGTAAGAGAGCAGGGAATACTCTCTGATGGCTACTGTGCAGAAGGAAAATAACCCCAAAAAGGGTGCTGAGGGGGGATCGAACCCGCCACTTCCTGCTAGCAGGCAAAACCCACGCACCACTGCGCTACTACTTCGGAGATTAACCAGGTAGAGAAGGCGCACCTCATATACATGCGCCATTACTATATAAAAAAATTCTAATGGCGCACCGCTCGGGGTGCGCCATTCCTAAGCCGGCTGCCCTCACGCGCCTCTACTCTATCTGCCCTCGCGCGCCCTCGTCCCCGCACACCCCTTCCCCCACCTTCGTCCACGCAGCCCACGGAGCTCTGGCGGCGCTATGGTTTGCTCCAGCCCCGAAGCCACGCACCCAACCACCCCCTCCTCTCTTCTGCCGCGGCCTCCCCCCTACCCCCTTTCCACCGCCCAGCGGCGCCCGCCGTCTCCCCGAACCCTAGCTCCGCCGCCGCGGAGCGCCACCACCTCCCTGACCTCACCATCCTCGGCCGCCACCTCAAGTCCCCCTGCAAGACCCACGCCGTCCTCGTCCTCTCCACCGGCGGCGCCCCTTCCTCTGCCCCTTAACTGAATATCATAGGATTACAGAGTGCGGCTCTGTCCCAGTTTGTCTCGGTTAAAAAAAATGGATCTTGGAAAAATGGTTTAATTTGATTTTGCTACAAAGCGGATAAGCTCAACACCAATTAGTGATTCAAATCATTTTTTTGTTTTATCTATAGGAGATCAACCATGCTGGTGCTGGTGGGTTGTGGGAAGAGCTTGTAAGCAACAGAGGTAAGGAAATCTTAATTACCAGGATATGTGTTAATGAGTCAAGGGTCTATTGTGCACTTCCATTTTTCCTCGCTCGGTGTTGTGTATGCTCTGAAAAAACCACTTCCAGGTTTTGATATATTTATAACTAAATGTAGTGCTTCCATATGTCATCATCTGAAACCAAAAGCTGTGTGCCTTAAATATTCTATTCAATAGTTCCTTTCATTATTTGCCTGTCTCAATGTTCTCTTGTGCATGGCTTATATATCGTGTCCTTACTGTTACAGTGAGTTCTAGAACAGTAATGAGGGTCAAGAAGGTTCAGCGTCATCGTCAACTTTCAGTCTGAATGTCTGGGGTCCATCTGTGTCCGTAGTCGCTGCTCTCGTTTCAAGTTTCTTCCCCTAGGGACCATAGCTGAGTCACAGCCTAATGGTAAACGTTGTGAAGTTGGCAACTGGAGTCATGGCTTTTCATATCTCTATAGATTTTGATCAAGATATCCCATTTGTTAATATCCTCCTAAAATTTTATTTGCTTGTGGTGGACACTAGACTCATGGGAAATTGCTATTTGGTATAATGGATTCTAGCTATAGATGTGTCTTAGATGTCTTTCATCTACAGTGAAGTATTACATAGACTCCATGATTTTGTCTCGATTGGTTTTTTCCAAGTTATGTTTGTGGTCTTCAGTTTTAACTCATGTCCAGATTTGTATTTTTGTTGTTGCTGTTAATATCTAATGGCTTGATAACGGAGGCTTATTCTTTATGAAAAAAATCTAAGAGATGCTTATGATAGATACTTTCAAGGTGGGATCCTCCCTTCCATTCAAAGTTCAGTTTACTTCGTAAGTAATGTTTAGGAGCCTTAGAGAAGATATTTCTGAGCACTTGGCTTGCATGTCATGTTTTGGAAATTCTCGACAATTGGATAGCGAAGAATCAGAAATTGATAATTGTTCATCAGACTTGCTTCAATATTTTGATTGGTCTACAAATAATATTTGGCCGAAATGACTAGCTAAACATTTTATTAGGCAGTTATGTTCAGACAATGGTCTTATTACCTTGATTTCCATCATTTTGGTAATACATTTACGAGGGAGAACTACTACTCCTACTGTCCCAAGCTTGCAAAAACGTCTATATTGTAATCCGTAACTCTTAACTTAGTCTGTCCTAGTACTTATCAATTTTCCTTGATGGTTAATAACAATAATAATAATTGATACATGCCATCTGCCATTTTTCGTGAAATAAAGGTTGAAGCTAGGCATGTTGCTTTCTAATGGACTCCCTAGAGCTCACCATTATCCTGTAGTGTTCATATGCTACCATGTTCTCTGGAGCGTAGCAGAGATGATACATGATGGAACAGTGAGTTGTGCATAATCGTATTGTGGAGTTTGATACATGTTCTCTGGGTGTTCCCCAGTCTAATTTATGGTTCTGGCTAGTCATCTTGTCACAGGGTTTTGTGGCCTAGTCTTGCGCAAGACCTGATGTTTATTTTAGTTAAAAACTAGTCTTGTAAGGGTAACTGTTTCTTGACTTTAAGACCAATGTTTTGTGTTCAAGTACAATTGATCCGAATGCTAACGATTAGCAAACAACTTCTATTAAATGGTCTCCAATGTAATGATGATGAATGTACAAGAGATATATCCATTGTCCACACAACAAGCTTTTCCAAGTTAAAAACACATTTTACATGCGCAACAGTACATGACTATTTTTCTGTGTGTAATAACGCAACACTACATGACTATTTTACATGCGTTGTCATACTTAACGCATGCCTAATGTTAACACTAAATCAACTTCATTAACTTTCAGGTACAGTACTCTGACGGAGTTACCTTCTTCAGAGTGCAGAGGAGCAAAATTGTTCTAATCAGCAGCAGCACATCACAGTCACTTGGATCAGCAGAAGAGGAGCATCGGCAGCACGGGCAGAGGAGCAGCAGCCGCTAGTTCTTCAGGTACAATGGGGGGACAACAGATATTGCTATCTGAAAAATGAGTTAGCTAGTCATCTAAGTTGAGCTGATTTTGATTTCCGTATGTTATGGGGGGACAACATATATTGCTATATGTTCATTCTTGAGGGTACATCCTTGCTAAACTATTTATAATTTTTTGTTGGGTGACCTATTTTTGTCCATATGAAAGCAGAGGACCATATGGTCTGTGTCCTTTTCATCCATATGAAAGTAGAGGCACATTGTGGTGCTAGTTTGCTGGGTTTTGTTTCCGACCATCGTGTCGTGATGATTTTGCAGGTACCCCGAGAGGCCCTTCAGTTTGCCGGAATGTCGATTAACTTCCGTTCCGGCAAATTCGGGTACTCCATATGTCCTATTTTCAGCAAAGGTCATGCTGAAATTTTCCATGAATTTTAGAATGACTTTGCTAAAAATAGGACATATGGGGTACTTGCGACTAATGCATGGGCCGGTGTATCTTAGTACTTAATTAAGTACGATCAACTGCCCCTGTATTCTTGCTGCATTAAACCATAGGTGGCAATAGAGCCAAGTGATTAGGCCCAACTTAGAATTCTCCTTCCCTTTTCTTGATAGGGTATTGTATTAGAAGATACCAATATATATCAGTCAACCTAGGGTGCCTCGGCATCGATAAACCCTAAATGATGAAAAATTAACTTAGAATTTAGGGTGCCTCAGCGTCGACAAACCCTAAATTATAAAACCTTGGCTTTTAGGGTTCCTCGGTGTCGATAAAAACCTAAATGATGAAAGCTTAGGCTTTTAGGGTGCCTCGGCATCGACAAACCCTAAATGATAAAAGCTTAGCTTTTAGGATGCCTCGGTGTCGACAAACCCTAAATGATGAGACCATGATCTTGTTCCTTGACAATAACCAACTTTTGACCAAACTTTTTTCCTATTTAGAGCGAAACATGGCCCACAATGATGAGGCCGGCGGTTCGGGCAAGCCATTCTGGGAGCTGTCCCAGGAGATGGAGGAAGAACCTCACCGCTATGAGGACGTCGCGGAAGACACCGATCCCGAGTACACAACCCCTAGTGGCGTCGGGGATGACACCACTGATGGTGCCGCCGAGGATGCCACCACTGATGATGGCAGCGCACGCACAGATGGCAGCCAATCGAAGAGGCAACGGAAGGACCGGCGCCCAAACGTGCTCAGCACCGTAAAGGAGGAATTTACTGAAGTGAACTCCGACGGGTATCCAACGGCGCCCAAAGAAATAGTCAAGGGGTAAGCGGTTCAGCTCGGGTGCATTCTCCGGAGCACTGTCTCGATCAACACCGAGAACCTAAGGCATAAGGACCGAGGGAATTTGCGCAACCTCCTCTTCATGAAGCTGCACGAACAATACAAGTTCCCCGGTGACGTCGCAAACACACGCCTCTCAAGGAATAAAGTGAACAGTGCCGCCCTCACGAAGATGAGCAAGCCCCTGTCTACTTGGAGAAGCGTGGTGAAGAGAATGATTGACAAAGGTGATAGTTATGAGAAGATCAAGGCGAAAAATCCTTCGATCAGCGAAGATGACTACAAGGAGTTCAAGATCAAGTGCGAGAGCAAGGCAACCGCAGAATCTAGTCAGTGGGGGAAAGAACTGCGGGAGTTGAACTTAGGGGTCCACCAACTCGGTCCCGACGGTTACAGAGTGGCGGAACCTATATGGGACAAGGAGGACGCGGAGCGTGCCGAGCAAGGCCTACCACCCCGCTTCGAGAAATACGGTGACAAGCAGACCAAGAACTATGTCAGGGCCCAGTACAAGGTGGACCCGGTAACAAAGGAGCTTACCACGGATGCGAAGACCAGGGCGCTTGAGCGTGTTCTGGTAAGGAATACACCCCACGTAATTAACTCCATATGGCTGCATTCTAACTAATGAAGCCAAATTTCTAAATGGTTCATTCCTTCCGCAGGACACTGAAAGCAGTAGCGTGGGGTCGTCTCAGAGCTCCCATTGGGACACCAATTTAAATAGGGCGTTTAACATAATGAAAAACAAGGATAAGTCCAGTAAGCCGTCGTCAGCTGGTCGTGTGGCCGGCAAAGGCTTGTCCACGAAATGGTCACCATACTATAACGCTGGTGGGCGAAAGGAGAGAAATACCAACTTGGAAAGCCAGTCGCGCGAGGTTGAAGAACTCAAGGCAAAAGTGGCGCGGATTCCGGAGATGGTCCAAGAGATAGTGCAAGACCAAGTGGGAGGGGTGATCACCGCCATTGTGCCTACCTTGATTGAGGGGCTGCAGGCGTGGATTGCGGGTGGCCAACAGGGGCCGCCCCCGATTCCCGGCTTCACGGCTAGCAACTCGCACAATGCGCAGGCGGCGCCATTGGTGTCTCCGGCGCCGGCACCATTGGTGTCTCCGGCGCCGGCCGGCACCTCGGCAGCAAGCGGCCCCTCCATCACTTGCACGCCTGCCGTTGGCGGTGCCTCGACATTAGCCGAGCTCGACGCCATCACGGTAATTAAGCCTCTCTCGGCCGATGACTTCATCTCCGTGCCTTTGACTGGGCATCCCCTGACGCCCTACATGTTTTCGCAGGGCGCCGGCGCCGACATTCCATGCACTCTCCTGCACTTCATGGGCGGCGAGTTGATCGATGTCGGCAAGGGCAGAATCGTTCAACCGAGCAACCCCATGTTCCACGGTAAACCGATGCCACCCAGCATGTATAGGGTTCAACTGGTTCGGGTGCTGCCAGGCTGCGACGACTTGTTACCTCCATTCCACCCCGTTGGGGCCGACAAAGATGATGTGATGACCCTCAGCGCCTGCTTCAGCTGGCCCTTGCTTTGGCCGAAGAGCCAGATTCGTTTGGGGGCAGGGGACACCACTCCACAGGCAACACCGCCAGTCGTGCCGGCGCCAAGCCATGGCAAGACCGCCGCAACGCTACCGGACATGCATATGGCACAGGATCCGGACATGCATATGGCACAGGATCCGGACGACGACGATGACGATGATGGTACATTTACCAAGGTCGATAAGTACTTTGCCGAACATGGCTACGGTGAGGAATTCTTGGGGCCTCCTTCTCGAGAACACAACCCTGCAAAAGACAATCGCGATCTAGCTGGTACCGCGAAGAAACCCAATTGCAACAAGCGTTGTCTGGCGTTTAGTTTTGAGGAGACGCCTCCAGCTGCCGCCTTCACCGAGCCTTAGATAGCCGAGGTGCGAAATATTATCAGCCCGAACACACTCAAGAAGGTGGTCTCTGAGCAGAACTCGATCCCATTACATTAGCAGAAGAAGAGACGGAAAAGAAAGACTAACAAGGGTGCGAGCCAGCCGGCACCGAGTACGATCCATGCTCTGGACGGGCCACCTTCACCTAAGGATATCTCAAGGAGGGTGCATGTGGCGGGTAGGCCGATGCTATCGGTTAATCCGCTCAATGCTGCAACCGATGCTATGCGGAGTCTGCATGACAGTGTTCTTTGTTTGGAGAAGCGACGTCTCTCCGAGAATAATGTGGCATACCCGGTTTTCGTGGCCAAGGTGCCAGAGGGCAAGGGCTTTGTCGATAGCGCCATCGGGGGTATGATCATCCTGCGGTTTGCTGACATCTACGCTATGTTTAACCTTCATCCGCTGCACTACACCTTCGTTTGGCTATTTCCACTGAGTATGGAGATGCGGATCATTAGAGACAAGACCCCGGACCTAGTAATAGTCGACCGCTTCTATATGCGTGCCAAGATCTTGGGCAGCGCTGGTGACCGGCAAGTCGCGAATTCATACCTCGAAGGTGTTATTCTGGCGAACTAAGAAAAGGATAACTTCCTCGTGCCTTACTTTCCCTGGTAAGTTATTCCCTCATCGGTCCGTAACATATGATTTCTTAGATTTTGATCGTCCTATTTTTCTAACATTCCGTGTTTTGCGCAGTGACACACGTTGCACACTCATCCTCTTAAGCCCAAAATATTCCAGGGCCACGTATTTTGACTCGGACCGTCAGTCAAAAAAATACTACACAAATATCAAGAAAGTTCTTGATGAAGCTCTTCCCGGCTACGCCATAGCTGGAGGCACCTTCAGCAGGACAAGTCTTAGGCACGGCAAGCACGTGTTCACCCACAATACGACATTCGCCTATGTCAAGCAGTCGCCTGACAGTCAGAAGGATGCCTACTATGCCCTCCATCACATGCGGACGATCATACGCGACAGTAATCACCTTCGGCTACCAAATAATCTCAAAGATTGGGTTGCACGCTTGTCGGCAATCCAGGATGCGGACATCAGACAAGAATTCTTTCGCATCCAGTCGGAGTTTGCGGAAATCATCCATCAAGATGTCCTTCGTACCTCGGGGCAGTTCTACCTCAGATCTCCGCTGTCCAATAGTGAGATAGATACAATGCTACAAATGCAGGCTGACAACGACCGCAATTTCATGACCATCACGAAAGACGGCGGCTTCATCCACGTTCCCGTGAATCGCTACTAATTCATGTTGCAATATTAAACTTTAATGAACTTTTATGTCTCTTTGGTTTGGACAGTCGTTCAAATTATATGTAATCGATGCTATTTATTAGTAGGACCATGAATCGTGTTGTTATAGTTGTAATATTAAACTTTAATGAACTTGTATGTCTCTGTGAATTGCTACTAACGTTTTGTTTGGCTAGTGCATAGAGATGCCGTCGTATGTCGTGCACAAGGGTAAGGTTCCCGGAGTCTACGACGACTGGGAGGAGTGTCGGAGACAGGTTCACCAATTCAGCGGTAACAGTTACAAAGGGTACACCACAAGGGTGGAGGCGGAAGTTAGATACACGCGCTATCTAGCGGGAGAGAGGAGGGAGCGTTGGAGGAACCGGATGAAGACCAGTTTCATTGCGATTATGCTCATCGTGATGACCGCAACTCCCTTCTATGTGATGGTAGTTTAGATGGTCGATATCGACTTGTAATGTGAAGAGAAACTCTCTACTCGTGGTCTCGAGACTTGTAATGTTCTAACTTTGTTTGGTATTTTAAATTCGAAGACTAATATGATGAATTGTATTCGGAGACTAATCTTCTATTGTATTCGACAAATCTGTTGTTTATATGTTGTGCTCTCTATATTCTGTGCAATAATATGTTTTGTATTCTGTGCAAATATCAGAAAAAATAAAATAAATACCTAATATTCATACTAGTGGCGCACCACTCAGCACTTTAGTGGCGCGCTTCAAAAGCACACTAGTGGCGCATCGTCAACTAGTGCGCCATTAGTAAGCCAGAGCACATGGGTAAATATGGCCCTGGGAGGCATACTAATGGCGCACCATAAGTTATACTAATGGAGCACCTCCTGGTGCGCCATTAGTATACCAGATACTAATGGCGCACTTCTTGGTGCGCCATTAGTATACCAGATACTAATGGCGCACCATGAGCAATACTAATGGCGCACTGCCTGGTGCGCCATTAGTATACCAGATACTAATAGCGCACTTGTGGTGCGCCATTAGTAAAAAATCGAATGGTGTGATGCTAGTGGCGCACCTATATTGCGCCATTAGTAGCCAAAATAGGTGTGCCACTAGTAGGCCTTTTCCTAGTAGTGGTGAGACCGCAAAGAGATGCGATGTGTTACAGGCTGGATTCCTATGGCTTAGGATCGGGGTCCCGACAATTATATAACTTGGCTTGTATATTCCAATGATGTGCTTCCTCAAAAATGCCCTAGGTCTTCGTGAGCAAGCAAGTTGGATGCACACCCACTAGTTCTCCTTTTGAGCTTTCACATACTTATAGCTCTAGTGCATCCGTTGTATGGCAATCCATACTCATTCACATTGATATCTATTAATGGGCATCTCCATAGCCCTTTGATATGCCGAGTCAATGTGACCATCTCCTCCTTTTTGTCTCACAACCTCCACCACACTCTATTCCACCTATAGTGCTATATCCATGGCTCACGCTCATGTATTGCGTGAGAGTTGAAAAAGGTTTGAGAAAGTAAGAGTGCAAAAACAATTACTTGGCCAATACCGGGGTTGTGCATGATTTAAATTAGTTGTGTGGGGATGATGGAGCATAGCCAGACTATATGATTTTGTAGGGATAACTTTCTTTGGCCTTGTTATTTCGAAAGCTCATGATTACCTTGCTAGTTTTCTTGAAGTATTATTGTTTTCATGTCAATAGCAAACTATTGTTTTGAATCTTACGGATCTGAACATTCATGTCACATGAAAGAAGTTACAAAGGACAACTATGCTAGGTTGCATTCCACATCACAAAATCAGTCTTTATCACTTCCCTACTCGAGGACGAGCAGGAGTTAAGCTTGGGGATGCTTGATACGTCTCCAACGTATCTATAATTTTTTATGGTTCCATGCTATTATCTTGTCAAACTTTGGATGTTTTGTATACCTTTTATATCTTTTTTGGGACTAACTTATTAACTCAGTGCCAAGTGCCAGTTCCTGTTTTTTCTGTGTTTTGACCCTTTTTAGAGGAGAATTTTAAACGGTGTCCAAACGGAATAAAACATCCGAAAAGATTTTTTTCCGGAACAGAAGATACGCAGGGGATGTGAGAACCAAGGCATAGGCCACGAGGGGAGGCCACAAGCCCCCTAGGCGCGGGCAGGGGGCCCGCAACTAGCAGGCTTGTGGCCCCCCTTTGGCTCGTCTACCCTACCTCTTCTGCCTATAAATTCCCGAAAAATCCAAAACTGCGCGAGAGATCCACGAAAATACTTTTCCGCCACCGCAAGCTTCTGTCTCTGCAAGATCCCATCTGGGGCACATTCTGGTGCCCTGCTAGAGGGGGGATTCAGATACGAAGGGCTTCTTCATCAACACCATGGCATCTCCGATGAGGCGTGAGTAGTTCACCATAGACCTTTGGGTCCATAGCTAGTAGCTAGATGGCTTCTTTTGTCTCTTGGATCTTCAATACAAAGTTCTCCATGATCTTCATGGAGATCTATCTGATGTAATCTTCTTTTGCGGTGTGTTTGTCGAGATCCGATGAATTGTGGATTTATGATTAGATTATCTATGAATCTTATTTGAGTTTCTTCTGATCTCTTATATGCATGATTTCATATCCTTGTAATTCTCTTTGAGTTGTGGGTTTTGTTTGGCCAACTTGATCTATGATCCTTTCAATGTGAGAAGTTCTTGGTTTTGGGTTCATACCGTGCGGTGACCTCACCCAGTGACAGAAGGGGTAGCGAGGCACGCATCATGTTGTTGCCATCAAGGGTGAAAAGATGGGGTTTACATCATTGGTTTGAGCTTATCCTTCTACATCATGTCATCTTGCTTAAGGCGTTACTCTGTTCGTCATGAACTCAATACACTAGATGCATGCTGGATAGCGGTCGATGTGTGGAGTAATAGTAGTAGATGCAGACAGTATCGGTCTACTTGTCTCGGATGTGATGCCTATATGTATGATCATTGCCTTAGATATCGTCATGACTTTGCCCGGTTCTATCAATTGCTCGACAGTAATTTGTTGACCCACCGTAATATTTACTATTTTGAGAGAAGCCTCTAGTGAACACTATGGCCCCCGGGTCTACTTCACACCATATTTTCAGCCTTACACTTTTACTTCGTTGCACTTTCCGCCTTCAGATCTCACTTTGCAATCAATCTTGAACGGATTGACAACCCCTTTATTGCGTTGGGTGCAAGCTTGTTTGTGTTTGCGCAGGTACTCTGGAAACTTGGCTTGATTCTCCTACTATATTGATACCTTGGTTCTCAAAACTGAGGGAAATACTTACTGCTACTATGCTGCATCACCCTTTCCTCTTCAAGGGAAAAACCAACGCAAGCTCAAGAGGTAGCAGTAAACAAATTATTTTTGGGAAATTGACAATAAATTGGATAGTTATGCGATATTCATGGTAATAATCATGTGTATATAGGCATAATGTCCATAAAAAATAGGCCGACTCCTACTCGCACCTATTACTATTACTCCACTTATTGACCGCTATCCAGCATGCATCTAGAGTATTAAGTAAAATGGAGTAATGCATGGAGGACAATGCCATGATGTAGACAAACTAAACTCAAGCAATTTGAAAAAATCCCATCGTTTTCTCCTTAGTAGCAGAAACATAAAGGCGCTTCTTGTCCCGTTTTGTCACTGGGATATGGCAATTCGCGAGAACCTACCACAACGCACCTCTCTCACCAAAGAAACGTTCATCTAGTTGGCCAAACTATTTCAATAGGTCAGAGAGAATTACGTAGCTATCATAATCATCCACATAAAATCATATAATTATTCATAGGAGACTGAAATATTTATCATGAATAATCTGAACATAAACCCACAATTCATCGGATCCCAACAAACAAACCGCACAAAAGGAATTACATCATATGGATAAATGTGAAGATGTGATGATCATTGTATTGAAGATCAAAGATAGAGAGAGATTGCCATCTAGGTACTGGCCATGGACCTGTAGGTTTGTGGTGAACTACTCACACATCATCGTGAGGGCAACAAGGTTGATGAAGAGGCCCTCCGTGATCGATCCGCCCGGCAGGGTGCCGGAACGGAGCTCTAGAGGGCCTCCTGTCAGAACAGAGACTTGCGGTGGTGTAAAAAGTGTTTCGGTACTCCTTCTTGTGTTTTCGGGGTAGATGAAAATTTATAAGCCAAAGAAAAGATTCGGGAAGTCCATGAGAGAGGCATTAATCAGGGCGCCCCAGGTCGCGCTATGTTGGCTTGTGAGCCCCGTGTGAGGCCTCCAGCCTTCTATCGATGCTCGTTGGTCTTCTTTTGGTCCAGAGAAAAGTACCAAAAAGTTCCAGGCCAATTGGACTTTGTTTGGTATGGAAAACGTGAAAAGTGAAAAGAACGTATAAAACAGCAACTCGCACTAGGCACCGGGTTCATAGGTTAGTGCTCAAAAATAATATAAAATAGTAAATAAATACCCCAAAAGCATTCTAGAATGATAATATATCAACATGGAACAATCATAAATTATAGATATATTGGAGACGTATCAACATGATCATTGTCATGAATAACATGTCATAACTATGCACTATTACGTCAAGTACCCAACAATAATTTGTTTACCCACTATATGCTATGTTCAAGAGAGAGGACTCTAGCAAAAACGGTGGCCCACATGTACAGTTAAATATATTTACTAAAACTCAATTTACTTGTGCAATTCATTTAATTTTTATTTAATTTTATATTTATATTATCTATCTATCAATATTTAATCATTGCATGTAACGAGTTGAAGGGGCTTGACAACCACATTGCCCGCGTTGGGTGCAAGTGTTTGGTTCTGTGTGTAGGTGCTTGTCAGATTTCGGGCTCCGCAAAACCCTAAGGATTCGAACACTGGGGCGTGTACGAAGATCTCCCCTACTTCGCCTCGCCTAACTCACTACTCGATGGAAACAGTGAAGGACTCACTCGATGGCGAGGGGAACACAGAACACAACAGTTTTCCCAGGTTTGGGCCTCTACGAAGCGTCAAACCCCACTCCTTCTTTTGGTGGATTGCCTCTCAAGGAGGTGATGGATGAGTTAATACAATGTTCTTGGGCCTCCGGAGGCTGAGTGACTAAGAGTGATGTTCTGTTGTATGAATGAACTGTCTCTTCTCAAGTATCCTCCCCTATCTATTTATAGCGGAGGCCCGGGTCCTCTTCCCTCATAGCTTCGGCGAGAATGGATCCCACAGTGGAAAATTTTGAAGGGGAAGGGGGGAACATGCTCTCCTGTCCAAAGATGGTCTTTGCCTGCAAATTAACTATCCGCTCCGCAGACATGGGCCCGTGGATGACGTTTTCCCTACAGACGAGAGACTCCGACTTTGTTGCACTAGAAGGGTAACCTCTGGGAGATGCCTTTGGGAAACCTGTACACCCCCGCCTCCTTTGCACCAAAGGGGAAAATGTCCCATCCTGCCATCTGCTACTCGCATGTCCTTTCCTGGCATCACGCTTGACTCGTGAGGCCCGACCCTGGATTGGAATATCCGCCACTCCGGAGGGGTCGTGAGGAGGCCCCCCTGTGGGTCTTGATGCTGCTCCTCCTAGTGAGGCTTGGCCCCTCACGAGGGCTAATGTCAACTGTTCTTCCCCTTGCAACGGCACGAGAAGAATACTGCTAGCACTCTCCGGCAATCGAAACTAGAAGAATGTTGTTGACGGCCCACTAGCGTGTGGGATCGTAGTAGTTTTCGAGGGTAGAGTATTCAACCCAAATTTCTTGATCGCCAAACAGGAGGTGAGAGAATACTCTTGAGTATTAGCAGCTGAATTTGTCAGATTCATCCACACCTGAAAGATTAGTATCTGCAAGCAAAGTAGTAACAACAAAGTAGTATGATAACAAATGATGTCAGAAATGATCTCTTGATACGGCAGACTATTTCTAACGATTGCATCAATGGCGCCAAGTTGCCTCATTGAAGGGAGTTGTCAGTTCCCGTCAATGACCAACGAACCAAAATTGTAGCAGGTAGCAGCAGTGTAACGAGCAATAGCAGCGGCAAGGAAAAGCAGTACTGACAGCAGTAGCAAGTAGCAATAGTAGCAAGCGACAGTAGTAGCAGAGCAAGAAAAGTAACAGCAGTAGAAACAGTAGTAACAGCAGCAGAGCAAGACAAGTAACAGTAGCAGGCGACAGTAGTAGCAACAGTAGCAGCAGAGCAAGACAAGTAACAGCAGCAGTAGGACAAACTTGTAGGCAATGGGTCGGTGATTTGTTTGGATGATATTCATCATGCAACAGTTATAACACGGAGAGATATGTGGCTAGCTCCCGTTCGTCAATGTGATGTAGGCATGCATTCCGTGTGTCGTCATATGTGCTTAGGGAAAAGAACTTGCATGACATCTATTGTCCATCCCTCCCGTGGCAGCGGGTCCAAAAGGAAACTACGGGATATTAAGGTTCTCCTTTTAATAAAGAACCGGACCAACGCATTAGCACTTGGTGAACACATGAACTCCTCAAACTATGGTCATCACCGGGAGTGGTTCCGGTTATTGTCACTCCGGGGTTGCCGGATCATAACACATAGTAGGTAACTACAACTTGCAAGATTGGATCTAAAACACACATATATTGGTGACAACATAATAATTTCATATCTGAAATCATGGCACTCGGGCCGTAGTGACAAGCATTAAGCATGGCAAAGTAGTAGCAACATCAATCTCAGAACATAGTGGATACTAGGGATCAATCCCCATCAAAACTAACTCGATTACATGATAAATCTCATCCTACTCATCACCGCCCAGCGAGCCTACAAATATATTACTCACGAACGACGAAGAGCTTCATGGAATTGGAGAGGGAAGAAGGTTGATGATGATGATGGCAACGACTTCCCCTCTCCGGAGCCCAAGACGGACTCTACATCTGCCCTCCAGATGAAGAACAGGTTGTGGCGGCGCCTCCGTATCGCAAACGCAACGAAAACTTCTCTTTTTATTTTTTCTGGGACGAAAGTGAACTTATAGAGCTGGAGTTGGGGGCGGCATAGCCGTGTGGGCCCCACAAGCCTGCCCACCGCCACCAGGGGGGTGGTGGCGGAGCCAGGGCTTGTGGCCCACTATCCCACCCCCTTAGGTGGAACTTGGCGCGGATATTTTTCATATTTTCCCTAAATGGTCTGCGTAAATTTTCAGGACGTTTGGAGAACTTTGATTTCTGCACAAAAATAACAACAAGGCTATTCTGCTGAAAACAGCGTCAGTCCAGGTTATTCCATTCAAATCATGCAAATTAGAGTCCAAAACAAGGGCAAAAGAGTTTGGAAGAGTAGATACGATGGAGGCGTATCAATGGCCTTCCCTTAATCTGTGCCGGGTCTGTTGGTTTGCTCCGACGAAGCAGGCCCACCCTAGGCCACAGGCAGGCTGGTCTGGGTAACCCCAATCACAGAACACCGACAGTAGCGCCCGGGCCCGCGGTGTGCTTGGGTTGGCTTCAGGGCGGAGCCCCGTGGGGCAGCATAAGATGTCGCGGGCCCTCAAATGCATGTGGGCCAGGCCGGCGCGCGTCACGTGGACAACGTTTGATCCTCCTTGTCCTCTATGTCTGCCCCTTTATTGGGTGCCTTGCTTGTATCTTCGGTGCCTTTCTGCTTTCCTTCTTCTGCACTCATCTTTCTTCTTTGCCTTTGACTCGGACCGGCGCCTCCTAGATCCAGCGCCGCATAGTTCCTTGCAAGTCCAGCAAGGGCGCCCGCCGGCAAGCAGAGGCGAGAGGGGCATGGTCTGGCCCCGGCTTCTCCGCTCCTGGACTGTGCCCTCTCCAAGGATGTGGATCTCGTCCCAGTGCTTCCATGGACCGCGACCGAGTCCAATGAGCACGAGCGAACCCTGATTTTCCCTAGCGCCATAGAGGAGCGGCCCGCAACTGGGGCGGTGTACCCATTCTTCCTTCAGACTATTTATGTTTGGCTGGTGCCTTTTCTCTCGATTTTTCTCCGCTGTTTTGGACCACTATGGGATCCAAGCCCTTTGTTAGAGCATATATCTCCATATGTGGTTTTGGTAATTGATGACAATTCCTATGGACTAATGGTTTCCTTATTTTATATTTATAGGATTTATCCATAGGCACTTCTTGAAGACCATCTGTTGGGTTCAAGGAGTTTATATGATGACCCAGATGGTATTTAAGGTATTATCCAAAGAATGGTCATAGAGACACAAGGTTGATAAAGATCTCAGACAAAGAGTAAATCAAGATGATCAACACACAAAGCATACAAGATGTACCGAGAGGGATCAAGTGATCCCATGGTATGGTAAGCATTGTCCATTACGTGTTTGTGTCATAACCCATGGTCTTCGTGAGAGTTCTAAGTGGGGTTAGGTGTGTCTCCATGGGCTTGCATCTAGAGGAAGATATCATACAAGCCATGAAGGATGACATCAAGTGGTGATCGTCATCAGGATTGCGGTGTGCAAGTTGAAGTGGATCAACACGAAGATATCATGCTTGAAGCTTTCCGTCCATTGTGGTGGCAATGGACTTCTGAAGATATGCTGAAGAGTGGCTCACCCATAGTGAGTATGGGGGAGGAATCAACTAGTCTTCATCAAGCCAATGCAATCAAGAAAGGTGGTCCATCTTGAGGAATCCAAGATCATCATCATCTAACTCAACAGGACGAGGTGCAAGGTATAGGTTTGCCCTTGATAGGTTTTCTGTTATAGGATAGATTGTTGTACTGTCAAGGGGGCTCTCAAGTGAGTAGCTTGATCGTATCTTTCGTTGAGAGCTCAAACCATTTCCATACTTGCATCATACTTCTTGGTTCTTGTTGGTGTTTCTCTTTGTGAGTTTTAGTGCTTATGGTCATCTTCATGACCAGCTCGAGTTCATTGAAAATGGAGTCCATATGCACCTTCTATGATGTTTTCGATGTTGAGAGTTTTTACCGGTCTTATTCGAAGAAGGGTTCTCACCATTTTCTAGTGGGACTTTTCTCACTTGATTATTATTGATATTTCTATCAGGATTGTGTTAGCCCATGTCGTTACCTTGCCAACAAACTTGGTTTCGTTGAAATCGGAGTCTGTATGAGAAAGTTAGAGCAGATTTAGTATCCAGCGGTTGTACCGCTCCTCGTGCCAGCGGTAGTACCGCTCCTGTAGTGGTAGTACCGCCCACGAAGCTGTAGTACCGCCCCCGGAGTTGTAGTAATATCTTACTACCGCTCCCTAGCGGTAGTACCGCTCCAGGTGGGCGGTAGTGCCGTTTCTGGACGGTAGTACCTCTCTCTGAGCGGTTGTTCTCCGTTGGACTTTTTGCAAAGACTCTCACTAGAGGTAGTACCGCCGGGGCTAGAGGTTGTAGCGCTAGGGATAGAGGTAGTACCGCCAGGGTCTAGTGGTAGTACCGCCAGGGTCTAGTGGTAGTACCGCCGGGGCTAGTGGTACTACTACTGTGCGCGGGCTGTAAGTGGGGGAAATGGTCTGATTCCTTCCCCCACTATATAAAAGGGGTCTTCTTCCCCCTTGGTCTTTTCTATCGTTTGAGCTCATGTTCTACCCCCATTGTTGACCTTCTTACAGCTTTCTAATTCTTAATCCATCCAATGATTCTTTCTAGTTCTTGAGGGAAAAGAGAGAGGAGATCTAGATCCACATCTCCACGAATCACTTTCTCCTCTATGTGAGGGTCACCCCTTGGATCTAGATCTTGGAGTTCCTTGTGAGCTCCTTGTTCTTCCTCTCATATTTCTCCATAGCTTTTGTTGTTGTGGAGGAATTTGAGTGTGAGGTACTTGACCTCTTTGTGTGTTCTTGCCATTGCATGAGTTGCATCGGTTTGGGTTCACGGTGATACGTGGAAGTGAAGTTTGAGAAGCCATATTAGCTTTTGGTACTTAGTACCCTAGAGATTGCACTTTGTGGATGCTTTGGCGTCCTAGAAGCTTGGTGGTGTCTTGGAGCTCAATCATTGTGATTTAATGCTCCGGGCAAGCGTCGGGGTCTCCAATTAGGTTGTGGAGATTGCACCGAGCAAATTGTACGGGTACCGGTAACCGCCCCCGTGGGTTGCCATTTGTACGGGTTCGGTGACCGCCCTCAAGGGTCCCTTAGTGGAATCACGACATCTTGCATTGTGCTGGGGCGTGAGGAGATTATGGTGGCCTTAGTGGCATCTTGGGGAGCATTGTGCCTCCACACCGCTCCAATGGAGATTAGCATCCGCAAGGGTGTGAACTTTGGGATACATCATCGTCTCCACGTGCCTCGGTTATCTCTTACCCGAACCCTTTACTTATGCACTTTACTTTGTGATAGCCATATTGTTTATTGTTATATATCTTGCTATCACTTAGTTGTTTATCTTTCTTACCATAAGATCTTGGTGCACATAGGTGAGCCTAGTTGTTGTAGGTTTTGTGCTTGACAAATTAAACGTTAGTTTATTCCGCATTTGTTCAAGCCTAATCCATAATCAGTTTAAAGCGCCTATTCACCCCCCTCTAGGCGACATCCACGTCCTTTCAATTGGTACCAGAGCTAGGTCTCTCTTTATTAGGTTTAACCACCTAGAGAATAAGGATGTCGACTAGGGTTAAGGATTCACTAACACTCTTAGTTTCGATGGCACAAATTTTGATGTTTGGGTAATTTGCATGCTTAATCACTTTCGGGTCTTGGACCCAAATTTAGAGCAAATTGTAGATATGGGGTTTTCTCCTCCAAAGGATTCTCAAAATATATCTTTAGAGGATGAGAAAAACTCTTATCTCGATGCTCAAGCTTCTAGTGTGCTTTTTGATGCTTTGAGCAATGTAGTTATAATTCAACTCATGCCATTCCGGGATGCTCATGAGTTGTGGACAAAGCTTCCAGATAAATATGGTACGTCCAAGATTTGTGGGAATGATTGTTCTCCATCCACCTCCGGTCGTGTGGTCTTCTCAACTTCATCTACTTAACCTACATGTGGATTGCCACAAGGTAATGATATGGTGAGTAGTGGTGATCATTGTAATGATGATAGTGGGTTTATTGTTGATGATCCTTCATCACTATATTATTGCAATGCTTCATCTTTGGGCATTAACACTTCGAGCACTCTAAATGTTTTACATGCTTGTGTTGATAGTCCTTGCATATCATGTAAAAACTGCTTGACTAAATCTTATGATGATATGCTTCCTATATCTTGTTGCCATGATAAAAAATGTATATATTTCCTAGAGTTGTTGTGCTAACAATGTAGAGGAAATTCATCACTCCATGGAACAAGATGTTGCCTTGAATGATGCTTCAAGGGATCCTACATCATCATCTATTGCTACTCACTTTTGCATTATGGCTAAGGCATCAAAGGTATCTCCTACTTTGAATCCCAATGTATCTCATGATGATGATGTTGATGATAATGAGGATGAGAATAATGATGAAGAGAGTGATATTATTGCATCCTTAAAAATTAAGGGTGAAATGATTTTTAAATCTCTTTATAAGAATAAACTTGCTTGTTCCAACTTCTTGGAAATCATGTCTATTGCCACTGAGGGCAAGAAATACATTGAGGAGTTGGAACCTCATCTCGAGTAGCATGAGGCCACCATTGAGACAATGGAAGGTCATGAGCGTGATTACGCTAACGAGATCGCAGAGCTATCTCAAGCTCTTGAAAATGAACGAACCACCAAGGAATCTCTTTAGGAAACCTTTGCTATAGAATTATCTAGATTAATGGAATCCCATGATAGAGATCTCGAGGTGGCTAATGATTTTAGAACTAAAAATGATAAGCTTGAAGTTGCACATGCTAAACTCGTTGAGTACTATGAGCACCTCTAAAATGGCTCTAGGGCTATTAAGAGTTCGCTCATCGAACTCACCGAGTCTCATGCTGAACTTGAAGCGTCATATGCTAAAGAGCTTGCCAAGTTGCCTTCTCCTCTTATTGTTAATAATCATGCTTGTGCTACTAACTCTACTTCTTGTGAAGCATCCATTTTAAAGGAGAATGTTGAGCTAAGGGCTCAACTTGAGTTGCTATCTAGCAATTATGGGAAATTGGAAGAAAGTCATGTAATGCTCACAAGCTCTCATGATAATCTTCTAGTATCCCATAAAGTGCTAAAATTAGCTCATGAGGCTATTACTACCAAGGTAACATCGAGTGAGCCTGATGTGGACATTAGCACTACTTCTAGTCAAAAAGCAATATTGCCATGTGCTAGTCATCGTAATTCATCTACTCATAATGTTGCTACATCTTGTGATGAATAACTTTCCATGCCTTGTTGCTCTAACAATGAAGCTTATACTTCCTCTAGTACTTGTGTTGATACTAACCATGTAGAGGAAATCAAAGAGCTCAAGGCCCAAGTCACTTCCTTGAAGAAAGACTTGGAAAAGAGTCATGAAGGAATGTCCACACTCAACAATGTCTTGTGTGGGCAAAAATCCCCAAATGACAAAGATGGACTTGGATTCAACTCCAACAAGAAGAATAAGTCCAAAAGCTTCAAGAAGAAGGGCCAAAAACAAGTCAAGAATTCGGCCAAGATTATTTGCTTCAAGTGCAAAATTGAAGGGCACCATGTTAGATCTTGCCCACTAAAGAAGAAGCCCAAAAGTCACAAGAAACAAGGGAAGCGGCCACAAGTTCAATCACATACTCAACTACAAGTTGAAGAAAGGCCCCTTCCCATGAAGACCCAAGCCAACACTCCTCATGTTGAGAAATCAATAGGGAAGAAATTAAAGGGTAGATGTTGCTACTTATGTCGTGAGAAGGGTCACTTTGCTTCTTCTTGCACGAGAGGTAATTTATCCAACCCAATCATTATTGATTATATATATTCTCTTGGGAAGGATAAGGGAGGCAATGTGTCCGCCAAGTTTGTTGGTACTCAAAGTAGTGTCAAGAAAAGTACCATTTGGGTTGCCAAGCCTATTGTGACTAACCTCTTAGGACCCAACGTGGTTGGGGACCAACAAGCTGAAACTTGATCAATAGGTGAATGTGGAGGACATTGGAGACTTGGATACATAATGAAGAATTAAGGGGTCTTCATCATTCATATTATCTCAAGCCAAGTCATTTGGATTATCGAGTTTCTATCTCATATCCAATGTGCCTCCTTGCGGTAACTTGTACTTAAATCGTTTACAGTGTTAGTTACTTGCCCTTTGCATGTTGTGGTTTTGTACCTTGCATGTGTTTGTATATGTTGTGCTTCCAACTTGCTTATCTTGAGTAATCGAGTATGTGTATGTTGATTTGCACATCATGTACATGTGAGTCTTGTAATGAGCCTTTTTGCATCTTGTTTGTATCTTTGTTGGCTCTTGTGAGAGATTAATGGATTATTCCATTGTGGAGGAGTGATGTGCTTTGCACACCTCACAATCCTACAAATGTGTATACATGGGGAATACCACTTAGTATTGATATTTCAAGATTATCTACTTTCTATGTGGTATGTCTTACTCATGAGTAATTCAAATCCTATATGGTCCATTAATTATCTCTTGTTGGTTTTAATTTGCCACTTGTTAATATTGTTGGGTTATCACATTATGGGGGAGTAATATGCTATGTGCATATTACAAGCCTAGAAAATGTGTACATTTGAGGTATTGCCACTTAGTGTTGATATTGTAAAATATATTGTTCCTAGGTGTCATGTTAGCTCTACAAGTGTCATTTGCTTGCGTTTTATGGGTAAAGATGATGTTGGATATATTTGCGATCTACCAATGAGTATTATTTCCAAAATACTTCTTGTGCTTGACAATTGGTATTCCCATCATGTGGTAGAAATTGCTAATCGTCTTTACATCGGATTTTGTGTTTCGTTTGTCTTCCTTGCCTCTTGTGGGTCTATTTTAACATATCTAGTGTTTTTATAGATATAGAGAAAGTGATGATCCCATTTTGTGCATTTTGTATTTAAATGCAAATTCTGTATAATGCACATCCCTTGGGGGAGCTATCCTATTTTCTTTAGAACACTCTCTTTATTCGCCCATCATAAAATATTTTGATCCCCATCAAGTGTGTGTTGATGGGAGGTAAGTCTTGCTCTATATGATGCTTTGTGCCATCATGAAAATTTGTCGAGGGTTTGGTTTGTTGGAACCTAGCTCTCTTTTGGAAACTAGATACCTCGTGTTTGTTTTCCTTCAATTGGTATATTGTTTCCTTTTATTTGGCACGTGTCAATGGATATCTCATTCCTTGAGGTATGTTTTCATTGATATCCTTCAAGTGATAGTTTTTCGTTTGGTATCTTATTATCACTTGATACCTTGTATTTTGGTGTATTATCAACTTTGTGTTGAGTTGATTCTCGAAAGCCTTGAACATGCATATTTACTATATATAGCTTCTTTTGCTTGCTTTCTTTCTTTGAGCCAATATATAGGGGAAACTCCACCTTGTCATAAATTGGCTAAAGTGTGCATGAAATTCAAATTCATATGTATGTGGAGTTTTTCCTATGTATTGTTGGTTTTCTAGCTCTTTGGTCCCAATGAGCTTGGCACCATTTTGTTTGTTTTGTTGTTCTAGGAACAATTGGAGATGCATTGGATGCTCGGCTCACCTATAAGGAAGGTGTTGAGACCATGTGATTATTGGAGCCAAGTTAGGATGATTAATGAACAACTATCTACTACATCAATCCAATGTTGTCTCGGTAACAAGTATCTACTTCATGCATTCATTTTTTTGCAGAGGCCCAAACCTGTCTTTTCTTTTCCGGGTAGCATCATGGCATGAATCTCTTGATTCGTTCTTGTAGTACTTGTTTCCTTTCTCAAAGCATCCGAACGATGATGTCTTATTGCTAGTTGCGATGTCTTGATGTTCGTATGTTGGAAGTTCATATTGTCCAATAAGAAAATATTAGGCCATGTGTTATGCTTCCAAGTAAAGATCTTATTGATATATTTATGACTTCCTTTAGGATATCTTGTTTGTTCCTTCTTGTAACCATTTCGTGTGTACATCCTTCTTAGTGGATATATATCATCATGATTGTTTTCTACTTAGAATCTTTTACACATGAGAGAAGTTACATCTCTAATTGATATCCTCTTTTCTTTCACGTCCACCGTTGCATTTCCTTTTTCAGTTTTGGTGGCTTCGTGAAAGGATTTGTCTTGAGTGCGTATCTTATTTTCCTACATCTTGATGCACTCTTTGGCCATGAAGATTATTTTTCCTCATGCTTGTCTTGATGAGGGTTTTGCCATTTTGATTGGTATCCCTCCTCTTGACAAGGTTCTTATTTCCTATCTTCACCATGGGTTGTGACAAGCATTGGTTCTTATTTTGTTTATTAGTAAGCTTGTGAAACCATTTTCTAGTATGTGTCCATGGGAATGATATGTATTGCACTTTGTTTCTCATTTCATCAAGACTATGTTGATGAGTAATGCTCATCCTTATCTTAGTCTTCTCAAGTGCTTTGCCATGACTCACACACATTATTTTGGTTGAGCCTATTCTTAAGTTGCTTCTTTTACATGTTGCTCAACCATTTGTTTTGTGCAAGTGGTATGCTTACTGTCTCATCTATATTCTTGCACTCGTTGTGTGTTTTTATTAATTTTAGGGGAGCAACGATCCTATTTGTGCACTTGTACCAAATACAAAAATCACTTATTAGCGCACGAATCATGGGGAGCTTCTCTAGTTTTGATAAAACACTCTGTTGCCTTTATCATAATATCTTTTATTCATGTGGTTCAAAGGACCATATGATTGTTTGTTCCATCTGGTATATTTTGATTACTTGCCTCTATTTTTGTATTTCCTTGTGGCATACGATCCTTTTATTTGCAATCTTTGGGTCCTCGATATAGTTCGTTTTCCTCCAACTTCTTATCATTGTATATGTGTATTTCTCTCCACTCATTTGTTGAGAAGTACACACTTTTTGGAGGACCACCTACTATATTGGCTTTCTAAACTTTTTGTCCATTTTGGCAATCGATGCCAATGGAGGAGAAGTTTAGAGAGTTTAGTTTGGTTATGCTTAGAGGGTTTTGCTTTTATTGGATAAGCATTTACATCTTGTACGCATGCATTATTGCTTTGCATGTGTGTGCTTGGTTATGCTTATTTCCTTATATGAACTCTGTTTAAGTGGTTGTCATCAATTACCAAAATGGGGGAGATTGTTAGAGCATATATCTCCATATGTGGTTTCGGTAATTGATGACAATTCCTATGGACTAATTGTTGCCTTAAGTTATATTTATAGGATTTGTCCATAGGCACTTCTTGAAGTCCATCTGTTGGGTTCAAGGAGTTTATATGATGACCAAGATGGTATTCAAGGCATTATCCAAAGAATGGTCGTAGAGACACAAGGTTGATAAGTATCTCAGACAAAGAGTAAATCAAGAAGATCAACACAGAAAGCATACAAGATGTACCGAGAGGGATCAAGTGATCCCATGGTATGGTAAGCATTGTCCATTACGTGTTTGTGTACTAACCCATGGTCTTCGTGAGAGTTCTACGTGGGGTTAGGTGTGTCTACATGGGCTTGCGTCTAGATGAAGATCTCATACAACCCATGAAGGATGACGAAAAGTGGTGATCGTCATCAAGATTGCGGTGTGCCAGTTCAAGTGGATTAGCACGAAGATATCATGCTTGAAGCTTGCCGTCCATTGTGGTGGAAATGGACTTGTGAACATATGCTTAAGAGTGGCTCACCCATGGTGAGTATGGGGGAGCAATCAACTAGTATTCATCAAGCCAACGCAATCAAGAAAGGTGGTCCATCTTGAGGAAGCCAAGATCATCATCATCTAGCTCAAGAGAACGAGGTGCCAGGTATAGGTTTGCCCTTGATAGGTTTTCTGTTTTAGGATAGATTGTTGTACTGTCAAGGGGCCCCCTCAAGTTATTAGCTTGATCGTATCGTTCCCTGAGAGCTCAAACCATTTCCATCCTTGCATCATACTTCTTGGTTCTTGTTTGGTGTTTCTCTTTTTGAGTTTTAAAGCTTATGGTCATCTTCATGACAAGGTAGAGTTCATCGGAAATGGAGTCCATATGCATCTTCTATGATTTTTTCGATGTTGAGAGTTTCTACCGGTCTTATTCGAAGAAGGGTTCCCAACATTTTCCTATGGGCCTTTTCTAACTTGATTCTTATTGATACTTCTATCAATATTTTGTGAGCCCATGTCATTAGCTTTCCAACAAACGTGGCTTCGTTGAAATCGGAGTCCGTATGCAAAAGTTAGAGCAGATTCAGTATCCATCTGTAGTACCGCTCCTGGTGCCAGCGGTAGTACCGCTCCTGTAGCGGTAGTACCGCCCCCGAAGCTGTAGTACCGCCCCGGAGCGGTAGTAATTTCTTACTACCGCTCCCATGCGGTAGTACCGCTCTAGGAGCGGTAGTACCGCTCCTGGTGGGCGGTAGTACCGCTTCGGGACGGTAGTACCTCTCTCTGAGCGGTTGTTCTTTGTCGGACTTTTTGGGAAGACTTTCTCTAGAGGTAGTACCGCCAGGGTCTAGTGGTAGTACCATCAGGGTCTAGCGGTAGTACCGCCAGGGCTAGTGGTACTACCGGTGTGCGCGGGCTATAAGTGGGGGTAACGTTCTGATTCCTTCCCCCACTATATAAAAGGAGTCTTCTTCCCACTTGGTCTTTTCTATCGGTTGAGCTCATGTTCTACCCCCATTGTTGACCTTCTTAGAGCTTTCTAACTATCAATCCCTCCAATGATTCTTGCTAGTTCTTGAGCGAAAAGAGAGAGGAGATCTAGATCCATATCTCCACCAATCACTTTCTCCTCTATGTGAGGGGAACCCCTTGGATCTAGATCTTGGAGTTTTTTGTGAGCTCCTTGTTCTTCCTCTCATATTTCTCCACAGGTTTTGTTGTTGTGGAGGGATTTGAGTGTGAGGTACTTGAGCTCTTTGTGCGTTCTTGCCATTGTATGAGTTGCATCGGTTTGAGTTCTCCATGGTGATACGTGGAAGTGAAGTTTGAGAAGCCATATTACCTTTTCGTACTTAGTACCCTAGATATTGTTCTTCGTGGATGCTTTGGCGTCCTAGAAGCTTGGTGGTGTCTTGGAGCTCAATCATTGTGGTGTAAAGCTCCGGGAAGCGTCAGGGTCTCTAATTAGGTTGTGGAGATTGCCCCAGCAATTTGTACGGGTACCGGTAACCGCCCCCAAGGGTTGCCATTTGTACGGTTTCGGTGAGTGCCCTCAAGGGCCCCTTAGTGGAATCACGGCATCTTGCATTGTGTGAGGGCGTGAGGAGATTATGGTGGCCTTAGTGGCATCTTGGGGAGCATTGTGCCTCCACACCGCTCCAATGGAGATTAGCATCCGCAAGGGTGTGAACCTCCGGACACATCATCATCTCCACGTGCCTCGGTTATCTCTTACCCGAACCCTTTACTTATGCACTTTACTTTGTGATAGCCATATTGTTTATTGTCATATATCCTGCTGTCACTTAGTTGTTTATCTTGCTTAGCATAAGTTGTTGGTGCACAAAGGTGAGCCTAGTTGTTTTAGGTTTTGTACTTGACAAGTTAAACGTCGGTTTTATTCCGCAGTTGTTCAAGCATAAACCGTAATTATTTTAAATCGCCTATTCACCCCCCTCTAGGTGACATCCATGTCCTTTCACCCTTCATCTCCACCCCAACTCCGTCTTGCTTCTGTCTATCTTTGCCTTCTACAGCGAGGCTTTCGTTGGTGTGCAGCCTTCGCTTTCCCTCCTCCGCCACTTCTTCAGCCTGCGCCTGCACGACGACGCTCACTTGTCGGCTTGCATTTCCTTCGTGGCGGCCCAGAGCGGCAACATGCTCTTGAAGGCTGGGAAGAAGGTGGAGAACTTCAGGCACCGCTAGGTCCTCATGTGTCTCAAGGATGCCAACCCCCGACTAGAAGAGCTGAAGGGGCTACCGGAGAAGACCTCTGCATTGAGCTCGGCGAAGCTCTCCGACCCTCGGGTTGTGCTCGTGCTGGAGCGCTTTTCCCGTGACATCAGCGCCAAGAGGCTGACCAGGGGACTGATAGTGAAGGAGTTCCTGGTGTAGCGCTAGGCGCCCCTCCACGCACATTTCAGCCCCCCGTGGGAGTACCGGGCTGGCGACGACGAACTCCGGCTTCGGTCCTGGGACCTTCCCTCAGAGGACCTAAGGGTCTTGGCGATTCTGTTGGGCGCCGACCTTGGCGACCTTCCCGAGACCCTGGGTCCGCTATATCGTCGTGACGACCAGACTGATCTGGTCGCCACGATCTCCGTCTTCAATGAGCGGGGGATTCTCCTAGCTGAAGGCTCCGGTCAGGTGGAGGTGTCAATCGGCGAGACCTCCGATGAAGGGGGCTTGGAGAAGACCCTTAACGACCGTGCGGTGAGCGTGCCCCTCCTGTCACAATCCGTTCTTCTGCTGGAGCTCGAAGATGATGGTGCCACTTGTGATACCTCCGTCGGGACCCCCTTACGCCCGGCCAGGTCCTCCAGGGGGCTCGTGCCGACCCCGCGCACCACATGGTCTGCGTGCGTGCACTCTTCCCCGAGGCTCGGGGCCAAGCCGTCTCCTTTGCACCCCGCCTCCGCGGACGGGAGAGCCTAGGCGCTGAGCTCGCCTCCCTCCGGGGGGGGGGGGGGGTTCCTGTGCCGTCGTTGGGGCGGAGAGGAGGAAGAGATGGCGTGATGTCGAAGAGTAAGTTTCCTGCCGGGGCGAGCCTTGTGCATCTATTGTCCGTGCTTGGCTGATTTACTCCCTTTTCTTGACGCCCAGGGATGTGGTCTCGTCGGGGGTGAAGAGGAAGAAGACGGTCGCTAAGCCGAAGGCGGCTCTTGATGCTCCGCCTCTTTTCGCCGGCATGTCACCGCCTGCGGGAGGGGAGGAGGAGGCTCGTGGGGAGACCTCCCTGGCCTTGGTCGCCAAGCCCCCGAGCCCCCGAAGCATCTTGAGGTGCCGCTGCCCGAGGAACAGGCCTGCGAAGATCCCCAGGCGTCGGAGGTGCTGACGCCCACAACTGTTGGGCAGCCTTTAGGGTCCCTCGTTTGTTCGTGGCACTGCTCCTCCAGTAGCGCCACCTGCGCCATTGTAGGACGCTCGTCCAGAGGGGGTCCAGAAGGCCTCGGTGCTCCCCCGGGGCATAATGGACACTTCCTTCACCGCCCTGAATGGTGTCGCAGTTGAGATGAGGAAGGTTGAGGGTGAAGCCATGGCGGACCGCGCCACGTGTGAGGGGAAGCTCAAGGACGCCAAGGAGGCCGTCGAGCGCTGCGAAGAGGTGGAAACACGTTTGAGCACCCTCCAAGGGGAACATGCAAGGCTGGTCGAGCAACGCCGCTCGCAGGAGGAGGAACTCAAGGCCCGTGAGGTCAAGCTCGCTGCCCGGGGGGAGCTATCCCGGGAGGCGAGTCTCCTGGACACGGAACAAGAGCGCCTGGTTGAGCAGGAGCAGGACGTCACCACGAAGCAAGCTCTCCTTGAGGCCCGGGAAAAAGCTATCGCCGGGGCCGAAGAAAGGAAGACCACCGAGTTGGCTCACTTCCATGACATCAATCTTGAGCTTCGCAAGGTGCTCCGCTCCCTCTGTCGGGACGGGTTCGTCGAGCCTCGGGCCACCCCGGAGGGAGGCTTCGCCGTGCTCGTGGAGTCGCTCATCGTGGCAGTGGAGGCTGCAGTCACGCAGATGGATAAGATCTTGGACAACGAGTGCCGCGACCTCTTCTTCACGGCTGCGACTCACGTCTTCAGTCACCTTCATCTTCGCGACCCCGGGTTCGATCTGAGATCTGTGATCGTGTCGGTCCCTGCCGAGGCCCACGACCGCGCCGCGGCGGCGGTGAAGGGTCCGGTGGAGGCGCTGGTGAGGAGGTTTCCCCGCGTTGCACCCCCCCTGTCTCCAGGTGCCGCTGGAGCTGATGATGGGAAGACGATGCCTCTCATGTCGACCACTAGCCCCATGCGGAGGGGGTGATCGGCGGCGGATCCTCCTGATCCCTTACAACTGTTATCTTCCTGCAATGCACATCGTGCCTCGTGGAGGCGTTAAAGTCATTTGCATTTTTATGAACTGGCTCATGGTCTGTAATAATTGAATGCTCGAGTGTTCTCCTCACCTTGTTCCTGTCATGTTTGCTGTGTTACTCTATGTCGGTAGGCCCCACCCCGCACGTACCTTCCCGTGATTGAACCGACCGGAAACCAAGGACGACCCAAAGGGGGAAGGAGCTACGAGCACAGTTAGGCTCCCGAGTTGCAATGCTCAGGAGTCCCCCTTGACGCACGAGCTGCCCTCATGAGGAGAAGGGGGCGAAGATTACGAAACTTAGAACACCTGAAGCACTCCGCGTAGGTAGGGCCTGCCTCGCGCGTACCTCCCCGCGATTGAAATGACCGGAAACCAAGGACGGCCCAAAGGGGGGAGGGGCTATGAGCGTAGTTGGGCCCCTGAGTCGCGATGCTCAGGGATCCCCCTTGACGTGCGAGCGACTCCGATGTTCTTTCTGAGAAACCGATGGTATGAGACTCTGGAACTCCTTCGACACCCTGCGTCTGCCGGGTCCGCCCTGCGCGTTCCTCCCCGCGGTTGAACCAACAGGAATGGGGCGGCTCAAAAGGGAAACGGGCTTCGGGCATAGTTCACGCTCCTGAGTCGGGATGATCACGAGTCCCCCTTGATGTATGATTTACTCAAGCTTTCTTCCTAAGGGATTCAAAGCGATTTGTCAAGTGCACTACGCTCTGCGTCGGCAGGGTCCGCCCCGCGCATACCTTCCCACGATTGAATCGTCCAAGGACGACCCAAAGGGGGAAGGGGCTACGGGCACAGTTAGGCCCCTGAGTTGCGATGCTCCGGAGTCCCCCTTGACGTGCGAGTGGCTCCGTACCTTCAGTTGTTTGCCCACATGGTGGGTGTGGGCCAAGTCTTGGATGGGCTACGCTGATCCCCTTGATGCCCGTGGGTGAAGCCATTGGCGGGCTGCGTTGATGCGAGCTGAGGGCGTAGTCATTGGCGGACTGTATTGGTTGCCCATGTCTATACCCAGCGCGGAGCATAGGTCTTCTACTAGGCGTAGGGTGGACTCCTCCGCGTCCTCGCGGGGCCCTGGGTGTATATAGCCTCGGCTCGTTATTACGTGAGAGTGTCACAGTGGCGGTGTATATGGGAGGTCGTGAGGACGCTATGGCCTCGCGAATGTCCCTACCCCCGAGGCATTGGGGCCTGATCTTCTCCCCAGCGCGGTGTGTAGGGCTGCCACTAGGCGTGGGATGGACCCCTCCGCATTCTCGGGGGCCCTGAGCGTATACAGCCCCGGCTCGTTATTACGTGAGAGTGTCACGGTGGGGGTATGTATGGGACATCGCGAGGACGCTATGGCCTCGCGAGTGTCCCTACCCCCGAGTCATTGGTGGACTGAATTGACTTGGTTTGGGTCATTGGCAAACCTTGTGGACTTCTTATTCTTTAGGAGCGAGGTTGTGCACCTGTGTGAACTAACTTTGACCGGAGCCCCCAAGCAGGGGGCGATCGCCCGACAATATAACCAAGGCAACACGTTTGGATGCCAAGCAGGTGAAACTGAACAAGAAAATGATGCATAAACGAAAGTAGTAGCCGGGGAAAGTCCGGAGCTGATGGAGACCACATGGCCCCGGGGTTGCCTACGGACGGGGCGAACCGAGAAGTTACCTGGCAACGGCCAACAAAAATTCAACCGGCGGCCGAGTCACTGAAGTGCCGGAGGCTCCGTTGTCCCTTGATTTCTTGTCTCCGCGGTCACGACCCTTACTGGTCCGCCGCCTCCTGAGGCTCGGGGCCTGCGCATGGCCCGAGCATCTCCTCCTCCTCCTCGCGGCGCACCAGCAGGCAGGGTACGAGCATGGCCTGCTGGAGCATCTGGTAAGTGGCAGTCGTGTTCGTCAGCCCAAAGGGCATGAAGGCATTGGAGCCCGGGTACTCACACTGGTAGCTAGTCAGCGTGGGCCAGAAGGGCCCGTGCGTCGATGCTATGTTGGTTGCGGACGCGTTGATGCAGATGCAGGGTCGGTCAACCGTGCCGACGACGGCGACTGCGATGGGTCGTGCAGGGCAGTCAACGCGTCGCATGGTCTGGGCCTCGTGAAGTTCTCAGATTGCTCTCATGAAGGACTCGTGAGAGTTGGTCGGACGTGCTCTGGAGTGCGCCCTTGGGGTGTGCTCGAACATCGCCTCCACCTCACTGTTCAGGCTAGGTTCCTCCCCGGTGGGAGCACCCATATCTGAACCAAGAGGGGCGCCGAGCGCACATCCCTATGCGATGGGGGGCAGGGCTTCGTCCCCGGGCACGGAGCCCGAAGCCCCGGGGCACTCCGTGGGGAGGAGCTCCTTCTTCTTGTTGTGAAGGTCCTCGTGAGGCAGCTCGTCGTCTTCATCTTCTGAGCGTTCCACCGCAGCCGTGCGGTACGCTCGTTCTAGTGCGCATACGGCATCCTTCTCGCGACCCGGAATGCTGATGACGCCGCCGCTCCCCGGTATCTTGAGGACATTGTATCCATGGTGGACCACTGCCATGAACTTGGCAAGCGCTGGGTACCCGAGGATGGCGTTGTACGTCAGGTGGATGTGCGCGATGTCGAAGATGATGACCTCGGTGTGGTAGTTCTAGCACCGGCCAAAGGTGATGGGCAGGTGCACTTGCCCAATGGGTATGGTTGATCCCTCTATGACCCCTAAGAAGGACTTGGTCGGCATGAGCTGCTCATACGGCAGCTGGATCTTCTCGAAGGTCTCGACTAAGAGGATGTTGAGCCCAGCTGCACTGTCAATGAGGGTCTTGGTGACGAGGACATTGCTGATAGTTGGGGTGCACATCATTGGGAGCTTTCTGGCCATGAACGAGCACGTGACTTGGTCGCTTGGGTCGAAAGCAATGGTGGTCTGGGACCAATTGAGGGGACGCATCGCTTCAGGCCTCGGGAGGGCGGCATTCACATCCCGGGAGAACTGCTTGAAGGCGCGGTTTGAGGCTGGGGTTTGGGCGCCGCCCATGATTGAAGTCACTGCCCTGGCCTCCTCGAAGCCCCCAACCCCGTTGTCTTGCGTGTCTTCATTCCTCCTCCTAGGCTGTGAAGGCAGCGGGGGCAGCCCGGCCTCCCGAGGGCGAGCCTCACGAGGTTGGCCGCATCGCTGCCCCTCGTGAGGATTATCACGCCAGCGGTCCTCCTGAGACTGGCCACACCAGGGGTCCTCTTGAGGCTGGTCACGCCACCCCTGACGCGGCTCACGATCATCCCAGCGGCCCCCATTGCGGCCTCCTCCTTGCGCACGGCTTCTGTCGAACCGTCCGGGGCGCCTGTCGAAGTGCTTGGCATGAACCAAACGTAGTTCTTGACATTCAGAGGTGTCATGGCCGCTGGTGCCATGGAAGATGCACGTCGGCCCTCCTCTGGATGGGCGCTCTCCCCCTCGGGTATGCTTCGCTTTAGGCTCGGCGGAAAAAACCATTGGGGCCTTGCGCTTCACCTCCTTGGCATTGGTTTTCTTCTCTACTGGGTCCACCGCCTTGGGCCCGAGGAGCGATAGGCATCCTTCTTCCGCCTTGGCGCACTTGCTTGCCAAGTTTAACATCTCCAATGCGGTGCTCATTTCATCATTCATGGCAAGCTCTTCCTTCATCTTGAGATCGGTGACTCCGTCGGAGATAGCCGAGATGACGGCCTCGTCCGACGCCATGAGGGTCTTGAGGCGCATGACAGTGAAATGTTATATGAACTTATTTAGGGTCTCTCCCTCCTGCTGCTTGACATGCCGCATGTCGTTCATGGTGGGAGCGCGGTCGCGGGTGCCCTAGAAGTTGGCAATGAAGCGCTCGCGTAAGCCGTCCCAGGAGGTAATGGATGCCTTCGGGAGGTTGAGGAGCCATGAGAGCGCGCCACTCTTGAGCGCCATCGGGAATGAGCACGCCTTGATCTTGTCGCCTCCTCCTGCCACCTTGATGCTGAACGTGTAGATTTGTAGGAACTCCGCTGGGTCTTGGGTGCCATCGTAACGTGGGGGCAGGTCAGGCTTGAAGTTGCAGGGCCACGCGACGGGGTAGTTCTCGGGGGCGATTGCGAAGCACACCACCGGACGAACAAGCACAATACATGCAGGGGCTTTCGGGTCTTGTTGTTCCACATGCTCTGCCTCGAGCGGGGCGCTTTCCGGGCGCGAGATCTGCAATGCCGGGGTGGCGCACGCATTGGCGTGGGTCCTGGGGATCACCTGGAAGCTTGCTTCATCTCCTGGCCCACTACAAGAAATATGCTAACTTGCGACCTTCAATATTGGTCATCGAATGGTCGTTGACTTCCATTTGTGACCTTTTGACGAGAAAAAACAGATGGTCAAAAGTTGAGGGTCTCTAATGAACTATAACGACCTTTCTGCTCGAATCATCGTAGAATTTTACGACCAAACAAAAGGTCGTTGGTTCTATGACCAATCATTTTGGTTGTTGGTTGTCTGTCCATGCCACGTCGGATCCAATGTGGCAAGCTGACATGGCAAAGTTACGACCAATTAGATTGGTCATTGATAAGAATCAACCCACTCCAGTTCGGTGTTTTACATGGGCCGAGCCCAACAAATCAGCCTTTTTTATTTTTTTCCTATTAATTTTCGTCAGCTACATGGGCCAGTCCCAACATTTTAGCCTTTTTATTTTTGGGTTGTAGCCTTTGTTTTTTGTTTTTTAATGCACCCCAATTGTCCTGGTAAGTGGGTCCCACATGTCACATTCTGCTTTGTGGGTCTGTGTTGTCAAGGTCATGTTTTTTAGATTTCAATATGCTGATAATTAAACAACCAATATTTAAATAAAAATAGACAAAAAACAAACGCAATACTTCAAATAACAGCAAATAGCAATCTTTTACATAATAGAACACATACAAATGTGATCAGCGTTAAGTTTACAATCAAATAAATAGCTCTACAAGTGTATAGTAATGAAGCATCACATGGGCTTCATTACTCCCAGAACTAGATCCACTGAACTATCCTTCTTCTTCTTTGTCCTGATTCTTGCGAAGAAACATGAAAGGCTAGCATCTACATGTTATACAACAAAATGGTTAGGAACAAAACAAAAATAATCTAAAAACATATTTAACAGTAAATAACAAATAATGCAATAAATTGGTACAGAGCAAGGTACAATGCATAGGCCACACCAACAATAAATTGGTACTAAATCCAGAAATCACCATCTGAAATGAAGTTAATAGGACATTTTAGAATCAACTTGCCAGCTCATAGTAATGTTTGCATTGGATACATCCAGAACTAAAATTATACATAAATTCCTAAATTCCAATGCCCAATGCCCAAAATGTAAGATGCTAGTTGTGGAAAAATAATAAACTTGCAACCAGATTTAAGGAAAACAGAACAGCAAGGTGATGCCATGACCAAATCCTAACGAGAATGCATTTAATAAAATGGATTGCTTCTGGCTATTGTAGTAGAATGCATTTAACGATATTTTATGCATTTAATATATGTACATGCTAAAGACATGTAGGTTTCATCAGGTCATGATCAACTACTCCAAACCATTGCATGCTTTGGAAAAAAATACTAGATGAATGAAACTAACAGGAGCACTAGATGATTAATGGAAGAAGTAATCTACAGATTAAACAGTGAACAAGTAAAGGATTTATATCTCTCCCTGTGGAAGAACTAAGTTGATGAAGACATGCAGCAGCACTAGTAGAAGCCTTGCATCATGAGTGTAATGAGAAAATTGGTTATTGTAGCGGCAAACTATTGCAGAGTTCATCACAATGAGATTACTGCATCAGCAAACTATACTAGCAGCGGAGAAAATGGAACCAAATGATTATTATTACTATAAAATTGAAAGGAAGCTAAACTTATATCCATGATTTCCCTCTTGTGAAGCAAGCATCAAACAACACAATAGCAATGAAATTGCACATCCGAATAGAACAAGGCGTGATGGGGTGTTGTCTCTAGAACAATTGCAAGTATTTTGTGCACATCACGTCAGATCTGCATGGGTAGAAAGACAGAGTGGAGCTCACCACGTGTGGGGGTGATGTCTACTACACAACTTTCTCCTTGTAGACCTTGTTGGTCCTCCAAGTGTAGAGGTTTGTAGGACAGTAGCAATTTTCCCTCAAGTGGGTGACCTAAGGTTTATCAATCGGTAGGAGGTGTAGGATGAAGATGGTCTCTCTCAAGCAACCCTGCAACCAAATAACAAAGAGTCTCTTATGTCCCCAACACACCCAATACAATGGTAAGTTGTATAGGTGCACTTGTTCGGTGAAGAGATGGTGATACAAGTGCATCATGCATAGTAGATATAGGTTTTTGTAATCTGAAAATATAAAAATAGCAAGGTAATTAATAATAAAAGTGAGCACAAATGGTATTATGCATAGGTTACCGAGGTCACGAAACCCGCAAGTTGATCACCAAAACATACATCAAGTAGTCACATGAATATCCCACTGTCACCACAGATAGACACGTGCAAGACATACATCAAGTGATCTTAAAGACTCAATCCGATAAGATAACTACAAAGGGAAAACTCAATTCATTACAAGAAGGGAGAGGGGGAAGAACATCATAAGATCCAACTATAGTAGCAAAGCCCGTGGTACATCGAGATCAAGACATCTCAAGAACACGAGAGGGAGAGATCAAACACATAGCTACTAGTACATACCCTCAGCCCCGAGGGTGTACTACTCCCTCCTCGTCATGGAGATCGTCGGGATGATGAAGATGGCCACCGGAGATGGTTCCCCCTCCGGCAAGGCACCGGAATGGGCTCCCGATTGGTTTTTGGTGGCTACAGAGGCTTGCGGCGGCGAAACTCCCGATCTAGGTTTATTTCTGGAGGTTTCTGTATTTATAGGAGCGGATGTCGTCGAGAACAAGTCAGGGGGACCCACGAGGGAGTCACGAGCCCCCCAGGCGCGCCCAGGGGGGTGGGCGCGCCTCCCTGGCTCGTGGCTTCCTCGGGACTCCTCTTCGGTATCTTTTTCTTCTAGTATTTTTTATATTTTCCATAAAAAATCAATTCGAAAGTTTTATTCCGTTTGGACTCCGTTTGATATTCCTATTTGAAAAAGGTCAAAAACAAGGGAAAAAACAGGAACTGGCACTGGGCTCTAGGTCAATAGGTTAGTCCCAAAAACAATATAAAATAGCATATTCATGCATATAAAACATCCAAAGTTGACAATATAATAGCATGGAACAATAAAAAATAATAGATACATTGGAGACGTATCAAGCATCCCTAAGCTTAATTCCTGCTCGTCCTCGAGAAGGTAAATGATAAAAACAGTATTTTTAATGTGGAATGCTACCTAACATATATTGTAAAATGAATATTCAGATCCATATGATTCAAAGAAAAAAGTTTCATATTGACATAAGAAAAATAATACTTCAAGCATACTAACAAAGCAATCATGTCTTCTCAAAATAACATGGCCAATGAAAGTTATCCCTACAATATCATATAGTCTGGCTATGCTCCATCTTCCCCACACAACGTATTTAAAATGTGAACAACCCCGGTCTTAGTCAAGCAATTGTTTTCACACTTTTACTTTCTCAAACATTTTCAACTCTCACGCAATACAAGAGCGTGAGCCATGGATATAGCACTATAGGTGAAATAGAATATGGTGGAGGTTGTGAGGCAAAAAGGAGGAGATGGTCACATCGACTCGGCATATAAATGGGCTATGGAGATGCCCATTAATAGATATCAATGTGAATGAGTAGGGATTGGCATGCAACGGATGCACTAGAGCTATAAGTGTATGAAAGCTCAAAAGGGAACTAGTGGGTGTGCACCCAACTTGCTTGCTCACGAAGACCTAGGGCACTTTTGAGGAAGCCCATCATTGGAATATACAAGCCAAGTTATAGAATGAAAATTCCCACTAGTATATGAAAGTGACAAAATAGGAGACTCTCTATTATGAAGATCATGGTGCTACTTTGAAGCACAAGTGTGGTAAAGGATAGTAGCATTCACAATTCTCTCTTTTTCTCTCATTTTTTTGTTTGGGCTCTTTGGCCTCTTTTTTCATATTTTTTCATTCATTTTTTTGGTGGGCTCTTTGGCCTCTTTTATTTTCTTTTTATTTTAAGTCCGGAGTCTCATCCCAACTTATGAGGGAATCATAGCTTCCGTCCTTTCCTCACATGGGACAATGCTCTAATAATGATGATCATCACACTTTTATTTACTTACATCTCGATACTTAGAACAAAGATGTTACTCCATATGAATGCCTCCGGCAGTGTACCAGGATGTGCAATGACTCATGTATGAAAGGTAACGGTGGCGTTGCCACAAATAAGATGTCAACTACATGATCATGCAAAGCAATATGACAATGATGATGCACGTAAACGGAACGGTAGAAGTTGCATGGCAATATATCTCGGAATGGCTATGGAAATGCCATGATGGGTAGGTATGGTGGCTGTTTTGAGGAGGATATATGGTGGGTGTATGCACCGACGAAAGTTGTGCGGTACTAGAGAGGATAGCAATGGTGGAAGGGTGAGAGTGCGTATAATCCGTGGACTCGACATTAGTCATAAAGAACTCACATACTTATTGCAAAAGTTTATTAGCCATCAAAGCAAAGTATTAGACGCATGCTCCTAGGGGAAGGGTTGGTAGGAGTTAACCATCGCGCGATCCCGACCTCCACACAAAGGATGACACTCAATAAATAAATCATGCTCCGATTTCATCACATAACGGTTCACCATACGTGCATGCAATGGGAATCACAAACTCTAACACAAGTATTTCTATCAATCCATGATTACTCACTATCATGACTCTAATATCACCATCCTTATATCTCAAAACTACGTGCAAAGAATCAAACTTCTCATAGTATTCAATGCACTCTATATGAAAGTTTTTATTATGTCCCTCTTGGATGCCCATCATATTAGGACTAGATTCATAACCTAAGAAAATTACCATGCTGTTTAAGGCTCTCAATATAATATAAGTGAAGCATGAGAGTTCAACTATTTCTATAAAATAAAATCATCGCAATGCTCTACAAAGATATAAGTGAAGTACTAGAGCAAAAGGCAAACTACTCCAAAAGATATAAGTGAAGCTCAATGAGTAGTTGAATAATTATTTGGCTATGTGGGGGAATCTCCCATTTAAGAATTTCAAATCTTAAGTACCTTATTCAAACAAAATAAATTTACACTCCAAGTATAGCATGAATCGTGTGAAGAAGCAAAAATTTAGGTTCAACCGATACTAACCGATAATTGTTGAAGAAGAAAGGTGGGATGCCAACCGGGGCATCCCCAACCTTAGGTGCTTGAGACTTATCTAAATATGGATTGGGGATGACTCGGTCATCCCCAAGCTTGAGATTTTTATGTCTCCTTAATTCCTCTCATATGACGGTTTCCAAAATCTTAAAAACTTCATCCACACAAAACTCAACAAGAACTCGTGAGATAGGTTAGTATAAATCAATGCAAAACTTTATCATCCTCTACTGTATAAAATCAATAAAATCCTTATTTGAAATTGCATACTAAATGCCTCTTCATATTTAAAACTCCCATCCTCAAATGGAATCATTAAACAAGCAAACATATGCGAACAATGCAAACATAACAGCAATCTGCCTAAACAGAACAGTCTATGAAGAATGCATCTACATACATACTTAATTAACTCCAAAAAATCTGAAAAAATTCCAAGCTGTATAGAATTTATATGATCATACTGTATCCAAATTTCAAGTTATTCTGACATACAGAAAATTCTAGGGAACTTTTTCACTATAAGCAAACTTTCTGTTTTGGAACAACAACTCCTAAACTTGCAAATTAAGCATCGTAAAGTCTATCCTTGACATTTTTATTGAACTAAATGATGCAAAACATTAATATAAATAACATCAAGCGAGTACTAATAAAATAAAATGACGCTAGAAGAAAAACACATATCATGTGGTGAATAAAAATATAGCCCCAAGTAAAGTTACAGATGGACTGAAGACGAAAGAGGGGATGCCTGCCCGGGGCATCCCCAAGCTTAGGCTCTTTTGTGTCCTTGAATATGTCCTTGGGGTGCCTTGGGCATCCCCAAGCTTAGGCTCTCACCACTCCTTGTTACATAGTCCATGGAAACTCTACCCAACACTTGAAAACTTCACAACACGAAACTTAACGGAACTTCGTGAGATGGTTTATTATGATAACGAGCAAGTCATTCATTTTGGTACTATCAAGACAATATTCATAAATGTTCCCACACAATTCCTACTGAATATTATCATTTCCACAATTTATATTGCTGAATATAACCTACGGGAACACTAAAACAAGCAAACTATGTAGTGAAAAGAGAATTTGTCAAAAACAGAACAATCTGTAATGATATGAATGATAAACATACTTCTGGACCCCCCAACTATCCTGAAACAATTATGAAAATTAAGGCAACTTCTATATAAATCAGCAGCAAAAATAATCAGCTCAATATCTCTCACTGGATAGGAATGAAAAATAATTTCGTGAGCGCAAATGTTCTGTCTTTTTCAGCATGATCAAACAACTATCACCCAAACTAATCATAAAGGCTTTACATGGCACTTTATTGAAATAAAAGCTATCAAACATTATTAATACAATATCTTAATCATGTGAACACATAAAACAGTAAGTATACATATTGGATTGTCTCCCAACAAGCGCTTTTCTTTAATGCCTTTCAAGCTAGGCATGATGATTTCAATGATGCTCACATAAAAGATAAGGATTGAAACATAATGGAAGCATCATGGAGCATATGACTAGCACGTTTAACTCTAACCCACTACCTATGCATAGGGATTTTGTGATCAAACAATTTATTGGATCAAGAATCAACTATCATAGGAAGATAAAACAAGCATGACTTCAAAAGTTTCAACACATGGAGAGGAAGCTTGATATCATTGCAATATGTAGAAGCATATTATCCTCTCTCATAATAATTTTCAGTAGCATCATGAATTAATTCAACAATGTAAACAACACCTAAAGGATTTTTTTCATGATCTACCAGCATAGAAATTTTACTACTCTCCACGTAAGGAAATTTATTCTCATCAATAGTAGTGGGAGTATCGTAAAAGACTTGAACACATTAAAAGAGTAATGTTCAGTAAGAGGGTACTCATAACTGTGACAAGTTTTATTATCATTCTTCTTTATAGCATAAGTATCATTACAATAATCATCATAAATAGGGGTCATGCTTTCATCATAATAAATTTGATCATTGAAAGTGGGGGAACTAAAAAGATCATCTTCATCAAACATAGCATCCCCAAGCTTGTGGCTTTGCATATCATTAGCATCATGGTTTTTGAAAGAATTCATAGTAACAACATTGCAATCATGCTCATCATTCACATATTTTATGCCAAGCATTCTATGTAATTCTTCTTTTAGCACTTGAGCACAATTTTCATTTCCATCATTTTCACGAAAGACATTAAAAAGATGAAGCATATGAGGCAACCTTAATTCCATTTTTTAGTTTGTAGTTTTATTTTAATAAACTAAACTAGTGATACAACAAGAAACTAAAAGATTTGATTGAAAGATCTAAAGATATACCTTCAAGCGCTAACCTCCCCGGCAACGGCGCCAGAAAAGAGCTTGATGTCTACTACGCAACCTTCTCCTTGTAGACGTTGTTGGGCCTCCAAGTGCAGTGGTTTGTAGGATAGTAGCAATTTTCCCTCAAGTGGGTGAACTAAGGTTTATCAATCTGCAGGAGGCGTAGGAAGAAGATGGTTTCTCTCAAGCAACCCTGCAACCAAATAACAAAGAGTCTCTTATATCCCCAACACACCCAATACAATGGTAAGTTGTATAGGTGCACTAGTCAACGAAGAGATGGTGATACAAGTGCAATATGGATAGTAGATATTGGCTTTTGTAATCTGAAAATATAAAAACAGCAAGGTACTTAATAATAAAAGTGAGATATGTTGATATACGTTGGAGACGTATCAGGGGGTAGGAGAGATATGTTGAGCAGCCATGAGGAGTCGTTCACCTGCAACATCAGCTTGTCCGCGTCATAGCAACCTGCACGCAAAATAAACGCAGGGATCAAAATAGAGGAGATGCAGAAACTAAAGCTGGAACTTGCGTTGTCGAATGCTAAATCAACAATCGACAATCAACATAAACTAAAATTGGATCAAAATTAATGTTTGATGCTGCTAAATCAACAATCGGAAACTGAAGCTTTTTTATATATTGGATTAAATGCTTGTCAAACATTTAATCATTGGATAAGGGCCATGTAAGCAACAATATTTTTAACATCTGAGCAGAAATGAATAAATTATTATAACCTATTAACTAGCACATGGTCCATAACAGTATATGTTGTTCACTAAATAAAATGTTACAGAGATATCACTAACACTTGCATTAGAGGATCCAAATGGAGAGTAAGTCAAGCACCCTGCAGCCCCAGCAAGTCGAGCTGAATGCAGCAAGTTGATTAGGGAATGGCGACCCACCCTCCACCGCCATAGCCTCTCGACGGGCGCGTTCTTGGTGGGGATGTCGAAGGGGTCGTCGTCCCCGGTGCTCCGCCCGTCAGCCTCAAGGGCGGCGTCGCAGCCGTCATCATCGGGCGGCACCTCGTCGCCCCGCCTAGCATTTTTCACCTTGCATATAGATAACTAGCATTTTGTTTTGTGCGCGGTTTCCATTTGAGATTATTAGGGGTTATGTACCACATCTATACTCGACCTAACGTATTTCTGACATAAGTGACAAGCAGTAATATGGAAGCAACATATTATTTGCCAACATTTCCATCCAACAGAAGCCTGCTCTCATGTTGTTGTACTGGATGTTTGTGCATCACTCCCGCAGTTGTTGATATATCAATAGATTCAGGTGGGGGAGTTCTCTCTCTCTACCCCCGAATTTGAAACTTTTAAATATATGTTTCTGGTGCTATTATCAGCTACCTGTAAAGGTACTTAACGTACCCTGGCACAATGTATTGTATGGCTTGAATTGAGTAAAAGTATTTGAAAATGTTTGTAATTAAGATATCTGTAAGACATCGTTTGACTACAGGATCAGTCAGTACTCACGCATTACGACGGACGGGGAGGTGTAACTGGTGCTGTGCCAACGAGGAGCACCTCCGGATGTTGCTCGAGCTCTACATGCAGGCTAGGTTCCTTCCTGAATCTCTTCTGAATGGGTTCTACTTTGAGTCTGAATGTGAGTGTGTCAAGAGTTGACACCTTCAATTAACTATTACCTTGTAACTTCTGTTTCCCTATCACTTCTTCTTTTATCTTGCCTTTTCTTTCCTTTTCCTTATTTACATTAATTTTAGTGGCTCTAGTTCCCTGTCTGTTTGTGCAATTTTAACCTGATTTCGTCGACTGAATTCGACCTGATCAGAAGTGTCAAGGTGCTATTTCTCGTCCATTAATGATGCACTTAGTACTGAAAACTGGCAATGTGTAGTAGTTGTTACACTTACAATTAGTGATGCAATAGATTCAGAGTGCTCAAGTCCTTAGTGATGGTGTTTTTCATACAAGATTGATGAGTGGCAAAACGAATTAGGATGCTACTGTACTACCTGCTGCCATGTTTGACCCTATTGATTGAGACCTGTTAGCTAGAGACAACCTTTTTCAGGGAAGTAGAGAGAGACAACCAACTACTCTGGTTGGAAATTCTGAATAAGAAAAGTGAAAGTGTGCATGCCCACCACAACGCCCCCAGATCCACCCGAACGACTCGCCAGAGAGGAGCCGCCGGGGCAGCCCAGCCCGAGCCCAGAACGAATCCGGGAACACGGTGGGGCTACACAATAAACTAGGGATTGTGTGGGGAGGGGAGGGAGGAGGGGTTGCGTGGGTGCGTACGTGACGGTGAGGTTGAGTTGGTGAAGCTGCCGACGCAGAAGTGGGCAGACACTGGTCCGCCTGTTCGCTGTGACGACGCCGCCGGGGTTCCACGCCGCCGCCGCAGCGTCCATCCCTGGCGCGTGGTCCTGGTGGTGGTGGTACTGGTACGCCATGGCTGAACAGGCCTGCGCGCGTGGGCTATAGCTCCTGCTGTAGCCTCCGAGCGAGTGGTACCACCGGGTCAAGTGGAGGAGGGAGGGGGGATGGGTGTGGCGTGGGTGTAGGTGCAGGTAGCAGTAGCCGTAACAGGTAGAGCGGGCAGGCAGGCGGGCGGGGCGGAGCGGTGGATCGGCAGAGGGGCGGTGGAGGTTAGCGAGCGGCGGTGGATGGCGGCGAGGGGACGGGAGGGGAGGGATCTAGATCGGGTAGCGCAAGGGTTCGCTGCATGGGGGAGAGAGAAGAGTGGTGTGGAGGGGAGAGATGAGCTCGCAGTGGGATTTTTTAGGGGTAGCTCCCGGTTGGTGGGGGTGTGGGTTGTTGGATCTGGGAGTATCCGATGGTCTCTAATGCTTGATCCGTGTGACATGCTCATAGACCAATCAGAACGAAGTAGAGGCTTCGATGACGTTATGACCATCTCCATTGGTCGTAATCAATTAATAATAGGAGGCTGCTACCACTCAGCCAGTGTCCAAAATTATTATTTTTTGTGAACAACCTACCATATATTTTTTGCAAAATCGGACCGAATCATTTTCCTAAAATATTAGACCATTTTTATATGTGACAAAGTTACGAGGAAAAATAATAAACTTGTCATATGGCAATTATTTTTAAAAAGTGTTTTCAAAAATGAGTTGTCATGTGTCAAGATTCATAGCTTTCAAGCAAGATGATAAATCTTATGGCCACAGTCATGGCATAGTTTATTCAAATGATCTTATATTGTGCACAAGGGTGCATATTGGAATGACAAACAATGTTGTCTAAGGAAGTTTCATTTTTTTAGACGGAAAATTCATTTTCCATTTTTCGAGTACCCAAAATGAGTTTTTTTTGTGAAAGACCTACCATATATTTGTTGCAAAATTAGACCAAATCATTCTTATAAAATAATAGGCCACATTTAATTTACAATTGACCAAATGGTTGGGTATCAAAAGCTTTTATCCACCACTCGTTAAAAAGATAAATGTTCGTCGAATCACTTGGAAGCGGGTCAAATTTGAAGTGCATCTACATCATAGTTTGCTCTTTATTTTTCCCAGAAATAATTTCTAGGTACACAAATATCTATTTCATCATAGAAACAACAAAAGTTTTTCAAGATTGAACCACTAGGTAAGAAAGGTCATACCTGCCTTTTTGATCACATTTTGAAATTGACATGAAAAATTGAAAACAAATAAAAAAAAATGGAAAACCTTGGAATTGTGTCATTATATGTGACAATATTACCAGGTAAAATAATAAACTTGTAATATGGCGATTATTTTTAAAAAATGTTCTTAGAAATGAGCTATCATGTGTGAAGATTCATGGATTTCAAGCCAAATGATCAATCTTATGGCCAAATTCATGGCATAGTTTGTTCAAATGATCTCCTATTTTGCAGAAGGGTTCATGTTGGAATTACAAATAATGTTGATTAAGGAAGTTTTCATTTTCCTTGTATGAAAAATTCATTTTCCATTTTTCAAGTGCCCAAAATGATTTTTTTTGTGAAGGACCTACGATATATTTGTTTCAAAATTAGACAAAATCATTTTCCTAAAATATTAGGCCATATTTAATGTTCAAATGACAAAATGGTTGGGTGTTAAAAGCTTTTATCCACCTCTAGTGAAAAACACAAGTTGCCATCGATTCAGGAGGAAGCATGACAAATTCGAACTATATGTGCCTCATAGTTTTCTCACGATTTTTTCCAAAAATCATTTTTAGGTAAAGAATTATCTATTTAATCAGAGATCCAACAAAAATTTGGCAAGATTCAACCCTTAGCTATGAACGGTCATGCCCGCCGTTTCGACCACATTTTGAAACGTGCATAATTTTTTTTTAAAATAAGAAAAATGCAAAACCTTCGCGTTGTGTCATAATATGTGACCAAGTTACCAGGAAAAATAATAAACTTGTAATATAGTGATTATTTTTAAGAAGTGTTCTTAGAAATGAGCTATCATGTCTGAAGATTCATGGCTTTCGAGCCAAATGATCAATCTTATGGCCACATTCATGGGATAGTTTGTTCAAATGATCTCATATTTTGCAGAAGGGTGCATGTTGGAATGACAAACAATGTTGATTAAGGAAGTTTTCATTTTCCTTGTATGAAAATTTTATTTTCCATTTTTCAAGTGCCCAAAATGAGTTTTTTTGTGAAGAAGCTACCATATATTTATGTCAAAATTGGACCAAATCATTTTCCTAAAATACTAGGCCATATTTAATGTACAATTGAAAAAATGGTTGGGTGCTAAAATCTTTTATCCACCTCTAGTGAAAAAGACAAATTGCCGCCGATTCAGGAGGAAGTATGTGAAATTTGAACTAGAGGTGCCTCATAGTTTTCTCATGATTTTTTCCAAAAATCATTTTTATGTAAATAAGTATCTATTTAATCAGAGTTCCAACAAAAAATAGGCAAGATTCAACACCTAGCTATGAACGGTCATGCCCGCCGTTTCGACCGCATTTTGAAACGGGCATAACAAATTAAATAAAAATCCAAAACCTTCACGTTGTGTCATAATATGTCACCAAGTTACGAGGAAAAATAATAAACTTGTAATACGGTGATTATTTAAAAAAAATGTTCTTAGAAATGAGCTATCATGTTTGAAGATTATTGGCTTTCAAGCCAAATGATCAATCTTACGGCCACATTCATGGTATAGTTTATTGAAACAATCTAATATTATGAACAAGGGTGCATATTGGAATGGCAAACAATGTTGATTAAGGAAGTTTTCATTTTCCTTGTATGAAAAATTCATTTTCCATTTTTCAAGTGTCCAAAATGAGTTTTTTTGTGAAGGACCTACCATATATTTGTTTCAAAATTGGACCAAATCATTTTTTAAATACTAGAAAATATTTAATGCACAATTGACAAAATGTTTGGGTGTTAAAAACTTTTATCCACCTCTAGTGAAAAAGACAAATTGCCGCCGATACAGTAGGAAGCGGGTCAAATTTGAACTGCAGCTGCATTATACTTTTCTCTTTATTTTTCCCAAAAATCATTTAAACGTACATAAATATCTATTCAATAAGAATTACATGGTGTGGTGGCTTGACGCCGAGGTTTGGATGGTGGTCGAGGGCCCCAAATCTAGAGCGCGTGAACTTGCATGCGAGCCGCGTGGTCACCGCATTACCGTTGCGTTGCCACGCATTCTTGGTGCAATAGGCATGTCTAGTGGGTTGGACACTCCCTCGGTAGGTGTCAGGAAGAAGAATACAATAGAAGAATCTCACCAGGAGACCAAACTAAGCTCAAACATAAATTAGCAACCAAGTGTTTGATTAGCGGTGCGGGTAATGCACATAGACAATGGGACTAAATTTTGGCTGAGGATGATCATCTACTAAGGAGACTCTCTTGCCAAAATTTTAGCTCAAATGGATGAACCTAGGTCACACTTGCTTTGCAAAGTACCACACTGTGCAGAAATATGGATGTTGAAGCTAGGATCAAATGATTCAATGGATTGAGCTGAAATTTGGTGTATGATGTTAATTTGGGCATATGAAGGCACTATAAAAAAATCTATACCATTTGAACATGCCAAAGTGACACTTCCTTCACAGTGTGTCAATCTGGACAGAAAATGGTAATTGGAACTGGGCTCACATAGATGATTGGATTGAGCTGAAATTTGGAGGAGGATGATAATTTGGGTACATTAAGGCACTGTAAAAATTTCATAAAATTGGGATAAATAAAAATTGTACTTCCTTCACAATGGTCTCTACTGAACAGAATATTGGGAAAAATATTGAGGGAAACTGGCTGAATTAAATGAGCTAAGATTTGGTAGAGTGAGGTTATATGGCCAGTTTTATTAAATGGTAAATTTTCATCAACTATAATGCAATATAAAATGTAGTTGCTTCACAAACTGAAAATATTACCAAAAACAAAGATTGGATGATGAGCTCACATGGATAGTTAGATGGGGCTCAAAATTTGTGGAGATCTATGTTTTGGGTACATAGAAGATGTGGAAAAAATTCAACTCATCACGATATTCCTTTCTAGTACTTCCTTCACAAAGCTGTTAGCTGAACACAAACTTTGGAAATTTGCTGAGAAAGATTTACTAGGCAAATGGTTATGAAAGTTTTCATGAGGCAATGATTATGATAGGAAAGAGTGCACAAAAAATTTGAGGTCATCAAAGAAATAGAAATAACACTTCCTTCACAAAGTGCTATTGTGAACAGAATAGGAAAATGAATATTGCTGAATTATTTTCGAACTATGGAAGGAATGGTTTTCACATATTTGAGGAATATATGATTCAAAGTATTTATGAGAATTTTTCGAGAATTTTTGGAATGACAGAATAGTAGGTTGCTTCACAAACTAGGGAAAAAATAACACATGGACATGACACGTAGGCAATACTGATGATGTCGCAACTAGTCATAGCTATGACCATCTATATTGGTCGTAATCAGCTACAAATTAGGCAACAAACCAGGGTTATCCGCTTTACGACCACTTCCACTAAGGATGTTACGACCTTTATGATGAAAATGGTCGATGGTTTTTGGGGTTAGGACCCCTACTGACAGCTTACGACCAATTGGTCTCAAATGGTCGTAGATTTACGACCAATTCAGCGAGTGTCACTGACAGAAGGTCGTTAGTTGACATATTTCTTGTAGTGGCCTCGCCCTGGGTTCACGACGCCGAGCGCAGGGTCGTGCTTCCTACCCGGGCTCAGGGTTCGCGACACACCGCGGAAGCGGGGGCGGCGCGTCTTGCACCTCGTTGTTCGTCAGGGACGGCTGGGGACAGAGCGAGCAGGAGATCACCGCTGAGTCACCCGTGGCAGCGATGAGCTCCTTGATGCGACGGAGCGAGTCGTCGTGGCGGTCTGTAGAGGGTCGGTAACAAAGCAGCTCGGTGGACATGGCAAGCGCGCGACGGCCATGGGGCATCTCTGGCCGAGCGCGTGATGCTTACCCCGAAGGCCTAACGAGCGACGGTGTGGTGGTGCTGTCGTCAACATGCTCGGTCACCGGCTGGGAGGAGCCATGTTTCTCTTGAGCTTCGGGGCCGGTGGCAGCGTTCACCACGGGTGACAACGACCCGCGTGCGCCGGCGGCACCGACGGGCGCGGTCTGGGCGATGCGGGTGGCGTGGCGTTCCGCACGTACCCGGCGAGCGTCAGCCATCGGAGCCGTGGAGCTTGGTGAGAATGGAGCTCGGAGGAATCCTCGACATGCCCCTACCTGGCGCGCCAAATGTCGGATTTCGGGCTGTGCAAAACCCTTAGGATTCGAACACTAGGTTGTGTATGAAGAGCTCCCCTGCTTCACCTTGCCTAACTCACTACTCGATGGAAACGATGAAGGACTCCCTCGATGGCCAGGGGAACATAGAACACAATAGTTTACCCAGGTTCGGGTCGCTGCAAAGCATAAAACCCTACTCCTTTTGGTGGATTGCCTCTCGCGGACGTGATGGTTGAGTTAAGACAGTGTTCTTGGGTCTCCGGAGGCTGAGTGACTAAGAGTGATGTTCTGGTGTCTGAATGAACTCTCTCTTCTCAAGTATCCTCCCCTATCTATTTATGGCGGAGGCCCGTGTCCTCTTCCCTCATAGCTTTAGCGGGAAGGGATGCCACATCGGCCAATTTTAAGGGGAACATCGGAACATGCTCTCGTTCCCAAAGATGGTCTTCGCCTGCAAAGTAACTGTCCCCCCGCACAGACGGGCGTGTGGATGACGTTTGCCCTACTGGTGGGAGACTATGGCTTTGTTGCACCAGAAGGGAAACCTTTGGGAGATGCCTTTGGGAAACCTGTACGCCCCCGCCTCCTTTGCACCAAAGGGAAACCTTCCCGTCTTGCCATCTGCTGCTCGCATGTCCTTTCCTGGCATCACCCTTGACTCTGAGGCCCGACCCTGCCTCGGAATATCCGCCGCTCCAGAGGGGTCCTGAGGAGGCCCCCATGCGGGTCTTGACGCCGCTCTCTGTTCTCACCGAGGAAATACTTATATTTAATGTGTTGCTTCTCCCCTCGTCCTTGGAGAAAACCCAACACATTTTACAAGTAACAGGATGATTTTCTGACACTGTTGCCGGCGATGCATCATCAAATTCTCACCAGGTACCTATACACACACTATCATCCACTTGTTTTACTTTTTTCTTGCCTGGTTATGTTATCACTTTCACTGTCACAACAAAACAGTAAGTAAAGCAAAATTTTAAGATAAATCGATCCTCATCCGCTTGCTAATCTTTTAAAACATGGTGCTTATTGCAATCCAATATCTAATAATGGAGTGATAAATAAAAATCCTATTGGGATACATTTATTGAATGAAAATCATGATTGCAATGTTGTTAATATAAATTCGGTGTCACACCATGTTTTTACCTCACTTCAACTGTAGCCATTTCAAAATCTGAGTTTATTAAAAAAATTAAACTAGTGCTATGAGTGCCATGATTGCCATTGTTTGTATGCATGCTTGAATGAGTGGATCCAAAAACCTTATTTTTGTGACATGTTATTTTCAAAAGATTCTTTTTCTCATTTTGGCTCTTTGAAAACCTTGCTTTGGGTTTGCACTACAAGTCCCTGATTTCAAGGGAGTACCTTCACCCAAAGATTGTATTCCGGTTTTAGCACTATTTTTACTCTCCAAAATCAGAAAACAATTATTTTATAAAATATTCTCCTATTTTATTTGCATGTCCTTTTCTCAGGGCACAAATGATATTTCTGTATGAAAAAATAGTTTTCCGCCTTAGAAAAAACTGAGAAAATTTGGAGATACTGAGAGGACATATATTTCCCATACATAAGAATTTCAGGCCCTATTTATGTTCAAAATATTTGAGCAAAACCTTGAAAACCTATTCTGTCTGTTTTGACCTTTGGGATATTTCCAATAAATTCCCACAAAATCCAGCATGCTTCCCAAGCTATATTTGATTGCCATGCCAAGTTTCACCTCATTCCAAGGTGATTTGGTTCACCAAATAATCCCAAAACCCTCTGTGTTCAGAATCAAGTTGAAGCAACTCTACATAGCAAAGTTTGTCCAAATGGCTTGAAACTTTGCATGAGTGCTCAACACCCCAAATGAGGAGTCCGTGCCACAAATTGGATTTGTGGGGATTGATTTACCCACATTCCCTTTTCAAAGGCTAGTACTGTCCATCTGGGGGTGATTGCAAGTTTGCATTGCCAAACTTGTCCAATGAAGATCAAATTTGGTGGAGCATCCTATTTTTGCATCAAACACAATCCTGTTAACTTTCATCACCACTGGTTAAGTGTAGCTACCTCAAACACATGTCGAACACCTTCTGCCATCTTGGTAAAACAGCACTTACCTCACTCTACACCCACGAACTTTCGTCCAAACTCTTAGTCCAGGTAGCCAACACCACTCCTCAATTGCAAAAGAGTGGCCCCTCTCTGGTTCCAAGCAGAAGAGACAAAATCACTATTTTAGTTTCTGGCTCAAGTCAGGAATTACCTCTTTGATCATTCCCTTTAACCAACAGTGAGTCTCTCGGCTCTCAACGGCTAGGGATCATCGACGTCAACCCGAGGACACGCCAGACACGGCCAAAGCGTCCCAAAGCGCACCAGCATACGTGGCATGCCAAAACTGCATTACAGGGCGCGCCCGAGACAAAGGTGGCCAGCGCCGGCCGGTTGAAGCCTCCCCTGAATGCCTCTCCATGTCACCGACACCCCACCTGCATCAGGGCAGTCTCAAGTCCCCTCCTCCCCCGCTCTGTTGACCGGAGCGACGCGTGCCCGCAAGCGCGAGATCCAGCCAAAAGAACGCGGACACGCAGCTCTTGTACTCCTCGCTCTCTCTCCCTATTAGTGAGTCACTACGGTGCTAAATCACGTCCGCAATACCGTGGTTTTGACCCCGAGCTCTCTATGCCTCTCCTGCGTACCACGGTGAAACCACCAACGCTTCCCGCTCGGTGCACCGTTGATGGCCTATAAAAAGGCCCCCCTCGCTCCAGCACCCTCACCCCACTCCTCCAGAGCCTCAATCGGGCCCCTAGCCACCCCATTCGAGCACATCGAGCTCCGATGCTCAAGATCAACCGAGGCCCCACCGCTTCGGAGCTCCGTCAATCTCGGGCTACAGGCCAGCTCGCACGCTCCTCTCACCTTCTCCGTGATCATAGTGAGCTCAGGGAGTTTCTCCACCACTTCCCTGAGTGAATCCCTGCCCGTAGCACCCAGTTCCTCCACTTCCCGTACCACCACCGCCGCAGCCACCTCATCGCCGGTGACCCAGGGCCTCCCCGTCGTTCCTTCGACCATCAGCAGGTAGGCGATGATGTGTTGGTCCCATTTCTGCCATCGTTGGGGCATGAGGTCGTCGGTGTCGCCACCGGCGTGCCTCCCCTCCCTCTGTCCAGAGGAGGAAGACGACCCCGACACGTGTGCCCCACCTGTCGGTGGCTCATCTCTCCCCCTCTCTCCTCTCTCTACCGTTGAACGCACGGGCCCACGCGTCAGGTTTGAACCTGAGAGCGCGTGTGCCTCGGCTGATGGATAGCCAGTTGGCCAGTTGGGCCGGCCCAGCCACTCCCCGAGCTAGGCTAGGGTTGAGCTCTTTTTGTTTTTTGATTTTAATCTGTTTTCAATGATTTTGTAGATTTTGTTATTTAATTAAATTTAATTATTTCTCCACCACAATTCGTCTAAAAATTAGTACAATTTAATAGAGGTGTTGTACAAATTTTTGTTACAACTTTTATGCATAATTATAATTAAAAGGCTTATTTTGAATACTTGATCTCCTGTTAAATTGATTTTCAAAATAAGATTTTCACCCAAAACCAGAGACTAATATTTTTAAAACTATAATGTAGATTTATTAGAATAGGATACGATTTTTAAAGTGAGTTTGTGTGCTATTTTCGAGTGAGCTACTTATTTTTATTACTATTATTACGATGATAGATTCCACGTTTGACGAAGGAGTTGGACTCGAAGACCCCTAAGACCCCGGATACCTAGCTGACCAAGGCAAGCAGCCCTTTGACCATGTTTGAGCAAATCTTATATTGCATGCTAGTAGAGCAATTATTTCCGTTTCATATGATCATATGTATTCGGTAAATCATCGATATGATGTTTCCCATGGCTCCTCCCGAGCACTTGCATTTGAGCATGATCATACCACCTATGAGGGTCACGCTGATATCATGTTGACAAGTAGAGCTAAGTATAGTAGAAGCATGAGCATGATGATGGTAAATATCAAAGGTTTTATGAAAACCCCGTCGGGTGCCACTAATGCCCGAGGGTGATGATGAGTTAGGTGGCCACTTTCTGAAGAAGTGGTGCACCGGCTATATTTGGTGTGAGTGGTTTCGAAAATGGGTATAGGTTTATGATGTGTCGACCGTCCCAACCTTTCGAGTGCGACCATGTTAGCCCTTTATGGGACGGGGTTTTGTTGATTACTTTGGTCGATGCTAGCAAAGAGCCACATTACTAGTTCCGTGATTGATATGTGGTCACTCTCGTGACGGGGTCGTGCCAGGTAGGACGACTATGTCACTTTTACGCGTTCCGGGCTCACCGTTGGTCCCCACATGGATGATATTGTCCAGAGTTGGTTCACGTAAGACGTACATCATGTAGAGTGGGTACCAATCGAGTGGAACTCTTTGTCTAGTATCATCAGGGGAAAGGCATTGATCGGGTACTTACCTCGGGTATGTTATATACCACGAGTCACGGATGACATGGAAGTTTCCCGGATCTCGTGGGTACAGTGTACAACCTCTGCAGAGTGTAAAACTATTTGAATAGCCATGTCCATGGCCAAGGACGGTTGGGTAATCCTTCTTAAACTATGTCTAGTCGTTTCCGCATAAACCAAGTGTGCGTGCGTGTGCGTGTGTTTAATGGTGTTATCTGAAAGAGTTGATATGACCAAGTTTGGTGACTTGGAATATCGGGTGAACCCGAAGTGTTCAGCCCTCACAGATATGTTGATATCTGTAACTTGTTCTGCTAAATACCATCTAGCTTGTGATGCACATCCATCTATGATCATGCCTATTTATAAGAAAGCTTACTTTCCACCAATACTGCATATTACTTCTTATTACACCAACTGCATTATGCATATCATGGGTTGTTTCCGAGTACATTCAAAGTACTCACTGGCTTGCCACTGGTTTGGGGACATGGAAGGACCGGAGTTTGGAGAAGAATTCGTTCTCGGAGATGGACACGCGAACTAGGACAATCCTAGTCAGAATGCCTGTTGGTGAAGGCTGCTGGCACGGGCTCCCGTTTATCCCCAAGATTTCCGCTAGTAGATGTATCGGTGTGATTGGCCTCATAGGCCCTACCTATGTGAACTTGACCCTAGTGGTCGTTTGTTGTATTAATCAGTATGTTGGATGTAAGACTCTTCATATTCAGTATCTATGTGTTCGGTGAGCATTGATCTCTGGGATCACTGGTCACGATAATTCGGCGATCTCGACTTGTAAGTCGGGGTCCCCACAGAGCTCGTACCAGAGCCATCCTGACTGTAGGAAGCATTAGGTAGCATGGACGTTAGTCGAGACGAGTAGTACATTCAGCCTCTACACTTGAGATTTTCTACACAATACTACTATTTCATATCACCCACAGAAATTGTAACCCTCTCCTAAAAAAACCTTGTAGATGGTCGTCGTACCTAAGATGCTTCTGGAGACGGGCTTTCCCATACTCTTGGGAGACAGCCTCGCGAAGTGTCAAGTATGCTGCATGTCCATTTTTCTCTACCACAAGCACAGGGTTAACGCCGACATGAAGGAATATCACGTGGATGTGATAGTGAAGGCGAATGACTACCCAACTAGTTGGTTCTTTGAAGGGCCACAGATGGAGAATCTGATGTTGGCAGTAGAGACAGGTGCACGAGAGGCGCTCGTGCATCTTCGTGATACTCTTCCCGAGATGGCCAACGAGCCAGCTACTCGTCAGTTGCCTTTTGTTAAAGACGGGATTGATGAGAGCTAGACACTTAACCCATCCTCAAAGACAGGACGCCACTCAGGTTTCAGACCTACTTCAGCCTCTCCTCCTACACCTTGACTCACCTACTGATCAAGGAGTGTGTGATGCTTCGCCCAGAATTGCACCAAGTCAAGGACCTACTTCACCTGGAAAAGATGAAGACCCGCATGGGCAAGAAGGAAGGATTGCCCGGAGGGCAGCCTGCTATTGCCTTTCGAGGAGGGATACCACCGCTCGAGGCCACTCCTATATAGAGTCACCGTCTGACCGCGGAAGAGTACACTTAGCTCCTCACCGCTTCGCCAACAAAGCGACACCATGATGGACCACTCCCATCTCCCACTTTTCTGAAGGAAGAAGGAACCGACGACAATGAAGACGAAGACCCTGCGGAACCCGCTTACGAGACCGAGCAGTTCGCCGCTTAGAGGAACGTCTTAGGCAAGTTAGGAGCCTCCCCAGCGTAGTTGAGTCCGTGTATCGGTTCATGAGAACCATGAGTGTTGTGTGATCATGTTTGATGCAAGCCGCATTTCTGCCTGAGGCAGCTTGTAAGCGACTATATCACTTGTTTTAAATTAATGCATTAGTTTTCTCAAAACCTTTTATTGACTCACACACTTGCGCACTACCAAACCCGCTTATCTAGGAGCGTCACCCCTTATGATTCCCCGACCACCTTGGTATATTGACCTGTCTTCTCCCCAAACAGGATGGTGATTTCAACTCGCACTAGCACCTTCGGCAACCCATGCACTGCCACTTCTGGCTAACAGCAGGGAACCGGTGGGTTTGCTCAAGCTTGAGATCACCTCGAGCAGGAGCAAGGAAACATTTTCCCGCCAGCGCCTCCTCCGGAGATCCTGACAGTGGCTCAGTTCCTCCAAGCTCTCTGAGAGGAATGTCAAGCCAACAATCCTACAATCCAATAGCTGGCTCAAGTCTTAGTGAACAATCCACTGTAGAACGGAAATGGCAACAGTTGCTCCACTCTATCAGAGTTTATGAGGACTACGCCTCCCATATTCACGGAGACAACTGAACCATTGGATGCCGATGATTGCATCTGCACCATCGAAGACCTCCTCGCGCTGGTCAAATGCACCGATGACCGCAAGAAAGTCCTTTATGCTTCTCACTGTCTCGGAGGCACGGCCAGAGCGTGCTGGGACGGGTTCCAGATCATGCGAGAAGGGCAGGCTATCACTTGGGCTGTATTCAAGGAAGGATTCTGCGCCGCTCATATTCCCCCTGGAATGATGACCACAAAGAAGCGGGAATTCCGAGCTTTGAGACAAGGCAGTGGAACCATCAAGGAGTATCTACAGAAGTTTAACCTCGTATCGAGATATGCACCCGAAGATGTCAACACAGAAGTTGCAAAGGTGGAACGCTTCATGGAAGGACTGCAGCAGTCATTTTAGTATTATCTGGTTGTTAGTGAATGCCGAACCTTCTGCGATCTGGTGAATAAGGCCCTCATGCTGGAGGATAAGCGTCGTGCGAAGGATGACACCCGTAAGCGGAAGCTGATGGCTAATGGAGGTCCTAGTAACCAGAAGTCATGCCCGTGGCAATCAACCCCGGCAAGGCCCAGCTACCAGCAACAACAGTATAAGGCACCAACGTTCCGCCACAACTACCAACCCCAGCAACAAGTCAACCCCAAGCCAGTGAGCAATCCACCCAACAGAAGTGGAGTCAAGTGCAACATCCTCGAGCAGATTACCTTCTTTGGATGTCGTAAGACTGGCACTACCCTAGGCAGTGCCCCAACAAGAAGCCCGATGCAACGCGCCCCAATACTCCAATTCAAGGACAAGGTCGAGGAGCGCCAGGGAGAAACCAAGCTCCACGCAACCAGCAATACCACAACAGGGGACGCGTGAATCACATCTCCATAGAAGAAGCACAGGAAGACCCGGGCTACATTCTCGGTACGTCCCTTGTCAACTCCACCCCAGCAACAGTATTGTTTGTTTGTGGTGCTTCGCATTCCTTTGTCACTCAAAATTTTGTGGAAAATGTGGTTTGAAGCCTACCCTCCTTAATGTACAAATGGCAGTACATACCACAGGAGTAGTGCTGAAGACCAACCTAGGATGTAGAGGAGTCGGGGTCAACATTAATGGGATAAGCTTCACAGCCGATCCTAGGAATGGACTGGTTGGCCAGGCACCAAAGCATATTGGACTACGCCAAAAGGGCTATTAAAATGACAAGTGACCAAGGGGGCAAAGTCAAATATGTCCCTGAGCCTACCTCCACTCAAGTTCCTTAGGTCAATTGCCTATCGGAAAAAGAGTTGGACCGAGTACCGACAGGCTGTGAGTACCAGGACGTCTTTCCTGATGAGCTGCCAGGGATGCCTTCTGACCGAGACATCGAGTTCATGATTGAGCTCATGCCCGGATCAAGGCCTATCTATAAGAAGCCTTATAGGATGGGATCCGAAGAGCTAGCAGAATTGAAGCAGTCGGATGAGCAACTCAGGAAAGGATTCATCCGTCCGAGTGCATCACCTTGGGGATCACCTTTTCTGTTCGAGTCTAAGAAGGATGGGACTATCAGGCTCTGCGTCGATTAGTATTCTCTCAATGAAGTCACGATCAAGAACAAGTACCCACTCCCCAAGATTGAAGACCTATATGACGAGGAAAATGGTTCCAAGGTATTTTCCAAGATCGACCACAGATCTGGATATTACCAACTGAAGATCCGACCCGAAGACATACCTAAGACAGCATTCGTGACCCGGTACGATCTATACGAGTGCACAATCATGTGATTTGGGTTGACCAATGCCCCAGCCTACTTCATGTACCTCATGAACAAAGTCTTCATGGAATACCTGGATAAGTTTCTCGTCGTCTTCATTGATGACATATTAATCTTCTCCAAGTCCAAAGAAGAGCATGAGAAATAGTTGAGGCTAGTGTTGGACAAGCTTCGAGAGCACCAGCTTTATGCCAAGTTTAGCAAATGCAAATTCTGGCTGCATGAAGTTGGATTATTGGGTCATACCATGACGGCAAACGGATTGGTAGTCGATCCTTCCAAGATTACCATGGTAACCAACTGGGAGTTGCCAAACGATGTAAAGGAAGTCAGAACCTTCCTCGGGCTGGCGGGATACTACAGCAAGTTCGTGGAAGGGTTCTCCCGCATCGCTCGACTAATGACTCACCTCTTGAAGAAGGGCAAGAAGTTCGAATGGACACCAGAGTGCGAAGAAAGCTTCCAGGAATTGAAGAAGAGACTGGCTACCACCCCGGTACTGGCTACTCCGGATATCAGCAAGGAGTTTGTGACATACTGTGATGCCTCAATAATCGGGCTCGGTTCTGTCCTAATGCAAGATGACGAGGTCGTCGCTAACCTGTCCCGGCAACTTTGCCCGCATGAGGAGAACTACGCCACTCATGACCTCAAGTAGGAAGCAGTAGTGCATGCTCTGAAGACATGGCGACATTACCTTCTGGGGAAGTGATGTGAAATATACACCAACCACAAGAGTCTGAAGTATATTTTTACTCAAAGGGAATTGAATATGAGGCAGCGAAGATGGTTGGAGCTAATCAAATACTACGACCTCAGTATTCAATACCACCCTGGTAAAGCCAATGTGATGGCCTATGCCTTAAGCCGAAAGGCCAACACCTTGAATGCTAGGCTCAAGGAAAGGCTACCTACCTTAGATGAAGGGCTGGAAAGCTTTGGGTTCAAGCTAGTTGAACCAGGTTTCCTAGCTAACATCAAAGTCAAACCCACTCTGGCCGACGACATCAAAGAGGCCCAGAAGGGGCGCAAGGGCATTAAAGGCATCAAGAAGAAGATCCAGGAAGGCAAGGCCCCAAAATTCTTAGTGGATGAGCAGGGAGTCGTGTGTTTTGAGAAACGCTTATGCGTACCCAACAAGGCTGAACTCAAGGATTTAATTATGCAAGAAGCCCATGACACACCCTAATTTATTAACCTCGATGGCACCAAGATGTATCAAGACCCTTTGGGAAAGGTTCTAGTGGCATGGCATGAAGAGGGAAATAGCTTCCTATATCGCCAAGTGCGACGTGTGCCAGCGAGTCAGGGCTGAACACCAATGACCGACTTGATTGCTACAACCTCTCAAAGTGCCCGAACGGAAGTGGGACCGAGTCGGCATGGAATTTGTCACCGGTCTACCTAGGTCAGCAGAGGCCATGAATCCATTTGGGTCATCGTCGACCATCTGACCAAGGTATCTCACTTCATTCTGACTAGGATCGCTTATGGTGGCGACAAGCTGGCTAGCCTCTACATTGAATGTATCGTGATCCTCCATGTAGTTCCCAAGGAGATTATATCCGACACAGGCACGCAATTTGCCTCAAGATTCTGGAAGAAGTTCCAAGAAGCTCTCGGAACCATGCTCTCTTTCATCAACGCCTTCCACCCGCAGAAGGGCGGACAGATGGAGCGAGTGAATCAGATACTTGAAGATATGCTCCGTGCTTGTGTCTTAGCACATGGGAGCAAATGGGAAGGTTGTCTGCCATTCGCTGAGTTCTCATACAACAACAACTACCAGTCCAGTCTCCAGATGGCCCCATTTGAAGTGCTATACAGACGGAAGTGCCGCACCCCGCTTAACAGGTCCAAAACTGCTGAAGGATCCATTTTCAGGCTCGAAGTTCTTCGTGAAGCAGAAGACAAGGTGCAGCTTGTCCGGGAAAACCTGAAGGCAGCCAAGTCGCGGCAGAAGAGCTATGCGGATTCTCACCGCAAGGAATTGGAGTTTAACCTCGGAGACCAGGTGTACCTCCGCATCACACCCCTCGAGGGAACCAAGCGTTTCAACGTCGAGGAGAAACTTGCTCCAAGGTTCATTGGATCTTTTAAGATCACGACAAGGCATGGAGAAGTCGCTTAACAATTGGAGCTACCTCTGGAACTTTCGGTGTGCACAACGTCTTCCACGTGTCAGAACTTCGGAAGTCCGTGCAAGCGCCAAATCATACAGATCTTTACAAGGACATTGACCATCAATCCATCGACTTTCAACCAAACCTGGAGGCCGATCCGCATCCTGGACGATGCCGAGCGTTGTACCCGAAGCCGCACCATCAAGTACTGCAAGGTTCAGTGGAGCAACGACACCGAAGTAGAAGCAACATGGGAGCGTGAAGAATATCTCCAATCCGAATTTCCGTACCATTTTAGCACCTAGCTTAGGAATCTTGAGGATGAGATTCTTGTAAGGGGGATAGGTGTGTCACACCCTGTTTTTACCTCACTTCAATTGTAGCCTTATCAAAATCCGAGTTTATTAAAACTTTGTAAGCCAGTGCTATGAGTGCCATGATTGCCATTGTTTGTATGCATGCTTGAATGAGTGGATCCAAAAAACATATTTTTATATCATGTTATTTTCAAAAGATTCTTTTTCTCATATTGGCTATTTCAAAACCTTGCTTTGGGTTTGCACTACAAGTCCCTGATTTCAAGGGAGTACCTTCACCCAAAGATTGTACTATGGTTTTAGCACCATGTTTACTCTCAAAATCATAAAATAATTATTTTAAAAACTATTATCCTATTTTATGCATGTCCTTTTCTGAGGCCAGAAATGATATTTCTGTATGTAAAATTACTTTTCTACCTTAGAAACATCTGAGAAAATTTGGAGATACTCAGAGGACATATATTTTCCATACATAAGATTTTCAACCCCTATTTGTGTTCAAAATATTTGAGAAAAAACTTGAAAACCTATTCTGTCTATTTTGACCTTTTGGAATATTTTCAAAGGAAATATTTCCAATAAATTCCCAGAAAATTCTAGCATGCTTCCCAAGCTATATTTGATGGCCATGCCAAGTTTCACCTCATTCCAAAGTGATTTGTTTCACCAAATAATCCCAAAACCCTCTTTGTTCAGAATCAAGTTGAAGCAACTCCACATAGCAAAGTTTGTCCAAATGGCTTGAAACTTTGCAGGAGTGCTCAACACCCCAAATGAGGAGTCCCTTCAAAAAAAGGATATGTGGTGATTGATTTACCCACATTCCCTTTCGAAAGGCCAGTAGTGCCCATCTAGTGGTGATTTAAAGTTTGCATTGCCAAACTTGTCCAATGAAGCTCAAATTTGGTGGAGCCTCCTATTTTTGCATCAAACCCAATCCTGTTAACTTTCATCATCGATGGTGAAGTGTAGCAACCTCAAACACATGTCGAACACCTTCTGCCATCTTGGTAAAACAACAGTTACCTCACTCTACACCCATACACTTTCCTCCAAACTATTAGTCCAAGCAGCCAACCACACTCCTCAACTTCAGAAGAGTGGCCCCTCTCTGGTTCCAAGCAGAAGAGCCAAAATCCCCATTTTAGTTTCTCGCTCAAGTGTGACATTACCTCTTTGATTACTCAGTTTGACCATTAGTGAGTCTTTCGTCTCTCAACATGTCGGGACCCCGATCCTAAGTCATAAGAACCCAGCATGTAACACATCACATCACTTTGCTGCCTCACGCACGGTAAACTCCATGGCTGCCACCTGACCTTGGTCGGGACCGTTTGCGTATTTTGGCTCACGTATATGAATGTGTGGCTAGCATTCAAACGACAAAGAACCTGGGTCGACATGACTATTTATAAACCCAAGTGGTACATCCGTACAGGGGCCGACATACATAACCTAGCAAAGCAGGTGTCGGTCAACAGCGTGTGTAGACGAGTCGTAGCAAGCTACAAGGACTCCATTACACCGCGTGACATTTCCCCTAGGGGATAGACACAATAGCAAAGAAGGATACATGTCGGTCAATCATTGTGTCCGGAGAAGTAGAAAGCTACCAGGGCTTGGTGGAAGCACAAATAGGCATTTCCCCGTAAAGAGTACTACTAAAGGCACACAACTAGGTGTCGAATCCCACACATACCAATGCATTTCAAACATACAAACAATATGCACGATATGTGTACATACAACATGGCATCACAACATAACTCGATGACTCAAGCATTTACTAAAACTCATAAGAGTCAACATAGTATGATATTACAAACAGGGGTTACATGACTCAATACTCAAGTCATACAAGCATCGAAGGGGTATAGGCATCTACTAAAATGGCTGGAGGAGCCTGAAAAACTACAATGACCCTACCAAAGGAACTAGACCTCTGTCTGGGATTTCCTAGCTACTTAGTCAAAATCGATCTTATCGTTGAAACCACTAGCGAGACTGGAGTCTCCTCTGCAAAAACATAATTAAGCAACGGTGAGTACGAATGTACTCAGCAAAACTTACATCAGAACTAACTACATATGCATCAATATCAACAAGGGGATTGTGGGGTTTAATGTAGCAAGCCAGCTTTGACTCTACGGCTATCCTTTACTACGACTACGAGTAGTGTAATAATGTGAGAAAGCGCACACGAGTCCACTAGCTAGTCTTCACAACAATACAACACTATGGGTCCACACCCGTCTCCCTACGAGAGAGCCATCCATAGCACTCACACTTGTCTTGAATATTTTATAGTATCCATTCAAGTTGTCTATGACCATATAATTTTCCAAGTAGTCCATATCTGTGGACGCGGCTATTCGAATAGATTAGTTTACACTACATGGGTGTACTTCTTCACACACGCTCTTACCACTTATCACCATATGCACGTCATGCATCTCGGCAACCTTCAAGCGGAAGCACTGGCGTGGGCATCGGCCGCGACCTAACTAAAGACACAAGACTCTAGTCCAAGTTTATCGCCTATTTGAGACTGAACCCGCAAGGAAGTCCGGCCGAAGTTTTCTCTACGGTCACAAACGATGTGTACTGGGTTCCCAAGCCAACCTCGACGGATGGTACTACGCTGGGTACATCGGGCCACGATGCCTAGTCTGTCCCAAGCCCACCTGTACAGGGTGCCACTCAGTAGACTACTAGCATGTCCTACAAACACCAGAAACTAGTTGCAACTCCTAGACAGAGATCTAGGTGATTAATAAGTCGAAAGAGTCAATTAAGGATCCCAATGTGCGGTAGTTGCTAGTCTTGGATAACATACGCGGGACTCAGTTCTTAAGGACGGTCCCAATGAGACAACCCGCCATGTACTCCTACATAGCCTCTCATCGGTACCTTTACCAAATGAGGTTCACACATTCACTCTCACACTGTGGGGCATGAACATAGCCATTCCGATTCATCGTCCAGATGGATCAGACCCGACGCCACTCTAAGCATAGCAGACACAGTAAGCAAGCATGGATGAGTAGCACATCAAGGCTCGAGCAGTTGCTACTCCTGCTTAGTGGTTTCAACTATTTACTATGGAAAAATTAGGTCATGCAGAAGAATGGGTTCAACTACCGAGAATAAATAACAGTTGAATCGTTGTTGTCCTAATGTAGTAAAAGAGAGCAGGAGCGAGAGTGTAGGATTTTATGGGAATGTTCAAGGGGGGTATGCTTGCTTGACAGTTCTGAAGATAATACTTCTCTCCATTAATGTCAATAGTCACATCGTCAGAACCATCATCTAGCGAAGGGGGAACATCACCGGCAAACAGAGAAGAACACATTCAATGCAATTCACCAAACATGATGTATGATAGGGCATGTTAAGGTTCTGAGTTTACCTAGCTGAATGTTTGGTCATATTAATTGAAGTGGAATTCAAATAGGCATCAAATTCCAAGACCAAACTATTTATTAAATTTATTCTAATCATCATTTTCCCTACTTGGTGATGTTAACTTGCTTTAACATGCATGAACATGACATAAACACATTCCTTGCATTTTTATGGCCATTTTTGAGATATAAATTATTTTCATTGGAGTTATATTTTATTTTCTATGATTTTTAAAGTTTTCAGAATTTTCTGGAATTATTTTTGTATGAGAAACCCCATTTATTGCGTCAGCTCTGCGTCATCACGTCAAACTAGTCGGTCTAGGTCAAACTGACCACTCGGTGCCACTCGTTAGTGACCCAAGGGTTAATCCCGCGTTGTCTAGCCCCTAATGGGGTTTGACACACCCCGAGGTCCCACTGTCACTGGCTGATGGGCTGGGATTAGGCCCTAATGACCTCCATGTCAGCGCCCACCGGAGATTGGCCCGAGGCGACCAAACCGCGGCTGAGAGCCTAAAACACACTACAGGGGGACATTTGTTGGAAATATGCCCTAGAGGCAATAATAAAGTAGTTATTATTGTATTTCCTTGTTCCTGCTAATTGTCTATTGTTCATGTTATAATTGTATTAACCGGAAACAGTAATACATGTATGAATATATAGATCACAATATGTCCCTAGTAAGCCTCTAATTGGCTAGCTCGTTGATCAACAGATGAGCATGGTTTCCTGATCATGGACATGGGATGTCGTTGATAACGGGATCACATCATTAGGAGAATGATGTGATGGACAAGACCCAATCCTAAGCATAGCACTAGATCGTGTTGTTCGTCTGCTAAAGCTTTTCTAATGTAAAGTATCATTTCCTTGGACCGTGAGATTGTGCAACTCCTGGATACCGTAGAAGTGCTTTGGGTGTATCAAACATCACAACGTAACTGGGTGACTATAAAGATGCACTACGGGTATCTCTGAAAGTATCTGTTGAGTTGGTATGAATCGAGACCGGGATTTGTCACTCCGTGTGACGGAGAGGTAACTCTAGGCGCACTCGGCAGAACATCATCATAATGAGTTGAATGTGACTAAGGAGTTAGTCACGGGATGATGTACTATGGAACGAGTAAAGAGACTTGCCGGTAACAAGATTGAAGAAGGTATAGGGATACTGATGATCGAATCTCGGGGAAGTATCATACCGATAGACAAAGGGAATTGCATGCGTGATTGATTGAATCATTGACATCTTGGTTCATCCGATGAGACCATCGTGGAACGTGTCGGAACAAACATGGATATCTAGACCCCATTGTTGGTTATTGTCCAGAGAAATGTCTCGGTCATGTATGCACGTCTCCCGAACCCGTAGGGTCTACACACTTAAGGTTCGATGACGCTAGGGTTATAGGGAAATAGCGTACGTGGTTACCGAAGGTTGTTCGGAGTCCCGGATGAGATATCGGATGTCACGAGGAGCTCCAGAATTGTCCCGAGGTAAACATTGATATATAGGATGAAAGATTTTGGACACCGGAAATGTTTCGGGCGTTACCGGTAGCGTATCGGGACCACCGGGACCACCGGAAAGTATTCCGGAGGTCCACCGGGAGGGGCCAACAGCGCCAAAAGGTGACATGGGCCAAAATGTGGAGGGGAACCAGCCCAGAGTGGGCTGATGCGCCTCTCACCAGGGGCCCAAGGCACAGGGGAGAGGGAAGGGGGGCAAAACCTAAGCTAGGTGGGCCTAAGGCCCACCAGGGGTGCGCCACACCCCTCCTCCCCTCCTGGCCTCCACCTCGTGACGCAGATGGGGGTTGCCGCACCCCTTGGGGGTGGGAAACCTAAGGGTTGCGCCCACCCTCTCCGCCAATACATAGTTGAGGTTTGGGACTGTTTTGAGACACACGAATCTCTCTCTCTCGGTGCAGCCCTACCTCTCTCCTTCCTCGTCCTCCGCGGTGCTTGGCGAAGCCCTGCCGTAGTTCCACGTAGCTCCACCGCCACCACGTCGTCATTCTGCCGGAGCTCTCCCTCGACCTCTCCTCCCTCCTTGCTGGTTCAAGGTGTTTGAGACGTCACCGGGCTGCACGTGTGTTGAACGCGAAGGTGCCATGACTCGGCACGTAGATCGGAATCACACCGTGATCTGAATCACTGCGAGTACAACTCCATGAACCGCATTCTAGTAACGCTTCCGCTTAGCGATCTTCAAAGGTATGAAGATGCTCTTCCCTCTTGCTCGTTGCTGGTCTCTCCATAGATAGATCCTATGGCATAGGAAAATTTTGAATTTACTATGTTACCCAACAGTGGCATCCGAGCCAAGGTTCTATGCGTAGATTCTATGCACGAGTAGAACAGAATAGTGATGGGCGCTGCTTTGGTCAATCGCTTGCCGTTACTAGTCTTATATTTTCCGGCGGTATTGTGGGATGAAGCGGCCCGGACCGACTTTACACGTACGCTCACATAAGACTGCTTACACCACCAGACATGCAAATGGTGCATAAGGTGGCTAGCGGGTGTCTGTCTCTCCCACTCTAGTCGGATTGGATTCGATGAAAAGGGTCCTTATGAAGGGTAAATAGCTTTCGCATATCAATGTTGTAGCTGTCACTTAGGTAAGAAGGCGTTCTTGCTAGAAACCCAAATCAGCCACGTAAAGCTTGCAACAACAATTAGAGGACGTCTAACTTGTTTTTGCAGGGTTTTCTATGTGATGTGATATGGCCAAAGGATGTGATGTTACATGTGTGATGTATGAGATTGATCATGTTCTTGTAATAGGATTCACGACTTGCATGTAGATGAGTACGACAACCGGCAGGAGCCATAGGAGTTGTCTTAATTTATTGTATGAGATGCAACGTCATGTGTTTATTACTTTACTTCATTGCTAACGGTTAGCTATAGTAGTAGAAGTAATAGTTGACGTGACAACTTCACGGAGACACAATGATGGAGATCATAGTGTCACGCCGGTGACGATGATGATCATGCGATGTCCCGAAGATGGAGATCAAAGGAGCAAAGATGAAAATGGCCATATCATGTCACTATATGATTGCATGTGATGTTTATCATGTTTTTCATCTCATTGCTTAGAACGACGGTAGCTAAATAAGATGATCCCTCATAAAATTTCGAGAAAGTATTTCCTTAAGTGTGCACCATTGCAAAGGATCGTTGTCTCGAAGCACCACGTGATGATCGGGTGTGATAGATTCTAACGTTCGCATACAACGGGTGTAAGCCAGTTTACACACGCAAAACACTTAGGTTGACTCGATGAGCCTAGCATGTATAGACACGGCCTTGAATATGGGAGACCGAAAGGTCGAACATGAGTCGTCTCGTTGATATGATCAGCATGGAGATGCTCACCATTGATGACTAGTCCATCTCACGTGATGATCGGACACGGGCTAGTCGACGTGGATCATGTAACACTTGGATGACTAGAGGGATGTCAATTTAAGTGGGAGTTCATTACATAATTTGATTAGATGAACCTGATTATCATGAACTTAGTCTAAAAGTTGTCTTTACAAATATTGTACATCCAATGGCCAACACACCTGTCAACCCGAATTTCAACGGGTTCCTAGAGAAAATAAAGCTGAAAGATGATGGCAGCAACTATGCGGATTGGGTCCATTGCTTAAAAATCATCCTTATTGCAGCCAAGAAGGCTCATGTCCTTGATGCGGTGCTAGGTGATCCCCCCGTTGGCCCGGCAGCCCAGGCTGTTCGGAACGCCTGGAGTCGTGGAGTGATGACTACTCTCTGGTTCAATGCGGCATGCTATTAAGTTTAGAACCGGGGCTCCAAAGGCGTTTTGAGCAACAGGGAGCATATGAGATGTTCTAGGAGCTGAAACTAGTTTTTTAGCATCATGCCTGGGTCAAGAGATATGATGTCTCCGACAAGTTATTTAGCTGTAAGATGGAGGAGAACAGTTCTGTCAGTGATCATATACTTAGAATGTCTGTGTTGCACGGTCGTCTAACTCAGCTTGGAGTCGAACTTCCGGATGATGCTGTCATTGACAGAATCCTCCAATCGCTTCCACCTAGCTATAAAAGCTTTGGGATGAACTACAACATGCAAGGGATGGATAGGACCATTCCCGAGTTGTACTCGATGCTGAAATCTGCAGAGGTAGAAATCAAGAAAGAGCATCAAGTGTTGATGGTCAATAAGACCACCAGTTTCAAGAAAGGCAAGGGCAAGAAGAACTTCAAGAAAGATGACAAAGTTTTTGCCCGCCCGGTAAGACAGTTGTTGGGAAGTAGAAAAAGAATGGACCCAAGCCTGAGACTGAGTGCTCCTGGTATTTGATACCAGTGCTGTTGCTCACATTTGCAACTCAAAGCAGGAACTGCGGAATAAACGAATGCTGGCTAAGGACGAGGTGACGATGCGCGTCCGGAATGATTCCAAGGTCGATGTGATCGCCGTCGGCACACTACCTCTACATCTACCTTCAGTGTTAGTTTAAAACCTTAATAATTGTTATTTAGTACCATCTTTGAGCATGAGCATTGTGTTAGGATCTTGCTTAATCCGAGATGGCTACTCATTTAAGTCAGAGAATAATGGTAGTTCTATTTATATGAGTGATAATGTTCTATGGTCATGCCCCCTGGTCAATGGTTTATTCTTGATGAATCTCGACCGCGATGTTACACATATTCATAGTGTGAGTACCAAAAGATGCAAGGTTGATAATTATAGTCCCACATACATGTGGCAGTGTCGCCTTGGTCATATCGGTGCAAAGCGCATGAAGAAACTCCGTATAGATGGACCTTTGGAGTCACTTGATTTTGAATCATATGACACATGCGAACCGTGCCTCATGGGCAAGATGACCAAGACTCCATTCTGTGGAATAATGGAGCGAGCAACCAACTTGTTGGAAATAATACATACCGATGTATGCGGTCCAATGAGCGTTGAAGCTCGCGGTGGCTATCGTTATGTTCTCACCCTCAGTGATGATTTAAGTAGATATGGATATGTCTACTTAATGAAGCACAAGTCTGAAACCTTTGAAAAGTTTAAGGAATTTCAGAGTGAGCTGGAGAATCAACACGACAAGAAAATAAAGTTTCTACGATATGATCGTGGAGGAGAATATTTGAGTCATGAGTTTGGCACACACCTACAGAATTGTGGAATTGTTTCACAACTCACACCGCCTGGCACACCGCAGCGCAACGGTGTGTATGAACGTCGTAATTGTACTTTATTGGATATGGTACGATCTATGATGTCTCTTACCAATTTACCGCTATCATTTTGGGGATATGCCTTGGAAAACGCAGCATTCACTTTAAATAGGGCACCGTCTAAATCCATTGAGACGACGCCATATGAATTATGGTTTGGAAAGAAACCTAAGCTATCGTTTTTGAAAGTTTGGGCCTGCGATGCTTATGTGAAGGAACTTCAACCAGAAAAGCTCAAACCCAAAGCGGAGAAATGTGTCTTCATAGGATACCCTAAATAAACTATTAGGTATACCTTCTACCTTAGATCCAAAGGCAAAGTGTTTGTTGCTAAGAACGGATCCTTTCTAGAGAAATAGTTTCTCTTGAAAGAAGTAAGTGGGAGGAAAATAGAACTTGATGAGGTAATCGTACCTCCTCTCGAATCGAAGAGTAGCGCAGTGCAAGAAATTGTTTCTGAGGCACCTGCACCGGCTAGAGATGAAGTTAATGATGATGATTATGACACTTCGGATCAAGTTGCTATTGAACCTCGAAGGTCGACAAGGGTATGCACCAGAGTGGTACGGCAACCCTGTCATGGAAATCATGTTGTTAGACAACAGTGAACCTTCGAACTATGAAGAAGCGATGGCGGGCCCTGATTCCAACAAATGGCTTGAAGCCATGAAATCTGAGGTAGGATCCATGTATGAGAACAAAGTATGGACTTTGGTGGACTTGCCCGATGATCAGCGAGCCATAGAAAATAAATGGATCTTTAAGAAGAAGACTGACGCGGACGGTAATGTGACTGTCTACAAAGCTCGGCTTGTCGCAAAGGGTTTTTGACAAATTCAAGGAATTGAGTACGATGAGACTTTCTCTCCCGTAGAGAAGCTGAAGTTAGTCCGAATCATGTGCCCCATTTCATGATTATAAAATTTGGCAAATGTACATCAAAACAACATTCCTTAATGGATATCTTAAGGAAGAGTTGTATATGATGCAACCGGAAGGTTTTGTCGATCCTAAGGGTGCTAACAAAATATGCAAGCTCCAGCGCTCCATCTATGGGCTGGTGCAAGCATCTCGGAGTTGGAACATTCGCTTTAATGAGGTGATTAAAGCGTTTGGGTTTATACATGTTTATGGAGAAGACTATATTTTCAAGAAAGTGAGTGAGAGCTCTCTAGCGTTTCTCGTACTATATGTGGATGACATATTGTTGATGGGAAATGATATAGAGTTATTGAAAAGCATAAAGGCCTACTTGAACAAAAGTTTTTCAATGAAGGACCTTAGAGAAGCTGCATACATATTAGGCATCAAGATCTATAGAGATAGATCAAGACTCCTCATAGGTCTTTTACAAAGTACATACCTTGACAAGATATTGAAGAAGTTCAATATGGATAAGTCAAAGAAGGGGTTCTTGCGTGTATTGCAAGGAATGAGATGGAGTAAGACTCAATGCCCGACCACGGCAGAAGAAAAAAAGAAGATGAGGACCATCCCCTACGCTTTAGCCGTAGGTTCTCTTATGTATGCCATGCTGTGTACAAGACCTGATGTGAACCTTGCCATAAGTTTGGTAGGGAGGTACCAAAGTGATCCCATTATGGAACACTGGACAATGGTGAAGAATGTCCTTAAGTACCTCAAAAGGACTAAGGAGATATTGTTGGGAACGTTGCATGGGAAACAAAAAATTTCCTACACACACGGAGACCTATCATGGAGGTGTCCATCTACGAGAGGAGATTAGATCTACGTACCCTTGTAGATCGCTAAGCGGGAAGCATTAAGAAACGCGATCGATGTAGTGGTACAGCTTCGTGATTCAAATCACCATCGTCCCACGATGCGTCCCACGATCCGTTTCGATCTAGCGCCGAACAGACGACACCTCCGCATTTAGCACACGTATATCTCGATGATGATCTCGGCCTTCTTGATGCAGCAAGAGAGACCGAGAACTAGATGAGTACTCTGGCAACGTGACGGCGCTTCGTTGGTGGTGATGATCTACTCGTGCAGGGCTCCGCCCGAGCTCCGCAGAAATCCGATCTAGAGGCAAAACTATGTGGAATATGTTTGAGTTGCACGTGGCAAAGTTGTGTCTCAAAAACCCTAAAACCACCAGTATCTATAGGAGAAGGGGAGGGCCTAGCCTTCGGCCACAAGGTCCCCAAGGGTGTGCCGGCTCAAGGGGGAGGAGGACTCCTCCAATTCGGTTTGGGAAGGAGGAGTCCACCTCTTCCTGCCCACGTCCCTCTTTCCCTTTTTTTTCTTTTCTTTGGCTTTTTTTCACTTGTGGTGCCATAGCCTTCTTGGGCTGGCTCCACCAGCACACTAAGGGCCGGTGCGCCACCCTAAGGCTACTGGGATAACTCCCGGGTGGGTGGGCCCCTCCTGGTGAACATCCGAAACCCATTCGTCACTCCTGGTACACAACGGGAAATGCCCGAAACTTTCCGGTGACCAAATGAAACCATCGTATATATCAATGTTCGTTTCATGACCATTCCGGAAACCCTCGTGATGTCTGTGATCTCATCCGGGACTCCGAACAACATTCGGTAACCACACATATAACTCAAGTATAGTAAAACATCATCGAACCTTAAGTGTGCAGACCCTGCGGGTTCGAGAACTATGTAGACATGACCCGAGACACTCCTCGGTCAATATCCAATAGTGGGACGTGGATGCGTGTCACACCCTATTTTTACTATCACTTATCTGTATTGTGAAAATCTGAGCTTGTTAATATTTTTTCGAAACTAAGGATGTAAGTGCCATGATTGTCATTGTATGCTTGTGAGTGTGATCATGTGATGGTAAAAACCCCATTTCACAATATTGAATTACTTCTAAAAACCTTTACTTGATTATAATCAAGGTGAACCCTACTTTGAGTTGCACTACTTGTCCCTGAAGGCAAGGTTGGTTTCTACTCAAAGTGGGTGATCTGATTTTAACATATCTTTATGTCACACCCTCTTTTTCACCATCAATGTTTTAAGTTGCAAAAATCAAGGCTTGTTAAAACTTTTTCTAATGATGTTGTGAATGCTATGAATGCCTTGTATGAATTTATGCTTGTTTGCTTGATGATCCAAAACCCATGATAAATTTATTTATTTTTAAAATGAATTTCCAAAACTCTTTTCTTTGACATCAGATCACCTCTACCTTGCTTGGGTTACACTACTAGCTCATGATGCCTAGTGGCACTCCCAACCAAAGTTGGTGATCTGAGCTCAAATACTATTATTATTTGCCAAAAATATTATTTAATGATTTAAAACTTTATTTTTCTATTTTAAATACATGTATGTTTCTAAGTCCAGTAATGATATTCCCACAAGGAAAAATGCTTCTCTGCCATAGAAAATTCTGAGTAAAATCATGGAAACTCAGAAGGACATATATTTTCCATATATAAGATTTTGAACCCTATTTTATATTATAATTATTTGAGTAAAACCCTCAAAACCATTCCTGTCTGTTTTAACCTTTTTAGATATTTCCAAAGGATATATTCCAAATAAAATCCCATTAAATTAAAGGAGCCTCCCCAAGCCATATTTGGTGCCCACATAAAATCTCACCTTGATCCAAGGTGGGGAAGGTTACCAAATAGGCCTAAAACCCTCTCTGTCCAGAATAGAGTTGGAACAACTCTACATAGCAATGTTTGTCCAATGGGGCTGAAACTTTACAGGGGTGTTTGGCACCTCAAATGAGGACTCCACACCAAAAATGAGATTTTCTAGACTGTGTTTAGTCAGGCTCCCTTTGGAGAGGACAGATCTAGCCACTTTGATGCATTTTCAAGTTTACAAAGCTAAACTTGTTCAATGGAGCTCAAAATTGGTGGAAACCCCTACTTTAACCCCAAGACCAAACTTGTTAAGTTGAAGTTCCGATGGTGGAGTGGAAGCACCCCAAACCACTGTCGAACACCTTCTGACAGTAAGGTAAAAACCCACCTAGCCACTGTTTTACCCAATGTCAGAGCCTCAAACTTGGTGTATTAGTGCCTTAGATCAACCTAAACACCCAGTCAACTGGCCCCTCCCTAGTTCAAAGCACAAGTGACAAGAACTTCAATTTGTGCCACAGATCAGGGCTGACAACACTAGTGAAACCTGTCCCCCTTGACCAGCCAGTGCTCTAACTAGCACACAACGGCTAGAAACACTCCCAGCAACACCCAGGACATGAGGGACACATTTAAAGTGCCCCAGAGCGCGCCAGCATGCCGTGGCATGCCAAAACTGCGCTCAGGGCGCGCTACAGGGAGCAGCCGAGAAGGGGACAACGTTCCCGACCGGTTCCAACCTCCCATGAAGTGTCCAAGACCTCCCCCGAACTGTCCAAGACCTCCACCGACAACCCCTCTGTGTAAAGAAGCCGCCATGGACCCTCCCCACCCACGCTAGATCTCGGGCGACGCGTGCCCGCGCGCACCCGACTCGACCAAGCATGCACAGATGCTGCAGCTCGACCCCACGCCTTCTCCCTCTGCGGCTGATGCATCAGAGCGTCCCAAACCACGTCCGAAGACTGTGGTTTCGAAGCCAGCTCCCCACTGTGCACGTACGCGCGCCATAGTGAGTCACCGGCGCACCGTGTCGGCTCACCCAAAACGGTGCCTGGAATAGTGTTCAGTTTGTCCACACCCAAAACGGGTGACCTAACCCAGAGGGTTGGTCTTGACTCCACTGTTATTCGGCGGGTTGGAAACTGGCTTGGTGTTGACTTGAGGTTGATAATTCTGACGGAATACCGGGGTCTTGTACTGCTGCTGCTGATAGTTGGGCCTCGTAGGTGCTGACAGACATGGTCTCGGTCTTGCATTAATGGGTCCTCCACTTCCTATCATCTTGCGCTAGCGGGTGTCGTCCATTGCACGACGCTTGTCTTCCAGCATAAGTGCCTTGTTAACCAGGTCGCTGAAGGTCTTGTAGTCGCAAAGTACCAACTGGTATTGCAGGGACTACTGCAACCCTTCCATGAAGCGTTCCACCTTAGTAGTCTCAGTGTTAACATCCTCAGGGGCATACCTCGACAAGAGGTTAAACTTCTGCTGATATTCCTTAACAGTTCCACTGCCCTGCCTCAAGGCTCAGAATTCCCGCTTCTTGATGGTCATCATTCCTGGTGGAATATGAGCCACACGGAATTCTTCCTTGAACATTGCCCAAGTGATGACTTGCCCAAATCGCATGATCTGGAAACCATACCACCAAGCCCTGGCGGTGCCGGCATAAAGGACCTTCTCACGTTCATCGGTGCACTTGACCAGCGCAAGGAGGTCTTCAATAGTGCGAATCCTGTCATCGGCATGCAATGGTTCAGTCGTCTCTGTGAATACGGGTGGTGTAGTCCGCATAAACTCGGAGAGAGTAGAGCGGCCATTGCCATTCCCGTTCCGCGGCGGGTTGTTCACTAGGACTTGAGCCAGCTACTGAATAGCGACATTCTTGGCTTGACGCTCCTCGTGAAGAGCATGAAGGAACTGAGCCATAGTCAAGTTCTCAGTAGGAGGTGGCGGAGGAACATTGCCAGACTGCTCATGGTGATCTCCAGCATGAGCTTCTCCTTCGGTTCCCTGCGGCTGACCTGAGGAGGCAGTGCCGGGGTTGTTGAAGGTGCTATTGCGGGTTGCGTTCACCATCCTGTCATGGAAACAGACAGGTCAATATTCCACCTTGCTTGAAACCACAAGGGTTTGCTATAGTAAGAGGGGGTCCAAATGTGTGCTAGTGCGAGTTTTTAAAACCAAAATCATGGAAACGGAATTTGCATTCATTGAAAACAAATGACATAGTCGCGTACAGGCTGCCTAAGGTAGAATGCAGCTTACATCATACACACTCATAATTTGAAAGATCGGATACATGGATTCCCTAAGCTTAGGGGTACTCCTAGTTGCCTATGCTGAAATCCTACGCGGCGGACTGCTCGGTCTCATAGGTGGGTTCGGCAGGATCTTCGTCTTCGTCGGTGTCTTCTTCCTTAAAAGGAGTGGAAGAAAGAAGCAGTACATCACGACGTCTCTTAGGTGAGGCGGCGAAGAGCTCAGTATACTCTTCCGCTGTCATGCAGCGACTCTGAAGAGGGACAGCCCGGATCGGTAGCACACCACCCCTGGTAGCGACACCGGCCCTTCCTTCAGCTGCACCTACTTTCTTCACCTTGCAATTCTTCATCTTCTCGGTGTGAAGTAGGCCCTTGACTTGGTGTAGTTCTTGGCGAAGCTTCGTTGATTCCTTAACAAGAAGGTGCGTTAGGGTGTCGGATGAGAGACTGAAGTAGGTCTGAAACCTTAATGGCATCCCGTCCTCAGACGATGGGGTGAGTGTCCAACTCCCGTCCACTCCTTCCTTAAGAAAAGGTACGTGACGAGTAGCGGGCTCATCAGCCATCTCAGGGAGGATATCGTGGAGACGCACGAGCGCCTCTCGTGCGGCTGTCTCCACTGCCAGCATCAGTTTCCCCATTTGTGGTCCTTCAAACAACCAACTAGATGGGGAGTCATTAGCCTTCACTATTACGTCCACGTGATATTCCTTGGTGTCGGCGTTGACCCAGTGCTCCTGGTAGAGGAAGATGGGCGTGTGGCGTACGTGTCACCTCTCGAGACTATCCACCAGGAGTAGGGGAAATCCGGTCTCCAGAAGCGTCTCAGGTACGGCGACCATCTACAACATATAGGAGAGAGAGAGAGTCAGAAGGTTTTAGGTGCAAAATCGTGTAAGGCTGGTGTACTAATCGTTTTCGGCTAACGTCCATGCTACCTAAGGCTTCCTATAGTCGGGATGGCTCTAATACTAGTTCTGTGGGGACCCCGAGTGGTAAGTCGAGATCGCCGTGCCTAGTGATCCATAGGATCAATGCTCACTAAACACAGATACTGAATAATAGAGTCTTACATCGAAATACCGAATATTACATCAAATGACCGAAGGGTTAGGTTCACAAACAGGGCCTAAGGGCAAAAAAATGGGCACAACAGGTAGCGGAAACTAATAAGGGCTAAGCGGGTGCCCATGCCATCAAGCCGAACACTATTCCAGGCAGTGTCCCAACCTTACCAGTACGACCACGTTACCCCTTTTCGGAAATGGGATTATATTTATGATGTGTCGACCGTCCCAACCTTACCAGAACGACCACGTTACCCCTTTATGGGACGGCGCTTTGTTGATTACTCTGGTCGGTACTAGCAAAGAGCCACATTACTAGCAGCGGGAATGAGATTGTCGTCAGTCTCGTGATGGGGTCGTGCTAGGTAGGACGACTATGCCGTTATTATGAGTTCCAGGCACACCGTTGGTCCCCGGATGGTTCATACTGTCCAGAGTCGATGCTCATAACACGTAGAACATGTGGGCTGGGTACCAATCGAGTGGACCTCTTTGTCTAGTATCGTCAGGGAAAATATAATGATCGGGTACTAACCTCGGGTATATGTGATATACCGCGACTTGTGGATGACACGGAAGTTTCCCGGATCTCGTGGGTCCAGCGTACTACCTCTATAGAGTGTCAAACTATTTGAATAGCCGTGTCCACGGTCAAGGACAGTTGGGTAATCCCGCTTAAACTACGTACATTGTTTCCGCATAAACCAAGTGTGAGTGAGTGTGTGTGTGGTGTTAAAAAGGTGTTAATATAATAATATGACCAAGTTCGGTGACTTGGCATATAGGGTGAACCCGGATGGTTTAGCCCTCAACTGGTACATTAAGGAAACGACCAAGTTCGATAACTTGGCATATAGGGTGAACTCGGATGGTTCAACCCTTAGCAGATATGTTGATATCTCTAACCTGTTCTTCAAAAGTAATTATTTAACTTGATGCATATTCATGATCATTCCACCCAGATGAGTTATACTAGAAAATGCATGATATTGTTATCCTTCACTTTCATTGTTCGTATCAGGGGCTGTTTGCGAGTACATTCAAAGTACTCATTGGCTTCCACTTGTTATATTGTTGACCAGACAAGGAAGGACCGGAGTTTGGCGATGAGTACGTCTTTAGAGACGGACCTGCGATCTAGGACGCTTCCTAGTCAGAATTCATGTCGGTGTAGGCTTGATGGCATGGGCACCCGCTTAGCCCTTATTAGTTTCCGCTACCCGTTGTGCCCATTTTTTTGGCCTTAGGCCCTGTTTGTGAACCTGACCCTTCGGTCATTTGATGTAATATTCGGTATTTTGATGTAAGACTCTATTATTCAGTATCTGTGTTCAGTGAGCATTGATCCTTTGGATCACTGGGCACGGCGATCTCGACTTACCAGTCGGGGTCCCCACAGAACTAGTATTAGAGCCATCCTGACTATAGGAAGCCTTAGGTAGCATGGACGTTAGCCGAAAACGATTAGTACACCAGCCTTACACGATTTTGCACCTAAAACCTTCTGATTCTCTCTCTCTCCTATATCTTGTAGATGGCCGCCGTACCTGAGACGCTTCTAGAGACCGGCTTTCCCCTACTCCTGGTGGATAGTCTCGAGAGGTGCCACGTATGCCGCACGCCCATCTTCCTCTACCACGAGCACTGGGTCAATGCCGACACGAAGGAATATCATGTGGACGTGATAGTGAAGGCTAATGACTCCCCGTCTAGTTGGTTCTTTGAAGGACCACAAATGGGGAAACTGATGCTAGCAGTGGAGACAGTCGCACGAGAGGCGCTCATGCGTCTCCACGATATCCTCCCCGGGATGGCTGATGAGCCCGCTACTCGTCACATACCTTTTCTTAAGGAAGGAGTGGACGGGAGTTGGACACTCACCCCATCGTCTGAGGACGGGATGCCATTAAGGTTTCAGACCTACTTCAGTCTCTCAACCGACACCCTGACGCACCTTCTGGTTAAGGAATCAACGAAGCTTCGCCAAGAACTACACCAAGTCAAGGGCCTTCCTCACACCGAGGAGATGAAGAATCGCAAGGTGAAGAAAGTAGGCGCACCTGAAGGAAGGGCCGGTGTTGCTACCAGGGGTGGTGTGCTACCGATCCGGGTTGTCCCTCTTGAGAGTCGCCGCCTGACAGCGGAAGAGTATACTGAGCTCTTCGCCGCCTCACCTAAGAGACGTCGTGATGTACTGCTTCTTTCTTCCACTCCTTTTAAGGAAGAAGGCACCGACGAAGACGAAGATCCTGCCGAACCCACCTATGAGACCGAGCAGTCCTCCGCGTAGGATTTCAGCATAGGCAACTAGGAGTACCCCTAAGCTTAGGGAATCCATGTATCCGATCTTTCAAATTATGAGTGTGTATGATGTAAGCGGCATTCTACCTTAGGCAGCCTGTACGCGACTAGGTCACTTGTTCTCAATGAATGCAAATTCCGTTTCCAGGATTTTGGTTTTAAAAACTCGCACTAGCACACATATGGATCCCCTCTTACTAGAGCAAACCCTTGTGGTTTCAAGCAATGTGGAATATTGACCTGTCTGTTTCCATGACAGGATGGTGAATGCAACCTGCAATAGCACCTTCGGCAACCCCGACACTGCCTCCTCAGGTCAGCCGCAGGGAACCAAAGGAGAAGTTCACGCTGGAGGTCACCATGAGCAGCTTGGCAATGTTCCTCCGCCACCTCCTACCGAGAACTTGACTATGGCTCAGTTCCTTCATGCTCTTCGCGAGGAGCGTCAAGCCAACAATGTCGCTATTGAGTAGCTGGCTCAAGTCCTAGTGAACAACCCGCCGCGGAACGGGAATGGCAATGGCCGCTCTACTCTCTCCGAGTTTATGCAGACTACGCCTCCCATATTCACAGAGACGACTGAACCATTGGATGCCGATGACTGGATTTGCACTATTGAAGACCTCCTTGCGCTGGTCTAGTGCACCGATGAACGTGAGAAGGTTCTTGATGCCTCTCACAGTATCGGAGGCACCGCCAGGGCTTGGTGGGATGGTTTCCTGATCATGCGAGCTGGGCAAGTCATCACTTGGGCAATGTTCAAGGAAGGATTCCGCATGGCTCATATTCCGCCAGGAATGATGACCATCAAGAAGGGGGAATTCCGAGCCTTCAGGCAGGGCAGTGGAACTGTTAAGGAATATCTGCAGAAGTTTAACCTCTTGTCGAGGTATGCCCCTGAGGATATTAACACTGAGACTGCTAAGGTGGAACGCTTCATGGAAGGGTTGCAGCAGTCCCTGCAATACCAGTTGGTACTTTGCGACTGCAAGACCTTCAGCGACCTGGTTAACAAGGCACTTATGCTGGAAGACAAGCGTCGTGCAATGGACGACACCCGCTAGCGCAAGCTGATAGGCAGTGGAGGACCCATTAATGCAAGACCGAGACCATGGCAGTCAGCACCTGCGAGGCCCAACTATCAGCAGCAGCAGTACAAGACCCCGGTATTCCGTCAGAATTATCAACCTCAAGTCAACACCAAGCCAGTTTCCAACCCGCCGAATAACAGTGGAGTCAAGACCAACCTTCCGGGTTAGGTCACCCATTAGGTCACCCGCAATCAGCAGTTCAACAGCAGGGGGCGGATCAACCACATCACCACCGAAGAGGCGCAGGAAGACCTGGACTGCATTCTGGGTACGTTCCTCGTCAACTCCACCCCAGCTATAGTGTTGTTTGATTGTGGTGCTTCGCATTCTTTTGTTACTCAAAGGTTTGCGGAGAAGTGTGGTTTAAAACCCACTCTGCTTCGTGGGCAGATGACAATTCAAACCCCGGGAGCAGTGTTGAGGACCAATCTAGGGTGTAGAAGGGTCGAGATAGTTATCAATGGGACGAGCTTCTTGGCAGACCTCATTGTGCTTAAGTCGCAAGGCTTAGAAGTAATTCTCGGTATGGATTGGCTGGCCAAGCACCAAAGTCTCTTGGACTGTGCCAACAGGGCCATTACCATGACAAGCGACCAAGGGGTCAAAGTCAAGTATGTCTCTGAGCCGGTATCAGCTGAAGTACCTCGAATCAACAGCTTATCCGAGGTAGAGCTCGACCAAGTGCCTGTAGTCTTTCCTGACGAGCTACCTGGAATGCCTCCTGACCGAGACATTGAGTTCATCATCGAGATCATGCCCGGGTGAAGGCCTATTTATAAGAATCCTTACAGGATGGGATCCGAGGAGCTAGCAGTGCTGAAGAAGCAGCTGGATGAGCAACTCACGAAAGGATTCATTCGTCTCAGTGCATCACCTTGGGGATCACCTGTTCTGTTTGTATCAAAGAAGGATGGTACCATTCGACTCTGCGTCGATTACCGTTCTCTCAACGAAGTCACAATCAAGAACAAGTACCCACTCCCCAAGATAGAAGACCTGTTTGACCAGTTAAATGTAGCTAAGGTATTCTCCAAGATCGATCTTCGATCCGGATATTACCAGTTGAAGGTTCGACCCGAGGACATACCCAAGACTGCATTCATGACCCGATACAGTCTCTATGAGTGCACAGTCATGTCCTTCGGATTGACAAATGCCCCAGCTTACTTCATGTACCTCATGAACAAGGTCTTCATGGAGTATTTGGATAAGTTTGTCGTCGTATTCATCGATGACATACTAATCTTCTGAAAATCCGAAGAAGAGCATGAACAACACTTGAGGTTAGTTCTGGGAAAGCTTTGAGAGCACCAACTGTATGCCAAGTTTACCAAGTGCCAATTCTGGCTGAACGAAGTTGGATTTTTGGGTCATATCATGACGGCAAGCGGATTGGCAGTAGATCCATGCAAGATTACCAAAGTGACCAACTGGGAATCGCCGAGAGACATGAAGGATGTCAGGAGTTTCCTCGGGCTCGCGGGATACTACCGCAAGTTCGTAGAGGGATTCTCCAGCGTTGCTCGACCTATGACTCAGCTTTTGAAGAAAGGTCGGAAGTTCAAGTGGACACCAGCGTGTGAAGCGAGCTTCCAAGAGTTGAAGAAAAGACTAACTGCCGCCCCGGTACTAGCTGCCCCGGACATCAACAAGGAGATTGTGATTTACTGTGATGCCTCCGGAACCGGACTCGATGGAGTCTTAATGCAAGATGGCAGAGTCGTGGCGTACTTGTCACGGCAACTGCGTCCGCATGAGGAGAACTACACCACCCATGATCTCGAGTTAGCAGTCGTAGTGCATGCCTTGAAGACATGGCGACATTACCTTCGGGGGAAGCGATGTGAAATATACACGGACCACAAGAGTCTGAAATATATCTTCACCCAAAGGGAGCTAAATATGAGGCAACGAAGATGGCTTGAGTTAATCAAGGGTTACGACCTCAGCATTCAGTACCACCCTGGTAAGGCAAACATGGTAGCCGATGCTTTAAGCCGGAAGGCTGGCAGCTTGAACGTCATGCTCAAGGAAAGGGTACCCACCTTGTATTAAGAGATGGAAAGCTTCGGGCTGGAGTTAGTCGAACCAGGATACCTGGCCAACCTCGAAGTCAGATCGACTCTGGCTGATGATATGAAGGAAGCCCAGAAGGGACACAAGAGTATTGAAGGCCTCAAGAAGAAGATACGGAAAGGCAAGGCCCTAGGGTTCTTGGTTGATGATCAAGGAGTGGTGTCGTACGGAAACACTTATGCGTGCCCAACAAGGCCGAACTCAAGGACTTGATCCTGCAAGAGTCCCATGACACGCCATACTCCATCCATCCCGGTGGTACCAAGATGTATCAATACCTCCGAGAACAATTATGGTGGTATGGCATGAAGAGAGAAATAGGCTCCTACGTTGCCAAGTGTGATGTATGCCAGCGGGTCAAGGCTGAGCATCAGCGACCTGCCGGGCTGCTACAGCCTCTTCAAGTGCCAGAATGGAAATTGGACTAGGTCGGCATGGACTTCATCACCGGACTACCCCGATCAAGAAGGGGTCATGACACCATATGGGTCATCGTCGACCACTTAACTAAGGTGTCTTATTTCATTCCGGTCAACACCACCTACGGGGGCGACAAGTTGGCTAGCCTCTACATTGAGCCCATCGTTAGCCTCCATGGAGTTCCTAAGGAGATCGTGTCCGACCGCGACACGCAGTTCACCTCAAGATTCTGGAAGAAGTTTCAAGAAGCTCTCGATAGCAAGCTCTCTTTCAACATGGCTTTCCACCCGCAGACGGGCGGACAGACCGAGAGGGTAAACCAGATAGTCGAGGACATGCTTCGCGCGTGTGTCTTGGCTCATGGTGCGAAATGGGAAGACTGTCTGCCGTTTGCTGAGTTCTCATACAACAACAGCTACCAGTCGAGTCTTCAAATGGCCCCATTCGAGGTGTTATATGGGCGAAAGTGCCGCACCCCACTCAATTGGTCTGAAACCGGAGAAGGACTAGTTTTTCGGCCAGAAGCGCTGCAGGAAGCAGAAAGAAAGGTGCAACTTGTCCAGGAAAACCTGAAGGCAGCTAAGTCATGACTGAAGAGCTATGCGGACTCCCACCGCAAGGATGTGGAGTTCGTTCCCGGAGACCAGGTGTACCTACGCGTTACGCCCCTCAAGGGAACCAAGCGTTTCCACGTCAAGGGGAAGCTAACCCCAAGGTTTATTGGACCCTTCAAGATCGCGGCAAGGCGCGGGGAAGTGGCTTATCAGCTAGAGCTACCCGTAGAACTTTCGGGTGTGCACAACGTGTTCCACGTGTCACAGCTCCGGAAGTTCTTACAAGTGCCGAACCGTTCTGATCCTTGCAAGGACATTGACAACCAAGCTGTTGACCTTCAACCGGACCTTACCTATCGCGAGAAGCCGATTCGCATTCTGGATGAAGTAGAGAATTGCACCAGAAGCCGCACCATCAAGTATTTCAAGGTTGAGTGGAGCAACCATACCGAAGCAGAACCAACATGGGAACGTGAAGACTATCTCCGATCGGAATTTCCAGAGCTATTTAACGCCTAGCTTAGGAATATCGGGGACGAGATTCTTGTAAGAGGGATAGGTCTGTCACACCCTGTTTTTCACCACCAATGTTTTAAGTTGCAAAAATTAGGGCTTGTTAAAACTTTTTCTAATGATGTTGTGAATGCTATGAATGCCTTGTATGAATGTATGCTTGTTTGCTTGATGATCCAAAACCCATGATAAATTTATTTATTTTTAAAACGAATTTCCAAAACTCTTTTCTTTGACATCACATGACCTCTACCTTGCTTGGGTTACACTACTAGCTCATGATGCCTAGTAGCACTCCCAACCAAAGTTGGTGATTTGAGGTCAAATACTATTATTATTTGCCAAAAACATTAATTTTTTATTTTAAATACATGTCTGTTTCTAAGGCCATGAATGATATTCCCACAAGGAAAAATGCTTCTCTGCCTTAGAAAATTCTGAGTAAAATCATGGAAACTCACAAGGACATATATTTTCCATATATAAGATTTTCAACCCTATTTTATATTATAATTATTTGAGTAAAACCCTGAAAACCATTCCTGTATGCTTTAACCTTTTTAGATATTTCCAAAGGCTATATTCTAAATAAAATCCCATTAAATTACAGGAGCCTCCCCAAGCCATATTTGGTGCCCACATAAAATCTTACCTTGATCCAAGGTGTGGAAGGTTACCAAATAAGCCTAAAACCCTCTCTGTCCAGAATAGAGTTGGAACAACTCTACATAGCAAAGTTTCTCCAATGCGGCTGAAACTTTACAGCGGTGTTTGGCACATCAAATGAGGACTCCACACCAAAAATGAGATTTGCTAGTCTCTGTTTAGTCACACTCTCTTTGGAGAGGACAGATCTGGCCACTTTGATGCATTTTCAAGTTTACAAAGCTAAACTTGTTCAATGGAGCTCAAAATTGGTGGAAACCCCTACTTTAACCCCAAGACCAAACCTGTTAAGTTGCAGTTCCAGTGGTGCAGTGGAAGCACCCCAAACCACTATCAAACACCTTCTGACAGTAAGGTAGAAACCCACCTAGCCACTGTTTTACCGAATGTCAGAGCCTCAAACTTGGTGTATTAGTGCCTCGGATCAACCTAAACACCCAGTCTACTGGCCCCTCCCTAGTTCAAAGCACAAGTGACAAGAACTTCAATTTGTGCCACAGATCAGGGCTGACAACACTAGTGAGACTTGTCCCCCTTGACCAGCCAGTGCTCTCACTAGTACACAACAGCTAGAAACACTCCCAGCAACACCCATGACATGAGGGATACGTCTAAAGTGCCCTAGAATGCGCCAGCATGCCGTGGCATGCCAAAACTGCGCTCTGGGCGCGCTACAAGGAGCAGCCGAGAAGGGGACGACGCTCCCGGCCGGTTCCAACCTCCCCCGAAGTGTCCAAGACCTCCCCTGACAACCCCTCTGTGTAAAGCAGCCGCCAGGGACCCTCCTCCCCCGTGCTAGAGCTCGGGCGACGCGTGCCCACACGCACCCGACTCGGCCGAGCATGCACAGACGCTACGGCTCGACCCCACGCCTTCTCCCTCTGCGGCCGATGCTTCAGAGCATCCCAATCCACGTCCGGAGACCGTGGTTTCGCAGCCAGCTCCCCACTGTGCACGCACGCACGCCACGGTGAGTCACCGGCGCACCGAGTCGGCTCACCATCGCGAGCCTATAAATAGGCCTCCCCGGCACCTCATCACCCCTCCAGCAGCCTCTGCACGACCACTAGCTCCTCCTAGCCACCCAATCGAGCTCGCAGAGCCCTGGTGCTTGAGATCGACTGAGGCCCCTCCGCCTCGGACCTCCTGTCGATCTCCGGCTACACGGCGGCTCCTGCGACACTCGACCCACCAGAGCACTCCCCTCGACACCACGAAGCTTTCCCCTAACTTCCCCGAGCAATTCTGTGCCCCTAGCTACCAGTTCAACCACGTCCCGAAACCCCTCCGCCGCGGCGACCTCGTCGCCGGCGACTCCGAGCCTCTTCGGCGCTGTCCCGACCACCTGCAGGTAGGCGGAGGCACGCTGAACTCATTCCTGCCCTTAGCTAGGCCATGGACGACGGTAGCCTCGCCGGAGTTCATCTCCTCCTCCCTGGCCGGAGGTAGGGGAAGAACCTGACAGGTGGGCTCCACCTGTCGGCGTCCTGGAGCTGCCCCGCGTGCAGCCACAGCCGCTGACCCCAGGGGCCCGCACGTCAGGTTCAAACCTGGCGCGCGCGCTTGGCAGTCTTCTCGCTGGCTGGGCTGGCCTGCTTCCCAGCTCAGCCTTTCGCCTTTTTCTTTTATTTTTAAAACAGAGACTAAAAGGATTTTTGTAAAAATAACTACCAAGTGGAAAAATATAATTCTTCCACTGAAATTTTTCTAAAAATGAGTAGTATTTGATTCTCCCATTGTTGACATTTTCCAAAAGCATAATCTGTTTTAAATAATATAAAGGCATTAAAAGCAATAGTTTGCCCCTGTTTAGTAGTTAATAAAAATGCTTAGCTAGTAAAAACTAAGAGAAGATATTTTTCAAAGTAACAACCTGAATTTAACCACGTTTTGCAACATTTTCAAAAGTGATTTTTTTTGTCTGAGCTATTTCTTATTTATTCTATTCTCGACGATAGAATTACCGAGTGACGAAGGATTCGGAGCGGAAGACCTCGAAGACCACGGATACCTAGCTGACCAAGGCAAGCAACCCTTTGACCATGACTTAAGCATATGAATTGATGCATGCTAGAATAGAAAGTACTTTTCCGTTGCATGTGATCATAGTGTCGGTTCATCATTGGTGTGCTAGTACCGAAGGCTTCTTCGAGGCACTTGCAATGATGGTGATATTATACATATGGCTCCTTGGAGCACAAGCATGATGAGGTTGACCCTACCATCTATGAGGATCATGCTACTATCATGTTGACTAGTAGAGTTAGAGAACCATTGCATTGAGCTTGACCCTACCCCTTGAGGGTCATCTAGTACCATGTTGACAAGTAAAGATAGAAGTATATTATCATGAGCATGTTGTTGTCATAAAATAAGAGTTTAGGAAAACCCCGTCGGGTGCCACTAATGCCTGAGGGTGATGATGAGTTGGTGGTCACTTTTGGTGAAGTGCTGCACCGGTGTTTTGCGTGAGTATGGTTTCGGAAATGGGATTAGATTTATGATGTGTCGACCGTCCCAACCTTACCAGTACGACCACGTTAGCCCTTTATGGGACGAGGCTTTGTTGATTACTCTGGTCGGTACTAGCAAAGAGCCACATTACTAGTGGCGGGAGTGATTGTCGTCACTCTCGTGATGGGGTCGTGCTAGGTAGGACGACTACGCCATTATTATGAGTTCATGGCACACCGTTGGTCCCTGCATGGTTGATACTGTCCAGAGTCAGTGCTCGTAAGACGTACAGCATGTGGGCTGGTTACCAATTGAGTGGACCTCTTTGTCTAGTATCGTTAGGGGAAAGATAATGATCTGGTACTTACCTCGGGTATATGTGATATACCGCGAGTCGTGGATGACAGGAAGTTTCTCGGATCTCGTGGGTCCAGCGTACTACCTCTGCAGAGTGTCAAACTATTCGAATAGCCGTGTCCACAGTCAAGGACAGTTGGGTAATCCCGCTTAAACTACGTCCAGCGTTTCCTCATAAACCAAGTGTGAGTGAGTGTGTGTGTGGTGTTAAAAAGGTGTTAATATAATAATACGTCCAAGTTCGGTGACTTGGCATATAGGGTGAACCCGGATGGTTTAGTCCTCAACTGGGACATTAAGGAAACGACAAAGTTCGATAACTTGGCATATAGGGTGAACTCGGATGGTTCAGCCCTTAGCAGATATGTTGATATCTGCAACCTGTTCTTCAAAATTAATTCTTTAACTTGATGCATATTCATGATCATTCCACCCAGATGAATTATACAAGAAAATGCATGATATTGTTATCCTTCACTTTCATTGTTCGTATCATGGGCTGTTTGCGAGTACATTCAAAGTACTCATTGGCTTCCCACTGGTTATATTATTGACCAGACAAGGAAGGACCGGAGTTTGGCGATGAGTACGTCTTCGGAGACGGACGTGCGATCTAGGACGCTTCCAAGTCAGAATGCATGTCGGTGTAGGCTTGATGGCATGGGCACCCGCTTAGCCCTTATGAGTTTCCGCTACCCGTTGTACCCGTTTTATTTGTCCTTAGGCCTTGTTTGTGAACCTGACCCTTCGGTCATTTGATGTAATATTCGGTATTTGGATGTAAGACTCTATTAGTCAGTATCTGTGTTCAGTGGGCATTGATCCTTGGGATCATTGGGCACGGCGATCTCGACTTACCAGTCGGGGTCCCCACACTTTATATTCCAAAACCACAAAAATAATTGTTTTTATAATTGTTTTCTTAATTTAATTGCATGTCCATTTCTGAGTCCAGAATAGGTATTCCTACATGGAGAAATACTTCTCTGCCTTAGAAAAATCTAATTAAATTTGGTGATAATCAGAAGGACATATATTTTCCATACATAAGATTTTTAACCCTATTTTATATCATAATTGTTGAATAAAACCAGGAAAGCTTTTTCTGTCTGTTTTGACCTTTTGAAATATTTCCAAAGGAAATATTCTCAATAAAATCCTAGAAAATTCCAGTGGTATCCCTAAGCCATATTTGGTGTCCACATAAATTTTCACCTTGATCCAAGGTGATTAAGGACCCCAAATAACCCAAAAACCCCTTGTGTCCAGAATCAAGTTAGAGCAACTCTATATAGCAAAGTTTATCCAATAAGGCTGAAACTTTGCAGGAGTGCCTAATACCTCATATGAGGGTTCCACACCAAAAAAGGGATTTGTGGGACTTAGTTTGCCCACACTCTCTTTGGAAGGGACAAATCAGGTCATATTGGAGTGTTTTCAAGTTTACAAAGCTAAACTTGTCCAATGGAGCTCAAACTTGCTGAAACCCCATGTTTTAGAACCAAACCCAAAACTGTTAAGTTGCAGCACAAGTGGTGTGGTGCAACCCCCTCAAATCACTGTCGAGCATCTTCTGACAGATGGGAAAAAGCCATCTTAGCCACAGTGAAACCCAACCCCTTTGCTCCAAACTTATAGATTAGGTGTCCAGTATCCATATCTAACCCCAGTCAACTGGCCCCTCACTGGTTCAAAGTGGAAAGGCCAAACACCCAAATTTAAGCTTCAGTTCAAGGCTGACAGCACCAGCATTTCTTGTCTCCCTTGACCAGCCGAAGCTCCCAAAACACCCAAACGGCTAGCCACACTCCCAGCCAGTGCTAGGACACACTAGACATGTCCAAAGTGCCACACAACATACCATCATGCCATGATATGCCAAAACTGCGCTCTGGGCGCGCTACAGGAAGCCACCGAGATGGGGGCGACGCTCTCGGCCAGTTCCAGCCTCCCCCGTGGTGTCCAACCTCTTCCCCGACAAGCCCTCTACGTCGAGCAAGCCTCAAGGCCCCTCCTCTCCCGCGTTAGAGTTCGTGCGACGCATGCCAGCACGCACCAGAACCGGCCAAGGTTGCATGTCCATGGGTGTCCGACTTCCCCCTCTCTCCCTCTGTAGCAGATGGCTTTGGTAGTCCAAAACCATGTCCAGAGACCGTGGTTTCGGCCCCAGCCTCCCTCTGCACCCCCATGCGCGCCAAAGTGAGTCACCAGCGCTCCCGAATCGGCTCATCATCGCGGGCCTATAAATAGCCCCCCCCCTCGCTCCAACACCCCTCAGATAGCTCCACCACGATCACTTGTACCTCCCTAGCCATCCCAGCAACCCAGCAAATACCCGGTGCTCGAGATCGACCGAGGCCCCAATGTCTCGGAGCTCTGGTTGATCTCCGACTACACGACAGCTCCTGCGTCCCTCGACCCACTAAACTAATCCCCTTAGCCCCACGAAGCTTTCCCCCAACTCGCTCGAGCATTTCCGTGTCTCAAGCCACCTCCTCGACCATCTCCCGAAACTCCTCTGCCAAGGCCTCCTCGTCGCCGGCGAACCCCTGCCTCTCCGACCTTTTTCCGACCACCAGCAGGTAGGTGATAGCAAGGCGAACCCATTCCAGTCCTCGTTGGGGCTTGAGAGCGTAGGCAACCTCGCCGACGTGCTCCTCCTCCTGTGTGGCCAGAGGTGGGAGACAACCCCGACAGGTGAGCCCCACCTGTCGGTGGCCCAGCCTCCTCCCCCGTGCTGCCCACAGGCACTGACCCAGGTCCTTGCACGTCACGTTCAAACCTCAGGCGCGCGCACCTGGGCAAGCTGTCGGCTGGCCATGGCCCAGCCCAGCTCCAGGCCGAGCCACGCCAGGAGTTAGCCAATTTTCTTTTTATTTTTAAAACCTGGTTTCTAAGATTTTTATAAAAACATTTAACCAGTGTAAAAATATGATTCTTTCACTATTATTCTTCTAAAAAATATGTAGTATTTAATAAAATGAATGAATGAATTTTCCTACAACTAATCTATTTTACAATAATAAAAAGGACTAAATTGAAATAGTTTTGCTTGTGTTTGGTTAATTTTCAAAATGTTCCTTCAAGAGAAACTGAGGCCAATATTTTTCAAAATGATAACTTAGATTTATAAGTAATAAAGAACATTTTTAAAATGGCTTTGTGATCCGTTCCTATGTGAGCTATTTCTTATTTATTGTTTTCTCGACGATAGAAAATCCGAGTGACGAGGGAATCAGAGCGGAAGACCTAAGATCCTGGATACCTAGCTGACCAAGGCAAGCAACCCTTTGACCATGACTGAGCATATGTTACTTTGCATGATTAAGATAGCAAGTATTTCCGTTGCATATGATCATAAGTGCCGGTAATCATTCGATATGATTTTACCGATGGCTCCCCCGGAGCACATGCATTGAGCTTGACCCTACCCCTTGAGGGTCTTGCTAATACCATGTTGACAAGTAAAGATAGCAGTAGTATAACCATGAGCACATTGATGACATAAAGCAAGAGTTTATGAAAACCCCGTCGGGTGCCACTAATGCCCGAGCGTGATGATGAATTAGGTGGTCACTTTTGGTGAAGTGATGCACCCGGTATTTTGTGTGGGTATGGTTTCGGAAAGGGGATTATGATGTGTCGACCATCCCAACCTTACCAGTATGACCACGTTACCCCTTATGGGACGGGGCTATGTTAATTACTTTGGTCGGTGCTAGCAAAGACCCACATTACTAGTGGCCGGAGTGATGTGTGGTCACTCTCGTGATGGGGTCGTGCCAGGTAGGACGACTATGCCATTTTTATGAGTTCTAGTCACACCGTTGGTCCCCGCATGGTTGGTACTGTCCAGAGTTGGTGCTCGTAAGACGTGCAACATCTGGCCTAGGTACCAATTGAGTGCACCTCTTTGTCTAGTATCGTCAGGGGAAAGGTATTGATCGGGTACTTACCTCGGGTATGTTATATACCGCGAGTCATGGATGACATGGAAGTTTCTCGGATCTCGTGGGTCCAGCGTACTACCTCTGGAGAGTGTAAAACTATTCGTATAGCCATGTCCATGGTCAAGGATAGTTGAGTAATCCTGCTTAAACTACATCCAGATATCTCCGCATAAACCAAGTGTGTGTGTGTGTGTGAGATTAAAAAGGTGTTGTTATGAAAGTAACGATATGACCAAGTTCGGTGACATGGCATATAGGGTGAGCCCGGATGGCTCAGCCCTCGACAGATATACTGAAATCTGTAACATGTTCTTCAAAAGTAATTCTTTAACTTGATGCACATTCATGATCATTCCACCCCGATGAATTCCACCAAAGATGCATGTTATTGTTATCCTTCACTTTCATTGTTCATATCATGCATTGTTTGTGAGTACATGCAAAGTACTCGTTGGCTTGCCACTAGTTATGTTATTGACCAGACATGGAAGGAACGGAGTTTGGAGATTAGTACGTCTTCGGAGATGCCCCTGCGAACTAGGACGCTTCCGAGTCAGAATGCCTGTCGGTGTAGGCTTGATGGCATGGGCACCCGCTTAGCCCCTATGATTTCCGCTACTAGATGTATCAGAGTGATTTGGCCTTAGGACCAGCTTTGTGAACTTCACCATTCGGTCATGTGTTGTAATAATCAGTACTTGGATGTAAGACTCTTTTATTCGGTATCTCTGTTCGGTGACCATTGATCTCTGGGATCACTAAGCACGGCGATCTCGACTCGTAAGTCGGGGTCCCTAGAGAGCTGGTATCAGAGCCATCCTAACTATAGGAAGCCTTAGGTAGCATGGACGATAGACGAAATGATTAGTGCACATAGACCTTAACTTGAGAACCTGGACCCAGTAAAAAATTTCTAACCCTCTCTTCTACAACTTGTAGATGGCCGCCGTACCTGAGATGCTTCTGGAGATGGGCTTTCCTCTATTTTTGAGCGATAGCCTAGAGAAGTGTCAAGTACGTCGCACACCCACCTTCCTCTACCACGAGCACTGGGTCAACACCGACACCAAGGAATATCACGTGGACCTGATAGTGAAGGCTAACGACTCCCCGACTAGCTGGTTCTTTGAAGGACCATAGATGGAGGATCTGATGTTGGTCGTAGAGACTGCAGCACGAGAGGCGCTCGTGTGACTCCGCGACATCCTTCCCGAGATGGCTGACGAGCCAGATATTCGCCACCTACCTTTTGTTAAGAACGGGATAGACCGGAGTTGGACACTCAACCCATCTTCTGAGGACGGGACGCCATTGAGGTTTCAGACCTAGTTCAGTCTCTCCTCCGACACTTTGATGCACCTTTTGATCAAGGAGTAAACTAGGATTCGCCAAGAGCTGCACCAAGTGAAGGATCTACTTCGCACGGAGAAGATGAAGAACCGCAAGGTGAAGAAGGGAGGAGCACCCGTAGGACCACTTGGCTTTGCTTTTCGATGAGGAATACCACCACTTCAGGCCACTCCTCTCCAGGGTCGTCGCCTGACCGCGGAAGAGTGCACCGAACTCTTCGCTACCTCGCCAACCAAGAGACATCGTGATGGTCCACTTCCTTCCCCTACTCCTTCACAGAAGGGAAGCACTAACGAAGATGAAGACGAAGACAAAGACAAAGACCCCGCAGAACCCGCTTACGAGACCGCGCAGTCGGATGCTTAGCTTTAGTAGCATAGGCAATTAGGATGTACCCCGAGCGTAGGAGTTGTGTAAGTCTGTTGGATGCAAGTCGCATTCTGCCTTAGGCAGTTTGTGAGCGACTACATCGCTTGTTTTCAAATTCAATGCAGTAACTCTTTCAAAACTATTGGCTTAAAATTTCCACAGTAGCACAACACCAGACCACCTTCTTTACTAGAGCATCATCCCTCATGATTTCGGCCAATTCGGCAAATTGATCTGTCTACTCCCCTGACAGGATGGTGCACGCTACTCACAACAGCACCTTCGGCAACCCCGGCTGTGCCTCTTCAGGTCAGCAGCAGGGAACCGGAGGGGCAGCTCAATCTGGAGATCACCTCGAGGAGCAAGACGATGTTCCACCGCCACCGCCTCCTCCTAAAAGGTTGACTATGGCTCAGTTCCTTCAAGCCCTTCGGGAGGAGCGTCAAGCCAACAATGCTCCTATTCAGTAGCTGGCTCAAACCTTGGCAAACAACCCACCGCAGAACGGGAATGGAAATGGTCGCTCAACTCTCTCTGAGTTTATGTGAGCGACGCCACCCATATTCACAGAGATGACTGAACCATTGGATGCCGATGACTGGATCCATACTATCAAGGACCTCCTGGCGCTGGTCAAGTGCACTGATGATTATGAGAAAGTTCTTTATGCTTCTCATTGTCTCGGAGGCATGACCAGAGCTTGATGGGATGGATTTCAGATCATGCGAGCAGGGCAAGTCATCACTTGGGCTGTTTTCAAAGATGGATCCCGCGCTGCTCAGATTCCTCCCGGAATGATGACCATTAAGAAGCGGGAATTCCAAGCCTTAAGGCAAGGTAGTGGATCTGTCAAGGAGTATTTCGAGAAGTTCAACCTCCTGTCAAGGTACACACCTAAAGATGTCTGCACTGAGTTCGCCAAAGTGGAACGCTTTATGGAAGGAATGCAGCAGTCACTCCAGTATCAGCTGGTTGTTTGTGAATGTCGGACCTTCAGCGACCTGGTTAATAAGGCCCTTATGTTGGAAGATAAGCGTCGTGCCATGGATTACACCCGTAAGCGCAAGCTGTGGGTAATGGAGGACCGAGTAACACAAAGCCGCGGCCATGGCAGTCAACTCCAGCAAGACCCAACTATCAACAGCAACAGTTCAAGTATCCGACATTTCGCCAGAATTACCAGCCTCAGTAGAAAGTCATCGCCAAGCCAGCAAGCAATCCGTCAAACAACGGTGGAGTTAAGACCAATCTTCCAGCGCAAGTTACCTGTTTCGGATGTGGACAAATAGGACACTATTCCAGGCAGTGCCCCAACCAGAAACCCGATGCTCCGCGCCCCCCAATGCGCCAAATCCAGGCCAAGGAGCACCACGCAGGAATCAGGCTCCCCGCAATCAGTAGTATCACAGCAAGGGGCGGATTAATCTCATTTCCGCAAAAGAGGCACGGGAAGACCCGGACTGCATTCTGGGTACGTTCCTCGTCAACTCTACCCCAGCAACAGTATTGTTTGATTGTGGTTCTTTGCATTCTTTTGTTACCCAAAAGTTTGCGGAAGAATGTGGTTTAGTACCTACCTTGCTTCATGGGCATATGGCAATTCAAACCCTGGGAGCAGTTTTGAGGACCAACCTAGGGTGTAGGAAGGTCAAGATAGTTATCAATGGGACGAGCTTCTCAGCGGATCTCATTGTGCTTAAGTCGCAAGGCCTAGAAGTAATTCTCGTCATGGATTGGTTGGCCAAGCATCAAAGCATCTTGGACTATGCCAACAGGGCCATTACTATGAAAAGTGACCAAGGGGTCAAAGTGAAGTATGTATCTAAGCCAGTATCCGCTCGAGTACCACGGGTTAACAGCTTGTCAGAGGAAGGACTCGATCGAGTGCCAATAGTCTGTGAATACCCGGACGTCTTTCCTGATGAGCTACTAGGATTGCCACCTGACCGAGACATCGAGTTCATCATGGAGATCATGACCGGATCAAGGCATATCAATCAGAAGCCTTACAGGATGGGATCCTAAGAGCTAGCGGAGTTGAAGAAGCAACTGGATGAGCAACTCAGGAAAGGGTTTATTCGTCCAAGTGCGTCGCCTTGGGGATCACCTATTCTCTTCGTGTGCAAGTAGGATGGGACTATCATACTTTGCATCGATTACCGTTCTCTCAATGAGGTCACGATCAAGAACAAGTACCCACTCCCCAAGATTGAAGACTTGTTCGATCAGTTAAATGCACCTAAGGTATTCTCCAAGATCGACCTCCGATCTGGATATGACCAACTGAAGATCCGACCGAGGACATACCCAAGACTGCATTCGTGACCTGGTACGGTCTGTACGAATGCACTGTCATGTCTTTTGGGTTGACTAATGCCCCAGCTTACTTCATGTACCTCATGAATAAGGTCTTCATGGAATACGTGGACAAGTTTGTCGTCGTGTTCATTGATGAAATATTAATCTTTTCCAAGTCCGAAGAAGAGCATGAGCAACAATTGAGGTTAGTACTTGAGAAGCTTCGAGAGCACCAACTTTATGCAAAGTTCAGCAAGTGCCGGTTTTGGCTAAATGAAGTTGGATTCTTGGGTCATACCATGACAGCAAGTGGATTGGCAGTTGATCCCTCCAAGATTACTACGGTAACCAACTGGGAATTGCTAATTGACGTGAAGGAAGTCAGGAGGTTCCTCGGACTCGCAGGATATTACCGCAAGTTCGTAGAAGGATTCTCCCGCATCGCTCGACCCATGACTCAGCTCTTGAAGAAAGGCAAGAAGTTCAAATGGACGCCGGAGTGTGAAGCAAGCTTTCAAGAGTTGAAGAAGAGGCTAACCAATGCCCCGGTATTGGCCACTCCAGATATCAGCAAGGAGTTTGTGATATATTGTGATGCCTCCAGGACCGGACTCAGTGGGGTTCTAATGCAGGATGGTAGAGTTGTGGCGTACCTGTCACAGCAACTGCGCCCGCATGAAGATAACTACACCACCCATGATCTCGAGTTAGCAGCTGTAGTACATGCTCTGAAGACGAGGCGACATTACCTTCTGGGAAAACAATGTGAAATATACACTAACCACAAGAGTCTCAAGTATATCTTCACCCAAAGGGAATTGAATATGAGGCAACGAAGATGGTTGGAGCTAATCAAAGATTACGACCTCAGCATTCAATATCAGCCCGGTAAGGCCAATGTAGTGGCTAATGCCTTAAGCCGGAAGACCAGCACCTTTAACGTCATGCTCAAGGAAAGGCAACCCGCCTTATATGAAGAATTGGAGAACTTCGGGTTAGAACTAGTGGAATCAGGATTCCTAGATAACCTCGAAGTCAAACCAACGCTGGCGGATGATATCAAAGTGGCCCATAAAGGTCATAAGAGCATTGAAGGCATCAAGAAGAAGATTCAAGAAGGCAAGGCCCCAGGATTCTCGGTGGATGAGCAAGGAGTAGTGTGGTTTGGGAAACGTTTATGCGTACCCAATAAGGTTGAACTCAAGGACTTAATCCTACAGGAAGCACATGATAGCCCCTACTCTATTCACCCCGGTGGTACCAAGATGTATCAAGACCTCCGAGAGAGATTCTGGTGGCATGGCATGAAGAGGGAAGTAGCGTAGTATGTTACCAAGTGCGACATGTGCCAGCAAGTCAAGGCCGAGCATCAGCGACCCGCGGGACTGCTACAACCTCTCAAAGTGCCGGAATGGAAGTGGGACAAGATAGGCATGGACTTTGTTACCGGCTTACCAAGGTCAAGTAGAGGCCATGACTCTATATGGGTTATGGTCGATGATTTGACCAAAGTGGCCCATTTCATCCTTGTCAACACCACTTACGATGGGAACAAGCTGGCTAGTCTCTATATCGAGCGTATAGTAAGACTTCATGGAATTCCCAAGGAGATTGTATCTGACCGAGGGACGCAGTTCACCTCGAGGTTTTGGAAAAAGTTCCAAGAAGCCCTCGGAACCAAGCTCTCCTTCAGCACCGCTTTCCATCCACAAATGCGCGGACAAACGGAAAGAGTGAATCAGATACACGAAGATATGCTCCGCGCATGCGTCTTGGCGCATGAAGCCAAATGGGAAGACTGTCTGACGTTCACTGAGTTTTCCTACAACAACAACTACCAGTCCAGTCTCCAAATGGCCCCATTCGAAGTGTTGTACGGACGAAACTGCCGCACCCCGCTCAACTGGTCCAAAACTGGTGAAGGGCTGATTTTCGGGCCGAAAATTTTGCACAAGGTAGAAGACAAGGTGCAACTGGTCCGAGAAAATCTGAAAGCAGCCAAGTCACGACAGAAGAGTTATGCCGATTTCCGCCGAAGGGATGTGGAGTTCCTTCTCGGAGATCTAGTGTACCTCCATGTCACACCTCTCAAGGGATCCAAGCGTTTCCATGTTAAAGGGAAACTCGCTCCAAGGTTCATAGGACCTTTAAAGATCACGACAAGGCGTGGAGAAGTTGCTTATCAGTTGGAGCTACCTCCGGAACTTTCGGGTGTGCACAACGTCTTCCACGTATCTCAATTTCAGAAGTGTCTTCAAGCGCCAAGTCGTCCCGATCTTTACAAGGACATTAACCACCAGGCCATTGACCTTGAGCCTGACCTCACCTACCGCGAGAGGCCGATCCGCATTCTGGACGAGCAGAGCATTACACCCGAAGATGCACCATCAAGCTTTTCAAGGTTCAATGGAGCAACCACAGCGAAGCCGGAGCTACATGGGAGAATGAAGACTATCTCCGATCTGAGTTTCCAGACCTTTTTAACACCTAGCTTAGGAATCTCGGGGACGAGATTCTTGTAAGGGGGATAGGTCTGTCACACCCTATTTTTACTATCACTTATCTGTATTGTGAAAATCTGAGCTTGTTAAAACTTTTTCAAAACAAAGGATGTAAGTGCCACGATTGTCATTGTATGCTTGTGAGTGTGATCATGTGATGATAAAAACCCCATTTCACATTATTAAATTATTTCTAAAAACCTTTACTTGATTATAATCAAGGTAAACACTACTTTGAGTTGCACTACTTGTCCCTGATGGCAAGGTTGGTTTCTACTCAAAGTTGGTGATCTCATTTTAACTTATCTTTATATTCCAAAACCACAAAAATAATTATTTTTATAATTGTTTTCTTAATTTAATTCCATGTCCATTTCTGAGGTGAGAATTGGTATTCCTACATGGATAATACTTTTCTGCCTTAGAAAAATCTGATTAAATTTGGTGATGATGACAAGGACATATATTTTTCATACATAAATTTTTTAACCCTATTTTATATTATAATTGTTTTATAAAACCAGGAAAGCTATTTCTGTATGTTTTGACCTTTTGAAATATTTCCAAAGGAAATATTCTCAATAAAATTCTAGAAAATTCTAGTGGTATCCCTAAGTCATATTTGGTGTCCACATAAAGTTTCACCTTATCCAAGGTGATTAAGGACCCCAAATAACCCAAAAACCCCTTGTGTCGAGAATCAAGTTAGAGGAACTCTACACAGCAAAATTTATACAATAAGCCTGAAACTTTGCAGTAGTGCCTAATACCTCAAATGAGGGTTCCACACCAAAAATGGGATTGGTGGGACTTAGTTTGCCCACACTCTCTTTGGAAGGGACAGATCTGGCCATATTGGAGTGTTTTCAAGTTTACAAAACTAAACTTGTCCAATGGAGCTCAAACTTGGTGAAACCCCATGTTTTAGCACCAAACCCAAACTTGTTAAGTTGCAGCACCAGTGGTGGGGTGCAACCCCCTGAAACCACTACCAAGCACATTCTGACAAATGGAAAAAAGCCATCTGAGCCACAGTTAAACCCAACCCCTTTGCTCCAAACTTATAGATTAGGTGGCCAGTATCCATATCTAACCCTAGTCAACTGGCCCCTCACTGGTTCAAAGTGGAAAGGCCAAAAACCCAATTTAAGCTTCAGTTCAAGGCTGCCAGCACCAGCATTTCTTGTCTCCCTTGACCAGCCGAAGCTCCCACAAGACCCAAACGGCTAGCCACACTCCCAGCCAGTGCCGGGACATGCTAGACACATCCAAAGTGCCACGGAGTGCACCAGCATGCCGTGGCATGCCAAAACTGCGCTCTGGGTGCGCTACAGGAAGCTACCGAGGTGGGGGCGACGCTCTCGACCAGTTGCAGCCTCCCCCGAGGTGTCCGACCTCTTCCCCGACAACCCCTCTGCATCGAGCAAGCCTCAGGGCCCCTCCTCTCCCGCGCTAGAGTTCGTGCGACGCGTGCCCGCGAGAACCAGAACTGGCCAAGGTTGCATGGCCACGGATGCACGACTTCCCCCTCTCTCCCTCTGCAGCAGATGGCTTTGGTAGTCCAAAACCATGTCCTGAGACCGTGGTTTCGGCCCCAGCCTCACTCTACACCCCCATGCACGCCATGGAGAGTCACCGGCGCTCCCGAATCGGCTCACCGTCGCGGGCCTGTAAATAGCCCCCCTCGCTCCAGCACCCCTCAGATAGCTCCACCACGATCACTAGTACCTCCCGAGCCACCCCAGCAACCCAGCAGAGCCCCGCTGCTCGAGATCGACCGAGGCCCCTCCGCCTCGGAGCTCTGGTCGATCTCCGGCTACACGACGGCTCCTGCATCCCTCAACCAACCAAACTGATCCCCTTAGCCCCAGGAAGCTTTCCCCCAACTCGCCCGAGCATTTCCGTGTCCCTAGCCACCTCCTCGACCACCTCTTGAAACTCCTTCGCCACGGCCTCCTCGTTGCCGGTGAACCACTGCCTCTCCGACCTTCTTCCGACCACCAGTAGGTTGGCGATAGCAAGACGAACCCATTCTAGTCCTCGTTGGGGCTTGAGAGCGTCGACAACCTCGCTGACGTGCTCCTTCTCCTCTCTGGCCACAGGTAGGAAACGACCCTGACAGGTGAGCCCAACCTGTCGGTGGCCCAGCCTCCTCCCCCGCGCTGCCCACAGCCACGGACCGCAAGGCCCCGCACATCAGGTTCAAACCTGACGGCACGTGCGCCTGGGCAGGCTGTCGGCTGGCCATGGGCCAGCCCAGCTCCAGGCCGAGCTAGGCCAGGAGTTAGCCGATTTTCTTTTTATTTTTAAAACCTGGTTTCTAAGATTTTTATAAAAACATTTAACCAGTGTAAAAATATAATTCTTTCACTTTTATTCTTCTAAAAATATGTAGTATTTAATAAAATGAGTGAATGAATTTTCCTACAACCAATTTATTTTACAATAATAAAATGGACTAAATTGGAATAGTTTTTCTTCTCTTTGGTTAATTTTAAAAATGTTCCTTCAAGAGAAACTGAGACAAATATTTTTCAAAATGATAACTTAGATTTATCAGTAATAAAGAACATTTTTAAAATGACTTTGTGATCTGTTCCTATATGAGCTATTTCTTATTTATTGTTTTATCAACGATAGAAAATCCGTCTGACGAGGGAATCAGAGCGGAAGACCTCGAAGACCACGGATACCTACCTGACCAAGGCAAGCTAATCTTTGACCATGACTGAGCATATGTTACTTTGCCTGACTAAGATAGCAATTAATTCCGTTGCATATGATCATAAGTGCCGGTAATCATTTGATATGGTTTTACCGATGGCTCCCCCAGAGCACATGCATTGAGCTTGACCCTACCCCTTGAGGGTCTTGCTAATACCATGTTGACAGGTAAAGATAGTAGTAGTATTACCATGAGTACATTGATGACATAAAGCAAGAGTTTATGAAAACCCCGTCGGGTGTCACTAAGGCCCGAGGGTGATGATGAATTAGGTGGTCACTTTTGGTGAAGTGATGCAGCTGGTATTTTGTGTCGACCATCCCAACCTTACGACCACGTTACCCCTTATGGGACGGGGCTATGTTGATTACTTTGGTCGCTGATAGCAAGGAGCCACATTACTAGTGGCGGGAGTGATGTGTGGTCACTCTGGTGATGGGGTCATGCCAGGTAGGACGACTATGCCATTTTTATGAGTTCCAGTCACACCGTTGGTCCCCGCATGGTTCGTACTGTCCAGAGTCGGTGCTCGTAAGACATACAACATGTGCGCTGGGTACCAGTCGAGTGGACCTCTTTGTCTAGTATCGTCAGGGGAAAGGCATTGATAGGGTACTTACCTCGTGTATGTTACATACCGCGAGTCGTGGATGACACAGAAGTTTCCCTAATGTCGTGGGTCCAGCGTACTACCTCTGCAGAGTGTCAAACTATTCGAATAGCTGTGTCCATGGTCAAGGACAGTTGGGTAATCCTGCTTAAACTACGTCCAGCTATTTCCGCATAAACCAAGTGTGTGTGTGTGTGTGTGTGATATTAAAAAGGTGTTGTTATGAAACTAATGATATGACCAAGTTCGGTGACTTGGCATCTAGGGTGAGCCCGGATGGCTCATCCCTCGACAGATATATTGATATCTGTAACCTGTTCTTCAAAAGTAATTCTTTAACTTGATGCATATTTAAGATCATTCCAACCCAATGAATTCCACCAAAGATGCATGTTATTGTTATCCTTCACTTTCATTTTTCATATCATGGGCTGTTTGTGAGTACATTCAAAGTACACATTGGCTTGCTAGTGGTTATGTTATTGACCAGACATGGAAGGACCGGAGTTTGGAGATGAGTACGTCTTCGGAGACGCCCCTGCGAACTAGGACGCTTCCGAGTCAGAATGCCTGTCGGTGTAGGCTTGATGGCATGGGCACCCGCTTACCCCTATGATTTCTTCTACTAGATGTATCAGAGTGATTTGGCCTTAGGCCCTGCTTTGTGAACTTAACCATTTAGTCATGTGTTGTAATAATCGGTACTTGGATGTAAGACTCTTTTATTCGGTATCTGTGTTCGGTGAGCATTCATCTCTGTGATCACTGAGCACGGCGATCTCGATCGTAAGTCGGGGTCCCCACAGTGCCCCTATTGGATCTTACATATTCTCGGAAGATCTTATCGGTTGAACCTCAGTGCCAAGGATTCATATAATCCCGTATGTCATTCCCATTGTCCTTCAGTATGTTACTTGCACGAGATTCAATCGTCGGTATCCGCATACCTATTTCAATCTCGTTACCGGCAAGTCTCTTTACTCGTTCCGTAATACAAGATCTCGTGACTTACACTTAGTCACATTGCTTGCTAGGCTTGTTTGTGATGTTGTATTAGTGAGTGGGCCCCGAGATACCTCTCTGTCACATGGAATGACAAATCCCAGTCTTGATCCATACTAAATCAACGGACACCTTCGGAGATACTTGTAGAGCACTTTTATAGTCACCCGGTTACATTGTTACGTTTGATAAACACAAGGTATTCCTCCGGTGCCAGTGCGTTATATGATCTCATGATGATAGGAATAAATACTTGACACGCAGAAAACAATAGCAACAAAATAACACGATGACAGGCTACGTTCATAGTTTGGGTCTAGTCCATCACATGATTCTCCTAATGATGTGATCCAGCTATCAAGTGACAACACTTGCATATAGTTTCATCCAGCTATCCTTGATCAACTGGCTAGCCAACTAGAGGCTTGCAAGGGACATTGTTTTGTCTATGTATCCACACATGTATCTATGTTTTCATTCAATACAATTATAGCATGGATAATAAACGATTATCTTGAAACAAGAAATATAATAATAACTATTTTATCATTGCCTCTAGGGCATATTTCCAACAGATATTTCTCATTTATGGAGGTGATGAAGAGCTCATCGTAAAGGGTTACGCCGATGCTAGCTTCGACACAAATCCGGATGACTCCAAGTCACAAACTGGATATGTGTATGTGTTATGGTGTAGAAGTCAGCTGGTGCAGCTTCAAGCAAGACGTCATGGCCGCATCTACATGTGAAGCGGAGTATATAGTTGCTTCAGAAGTAGCTCAAGAAGCGATCTGGATGAAGGAGTTCATCACTCACCTTGGAGTAATTCCAAGTGCATCAGGCCCGATGAGACTCCTCTGTGACAACACTGGAGCTATTTCCATAGCCAAGGAGCCCAGATTTCACAGGAAGAGCAAGCACATCAAATGTCGCTACAACTCCATTCAGGACTACGTCCAAAAAGGAGAAATAGATATTTGTAAAGTACATACAGATCTGAATATTGTAGACCCGTTGACTAAACCTCTTCCACGAGCAAAACCTGATCAACACCAGAATGCTATGGGTGTTCGATTCATCACAATGTAACTAGATTATTGACTCCAGTGCAAGTGGGAGACTGTTGGAAATATGCCCTAGAGGCAATAATAAAGTATTTATTATTGTATTTCCTTGTTCATGATAATTGTCTATTGTTCATGCTATAATTGTATTAACCGGAAACAATAATACATGTGTGAATATATAGATCACAATACGTCCCTAGTAAGCCTCTAGTTGGCTAGCTCGTTGTTCAACAGATGATCATGGTTTCCTAATCATGGACATGGCATGTCGTTGATAGTGGGATCACATCATTAGGAGAATGATGTGATGGACAAGACCCAATCCTAAGCATAGCACTAGATCGTGTTGTTCGTCTGCTAAAGCTTTTCTAATGACAAGTATCATTTCCTTGGACCATGAGATTGTGCAACTCCCGGATACCGTAGAAGTGCTTTGGGTGTATCAAACATCACAACGTAACTGGGTGACTATAAAGATGCACTACAGGTATCTCCGAAAGTATCTATTGAGTTGGTACGAATCGAGACCGGGATTTGTCACTCCGTGTGATGGAGAGGTATCTCTGGGCCCACTCGATAGAACATCATCATAATGAGCTCAGTGTGACTAAGGAGTTTGTCAGGAGATGATGTACTATGGAACGATTAAAGAGACTTCTCGGTAACGAGATTGAACAAGGTATAGGGATGCAGACGATCGAATATTGGGCAAGTATCATACCGATAAACAAAGGGAATTGCATACGGGATTGATTGAATCCTTGACATCGTGGTTCATCCGATGAGATCATCATGGAACATGTGGGAACCAACATGGATATCCATGCCCCACTGCTGGTTATTGGCCGGAGAGATGTCTCGATCATGTCTGCACGTCTCCTGAACCCGCAGGGTCTACACACTTAAGGTTCGATGATGCTAGGGTTATAAGGAAATAATGTACGTGATTATCGAAGGTTGTTCGGAGTCCCGGATGAGATCCTGGACGTCATGAGGAGCTCTGGAATGGTCCGGAGGTAAAGATTGATATATATGATGAAAGGTTTTGGACATCGGAAATGTTTCTGTTGTTACCGGTAGCGTACCGGGACCACAGGAAAGTGTTCCGGAGATCCACCAGGAGGGGCCACCAGCCCCAAAAGGTGGCATGGGCCAAAACATGGAAGGGGACCAGCCCAGTGTGCGCTGTTGCGCCTCCCACCAGGGGCCCAAGGCGTAGGGGAGAGGGAAGGGGCAAACCCTAAGACAGGTAGGCCTAAGGCCCACCAGGGGTGCGCCACACCCCTCCTCCCCTCTTGTCCGCCACCTCCTGGCACAGATGGGTGCTGCCGCACCCCTTGGGGTGGGGAACCCTAAGGGCTGCGCCCCTCCCTCTCCCCCAATATATAGTTGAGGTTTGGGGCTGTTTGAGACACACGAATCTCTCTCTCTCGATGCAGCCCTACCTCTCTCCTTCCTCGTACTCCGCGGTGCTTGGCGAAGCCCTACCGGAGTTTGATACGTCTCCGTCGTATCTACTTTCCCGAACTCTTTTGCCCTTGTTTTGGACTCTAATTTCCATGATTTGATTGGAACTAACTCGGACTAACGCTGTTTTCAGCAGAATTGCAATGGTGTTGTTTTTGCGCAGAAATAGAAGTTCTCGGAATGACCTGAAAATTTACGGAGAATTTTTCTGGAATTTATGAAAAATACTGGCGCAAGAATCAGCGGAGGAAGTGGAGCTATGAACCCACAAGCCCACCAGGCATGTGCCCCCCCTGGCCGCGCCTGGCACGCTTGTGGCACCCACAAAGCTCCGCCGCCTCCAAATCCAGCTCTATTTAGTCCGTTACGTCCGGAAAAAAAATCAAGGAGAAGAGTTCATCGCGTTTTACGATACGGAGGCGCCGCCACCTCCTGTTCTTCCTCTGGAGGCTAGATCTGGAGTCTGTTCTGGGCTCCGGAGAGGGGAGATCGTCGCCATCGTCATCACCAACCTTCCTTCATCGCCAATTCGATGATGCTCTTCACCGTTCGTGAGTAATCTCATTGTAGGCTTGCAGGACGGTGATGGGTTGGATGAGATCTAGCATGTAATCGAGTTAGTTTTGACGGGGATTGATCCCTAGTATCCACTATGTTATGAGATTGATGTTGCTACTACTTTGCCATGCTTAGTGCTTGTCACTAGGGCCCGAGTGCCATGATTTCAGATCTGAACCTATTATGTTGTCGCCAATATATGTGTGTTCTTGATCCGATCTTGCAAGTTGTAGTCACCTACTATGTGTTATGACCCGGCAACCCCGGAGTGACAATAGCCGGAACCACTCCGGGAGATGACCATAGTATCAGGAGTTCATGTATTCACCAAGTGTTAATGCGTTGGTCCGGTTCTTTATTAAAAGGAGAACCTTAATATCCCGTAGTTTCCATTAGGACCCCGCTGCCACGGCAAGGATGGACAATAGATGTCATGCAAGTTCTTTTCCCTAAGCAGGTATGACTACATACGGGATACATGCCTACATTAGATTGATGAACTGGAGCTAGTTACATATCTCTCAGTGTTATAAGTATTGCATGATGAATAGCATCCGGCATAATCATCCATCACTGATCCAATGCCTACGAGTTTTTCCTACTGGTCCTTGCTATGTTACTTTGCCGCTACTGTTGTCACTTCTGCTACTGTTACTCTGTTGCTACTGTTGTTACTTTGCTGCTACTGTTGTTACTTTGCCGCTACTGGTTACTGTTGCTACTGCTGCTACCATACTACCTTGCTACTGATACTTTGCTGCAGATACTAAATCTTTCAGGTGTGGTTGAATTGACAACTCAACTACTAATACTTGAGAATATTCTTTGTCTTCCCCTTGAGTTGAATCAATAAATTTAGGTTGAATACTCTACCCTCGAAAACTGTTGCGATCCCCTATACTTGTGGGTTATCAGAGTTCCACATAGCTCCACCGCCACCACACCGTCGTGCTGTCGGAGCTCTCCCTCAACCTCTCCTCCCTCCTTGTTGGTTCAAGGTGTTGGAGACGTCACCGGGTTGTACGTGAGTTGAACACGGAGGTTCCATGATTTGGCATGTAGATCAGAATCACACCGCGATCTGAGTCGCTCCGAGTACGACTCCATCAACCGCATTCTAGTAACGCTTCCGCTTAGGGATCTTCAAAGGTATGAACACGATCTTCCCTCTTGCTCGTTGCTGGTCTCTCCATAGATAGATCCTTGTATGCCATAGGAAAATTTTGAATTTACTATGTTACCCAACACCAATTACCGCGTGGTTTGTGTCTACACGATGCCGGCGAAGCGGCCGATCCAGCACGGGCATCGGCTGGTCGCGGGGACGCTGGAGAAGACGCCAACGATGAGCCATGGCGACGGTTGGAGCTCGGGTTCTTTGGAACCAGCACTAGAGGGGACGAACGACTGCGGGGAGAGGGGGAATGGAAACGTGGCTCCCGATGGACTCGACTAGCGGCTCAGCACGCTCGATGAGGCCTTGCTGGTGGCGAATCGCCGAGAGGGAACCGACAGTCGGAGGTGAGGAAGGCGGCAATAGTGGCGGCTCTCCGAGGCTCCCGGGCCCAATTACGGTGTTGAGGAGGAGCAGGGCGACGAGGCGGTCCTGTTGGCCATGAAAGAGGGGCGATGGGTGGCCGGAGGCTGCGTGGATGATGGCGGCCTCCTCGAGAAGACCTTGACCATGGCAAGGGGAAGGCGATGCAGAGCGGGGGAAGAAGAGAGAGGGTTCGAGGGGATAAGGGAGAAGGGACTTTGCTGGCACGATTGAAGGCGAGGGGGAGCTGCCATGGCGAAGCAGGATGTGGAGGTGGCCGCCGTGCTCGGTCTCTCCTCTGCCCGTACGTAGACAAAGAAGACGACCCTGCCCTTGGTGAGGTGGGCCTCTTCTGGGCCAGGTAAGTTCCTCCTGTGTTTTATTTTTTTTTCTTATTTCCTGTTTTCTAATTTCTGTGATATATTTTGAATTTAGTTTTACAATCAAATCACTTTTATTGCTTGTGAAAATTATTATGTGGCTTGATGATATATATTCATAGCCACTCACCAATTTTCAGAATTATTGGAATTATAATTCTGTTGTTGCAGAATTAAATCCAACTCAAATTACTATTGATTTAATTCAAAGTCCCAAAATAAATGCTTCCGTGATTCCAAAAATATTGATTTTAATTTTAGCTCATGTTAATATTTTCTTAGAATACCAGGGACATTTTCTTGGACTTCTTTGAAGCAATTGTTATCTTGGTCATTTGACAAAATTCTTTGTGAGGCTTGATCATACCTCAATTCAAATTTATTTGAAGTTAAAAATGCATGCATGAGTATGCAATGGAAAGAAATGCTACACTAGAGTTGTGACAACTCACCCCCACTAAAGAAGAATCTCGTCCCGAGATTCAGGCGTAGGGTAGGAGTAATGAGGGGACACTATCTATCACAATCTTCATGATACAATTCCCCTTCTCAGAGATGTTGATTCATTGCATCATGCTGATCTTGACATATTTTCCTTAGAGATCTCCACCCAACATAACAACAAGGAACATGAAAGACTCTACAAGATTCGATCTCCTCGAAGATCGAACAACTCATTAAAAACTCATAGAATGGGACGTAGGAAAATCGCTTGAGCTGAGACATAAAACACATAACACGGATGAGTAAATGAGGCATATGACGAAGGTTCAATTGCTAGGAAACAATTACACGCTTAAAGGAGATGGTGACAAGGTTTGAAGTAACCAAAGGAATTACCATAACGGGGACCTTAGAAAGGTGCCTCGTAGAATTATTCCCTTAAGTGACCAAAGGAATTACTTTTGATACAAAGATCATTGAAACTCTTCTTACCAGAATAAGGCAATTCGCAAATGATCGTTTGAAGGAATTGGAAAGAATGGCATACTCAGTTTGGGAAGGAATCTAGCGTTATAGAACAACTTGGAAAATGGAAGGAACATTCCAATTAATACCGAGGATATAACCTAGTGTCTGAGCGTGCTCTCAAGAACTTGAGCATTTCCATATTCATCAAAACTTTACCAACATCCGTGCCAAGATCTTGATGACACATCATACTAGCATGATGAATAATGATGGAGGATGCAGATGCAAAGGAAGACATCACTTGCTCAGATTTCATCTTAAGTGTGCCAAGGAAACGAAATCTGGATGATTGACCGAGAGACATTTAGCACTCCGCTTCTAATGATCTCCTTGATGTACTGGAACAACCCAATTACAGGTCCTGCTTGATATCTAGCACATCAAGTATAGGTCGGACTTCGGGGCTCCAGGGGTCCATGAGGAAAAACTTCTAGAACAAGTCATACAAAGTCCTCATAGGGAAATGGCTAAGGATGCTGATGCAACATATTATAATATTAAGTCTTTCGGCTAAGTCTATTAGCCACGACATCACTTTACCGGTTATAGAGAGACCAATATTATAATCCTTGGAAGCGTTACAACCATCATATCTGCGTGAGATTCAGATCTGGTTGGTCACATGATGTTTCAGACTCAACATGTCTGATAAGAACTTTTGCAACACAAATTGACAAGATAACGTTGCGATATTCTCAGGAAATGAACTACGGAAGACAACTCCAAAACATGAGCTGGATTGCAAGATCCACGTGAACACACTGCCCAAGACAATGATGACCACATGAAAAGTCTTACAACAAAACACTACCGAGTTCTCGATGGGAACCATGATTGTGGATAACGAAGCCATGTGCAAGTCCGTGTGGGACCTTCGGTAATAACACTTAACTTGTTTTCCTTGAACAAATCAGTCAGTGGCTTGGTCTGCTAGGAATACATATCGAATGAAGATGATTAGTCTATAAAACCGTAGAATACTTCGCACGTGCATGACTGACTTGGGATGATTCTGAAGAAATCAAAATAACTTTTCTCAAATTCACGGCGGCAACTTGCATCAAATGCACGTGAATTAGAGGAAGTCAGTTCTTACACCTAACATAAACTTCATGTACAAGACATAAAGGTAACTCCCACAAAAGTTTCCAACACTAGCTTAATGTCCAACATAAATCATGGAACAAATGAAAATGTTGCTGATGGACTCAACGACAATTCATTGAAATATCCATATAAAATGGATTTCCACAACTATGTGAGCAAGATAGTAGCATTGGTCAGATCAAAGAATATAATGGTGTATGCTCAAGGAAATCCACGAGTAAGACACCGTTACGAAGATCTTTGGTTCGGAGTTTCATTGGACAATAGCCCATACTCAAATCAAAATTGGACAAGATAATATATGCAACAATTGATCACACGAATCAACCGATGAGAATATCATATTTCTTCAAGACTCACACAACACAATAGATACCCCTTTGGAATGAACTAAGTTAGACAAAGTTTTATCTTCCAACTCTCCAAGTTGTTGTTTAGCTTAACCAACTAGTTTCAAGGGTATCCAACCCGGATTCTTGGAGGATGGTGTCTTATAGAAAAACCAACTTGATCACGAGCTCACCATAACGGTCAAGGAACAACCTGGTAATACTTTTGAGAAGATATTCGTAAAATTACGAACCACCGATATATTATTAAGCTGGGGAACAATATCTCTTTTCAAAGCAAGATGATATGATCAAAGAGTGATGGATTGACACAATCCTAACCTATTGATAAAAAAGTGCACCATGAAACATGGAATAGGTAGCACGGTCAATCTTAGGATGACGATTCAATCACCATCAACATAATAGTGAAATTATTGCCCATTAACTACCAAGCAATGACATTTCTAGGAGTATTGATTTCACACATGATGGTCCACTTGTAGTTATTCCAGTTACAGCCAACATGGAAACCGAGAGATGAACCATGATAGCGATAAGTATCACTACATTAAGAGTGCATAAGAGATGGTGCAATTTTCACGACATTCTTGACAAAAGAAGGTAATATTCCAAGATAGAATAGAATAATAGCTGGATTGACATTCTGATCTGCGGAATACAACTACTTTGACCCAATCCAAGAAATGGATGAGGTACTGGAGTTTGCTTCTCCTAGTCATTCTGAAATAGAACAACTTGAGAGACCACAGGAATAATAAGCATCGATGACATGAATGCATAACTACTCTTGACTATCCTCTCATAGATGAAGGTCAGAAAACAACAGGATAGGGCCAACTCAAGAGCACATGATTTTCTGAGTTGTGGATGCATGGATTAGCATGTCGAAGGAGTTCAACATAATTCTTCCAGATAACCCATGCAGAAGGGCGGAGTTGGGAGAGTCACAATATGGAGTAGAGAACTAATCACAAGCACTCTTGTTGTGATCTTTAGTTCACGAAGAACTTCTGCCAGAGATAGTCCATGGTGTTGGAAGAATGATATACCACGTATCTTGGAAACTACTACAAGGTTACTAATCATTCTAAGGGAACTAGCAACACTATCAACAGAAGTGAGCAAAATGGTCCTTGAGTTCAAGAACCCATATATAGAATACCTACTACATAAAGAACATCACGGGGTGTTTTCGAAAATGATGGCCAGAATTATCACACTAGAAGCACAAAACACATCTAAACTATTGGGTGGTTTTCTGAGGTAACATGGTTTCCTAATGCTTTAACAATCCGTCGAGATAATAGGGTACCTCAACACAATAATTAGTGTGCTTTGTCTGGCCAAAAAGACATCGGAAATAGGAGGAAGAATTTGCAATTGCATAGATTTATGACCCTTGGATAACTCGGACAACATAACGGTTGTACGAGCATGAAATATGAGATAACCTGGATGAAAACTGGCAACATAACATGATATCCTATGGAGACAACGATCCAAGGAGACAACAACTTTCCTATAAGTCTCCATCATAGTAACTCGTCATCCTAATGAATAGATGACAAAGCCTAATCCTTAAACCCCGTAGAATAAAGAAGAGGGTGACCCATAATAAGAATGACACAAGGAAAGGAGTAAAAAGAGCCTTACGTTCCCTTCCACAAACAATTCCCTTATATAACTAAAGAGTTGCGAGACTCAACATCGACCAGTTTGTCTTGGTTATCCTACAGGCAGTCAAGCTCTGATACCAACGTTGTCGGGACCCCGATCCTAAGTCATAAGAACCTAGCATGTAACATATCACATCACTAAGCGGCCTCACGCACGGTAAATTCCATGGCTGCCACCTTACCTTGGCCGGGACCATTTGCGTCTTTTGGCTCACGTATATGAATGTGTCGTTAGCATTCAAATGACAAAGAACCCGGGTCGACATGACTAGTTACAAACCCAAGTGGTACATTCATACAGGGACATGCATACATAACCTAGCAAAGCAGGTGTCGGTAAACAACGTGTGTAGACGAGTCGTAGGAAGCTACAAGGACTCCATTACACCGTGTGACATTTCCCCGAGAGGACAGACACAACAGCAAAGAAGGATACATGACGGTCAATCAATGTGTCCGGAGCAGTAGCAAGCTACCAGGACTCGATGGAAGCACAAAGAGGCATTTCCCCGTAGAGAGTACTACTAAAGGCACACAACTTGGTGTCGAATCCCACACATACCAATGCATTTCAAACATACACACAGTATGCACGATATGTGTAGATACAATATGGCATCACAACATAACTCTATGACTCAAGCATTTATTAAAACTCATAAGAGTCAACATAGTATGATATTCCAAACAGGGGTTACATGACCGAACACTCAAGTCATTTAAGCATCAAGCAGAAGCAAAACATGTCTGGGTACAGACATCTAATAAAATGGTTGGAGGAGCCTGAAAAGCTACAATGACCCTACCAAAGAACCAGACCTCTGTCTGGGATTTCCAAGCTACTCAGTCAACATTGATCTTATTGTCGAAACCACTAGGGACACTGGAGTCTCCTGTGGAAAACGTAATTAAGCAACGGTGAGTACAAATGAACATAACAAGACTTAAATCAGAACTAACTACATATGCATCAGTATCAACAAGGGGATTGTGGGGTTTAATGTAGCAAGCCAGCTTTGACTTTGTGGTTATCCTGTACTACGACTATGAGTAGTGTAATAATGTGAGAAAGCGCACATGAGTCCACTATCTAGTCTCCACAACAATACACCACAATGGGTCCACTCCCGTCTCCCTACGAGAGAGCCATCCATAGAACTCACACTTGTCTTGAATATTTTATAGTATCCATTCAAGTTGTCAATGACCATATAATTTTCCAATAGTCCATATCCACGGACGTGGCTATTCGAATGGATTAGTTTACCCTACAGGGGTGTACTTCTTCACACACGCTCTCACCACTTATCACCATATGCACATCATGCATCTTGACAACCTTCAAGCGGAAGCACTGGCATGGATGTTGATCACGACCTAACTAACCACACAAGACTCTAGTCCAGGTTTATCACTTATTTGAGACTGAACCCACAAGGATGTTCGGTCGAAGTTTCCTCTACATTCCCAATCGATGTGTACAGGGTTCCCAAGCCCACCTCGACGGATGGTACTACGCTTTGTACACCGGGCCATGATGCCTAGTATGTCCCAAGCCCAACTGTACGGGGTGCCACTTGGTAGACTACTAACATGTCCTACAAACACCAGAAACTAGTTGCAACTCCCGGATAGAGATGTAGGTCATTAATAAGCCGATAGAGTCAATTAAGGATCCCAATGTGCAGTAGTAGCTAGTATTGGATAACATACACGGGGCTCGGTTCTTAAGGACGGTCCCAATGAGATAAACCGACATGTACTCCTACACAGCATCTCATTGGTACCTTTACCAAATCAGGTTCACACCTTTACTCTCACATTGTGGGGTATGAACACATCCATTCCGATTCATCGTCCAGATGGATCAGACCCGACGCAACTCTAAGCATAGCAGGCATAGTAAGCAAGCATGGATGAGTAGCACATCAAGGCTCAAACAAATGCTACTCATGCTAAGTGGTTTCAACTATTTACTGTGGAAAAATCAGGTCATGCACAGGAATGGGTTCAACTATCGAGAATAAATAACAGTTGAATCGTTGTTGTGCTAATGCAGTAAGAGAGAGCAGTAGCGATAGAGTAGGATTTTATCGGAATGATCAAGGGGGTTTGCTTGCCTGACAGTTCTGAAGATAATAGTTCTCTCCATTAATGTCAATAGTCACATTGTCGGAACCATCATCTACCAAAGGGGGAACAACACTGCAAACAGAGAAGAACACATTCAATGCAATGCACCAAAGATGATGTATGATAGGACATGTTAAGGTTCTGAGTTTACCTAGCTCAATGTTTGGTCATATTAATTGAAGTGGAATTCAAATAAGCATCAAATTCCAACTCCAAACTACTTATTAAATTTATTCTAATCATCATTTTCCCTACTTGGTGATGTTAACTTGCTTTAACATGCATGAACATGACATAAACAAATTCCTTGCATTTTTCTGATCATTTTTCATGTATAAATTATTTTCATTGGAGTTATATTTTATTTTCTATGATTTTTCAAATTTTCAGCATTTTCTGGAATTATTTTTATATCAGAAAACCAATTTATTGCGCGAGCTCTGCGTTATCGGGTCAAACCACCCGGGCCAGGTCAAACTGACTAGTGGAGGCCACTCGTGAGTGACCCAAAGGTTAATCCCGCGTCGACCAGCCCCTAATGGGGTTTGACCCACCCCCAAGGCCCACTGTCAGTGGCTGATGGGGTCGGGATTAGGCCCTAATGATCTCCACGTCAGCGCCCATAGGAAACTGGCCGGCGGCTGTCAAACCGAGGCGGAGGGCTCGCCGGAGACGGCCTAAAATGCACTACACGGGGCCATTTGCCACTCGGTTTGCGTCTACACGATGCTGGCGAAGCGACCGATCTAGTACGGGCATCGGCTGGTCGCGGGGACGCCGGAGAAGGCGCCGGCGAGGAGCTATGGCAGCGGCCGGAGCTCGGGTTCTTCGGAACCAACACTAGAGGGGACGAACGACTGCTGGGAGAGGGGGAATGGAACCGGTGGCTCACGGGGGGCTCAACTCGCGGCTCGGTTGCGCTCGATGAGGCCCTACTGGTGGCGAAACGACGAGAGGGAACCGACAGCCGGAGGAGAGGAAGGCGGCGATAGTGGCGGCGTTCCGAGGGTTCCGGGCCCCATTCCGGTGGCGAGGAGGAGCAGGGCGACGAGGCGGTCCCGTTGGCCATGAAAGAGAGGCGAGTTGTGGCCGGAGGCTGCGTGGACGACGGCGGCCTGCTCGAGCAGAGCTCGGCCATGGCGAGGGGAAGGCCATGCAGAGCGGGGGAAGAAGAGAGAGGGGTCCAGGGGGATAAGGGAGAAGGGCCTTCGCGCTGGCGCGGTTGGAGGCGAGGGGGAGCTTCCACATCAAAGCAAGAGGTGGAGGTGGCCGTCGTGCTCGGTCTCTCGTCTCCGAGTAGGCACAGGAAGAAGACGACCCTTCCCTTGGTGGGTTGGGCCTCCTCTGGGCCAGGTAAGTTCCTCCTATGTTTAATTTTTTTGTTATTTCCTGTTTTCTAATTTCTGTGATATATTTTGAATTTAGTTTTGCAATCGAATCACTTTTATAGATTCTGAAAATTATTATGTGGCTTGATGATATACATTCATAGCCACTCACCAATTTTCAGAATTATTGGAATTATAATTCTTTTGTAGCAGAATTAAATCCAACTCAAATAACTATTGATTTAATTCAATGTCCCAAAATAAATGCTTCTCTGATTCCAAAAATATTGATTTGAATTTTACCTCATGTCAATATTTTCTTATAATACGAGGGGCATTTTCTTGGACTTCTTTGAAGCAACTTTTATCTTGGTCATTTGACAAAAAAATTTGTGAGGCTTGATTTTAATTTAAAAATGCATGCATGAATATGCAATGGCAAGCAATGCTAAATAGGGTTGTGACACTACGGCTAGGGACCATGTACCTACCTCAACCCTAGGACATAACAGACTTGGCCAAAGCGCTCCATAGCGCGCCAGCATGCCGTGGCATGCCAAAACTGTGCTATGGGCGCCCCGACAAAGGTGGCCAGCCCCGGCCGGTTCAAGCATCCCCTTGACGCCTCTCCATGTCCTCGACACCCCAGCTGCATCACTGCAGCCTCAGGGTCCCTCCTCCCCCTCTCTGTTGACCGGAGCGACATGTGCCCGCGTGGGCCAGATCCAGCCAGAAGAACGCGACCACGCAGCTCCCGCACTCCTCGCTCTCTCTCCCTCTCAGTGAGTCACTGGGGTCCTAAACCACTCCGCAATATCGTGGTTTCAACCCCGAGCTCTCTCTGCCTATCGTGCAAACCACGGTGAAACCACCGGTGCTTCCTGTTTGGTGCACCATCGATGGCCTATAAAAAGGCCCTCCCCTTTGCTCCAGCACCCTCACCCCACTCTTTCAGAGCTTCTATCGATCCCCTAGCCACCCCATTCGAGTACAGCGAGCTTCGATGCTCGAGATCGACTTAGGCCCCCCACTTCTGAGCTTCGTCGATCTCGGGCTACAGGCCAGCTCTCGCGCTCCTCTCACCTCCTCCGTGATCATAGTGAGCTAAGGGAGTTTCTCCACCACTTCCCCGAGCGAATCCCTGCCCATAGAACCCAGTTCCTCCACCTCCCGTAGCAGCACCGCCGCGGCCACCTCGTTGCCGGTGACCTAGGGCCTCCCGTTGTTCCTTCGACCATCAGTATGTAGGCGGCGATATGCTGGTCCCATTTCTGTCATCGTTTGGGCATGAGGTCGTTCGTGTCGCCGCCTGCGTGCCTCCCCTCCCTCTCTCCAAAGGAGGAAGCCGACCCCGAGAGGTGTGCCCTACCTGTCGGCGGCTCATCTCTCCCCCTATCTCCTCTCTCTGCTGCTGACCGCATGGGCCCACGCATAAGGTTTGAACCTGACGGCCGCGTGCTTGTTCAGTTTGTTATTTTTTATTTAATATTGCTCTACATTTTCTTTTTGATTTTGTGTGATGTTTTTGACTGAGCTACTTATTTTTAATACTATTATTACGACGATAGATTCCACATTTGATGAAGAAGTTGGACTCGAAGACCTCAAAGACCCTGGATACCTAGCTGACCAAGGCAAGCAGCCCTTTGACCATGTTTGAGCAAATATTATATTGCATGCTAGTAGAGCAATTATTTCCGTTGCATATGATCATAAGCATTCGGTAAATCATCGATATGATGCTTCCGACGGATCCTCCGGAGCACTTGCATTTGAGCATGATCCTACCACCTATGAGGGCCATGCTAATATCATCTTGACAAGTAGGGCTAAGCATAGTAGAAGGATGAGCATGATGATGGTAAACATCAAAGGTTTTATGAAAACCCCGTCGGGTCCCACTAATGCCCGAGGGTGATGGTGAGTTAGGTGGCCACTTATGAAGAAGTGGTGCACCGGGTATATTTGGTGTGAGTGGTTTTGGAAATGGGAATAAATTTATGATGTGTCGACCGTCCCAACCTTACATGCGTGACCACATTACCCCTTTATGGGACGGGGATTTGTCGATTACTTTGGTCAGTGCTAGCAAAGAGCCACGTTACTAGTGGTGGGAGTGATATGTGGTCACTCTCGTGACGGGTTCGTGCTAGGTAGGATGACTATGCTGTTTTTACGTGTTTCGGGCACACCTTTGGTCCCCGCATGGATGATACTATCCAGAATTGGTGTTCGTAAGACGTACATCATGTGGGCTGAGTACCAATCGAATGGAACTCTTTGTCTGGTATCATCAGGGGAAAGACATTGATCGGGTACTTACCTCGAGTATCTTATATACCGCGAGTCGTGGATGACATGGAAGTTTCCCGGATCTCGTGGGTACAACGTACAACCTATGCATAGTGTAAAACTATTCGAATAGCCGTGTCCACGGTCAAGGACAGTTGGGTAATCCTGCTTAAACTACGTCCAGTCGTTTCCGCATAAACCAAGTGTGTGCGTGTGTGTGTGTGTTCAATGGTGTTACCTCAAAGAGTTGATATGACTAAGTTTGGTGACTTGGCATATCGGGTTAGCCCGAAGTGTTCAGCCCTCACAGATATGTTGATATCTGTAACCTATTCTTCTAAATACCATCTATCTTGTGATGCACATCCATCTATGATCATGCTTATTTACAATCAAGCTTACTTTCCACTAATACTGCATGTTACTTGTTATCACACCAACTGCATTATGCATATCATGGGCTCTTTGCGAGTATTTTCAAAGTACTCACTGACTTGCCACTGGTTATGTTATTCACCAGACATGGAAGGACCGGAGTTTGGAGAAGAATTCGTTCTCATAGACGGACACACGAGCTAGGACGCTTCCTAGTCAGAATGCCTGTTGGTGAAGGCTGGTATCATGGGCTCCGTTTATCCCCATGATTTCTGCTAGTAGATGTATCAGTGTGATTGGCCTCATAGGCCCTACCTATGTGACCTTGACCCTGGTGGTCCTTTGTTGTATTAATCGGTATGTTGGATGTAAGACTCTTCATATTCAGTATATGTGTGTTCGGTGAGCATTGATCTCTGGGATCACTGAGCACGATCATTTGGCGATCTTGACTCGTAAGTCGGGGTCCCCACATTCGGTCAATATCAATTATGCCAATGATCATGATTAGGGTGATAATCATGATGTTTCTTTTGATTTGAAAATCCATTTGAGCTTCACTTTGAAGATATTATTGAAAATGATATTTGCAATACTGCTAAAAGTGGGTTTGTAAGAGCATCAACTTTAAGTAATAATGATCCCACTACTTTGGAGAATGATCATTCTTATGATACATTTTTTAACAAAGTGAGTCTAGAGAGGTCATGACTTTAGTTGATGTTAATCCCACTATCTTGGAAGATTATAAAACTGGCATGCATGTGGATCATGGAGATAATATTTTATGTGATGGATATATTGTTGAATTAGCTTACGATCCTACATGTAATTACTTGGAGAGAGGCAAATATGGTTATAGAAATCTTCATGTCATTAAATTACCTCTCTTTGTGTTGAAATTACTAATGCTTCATTCTTCCTATTTGCATATGCTAAATGTTACTTGTGTTGATAATTTTTTTCCTATAAAATGCATATGCATCGGCAGTATGTTACAACTATATGTGTTTTTCACACGCTATATGATGCTCTCTTTGTGCTTCAATTATTGTCTTTTATGTGAGCATCATCATTATCCCAAGCCTATCTTCATGGGTTTAAAGAAAGAGATTGTTGGGAGAAACTGAATATTTTATGTTTTTGTGTGTTGACATGATTATTGTTACTTTAATTATTGTGTTTTTATGTTTCAATTAGTGTTTGTGCTAAGTAAAGCCTTTGGGATGAGTTTGAAGGTAGTAGAATTGTTCGTGTGCAAAAATATAAACTTTCACGTCTAGTGCAGAATTTCTCTCATTTTACTAGGATGTATTTTTGATCTGAATTTTTACACTATTGGTATACAAACTACCCAAGTTTTCCTGGTATTTCATAGTTTTTGGAGTTAGAGAAGTATAATTTTAGTGCTAATCACTACAAATTGTTCTGTTTTAGACAGATTCTATTTTTTGCTTGCCTAGTTTGCCCGTTTTGATGATGCTATGGATTATATCTATTGGAAATATGCCCTAGAAGCAATAATAAAGTTGTTATTATCAGATTTCCTTGTTCATGATAATGGTTTATTATCCATGCTAGAGTTGTATTGACCGGAAACTTAAATACATGTGTGGATATATAAACAACACCGTGTCCGTAGTGAGCCTCTACTAGACTAGCTCGTTGATCAAAAAGGTTATGGTTTCCTAACCATGGACATGTTTTATCATATGATAAAGGGGTCATATCATTAGGATAATGATGTGATGGACAAGACCCAAACGTAGGAATAGCATATGATCGTATCACTTAGTTTGTTGCTCCCGTTTCTTCATGTCAAGTATTTTTTCCTAAGAACAAGATATCATGCAACTCCTTGACACTGGAGGAATGCCTTGTGTGTATCAAACTGTTGGAAATATGCAATGATAAAATAGTTATTGTTGTATTTCCTGTTTCAAGATAATCGTTTATTATCCATGCTATAATTGTATTTAGTGAAAACATAGATACATGTGTGGATACATAGACAAAACCATGTCCCTAGAAAGCCTCTAGTTGGCTAGCCAGTTGATCAAGGATAGTCAAGGTTTTCCGACTATATGCAAGTGTTGTCACTTGATAACTGTATCACATCATTAGGAGAATCATGTGATGGACTAGGCCCAAACTATGAACGTAGCATGTGATCGTGTCATTTTGTTGCTATTGTTTTCTGTGTGTCAAGTATTTATTCCTATGACCATGAGATCATATAACTCACTGGCACCGAAGGAATACCTTGTGTGTATAAAACGTCGCAACGTAACTGGGTGAATATAAAGGTGCTCTACAGGTATTTCCGAAGGTGTCCGTTGAGTTAGTAAGGATCAAGACTGGGTTTTGTCACTATGTGGGACGGAGAGGTATATCGGGGCCCACTCAGTAATACAACATCACAAAAAATCCTTGCAAGCAATGTGACTAAGTTTAAGTCACGGGATCTTGTATTACGGAACGAGTAAAGAGAATTGCCAGTAACGAGATTGAAATAGGTATACGGATATCGACGATCGAATCTCGGGCAAGTAACATACAGAAGGACAAAGGGAATGACATAGAGGATTATATGAATCCTTGGCACTGAAGTTCAACCGATAAGATCTTCAGAGAATATGTAGGATCCAATATGGGCATCCAGGTCCCGCTATTGGATATTGACCGAGGAGTGTCTTGGGTCATGTCTACATAGTTCTCGAACCCGCAGGGTCTGCACACTTATGGTTTGATGATGTTTTAGTATAGTTGAGTTATATGTGTGGTTACCGAATGTTGTTCGGAGTCCCAGATGAGATCACGGATGTCATGAGGGTTTCCGGAATGGTCCGGAAATGAAGATTGATATATATGTTTGTTTCATTTGGTCACTCAAATGTTTCGGGCATTTCCGACAGTGTACCGGGAGTGACGAATGGGTTCCGGGTGTTCACCGGGAGGGGCTCACCCACCCGGGAGTGAGCCCAGTAAACCTAGGGTGCCGCACTAGCCCTTAGTGGTCTGGTGGAGCCAGCCCAAGAGGGATATGGCGCCACAAGTGAAAAAACCAAAGGAAAGAAGAAAAAAATGATAGAGGGAGGTGGGAAGGAAGAGGAGAAGGACTCCTCCTTCCCCAAATCGAATTGGGGAATGAGTCCTTCTATCCCTTCGGCCGGTGCACCCTTGGGGCTCTTGAGCCCCAAGGCTAGCCCCTCCCCTCCTCCTATATAGACTGGTGGTTTTAGGGGTTTTCAGACACAACTTTGCCAGGTGTAACTCAAACCTATTCCACATAGTTTTGCCTCTAGATCAGATTTCTGTGGAGGTCGGGCGGAGCCCTGCAGGAGTAGATCATCACCACCACCTGAGCATCGTCACGCTGTCGGAGAACGCATCTACTTCTCCGTCTCTCTTGCTGGATCAAGAAGGCTGAGATCGTCATCGAGTTGTACGTGTGCTGAATGCGGAGGTGCCGTCCGTTTGGCGCTAGATCAGAACGGATCGTGGGACGACGGTGATTTGAATCACGAAGATGTACCACTACATCAACCGTGTTTCTTAAAGCTTCCCGCTTAGTGATCTACAAGGGTACGTAGATCTAATCTCCTCTCATAGATGGACATCACCATGATAGGTCTTCGTGTGCGTAGGAAATTTTTTGTTTCCCATGCAACGTTCCCCAACAGTGGCATCATGAGCTAGGTTCATGCATAGATTTTATCTCGAGTAGAACACAAAAGGTTTTGTGGATGTTGATGTTCAATTTTCTGCCCTCCTTAGTCTTTTCTTGATTCGGTGGTATTGTTGGATTGAAGCGGCCCAGACCGGCATTACTCGAACGCTTATGAGAGACTGGTTTCATGGACTGACATGCAACTCGTTGCATAAAGATGATTGGCGGGTGTCGGTTTCTTCAACTTTAGTTGAATTGGTTTTGACCGAGGCGGTCCTTGGAGAGAGGTTAAATAGCAATTTTCACATCTCCATTTTGGTTTCTGCGTAAGTAAGATGCAATCATACTAGATACCCATAAAAGCCACGTAAAACTTGCATCAACAAATTAGAGGACGTCTAACTTATTTTTGCATGGTATGCTTGTGATATGATATGGCCAATGACGTGATGTGATATATTGGATGAATGAGATGAACATGTTGTAAAAGTTAATATCGACTTGCAGGTCGATGCTACGACAACAGGCAGGAGCCATAGGGTTGTCTTTAAACTAACGTTTGTGTTTGTAGATGCGTTTACTATATTGCTAGGTCGTAGCTTTAGTAGTAATAGCATAGATAGCACGACAACCTCGATGGCGGCATGATGATGGAGATCATGATGATGTAGATCATGGTGTGGCGCCGGTGACAAGAAGATCATGCTGGTGCTTTGCTGATGGAGATCAAGAAGCACAAGATGATGGCCATATCATGTCACTTATGAATTGCATGTGATGTTAATCCTTTTATGCACCTTATTTTGCTTAGAACGACGGTAGCATTATAAGGAGATCTTGCACTAAAATTTCAAGATGAAATTGTGTTCTCCCCGACTATGCACCGTTGCGAGAGTTCGTCGTTTCGAGACGCCACGTGATGATCGGGTGTGATAGACCCAACGTTCACATACAACGAGTATAAAAGAGTTGCACACGCGAAACACTTGAGTTTAACTTGACGAGCCTAGCATGTGCACACATGGCCTCGGAACACATGATTAGCATAGAGATGCTTACCACTGAAACTATTCTCAACTCACGTGATGATCGGACTTGAGTTAGCGAATTTGGATCATGTACCACTCTAATGACTAGAGAGATGTACTTTTTGAGTGGGAGTTTATCAGTAATTTGATTAGTTAAACTCTAATTATCTTAAACATAGTCTAAGGCCACTTTGCAATATTTGTGTTGTAGATCAATGGCTCACGCAGTAGCAACCCTGAATTTTAATATGTTCCTAGAGAAAGCTAAGTTGAAAGATGATGGAAGAAACTTTGTACACTACTGGAAATCAGTATTTCGCCATCTGCCTAGTCTTTGCCGTCTGCTAGCTGATGGCAAAGAGTGTCTTTGCCGTCAGCTTCAGCAAAACAGACGGCACAGTACTGGCTGATGCCATACAGTCTTTTTTCCATCTGTCACCTCTTTGCCATCTGCTAGCGGACGACAAATAGTCCAGAGGCAGACCGCAAAGATATAGACAGGCCCACCTGACCGCGGGGTGGCTAGGTCAAACAGGAGTGGGACCTTTGCCGTCTGCTAGCGGACGGCAAAGAGTCCGGAGGCAGACGGCAAAGAGTCTAGACTCTTTGTCGTCCGCCGACAGACGACAAAGTGCTAACTCCGTTAACGGATCCTTCCCCCCCACCCTGCTCCTCTCTCTCTCTGTAACAGCTCATCCCCGCGCGCCCCTCGCTCTCTCTCCCCACCCCGCGCGCTCCTCTCTCTCTAACGGCCACTAGGACCACCTCGCGCCGCCGCCCCTATCGCCCCTGCCGCCGCACCTGTCGCGCCCCACTGCCGCCGATGTCGCCCCCGCCACCGCCCCTCTCTCTCTCCCCACCTTGCCCCCACTGCCGCTGCCGCTGCCCCACCATCGTCGCGCGGCCGCCCCTGGCGCCCCCGGCACCGCCCCGCCACCCCCGCCACCCCGGCCCCTCCACAGCCACCCCTCTCGATGAGCCCCCACACCCCCACCCCCATCCCCCCACCCTTCTTATTTTTTACTGGTTTTATTATTTTTTAGTAGTTTTGGTAGATGTTATTGTTAGTACTTTTAGTGGTAGATTTAGTTAGGTTAGTAGTTTTAGTTAGGTTAGTAGATTTAGTTAAGTTAGTAGTTTTAGTTAGGTTAGTAGATTTAATTAGGAGGAGAAGAGGAGAAGAGGAGGAGGAGGAGGACAAGAAGAGGAGAAGAAGAAGAGGAGGAGGAGGAGGAGGAGGATGAGAAGAAAAAGAAAAAGAAGAAGAAGAAGAAGAAGAAGAAGAGGAGAAGAAAAAAATAAGAAGGAGAAGAAGAAGAAAAAGAAGAAGAAGAGAAGAAAAAATAAGAAGGAGAAGAAGAAGAGAAGAAGAGAAGAAGAGAATAAGAAAAAAATAAGAAGGAGAAGAAGAGAAAAAAGAAGAAGAAGTTGATTTTTTATTGTTTGGTATTTAGTGGTAGCTAGATTCTTTTTTAGTTACTTAGTGGTAGATTCTGTTTTTGTTATAGTGGTAGATTTTGTTTTTGTTATTTTTTTGCTGTTTAGTGCTATCTAGGTTTAGCGATAGGTTTAGTTAGCTTGGTTAGTTAGGTTAGTTAGTTAGTTAGCTTACTAGAAAGAATAGGAAGAAGAAGAAGAGGAGGAGGACGAGAAGAGGAGAAGAGGAGGAGGAGGAGAAGAAGAAGAAGAAGAAGAATAGGAGGAGGAGAAGACAAAAAGAAGATCACATGTTTGGTATTTAGTTTTTTGGAATTAATTAGTAGTTTTAGTGGTAGATTATGTTAGTTAATTAGTAGATTTAGTGGTAGATTCTGGTAGTTTATTCGCCCATCATTATTGCTTTGGTTCAAGACTACTTCAAAGAAGATCACATGTTCTTTTGTTGAAATCAAGTCTGTCAAAATAATGTATCGTCTATATTTATTGGTACCGGAGCAAAACAGGACAACTTAAATAATATAGCCATCCTCAAATGTAGAAAATATCGAAAAGTTTTATATAAACTGAAAAGTAGTATAGGTAACCTGGAAAGTCCTCTCGACCAAAAGGGCAACTTCTGGACCTGCGAACTTTGCATGGTAGGTGCATGTCCATGCAGCAGGGTAATTTCCCCAACAATGACATAATTAGTCCATTTAGCTCCAAAATATCATAATAAGCTCAAAATGGCATAAGAACCTTGGTTAGCTCATTAATATTATATACTTAGCTGTTTTTCCTCTAAAATGGGATAATTAGCCCATTTAGCTCAAAAAAGACATAATTAGGTAATTTAGCTCCAACAAGAGGAGAAGAGGAGAAGAAATAGGCAAAATGAAAAGAAAGAAGAAGAAGAAGAAGAAGAAGAAGAGAAGATGGAGAAGGAGGAGGAGGAGGAGGAGGAGCAGAAGGATAGAAGGTCAGGAGGAGGAGGATAAGGCCAAGGACCTTCTATCCTTCTCATCCTCCTCCTTCTCCTCCTCCTCCTTCTTCTTCTTGATTTCTTCTTCTTCTCCTCCCCCTCCTCTTTCTTCTCCTCTTTCGTATTATCCTTGCTTTAATTAACCCAACAATGACATAATTAGCCCATTTAGCTCCAAAATACCATAATAAGCTCAAAATGGCATAAGAACCTTGGTTAGCTCATGAATATTATATACTTAGCTTGTCTTCCTCTAAAAAGACATAATTGGAATATTTGTGTTGATCGGGTGGATTTACATGTGATAGTTGTCTCGTCGCTGTGAGGTCTGCTGTGCGAAGACCTGCCCGTGCGTTGTACGAGCTCCGCCCTTGCATTCGTGGGTCAGTACAAATTTCATCTCCTCCCCGCCCCTTCATTTACTGTGGCTCGGTTTCCGGATGAAACTTTCTAGATTTAGGTAATTCAATTAATTTATCAGTATGCGTGACCAGTATGCGTCTCCTGTTCGAAAGGGCGACATCTATAAATATGCGTGTCTTTGCATATTTATAACCGCCATCCTTTCGAATTGTCCAACATTATCCATGGACAGCCCGAGTATGTGTAGATTGGGTTCGTTTTCCAGTATGTTGTGCTCTGGATCCGATGCGGAATTTCGTCAGTGCCTCCCTGTTGTTCTCCGGATGCACATCCTCTCTATTTATTGCGGAGACGTGTATCAGGAGAACAGCGGGGAGGTGCTGCCGAAATTTTGCGTTGGATCCGGAGCAGAGCATGGGAAAACGAACCGAATCTACACATACTCGGGTGGGATTAGGACCTATCTTTACCTATTAGTGTGTAGGTTGCCTGGACATAATAAAAATGGCGAACCTAATTAACCGATGAATATAAATGCTAAATTATATATAAATATATTTCTTCTATCTTTAGTAGCTACGCAAGATGAGTGATCGTGCGTGGATGTATACCGGTCACCCTAGTCAGAAAGAGATGACGAAAGAATGGTTTTTAAAAACAAAGGAATTTGTGAAAGCCGCATTCGCAAATGGCCAGGAAAGAAACTATTGCCCCTGTCCTGGATGCGACAACTATAAAAAGACGAAAGAGGCTGTAATGATTAAACACCTGCACAGGAGGGGTTTTAACCCTAACTATACGGTGTGGACATTTCATGGTGAGTCTATACAACGCACAAGAGCTGAGGTGGTCTGTCGTGGCACGGACGAGCATGGTACTAGGATCGAAGACATGGTGCAAGACTTAGATGATGCTCGGGATTCGGAAGATGAGATGGAGGAATCTGCAAAAGGCCTTTTACGAAATGTTGGAGTCTTCAAAACGTCCTCTCCATGAGCACACTGAGCTCTGTCAGCTGGATGCAATTGCACAAGTAATGACTCTGAAGGCTCAGTTCAACTTGGGAAGAGAATGCTACAACGCGATGATGACACTATTTGGACGTTTCCTACCCAAAGGCCATGTCATGCCTGCAAACCTGTACGAGTCGGACAAAATACTTCGTGTACTTAAGATGCCCTATGAGAAGATAGATGCATGTGAGAAAGGATGTGTCTTATTTAGGAAGGAGTATGCACACTTGGACTATTGTCCCAATTGCGAGTCTTGCAGGTATCTTGTGGTAGACAACGGTATGGGTGAGAAGAGGCAGACCGAAATAGCAGTTAGTGTTCTTCAGTATATGCCAATCGTACCAAGACTTCAACGTCTTTTCATGGTCGAAGAGACAACCAGACAAATGACTTGGCACAAATTGGGCAAAAGAACCGAACTAGATGCGGATGGGAATAAGATGATGGTACACACATCGGATGGGGAAGCGTGGAAACATTTCCATGGATTGCATCAGGATAAAGCGGCAGATCCAAGGAATCCTCGAGTCTGCGCCACCACGGATGGTTTTAATCCCTTCGGCATGACGGCAACCCAATACAGTTGTTGGCCTGTATTTGTCATTCCACTCAATCTCCCCCCGGGCAGATTATGCAAAGAAAGAACATATTTCTGACGTTGATAATTCCAGGGCCCAATTATCCGGGGAAGAATATGAATGTGTACCTGCAACCGCTTAAGGATGAATTGGAAGAAGCTTGGGAAAATGGGGTCAAGACATACGATGCCGCTAGAAAAGAAAACTTCAAAATGCATGTGTGGTACATGTACTCTATGCATGACTTGCCAGCGTATGCGCTATTCTCTGGATGGTGTGTGCATGGAAGGTTCCCGTGCCCCCGATGCAAGGCAGCTCTTCTGTTTCATTGGTTGCAGGAGGCTCAGAAGTATTCTTGCTTTGACTTGCATAGACAGTTCCTGGATCCTGACCATCAGTTCAGAAAAGACAAGAAGAACTTTACCAAAGGTAAAGTTGTAAAAAACTTGGCACCAGCTGCGTTCACAGGCCAACAGATCCTGGATCAGTTAAACGCCCTCGAGCCTGATCCAGAGCGTCCAGGGTATTTCAAGGGGTATAATTCAAAACATGCCTGGATTCACAAGCCATGCTTCTGGGATCTGCCTTACTTCAAAGACCTCCTTCTTCCACACAATATCGACATGATGCACACTGAAAAGAATATCGGAGAGGCTATTTTTGGTACATTGTTCGACATAGATGGGAAGACAAAGGATAATATTAAGGCTAGAGTCGATCAAGAGACACTATGTCATAGACCGTTACAAAACATGCGAGAAGGCAAAGGAAAGCAGAAGTGGTCGAAGCCGAAGGCCTGGTTCAATCTTGGAAGGCCAGCTATGAGGAAAATTATCTTGTGGTCAAAATGCACTTGATGTTCCCCGATAGGTATGCAGCGAATCTAAAGAGGGGAGCGAGTCTTGAAAAATTAAAAATCTTTGGTCTAAAGAGTCATGATTGGCACATATGGCTAGAGCGGGTAATGCCGGTGATGTTACGTGGCTTTATTCCTAAGGATGAATGGCTAGTACTGGCGGAGCTGAGCTATTTCTTCTGTGTTCTTCGTGCGAAAGAATTATCGCCTGGCGTGGTAGAAGACATGGAGGAGTTTTCACCGGAGTTGTTGTGCAAGTTAGAGAAGATCTTTCCACCAGGCTTCTTTAATCCAACGCAGCATTTGATTTTACATCTACCGACCGAGGCAAGATTGGGTGGGCCCGTGCAAGATCGTTGGTGCTATGCAACTGAGAGGATGCAGAAGACCCTTCGAGCCAAATGTAAAAATAAGCGTAGAATTGAAGCATCGATGGCTGAGGCATTCAGTACTGAGGAGGTGGCAAACTTTGTGACAACACACTACGAAGCCAAAAATCATCATTTGCATAATCCGAAGCCTTGGCACAATGATGGAGACCCTAAAAAAGGTGGGTCCAACCTCAGCCTATTCAAAGGGAAGCTCGCACCAGCCGGTGCTTCGAAACCAATAACGTTGGATATTGAAGAATGGCGGAACATTTTGTTGTATATCTTCAACAACCTACCAGAAGTGCGGCCGTACATCGAGTGAGTTCTCGGCACATTTTCCCGTAACTTCTAATTCATTTGAACTGCTCTTATTCCCGGATATTTCAAACAGTCGTTACGTCGTCAAATTCTCGGATGGAGCGGTGATCGAAAATGATTCCGTCAAAGAGTGTGAGCTTCTGTCAAAGACAGGAGGCGGCTATCCCGGTTTCATCTCTTGGTTCAAACAAACAGTAATTATCAATAATGGACCATTTCATTCTTGGTCTAACTTGCGGCTAATGCAACAACCGTTTCGTATTAAACTTGTAGGCTAATTCAGAGTCTATGGACGCCGAATTGAGACAAGGCGCTAATGGTTTTGACTATAAGGTCCGTTCATTTGAGAAATACAACATCAACGGGTATCTCTTTCGTACCTTTGGCAAAGAGATATCTATGCCCGACCGGAAATCTACAAATTGTGGTGTCTCTGCTATCGGCGAAGGTGTTATCGAGTATTATGGAAGAGTTGAAGCAATTTATGAACTTCAATTCTTTGGTGAAAACCCACCGAACGTCGTAGTCTTCAAATATTATTGGTTCCAGCCAAAAAAGACTAGAATGACTCATGAACATATAGGACTAGTCGAAATCAATCCAACCACCCATTTAGATGTTCGCGATGTCTATATTACGGCTCAACAGGCGACCCAAGTTTTCTATCTACCGTGGGCATGCCAAACGGATAAGAATCTGGAAGGTTGGTATGTTGTTTATGAAATGCCGCCACATGTCAGACCACCTCTCCCAAATGAACAGGATTATGAACCTCACATTAACCCAGACACATATGATGGAGAATTCTTCCAAGAAACACGTCTTTCCAAGAAACGTTTCAAGAACCGCCGTGCTTCATCCAAGAACATGGAAGTAGACATCGACAATGAACCCGACTCCAGCCCTGAGCCGGAACCAGAAGACCTGGAACTCGTAGAGGTCACTGATGCGGATGACCTGTCAATGCTTCAACAATTAAAGGAAGGCCTTTCACAACTTCACGCCGTTGAACCCGATGAGCACGTCATTAATGAAGACATGCGTGATAGTGATGATGATGATGCATTTATTGATGATGATTATTAGTTTGTAAGATTCACAACATAAATTATATATATTTTAATCTTTATTATTCATGTCAGTCATTCAATTTTTTTATGTTGTACTAATTTCTTTTAATCTTTATCATGGGTTCTTCCCAGGCGCCCCGCACGAGGGGTGGTACTTCCCTTCCACCCCTATCTCTCCGTAGAGCCTTGGCAGACAGTCTTTCGACACCAGCCGGGGGTTCTTCTTCGTCAGCGGCATTGCCCACTAGGAGAGTTGCTGGACGGGTAGGGAGGAAGGGGAAGGGTACAGGGAGAGGTGGTGGCCGCGGAAGATCCAGGAGGACTGTTGAGCCGTCCTTGCCACCACCACCAGCTCATTCACCCGAGCATAGGACTAGTATGGTCGCCCCGTTTGCCGAGGAGGCTACGGGGACTCCGGTCCAGGAGCCTGGTGTTCATGGGCATTCGTCCCATGAGACTCTGGTCCAGGAGCAGCCTCGGGTCGAGGTGCATTCGGCCCAGGAGCAGCCGGAGGAGACTACAGTTCCGAAGGCTTCACCCGACGTGGAGAGGCCCGGATGGGAGCCTTGGCCGGATCGTACCGAGTTGCCGGATTGGACTGAGGGTCCGGGTGGCTCAGGGGGCGGGGATGGCGGGGATGAGCTTACGGATAGAAGAAGAGAAGAAGAAGAAATCCAGGAGGAGAAGGAGGAGAAGGAGGAGGAGGAGAAGGACTAGAAGGTCCTTGGCCTTCTCCTCCTTCTCCTCCTCCTCCTCCTCCTCCTCCTCCTGCTCCTCCATCTCCTCCTTCTCCTTCTTCTCCTTCTTCTCTTCTTCTTCTTCTTCTTTCTTTTCATTTTTCCTATTTCTTCTCCTCTTGTTGGAGCTAAATTACCTAATTATGTCTTCTTGGAGCTAAATGGGCTAATTATCTCATTTTAGAGGAAAAGAAGCTAAGTTTGGAGGAGAAACTTACCGTAGTGGTCATCCAGGAGGAGAAACACCACGGTTGCTCGCGCCGGCTTCGTTTGGAGACGGTTGCCCTGGAAAAGGGTCGTGCGATGCTGCTCGGGAGTTATTCTGCAGAAAAGATATTTTGCAATGTCTCAGTTAGCATGATGACACTCAATTATTAATACTAGTTTATAATGAAACTCACCTGCCAATCGAAGAGAAGACGGGCATCGGCAGAGGGACTTGACCGCTCTTCTTGCACAGACCCTGAAGAGTGGGTCATATTAGTTAGTATTGAAACAGACATTACACACATGATTTGGCTAATGTGAAAAAAAACATACCCCAAAAAGCTCGTACATGGCCCGTTGACCCGCCTCATTCCGGGCCCTCTCCTCCTCAAGCAATCGTGCCGTGGTCTGGTCCCTCTCATCAAGAGCAGCCTGAAGAGAAGCCTGGCTTGCCAATCTCTCTTTCTCAAGAGCAGCCTGGTTTGCCGCTCTCTCTTTCTGAAGAGCAGCCTGAAACACCATTCCTTGTTACCACAGTAATGATCTATGGTGACACACATAATGAAATGGATGACAGTGTTCTTAGTCCGTACAACTAACCTCGATGGCAATTTCGACTGGCCATGGACGACGCGTTATCTCAGGACAGTTGCTCGACTGGCGCGCCTTGATCTCCGGAAGAGTGAGTGGACAACGTATTATCCCATCTCCAATGGCTATCGAGCCATGGGGCCTCCCGCCACCAGATATCATCACCATCTCTGGATCCAAAGGTTAAAGTCATCCCCTTTCGTAGGCTTCCCCGCGTCCCTGTATGCTACGAGCTTCTGGTGGGATGATATGTTGGTGAAGTTATTGGGATCATCCAGGTCAGACTCACAGAATGCCTTCGCCTTCTTGTACGAGGCAGTATGGGCCATGCCATAAAGGTCGTACAAGTGTGGCATCTCAGTCTTATTGTGATGCGCCTAAAAGAGAGGAACAAAATATTAGCATCAAGAATGAATTGCATGAATCATGAAGCAAATCACATACCCAGTTTCGTCCAAATTGAAGTAAGTTGGCGCTGCCTTGATGGTGTGGCACACTAACCATTTGGCTACGCGGATCCTTCGCATTCTCGTGGACGGCTCGCCAGCTGCCTTTGCACCACTCATCAACCAACGCCTCCCAACAATCCATCTTATCCGCACACCATATCGGGGGCACCATTAAGTTATTAGAAAGAACTTTCAGCGCTACGCCTATGAATGAAATCAAGAAAACTACGTAGAAGGACTTAAGAGTAGGTAATTACCTTCATGTATTGCTCCTTCTTCAGAAATTTTCCGCGGCAATCCTTCTTCTCCTTCTTAATACCACGCGTGGCGTAGTAATCTCGAATAGCCTGCGGCCGAGCCTCGTGGCGCATGTTCTGTAGTAACCGCCTACACTCGACCTCGAGAACCCTGGCCGCCTCCTCCTCATATCCATCCTCACACCTATAGATGGTCTGCAATCAAACGTGAGAACACCAATTAGTACAATAATTAGGTATATTGTTAATTTTAGATTATGTAAAAGGATAACTCACCCAAAAGCTCTTGATCACCATCTCGGCCCTCGTGTGGCACAAGACACCATCTATAATCTCCTCCGGTGGGGCCGGCGCAGCCTGATAGTGCTCCCAGGTAAATCCTAGTGTAGGAACCTGACCCTCACCAGGCAACGTGACAAACCCCAGGAAATTTGTCCGGCAAAGCACACCAAGGACGGAGTTCGGCCTGCGGACTCCAAGAGGGTGTACCCATCCCCTGCAGTATGATAAGGTCAGCCCATTAGATATTTGAACAAACATGAAGGCAAAAGCTAAAAAAAGGTAAATGTACTTACCTATCTCCTTCGGGTTTAATCACCGGCCTCTGCTCGCGGGTAGCCGGGGCGACCGGGAGACGTGTACTACCACGCTTGTACACGGTGGCCCCGTCCACGTGCACATCGCCCTCACTATCCGTAAGCTCATCCCCGCCATCCCCGCCCCCTGAGCCACCCGGACCCTCGGTCCAATCCGGCAACTCCATACGATCCGGCCAAGGCTCCCATCCGGGCCTCTCCACGTCGGGTGAAGCCTGCGGAACCGTAGTCTCCTCCGGCTGCTCCTGGGCCGAATGCACCTCGACCCGAGGCTGCTCCTGGACCAGAGTCTCATGGGACGAATGCCCGTGAACACCAGGCTCCTGGACCGGAGTCCCCGTAGCCTCCTCCACAAACGGGGCGACCATACTAGTCCTATGCTCGGGTGAATGAGCTGGTGGTGGTGGCGAGGACGGCTCAACAGTCCTCCTGGATCTTCCACGGCCACCAGCTCTCCCTGTACCCTTCCCCTTCCTCCCTACCCGTCCAACACCTCTCCTAGTGGGCAATGCCGCTGACGAAGAAGAACCCCCGGCTGGTGTCGAAAGACTGTGTGCCAAGGCTCTACGGAGAGATAGGGGTGGAAGGGAAGTACCACCCCTCGTGCGGGGCGCCTGGGAAGAACCCGTGGAGCGCTCTGGACCCGCGCCCACCATCTTTCAACACCTGCGATGATAAAGATTAAAAGAAATTAATACAACATAAAAAAATTGAATGACTGACATGAATAATAATATGTACATGAATAATAAAGATTAAAATATATACAATTTAAGTTGTGAATCTTACAAACTAATAATCATCATGAATAAATGCATCATCATCATCACTATCACGCATGTCTTCATTAATGACGTGCTCATCGGGTTCAACGGCGTGAAGTTGTGAAAGGCCTTCCTTTAATCGTTGAAGCATTGACAGGTCATCCGGATCAGTGACCTCTACGAGTTCCAGGTCTTCTGGTTCCGGCTCACGGCTGGAGTCGAATTCATTGTCGATGTCTACTTCCATGTTCTTGGATGAAGCACGACGGTTCTTGAAACGTTTCTTGGAAAGACGTGTTTCTTGGAAGAATTCTCCATCATATGTGTCTGGGTTAATGTGAGGTTCATAATCCTGTTCATTTGGGAGAGGTGGTCTGACATGTGGCGACACTTCATAAACAACATACCAACCTTCCAGATTCTTATCCGTTTGGCATGCCCACGGTAGATAGAAAACTTGGGTCGCCTGTTGAGCCGTAATATAGACATTGGGAACATCTAAATGGGTGTTTGGATTGATTTCGACTAGTCCTATATGTTCATGAGTCCTTCTAGTCTTTTTCGGCTGGAACCAATAACATTTGAAGACTACGACGTTCGGTGGGTTTTCACCATAGAATTGAAGTTCATAAATTGCTTCAACTCTTCCATAATACTCGATAACACCTTCGCCGATAGCAGAGACACCACAATTTGTAGATTTACGGTCGGGCATAGATAGCTCTTTGCCAAAGGTACGAAAGAGATACCCGTTGATGTTGTATTTCTCAAATGAACGGACCTTATTGTCAAAACCATTAGCGACTTGTCTCAATTTGGCGTCCATAGACTCTGAATTAGCCTACAAGTTTAATATGAAACGGTTGTTGCATTAGCCGCAAGTTAGACCAAGAATGAAATGGTCCATTATTGATAATTACCGTTTGTTTGAACCAAGAGATGAAACCGGGATAGCCGCCTCCTGTCTTTGACAGAAGCTCATACTCTTCGACGGAATCATTTTCGATCACCGCTCCATCCGAGAATTTGACGACGTAACGACTGTTTGAAATATCCGAGAATAAGAGCAGTTCAAATGAATTAGAAGTTACGGGAAAATGTGCCGAGAACTCACTCGATGTACGGCCGCACTTCTGTTAGGTTGTTGAAGATATACAACGAAATGTTCGGCCATTCTTCGATATCCAACGTTATTGGTTTCGAAGCACCGGCTGGTGCGAGCTTCCCTTTGAATAGGCTGAGGTTGGACCCACCTTTTTTAGGGTCTCCATCATTGTGCCGACGCTTCGGATTATGCAAATGATGATTTTTGGCTTCGTAGTGTGTTGTCACAAAGTTTGCCACCTCCTTAGTAATGAATGCCTCAGCCATCGATGCTTCAATTCTATGCTTATTTTTACATTTAGGTCGAAGGATCTTCTGCATCCTCTCAGTTGCATAGCACCAACGATTTTGCACGGGCCCACCCAATCTTGCCTCGGTCGGTAGATGTAAAATCAAATGCTGCGTTGGATTAAAGAAGCCTGGTGGAAAGATCTTCTCTAACTTGCACAACAACTCCGGTGCAACCTCCTCCATGTCTTCTACCACGCCAGGCGACAATTCTTTTGCAGAAAGAACACGGAAGGAATAGCTCAGCTCCGCCAGTACTAGCCATTCATCCTCAGGAATAAAGCCACGTAACATCACCGGCATTACCCTCTCTAGCCATATGTGCCAATCATGACTCTTGAGACCAAAGATTTTTAATTTTTCAAGACTCGCTCCCCTCTTTAGATTCGCTGCATACCCATTGGGGAACATCAAGTGCATTTTGACCCACAAGATAATTTCCCTCATAGTTCGCCTTCCAAGGTTTAACCAGGCCTTTGGCTTCGACCACTTCTGCTTTCCTTTGCCTTCTCGCATGTTTTGTAACGGTCTATCACATAGTGTCTCTTGATCGACTCTAGCCTTAATATTATCCTTTGTCTTCCCATCTATGTCGAACAATGTACCAAAAATAGCCTCTCCGATATTCTTTTCAGTGTGCATCATGTCGATATTGTGTGGAAGAAGGAGGTCTTTGAAGTAAGGCAGATCCCAGAAGCATGGCTTGTGAGTCCAGGCATGTTTTGAATTATACCCCTTGAAATACCCTGGACGCTCTAGATCAGGCTCGAGGGCGTTTAACTGATCCAGGATCTGTTGGCGTGCGAACGCAGCTGGTGCCAAGTTTTTGACAACTTTACCTTTGGTAAAGTTCTTCTTGTCTTTTCTGAACTGATGGTCAGGATCCAGGAACTGACTATGCAAGTCAAAGCAAGAATACTTCCGACCCTCCTGCAACCAATGAAACTGAAGAGCTGCCTTGCATTGGGGGCACGGGAACCTTCCATGCACACACCATCCAGAGAATGGCGCATACGCTGGCAAGTCATGCATAGAGTACATGTACCACACATGTATTTTGAAGTTTTCTTTTCTAGCGGCATCGTATGTCTTGACCCCATTTTCCCAAGCTTCTTCCAATTCATCCTTAAGCAGTTGCAGGTACACATTCATATTCTTCCCCGGATAATTGGGCCCTGGAATTATCAACGTCAGAAATATGTTCTTTCTTTGCATAATCTGCCCAGGGGGAGATTGAGTGGAATGACAAATACAGGCCAACAACTGTATTGGGTTGCCGTCATGCCGAAGGGATTAAAATCATCCGTGGCGGTGCAGACTCGAGGATTCCTTGGATCTGCCGCTTTATCCTGATGCAATCCATTGAAATGTTTCCACGCTTCCCCATCCGATGTGTGTACCATCATCTTATTCCCATCCGCATCTAGTTCGGTTCTTTTGCCCAATTTGTGCCATGTCATCTGTCTGGCTGTCTCTTCGACAATGAAAAGACGTTGAAGTCTTGGTACGATTGGCATATATCGAAGAACACTAACTGCGATTTTGGTGTGCCTCTTCTCACCCATACCATTGTCTACCACAACATACCTGCAAGACTCGCAATTGGGACAATAGTCCAAGTGTGCATACTCCTTCCTAAATAAGACACATCCTTTCTCACATGCATCTATCTTCTCATAGGGCATCTTAAGTACACGAAGTATTTTGTCCGACTGGTACCGGTTTGCAGGCATGACATGGCCTTTGGGTAGGAAACGTCCAAATAGTGTCATCATCGCGTCGTAGCATTCTCTTCCCAAGTTGAACTGAGCCTTCAGAGCCATTAATTGTGCAATTGCATCCAGCTGACAAAACTCAGTGTGCTCATGGAGAGGACGTTTTGAAGACTCCAACATTTCATAAAAGGCCTTTGCAGATTCCTCCATCTCATCTTCCGAATCCCGAGCATCATCAAAGTCTTGCACCATGTCTTCGATCCCAGTACCATGCTCGTCCGTGTGACGACGGACCACCTCAGCTCTTGTGCGTTGTATAGACTCACCATGAAATGTCCACACCGTATAATTAGGCTTAAAACCCCTCCTCTGTGGGTGTTTAATCATTACAGCCTTTGTCATCTTTTAATAGTTGTCGCATCCAGGACAGGGGCAATAGTTTCTTTCCTGGCCATTTGCGAATGCGGCTTTCACAAATTCCTTTGTTTTTAAAAACCATTCTTTCGTCATCTCTTTCTGACTAGGGTGACCGGTATACATCCTTGCACAATCACTCATCTTGCGTAGCTACTAAAGACAGAAGAAATATATTTATATATAATGTAGCATTTATATTCATCGGTTAATCAGGTTCTCCATATTTATTACGTCCAGGCAACCTACACGCTAATAGGTAAAGATAGGTCCTAATCCCACCCGAGTATGTGTAGATTCGGTTCGTTTTCCCATGCTCTGCTCCGGATCCAACGCAAAATTTCGGCAGCACCTCCCCGCTGTTCTCCTGATACACGTCTCCGCAATAAATAGAGAGGATGTTCATCCGGAGAACAACAGGGAGGCACTGACGAAAATCCGCAACGGATCCAGAGCACAGCATACGGGAAAACAAACCCAATCTACACATACTCGGGCTGTCCATGGATAATGTTGGACAATTCGAAAGGATGGCGGTTATAAATATGCAAAGACATGCATATTTATAGATGTCGCCCTTTCGAACGGGAGACGGATACTGCTCACGCATACTGATAAATTAATTGAATTACCTAAAGCTAGAAAGTTTCATCAGGAAACCGAGCCACAGTAAATGAAGGGGCGGGGAGGAGATGAAATTTGTACTGACCCATGAATGCAGGGGCGGAGCTCGCACAATGCACGGGCAGGTCTTCGCACAGCAGACCTCACAGCGACGAGACAACTATCACATGTAAATCCACCCGATCAACACAAATATTCCAATTATGTCATTTTAGAGGAAAACAAGCTAAGTATATAATATTCATGAGCTAACCAAGGTTCTTATGCCATTTTGAGCTTATTATGGTATTTTGGAGCTAAATGGGCTAATTTTGTCATTGTTGGGTTAATTAAAGCAAGGATAATATGAAAGAGGAGAAGAAAGAGGAGGAGGAGGAGAAGAAGAAATCAAGAAGAAGGAGGAGGAGGAGGAGAAGGAGGAGGAGGAGAATGATAGAAGGTTCTTGGCCTTCTCCTCCTCCTCCTCCTCCTCCTCCTCCTCCTCCTTCTCCTTCTTCTCTTCTTCTTCTTCTTCTTCTTCTTTCTTTTCATTTTGCCTATTTCTTCTCCTCTTCTCCTCTTGTTGGAGCTAAATTACCTAATTATGTCTTTTTTGAGCTAAATGGTCTAATTATCCCATTTTAGAGGAAAACAAGCTAAGTATATAATATTAATGAGCTAACCAAGGTTCTTATGCCATTTTGAGCTTATTATGGTATTTTGGAGCTAAATGGACTAATTATGTCATTGTTGGGGAAATTACTCTGCTGCATGGACATGCACCTACCACGCAAAGTTCGCAGGTCGAGAAGTTGCCCTTTTGGTCGAGAGGACTTTCCAGGTTACCTATACTACTTTTCAGTTTATATAAAACTTTTCGATATTTTTTACATTTGAGGATGGCAATATTATTTAAGTTGTGTTGTTTTGCTCCGGTACCAATAAATATAGACGATGCATTATTTTGACAGACTTGATTTCAACAAAAGAACATGTGATCTTCTTTGAAGTAGTCTTGAACCTAAGCAATAATGATGGGCGAATAAACTAACAGAATCTACCACTAAATCTACTAATTAACTAACAGAATCTACCACTTAAACTACTAATTAATTCCAAAAAACTAAATACCAAACATGTGATCTTGTTTTTGTCTCCTCCTCCTCCTATTCTTCTTCTTCTTCTCCTCCTCCTCCTCCTCTTCTCCTCTTCTCCTCCTCCTCCTCTTCTTCTTCTTCCTATTCTTTCTAGTAAGCTAACTAACTAACTAACCTAACTAACCAAGCTAACTAAACCTATCGCTAAACTTAGATAGCACTAAACAGCAAAAAAATAACAAAAACAAAATATACCACTATAACAAAAACAGAATCTACCACTAAGTAAGAAAAAAAGAATCTAGCTACCACTAAATACCAAACAATAAAAAATCAACTTCTTCTTCTTTTTTCTCTTCTTCTCCTTCTTGTTTTTTTCTTATTCTCTTCTTCTCTTCTTCTTCTCTTCTTCTTTACTTCTTCTCCTTCTTATTTTTTTCTTCTCTTCTTCTTCTTCTTTTTCTTCTTCTTCTCCTTCTTATTTTTTTTCTTCTCCTCCTCCTCTTCTTCTTCTTCTTCTTTTTCTTCTCCTCCTCCTCCTCCTCCTACTCCGCTTCTTCTTCTCCTCTTCTTGCCCTCCTCCTCCTCCTCTTCTCCTCTTCTCCTCCTAACTAAATCTACTAACCTAACTAAAACTACTAACCTAACTAAATCTACTAACCTAACTAAAACTACTAACCTAACTAAATCTACCACTAAAAGTACTAACAATAACAACCACTAAAACTACTAAAAAATAATAAAACCAGTAAAAAATAAGAAGGGTGGGGGTGGGGTGGGGGTGTGGGGGCTCACCGAGAGGGGCGGCTGTGGAGGGGCCAGGGTGGTGGGGATGGCGGGGCGGCACCGGCGGCGCCAGGGGCGGCGGCGCGACGGTGGTGGGGCAGCGGCAGCGGCAGCGGGGGCGAGGTGGGGTGAGAGAGAGGGGCGGCAGTGGGGGCGACAGGGGCGACAAGGGCGGCAGTGGGGCACGACAGGGGCGGCGGCAAAGGCGATAGGGGGCGGCGACACGACGGTGGTCCTGGCGGCCGTTACAGAGAGAGGAGCGCGCGGGGTGGGGAGAGAGAGCGAGGGGCGCGCGGGTATGAGCCGTTACAGAGAGAGAGAGGGGCGGGGTGGGGGGGAAGGAGCCGTTAACGAAGTTAGCGCTTTGCCGTCTGCCGGCGGACGGCAAAGATTCTAGACTCTTTGCCGTCTGCCTCCGGACTCTTTGTCGTCCGCTAGCAGACAGCAAAGATCCAACTCTTGTTTGACCTAGCCACCCCGCGGTCAGGTGGGCCTGTCTATATCTTTGTCGTCTGCCTCTGGACTATTTGCCGTCAAATAGCAGACGGCAAAGAGGTGACAGATGGCAAAAAGACTGTATGCCATCAGCCAGTACTGTGCCGTCTGTTTTGCTGAAGCTGACGGCAAAGACACTCTTTGCCATCAGCTAGCAGACGGCAAAGACTAGGCAGATGGCAAAATACCGATTTCCAGTAGTGCTAGTATCCACTATGTTCTAGATTAATGTTGCTACTACTTGGCTATGCTTAGTGCTTATCACTAGGGCCCGAGTGCCATGATTTTAGATCTGGACTTATTATGTTGTCGCCAATATATGTGTTATGACCCGGCAACCCCAGAGTGACAATAGACGGAACTACTCCCGGAGATGACCATAGTATGAGGAGTTCATGTATTCACCGTGTGTTAATGCGTTGGTCCGGTTCTTTATTAAAAGGAGAACCTTAATATCCCATAGTTTCCATTAGGACCCTGCTGCCACGGGAGGGATGGACAATAGATGTCATGCAAGTTCTTTTCCCTAAGCACATATGACTACATACGGAATACATGCCTACATTAGGTTGACGAACGGGAGCTAGTTACATATCTATCCGTTTTATAGTTGTTACATGATGAATCACATCCATAATACTCATCCATCACCGATCCACTGCCTACGAGTCTTTTACTACTGGTTATCGCTACGTTACTTTGGCTAGGCTTGTCCCTTGCTACCAAAGGGATTGGGCCACTTTGTTGCTGCTGTCACTACTGTTGTTACTTGTTACTTTGCTGGTGCTGCTACTGTTGTTCCTTACTACTCCGCTGTTCCTTATTGCAAGACTTTGTTGGAGCCGTAGTCGGGGAAGCATTCTTCTCAAGAATAATCCCCCGTCAACGTGCTGGCTCCATTGATACAACAGTTAGGAATAGTCTGCCGTGTCAACAGATTGTTTCTCGCACCGTTGCTATCATACTACCTTGCTACTGATACTTTGCTTGCAGACACTAATCTTTCAGGTGTGGTTGAATCTGACACATTCAGGTGCTAATACTTGAGAATATTCTTTCTTCTCCCGTCTTGGCGAATGAATAAATTTGGGTTGAATACTCTACCCTCGAAAACTGATGCGATCCCATACGCTTGTGGGACATCAAGGCTTTTTCTGGCGCCGTTGCCGGGGACGCATAGCTATATTCCCAGAGTCGCTTGGGATTGACGTCTGCTGATCACTATGATGAATCTGAAAGATCCAAGAACTAAAATCCTACCTTCCACTAAGAGGAGAGGTAAGGAACTGCCATCTAGCTCTGCACTTGATTCACATTCATTTATGAGTAAGTTTGCGACATCACCTCCTGCTAGAAATCATGATATGTCGCATGTGCTTGATGATGCTACTTATGCTGCCCATGATGCTTATGATGCTATGCTTGATACTATGCCTGATGATGCTATGCTTGATACTATGCCTGATGATGCTATACCTGATACTGCTTTGCCACTTGGTGCATTCCTTGATGCACATATTGCTAGAGTTGCTGCTAGACGTGATGATACTTCTGAAACTGCTGATGCTATTGAAGTAGAACCTGCTACTATGCCTGTTATTCCTGATACGCGCTATGTTGTGGAGGGAGATATAGCTGAGGACTTTCTTGCGTGTAAGGATAGCTATGATGTTGAGAAACTTCTGCGCAAGTGGAAAGAAAAATCTATGAACGCTAGGATGAAATACGACCCGAAGTTTGCCACTTCGCCTATCTTTGTGACCGATAAGGATTATGAATTCTCTGTTGACCCTGAGTTAATCACTCTTGTCGAATATGATCCCTTTCACGGTTATGATTCTGAAACGGTTGTAGCCCATCTTACCAAACAGCACGATATAGCCACCCTATTCACTAGTTAGGAAACGATCCGCCAGCTGTTTCCTTTATCGCTAAAGGATGATGCTAAGACCTCGTTCACTTCTCTTGCTCCTGGTTGCGTGCATAGCCCCCAGGATATGGTCTACTACTTCTCTGAAAAATATTTCCCTGCCCATAAGAAGCATGCTGCCTTGCAGGAAATATACAATTTTGCTCAAGCTGAAGAAGAGAGTCTCCCACAAGCTTGGGGGAGGCTCATCCAGCTACTGAATGCTTTTCCTGATGACCCTCTTGAGAAGAATAAAATATTTGATATCTTCTATAATGGACTTACTGATGCTTCTAAAGACCACCTAGATAGTTGTGCCCGTAGTGTTTTTAGGGAACAAACGGTAGAACAAGCTGAGATTCTAGTGAATAACATCTTGTGCAATGAGAATGCTTGGACTATTCCCGAACCACATCCTAAGCCAAATCCAAAGAAAATAGGTATTCTATTCCTCAGTCCCGAAGATATGCAAGAAGCCAAGAAATCTATGCGAGAGAAAGGAATTAAATCTGAAGGTGTCAAAATCTACCACCTATCGGAGAGATCCATGGTCTCGATAACCTGATACAGGTATTAGAAGTAAATTCTCTGCATAGGTTTGATGAGAGTGATATTCCTTTTGATAAACCTGCTAGCTTATGCATGGATGAATTTGATAACTTTGTTGCCAAACAACAGAGTTTCAATGATTATGTTAGCAGACAATTGGAAAAGAATGCTCGTATGCTTAGTCATTTAAGTTCTCGTGTGGACAGAAACATCCATGATCTTAAGCTTGTGAGTAAGCATGTCTCTATGGTTACTACTCAGGTAGAACAAGTACTTAAAGCTCAGAATGACATGCTGAATGAGTTGAATGACAATGCCGTCAGAATCGTCACTAGAGGCGGTAGAATGACCCAGGAACCTTTGTATCGTGAGGGTCATCCAAAGGGAGTTGAACAAGATTCTCAAGGAGTTAGAACTTATGCACCTAGTCATCCTAGAAAGAACAAGAAAGATGATAGGAACCTGCACGCTAGCGGCCCTGTTGCTGCTACCCCTGAGAGTCCAAATGATGCCTCTATCTCTCATGCTGAAACACAATCTGGTCATGAACATGAGACTAATGATAATATCAATAGTGATGTTCATGAAGATGCTTACCCTAGCAATGGAAAGGATGTGGAGATTGAACCTAGTGTTGATCTTGATAAGCCACAGCCTAAGAGTAAAAGATACGATAAGAATGACTTTGGTGCTAGGAAGCATGGTAAAGAAAGGGAACCATGGGTTCAGAAACCTATGGCCTTTCCTCCCTAACCATCTAAGAAAAAGGATGATGAGGATTTTGAGCGATTCGTTGAAATGATCAGACCCGTCTTTCTGCAAATGCGTTTGACGGATATGCTCAAGATGTCTCCGTATGCTAAGTACATGAAAGATATTGTGACTAATGAGAGGAGGATACCTGATCTTGAGAGATCCGCCATGCTTGCCAACTACACTTTCAAGGGTGGAACTCCTAAGAAACTAGATGATCCCGGTGTGCCCACTATACCTTGCTCCATTAAAGGAAACTACGTTAGAACTGCGTTATGCGACCTTGGAGCTGGTGTTAGTGTTATGCCTCTCTCTCTTTATCGTAGACTTGAACTGGATAAGTTTACACCCAGTAAAATCTCTCTGCAAATGGCCGACAAATCAACTGCTTTCCCTATCGGCATTTGCGAGGATGTGCCTGTTGTGGTTGCTAACACCACTATCTTAACAGACTTTGTTATCTTGGATATTCCCGAGGATGATGGCATGGCTATCATCCTCGGAAGACCCTTTTTAAACACTACAGGGGCTGCTATAGATTGCAACAATGGCAATGTCACTTTCCATGTCAACGGTAATGAGCATACGGTGCACTTTCCGAAGAAACAATATCGAGTACATTGCATCAATGCTATCAAAAAAACTTCATCGATTCTTATCGGGAGCTTTGAATGCCCTATTCCTCGTGTCCAGATGAAGTATGATTTGCTTGTTGGGGAGATACACGTCCCCATTGAGGTGACCTAGTGACTATTAGAAAATTCTCCGTTCTCTTTTGCGATTTTATAATGTTTTGTCGAGGGGATTTGATCAACCCCATTGACGGATGTCTTTTGATGACCATGAGATGGACGAATCAAGGAGTCACAAACCTCTATTTTAAGCTTTCACTTTTGGTTGCTTAGAAGAAAAATGATAGATTTAGTTTAGTTTTCCCTGTTTTCTGTTTTAGCGTCCGGTGGAAAAATACCCCGAAACAAAAAGTTCTCCGAACGCTGTGAAAATCTAGTATGATTTTTTTCTGGAATATTTGAAAAATACTGGGACAAAGAGTCTGTCTGGAGACCACACAAGTGGGCCACAAGCCCTAGGGGCGCGGGCACCCCCTGGCCGCGCTACCCAGCCTTGTGGGGCCCACAGGCACCGCCTCCACTCATTCTTGCTCTCATCCGCTTCTCCTACCTCCAGAAAAAATCGTTTCGCAACTCAAACCCGTGTTCTTGCTCCTCTTGCTGGGATTTTCGATCTCTTTGCTCAAATCACCGTTCTTCGAACTATTTTGGGGAAATTACTCCTTGGTAAGTGACTCCTCCATTGGTCCAATTAGTTTTTTCTCTAGTGCCTTATACTCCGCGTATTTTTGCTGCCTTGGTGACCATGTTCTTGAGCTTTGTATGCTGATTCTAGCTGGTCCCAAGTAGTTTTGATGCGTAATATGGTCTCTAGGCACTTGTAGGAGTAGTTGCTACGAGTTTAGTTGAGCCTTGTTCATTTTTCCTTTGGGTCACTGAAAATTTTAGAAAGGGAAGATGTTCAGGAGAAACTTTCATGGTGGTTCCTCAAGCAAGAGAGGTCCCCGTCTTGTGATTCGGGAGCCTGATCCTTACCAACCTAGGGACGCGCAGGTACAACCATGTGAATGGACTTATGATGAATTTATGATTGAGGCAGGTTTCAAAGATGAGTTTGATGCATTTGTTCACAACGCCGGACTCGAAGAGTTCATCTCCGATAAATGTGAACAATATGTTACTCTCACTGCCTTTTTTGTTCGTAGATTCAAATTTTCAGCTAGCCGTGAGCCAGCGGTACTATTTGATCTCTATGATATATCATATACCATGGATTTAGAGGATTCAAGTAGCATTTGCAAAATACCTATTTGGGGTAACCTCAATGATCCTCCTAAATCTTCGGTTAGAGATTTTTGCACTGGTATTACGGTTGGAGAAACTAGAGACATTACGCAAGCTAGCATGGGGAGTATTCATTTTCCTGCCTTCCATTACTTTGCCCTCTTCGTAGGCAGATGCATTAATGGCAAGATTGAGCATTGTCACCTCTACGCACCCGACCTTAGTATCCTTAAGAGCGCAGTGACGGGTGACAAAAGCTTCAACATGGGTGCTATTATAGCAAGGAGGCTGAATAAGAATGCAATTGAAGGGGATTTCTTTGGTGGGATCTATGCCACTCGCATAGCAAATTTTCTTGGAGTACACATCCGCGAAGGAGATCCCCCGCTCTATACCGCTTTCCTTGATCGCGTCGCTTTGACACGCTATCAGTTCCTTGAGAGGGGTGATGAATCCCTCCTATATCGTTTGATATTTAAACGACAGGGTGCTTTCCTTACTACCCTTCCTACTCCTGCCTTCTTTCACTTTCAGGTAAAACAAAGGTATTACATAACCAGAGGAGAGGCAGCGGAGTATGAGAGGGAGGCAAAGGTTGCTCGTCTCCGTGAGGAAGCTATTCAGGCAGTGGCTCCAGCGCTCCCGTATAACCCCGATTATGATTTTGGGTTTCGCCAGGACCATCCTTGGGAGTAGAACAAGTTAGGCCAAAAGCCTAAGCTTGGGGAAGTACGTGTGCTCACCAACTTTACATTCCTGCTTATTCTTTCACTTTGTTAGCCGCTGTTCACACTTTGCCACTGTATCATCCATGCTAGTTTATTTTCTTTTACTCGTTTTCTTTTCATGAGTCTGTCTAGTTTGAGAAAACCCAAAAAGATTTTATTTTTCTTCTTTTGCTTGTTGGGAGCTTTCCTGTGTAGATAGTTTTCTTTTTCTTTGGGTCAAGGTAGAAGATATTGGTTACAATGTTTAGTGGCTCTTGCATGCATACCTTTTTAGCTTTCAAAGAGCCATATTACTTTGTCTTCTCCTTTGTGTTTGCCTGCAAATTCCAGCTTTAGTCCAATGCACGAGCACGCTTATTATTGTTCACAACGTTCGGTCGTGCAAGTGAAAGGCAATAATGACGATATATGATGAAGTGACTGAGCCTGGAAAAGCTGGTATGAACTCGATCTATTTTGTTTTTGTAAATATGACTAGCTCATCGTGCCTGATTTAGCTTTTTTGTGAGAGAAACATGTTTGCAATGACAACTGAGAGATCATAGTTTCTTATGCCATGCTTACTTAGCTAGGAGCTTATAATGGTTTGTCTTGGATGCCCACATGAATGTTGAGATGACTGTGTTGTAGTATGATAGGATGGTATCCTCCTTTGAATGATTCAAGTGGCTTGACTTTGCGCATGTTCACGCATGTAGTTGAAACAAAATCAACATAGCCTCTATGATGTTCATGTTCATGGTGATTTATGTCCTACTCATGCTTGCACTCAATGCTAATTAATCTCAACGCATTTTGATGAATGTTGTCACTCTCTAGTTGGTCGCTTCCCAGTATTTTGCTAGCCTTCACTTGTACTAAACGGGAATACTGCTTGTGCATCCACTTCCATAAACCCAAAGTTGTGCCATATGAGTCCACCATACCTACCTATGTGAGCTATCTCCCTGCCGTTCCAAGTAAATTTGCATGTGCCACTCTCTAAATCTTCAAGAAATAATCTCTTTTGCATGCCTGAACCGCTCATGTGGTGACAGGGGGCTATTGGTATCTTCCATGCTAGGCGTGTTATCCTCGATATGTGTCTATTCACTATCATTCACGAGAAAGGGGCCGGTAATTGGAATTCCCAGATCAATGCTCAAATCGAAAAGATAATTGCAAACAAAACTCCCCCAGGATTGATGTTGGTTTGGATGGTACCCGAGTATTCGACTAGCCGTGGAGTGTGATTGACTGGTGCTGGGGGAGTCAAAACTTTACTTTTCTGCTTGGGAACCGCCTATAGCATGCGTAGCGTGGAAGATGTTGAGAACTCTTAGTCATTGCGTTGACAATGAAAGCATGCCATCCAAAATTATTATCTGTGTTTTCAAAGCCTGAGCTCTGGCACCTCTGCAAATCAATGCTTCCCTCTATGAAGGGCCTGTCTATTTATGTTCCTGTTGAGTCATCCTCCTCTTACAAAAGCACCAATTAGAGAGCACCTCTGTCATTTTTATGCTTTGCTTTTAACTGTGTTGAGTATGACTATGACTGGATCTTCATTGCCTTGAATTACAATGTTTAGTCAGCCCTTGGTCTTTTAAGGTGCTCTGCATTTATGTTTTGCTGTCTCAGAAAGATCTAGTGAGATACCATCTATTCGTACTGCTTCATGTTGTTTTGATTGAAGTGTTGACACTTGAGGCTTATTATTATTTGCTCGCTAGTTGATTATGCCATTGATATGAGTTTACCGCGACACCTAGATGTCATTTGCTTATGTGGTTTGATTGTGATCTTGCTGAAATTCTGGTTATGAGTTAGACATAGTTACAACAACAAGATCAAACAAAGTTCGTCAAAGTTTTTCTTTTGTCTCTCTCAGTTTGTCAACTGAGTTGCTTGAGGACAAGCAAGGTTTTAAGCTCGGGGGAGTTGATACGTCTCCGTTGTATCTACTTTTCCAAACTCTTTTGCCCTTGTTTTGGACTCTAATTTGCATGATTTGAATGGAACTAAACCGGACTCACGCTGTTTTCAGCAGAATTGCCATGGTGTTGTTTTTGTGCAGAAATGAAAGTTCTCGGAATGTCCTAAAAATTTACGGAGATTTTTTTGGAATAAAAGAAAAATACCTGCGCAAAGATCCACTGGAGGGGGCGTTATAGTGGGCCACAAGCCCACAGGCCGCGGCCACCCCCTAGGGCCGCGCCATGCAGGCTTTTGGGGCCCACGTGGCACCACCGCCCCCAATCTCAGCTCTATATTTTCTGTTTCGCCTGGAAAAAAATCAGAGAGAAGGTTTCATCTCATTTTGCGATATGGAGGTGCCGCCACATCATGTTCTTCATCTCGAGGGCAAATCTGGAGTCCGTTTTGGGCTTCGGAGAGGGGAAGTCGTCGCCATCGTCATCGTCAACCTTTCTCCATCGATAATTCCATGATGCTCTTCATCGTTCGTGAGTAATCTCATCGTAGGCTTGCTGGACAGTGATGAGTTGGATGATATCTATCATGTAATCGAGTTAGTTTTTGACGGGGATTGATCCCTAGTATCCACTATGTTCTAGATTGATGTTTCTACTACTTGGCTATGCTTAATGTTTGTCACTAGGGCCCGAGTGCCATGATTTCAGATCTGAACCTATTATGTTGTCGCCAATATATGTGTGTTTTAGATCCTATCTTGCAAGTTGTAGTCACCTACTATATGTTATGACCTGGCAACCCCGGAGTGACAATAGCCGGAACCACTCCCAAAGATGACCATAGTATGAGGAGTTCATGTATTCACCGCGTGTTAATGCGTTGGTCCGTTTCTTTATTAAAAGGATAACCTTAATATCCCGTAGTTTCCAATAGGACCCCGCTGCCACAGGAGGGATGGACAATAGATGTCATGCAAGTTCTTTTCCCTAAGCACGTATGACTACATACGGAATACATGCCTACATTAGATTGACGAACAGGAGCTAGTTACATATCTCTCCGTGTTATAACTGTTACATGATGAATCACATCCGTAATACTCATCCATCACCGATCCACTGCCTACGAGTCTTTTACTACTGGTTCTCGCTATGTTACTTCGCCTAGGCTTGTCCCTTGCTACCAAGGGGATTGGGCCACTTTCTTGCTGCTGTCACTACTGCTGTTACTTGTTACTTTGTTGTTGGTGCTATTGCTGTTCCTTACTACTCCGCTGTTACTTGTTGCAAGACTTTCTTGGAGCCGTAGTCGGGGAAGCATTCTTCTCAAGAATAATCCCCGTCAACGTGCTGGCGCCATTGATACAACAACTAGGAATAGTGTGCCGTATCAACAGATTGTTTCTGGCACCGTTGCTCTCATACTACCTTGCTACTAATACTTTCCTTGCAGACACTAATCTTTCAGGTGTGGTTGAATCTGACACATTCAGATGCTAATACTTGAGAATATTCTTTCACCTCCCGTCTTGGCGAATAATTAAATTTGGGTTGAATAATCTACCCTTGAAAACTGCTGCGATCCCATACGCTTGTGGGACATCAGATCTATGTATGAAAACAAAGTGTGTACTTTGGAAGTATTACGTGAAGGCCGCAAGGCTATTCAGAACAAATGGATCTTTTAGAAGAAGACGGACTCAGACGGTAATGTGACCGTTTATAAAGCTCGGCTTGTGGCAAAGGGTTTTTCAAAAGTTCAAGGAGTTGACTACGATTAGACATTCTCACCGGTAGCGATGCTTAAGTCCGTCTGAATCATGTTAGCAATAGCTGCATTTTTGGATCATGAAATCTGGAAGATGGATGTCCAAACGGTGTTCCTTAAAGGTTTTCTTAAGGAAGAGTTGTATATGATGCAACCCGAAGGTTTTGTCGATCCAAAGAATGCTAACGATGTATGCAAGCTCCAGCGATCCATTTATGGACTGGTGCAAGCATCTTGGAGTTGGAATAAACGCTTTGATGAGGAGATCAAAGCATTTGGGTTTATACAAGTGGTTGGAGAATCTTGTATTTACAAGAAAGTGAGTGGGAGCTCTGTGGCATTTCTAATATTATATGTGGATGACATATTGCTGATTGGAAACAACGCGGCGTTTTTGGAGAGCGTAAAGGATTACTTGAATAAAAGTTTCCCTATGAAGGACCTAGGAGAAGCTGCTTACATTCTGGGCATTAAGATCTATAGGGATAGATCGAGACGCCTGATAGGACTTTCACAAAGCACATACCTTGATAAAGTTTTGAAGAAGTTCAAAATGGTATAGTCCAAGAAGTGGTTCTTGCCCATGTTACAAGGTATAAAATTGAGTAAGACTTAGTGCCCAGCAACTGCAGAAGATAGAGAACAAATGAGTTCCGTCCCCTAGGCTTCAACCATAGGTTCTATCATGTATGCAATGATCTGCACTAGACAAGACGTCAGCTTGTCCATAAGTATGGCAGGCAGGTTTCAAAGTAATCCAGGAGTGGATTACTGGACGCGGTCAAGAATATTCTGAAGTACCTGAAAAGGACTAAGGAAATGTTTCTCGTTTATGGAGATGACGAAGAGCTCGCCATAAAGGGTTACGTCGACGCAAGCTTTGACACCGGTCCGGATGACTCTAAGTCTCAAACCGGATACGTATTTATTCTTAATGGGGGTGCGGTAAGCTGGTGCAGTTCCAAGCAAAGCCTCGTAGCAGATTCTACATGTGAAGCGGACTACATGGCTGCCTTGGAGGCAGCTAAGGACGGTGTCTGGATGAAGCAGTTCATGACGGATCTTGGAGTTGTGCCGAGCGCACTAAATCCAATAACTCTGTTCTGTGACAACACTGGTGCCATTGCTTTAGCAAAGGAACCAAGGTTTCACAAGAAGACCAAGCATATCAAATGACGCTTCAACCTCATCCGTGACTAAGTCGAAGGAGGGGACGTGAATATTTGCAAAGTGCACACGGATCTGAATGTAGCAGATCCGCTTACTAAACCTCTTCCACGGGCAAAACATGATCAACACGAGAACTGTATGGGTGTTAGATTTATTACAATGTCAATCGCATGGCGATGTGAGGACTAGATTATTGGCTCTAGTGCAAGTGGGAGACTGTTGGAAATATGCCCTAGAGGCAATGATAAAATAGTTATTATTATATTTCCTATTTCAAGATAATCGTTTATTATCCATGCTATAATTGTATTGAATGAAAACATAGTTACATGTGTGGATACATAGACAAAACCATGTCCCTAGAAAGCCTCTAGTTGGCTAGCCAGTTGATGAAGGATAGTCAAGGTTTTCTGACTATATGCAAGGGTTGTCACTTGATAACTGGATCACATCATTAGGAGAATCATGTGATGGACTAGACCCAAACTATGAACGCAACATGTGATATTGTCATTCTGTTGCTATTGTTTTCTGTGTGTCAAGTATGTATCCCTATGACCATGAGATCAAATAACTCACTGGCACCGGAGGAATACCTTATGTGTATCAAACGTCACAACATAACTGGGTGACTATAAAGGTGACCTACAGGTATTTCCGATGGTTTCCGTTGAGTTAATATGGATCAATACTGGGATTTGTCACTCCGTGTGATGGAGAGGTATCTCGGGGCCCACTCGGTAATACAACATCACAAACAAGCCTTGCAAGCAATGTGACTAAGTGTAAGTCATGGGATCTTGTATTACAGAACGAGTAAAGAGACTTGCCGGTAACGAGATTGAAATAGCTACGGATATCGACGACCGAATCTCGGGCAAGTAACATACCGAAGGACAAAGTGAATGACATACGAGATTATATGAATCCTTGGCACTGAGGTTAAACCAATAAGATCTTCGGAGTATATGTAGGATCTAATATGGGCATCCACGTCCCGCTATTGGATATTGACCGAGGAGTGTCTCGGGTCATGTCTACATAGTTCTCGAACCCGGAGGGTCTGCACACTTAAGGTTCGATGATGTTTTAGTATAGTCGAGTTATATGTGTGGTTACCAAATGTTGTTCGGAGTCCTGGATGAGATCACGGATGTCACGAGGGTTTCAGGAATGCTCTGGAAAGGAATACTGATATATAGAATGGTTTCACTTGGTCACCGGAAAGTTTCGGGCATTTCCGGCAGTGTACAGGGAGTGACGAATGGGTTCCGGGTGTTCACCGGAAGGGGCCCAGACACCCCGGGAGTGAGCCCAGTAAGCCTCGGGTGGCGCACCAGCCCTTAGTGTGCTGGTGGAGCCATCCCAAGAGGGCTATGGCACCACGAGTGAAAAAACCAAAGGAAAGAAAAAAAAGGAAAGAGGGAGGTAGGATGGAAGAGGAGGACTCCTCCTTCCCCAAACTGAATTGGAGGAGTCCTCCTCTACCTACCGCCGGCGCATCCTTGGGGCCCTTGAGCCCCAAGGCTAGCCCCTCCCCTCCTCTTATATATGCTGGTGGTTTTAGGGTTTTTGAGACACAACTTTGCCACGTGCAACTCAAACCTATTCCACATAGTTTTGCCTCTAGATAGGATTTCTGCGGAGCTCGGGCGGAGCCCTGCAGGAGTAGATCACCACTACCACCGGAGCGCCGTCACTCTGCCGGAGAACTCGTCTACTTCTTTGTCTCTCTTGCTGGATCAATAAGGCCGAGATCGTCATCGAGTTGTACGTGTGCTGAACGCGGAGGTGCCGTCCGTTCGGCGCTAGATTAGAACGGATCGTGGGACGATGGTGATTTGAATCACGAAGCTGTACCATTAAATCAACTGCTTTTCTTAATGCTTCCTGCTTAGCGATCTACAACGGTACTTAGATCTAATCTCCTCTCGTAGATGGACATCACCATGATAGGTCTTCGTGTGCATAGGAAATTTTTTGTTTCCAATGCAACGTTCCTCAACACAATCATCACTTAGTAACTAGGTTACCGTAAAGCTACTCTATAGGTATCTCTAAGGGTGCCTATTTGGTTGGCATGGATCTAGACTGGGATTTGTCACTTTGTATGACGGAGAGGTATCTCTCGGCCCTCTCGATAATATAACCTCATAAGAATCTTGTAAGCAATGTGACTAAGGAGTTAGTCACGGGATCTTGTATTATAGTCATGTGAACTAGGTATGGGGATACTGACGACCAAATCTCGTGGAACTAACATACTGATGGATAAAGGGAATGACATACGGGATTGGATGAATCCTTCACATCATGGTTCGACCGATAAAGATCTTCGTGGAATACGTAGGAACCAATATGGGCATCAAGGTCCCGCTATTGGTTATTGACCGGAGAGGTGGCTCGGTCATGTCTACATGATTCTCGAACCCAGAGGGTCGGCACACTTAACATTCGATGACGATATAGTATTATAGGATATGTATGTTGGTAACCGGATGTTGTTCAGAGTCCCGGATGAGATCCTGTATGTGACGAGGAGCTCTGAAATGGTGCGGAGGTAAATATTTATATATGGGAAGTTGGTATTCCAGTTCTAGAATAGTTTTGGGTTTTACGGTTTTTTGTCGAGGATCCCGAAAGGGGTTCCGAGGGTCCACCGGGGATGCCCACCTCCCCGGAGGGACTAATGGGCAAAGAGAGGGGGCGCACCAGCCCCTAGTGGGCTGGGCACTACCCCCTCCCAAGGGCCCATATGCCTCGGTTTTGAGGGAAACCCTAAGGGGGGCACCCCCTTGCCTAGGGGCCAAGCGTCCCCCCTAGGCCATCGCCCATCCCTTGGCGGAGGTCGTAGGGCCAGCGCACCTCCCCCTCCCCCTATATATACATGGGGCGAGGGAGGGCAACCGCACCACAAGCCTTGGTGCAACCCACTCTCTCCCACAACTCCGTTCTGTCCTACGTTTGTGTTCCCAGTTGCGCTCAGCGAAGCCTTGCCGTAAGAACAACAACACCACTGCCTCCATGCCGTCGTGCTGCCAGAGATCCCATCTACTACTCCGTCATCACCTGCTGGATCAAGGAGGCGGAGACTTCATCGAGCTACGTGTGTGCTGAACGCGGAGGTGTCGTACGTTCCACGCTTGATCGGGACAGACATAATTGGATCTTGAAGATGTACGACTACATCAACCGCTTTTTTATGCTTCCTCTTAATGGCCTATAATAGTATGTCGACACACTCTCCCTCTCGTAGATATGCATACCCATGGTTAGAACTTGCGTGTGTGTAGGAACTTTTTTGTTAACCATCCAACGTTCTTCGGTAGTGGCATCATGAGCTAGGTCTATGTGTAGATGATATGCACAAGAAGAACATGAAGAACTTCTGGGCGTTGATGTTAAAATTTCTTAATTCCCATGTCTTTTCTTCATTCAGCGGTATTGTGGGATGAAGCGGATCAAATCATCTTGTCCTCACATAATAGATCATATCCACCATTCTACTTGTTTTGCATAAAGCTGGCTGGCGAGTGTTTGTCTCTCCCACTTTAATCGAATCGGATTCGACAAAGGGGTCCTTGTGAAAGGTTGAAAGGCAACTTTATCGTCACCGTTATGGATTTGTGTAGGTAAAAACGGTTCTTGCTAGTTGCCAATAACAACCACGTAAAACTTGCAACAACAAAGTATGTGACGTCTAACTTGTTTTTGCTGTGTATGTTGTGATGTGATATGGCCAAGATGTGATATTATATATGTGATGTATGAGATGATCATGTTTTGTAATGGTTATCACGACTTGCACGTCCATGAATATGGAAACCGGCAGGAGCCATAGGGTTGTCTTTAATGTATTTTATGCCATTTGCTTTGCTTTATCGCTATGAGTTAGCAATAGTTGTAGAAGCAGTAGTTGGCGCAACAACCACATGATGCCACGATGATGGAGATCATGATGTTATGCCGGTGATGAAGGAGATCATGCCAGTGCTTTGAAGATGGAGATCGAAAGCACAAGATGATGATGGCCATATCATGTCACTTATTTGATTTACAGGTGATATTTATCTTTGATGCATCTTATTTTTGTTGGAAATATGCACTAGAGGCAATAATAAATTGGTTATTATCATATTTCCTTGTTCATAATAATCGTTTATTATCCATGCTAGAATTATATTGATTGGAAACTCAATTACATGTGTGGATACATAGACAACACATTGTCCCTAGTAAGCCTCTAGTTTACTAGCTTGTTGATCAAAGACGGTCAATGTTTCCTAGCCATAGACAAGTGTTGTCACTTGATAACGGGATCACATCATTGGGAGAATGATGTTATGGACAAGACCCAAACTATAAACATAGCATATGATCGTATCAGTTTATTGCTACTGTTTTCTGCATGTCAATGTATCAGTTCCTATGACCATGAGATCATGCAACTCCCGGACACCGGAGGAATACCTTGTGTGTATCAAACGTCGCAACGTAACTGGGTGACTATAAAGGATCTCTACAGGTAACTCCAAAGGTGTGTGTTGGGTTGGCATGGAACAAGACTGGGATTTGTCACTCCGTGTGACGGAGAGGTATATCGGGCCCCACTCAGTAATACAACATAAAAAAAACCTTGCAAGCAATGTGAATAAGGAGTTAGTTACGGGATCTTGTATTATAGAAAGAGTAAAGAGACATGCGGGCAACGAGATTGAACTAGGTATGGAGATACCGACGATCGAATCTCGGGCAAGTAACATACCGAAAGACAAAGGGAATGGTATACGGGACTATATGAATCCTTGGCATAGAGGTTCAACCGATAAGATCTTCGTAGAATATGTAGGATCCAATATGGACATAGAAGTCCTGCTATTGGATATTGACCGGGGAGTGTCTCAGGTCATGTCTGCATAGTTCTCGAACCCGCAGGGTCTGCACACATAGGTTTGGTGATGTTTCCGTATAGTTGAGTTATATGTGTTGGTGAGCGAAGTTTTGTTCGGAGTCCCGGATGAGATCCCAGAAATCACGAGTAGTTCCGTAAAGGTCCAGAAACGAAGATTGATATATAGGAAGTTGGTGTTTGGATTCCGGAAGGTTTTCTGGCATTGCCGGTAGTGCACCGGGAGTGACGAATGGTTTCCGAGGGCGCACTAGGTGGACCCACAACACCCCAAGGGGTCCACATGGGTTTATTGGATGCGCAATAAGACATAATGGGCTGACAAAGTCATCCAAGGAAAGCCCATGAGGAAAAATTGGAAAATCCAAAAGAGGTGGGAAATTAAGGAAGGAGTCCTAATCCAAGTGGGATTAGAGGAGGACTCCTCCCTCTCCCACTCTGGCCGAAGCCAAGGGGCTCTCCTTGAGCCCCAAGGCTATCCCCTCCCTCCTCCTATATATACTAGAGGGTTTCGGGTTTTTGAGACACAACTTTGCCACGTGCGACTCTAAACCTCTACTTCGTAGTTCTTCCTCTAGATCGGATTTCTGCGGTGCTTAGGCGAAGCCCTGTAGGAATAGATCACCACCACCACCGGCGCGCCGTCACGCTGCCGGAGAACTCATCTACATCCCCGTATCCCTTGCTGGATCAAGAAGGCGGAGATCGTCATCGAGTTGTACGTGTGCGGAACGCGGAGGTGCCGTCCATTCGGCACTTGATTGGGACGGATCGTGAGACGGTTCGGTGGATGGATCATGAGACAGTTCGTGGGACGGGTCGTGAAGATGTACCACTAGATCAACCGAGTTTATTAACGCTTCCGCTTAGCGATCTACAAGGGTATGTGGATCCGATCTCCCTCTCGTAGATGATCATCACCATGATATGTCTTCGTGAGCGTAGGAAATTTTTTGTTTTCCATACTACGTTCCGCAACAATTTTTCTTAGGGAAACGGTAGCATTATAATATGATCCCTCTTGAAAACAAAATTGTGCTCTCCCCAAGTATGCACCATTGCGGAAGTTCATCGTTTCGAAGCACCTCATGATGATCGGGTGTGATAGATTCTTTGTCCGCATACAATGGGTGTAAGTCAATTTTGCACATGGAGTATACTTGGGTTAAACTTGACGGGCCTAACATGTACAGACACGGCCTTGGAACATAGGAGGCAAAAAGGTCGAACATGAGTCATATAGTCGATATGGTGATCTTGGAGATGTTCACTATTGAAAGCACCTCATCTCGCATGATCATCAGAGTTGGGTTGGTAGATTTGGATCATATCAGACTTAGGCAACCCGAGGGATGTTTATTTGAGTTGGAATTTATTAGTAATCTAATTAACCGAACTTATTTTCATGAAATTTAAATTTTCTTTGCAAACTATGTTGTAGATCAACGGCCCGTGCAATAGGACCCTAGAATTTTAATGCATTCACAGACAAAGCTAAGCTGAAAGATGATGGATGTAACTATACGTACTGGGTCCATAATGTGAGGATTATCCTCCCGACATCACAGAGGTCTTATGCCCTTGATGCATCGCTTGGTGCGCCACCCCCTCTTGCATCATTTGTGGACATTGTGAACGTCTGACGCGAGCTAAAGACCACTCCATAGTTCAGTGTGCCATGTTGTACGGCTTAGAACCGGGGATCCAAAGATGTTCTGAGTACCATGAAGCATATGAGTTTTTCAAAGAGATGAAATTGCTTTTCCAGGCTCATGCCCGGTTCGAGAGCTATGACTCCCCTGACAAGTTCTTTAGCTGCAAGATTGAGGAGAACAACTCTTCCACTGAGCATTCGCTCATAATTTCTCGGGTACTATAACCACTTGATCCAATTGGGTTTTAATCTTCCAGATAAGGTAGTGGTTAAAAGAGTTCTCTAGTCACTGTCACCTATCTACAAGAGCTTTGTGATGAACTAGAACATGAAAAGCAGGAGAACACAATCCCTTTGTTGTTCGGGATTCTTTAATGTGCAGAAGTAGAAATCAAAAAGGTGCATCAAATGTTGATGGTGAACAAGACAACTAGTTTCCAGGACGGCAAGGGAAAGAAGGGACACTTCAAGAAGAACGACAAGATAGTTGTCGCTCCGATGAAGAAACCCAAGCCTGGACCTAAGCCTCACACTGAGTGCTTCTACTACAAGGAGACTGGCCACTGGAAGCGGAACTACCCCAAGTACTTGGCTGATGAGAAGGTTGGCAACGTCAACAAAGCTATATATGATATACATGTTATTGATGTGTACCTTATTAGCCCACATAGTAGTGCTTGGGTATTTGATACTAGTCTGGTTGCTAATATTTCTAACCTAGAATAGGAACTATGGAGTAAACGAAGGCGGGCAAAGGACGATGCGCGTCGGAAATGGTTCCATGGTTGATGTGACAGCCGTCGGCATGCTCGATCATTGATTACCATTGGGATTAGTTTAAACCTAAATATTTTTTATTTGGTGCATGCGTTGGGCATGAACATTATATTTGGATCTTGTTTATTATGAGATTATTGTTCATTTAAATCAAAGAATAATGGTTGTTCCTATTTATATGAGTAATATCATTTATGGTCATGCACCCAATGTGAATGATTTATTCTTGTTGAATGTCGATCGTAGTGATACACATGTTCATAACATTGATGCCAAAAGATGCAAAGTTAATAATGATAGTACCACTTACTTGTGGCACTGCCGCTTAGGTCATATTGGTATAAAACGCGTGAAGAAACTCCATGCTGATGGACTTTTGGAATCACTCCATTTTTAGCCGCTTGATAATTGTGAACCATGCCTCCTGGGCAAGATGACTAAAACCCCGTTTTCTCGCACAATGGAGTGGGCAAGTGAGTTATTGGAAATATTATGTACTGATGTATGCCGTCCAATGAGTGTTGAGGCGCATGGTGGATATCATTATTTTCTTATTTTCATTGATGACATAAGTTGATATGGGTATATTTACTTAATGAAACACAAGTGTGAAACTTTTGTAAAGTTCAAAAAAATTCTGAGTGAAGTTCAAAATCATCGTGACAAGAAGATTAAATTTCTATGATCTGATCGTGGTAGTGAATATCTGAGTTATGAGTCTCGCACAAGCTTGAGACAATGTGGAATTGTTTCACAACTCACGCCCCCTAGAACACTGTAGCGTAATGGTGTGTCCGAGCATCATAATCATACTTTACTGGATATGGTGCGATCTATGATGTCTCTAACCAATTTGCCACTATTGTTTTGGGGTTATGCATCAGAGACAACTGCGTTAACTTCAAATAGGACACCATCTAAGTCTGTTGAGATGACACCGTATGAATTATGGTTTGGCAATAAACCTAAGCTATCATTTCTCAAAGTTTGGGGATGCGATGTGTCATGGTTGTGTCATGGCAGATGTCCTTGTGAAAGGACTTAGGTGTGGAGCCATAGCAGCTAGGTGGCAACTAAAAGGGGTTGATCGGGAACGAGAGACAAGTTTACCTAGGTTCGACTTCTCAGATGGAGGTAAAAGCCTACGTCCTGCTTGTGTGTATATTGATGACGATCTCGATTACAAGGGTGCAGAATCTCTAACCTAGCTCTCGAGGGTTTGCTTGTTTCTTACTTGATCTTTCTAGGTCAAGTGATCCCCTTTATATATAGGTGGAGGCGTTGAGTTTACAATAGAGTCCGGGTCATAAAGAGCCCATGATCTCATCTAACTCCTACTTCCCTTGCTCCTCAATGAAAATCGGGTTACCTACGTCTTCATGCTTGAGCTGGTCATCCAGATGACGTCAATGAGCCAGCCCATGTAATTAGCCACCCATCTGGGCCTTGTTCTTCTTATGGACCTCTTCTTTCTGCGGCGTCTTTAGTAGTGCCCGGGTTAAAACCCAGGCGGGTTATATCCGCAGGGTATATCCCCAACACGATGCTTATGTGAAAAGGCTTCAGCCTAATAAACTTGAACCCAAAGCACAGAAGTGCGCCTTGATAGGATACCCTAAGGAAACAATTGGGTACACCTTGAATCTCACATCCGAAAGCAAGATTTTGTTGACAAGAATGGATCCATTTTACAGAAGGATTTTATCTCGGAATGATTGAGTGGGAGGATGGTAGAAATTGATGAGCATATTGAACTACTACTTCAATTAGAGAGTCGCACGACACAGAAAGATGTTTCTGTGATGTTTGTGCCAATTGAAGAGGAAGCTAATGATGATGCTGATGAAACTTTAGATCAAGTCACTAACGAACCTCGTAGATCAACAAGGACTCGTACTGCCCCTGAGTGGAACGGTAATCCTGTCTTGGAGGTCATGTTGTTAGATAATGGTGAACCTACGAGCTATGAAGAAGGAAAGTGGGCCTAGATTCCAACAAATGGCTAGAAGCCGTGAAATCTAAGATATGATCCTGATACGTCTCCAACGTATCTATAATTTTTGATTGTTCCATGCTGATATATTATCATCTAGAATAATTTTGGGGTATTTATTTACCATTTTATATTATTTTTGAGCACTAACCTAGTAACCCAGTGCCCAGTGCAAGTTGTTGTTTTCTGCGTGTTTTTCACTTTGCAGGTTTTCCATACCAAACGTGGTCCAATTGCCCTGAAACTTTTTGATGATTTTTTGGATCAAAATGAAACCCACTAGCATCAGAAGAAGGCTGGTGGCCTCATGAGGGGCCCACAAGCCAACAAGGAACTGCCTTTGAGGGCGCCCTGATAGCTTGTGCCTCCCTCACGGCCCTCTCGACTCTGTTATTCGGCTTATAAATTATCTTCTACACTAAAAACCGAGAGGGCGTCCCGAAACACTTTTTACACAGCCACAAGTCTCTATTCCAACTGGAGGCCATCTGGAGCTCCATTCCGTCACCATGCCATAGGGGGATCGATCACGGAGGGCCGCTTCGTCAACCTTGCTGTCCTATTTATGATGTGTGAGTAGTTCACCACACACCTATGCTCCGTAGTCAGTACCTAGATGGCAATCTTTCTCTCTTTGATCTTCAATACAATGATCATCGCATCTTCGCTTTGATCTATATGATGTAATTCCTTTTGTGTAGCGCATTTGTCGTGATGTGATGAATTGTGGGTTTATGTTCAGATTTCTCATGTTAAGTATTTGAGTCACCTTTGATTACTTATATGATTCTTATGTGCATGATTATGATGTCACCGTAATTCTCTCCGACCTATTGAAATAGTTGGGCCAACTTGATTGATATTTCTTCGGTGAGAGAGGTGCATTGTCGTAGGTTCAACCTAGCGAATTTCTATGTTCTAGTGATATAAAGGGACAAGATTCGTCTTTGTGTTTGTGCTACTAAGGATAAAACTATGGGGTTTATTCATATTGCTTGAGTTTACTTTGTCTACATCATTTTCTTGTTCTCCATGCATTACTCTGTTTTACTTAATAATCTAGATGCATGCTGGATAGCGGTCGATGAGTGGAGTAATTGTAATAGGTGTAGGTAGGAATCAGCTTATTTTTTATGGACGTGATGCCTATATAGACATGATCATTGTCGTGAATATCGCATAACTATCCTCTTTTTTGTTAGTTGCCAAACAGTAATTTGTACCCACCGTATGCTATTTTTCCATGAGAGATGCCATTAGGGAAAGCTATGGCCCAGGGTATATTCACAACATATTGAAAAAACCTTCATGACCTTTCTGCCATTTACTTGTTTTTATTTTATCATCCTATCTACAATTATCTACACACCTCACTTGCTTGCAAATAACAAGACAAGAGGATTGACAACCCTCTTGCCCACGTTGGGTGCAAGTTGTTTGTTCTTTTGTGTGCAGCCACTGAACATGGTTGTGGTTGTTATTCCTATTGGCTTGGAAAACCTTGGTTTCATAACTAAGGGAAATACTTACCCACTCTATGCTGCGATAACCCGTTCCTCTTGGCGGAAAACCCAATGCAGATCACAAGTATCTGGAAGCATTTCTGGCACTGTTGTCGCGGAACAACATCACCAACTACCAAGGAACTCCACACAAAGTATCATTAACTTGTTCCTATTTTTATTTGCTGGTATATTTAGTTTGTATCATAAAAAAATTAATAATAAAAAAATATTTATCTTTGTTTGTCACTATATTGCATCTTTGCTCTCTAGTTTGCTTGACACTAGAGAGCATCTTCGCTCTCTAGTTTGCTTGTTACTAGATTGCATCCTCGTTCTCTAGTTTGCTTGTCTTGCTTGTTATTTTGCTTTCTCGGTCACCATGTCTCAAGATACTACTAAGTTGTGTGACTTCTCAAATACTAATAACAATGATTTGATTAGTACTCCTATACCACCAGCCACTAGTGCGCATGCTTTTGATATTAATGCTGCATTGCTAAATCATGTCATGAAAGAGAAATTCTCGGGAAGTCCTAATGAGGATCCCGCTTCACATGTCAATACCTTTGTTGAACTTTGTGATATGCAAAAGAAAAGTGACATGGATAATGAGATAGTGAAATTAAAATTGTTTCCTTTTTCACTAAGAGGGAAAGCTAAAGCTTTGTTTTCATCTTTACCATGTAATAGTAATGAAAAATGGGATAAGTGTAAAGATGCTTTTATTACCAAGTATTTTCCTCCTGCTAAGAAAATCTCCCTTTGAAATCAAATAATTAATTTTAAACAACAAAGCATGAACATTTTGCACAAGCTTGGGAGAGGATGAAATTGATGATAAGAAATTGTCCAACGCATGGCTTAAACTTATGGATGATTATCCAAAATTCCTATGTTGGACTAAACTTTGTGGATAGAAATCTTCTATATTCTGCCGTACATGGTACCTGCATGAAGGTGACCTTGGGAGAGGCCACCAAACTTCTAGACAACATCATGGACAACTATTTTCAATGGCATACCAAGAGAGCTCCAACTGGTAAGAAGGCAAATTCTATTTAGGAAGTCACTACCTTGAGTGAAAAAGTGGATGCTCTTATGAACTTGGTTGATAATAAAAATACTCATGTTGATCCTAATGACATGCTCTTTTCTACCTTCATTGAAAAAAATAATGATGCTATTGATGTGAACTTTGTACTGCAAAATAATTTCAACAACAATGCTTATAGGGTAATTTAAATGTTAGGCCCTATCCTGGCAATAATACTAATGGTTATGGCAATTCTTATGGTAATAATTATGGAAATTCCTCTATAAATTCTAAATGGATACCCTCTGATATTGATAACACAATAAAGGAATTCAATAGTTCTCAAAAAGTTTTCAATACTATGGTACAAGAAAAATTGCATGTAGTTGATACTTTGGCTAAAAACATGGATATGATTGTTCTTGATGCAGAAACTTTCAAAAAGCTTTGCCTCCTAAGGATGATCTTAATGATATTAAATTTTCGAAAGCTTTGACTCCTAAGCATGATCTTAATGATATTATTAAGTCTATCCAAGTTTATATTAATGAAAGTAAGGAGAGGACCGCTAAGTTGAAAGCTAAGCGGGATTTCCTAGAAAAAGCTCTTCCACCTGGTTTTTACCGGAATGAGGATGAAGATAAAATGATTTGTTCTTCTCCTATTGAATATTTGTTTACTTATTTGAATGATAATGATAAAGAGACTACAGATGAGTCAACTCAAGTGAAGAAGTGTCCAGTTTGCTTGTAGAGTGATGATTTTAATGCTAAAACTAAAAAAAGTGGGTTTGGAGAGGTCAAAACTTTAACTACTGACGTGCCGAGTATTCTAGATTACAAGGAATTTAATTATGATAATTGTTGTTTAGTAGAATGTATTTCCTTGCTGCAATCCATTATTAGCTCACCCAATGCTTATGAACAAAACAAAGTTTTTTCTGAACATATAGTGGAAGCTATGATGAAAGCCTATGATGAGAAAATTGAGCTTGAAGTTTCTATTCCTAGAAAGTTGCATCATGAGTGGTAACCTACTATCAAAATTAAGATAAATAAATATGAATGCAATGTTTTGTGTGATGTTGGTGCTAGTGTTTCAACTATACTAAAAACTTTATGTGATGTGCATGGTCTCACCAATACTGAAGAATATTCCCTAAACTTGCATCTTGCGGATTCTACCATCAAGAAATCCTTGGGTAGAATAAATTATGTGCTGATAATTGCAAATAAAAATTATGTGCCTATAGATTTCACTGTGCTTGATATTTATTTCAACCCTACTTGTCCAATTATACATGGAAGACCCAAGAAAGAGAATTAGGCCACCATATGAATCAATCATAAGAGCCACTTATGGGTTGAGTGTCAAAGATGACAACACTTGAAACTATGCAATATGCCCAGCGAGGGGCATAAAACAATAGCGCTTGTTCGGAGGCAACCCAATGGTTATCTTTTTTTTTTCCTTACTTTTATTTTGTGATAACATGATTATTTAATTTGTAATGATATGTTGCTTATATAACGGTTCTCACGAAGTTTTGTTGAGTTTTATGTGATTGAAGTTTTCAAGTTTTGGGTATTGTCCCCATGCACAAAGGATTGAGGAGCAGAAAAATCATATGATTTGGGATGACCAAGGCACTCCAAGGTAATATTCTAGTAATACTCAAGCATCTAAGCTTGGGGATGCCTTGGAAGGCATCCCCTCTTTTTGTCTCCATCCATCGGCATGTTACTTGGAGCCATATTTTTATCCGTCATATGATATAAGTTTTGCTTTTAGCGTGGTTCACTTTTGTTTTATTTTAATTTCAGTTTAACACAATCATTGTTTTCTGGACACACCTATTTTAGAGAGGTAACACATCATCATAATTTGTTAGAATACTCTATGTGCTTCACTTATATCTTTTGAGCATAGGAGTTGCTCTAGTAGTTCACTTATATCTTTTTGAGCATGATAGTGTGTAGATTTTATAAAAATAGAATGCTCTCATTCTTCACTTATATTTGTTTGAGATCTGGATAAATAGTGTCGGTAATTTTCATGGGTCATAATACTAGATCAAAAATAATGAGTATCCAATGAGTGATGATAAAAACCATCATGTAGCACATATAGAGAAATTGTGGGTTAATGATATTGATGTGGTGATATAAAAAGGTGTGAGTGCATTATTATTAATTCAGATAGCTGTCGATATTAAGATATGTTAAACTTCTTGTTCATCTAAAAAAATAAAAAGGCATGGTGATGATGTATGAGCATTTCTATTCCTCGTTGAAATCCTTGTGTTGTTTTGAGTTGGAGTCACGCGATGGTTAATTCCTAACAATCCCCTCCCTCGGGGCATGTGAGTAGTACTTTGATTGGTGATAAAACTAATAAAAAATTACAATAAGTATAAGAGATCCTCATGATTAATGTGACACCATAGACATACGCACTGTCACCTCCTCATATTTGCTAGCCTCTTTGTTACCGTGCATCGCATGTTCTCCCATTGAGGATCGGTGCAACTTTCACTAGTGCATCCAAACCCTATGACATGACACGCTCTCTTGCACGTAAACATTTTTATATCCTCCTCAAAACAGCCGCCATACCTACCTATCATGGCATTTCCATAGCCATTACGAGATATATTGCCAGGAAAATGCCATCGTCACTTCACATGACTAGTTCGTTCATCATTATAATGCTTTGCATGATCATATAGAGCTGACATAGTATTTAGGGAAAAGCCACCATTCATCATGTTTTTGATACATGCCATGCTAGATGTTTGTATATCCTGGTACACTGCCAGAGGCATTCATTCAGAGTCATATCGTCCTATCAGTTTTCACGATGAGTTGTAAGTAAATAAAAGTGTGATCGTCATCATTATTAGAGCATTATCCTAGTGAGAAAATAAAAATGGGGGAGGAAAAATGAGCCCACCATAAAAAAATGAATGAGAGAAAAGAGAGAAGGGACTTTTCAAGTATCATTTACCACACTTGTGCCTCAAAGTGGCACCTTGTTCTTCATATAGAGAGTCTCATGTTATATCATTCATATTCTAGTGGGAATCACTTTTCATAAAGTTGGTATATCCCGATGACCGGCATCCTCAAATTCCCGAGGTCTTCATGAGCAAGCAAGTTGGATGCACACCCCACTTAGCTTCAGTGGAGCTTTCATACACTTATAGCTCTTGTGCATTATTTGCATGACAATCCATACTCCTCGCATCGATATCTATCGATGGTCATCTCCAAAGCTCGTTAGTACGCCTAGTTGATGTGAGACTATCTTCTCCGCCTTTTACCCATTTGAAACCTTCCACCATATTCTATTCCACCTTTATGCTATGTCTAATGGTTCACAATCATGTATTGCGTGAAGAATAAAAAGTTGATGCAAATTGAAAAGTATGATCCAATCGCCTGACTTGAACACTATCGTGCTTAACAGTTGTATTAATGTGGTCAAGATGGAGCCATGCCTTGCTAATATAATAAAGATGGATGGGGGGGGGGTAAAACAATCTTTGAGGATCGTATACTTTGAAAGATTAATGATTTGCTGCTTATACCTGTAAGTATTGCTATGTTAATGTTTTTTAATTAATAATTTCTCGATGAACATAGATGAATAAGGTTGCATCATGGATATCATGTCACATCAAAAATTCTGTTTTTATCATTTACGCACTCGAGGACGAGAAGGAATTAAGCTTGGGGATGCTTGATACATTTCCAACGTATCTGTAATTTTTTATTGTTCCATGCTGATATATTATTATTCTTGAATACTTTCTCTGTATTTATTTACCATTATATATTATTTTTTAGTACAAACCTATTGACCTAGTGCCCACTGCCACTTTCTGCTTTTTGCGTGTTCCTCACTTTGCAGGTTTTCGATACCAAACGAGGTCCAATTGCCCTGAAACTTTTTAATGATTTTTCTGGACCAAAAGAAGACCAACGAGCATCGGAAGAAGGCTGGAGGCTTCACGAGGGACCCACAATCCAACATGACGCGGCCTAGGGGGCTCCCTGATAGCTTGTGCCTCCCTCGTGGCCTTATCGACTCTGTTCTTCGTCTTATAAATTCTCATCTACCCTAAAACATCACAGGGACTCCTAAAACACTTTTTACGCGAGCACAAGTCTCTATTCTAACGCGAGGCCATGTGGAGCTCCGTTCCAATACCATGTCAGAGCGGGGATCAATCACGGAGGGCCTCTTCATCTACCTTGCTACCCTCATGATGATGTGTGAGTAGTTCACCACAGACCTACGGGTCCATAGTCAGTACCTAGATGGCAATCTCTCTCTCTCTCTCTCTCTCTCTCTCTCTTTGATCTTCAATATAATGATCATCGCATCTTTGATTTGATCATATGATGTAATTCCTTTTGTGCGGTGCGTTTGTTGGGATCCGATGAATTGTGGGGTTATGTTCTGATTATTCTTGATAAATACTTAAGTCACCTCTGAATACTTATATGATTCTTATGTGCATGATTATGATAGCTTCGTAATTCTCTCTTATGTATGGAAATAGTTTGGCCAACTAGATTGATAGTTCTTCGGTGAGAGAGGTGTGTTGTGCTAGGTTCAGCATGTCGAATTTCTATATCCCAGTGAGAGAAGGGGACAATATGCGTCTTTGTGTGGCTGCTACTAAGGATAAAACAACGGGGTTTATTCATATTGCTTGAGCTTACTTTGTCTACATCATGTTATAGTTCTCCATGCATGACTCTCTTTTACTTAATACTTTAGATGCATGCTGGATAGTGGTCGGTGAGTGGAGAGTAATAGGTGCAGTAGGAGTCGGCCTATTTGTTTATGTATGTGATGCCTGTATACACACGGTAATCGCTGTGAATATCACAAAACTATTCGCCTTTCTTTTAGTTGCGCAACATTAATTTGTTTACCCACCGTAAGCTATTTCTCCATGAGAGAGGCCATTAGGGAAAGCTATGGCTCCCGGGTCTATTCACAACATATTGATAAAACCTTCATTACCTTGCTTCCATTTTCTTGTTTTTATTTTATATTTCTATCTACAATTATCTACACACCTCACTTGCTTGCAAATAACATGACTAGAGGATTGACAACCCTCTTGTCTGTGTTGGGTGCAAGTTGTTTGTTCTTTTCTATGGATCCCCTGAAGATGGTTGTGGTTGATATTCCTATTGGTTTTATAAACCTTAGTTTCATAACCGAAGGAAATACTTACACACTTTGTGCTGCGATAACCCGTTCCTCTTCACGGAAAACCCAACGTAGATCACGAGTATCACATTGATGTATGAAAACAAAGTATGGACTTTGACCGAATTACCAGATGGTCGTAAGGCCATATAAAACAAATAGATATTTAAGAAATAGATGTATGTGGACGGTAATGTCACCTCTATAAATCACGACTTCTTGCAAAAGCATTTTTGGAAGTTCAGGGAGTTGACTATGATGAGACTTTCTCACCCGTAGTGATGCTTAAGTCCATCAGGATTATGTTAGCAATAGCTGCATTTTTATATTATGAAATATGGTAGCTGGCTGTCAAAACAGTGTTCCTTAATGGTTTCCTTAAGGAATAGTTGTATATGATGCAACCGGAAGATTTTGTCGATTCTCAAAATGTCGACAAAGTGTGGAAGTTCTAGCGATCCATTTATTTATGCGTTGATGAGGTGAGCAGATCAAAACATTTGGGTTCATACAAGTTTATGGAGAAGCTTGTATTTACAAGAAAATGAGTGGGATATGTATAGAATTTCTAATATTATATGTGGATGACATATTGCTGATTGGAAACAATATAGACCTTTGGAAAGCATGAAGATAATATTTGAACAATAGTTTTTCATTGAAAGATCTCAGAGAAGATGCTTACATATTAGGCATCATGATCTATAGAGATAGATCAATATTCTTAATAGGACTTTCAAAGAGCACATACCTTGATAACGATTTGAAGAAGTTCAAAATGGATCAGTCTAAAAAGGGGTTCTTTCATGTCTTACAAGGTGTGAAGTTGAGTAAGACTCAGTACCCCGCAACTACAGAAGATAGAAAAAAGATGAGAGTCGTCCCCTATGCCTCAACCATAGGCTCTATCATGTATTTAATGATGTTGACAAGACTGGATATGAGCCTTGCCATAATCATGGGGGAGTGATCAAGGAATTGAACACTAGACAATGGTCCAAAATATCCTTAAGTACTTGAAGAGGACTAAGGAGAGGTTTCTCTTTTATGTAGGTGATCAATAGGTCACCATAAATGTTACATCGATGCTAGATTTTACACTAAGACACATGACTCTAATTCTCAAACCGGATACATATTTATTACGGATGGTGGAGTAGTCAACTAGTGTAGCTCGAAGGAAAGTGTGTTAGCAGCATCTACATGTGAGGTGTAATATATAGGTGCTTCGAAAGCAGTGCAAGAAGGAGTCTAGATGAAGCAGTTCCCAACGGGTCTTGGAGTTGTGCCGTGTGCACTGGATCCGATTACTCTCTTCTGTGGAAACACTTGAAACACCCAAGATGCAGTACCATCCTCATCTGGGATCAAGGGCCTTGATAGGGATAGACGCGCATCTCGTCGATTCGTAAGAATGCATATCGTTACAAGTACATCTAAAGAGGAGATGAGTATATGGAATTGGCTTACCCTCGCCACATGCTAAATCATGATCATCTCAAATACAATCATCCATAGAAATGATCATACATAAAAGAAGGGTCCGACAACTGTAGGATCTGAAGTATGACTAGAGGGGGGTGATTGGACTACTTTACCAAATGAAAACTTAGCCTTTCCCCGTTTTTAATTTTTGGCAAGTTTTAGCAATTGTAGCAAGTCAAGCACACCCTACACATGCAACTCTAATAGTATAGCAGCAAAAAGTAAAGACATGCACATGTAAATAGAGGGTAGCGATAGAAGATCAAACGCAAAGGTTGACACGCAGATTTTTGGCATGGATCTGATAGGTCGTCCTATCGTACGTCCACTTTGATGAAGACTTCAACCCACAGAGGGTAACATCCGTGAGAGTCGATGAAGGGATCAGCCCACGAAGGATCCATGAAGAAGCAACATTGTCTATTCCATCATTGTTTACGTCCACGAACGACTAGCCTCACTCGGGGTAGATCTTCATGAAGTATGCGATCTCCTTGACCTTACAAACTTCTTGGTTCAACTCCTCACGAAGTCAGAGGCTCCCAGGCGACACCTAACCAATCTAGGAGACATCACTTTCCAAAAGGTAATAGATGTGGTAGTATGATGAACTCCTTGCTCTTGTGCTTCAAAAGATAGTCTCATCAATACTCAATCAAGCTCTCATAGATTTGGCTTGGGAAGAAGAGATTTATTGGGTGGAAAGAAACTTGGGGAGAATATTTGTCGAAGAATTTCATGAGTATTTTAGGTGGTTAATGTCTAAGCTCTTAAGAAACCATATATTCATAGTCACCTCATCCCCTTCTAATAGTATTTGCTTTCCTATGGACTCAAATGTGATTTCTCACAAAACATAAAATGTAGAGTCTTCAAGCTTGTTGCCAATAGATGTTCTTTGCATCTAGGGGTTATCCTCGCAATCCTTAGCCAACTCATCATTGAACTTCTCCTGAAATATACTAGATAGAATCATTAGTCCAATGAAATACATGTTGTTATTAATTACCAAAACCACCTAGGGAGATGTTGTGCTGTCAATCTCCCCCTTTTTGGTTATTGATGAAAACATATAGATCAAAGCTTCGACATAAAATATAATAAATGAATAGCATCGGTGCTTTGAGAAGTATATGATAAGCAAGAGCTCCCCCTAAATTTGTGCATTATTTTAAATTTGAATTTGAATGCAAATGCACAATCAATTAGAATCATGGGTCGCTGTTCCATGTCACATACATCTTGGTGGTGCGCATTAATGATGTGAATGGATTACAATGCACATACCACCAATAAATGAGTGAATGACCATCACATAGATATCTCAAGGATAGGAAATAGTAGCATCAACATTAAGCATATGCTCAAACATAACTAAGTTTAAGACATCCAATAGATAAACCAAATGTTTGAGAAACCAAAGAGAGCAAAAAAAAGAACATACTCTCTCTCTCTCTCTCTCAGTCCTAATGATCTATACACGTCACCCCCTTTGGCAACAATTTACCAAAAAGTTCAAAGATATAGAGCTATGCATCGCTCTGGGAACGGTCTCCTCTGGTAGAAGTTGAGGGAGTCGATAGGAGAGCGTCGGCGAAGGCTTCACCTGATGTCCTCTAATGTGGTGGTGTAGACACTGGAGCTGTAGGAGCTGATGAAGCTGATGGTGCTGATGCTGGGGCTAATGAATACGGTCTTGACTCTGAAACTTACATAGCATCAGATGTGGCTTTAGTCCTTGACTGATTGGAAGTCTGAAGAGAATGACCATCATCATCATCATTGTTGGAGCTAGGAATGGGCACTTCATCAACTTCCTGCTTCAATAGTTGACTGTTGTAGTCAACTCAGTCACCTTAACATCCAGGTCATGAAACTTGGTTTCCATGATCCTCTCAAGACTATTCTGATGCAGCAGAATATCTTTGATGTTCTTCTCCATCCCTTGAACGGTGCTGATAAGGAATGCCATTTTATCACCCTTGGATCTCATCACTTGAGCACTAGTGGCTTTGGCTGCCTATGCCTGGGCTTCAGCCTCTAACTCGGTGTGTGTAGTAGTTGAAGTGGGATTACTTGAGTTCATCACCACAACATTATCCTCAAACTCTGGCTTGAGTGGCAGGTGTTGATGATCAAGCAGATACACATTCCTCCCAATATTGGAGTTTATCAACATCGTAATATAGGGAGCGTATCCATAAGACCTCTTTAGGTCAGCACTATTCCTTCTGATTGTCTGAACAATCAAGTCCATCACCCTGATCCTGGTGTGAGTGTCTACATGGTGCAACATGTCAATGGATACCCCTTGATCATCTTGTCATCACTTGATTTGGGCATCAAGGTGTACCTCATAATGGTGTATGTGGTGGGTAGTCCTACTTGCAGAAAGTAGCCTGAGCCTTGCTTGTGGGTCTTCACATACTCCTTGGGCACTAGGTTATACATGTTGGCCAAGGGCATCCTAATATGGTAATCCACTCTTCAACTTTTGATTGATACCTGGTGCCTTCTCTCATCTATACAATTCTACCATTTAGACAGAAGTGAGCTGTAGATTAGAATTGCATGATCATCTCATCGTTCCATGCTGCCATTTTTTTGCCAACAAGGTCTTCAATATCTGTGGCCCTTCAATTTTCTTGGACATGAGGGAGGTAGTCTTCATTCTCCTTTATGTACTCCAATCTATATACCACATGTCACTGACAGCTGGAGACTTGTCCAATAGGACCGACTCATAAAAGTCTTGGTGCTCATTTGTGTGGAAGCAAGCATCACTGCAGTCCTCCTCCTGATATCATATGGATCAGCTGCTCTCCACTTCCTGAGCCCTTGATCCTTCCTCCCCTTCATATTCTCTACTATGGGGTGTTCTTTGTTATGTTCTAGCAGATGTGGTCTCAGCTTCCTCAACACAACAATTTCTTCTTCTTCTGCAACATCATCCCTTGATGCAGAACCCTTGTTCTTATCGGCTGTAGGTATGTCTCTCGTAGTCCTCTTAGGCTTAGAGGCTACATGCTTCATAGTCTTGGGAGCAGATGGCTTTGCCTTGGCTCCTGGCTTTGTGGGCATAACATCTTTCATTAATTTTGTGTGCTTGGAAGGAGGTGGGTTAGCTGGTTCCTCTTACTCTTCTTCCTCTTCATCGGGGTCTACATACATACAAGTTGGCCTTCCAACCACATGGACAATTATCTTCATGACCCTCTTCTTGGCTAGCTTGGAGGTGGTAGATGCCACTAGAGTTTGTGCTCCCATTTTAGCAGTCTCATGGGCTCTCACTTTATGTGGGTTAGCATACTCTTTTCTCACAGTCTTCCTCTTGGAAGATGCATCATGTGGGATGAAATATTCATCCTATTCATCTGAATTGAGCTTTCTCCTGGCCCTGGTGGCTGCCTTGAGCCAACCATGATAACTGGGAGTGTCTGGGTCTAACTAACTCCTCTCAGGACTAGTGTGTGAATCAACTTCCACATTGTGCTCTCTGTATAAATTCTGGCTGTCCTCAGGTATTAACATACTAACAAACTGACCCTGTGAACAGATATAGAGGAGTTGGAAAAATATGAGCATCACAAAACACACACAGTTAAAAAAATGAACTCTGAATCTTACTTTAAGAATTCAGCAAAGTGGGTTTTGGGTCCATCGAGTTTTAATTTGTGGAGCCACTGAGAAAGACTTTCTCCTCAATAGAGAACTAGCCGTCATTTACAAAGTCACCAGAAATGAACACTCGGTCTCACTGAGAAAGTTCTTAGGGTCCCTAAACCCGAATCGTCTGGACCGATTTGTTTCCACTCGGTGACACGGATACGCTCTTGGCGGAGCTCTAAACCTAGAATTCTTCGTTCAACTAGACTAAGAGATTTGTTTTGTGGATGGATGATACGTCTCCAATGTATCCATAATTTATGAAGTATTCATGCCATGTTTTCATATGTTTACAATACTTTTATATTGTTTTGATGCACTTTATATGATTTATTTTGCACTAACCAAGACTGACTCTGTTTTTAGCACAATTACCATGGTGTTGTTTTTGTGCAAAAAATGAAAGTTCTCAGAATCGCCTGAAACTTTTTTATATTTTTTTCTGGAGGAAATAAGCGGTATTGGAGCAAAGAACCACCGGAGGGGAGCCACCTATGGGCCACCAACCAACAATATTCCCCCCAAAGTCGCGCCCTGATGGCTTGTGGGGCCCACGTTGCTCCGTTTGGTGTGATTCCAACACTGAAAAATACTATATATACCAGAAACCCCAGAAATAAAGAGAGAACTTCTTCTCGACCACCGCAACTCTCTATATCAACAAAAAACCCATTTGGAGCCTTTCCAATACACTGTCGGAGAGGGGAAATCATCTCCGATGGCCATCTTCATCATCCCGGTGGAGGCCATGATGAGGAGGGAGTATTTATTTACCATCGGGGCAGAGGGTATGTACTAGTAGCTATGTGTTCAATGTCTCTCTTTCGTGTTCTTGGGATGGCACGATCTTGATGTATCACATGCCTTGTTAATCTAGTTGGATCACATGATGTTATTCCCTTGCTACCTTGTTGTAATGAATTGAATCTTTCCCTTTAAGATCTCATAATGTTGGATTGCATATTGTTGTTTCAGAACACTTGATGTATGTCTTGCATGTGGATACCCATAGTGACATTGGATTATTCAAGTGATTCACTTGATATATGCTATGTCATCAAGTTGCGGATTCCGGTGACCTTGGGGACCGATGCATACGGGTTGATTCGACGTTTTCATACTATGTTCTCTGATCGAAATCTTCGGGTGATCCTTGAAGTTCTTTGTGTTGGATTGAGTATGATAGATCTGAAATTGTTTGATGCTTGTCACATAATCTAACCACGGATACTTGACATGTCATTGGAGTATCTAGGTGACATTAGGATTGATTGGTATGTATCATGGGTGTTATTCTAGGACGAACTCTAGAGATGTTTGTGACACTTATAGGAATATCTCAACATATTGATCAGAAAGAATAACTTTGAGGTGTTTCTACTACCTACACCAATTTCATCTTATTGTTCTCCGCTAGATAGGAACTTTGGAGTGATCTTTGTTGCATGTTGAGGGATGATCATATGATTCTACTATGTTAGCATTGTTGAGAGATTGCACTAGTCAAAGTATGAACCCTAAGCCTTATTACCAAGCATTTACACAACATTTTGGTCGCTGTTTTCCACTAGCTACCTTGCTGTTTTTATATTTTCGGGTTACAAAAACTTATATCCACCATCCATACTACACTTGTATCACCTTCTCTTCGTCGAACTAGTGCACCTATACAATTTATCATTGTATTGGTTGTGTTGGGGACACAAGAGATTTCTTGTATTTGCTTGCAGGGTTGTTTGAGAGAGACCATCTTCATCCTACAACTCCCATGGATTGATAAACCTTAGGTCATCCACTTGAGGGAAATTTGGTGTTGTCCTACAAAACCTTGCACTTGGAGGCCCAACAACCTCTACAAGAAAAAAGTTGTGTAATAGGTATCAATGGATGATTCGCAAATACTGGCGAGAGAACAAACAAATCCTAATGAGCAAGATTTAGATGGAGGAACACAAAAGGGGCCAGCCTTACCCTAATTCGGTGAAGGTTCCATGACAGCGATGACGACAGGAGTGATTGCAGTCGACGGTGATGGACTCGTGCGGCGAGGGTGCATGGGAGGCGAGGACGAAGTCCGTAGACACGAGCGGTGGCAGCAGAGGGGTGCAGGAAGCCGAAGGAATGAAGAAGTTTTCAATCTCGGGTCCGCAGGATTATATCCCCTCGTGCTGTCGGTGACACCGTTTCTGGAATTTCGTTGCCACCCAGTTTCTAAACTGCCAGGGGGCAGGGAAACTCGGTGAGACCGAGATTATAAAACCAGTGGTACCTAGATTCAAAAACAATATCAACCCTAGTGCTTCGGTGGAACTAATTTTCTGGAGTTGGTTACACCGAGTGGCACATGGGAGGTTTTAGAAGTTAGCTCTTGTCGAGACGGAACTCCGAGTGCTCCTCACACAGAGGGTCCAAAAAGTGCTTGCTCTAATTTTGTGATGAAGCATGAATATAGTTTGAGACGAGAAAGGATAGATAGCTAGAAAGGTGTACATAGGCATTCTTGTATATCCAATTGGCCAAAGAAAATGAAAATCCAAATAACAACAATTGGATATCGCCGAATGAGTAAAAATATGCATACCAACATGCTCACACAATAATATGTCAAATGAAACATGTAAACGGGCACAACCACTTTACTCAGTACCAAGCACTTTGGGGATTATGAAGTCATCTATCATGAGTATATTGACTTAGGAACCAATAATACTTGATCATAAGTCATACACATCATTTAAGCACAAGTGGGGTTACCACTTTTACACTATGCTTTGAATGTATTCACATATTAAGAGATTCTTTGACTCAAGTCTTAGAGTAAATATCCCCTTGATGTGGCATCCCCCTTAAGAGGGATAAACTAAACTTGGGTTTTGTTGTAGAATACTTCATGTAGGTGTAGTGGTGGTGGATTCCCATTGTTAATGAACATCATATGAGTTTGGAGCAATCATGTTGTTTCATATACTATTCTCACCTACATGGTTTAGTCCCACACAAGGAACAAATACAAGGATATCTATAGACATGGAATGAAGTACATATGAAATGATGTGCATTGATAGATTAATTACCTTATCCCTTGCTTACCTATGAGGGAATGTGTGACTCCTTGAACTAATGCATAAGGTTGGAGTTGATTGCAAATAGTTCTTGCCAAAATAAATTAGAGTGAATTTTGTGGGTGGAGAGACCCCTAAAGAACTTCACTAGTTCTTCTTCTTGGGGACCCACCCCAACTTGATAGGGATCCTTTGAGTTGGGATAGTGCTATATGAAGTAGATCTTGTGGTCACTTTGGGAATCCACTCGACCATGGCTTAGGATTCTTATTCAAGTGAGTCAATCTCCTCTTGAAGCTTGTCCTTGCCCTTGAGCTTGATGTATTGTGGTGGAAGTTCATCTCTAGAATTTGTTCCCTTGGTGAGAGTAGGATCATACTTCTCCTTTTGAGAAACAAACTTCGCATGGGGGTATTGTTCTTATTCCCATTCAACTCCACTCGCATTGAGGTAGTGAATGCCTTATTTCTTCCGTTGACCTCCTTTCTTGTGTACAATATCCTCGAATTGCTTACTTCCGGCAAGGCTCTTGAAGTCTCCTCTGTCTATAATTACTTTTGATAAATCATTTTCTTGCTCAAGTGTAACTTGGCTAAGAGAATCATTCGTGTAATTATTAGAGCTACTAGCAACAACATCATTTGATTGTGCATTAGGGTTGTTGTTACGAGACGAAGAAACTTTCCTGCCTTTGTTAGTAGTTTTCTTTGGTTTAACTTGTGGAACAAAAATAGACAAGATTAATTCTTTGGCTAGATAAGAAGAACTCTTCTTTTGAAGATCATCATTGATCGATTTAAGAAACTCATGCTCTTGCTCTAAATTTAGCTTATCAAAGTGTAGCTTCTCTTGAGTTCTGACAAGCTCTCTACTATCTTCTAGAATAGATTCATGGGTTAACTTAAAAGTGTTCAATTCTTTAGCTAGACGCTCAGTCCCCTTCTTATCATCATCACATGACTTAACATGACTAGCATGATTATCATCAAGTTCATTTTCATCTATATCACTAGTTTTATCAAAGAGCAAGTCATCGTATACAAGTAAGTCATCACTAACACTATTAAATTCAAAGTGTTCGGGGTGTGATACCCTTGGTCCTTTCGCCATAAAGCAATTTCCAAATAATTCATTTGGTGAAACAAATATTTCATAGGAATTGAAGTATACGAGTGCTAGTCCGACAAGACCTTCATCTTGACTATAGTTAGAGTTGGAGTGGTAGCTTCACTCGGATTGGTTGTCGGATTCAGAGATGGTTACCCATTCACAAACATGAGCTTGATGTGTTCTTCTTGAGTGTCTCTTCGTGTAATTGTCCTTCTTCTCCGATTCCTTGCTTCCCCGGGAGGGTCTTTGTTCACAATGATCTTCTCTACTCCTTCTCGCTCTTCGAGGTGACTCATCTCTTGAGCTTCTTCTTCTAGGTGACTCTTCTGTTCTTTTGTGAGGGGTCGTGCTCTCATTGGAGTAGTGTCCGGGCATTCCACAATTGTAGCAATTTTGGTCACGACAAGATGAACGCTTCTCTTTATATCTTGAGTTGGAGCTTCTCTCTTTGCCTCTACTCTTGTAGAACTTGTTGAATTTCTTGACCATGAGGCTTATCTCCTCTTTGAAGTAGCGGCAGTTTCACTTGAATCTTTGTATGCACTGCTTGACTTGTTATGAACCACTTCTTGGTCTTCGAGTGACATTTCATGAGCAATAATCCTTCCAATGACTTCTGTTGCCTTGAGATCTTTGTAGTTTGGCATCATTTGGATCAATGGGCACACGGTGTCATACTTTCCATCCAAGGGTCTAAGGATCTTCTTGATGATGAACTTGTCGGTCATCTCTTTGCTTCCTAAGCCGACAATATCATTTGTGATGGGAGCAAGCCTAGAGTACATCTCAGCGACTCCTTCGCCATCCTTCATCTAGAAATTATCAAGTTGACTGTGTAGCATATCCAACTTAGATTCCCTGATGATTTGGTACCTTCATTCATATCAACTAAAGTATGCCAAATTTCCTTTGCATTCTCATGATGGTTAATCTTGCTGAACTCTTCGGGGCATAGGCAATTGAATAGAATGCTGCTTGCTTGAGCATTGTATTGCATCATCTTCAATTCTTCTGCGGTCGCTTCATGATCTGGTTCCCTTCCATCATTAAAATAATTCACATTGAAATACAACACGAACAACAACCCAAACGGCGGGTTCTAACCAAGAATATGCATTTTCATTTTATGCTTCCAACTAGCAAAGTTTGTACCATCAAAATATGGACCTCTACGGTTGTGATTCCCCTCACTAGACGCCATACTTCCTAGGTTGTGAAACCAATGCAATGGAGACCAAAGCTGTGATACCACCTCTAGGATAAGAAGTATGTCTAGAGGAGGGGGTGATTAGACTACTTGACCAAATAACAACTTTGACTTTTCCCAATTTTAGTCGTGGGCAAGTTTTAGAAATTGTAGCTAGTCAAGCACACCGTACACATGCAAGTCTAAGAGCAGAGTAGAAGAAAGTAAAGGCATGCTAGAGGGTAGGGATAGGAAGATCAAACACAAAGATTGACACATAAATTTTTGGCGTGGTTCTGGTAGGTGGTGCTATCGTACGTCCACGTTGATGGAGACTTCAACCCACGAAGGGTAATGGCCGCGAGAGTCCATGGAGGGCTCAACCCACAAAGGGTCCATGGAGAAGCAACCATGTCTATTCCATCATGTCTTACATCCACGAAGGACTAGACTCACTCGGGATAGATCTTCACGAGTAGGCGATCTACTTGCCCTTACAAACTTCTTGGTTCAAATCCACATGAAGTCGGAGGCTCCCAAGCGACACGTAAACAATATAGGATACACCACTCTCCAAAAGGTAATAGATCTGCTAGTATGATGAACTGCTTCCTCTTGTGTTTCCAAAGATAGTCTCCTCAACACTCAATCACTCTCTCAGAGATTTGGGTTGGGTAGAAGAGTTTGGTTGGGTGGAAAGCACCTTGTGGATGCTAGAAATCAAGATTCATATGGTAGGAATGTGGTATATTGAGCTTGACACATGAGTAGATGGCTCTCTCTTAGAAAATGGATGGGGCAAGTGTTGGTTCATTCTGAGTGCTTTGTCTTCGAATGAAAGGTTGGTGGAGGGGTATATATAGGCATCTCCAAAAATACAACCGTTACGAAATTATTGCCCAATCGCTGAAACAGAAGCAAAAAAACTCGGTTGCACCGACTAGTGCAAAATGTGGCAACTTTTGGCGTTTTGGTGAGACCTATATAGAAATCTCGGTCGGTCCGATTTTTGGCTGGCCTAGGCAGATATCAAACTCGGTGACACTGATTTGCTAAAGTCATGAATTCAATGTTAATCAAATTTACATCAGTAGGTCTGCCAATGTTTTAAGTTGCACCAAAGCTCTACTTGCTAGTACCGAGATTCTAGGGTTTAGCTCCGGATCTGTCAAGGGTAAACTCGGTGGGGCCGATTTGGAAATATTGGTGGCACTGAATTTGACTCTGGGGTTTGGATAGAATATTTGTGGGAGAATTTCATGAGTATTTTTGGTAGCTAAGCTCTAAGCACTTGAGCAACTAGATCATCATTGACACCTCACCCCTAAGGAATCCAATGTGATTTTGCACGAAATGTAAAATGTGGAGTCTTGAAGCTTGTTGCCAATTGATGTTCCTTGCATCTAGGGGTTCTCCTCACATTCCTTAGCCAATCCACCATTGAACATTTTCTGAAATATACTAGATAGAATCATTAGTCCAATGACATATATGTTGTTATCACTTACCAAAACCTCGTAAGCAGAAGTTTTTCTTTCAACTACGGACGAAACCAGACAATAAAAATGACATCCATCTTATGATCATTGAAGAAGGAGAAGAAGGAGAAATCCAAATCAAACACGCATTGTTCTCACATCAAATCGTTGCATTACTTGTACCTGCAACTATTATTGTAGTAATTTGTGAGCCACGGGGACACAATAATCTCATTTTGAAGGGTATCAAGACTATCAAAGCTTAATGGGTGAGGTATGTTTAAGTCGTGAGGATGCGGCAATCACTAAGCATTTATTTGAGTGGCTAACTAATGATTACAAGAATAAGAAGAGTGATATACACATAATGAGACGTGAACTCTTAATGATCAAGAAGTGATCCTAGACATCTACTTACGAGTCATTCATAACCCCATCGTGTTCCTTTCTTGGTGCAAAACCTCACAAGAACAGACCCTCATGGTTACACACGCGGTTGGTGTATTTGAATTGAGTTTACTTCAAGTATGTTATAACCGGGTGTTAAAAAAATTCCAAGTTGCCACCTAATCGTGGGAATGGATCTCCGAAAGATTTAACCTTACACGGGTGCTCCAACTCAACCATCACAAACTAACCACAAGCTGCGGTGGAAAACTTCAACCTCGAGATAGCCTGAAGTATCCTTGGAATCCCGATGCACAAGACGATCATCAAAGGTAAAGCAAATCTAGCAAGACCTATTGATGTGTCGACACCGCTATAGGAGTCGTGTATCTTGTCCTCACGACATGATGGATGAGCTATGGTTACCACGCCATTCATCGAGTTTCCCCGAGCAGCCTTAATAAGCTGCTCTGATTTGGACCAACACCATCATCGGTGGCCCTCCCTCTAAATTGTGGATTAAATGGTCGAGGGGGCGATCCTCTATGCATTAATAAGGTTATCAGTATAATTATGTTGGGAAAATTTTAGTAACAATATTGTGCCTTGTTGGAATAGTTTTATCCCAGAACAAAAATCAATGTGCTTCCCATAACAACCCCAAGCATGTTTGGAGTGCTTAGTATGGCACATAACACCGCTAAACTGAAACTGGGGCAGCACAGGGGGAACAAATCACCGAGCAAAAGGCCAAGCCTTCCACCTTGTGCCAAGTGTATTGGTGTTTTAAATGAAATTCAATAATATTTTTATATCCCAAAGATATCCATGTCCACACATGGAATAACATGCACCTGCAACTTGCAACACAATAAGAAGGGCCAAGCTAGCGGTAACATAGCCAATCAATGGTTTGCTAGGATGTGGCGGGTTAGATGCTTATAATGGCATTGTAGGAGGCTTGACAAACAAGTGATAGGAGTAGTGGTATCTAGGGAAATGATCATATTTCCTGAGATCCCGCTTGGAAGAAGAATGAATCCGTGAAGTAGATGAACAACTGTAATGCAATGAATCCCCACACTCCGAACATTTTCGGAACACCAGCGAGGAGAATCAAATCTGAAAACAAAAAATGACATGGTAAACATCACAACATATTCATGACATGATGCACAATCAAATACGATGCATTTCCGGTTTAAATATGCACGTCATGGCAAAGCACAACAATCAACTTACTCCACATTAAGCGAAGTTCAATATTCAACGAGTTGTATATTGACGAAACTCCATGCTTGAACTTCTTAGTTCACTCTCATTTATTATACTGAACAATTATAAATGTTGTGAAATATGGCAAGAGGTGAACCATTTTAAATGAGGTCGGAAATAACTTATAGTATTTTCGAAATGACACCATGTGCAAATTTTGAATTTTGGTCACATCTTAAATAACCATGTTTTATATTTATTAAAAAGGAAAATAAACTCGGCCAAGTTATTCTACATATTTTAATCAAGTTACATATATAGTTCATTTAATTCGAAGCTATAGTTATTTAGATATGAGATAAATAATTTTAGCATGACATTTATGCAAATTAGATCAAACACCAAGTAAAACATTTTTTTAACATGGATGAAAGTGGCATATTATGAATCTACACAAAATTCCTAACATTTTGGATATATAAAGTTTTTTACATATGACGCGAGGTTTGAGAGTTATTATATGCATGATCAATAGTGATTTTTCTATAAAAATATAATTCCTAAAAATTAGTCAAATTCACAGAGACTAAAAAAATAAACATGGGCCGAATCTGCAATAGGCCCGACACAAAGTGAATGCAACATAGATACACAACGGCCAGGGCGTGAGATAATAGGAAAAGATGTGGGCTCAGGGGAAGATCACCATGGACCATGGTCCTGCTAGGTAGACCATCTGGGCTTCGGTGTGCCACTTGGGAGGAGGACGGCGTTGAGCGGCCCTTGGCTTGCGGTGAGGATGGTCGTGGCTGGCCCTCGTGATGGCACTGGCTGGGTCTTGGCTGCCGGCTCGGCCCATGAGCAAGCAACGACTCCACCGCTGGCCTAGGGCGACTATTGGATGCGTGCAAGCGCACGACCAGCGATAATGCCTATGCAACAAAGAAGCGGCGGTGCAAGGCAACTCCGGCATGGTGGCGCATCGGGCTCCGTCGTGGTCGGATATCTGCGGGGACAGGAAGAGGCATCATAGATCTAGTGTAGAGGGAGTAGATCTAGCCGGTGGCAAGGTCAACAGGCGCAACCATGAGCTGATGTACGCACTAGAGAGAGATAGATAGAGAGAGAGACATATATAGATAGAGAGAGAGGTGAATGTGAGGAGAGAAGGAATAAGAAACATACATGAAGGAGGAGAATGTCGGGGTGACGGAGGTCCGGCGACCGACCGACGTTGTGGAGGCGAGGAGGGACAACGAGGATGAGCTGCGGGCGGCTGGCTTTTGTAGGGGCCATGGGAGGCTTGCGAGGGAGAGAGCTCCCCGCGATGCGTGGAGTGGCGATGCCCAGTCTGGTCCCGGGAGGTCCACGGATGGGCTCGAGTGGGCCATGTGCGCTGGAGGGTGGTGGCTGTGGCTAGGTGGAGGATGGGGATGAGGACGCATGCAAAATGAGGTGGGGATTAGGGTCACCCAATTTGGACGTGGGAACGTCCATTTATATGCATGGATGGCTAGGGTTAGGGATTTTTACCTAGTTTTTGGACCATTTGATCTCGATCCGACGGCTCCCGACGCGAGGTTAGGCTAGATGGGCTAGGTGGGATGTGGAGAGGTGTTGGGCTGAGAAGAGAGGAAGCTTTGGTGTTCCGGAGGCAATTCGAAATGCCAAAAACATTTGTGGTTTTACCGTCTATAGTGCCGCTATATGTTTAACGATCCGGGTATCAAAGGATCTCCGAAGAAGATTAAACTTGTGAGGCGGTCTACCTACAATATATTAAGACCACTCGCTAACTTCTGACCAATTTCGAGAATATTTTATACAAACTTTACAAACAATATTTTAATGATGTCGCGGGCATGTGCGAGTGTGGTTGTTCACGAAATCGTCAATGACGGGAACAAAAGAACCGAAAACAAATAATAGAGGAAGATTTTAAAAAATTACGGCAACGGAGTCTGATGCTATCCAAATGATGTGAATGATGCAACGTTGAATGCAACATGCATACAAATAAGTCGATGAACATGAGAATAACTGGAAGGCATCTGGAGCATTTGTCTCTGCCTGTTACAATACTTGTGCCATTGCTCTGGCAATGGAGCCCATGTTTCACAAGAATACCACAGATATAAAAGTGAAAGGATCGATATGGTTGACTATAGGGGTTGAATAGGCAACTAGCAATTTTTACCTTTTCTTAACAAATTAGGTTTATAGAAAATACATTGTCTAGATATGCAACTAGGTGAACAACATATATGATGCTAACAACAATAAAGATACAAGCAAGCAAAGGATGCATCACAAGTAAGGCTTGCGAAAAGTAAAGGTAACAGATAACCTCAAGTGGATCTGGTGGAGACAAGGATGTGTTACCAAAGTTCCTTCCATTTGAGGGGAAGTAGGTCTAACAACCTGGGACCAACTGTCCGTAGGATTCCCCTTTTATTCCATTGTTGTCATGTAATTCGTCTGGTAGTCGCTTTCATCATTGCATGATGAGGATCATCCGCATTGCATCAACACTTATTTTTTGTCATTTTTCCAAACTTGCATCCATTATTAGTTGTCGGTTCTATCTATTTTTATCATTGACCATTTCGAGACGAACCACACACGGACGCACCTCCGGCATCGTTAAAATATTTATTTTAAAAGTATAAAACTTTCTCAGATTGGGTTGAAAGTTGGCGTGCGATCTTATTATCTTGTAGGTAGAATGCTTGCCAAATTTCGTCGCAATTGGTGGTCATTTGATACCCAAGCCGTTAAATGTATAGCGACACTATAGCCGGTTAAAAACTCTATCACGGGCCGCACCATTTCCCTCTAATCTCTGCCCACCACCACTACACATCCCAACACATCCAGCTAGCCCCTCTCCGCAGTGCTGGGGATATTTCCTGTAGTGTAACCCGCCCTAACTGGGCCGGGTCACTAAAGGGGCGACTCATATTTTAGTAATACAAGCCTTGGCCCAGGGGGCCCAGGACCCGGATGGCGGTTCAGAAGCTGTATGGAGGATGTGCCGCCAAGAAGGTTTCCAGTCTTGGAAAGCATGGCGACTTAGAGATAGGGAAAACCACGAAAGTAGCGTGGCCAAGACTCTTGTAAGTCCTAGGGCCTCGACCTGTATATAAAGGCGTGTTCCTGGGGAAGATAGGGTAGGTTAAAAATCATCGAGAGCTAGGTCAGGCGGGTTACGCCCTCCTTGTAATCGAAACCATCATCAATCTACAGAAAGCAGGACGTAGGCTTTTATCTCCACACGAGGGACTTGGGTAAATCTGAGTCTCGCTTTCGCTCACCCACTTTGAGTCGCCACCAAGGTGCGATGGCTCTTTCATGAAGTCCTTTCACGAGGGCATCTGTCGTGACAAAACCACAACAGTTGGCGCCCACCGTGGGTTACAGGGTTATAGGGTTCCCTTCGGCAAGCGAATCTGGTTACAGGGTTCCCTTCGGCAAGGTACGCCTTCCCCATCGCACGTCAGGACAAGAGACACCATGCTTTTGTCGGTTTTACACAGGGACCAGTGTACAAGACGAACCGGTAGTCCAGGAGGTCACCCCCGTCAATTCTGATGACGAGTCATCGATGGGTGCGACAGATTCAATTCATCCCCTTCCCGAAGGACAACTCGAGGGGGTTTTCACTGGCGATGGACCCCGAGATCCTTGAAAGATCGCGTCGACAAATTGCCATCTACATGGCATGGGCGGTACAACATCAGCAGAACCTGGCCGGCAAAAATGAGACTGGCGAGACGTCGAAAACCCCAGCTCAAGCCATGGCGGACTTAACGGCGGAGGTCACCAGGCTCATGACGACCGCTGTGACGGCAGAGAATCAGGAAGTGATCAACGCAGAGCTGGCGAAGCTGAAGGAGGTGATGGCCAAAGCCCAACGGCACAGGGAAGCGGAAACCGCTAGGATGGCGACGCAGTAGGCCAGGATCACCACGGAAACAGAACGGCTGAACACCAAAAGCTGGCGGCTCAAGAGACAACAACGCGCGTCCGATGCTATTCACCACAGGAGGCATCATGGGCGCCTCCCGGCCGACTTACATCCAACTCGCCTCTTCGACACCGCACGCACTCCTGGGGCGGGACCTGATCGACCTTTGCAAGCCGCTCCAGAGGAAGGTCCGGTCCAACCGCCTCAACCAACGGATGCCCATGGACCTAGCTTCCCGTCATCCCGAGGCCACTTCTCAAATACAGGGGATAATGTGCTGGCGGAAACCCGCCACTTGGAGTCCCTCCCAATCTACGAAACTCCCCGGCCAAGGTAGAGGCAAGAAACCTATCGAGATGCTAAAGACAGCAGTGGTCCAACACGCGCAATACTCACACAGGCTTGACCTTTTACACTCCACACCCCAGGCGAGTCACACCAGGAGTCGCCATGAAGACCAACCCGCGGTGACTAGTGGGCAACGGCGTTTGCCTTAGACCAACCCACTCGGGGTGCCGGATACGCGAGCCCAAGACATTGTGGATGCGACGCGAGCCGCGCGTCAGATGGAGACGGTAGCAGCAGCGTGTCAGGGCTACCCGGCTTATACCCAGACACCTCCTGCACCGCTCGATGCCGGAGGCAGGCACATCGGGGTGTCGTGTCTCGTGCCCTCTCTACGCAATGAGCGGATGCCGAAGGATTTCGAAGGACCAAGGAAGGTACCCAATTACACACCATATCTCGAACTGGGGTCATGGATCGAGAGTTACGAACTTGTGGTGGACATGCTTGACGTGAACGAGGCGGTTTGTGCCAAGTATTTCACTATGATGCTCGAAGGAATGGCGCATGCATGGTTGAAAAACCTGCCACCTAACTCCATCAACACTTGGGTAGAGTTAAAGGAGCGCTTCATCCAAAATTTCCGAGGGACTTGCAAACGCCCAATGACCATCACTTACAACACTGCGTTCAACGACCGGACGAGTCGGCCCATCATTGGACACGGCGAGTTGCGAAGGTCATTCATTCATCGGACGGCATCTCGGCGGCTCAAGCAGTGTTGATTCTGGAGAAAAATTGCCATTACGAGCCTCTCGTGCTGAAGCTGGGGCGACTTAAGCATAAGGTGTAGGATATGGGCGAGCTGATGAACACCATCACTAGATACGCCGAGTCAGATGACACCAAGGATGCTGGAGAGGACGATGACAATATGAGCACCGCCAGGAGAGGCGAGTTATCAAAAGGTCACTCCCAGTTTCAAGGAGGGGGTAACCACAACCATGGCGGACATGGTAAAAGAAGACAACAGGAAGGTCCCACAGACTTCATCGCCAATACCAATGCCGGCAATGGAAACCAGCGAGAGAAGAAGCTGGGTTTTAGTGGGAAGAACTCGCGCAACTATCATGAGATGCTCAAGGGCCCCTGCCCACAGCACACCACAGCTGAGGGGCCGATGAAACACTCCTGGGAAGATTGCTATATGATGCAGGAGTTCCGAGCTGAGGCGCTCAAGAAAGGTCAAGGAGGTGATCAGGGCCAGCGACAGGAGCGGGTCGGCACGCCTGGGTTATGCCAAAACCCGTTTGGAGGTTTCCCTAACCCGGGTCTGCAAGGCGGGTCACAACCTAATATCGGACAATACTAAGTTCACAACCAACAGCAATATAACCCACCGGGAGTGTTTCAGCAAGCACCGCCGCAAGATCTCCAACGACATGATGATCATAGCGGTTTTCAGAATAACCCTAAGTAGCTGAACAACGGGCAGTATCATGTGTTCACCACCAGCACCTGCAAACAGGACCAGAAGGTGAAACATAGAACTTTCAGCGTGGCTGAGCCGGCGTTCCCGAGGTACCTCCATTGGTCTGAACAGCCCATAACCTGGAGTAGGGAGGATCACCCGCCCTGAGTTGATAACCCTGGCGACTTTGCTTTGGTCGTGGCACCCCAAGTCAGAGGATACACCCTTTCCAAAGTCCTTATGGATGGAGGCAGCAGGATTAACAACCTATAGTTCGATACCTTTCAAAGGATGAACCTCTTGGAGAAAGACTTGATGCCGTCGTCCATGGTTTTTCACGGCATTGTTCTGGGTAAGTCGGTGTATCCAATTTGGCGTGATTAAACGTAACGTGGCTTTTGGCACAGTGTCCAATTACAGGAGCAAGTCACTCATGATTGAGGTGGTCAAAATCAAGAGCCCTTACCACCCATTGTTTGGAAGGCCGGCTTACGCTCGATTCATGGCTTGCCGATGTTATGCTTACCTCAAGCTCAAGATGCCTAGTCCTAAGGGGCCTATTACGATCAGCGGAGAAAGGAAGATAGCCCAAGAGTGCGAAGAAGGAAGCGCAGCTTATGCCGAGACGGCTTGCGCGGCCGAGGAGCTCAAGTTTCACCAAGCCAATGTTGACCCGACGGATATGACAGCGCTCAAGAGGCCAACAATTGACGTTGAGCCGCCCTTCAAGTTTAAACCAATGGATGATACCAAGGTTATAGACTTCACGCCTGGTGACTCAACCAAGCAGTTCACTATTGGGACGGGTCTGGATCCCAAATTGGAAAGCGTGCTCATTGAGTTCATCTGTGAGAGTCGGGACATCTTCGCGTGAAAACCTTCTGACATGCCAGGTGTACCGAAAGAATTCGCTGAGCACCATCTTAATACTGACCCCAAAGTAAAGCCAGTTCGGCAGTACCTTCGCAGGTTTAATGAGGAACGACGTAAGGCGATTGGAGAGGAAGTCGCGTGACTTTTGGCCGCCGGGTTCATCATCGAGCTTTTCCATCCTGAATGGTTGGCTAACCCTGTCCTGGTGCTAAAAAGAACATCACTTTCCGCATGTGCAGCTACTACACTGACCTCAACAGAGCCTGTCGGAAGGATCCCTTCTCCCTTCCCCGCATTGATCAAATCATTGACTCAACGGCGGGTTGTGAGCGCTTGTATTCTTGGATGATTATTCAAGATACCACCAGATCAAGATGGATGTGGCAGACCAGGAGAAAACACCCTTCATAACCCCCTTCGGAGCCTTCTGTTACGTGTCTATGCCGTTCGGGCTCAAGAGTGCGGGGGTGACTTATCAACGTTGCATCCAAAATTGTTGGCATAACAAGATTAGACGTAATGTCCACGCTGTCACATCCCTGGAACCCTAAGCAAATTATAGCATTGTGCTCATATCTTCTTTGCATTGCATCCAAGAAAATTGCAACAAGATCAAAGCAAGTGGCGAAGAAAAACTCAAAAACCCTAGCCACTTCTCAATTTAAAGGAAATTTCAAACTAGTTAAAATCAATGAACCCAAAATGGCCTCAAGAAAAGTTCAACTTTTCTGATAATTTGAATTCAAAAACTTTAAATTTTCAAAAATGTTGAGAACTTCAGGAATGGTTGGATATATTCCAACTAATATTCTGGTGTGTTAAAATAATTTTATAAACTATTTTGGAGCTGAAATAAATAGCAAATCAAACTAGTTAGTAGACCAGAAAACAAAACAGAAAAAAATGAAAAGGAGCTTACCTGTCGCCCTGGGGAGGCCCAGCGCACCAGGGGCAGGGGCGTCTTCTTCCTCCTGCCTTTTGGCAGAGGAGCAAACGCCCACGGTGGCTCCTCCACCTCCTGCTTCGCCGTGGCATGCTCCGGTGCTCCACAGGACAGCGCGACAACGGGAATAACCTCCCCGAGCACGTCCCTATCCATCCCCGATACCCATTCCTCCCCTCTCCTCTCGGTTCCTTCCTCTCCTCCTGCCGCCATTGACAGGAGCTCGAGCTCGAGATGCCCGAGCCCTCTAGCCACACGATCTCCCCCCCCCCCCGAGTGCTCCATTCGGACCGCCTCGACGAGCTGGTCATCCTTGCAGAAGAGGAAGATCCCCCGAGCCCTGCAACGCCCACGACACCGTCGTCTTCAAGCTTCGGCCGCTGGTGAGCATCGTTTCATTCATCGCCCACAGCGCCTCCCCGAGCCGTCTAAGCCCTCCACTGCACTCCCCGTGAGATTGTGCTCATTTCCCCTCTTCTTCCCCTCGGTTTCGTGCCCCCTAGCCACTGGACTGACGAGCCCGACCTCCGACCGTCGCCTCAGCTCGTCGCCGGTGACCTTCGGTCCTTCCCAGCCCTCCCCGAGGCCAGTACTGGATGAGGCCGAGCCTAGGGATCCTCCCAGTGCTCTCGGCTCTCGATCCCGAGCACTCTAGCTAACTCCGGCGACTCTCTGGCAGAGATCCGCCGTGGATCTGGTCGCTGCCGGTCAGTTCCGGCAGGGGATGACCTGGCCTCGCTAATCCATGTTTAAAAAATTAAGTAATCACTGACCAGTGGGCCCAGGCCTAAGTCAAACGCAATCAGGGGCTGGTCAGCACGGGGGTTAACCCTGTGAGGTTGACCAGTGGGTCACCCCTGTCGGGTTTAACCTGATCAGGTCGGCCGACGGCTGACGCCATGATGACGTGGGCCTGACGCAATAAGTGGATTTTCTGATTTAAAAGAATTCCAGAAAGTGCCCAAAACTTCTAAAAATCATAAAAATTAATTTGTAACTCCAATGAAAATAATTTATATATATATAAGTATCAGAAAAATCCAAGCAATCTGAATATGTCATTTTCAAACTTGTTTGAAAGTGTTACTGGACCAAACATGTAGAATAATGAATAAGTCAAATTTAATAAATGCTTCGGAGATGGAATTTGAATTCCACTTAAAATGGTATGATCAAACATTGTTCAATCACAACCAGCAACTTAACATATCATTTCCATGCATGTTAAAAAACAATTTGATCTGAGCATCAGGTCGAATCAATTAAAATGGTATCGAGAATACCTCGTTTGAAGTGATAATTGAATCTAATTCAAATCAACCTCAAACATAATAAATGATAGCTACATTAGCATACCACCATGCATCTTCATGCCATGCTCATGCATCATTTTGTTGCATATGATTGTTATTGATTGATGTCATTTCTATCGATAGGCTCCGCTCCTCCGGATTCCATCGAATATCCGACTGACGGATATTGCCCCTCCTCTAAGCAACAAGGCAAGCAACCATTTTGATCATCCCGATAAATCCCATGTTCTCGCTCCTGCACTTAATTATTGCATTAGGATCAAATGCTCAAAGGCTTTTGCCACGTTAGTTGAACCCACTTCCTTTGCATGACGTGTCTTTGTCACAGTAAATACCTGAACCTTGCAACCTAGCATACCTGGTAGATGCTTGAGCCATGATGTGCCTTATCCTGCTATACATGCTATGCTTAGAGTTGTGTATGGTCTGTCATCTGGAAGATGAACAGAATTGTGAGAATGTGTTCAGTAAGTAAAGGTTGTGTGTTGAACCTGATTTGGTAAAGGTACCGGTGGAAGGCTATGTAGGAGTACATGGCGGGTTGTTTCATTGGAACCATCCTTAGGAACTCAGTTCCGTGTATGTAATCCAAGACGAGATACTACCACATGCTGGGCCCTGAAATATGACCCTGCTCGACTTATTAATCGCCTAGTACTCGGTCCAGGAGTTGCAAGTAGTTTCTGGTGTTTATAGTCATGCTGGAGGCCGTGCATAGCGCTGACCTGAGAGGTGGGCTGTGATACAGTAGGAAGTGGCACGGTGTACCAAGTGGCACCCTGATGGTGGGCTTGGGAACCCTGCGCACATCGTTTGGGGCCGTGGAGGAAACCTCGTCCGGACTTCCGTGCGGGATACCTCAGATAGGCGATAGACTTGGACTAAGTACTAGTGTGGTTAACGGTCGTGGCCGACTCCCTCGCTGGGCTTCCGCTTGTAGGTTGCCGAGGTGCATGACGTGCACATGGCGATAAGTGGTGAGAGCGTGTGTGAAGAAGTACACCCCTGTAGGGTTATGATCTATTCGAATAGCCGCGTCCGCGGATATGGACTACTTGGAGACATATGTTGTTCATAGATAACTTCAATGGCTACTCATAAAATTTTCAAGATAAGCGTGAGTGTCGTGGACGGCATTCCCATATGGAGACGGAATGATTCCACGATGGAGTATTGTTGTGGTGTTAGTGGACTCGTGTGTGAGAAATCAAGTTGTCAAAATTATTTAAAAATGCAAGTTGTCTAGCCACGAGTCAGATGCTGGCTTTCCGTATGAAACCCCACAATTCCTTATTGATACATTGCATGAGTAGATAATTATCCTAAAGTCGTGCTGAGTACCTACGTACTCATGGTTGCTTAATAATTTGTTGCAGAGGTTGTTAATGACCCTAATGGAGGGTTCTTCCTAGACATCGATGACGACGAGTAGATGGTATCCCAGCTACGATCTGGCCCTAGGGTGGGTCTGTAGTATAGTCAGGCCATGTGCATTCTAGTTTCATATGTCTGTACTCAGACAGTTTATCTACTTTCGCTGGCTTGTAATTGGAATGACTGCTATGATGGGTCGTGAGACCCCTACTGTGTAATATTATGTGTGTAGCTCTTCCGAGCCTTTTAAATAAAGCTTGTATGTTCATGGTTATGTTGTGATGCCATCGATGTATCTATACATATCGGTATGCCATGCGTACGTGTGTCGTACTGATATGTATGGGGTTTGATTACCTAGTCGTAGGCTTTAGTAGCATTCCTTACAGGGAAATGCCCCTTTTTGATCCAACGAGCCATGGTAGTTCGCTACTGCTCTGGACACATTGGTTGACCGGCATGTGTCCTTCTTAGCTGTTGTGTCTGTCCCCGATGGGGAAATGTCACGCGATGTTATGGAGCCCTTGTAGCTTGCTACGACTCGTCTACATTCGCTGGTGACCGACACCTGCTTTGTTGGGTCATGTATGCCTGTCCCTGTGCGGAACTTCCACTTTGGTTTATGACTAGACATGTGGATCCGGGTTCTTTGTCATTGGATTGCTAGCGACACAATTGCATACGCGAGTCAAAAGGCGCAAACGGTCCCGGCTAAGGTAAGGCTGCAGCCGTGGGGATAAACGTGCATGAGACCGCAAAGAGATGCGATGTGTTACAGGCTGGATTCCTTTGGCTTAGGGTCGGGGTCCCGACACGTGCTTATGTTGACGACATCGTAGTCAGATCTCAGAACAAAGAGTCGCTCTTGGAGCATCTCAAGGAGACTTTTGACAATTTCCGTGTATACAAGATGAGGCTTAACCCCACCAAGTGTGTGTTTGGCATTCCTGCAGGAAAGTTATTGGGTTTTCTAGTGTCAGAACGCGGCATTGAAGCAAACCCGGACAAAATTGAAGCGATCACTTCGCTAGGAAAGCCGGCCAATATTAACCAAGTCCAGCGCATGGCGGGTCGTATCTCGGCTCTAAGTCGTTTTATAAATTGCCTTGGGGAGAAAGCCATTCCTCTTTATCAGTTACTCAAGAAAACTGATCGTTTCGTATGGACGGACGAAGCCAACGAAAACTTGAAGCGACAACTGGCTAAGCCGCCAGTGCGGGCGACTCCGATGGACAAGGAGCCTATGCTCTTGTACATCACAGTGAATTGTAAAGCAGTGAGTGTGGTAGTGCTTGTCGAGCGGAAGGAAGAAGGGAAGGAATACCCGGTTCAACGACCAGTATATTTTATCAACGAAGTCCTGACCCTCTCCAAACAACGCTACCTGCATTGGCAAAAGCTGGTCTTTGGGGTGTTTATGGCGAGTCGGAAGCTGAAGCACTACTTCCAAGAGCATCCCATCACGGTAGTAAGTTCTGCCCCCCTTGGTGACATTATATAAAATCGAGAAGCTACTGCACGGATTGCTAAGTGGGCCATCGAGTTGGGGCCTCATCACGTGCGATATAATCCCCGTACGGCCATTAACTCTCAAGCACTAGTGGATTTCATCAACGAATCGATCGAGTTGCAGATTCCAGAAGATAGGCCCGATCACACATATTGGACCTTCTATTTCGACGGATCCAGGTAGTTGGAAGGCTCGGGGGCTGGTGTGGTGTTAACCTTGCCTCAGGGTGAAATATTCTACTATGTCCTCCGGCTCATGTTTCCATGTACCAACAATGCAGTAGAGTATGAAGCCCTGCTCCATGGGTTGCGTCTCGCCAAAGAGATGAACCTCACGTGAGTCAGATGTTAGGGCGACTCAGATCTGGTAGCACAGAAGGATTCTGGCACCTGGCATTCTTGAGATCCCTTGATGGCGACTTACAGGCGAGTTGTGTCGGACGTGGCGGGTCATTTTCATGGTTATCAAGTGGGTCACATCGATCGGCGACTCAATGAAGCAACATATGCTCTTTCCCGTCTCGGTTCACAGCGTAAGCCGGTTCCTCCCAATGTCTTTTTGGATGTATTACATAACCCTTCGGTGAGGCTACCTTGAAAGGAAGATTTAGCGGTGCCAGACCCTGAGTCTCAACATGTGGCGGCTCTTCGTGCCACTCCAGATTGGGCGATTCCTACATGGCGTATCTCACACGAGGCGAGTTACCCGCGGATGGGTTATTGGTTCGCCAAATCGACCTTCGATGCAAATCCATGGTCATATACAACGGCGAGTTGCATAAACGAAGCACTTTAGGGGTATTTCAAAGGTGTGTCTCTTCCGAGGAAGGATGTATGATCCTCAATGAAATTTATGAGGGCGACTGTGGTCATCATGTCGGGTCATGCCCCTTGGTTTCCAAAGCCTTTAGGCATGGGTTTTATTGGTTGACGGCTCATGGAGACGTGGAAGAGATAGTTCACCGATGTGATGGTTGCCGGAAATATGGACGCCAGATGCACGTGCCGTCTCAGGAGTTACGGATGATTCCAATCACTTGGCCGTTTGTAGTCTGGGGGCTGGACATGGTTGGTCCTTTCAAGATGTCGTCCAATGAAAAGACTCACAGATTGGTGGCGGTTGACAAGTTCACTAAGTGGGTTGAACCAGAACCTGTTAGTAGCTGTGATGCAGATACGGCTCTGAAATTCTTGAAAAAATTGATCTTCCGGTTTGGATACCCTCATAGTATCATTACTGACAATGGTACTAATCTATCAAAGGGCGCAATGCAAGAGTTTTGTGGTCGAGAGCATATCCGGCTTGACGTTTCTGCAGTCCCACATCCCGAGTCTAATGGGAAGGCAGAAAGGGTGAATCAGGACATACTACAAGGAATCAAGCCCTGGCTTATGGTACCTTTGGAGCGTACTCCAGGATGTTGGGTGGAGGAGTTTCCCTCAGTATTATGGAGCGTCAGGACCACCCAAACCGCTCCACGGGATTTACTCCTTTCTTTCTAGTCTACAGAGCAGAGACGGTGTTGCCAAGTGGCATGAGACATAATTCACCGCGAGTCGCCGCCTATGTGGAACAAGACAACGAGTTGGCACGACAAGATTCATTGGTTGCTTTGGAGGAAGAGCGAGACTTGGCCGCGTCGCTATCAGCGATCTATTAACAGGACTTGCGACGCTATCACAGCCGCCGTGTCAAAAGCCGGACTTTTCAAGAGGGCGAGTTTGTGCTCCGGTTGATTCAAGACCACGCTGGTATGCATAAGTTATCACCTCCATGGGAAGGACTTTTTGTCATCAACAAGAATCCTGCGGCCTTACTACACCTAGAGCCATGGGCTCCTTTCTTTTCTACAAATCTCAGAACTTGTAATCTTTTATTTATAAAGCAATAATGCCGGCACCCACGAACTTCGTGGTCCTTTGCCGTTTCAGCTTCTGGAAAGCATGAGTCTTTATTGTTATATGAGTCGTCCAAGCGTGGACGCTATCAGTACTAGAGAACATAAGTCGCCATGCTGCACTTGTTTCAAAACTGGGTACTGATAAGTCAAAGAGGACCGAAGTTGCCACGTTGCATGGTTCAAACATAGGCGCCTTATATGGTTTTGTGAGTAAAGCCGGCTTACTTGGGGGCTACTAGTTCCCATGTCGTTTTGTAGTAAGAGTGTAAAACACTTCTGCAATCCTATGTCCGACTTTTCCCTAATCATAGGTCACTTGGGGGCTTCCACTCACTGAGTTCAGCCTGAATACCCTCTTGGCTAGCGAAAAATTACCGCATTACAAATGGTTATACAGGACTATGTATTGGACGAGTCGCCATATGGACCCATGTACTCTTGGCGAGTCAATCCGCTTTTTGGACCCTGAACTCGCCTTGGTTAAAACATGAAAGCTACCGGCCAGAGCCATACATGGAAAATGGAGAAATCATTGGTTCACTGAACCGTCTTCACTGAAGCCTGACTTGCGCCTTATCAGCCGGTCTAAAAACTTGGGCTATTGCAAAAGCCTTCTTCGGGTAGCACTAGAGTTTTGCAAACTCGTCCTATCTTGTCGTAGCTCATCGAGCCGACAAATTTTTACGACTATCTTCGTGGTACTGCCGCAAGGTTTCGTAAAAATTTATATGACTCACCGCGACTCACTGAGCCGGCTCCTTATTTATAACTCGCCATGACTTATTGAGTCGGCCTATGGCGTTTTCTCCCTGATAAACAGGTTGAAGAAGAATTCTCTTGTCTACATATGCCGCTTCCTAAACTATCAAGCATCAAGATGGGTAAAGGCGATTCATGATTCGCCTAAAGGATAAACTATTCAGCAATGCCAAGCAAAAGGCATGGATGGAAGATTGTTTCCCTAACGACTATTACATGGTTCACACGGCTATACCAGGTATCATCTCCCGGTCAAGGAAAGATCAAATTGTTTTTCCAGCAACGACTACACCCTAGTTAGACTTAAGCCGCCTCCGGGTCGCCTTGCCTTGAGCTCTCTCCATCTTCAATTTGTAAGTCGCCGAGTTTCCAGTTGCACTTGGACAAGGCGACGAATTCATCTTAATCGTTCAGAAATACAGATAAGGCTGCTTCAAAGTCGAAGGGATTCTTGGGCCAGCGACGTGTCACTCTAGTAATTCCAAATGAAGGAGGAGTCACCTTTTTGTTGTTGTCATCATATGCAGCCTCGTATTTGTTCGAATCCAAACTAGCCGCCAGCGGAGTCGCCGCGGCACGAGACTCTTTCACAACCCGGTGATAATCATCTTCAGTAAACTGCCACTCATCGTCCTTCAGCTCAGGGTAACCAGCTGCTACCTCCTCTGGCTTGAGTTCAGGAGCATACGGCAGGCACCGGCTTAGGGTGGTCAGAGCTCCCTTCCGGGCGGCTGACCTCTTTAGCTCCTCTACTTATGGTGGCAACATTGACAAGCAGCCCAACATACTCTTGATGGACTTGATTGGTTCCTTGTTTCCCATTATTGCCTTCATCGTCAGCATGCTCCCTGTATATACCTGTTCCGTAAAAGTGTAAGTCGCCTTAAGCTTCAGGATGCATTCGTCTTGGAGATTGGCGGCTGGTGGACCTAGAAAGGATAAAAAAGTGACAATCAAGATTTGGGAACTAAAATTATGACTTCTCTTTTTGAACGAGGGAATTTCTTCTTACCAAAGATATCTTGAGTCGTGTTGGAGACATGCTTTTTTAGCCCGGAGAGCTCCTCTGGGCTGGCTTCTAACTTGGCCTCGAATTTTTCTGCCTTCTTGATCAACATTGGATCTCTTCTAAAAAAAATTATGGTCGGCTTTCATCTTCTCCATGTCAGCCAGAGACAACTGATATTTTTCATCAAACACAGTCTGAGCATCCTGCTGTTCAGCTAAGCTTTTCTTAAAGTCAGCAAGAGATGACTCGGCCCGGGTCATAGTGTCCTACAAACCAATTTTGGGGAGACAAGTTTCAGAAGTGTTGCAAGCAACATCCCTGACACTTGGGGGCTAATGTATGATTCTATTCGAAGTCATACAAAATACTAGACCCGACTCAGCTTTCAAAAGATGTCCCGGCCCTTGGGGGCTACGGGTTGAAGTTTTTTATCAAATACAAGACCCGGCTCATCTTTCAAAAGATGACCCGGCCCTTGGGGGCTATAAGTTGAAGTTTTTATCAAATACAAGACCTGGCTCATCTTTCAAAAGATGACTCGGCCCTTGGGGGCTACAGGTTGAAGTTTTTATCTAATACATGACCCGACTCATCTTTCAAAAGATGACCCGGCCCTTGGGGCCTACAAGTTGTAGTTTTTCTATCTAATACAAGACCAGACTCATCTTTCAAAAGATGACCCGGCCCTTGGGGGCTGCAGGTTGAAGTTTTTCTATCAATTTAAGACCCGACTAATCTTTGAAAAGATGAGCTGGCCCTTGGAGGCTATGGACGGATATGGGTCTACCAGAGATTGCAACAAATATTATTTCATCAAGCAACACTAGTTTCCTGGAAAATTAATGGGTGGAAGAACACATAATAAAGGACGTACCTCATGTTTGACTTTCATCATGTGGATCAAGCTCTTATCCATTTCATAACTCGTCTCCAGGCGACTTACGAAGCCAGAGCAGAGTTGGTCAAATTCGAGCTTCTCATAATGGGGAAGCTTCAGCTTAGTGACATCTTGTTCTGCGCCTTGGAAGGATGGGATTCTTTTGATGTGTGTTTGGATAACACCGCTGATGCAGGGTTGGAGTAACCAGTACCAGTGATAATTACGGTATCTGAATCCTCAGTCGCCTTGGAAGAACTCGGTGGGTTAACAATGTCAGTAGTTTCCTTCAAAGAACCTGGAGAGTCATTCCGGATGTTAGGAATGTCATCCGCGGGATCATCATGAGCCACTACTTTCTATGCATCAAGCTCTGGGGCAGAGGTGCTCACGCCTAACACCTCAGTCGTCTTAGGAGCAGAAGAGAAGTCGCCAATTTTTCTCTTCGTTGCTTGTGCTCTGAGATAAGGACATCAAAGTTAGAAAAAATATCATTATTGGGAAGGGAAAAGGTTAATAAAAGAACTCACCCTTGTACGCGAATCATGGGCGGAAGAGCTGACATCACTGAGTCGCCAGATGAAGGAGGAGAAACCGGAAAGAACAAAATTTAAGGAGTGAATGAGTTGTGAATCGCATTTTCTACAAGGAAGAGAGTGTGTTTAACAAAAGTATACCTCACTTGTGCGCTTCTGACCGGTTCTTTTTTCAGGTAACCTAGAAACTAAGTCGCCAGAGCGGCTCCGGGTTTTACATTTGCGAGTATACTTCGCCTTCTTCAAAACGAAATCAGGGTCCAGACAAGAATTTGGGTCAGACATGGGAACTTTTCCACAAATCTGCCTCGCTGGCCTAGGCGAAGAGGAAGTTGAGTCGGAAGAAATAGAAATTACCTCAACTACGTCATCCTGGCTCTCATAGTCATAGTCCTACGCATAAAGGTAACATGCTATAAGTATAAGTCGGAAAATAATGATGATAAACAGAAGGGTAAATTTTTACCTATAACTGTTCTTCGCCGGCTTGGGATTCGCCGACGACGGATGAATCCTTGCCGGCGGCTTTGCCCTTTCTCATCTTCTTCTTCTTCTTATTTGGTGGCGGCTTAGTTGTTTTCTGGGCGGTCACCTTTGGCCTTCGAGACCAAAATGGGTCACCTTTCTGGTGGATAGAATCAAAATTCAAACCTGGAACATTGACGCACATGTTGAAAGAGGTAGAAGGAGGTGACTTAGATTGTTACCGGTGGAGCTGGGTTGGTGACGCAGAAAGGCTTGAGCCCGACCTTGGCACAGTTTTCCAATGACTCGCCGGTTAACTTCTTGATTATCTCAACAATGTCTTTCTTGGCTAGTCTTTTATGATGAAAGCATTGCGGATGGGTCACGTTGCCATCGTATTCACACATCAGACCATTCCGGCGACTTAGAGGAAAAATGTTCCACTCCACCCAGCAACGGAATAGGTCAACCCCGGTGAGCCCATTATTGGTCAAAGATCATAGCTCGGAGAAGATGGGGATGAATTCTGATTCTTCTTCTTCGGTAAGCTTCTCTGGCAGCTTGAAGTCCATGGGTAAGCGATCTTCTCTATAACCCGGTAGTGGGTTCTCACCGGGAGGAGAAGTGTCACGGCAATAAAACCAAGACTCGGACCAGCGTTTGGGATGGCTGGGCAGGAGGACAGACGGAAACCCGCGTTCGCGGTGCCGCTGGATGTTGACCACCCAAAGTTCCAAGTTGGGCCCGTTGGAACATTCGGTCTGGCGGTTCAGATGGAAGAAGTTCCAAAATAATGGAACTGTGTGCTCTATCTGTAGATATGCCTTGCAAAAAACATGGAACTGACAGAGATTACCGATGGAATTGGGTCCCACATCCTGAGGGTGAACGTTGAGGAAATGCAGAGCATGTCTAAAGAACTTTGATCCGGGCGGCTTGAAGCCTCATTCAAGATGATCAATGAAAATAACTACTTCCCCCTCGGCACGATTGGGAATCACCTCGCGTGGGGCGGTCCGTGAACCAATGCCTTCCTTGTTATCAAGATGACCCGACTTGACAAATTTCTCAACAAAAGCATCATTAATCTTAGTTGGTAGCCAGTCGCATTTTGAGATGCTAACCATGACTACAAAAAGAAAGAACATATCGGCTCGTTAAGGACCATAAAACGTGGTAACTCGCCAGTTGGAGATCTACAATATGTTTGTAAAAGCCATATGACTCGCCATTAGGTGACTAAAAACTTGGATATGAGGATATTCTAACTCGCCAGTTGAGCGATTTATGGTATGTCTACGAAGGTGTTATGACTCGCCCTTCGACGATCAAAGGCGTAGCTTTGGCGATGTTCTAACTCGCTATGGTACAAGATGGCGAAAGGCGGTTCATACAAGATTCTTTCCTTAGGGATATTCCCGGAGTGGGGTAAACAAGTTTCTAAAAACAAGCAATGAAATACGGATCTACGGGTGGATCAAATTAAGGAGATAATGCTGAAATGAAGCTGCAAAGACTACGAACGTGGGAATGCAACAGGAATACTGTGTGAATCTATAAGATGAAAATGTCAAAGTGGCCTGCAGATGCGGCGATGTTACCATACTTCAATAACTACGGAGGATCTATCAAGAGTATGGCTGATGGATCTAAGATAGAAGAGGGATCACTACTACGTTCTGACATTAACCTGGAATAAGCATGGAGGTGAGGTCTAACCCTAATGGGGGAAGAGAGCTTACCTGAGAAAGAAGGGCGGTCCCCGGAGGAAGATGCGGAAAGTTTGCGGTAGATCCTACGCCTTCGGTGAGCCTGGAGGCGTCCGGACCGCGATGGCTGGCGGCGAAGCTTCGGGGACAGCGAAGGAACAAGGGTGCTGGCGCGAGGAAGAAGAAGGTTTAGGTGGAAGCCGAAGTGGGGTAGGTGATGGTGCCCCCACTCCCCTACGGTTATTTAAAGGCCGGATGTTGGAATCGAGGCTGCAGGCGCGGGAATAGAGGCGACAAACTAAAAATTTGCAATGATGGCGCCTAGATTTTCGGGATAACTAAATGATGGTGAGAAAGATCCGTTGGGTAGTTGTATCATGAAGTCCCAAAATTGGAGGGATGAGGTGATGTCATCGAAAACTGCTTGGCGGCTCAAACAAGTCATGATGGATGGCGGCTTGTCGTTCGTCAAAAAGATAGGAGTGATACAAGTTGCCCCAAAATGATTGGAAGTTTATTGGCGTGAATAGATTCAAGACAATCTGGGGCCTAATGTTGGGGATATTACCTGCGGCGTAACACACCCTAACTGGGCCGAGTCACTAAAGAGGCGACTCATCTTTTAGTAAGACAAGCCTTGGCCCAGGGGGGCCAGGAGCCGGATGGCGGTTCAGAAGGTGTACGAAGAATGTGCCGCCAAGAAGGTTTCCATTCTTGGAAAGCACAGTGACTTAGAGATAGGGAAAACCACCACAGTAGCATGGTCAGGACTCTTGTAAATCTTAGGGCCTCGACCTGTATATAAAGGCGAGTCCCTAGGGAAGATAGGGCAGGTTAGAAATCATCAACAGCTAGGTCAGGTGAGTTAGGCCCTCCTTGTAATCGAAATCATCATCAATCTACACAAAGCATGATGTAGACTTTTACCTCCACACGAGGGGCCGAACCTGGGTAAATCCGAGTCTCGCTTTCGCTCAGCCCCTTTTAGTCGCCACCAAGGTGCGATGGCTCCTTCATTAAGTCCTTTCACAAGGACATCTGCCATGACAAAACGACGAAAGATTGGGTTGAAAGTTGGCGTGCGATCTTATTATCTTGTAGGTAGACCGCCTGCCAAATTTCATCGCAATCGGTGGTCATTTGATACATAAACCGTTAAATGTATAGCGGCACTATAGCCGGTTAAAAACGTCGAATGTTTTCGGTTTAAAACTCTAGCACGGGCCGCTCCATTTCCCTCCCATCTCAGCCCACCACCACTACACATCCCAACACATCCAGCTAGCCCCTCTCCGCTTCCAAAGCAGTCTGATCGGGATTGCCCGGTCGAAATCAGAACTAAATCCCCCCTACTCTAGCATCCCTTCCTATATATAGACGCATATTCCTTGCCTAATAAGGAAAACCCTTGCCTCCTCGGGATCTGTTCTCAATCAACCCGCTTAGCCACCATCACCCGCAACCTCTCCCACCACCACGACAATGGCCCATTGTGCTTCACCCCATGGCGCCTCCTTCTCTCTCCCTCCGGTCTCTCGACATCGTCTCACCTCTCCCTCCATTTAGCGCAAGAGCAATCCAAGGTAGAAGGAGCGCTCCGCTGCATCGTTTTTCTCTTCCCCCGATCGGATCTCGAGGATCCCCACTGGATCCGGCTACTCCTGGTTCCCCACCTTGACCCGTCGCTTTCCTCCGTCTATTGCGTCGGAGTACGCCAACGCCGCCGGCCTTGTTCCTGTAGAGGACAACAACGACCTGGCGCCTGCACGCCCCCAAGCATGGGCCATCACCCACACCAGGCTCCTCCCTAACGCGAGGGCCGTAATCTCCCAGAATCCTAGCTAGCCCCGCAAGGCCCAGCCGTGGCCACGGTGGGCTTGCCGCGACTAGCCCCGCGTTGACCGCGCTTTGCTCCGGCCTAGCGCCCACCAACCCAACCGCTCTAGCAGCCGGCCCATGTGAGATGTGTGGTTATCCAATGCCCAATTCCTTTTACAAAGTAGGCCCATCCTTGAATTTTTTTCCTATCGACGATTTCGTCAATTGCAGTGACATTAAAAATAACAGAAAATGCGATCATTTTAAAATGCATATAACTAATTAACTGTGAATCTAATGAAACTAAATTAGATATGTAAAATATCGAGAATTTTGTGTAGATTAATAATATCTAACTTTCATGCATTTTTAAATATGTTTAACCTCTTGTTTGCATTGATTTGTGTGATGCCATATTAAAATCATTTAATTCATAGCAAAATAACCATGCATCGGATTTAGAAACTTTAAACATGTAAAATGCTTAGAATTTTGTGTACTTTCACAACATCCAACTTTAAACCATGCTAAACATATTAAACTTCTTGTTTTCATGTACTTTGCATTCGTGTCATATTAAAATGGTTTTCCTCATAATTAATTAACTGTAGGTCCGTTTAAAGTGATCCACATATGTAACCTGACGCGAAAAAATGTGTAGAATAACATGGTAGCATTTATTTTGTTGTTTAACAACTCAAAAGTTGTGTTATAGGCAGAACTGTATCGAATCTTAATTTTCATATGGGGGCTTTGCGGAATTGTTATTCATTGTTACGGCCTCCTTTAACCTTGCCTGGAATTTCATGTAGTTCCATAATATCTTGTTGCATCCATGATTAACAAGCTTGTGGCTGTAATTTGCATACATTTTGTATTCTTGTCATATCATCTTGTGTTGGTCATATCTTTTAGACTGTACTCCATTCCAAATGATCTATATATGTAAATCGACTATAATGACATGTAGATTCACCGGGTCCACTTTATTTTGATGTTTAATAAGTATAAAAAATGTTTAGTTCAGATCTCGACCAATTTTGAAGTTAACATATGTGGTCGCTTCAGAAATCATTTAAGTTGTTTCCGATCTCATTTCAAATGCCTAGATAGGTAGTTTATTTATGCTTCACCTCTTGCCATGCTAAACAACATTTAATATTGTCGTGTAAATAAGCTAGGGCAAATTAAATGATTCAAGTATGAAGTTTCGTCAATATGCAACTCATTTCATATTGAATTTCACTTAATGTAGAGTATTTGATTATTATGTTTACCATGCCTTGCAGAGTTAAATCGAACATGGATCATATGTGTTTTTGCATCATCTCATGCATTTGTTGTGGTGAATATCATTTGTTGATTGTTGTTTTCGGATTGTTCCTTTTTGATAGAGTTCTGAACCACTTCGGGGTGAGAGGATTCGTTTGACTACGTTGGTTCGTCTACTTCATGTATTCGTTCTTCTTCCCAGCGGGATCACTGGCAAGATTATCATTTCCCTTGATACCACAACTATCATTGCTATGCTAGTTGTATCGTTTCTACCGCTATGTATCACTACCTACCACTTAAATGTCAGCCTCCTAATATTGCCATGAAAAGCCTCTAACCCCCTTCACAACCCAGCAAACCCTTGTTTGGCTATGTTACCGCTTGCTCAGCCTTCTTATAGCGTTTCTAGTTGCAGGTGCAGTTACTTCCATGTGACAACATGGATTCCTTGTTATATCCCAATATTATTTCTATTTCATTTAATGCACCTATATACTTGGTAAAAGGTGGAAGGCTTGGCATTCCAGCTCGGTGTTTTATTCCATCTTTTCCGCCCTAGTTACTTGTGTACTAGTGCTATGTTCCATAGTTGAGCGCTCCTATCATGCTTGGAGTTGTTATGGGAACCCCCTTGACTTTCATTTTGGGATAAAACTCTTCTAGCAAGGCCCAAGATTGGTACTACATTTGCATAGGGACCAGTCGACCCCCGTGGATAATTAGTCAACCCCCGGGCCAGTGCTCCTCATAAGTGTTGCTCCAACCAAGAGTAGCTTATTAACGCTATCGGGGCAACTTGGTGTTTAGCGTGGTAACCATCGCTCATCCGATGTGCCCTAAGAACGAGATATACGGCTCCTATAGGGATTGTCGGCACGTTGGGCGAACTTGCTGTATTTGTTTTACCTTTCAAGAACGTCTTGTGTGAGAGATTCCCATGATACTTTTGGTTATCTGGAGGGCGAGGTTTCCGATGTAGCTTGTGGTAGTTTGTGATGGACAAGTTGGAGCACCCCTGCAGGGTTAAATCTTTCTGAGAGCCTTACCCGTGGTTATGTGGAAACTTGGAAACATTGTTTAACACCTGGTCATAGCAAAACTGAAGTAAACTTAATTAAAACTTGCCAACTATTTGCGTAATCGTGATTGTATCTTCTCATGAGCTCTTTATCTGATAGAGGACATACTGGGATTATGTTTGTCGTAAGTAGGTGTTAAAGATCACTTTGTGATAATTATTAGATCACGTTCATTATGCGTAGATAAATCCCCCCTCTTATACTTGTACTCGTAAGTTAGCTAATCAAATAAATGCTCACTCGCTTGTTGTAGCCTCACCACTTAATCATACCTCACCTATTAACCTTTGCTAGTCTTGATACCTTTGGAAATGAGATTGCTCAGTCCTTGTGGCTCACAGATTACTACAACAATAGATGCAGGTACAAGTAAAGCGATACTTTGACGTGAGCGTGATGATTGTTCTATTTGAAGTTCCTCTTCTTCTTCACCGATCGAGGATGGGTTCCAGGCCGACAGCCTTGGATAGAAAGGATGGACGTCATTCTTTTATCATTTGTTTTCATCCGTAGTCAGAACCTGCTCTTCTACATAATGTTTGAATGTATTGCTGTATTGACATGTGCACGTTGTAGCTTGTGGTGAGTGTAAGCCAATTCCATATACTCATCTCTTCTGTACATGCACTTGTAACAATATCCATTCTTGGAAAATGACGAGATGCGCTTCTATCCCTGTCGAGGTCCTCATGCCAAAATAAGGATATATCTCATCTTGGGTGTTACGAGTTAGTATCAGAGCCGTACCGACCTAGGAGCCATTTGATTATTCGAACTTGGCCGACTTGAATCTAGTTAAAAAACTACTTTGAGTCTAGTTATATATCTAAGACTAGGAATCTTTTTACTCCTCTTCTATGCTTTGGTGAGTAATTTTGGTGTAGGAATTTTATTCTACACCTCTTCTCGCTAAAACAAATTAGGATCACGCTGGTATTTTGTAATCTATATGATGCCGATGTGACGGAATTCTTACTTGGTGCCTCGTGTGTGAATTGATTTCTTACCGGGAGTTGAGGTGCAGGGGATTCTTGACACATCGTTATCGTTTAATTTCCTTAATATCTTAGGATGGAGGATGTTCAAAATTGCTTCAACACTCTTTGTGGTGAGAGGAGTTTGGCGTCACCTAGTACTTTGGAGAGCATCCAGATGTACTATCATAATTGATATCATTGTGATTACGAGGGTCTGAGGTAGATGAATTTGTAGAACTTCTCAGATATGTGTTGATAGTTGCGGGAAAGGTTTGTAGCTGATTACAGTGAGTAGGTTCCCGAACCCGCAACCTGATAGCATAACCAAGAAAGATTTTGAAAATTCTCAGGTGGGAATTCAAGTAGGTACCTAGGGTTATCTTCCAACAGATGCATGATGTGAGGTTGGGGTTCGACACCTAGTGTATTCCTTTGTTCACGATCTTTCTTATACAGGACAATATTGATATATGTCGTGAGATATGCGTCGTCAAGCCTTGTAGTTCGTTATGCCTAGGGAGCATATTCGAGCGTAATTTCAATATGATTGTCCAATGTACGATCGAGCCCGTGCGAACTTTACCACAAAAATATCGGACAAAATCTCTGTCATGAATGTTTTTTGGCTTGTTTCGTAAGCCTAATCCCTTGTTTTGTTGGAATTTGGTAACTCAAGTTGCTTCGATGTCAAGCGGTGATTTCATATATGTTCTATGTGGTGTTTTCATATTTCCATGGGAATTGCTAATCTTTTGGTTCAACCGGAGTTGTCATGAAATTCATTCCAATCCGCGTGTTTCTCTTCAAGTTAATTCTATCATTTTCATTATTTGCGAGATCAATCCCATATTTCTTCCAGAGTTCGTCTCATTTGTCCCAAGTTGTCATTATTTTTCCCTGCCCTCCCACCCTTTTCTTCAATGATTAAATTATCATCCAAGTGCATTTCTTTTCATGATGCTTCCGCTATCTGCTCTTTTGTGTTATATCCGGTCATTCATTGTGAAGATGCTCACGTGTTAAGTTCATGATTCTCCATTCTTGGTTTCTTCCCAAGTAGATTCAATTCAAGCTTTTGGTTTTCATCATATCCTTTTGATTCATTCAGTGATTCATGTGTTGGAAATTCTTGTCTAAGCCTCTCTCTATTCTATCCGGAGTGTTGAAGATATCTCAGAAGTTTCTTGTTTTCAATCATTTGAATTTTCTTTGAGGTTCTCACCTAATCAAGTTTTCATTAATACAAGTCCAATCTCTCCTTCTAAGCAATCGATTCAATAGGTTTTTCCCAGGTTCTTACCTGGCTCTTCTAATATTTTTTGGAGATCTCTAATTATTTTCAAGTGTGACATAAGTATGGATTCCATCACTCATATTCCTTCTTCAAGATCGTTTTGAATCAATTTTCATTGTTGGCTCAACCCTTATGTATTATTCATTCTGGAGTGTCTTAGTAATTCTTGATGGTGATTCTTGCCATCGTTCTCAGCTTGGAAGACCGAAGAAGTGTCCCTATTAAATATTTTCCATTCTTTTGAGGATTTTCATCTCACCTTCGTGCTCTCTCTACAATTGTTTTTAGTCATGAGAAATTCCCTCCTTATCTAGCCGATACATTTCAGAGTTGTTGTCATTTCTCGATCCTCCAGAGGCCATCATTTCAGTGGATTTCTTCATTCTCAGATTTCTACATTCATTCTCAAATTCTTCTTAATTGTTGTCCCTACATTCATATCTCAGTTATTCTGATGCCATGTTGAAGTTTTTTGTTAGGCGGATAATGATCTCCTCATTCTCATGTATCTCCATTAATTAATAGTGTACCCATTCATTCCAATTCTTACTGGTGGTTCGTTCAAAGCTTGTTCAGTTTGTACTCTATCTCTCTCTCTAATCTTTCAAGAAGAATAAGTGGTATGATAAATCCGTTGCTTGTCATCAATTTAGCTTGATGAAGCATAATCATAACATAATTCTTGTTCTTCTTTCTTCGAAGTGATTTCAATTCTTCTTCCGGGGTGGCTCAAGATATCAATTCTCGATTATAAGTTGTTCATCTTCTCTATTTCCGGAGTTCCAAGTTTTATCAAGTATATCTTTGCAAAGTTCCAACTAAATGTTTGCAAGGCCATAATCTTATTGTTTTCAACCTTCATTTCATTTTATTATTCTCTTGTTCGGGAGGCTCTCCATGGTGGTTCTTCAAGGAGGTAATTCATTCTCAAGGTGTTCTTCAAGATTCTTGTTGGATAACCTCAATTTTTCTTTCTCTTCCCCTTCAAATTGCAATTCTTCCTCCTTTTTCCTTTGAGGTGGTGTATATCATCTTGATTCTTGAGGGGTCTCGAAGAGAATTTGTTTCAAGAATGAGATATTTAAACCCACCAATTTCTTCGATAATGAGATATTTTCAACCCATTATTTCTTCATTGAAGTTATTTTGGATTGTATTTCTCCTATATCTTTTCCTAAGGAATGTTGCTATTATGTTGACTATGTTGCTCCAAGTTCTCAATGTATCCTCCTAGTGAAAGATTTTTTGCATCTCTTGTTGCTCCCAAGCAACCCTTGTTTCTTAAGTGGCCGGTTGTCACCTCATTATTTGAGATTGTTTTCGTAAGTCCACTACAAGCATCTTGTTTTCGTTGTTTATTTCCAACAACTCTATTCAATTCTTCTTGTTAGGATGCTCATCAAATTCAAATGTGCGAGAAGTTGTCATTTTCTTCTCCGTCAATGATGTAGTTCTATTCTTTTGTTCTGGAGGCTTTGTGGTGTTGCCCTCTTTCACCCACTATCTTGTTTTATCAAGATCTTGTTATTCTCTTGCTTGTCCGTTTAATTAGTGTGTTGTGAAATCTATTCAATTCTTTCCATCTTATCAATTTTTGCCTCTATTTCCTTCCAAAGTGTTGTCGAAATATCTTTTGAGTTCTTGCTTGTTCTTCGTATCATTCTTCATCTCTTTGCAACTTTCAAGATTCATTGGATTCACTCATTTTTCAAGAAGAAACTAAGTTTTACCTCTTCCTTTACCTTCCTATTCCCTTTTCATTCTTAGATCTGAGTTTATCTCTTGTTAGTGTAGGAGAGTTGTAACAGCTCGGAACCGACACTCTTGAAGATTCCCCTTTTATTCCAATGTTGTCATGTGATTCATCTCGTTGTCGCATTCATCATCGCATTATGCGCATCATACGGATTGCACCGACACTTCGTTCTCGTCATTTTCAAAACCTACATCCGTTATTAGTTGGTGGTTCTATCCGTTTCTGTCATTGACCATTTTGAGACGAACCACACACGCACGCGCCCCCGGCATTGTTAAAATATTGTTTGTAAAAGTGTGTAAAAAGCTTTATCGGATTGGGTTGAACGTTGGCGTGTGGTCTTATTATTGTGTAGGTTGACTACCTGCCAAATTTCGTCGCAATCAGAGGTTGTTTGATAACCGAACCATTAATTGTATAGCGCCACTATAGTCTATTAAAAATTTCGGACGCTTTCGTTCTTAAAACTCTGTCACGGGTTGCACCATTTCCCTCTCATCTCAGCCCACCACCTCTACATGTCCCAACACAACCAGTTAGCCCCTCTCCGCTTCCGAAGCCGTCCGATCGCGATCGCACAGTCGAAATCGAAGGTAAATCCCCCTACCCTAGCATCCGTGCCTATATATAGACGCATGTTCCTTGCCTAATAAGGCAAACCCTAGTCTCCTCGGGATCCGTGCCCAGTCAACCCGCTCTGCCGCCGCCACCGGTAGGCTCCCCCACCACCCAGCACCGCGTGGGCCATCAAGCCTAGATTAGGCCCTCGCCGGGCTCGGGACGTGTCGCCGCCGCCTGCGGGCACTGGAGCACCGCTGCACCCGAGCTCCCTGCCCGTGCCTGAGAGGGAGCGCCTTACTGGAGCCTCGCAAGTGCACCTACCTCACCACTGGTGAACCACCAGGGCACTGCTCCGTTGTGCTTCGCCCCGCGCCACCTACTTCTCTCTCCCTCTAGTCTTTGTGGCTTGTCTCACCTCTCCCTTGATATCGTGCAGGAGCAATCCATGGTAGAAGCATGGCGGCGCCAGATCGTTTATCCCTGCCCCCGATTGAATATGGAGGATCCCCACCGGATCTGCCTACTTCTACTTCCCTGGCTTGACCCATTGCTTGTTGCCATCCGTCGTGTTGGAGTAGGCCAGTGCCGCCCGCCTCGTTCTTGTCAAGGACAAGAATGACCTGGCGCCCGCAAGCCCCACTAGCGTGGGCCGTTGTGTTGGAGTACGCTAGTGCCGCCGGCCTCGTTAATGTCAAGGATAATAATGACTTCGTGCCTGCCCTTGCCTGCTCCATGACGCGAGGATCGTGATCTCCCCGAAGCCCAGCCAACTTGGCAAGGCCCAGCTGTCGCCATGGTTGGCCTGCCACAGCCAGCCCAGCATTGACCGCACTTCGCATCGGCCCAATGACCGTCGACCAAGCCGCTCCAACCGCCGGCCCACTTTCTCCTCCAGCTGGCCCAAGGTTCTCTGGTGAGAGCTACCGTGCTATCCATCGCCCTGTGCGATGTGTGGTTATCCAACGTCGAGTTCCTTTTACAAATTAGGCCCATCCATGATTTTTTTCCTCCCGGTGATTTTGTCAATTTCAAGGACATTAAAAATAAAAGAAAAAACATCATTTTAAAATGCCTATAACTAATTAACTGTGCATCTAATGAAAATAAATTAGATATGTAAAATATCCAAAATCTTGTGTAGATTAATAATGGGTCAATTCCATGCCCCCCTAACTTTGCCCCGAGCTCATCTTTACCCCTAAAAAAATTGGTGCTCAGCTATACCCCTGTTCCGCTAGATGGCCTTTTGAAAATACCCCTCTGCACCGTTTTCATCCGGTCAAAGGCCTTTGGCCGTCTCCAAGATATTGAATGGACTAGTTTGCCCCTTAGTGCATATTTCCCTTACATGTGGGACCTAGAGATGCAATCCTAGGGCGATCAACTAGTATGGATCAACATTTATTGAACATGAGATTTAGCTTTGTTTTAATACCTTTTAACTGCTTTGTTAAGTGAGAGGATCCTCTCGTTTGTATCTATATTTAACACGACATTTATCTTTAAATGAAGATTAGCCTAAGCTAAATACCTTGGCCACCGGGGCCCATCACCGGTTATCCTTTTTTTGCGAAATATTGTCGATTATGTCAGCCGACGGTTGAACTTCGGCAAGCACATGGCACGACGGCAACAAAAGTCATGACATGGGAGGCAAGGAACTGGCGTGGGGTAGTTCTCGTGCTAGGCCTCACAATTGCAGGGATCATGCGAGACGCCGGAATCGTGGTGGAGGCGGTGAATAGCACGGTGGGAGCCAACCACCAAAGATGGACGGGACGGTAGCGACAAGGGGAGATCCGACCGGCGCAAGAAGATCCGTGCCAAGCGAGCTCCGGTGGTGGCCCACGATCATGGCACCCTCGAGAGCTAGTGATCGGGCCACAACATGAAATAGAGGGCGGCCATGGCACGGTGGTGGAAGCATGGCTCGTGGCGGCGGGCCAACGTGAAGCTCCGGTGGGAGTGGCCGAGCATGGCAATTCATAGGTGTGAGGAGGCAGCTGGATGCATAGGTGGAGGTGGAGATTTGGGGGAGTAGGCGGCGGCGCGTGGCTACTTATTTTTTTCTTGACCACACATGTAAGTGACAAATGAAGACATGTGCAAAATAGTCTAGGAAACGTTTTCACATACGGTCAAGGGCCTTTGACCAGACGGAAACGACACGGAAGGGTATTTCCATAATGACACCTAACATGAGAGGGTTATAGTTGAGCACTATTTTTTAGGGGCAAAGATGAGGTTGGGCCAAAGTTAGGGGGGAAATGTAAATTTCCCATTAATAATATCCAACTTCCATGCATGTTTAAAGATGTTTAACATGGTGATTGCATTGATTTGCGTGATGCCATATTCAAATGATTTAATTCATTGAAAAATAACTATGCATCATATTTAAAAATATTAAACATGTAAAATGCTTAGAATTTGGTGTAGTTTCACAATATCCAACTTTCAACCTTGCTAAAAATATTCAACTTGTTGTTTTCATGTAATTGGCATTAATGTCATATTAAAACGGTTTGCCTCAGAATTAATTAATCATAGCTCCGTTTAAAATGATCCACATATGTAACTTGACCAGAACAAATGTGTAGAATAACATGTTAGTATTTATTTTGGTGTTTAACAACTCAAAAATTGTGTTATATGCATAATAGTACCGAATCTTCATTTGCATATGGGACTTTTCGGAATTGTTATTCGTTGTTTTTGCCTCCTTTAACAGTGCCTAGAATTTCATGTAGTTCTATATTATCTTGTTGCATCCATGATTAACATGCTTGTGGTTGTCATTTTCATGCATTTTAGACCATAGCTCCGTTTCAAATAATCTATATATGTAAATCGGCTAGAATGACGTGTAGATTCACATGGTCCACTTCATTTTGTTTTTCAATAAATATAAAACATGTTTAGTTCAGATCTGGAACAATTTAGAAATTAACATACCGGGTCGCTTCGGAAATCATATAAGTTGTTTCTGACCTCATTTAAAATGCCTAGATAGGTATTTTATTTATGCTTCACCTCTTGCCATGCTAAACAACATTTAATATTGTCGTGTAAATAAACTGGAGTGAATTAAATGATTCAAGTAAGGAGTTTCATCAATATGCAACTCGTTGCATATTGAACTTCACTTAATGCGTAGTATTTGATTGTTGTGATTCCCATGCCTTGCATAGTTATATCGAACATGCATCATATGTGTTTGTGCATCATGTCATGCATACGTTGTGGTGAATATCGTGTGTTGACTGTTGTTTTCGTACTGTTCTTTCTTGATGGAGTTTCGAACTTCTTCGGGGTGTGAGGATTCTTTAGACTATGTTGGATCGTCTACTTCAAGGATTCGCTCTTCTTCTAATTGGGATCAGAGGAAAGATGACCATTTACCTAGATACCAGTACTATCATTGCTATTCTAGTTGTCTCGTTTCTTTTGCTATGTCTCGCTGCCTACCACTGATATGTGAGGCTCCCAACTTTGCCATGAAAAGCCTCTAACCCCCTCCACAATCCAGCAAACCCTTGTTTGGCTATGTTACTGCTTGCTCAGCCTTCTTATAGCAGTGCTAGTTGAGGGTGCAGTTGCTTCCATGTGACAACATGGATTCCTTGTTATATCACCATATTATTGCTATTTAATTTTATGCACCTATATACTTGGTAAAAGGAGGAAGGCTTGGCATTCTTGCTCGGTGTTTTGTTCCATCTTTGCCGCCCTAGTTACTTGTGAACCAGTGTTATGTTCCATAATTGAGCGCTCCTAACATGCTTGGAGTTGTTATGGTGACCCCCTTGACTTTCATTTTGGGATAAAACTCTTCTCGCAAGCCGCAACATTGGTACTACATTTTCCTAATAACTAATTAACTTGCTAGGGACGAGTCAACCCCCGTGGATAATTTATCAACCCTCGGGCCAGTGCTCCTCCTGAGTATTGGTCCAACCCAGAGCATCTTATTAACGCTACCCGGGGCAACTCAGTGTTTAGCGTGGTAACCGTCGCTCATCCGGTGTGCCCCGAGAACGAGATACGTGGCTCCTATCGGGATTTTCGGCATGCTAGGCGGCCTTGCTGGATTCGTTTGACCTTTCTCGAGCGACTTGTGCGAGGGATTCCGAGGATAGTTTGGGCTATCTTGAGGTCGATATTTCCAACGTAGCTTGTGGTAGTTTGTGACGGACTAGTTGGATCACCCCTGCAGGGTTAAATCTTTCTTAGAGCCGTGCTCGCGTTTATGTGGCAACTTGGAAACTTTGTTTAACACCCGCATAGAAAACCTGAAGTAAACTTGATTAAAACTTTCCAACTATGTGTGTAACCATGACTGTCTCTTCTCGTGAGCTCATTATTCGAGAGAGGACACGGTGGGATTCTGTTTGACGTAAGTAGGTGTTCAGGATCACTTCGTGATAATTATTAGATCACATCCGTTATGCATAGAGCAAGCCCCCTCTTATTCTTGTATTCGTAAGTTAGCCAATCAAATAAATGCTCAGTCGCTTGCTGGAGCCTCACCACTTAACCATACCTCACCCATTAAGCTTTGCTAGTCTGGATACCTATGGAAATGAGCTTGCTGAGTCCTTGTGGCTCAAAGATTACTACAACAAGATTTGCAGGTACAGGTAAAGCGATACTTTGACGTGAGCAGGATGATTGTTCTATTTGTAGTTTCTTATTCTTCATCATCGATCTAGGATGGGTTCCAGGTCGGCAGCCTCGGATAGCAGGGATGGACGTCGTTCTTTTATCAATTGTTTTAGTCCATAGTCGGGCCCTACTCTTCTACATGATGTTTGAATGTATTGTTGTATTGGGATGTTCAGGCTATAGCTTGTGGCAAGTGTAACCAATTCCATATACTCATCTCTTTTGTACATGTACTTGTAACTATATCCATTCTTTGCAAAAAGGCAAGATCTGCTTCTACCCCTGTTGAGGTCCTCGAGCCAAAATAAGGACAAGATCACATCTTGGGAGTTATAGTACGTCTCCGTTGGATCAGTGTGGAGGCACACTACTCCCCAAGAAACCAGTAAGGCCACCGTAGTCTCCTCACGCCCTCACACCACTACAAGAAATAAGGTCAGTTACGACTCCCTATATTGGTCATTGATTCGTCATTGTTGTCGATTATTGACCTTTTTTTGACCAAATTTACAACGTCAACAGTTGGCCATCAAGAATGAACAAACATGACCTTTCTAAAATTTTGGTCGCAGGTCTGTATCGACCAAAATTTTGGTTTGGTCATTACCCATTTGTGTGAGCCACGAAGGCCAAGCTGACGTGGCCAAGCTGACGTGGCATTGCTAGTGACCAAATGGAATCATCATAAATTTTAGATTCTGGCCCAATACCTATTTTACTATTGAAAATGTCTGATTTGTTTGGATTGAAGCATTTTTGCTAGAAGCACGCATATCTCACGATAGGCCCATTAAAAATAAGTACAATAGAATAAAAGATTGCAAATAAAATGTATATTTCATTTCAATAGCATAACACATAAATACAATACATCATCCACCGACTCCACACATTAAGGTTCAACGCCTAACAAGGGCACATCAAAATAATTTTACATGTGCACAACAGAATATTTCTGCAAGTGCAAGTGCACAGAAAAAGGACCCAACAAGTGCACAATCGCACATAAAGGGAGTTCCACAAAGATTGGATGAGAACCAAAAGTTTCTTCTCATCCTCTTCCTCTGCACAATATGCTCTTGCCATTGCCTCTTGCAAGAAGAAAATGATGGTAAGGCTTTCAGACTAAGGAAACTAGTAAAATTACACGCAGGATAACTAATGATAAAACAATAGAAAATTGTTTGCTCATCAAGTAGTTCTAACATGTAAAAGTATATGTACAATGGGTTAGACCTTTTATGTTGTCACGTTAGATGCATATATAGAGGTATAACGTACAGGAATCATGAAGGCATGCATTGATCAGAATATACTTCGACCAGGATTGCAATACGAAAGAGTGCAAAAAAATTGCAATTGGAAAGAGAGACGGGTATAAAAGCCATGCATGACCACGCATGCTCACATGCATGTACTAGAATTAAGAGTCCTTTTCTTAAATGATAAGTAAAAAAAATAGTCATAATAGGAATCAGATAAGGTAGTTACCTTAGTAGACACGGTGGTATAGCACAAGTTAGATTTCGGAGGCTAATTACCTACTCTATAAATTGAACTGCTAATGCTACAATCTTTCTGAAGTAACTCGTTACTTTCTGGCTAGCAGGTTTTTAACGTTAGGGCATCCCTAACTATTAAAATAATACCTGTATTAATTTTCTGTTGCAAATTCACATTCTATTATATTTAAGATCATGCGCATATTAAACTATAAATTGTCTTAAACATAAAATATCATCTCTGCTGGAATACAAAATTATTCAAGGGCTCATCCTAGTGTAAAACAAGCAAAAGTTAACAACTGATATACTCATATATAGGTACTTCACCACAAGGATGTAGTATGTGAATGGTAAAGAAAGTTAACAGCTGCATATGGATGCCGGTATGTGATACATACCATAGAGAGCACATTGCCGCACCTTCAGATCTCTAATAGGTATATTCCTAACATACATTTATTCTGCTACTACCAATTATTATCATTTTTTACCATTCACCACAAGTACTTCAATACCATATTCGCAAAAAAAAGTACTTAAATTCCATGAACTAAAAAAAGTACCTCTGTATAAGCCATGTCAAGATAGGAGAAGACACAATAAACAATTATGGAAGACATCAATGGCCAATTCCTAAATAAGCTCTTCTTGGTATCTGCACTGCCAAATTGTTCGACCTTTCCTTGCAGATCAATCAGATGGTCCTCCAAAGCTTCAACACTTTGATTGACATTTTCACTGGCTTTATGCTTGTGTAATGTTTAGTGAAATAGTTTCCAGATATACTACAACAAACAGCAAAAAAATCAACATTAACTACAAACATCATCGTCATTTCTACAGTTTCATGTCAGATTCAATGTACATTTTACTCCAGCCACTAGTTACTACAAGAAAAGAACAGAAAATAGTCGCTGACTTGGTTCTAAGATTTCCTAGATAAGTATGTGAAGAAGGTACAAAAAGACATATTTACAAATATAGAACATTTCTGTTCAGGTTGAAAATATATGGCTTCTTACAGGCCTCATGAAGTTGCGGAAACATAACATAACCAAGGAAGCTAACACCATTGAAATATCACATACCGGCATCCATATGCAGCTTATAAGAACAACGGCAGCAAAGGCTGATGTGCATAAGCATGGTAAGAAATACGGGAACCTGACAAGTTTCATCAAAACAACGGTAGCAAGTTGCATCACATATCGTCATTGGACTGCTTGGAGGTCGCACCCAGGACCGGTCCTAACTTATATAGATGCATAATACAAATATTTCATTTGACTTAACTACAGCAGCAACCTGGGCCGGTCCTGAATTTGTTGGAGTAATGTGATAGAAATTATCCAAGAATCTTGGATCTGGCTATGCTCCTCTCCCGCTCTCCGTCCTTGTCACCTTGATTCCTTATCTCCAGGCCCTGCTTATCTCCCCCCAAGCAAGCAACAACCTGCACAAAGATAGAAGACAAATCCAAAATGAACAAAACGTACACAGATTAATATCAAAGGGAGCAAAAAATGTCAATATTACATGCAATATTTCAGCCTTGAACTGGTTCTTGCCTCACCCGCTCCCTTCTTTTTTAAGTTATTTTTTTTGTTCAAAAAAATAGGACTTCAAGCAAAGTAGATTAAAAAAGTAATTTGTATTTATTGTTTATTTTTGCTAAGTGATTTAGTGTTATTTATTGTTTATCCTAAGATCATGATGCCACCCAACCGTTTTGTTCTAAAAAGGTAAATGGGAGTGGATAAAAAGATAATAGATATAGGCCAAAGTAATGGTAAAGGAGTAGCCTCCGAATGTTAGAAGACAAAAAGGATGTGATAAAGGAACATGTAACAGTGACACCCTGTGAGTATTCAATCATGCCACAGAGGAAAAATATAATATTAGCAAGACACTTACGCGACAAAGATAATGGATTTCATACACTACACGAAGATGGTTAACATTATCAATTTCTATAGAGATGTTAAGTGCCAAACCTGAGGTATGTTATTAAAACGCAGAATGTGATCTGAAAGAGTTGAGCTAGGAAAACATCTGCTCCAATTGCAATTCCTGAATATGTTAAAAACAAGTTAGCATGGTGCATTATTCATGTGAACCAGTCAATGTGCCATTTACATTTATTCACAAAAAAGGTACCTTCATAAATACCATCAGTCACTCTTGCAATAGTGTTGTACAGCTCATTTGACATGCCATCCTATGAAGTAATGGACGTTCAGATTGTAAATAGCAACCAAAATATACAGTTGAGAATATATACTAGTCAGTCGTCAAATTAAAGTAGATTTATGGAATGAAAACAAATGGAAAGTCAAGAGCTCTCCACATTTTTCCAAATAAAAAGATAAAAGCCGAAGCATCATAATGGTGTTCTAAAGTTCTAAGACTCTCCATATATATGTAAACAAAAAATCTTATTTACACACACAATGGACAGTTCTTTTTATTCTGTTACTTTATTTATGGACGTGAATCATACAGAAATACATGTGACGAAGGAAGTAAGTTTATTAACAACAAAATTGAAGCATACCGATTTAGACACAAAACCAACTGATCCGCGCTTGTACAACTTGCATTGAATTATGTTGTCAATGGTTCCAGCAGTATCACCAATCTTGAAAGCATGAGCCTGAACTCCTCCGACTGTTGCAGGTCCAATGATGACCTACAAATAACATAAATCACTTAGCAAAAATAAACAATAAATTCGCAGGCCGCCGTGACCGTGAGCGAGGGGTGTCTTAGCCGTGCAGGGAGACCCTGTTGCCGCACCGTTGGCAGAGGGAGGGGGTGCAGCATACTCCTTCATATATATCCTAACCCTCGCTATTGGTGTGCCGTGTACAACATCGGATACCTGGATGAGCTTGAGGCCGCAGTCCTTGACGGTGACGGAGATGGTGGAGGAGGTGGCGTCGATGGTGTTCTCGATGAGCTCCTTCACCGCCGACGAGGGCCGCTGGATCACCTCCCCGTGGTGACGCGGTTCACCACCGACTCCTCTAGTCGCCGAATGCGGGGCTGCTCCCCGCCCACGACCCGTCGCGCGGCTCCGTGTCCTCGACCTCCATGCCCGTCGCACCACGTCTGGGGACCGCGCGGAGGAGGTGGGGAATGGGAGGCGGAGACGGCAAAGGTTCCGTCGATTTGGGGACGAGGGGAGGATCGGCCGCCATAGGTCGTGGGGGGAGAGAGAGATGGGGATCGCCAAGAGAGATGGGTCGTGAGATTTTTGTCTTTCATATTTTTTTTCTCGTTTTTTTTCACTTGGGTAGCCAGCCTATCACATGTGAGGCCACGGATCCCTCCCTGAAACAGATCCCAGCCATCCACTCCTCCTACATCCAATGCTTCAAAACCATCCCCTCATTCAACACACCTCAATCACTTTTTCTCTTCTTTTTTCAATCAGTAGAACTTAATAACCAATTTGTGCAATAGGATCATGATCTAATGGACGCAAAAGGTCATAACATAATAGGCTTTGGACCATCTTAGACTTGCCATGACTAATTTCGGAATTTTGGTCATGGATCAATGACCAATTATACCATCGTCAATTTTTTGGTCATAATTGAGCATTTTTCTTGTAGTGCACAATGCGAGATGTCATGATTCAACAGTGGTGCGCTTTGAAGGCGGCGAGTGAGACTTTACAAACAAGGTTGGTGCAATCTCAATAACTTATTCGGAGGCTCCCAAGGACACAACGAAGTTTCACCACAATGGATTGTTGCTCGAAGGTGACCTCTTCTGTCTAGTGTGCTCAAACACCCAAGAGTAACAAGACCCGCAAGGGGTTAGGGGAATCAAATTTCTCTAAGTGTAAGTGTAGATCGAGGCCTTCTCCTCCAAACCCTAGAGCATCAGCAAGATTTGATAGCTAGGGAGGGAGATCGGGAAAAAATGAGCTTAGGAGCAAAAATGGAGTGTTTGGGTGAAAAGAGTTGTGTCAACTTAGGGAAGAAGGCTCACTTATATAGTGGGGAGAAGAATACAAATGTAGAGCCATTCTGCCCATGCATAAGTGGTAGTACCACTGGGGTGAGAAGTACTTTAGCTTGCATGGATGTTCTTCCAGCAATGTGCAACTGACGAGGTGACGAAGGCTGTAGTGCCGGTGGTACTACCACTCCCACCAGCGGTACTTTTGCTTAGTGCTGCAACAATGTGAGAACTAGCAGTAGTGAAGTGGGGTAGCACGGTGGGGCGGGACTACCGCCCTCTACAGCCGCTCCACTTCCGCCTAGAAGAAGAAACTATTGAGAGATCAAAATATAAGCGGTAGTTCACCATGGTAGCACCACCGGAGCGGTACTACCTCTATAATGGAGCGGTATTACTGCTTAGCTGGAGTGGTATTTTCGCTTAGACCAAGAGAAAAAGAAGTAGGTCGGGCCATAGATCCACCGGAGCGGTACTACGGTGCCATACTATCGTCCTACTTCCGTTGATTTACCCAAGGAGCAAAATATAAGTGGAAGTCCGTGAGCACTAAACTACACCACTACAGCTGGAGCGGTACTACTGTTGTTCACCATGTACTATCACTTATCGCACTCTAGGAAGCTCAAGCAAGGAAGGATAGAACCTCTAGGTGCCGGAAATAAATATAGGATGCAAAGTAACTATGGACATGATGATTCCACCCAAACCTTTTTGAAAAGGACCCTCTTGATAGTACGGATTTCCTACGACTCAAGTCCACCAACACTAAATATATAGAGAATACATGTCTGCTCTTTAAACACCGAGGTGGGAATAAACCTTCTCGTGGCACATCATAATCGGTGCAGTCTAAATGCACACATTTAGTACGCAAAGGAAAATGTGATCAATCAACAAAACCACATGGGGTAAATTATGTTTTAACAATCTCCCCTTTTTTGGTGGGTTAATGACAACACGAGATTTGCACAAAAGAAAAGTAATAATGTTTAGGCACGCTCAACGTCTACAAAATATAAACGGGCTCCCCTAGATGTGTGCTCTATTTTAATATGCTTTTGGAATGCAAAGAGAACACACTAGGATTAATAACACCCCCTATATTTCATAGAGAAGGCAACAATCTCGCAAACGAGATAATATGTGAGATAAGTATAAGTACACGAGATGGTAAGTGAGCATAAGGATAGAACATACAGAATAACATCTCACAACCTAATATTTTAGAAATAAAGATATGAAGTGGAGAGACATATGTATTACACCATATAGGAGGTACTCATATGTCTTGGAAACATAAACCAAAGCAGGCAATAAATGAGTTCATGAGAGAGAAAACACAAAGATAAACGAGACACAACAAATTCCTGAACACTCTCTCCCCTTTGGTACCAAGACACCAAAAGAGCACACATGACTAAGATGATACTAGTTGATGGTAAGCTACAGACAACCACGAGTCCTTAGAATTCTAATGAGAGTTCTCATAAGAAACAATAGGCAACTCCTCGTCAGACTCTATCCACGGGCATTTCTTCTTGACCCAATCCTCCTCGTCAGTTATCTTCTCCTCAGATCCATTGGACACCTCTAGACCAAGCTTGCTCATGATCTTCTTGTCACATATACAATCCTTCTTTGCTGCGACATGAGCCTTGTATTGACCCTGAGCCTATAAACAGATAAGTTTCTGCATCTTGGACTTAAGCTTGGCAGCCCATGACGGTTCGGTCTCAGACAGTGGAGCATATGTGTAATCGGGCTCCTCCTCCTCAACAAAATCTATGGCGGAAATCTCAGAAACAGCAGGTGCGATGCCCCAGTTCTCGTTCACATGAACCTTGAGCAGCCATGAGTCACCATGTGCTCCGTGACAAGGTACTCACCAGGAAACTCAGCAGGCCAGGTAACTTTAATCAACTTAAAGAAATAGGGGCATAGATGGGCACTTTCCTGTGAATCACAACAAAATGAAGCTCGTGCCACATAATGTCAGAAACATCGAAAGTAGATCCCTACCCTTCTCATTAATGCACATCAGCAACAGATTCATGAGACATGAGTGTACTTGATCCTTGTTCCCTATGTGAGGGAACAATGTGTTGTGAAAGATATGGTCCATGGTATCCAGAAAGGGGGTGAGTTCACAGTGAAGACCCTTGCTAGTATGCACCTGTTTGGAGTGGCAAATCAGCTTGGACATTGTGAATAGGTGCAGTGTTCGTGTGAGGCCTGAGGCCAATAGGGTGATTGATATGTCTCCGTCGTATCTACCTTTTCAAACTGTGTTGCCCTTTTTTTGGACTGTAATTTGCATGATTTGAATGGAACTAACCCGGACTAACGTGTTTTTCAGCAGAATTGCCATGGTGTTGTTTTTGCGTAGAAATAAAAGTTCTCAGAATGACCTGGAAATTTACGGGGATTTTTTGTGGAATATATAAAAAATACTGGCGCAAGAATCCACCAGAGGGGTGGAGGTGACAGTCCACAAGCCCACCAAGCGCGGGCCCCCTGGCCGCGCCTGGCAGGCTTGTGGGGCCATGTTTCCCAACCGCCTCCAGTCTCAGCTCTATTTAGCCCCTTTCGTCTGGAAAAAAATCGAGGAGAAGAGTTCATCACGTTTTATGATACGGAGGCGCCGCCACCTCCTGTTCTTCCTCTGGAGGGCATATCTGGAGTCCGTTCTGGGCTCCGGAGAGGAGAAATCATCGCCATCGTCATCACCAACCTTCCTTCATCGCCAATTCCAAGATGCTCTTCACCGTTCGTGAGTAATCTCATCTTAGGCTTGATGGACGGTGATGGGTCGGATGAGATCTATCATGTAATCGAGTTAGTTTTGACGGCGATTCATCCCTAGTATCCATTATGTTCTGAGATTGATGTTGCTACTACTTTGCCATGCTTAATGCTTGTCACTAGGGCCCGAGTGCCATGATTTCAGATCTAAACCTATTATGTTGTCGCCAATATATGTGTGTTCTTGATCCTATCTTGCAAGTTGTAGTCACCTACTATGTGTTATGACTCGGCAACCCCGGAGTGACAATAGCCAAAACCACTCCCGGAGATGACCATAGTATGAGGAGTTCATGTCTTCACCAAGTGTTAATGCGTTGGTTCGGTTCTTTATTAAAAGGAGAACCTTAATATCCCGTAGTTTCCATTAGGACCCCGCTGCCACGGGAGGGATGGACAATAGTTGTCATGCAAGTTCTTTTCCCTAAGCACATATGACTACTTACGGAATACATGCCTACATTACATTGACGAACAAGAGTTAGTAACATATCTCTCTGTGTTATAACTGTTGCATGATAAATAACATCAGGCATAATGATCCATCACCGATCCAATGCCTACGAGTTTTTCCTAATGGTCCTTGCTACGTTACTTTGCTGCTATTGTTGTCACTGTTGCTATTATTACTCTATTGCCAATGTTGTTACTATGCTACTACTGCTGTCACTTTGCTGCTACTGGTTACTGTTGCTACTGTTGCTATCATACTACCTTACTATTGATACTTTGCTGCAGATACTAAATATTTTAGGTGTGGTTGAATTGACAACTAAACTGCTAATACTTGAGAATATTCTTTGGCTTCCCCTTGTATTGAATCAGTAAATTTGGGTTGAATACTCTACCCTCGAAAATTGTTGCGATCCCCTATACTTGTGGGTTATCAAGACTATTTTCTCGCGCCGTTGCCGGAAAAGCTTAGCAATATTCTCTTATTCACTTGGTATTTATGTCTGCTGATCACTATGAGGAATCCAAGAGATCCAAAAATCAAAGTCTTGCCCTCAACTATAAGGAGAGGTAAGGAACTTCCATCTAGCTCTGCACTTAATTCACCTTCAGTTATGAGTAAGTTTGCGACACCACCTCCTGCTAGAAATCTTGATATGTCGCATGTGCTTGATGGTGCTACTTCTACTGCCCATGATGCTTATGATGATTCTATGCTTGATACTGCTTTGCCACTAGGTGCATTCCTTGATGCACAAATTGCTAGAGTTGCTGCTAGATGTGATGATACTTCTGAAACTGCTGAGATTATTTAGGTAGAACCTGCTATTTTGCCTGTTAGAAATAGCTCTCCTAGATATGAATTGCCTGTTATGCCTAAGGGTTATGTTATGGAGGGAGAGATAGCTGAGGACTTTCTTGCTTGTAAGGATAGCTATGATATTGAGAAATTACTGCTCAAGTGGAAAGAAAAATCTCTAAACGCTAGGATGAAATACGACCCGAAGTTTTCTACTTCACCTATCTTTGTGAACGATAAGCATTATGAATTCTCTACCGACCCTGAGTTAATCACTCTCGTCGAATCTGATCCTTTTCACGGTTATGAGTCTGAAACGGATGTAGCCCATCTTACCAAACTGCACGATATAGCCACCCTATTCACGAGTGAGGAAAAGATCTGCCACTACTACATCCTCAAGTTGTTTCCTTTCTCGCTAAAGGATGATGATAAGACTTGGTTCACTTATCTTGCTCCTGGTTGTGTGCGTAGCCCCCAGGATATGATCTACTACTTATCTGAAAAATATTTCCCTGCCCATAAGAAGCAAGCTGCCTTGCAGGAAATATACAACTTTATGCAAGTTGAAGAAGAGAGTCTCCCACAAGCTTGTGGGAGGCTCGTCCAGCTAATGAATGCTTTGCCTGATCACCCTCTTGAGACGAATGAAATACTTTATATCTTCTATAATGGACTTACCGATGCTTCTAGAGACCACCTAGCTAGTTGTGCTGGTTGTGTTTTTAGGGAACGAACTGTAGAACAAGCTGAGATCCTATTGAATAATATCTTGTGCAATGAGAATCCTTGGACTATTCCTGAACCACCTCCAAAGCCAACTCCGAAGAAAAGAGGTATTCTATTCCTCAGTCCTGAAGATATGCAAGAAGCTAAGAAATCTATGAAAGAGAAAGGCATTAGATCTGAAGATGTCAAAAATCTACTACCTATCGAAGAGATCCATGGTCTCGATAACCCGATACAGGTAGTAGAGGTAAATTCTCTTCGTAGCTTCGATGAGAGTGATATTCCTTTTGATAAACCTGCTAGCTTATTCCTGGATGAATTTGATAGCTCTGTTGCCAAACAAGAGAGTTTCATTGATTATGTTAGCAGAAAATTGGAACAAAATGCTCGTATGCTTATTCATTTAAGTGCTTGTATGGACAGAAACGTCAATGATCTTAAGCTCTTGAGTAAACATGCCTCTATGGTTACTACTCAAGTAGAACAAGTACTTAAGGCTCAGAATGACTTGCTCAATGAGTTGAATGACAATTCTGTCAGATTCGTCACTAGAGATGGTAGAATGACCCAGGAACCTTTGTATCCTGAGGGTCATCCTAAGAGAGTTCAACAAGATTCTCAAGGAGTTAGCACTGATGCACCTAATCATCCTAGAAAGAAAAAGATAGATGATAGGAACCTGCACGCTAGCAACCCCATTGCTGTTACACCCGAGAGTCCAAACAATGTCTCTTTTTCTGATGTTGAAAAACAATCTGGTGATGAAGATGAGCCTGATGATAATATCAATAGTGATGTTAAGGATGATGCTCAACCTAGCAATGATAAGGATGTGGAGATTGAACCTGTTGATCTTGATAACCCACAACCTAAGAACAAGAGATACGATAAGAACGACTTCGCTGCTAGGAGTCATGGTAAAGAAAGGGAACCATGGGTTCAGAAACCCATGCCCTTTCCTCCCAAACCATCCCAGAAAAAGGATGATGATGATTTTGAGCGATTTGTTGAAATGATAAGACCTGTCTTTCTGCAAATGCGTTTGACAAATATGCTCAAGATGTCTCCGTATGCTAAGTACATGAACGATATTGTGACTAATAAGAGGAGGATACTTGAGGTTGAGATTTCCATCATGCTCGCTAACTATACCTTCAAGGGTGGAACTCCTAAGAAACTAGGTGATCCCGGAGTGCCCACTATACCTTGCTCCATTAAAGACAACTACTTAGAACTTCTTTATGTGATCTTGGAGCCGGTGTTAGTGTTATGCCTCTCTCTCTTTATCGTAGACTTGAACTGGATAAGTTGACACCCACTGAAATCTCTCTGCAAATGGCCACCAAATCAACTGCTTTCCCTATCAGCATTTGCGAGGATGTGCCTGTTGTGGTTGCTAACGTCACTATATTAACAAACTTTGTTATTCTGGATATTCCCGAGGATGATGCCATGGCGGTCATCATTGGAAGACCCTTTTTAAACACCGCAGGGGCTGTTATTGATTGCAAAAAAGGCAATGTCACTTTCCATTTCAATGGTAATGAGCATACAGTGCACTTTCTGAAGAAACAATATCGAGTACATTACATCAGTGCCATCGAAAAAACTTCATCGATTCTTATTGGGAGCTTTGAATGCCCTATACCTCCTGTTAAGATGAAGTATGATTTGCTTGTTGGGGAGATGCACATCGCCATTGAGGTAACCTAGTTACTATTCAAAAATTCTCCGTTTCCTTTTGCGATTCAAAAAAGTTTGTCAAGGAGACTTGATCAACCTCATTGACGGATTTCTTTCGATGACCATGAGAAGGATGAATCGAGAAGTCACAAACCTCTGTTCCAAGCTTTCACCTTAGGTTGCTTAGAAGAAAAATGATAGATTTAGTTTAGTTTTCCCTATTTTCTGTTTTAGCGTCCCGTAGAAAAGTACCCCGAAAGTAAAAGTTCTCCGAATGCCGTGAAAATCCAGTATGATTTTTTCTGGAATTTTTGAAAAATACTGAGACGAAGAGCTAGTCGGGGGCTGCACCAGTGGGCCACAAGCCCTGGAGGCACGGGCACCCCCCCTGGCCGTGCCTACCAGGCTTGTGGGGCCCTCGTGTACCCCCTCCACTTATTCTAGCTCCCATCTGCTTCTCCTACCTCCAGAAAAAATTGTTTCGCAGCTCAAACCCGTGTTCTTGCTCTTCTTGCTGGGATTTTCGATCTCCTTGCGCAAAGCACCATTCACCAAACTGTTTTGGGGAAATTGCTCCTTGGTAAGTGAATCCTCCATTGGTCCAATCAGTTTTTGCTCTAGTGCCTTATACATCGCGTATTTTTGCTTCCTTGGTGACCCTGTTCGTGAGCTTTGCATGCTAATTTTAGCTGGTCCCAAGTAGTTTTGATGCGTGATATGGCTTCTAGGCACTTGAGGGACTAGTTGCTACGAGTTTCGTTGGGCCTTGTTCACTTTTCCTTAGAATCACTAAAAATTTCAGAAATTTTCAGAGGTAGAAAAGGGAAAAGATGAGGAGGTTCTTAAGAGGCTCTTCAAGCTGTGACCCCAAGGATGATGGGAATGAGAAGAAGAAACCGAAGTATCCGGTCCCTCGAGTTGTAGAAGTTCGAGCGTGCGAGTGGCCAAGAGATGTGTTCTTACGCGCCGTCGGACTTTATGAGGACTTTTATTACTTGGTGGAGAATGGAGGCCTTACCACCTTCATTGAAGATAAGTGTCCGCAATACCTCCTCCTCACTAATATTTTCGTGCAAAGCTTTAACTTCTATCCAAGGAAGAATCCTCCTATGGTTGAGTTCAAATTATATGATATCCCCCAGCGTATGTCACTTCAGGATTTTTGCAATGTTTGCAAATTACCTTATGTTGGGGATATTCATGAACCTCGTCCACGAGACTTGGAGGCTTTCATCGATACTATTGCTGTAGGAGAAGAGAGACGAGTGTCTTGCTCTAGAGCTGCTAGTATACATTTTCCCATGCTTCGATACTTGTCATTATTCGTGGGAAAATGTTTGATTAGTCGTGGGAAAGCTGGAGCCGTTAGCTCTCCAGATCTTGCGGTCTTGCGCGAAGCCCTTTATAATGATAAAACTTATAGCTTGGGCGCTATAGTAGCTCAACGGTTGAACACGAACTGTTCTAAAGGCGTTGTCTATGGAGGTATCTATGCTACTCGTCTTGCTAGACATTTTGAGATACCTATTAGACTGGACGAGGAAGAAGAGATTCTTCTTCCTGAGAGATATCTAGATTATGATAGCATGGTTCCCCATGACTTTCTTGATAGAGATATAAATAGAAGGATGATTTATAACCTGGTATTTAGTCAGGGTACTCGTGAGACTATTACTTTGCCTGCTCCTTCTTTATTCAATCTTCATACAGGCAGGTACATTATTATGCCCTCGGACATCTACGCATATTGGGGCATAGCCCAACCACAGGTGCCCGTGCCCGAGCCACCAGTAGAGTACCAGACGCCAGATTATTAGTGGGAGCTAGAGAAGCTCACACAACAGTGGCACCCTCAGTACACTCTGGAGTACCCCGGAGCTGGTTATTTCCTGCCATGGGAGTAGACCAACTTAGGCCAAAAGCCTAAGCTTGGGGGAGTACGTGTTTCTCACTGACTTTATATTCTTGCTTACACTTTCACATTGTTAGTCGATGTTCACACTTTGCCACTGTATCATCCATGCTAGTTTATTTATTTTTCTCGTTTTCTTTTCGTGTGTTTGTCTAGTTTGAGAAAAACCCAAAGAGATTTTCTTGTTCTTATTTTGCTTGTTGGGAGCTTTCCCGTGTAAATAGTTTTCTTCTTCTTTGGGTCAAGGTAGAAGACCATGGTTACAATGTTTAGTGGCTCTGGCATGCATATCTGTTTATCTGTCAAAGAGCCATATTACTTTGTATTCTCCTTTGTGTTTGCTTGCAGATTCCAGCTTAGTCCAATGCATGAGCACTCTTATTATTGTTCACATCATTCGGGCGTGCAAGTGAAAGGCAATAATGACGATATATGATGAAGTGAGTGAGCCTGGAAAAGCTGGTATGAACTCGATCAATTTTGTTTTTGTAAATATGACTAGCTCATCGTTCCTGATTCAGCTTTGTTGTGAGAGAAACATGTTTGCAATGACAACTTAGAGATCATAGTTTCTGATGCCATGCTTAATTAGCTAGGAGCTTATAATGGTTTGCCTTGGATGCCAACATGAATCTTGAGATGACTATGATGTAGTATGATAGGATGGTATCCTCCTTTGAATGATTCAAGTGGCTTGACTTGGCGCATGTTCACGCATGTAGTTGAAACAAAATCAACATAGCCTCTATGATATTCATGTTCATGGTGATTTATGTCCTACTCATGCTTGCACTCAATGTTGGTTAATATCAATGCGTTTTGATGACTGTTGTCGCTCTCTAGTTGGTCGCTTCCCAGTCTTTTGCTAGCCTTCACTTGTACTAAGCGGGAATACTACTTGTGCATCCACTTCCATAAACCCAAAGTTGTTCCATATGAGTCCACCATACCTACCTATATGCGGTATCTACCTGCCGTTCCAAGTAAATTTGCATGTGCCACTCTCTAAACCTTCAAGAAATAATCTGTTTTGCATGCCCGAACTGCTCATGTGGTGACAAGGGTCGATCAGTATCTTCCATGCTAGGCGTGTTATCCTCGATATGTGTTTATTCACTATCATTCATCAGAAAGGGGCCGATAAATGGAATGCCCAATTCCATGCTCAAATGGAAAAGATAATTGCAAACAAAACTCCCCCTGGATTGTTGTTGGTATGGACGACACCCGAGTATTCGGCTAGTCGTGGAGTGTGATTGATCGGTGGTGGGGGACTCAAAACTTTACTTTTCTGTTTGGGAACCGCCTATAGCATGTGTAGCATGGAAGATGGTGAAAACTCTTGGTCATTGTGTTGACGATGAAAGCATGCCACCCAAAATTATTACCTCTGTTTTTAAAGCTTGAGCTCTGGCATCTCTACAAATCAATGCTTCCCTCTGCGAAGGGCGTGTCTATTTATGTTCCTGTTGAGTCATCGTCTTCTTATAAAAGCACTAATTAGAGAGCACCTGTGTCATTTTTATGCTTTGCTTTTAACTGTGATTAGGTATGACTATGACTGGATCTTCTTTGCCATGAATTACAATGTTTAATCAGCCCTTGGTCTTTGAAGGTGCTCTGCATTTATGTTTTCGGTCTCAGAAAGAGCTAGCAAGATATCATCTGTTTGCACTGCTTCATGATTGTTTTAATTGAAGTGTTGAGGTTTGAAACTTATTATTATTTGTTCGCTAGTTGATTATGCCATTGATATGAGTTTGCCGTGAGACCTAGATGTCATTTGCTTATGTGGTTAGCTTGTGATCTTGTTGAAATTCTGGATATGAGTTAGACATAGTTCCACCAACAGTGTCATAAAGTTTTTCTTTTGTCTCTTTCAGTTTGTCAACTGAATTGCCTGAGGACAAGCAAGGTATTAAGCTTAGGGGAGTTGATACGTCTCCGTCGTATCTACTTTACCAAACTATTTTGCCCTTGTTTTGGACTCTAATTTGCATGATTTGATTGGAACTAACCCGGAGTAACGTTGTTTTCAGCAAAATTGCCATGGTGTTATTTTTGCGCAGAAATAAAAGTTCTCGGAATGACCTGGAAATTTACGGGACTTTTTTGTGGAATATATAAAAAATACTGGCGCAAGAATCCACCGGAGGGCTGGAGATGAGAGCCCACAAGCCCACAAGGCGATGGCCCCCCTGTCCACGCTGGCAGGCTTGTGGGGCCCACGTTGCTCCACCGCCTCCAATATCAGCTCTGTTTAGTCCCTTTCGTCCGTAAAAAATGGGGAGAAGAGTTCATCGCGTTTTACTGTACGGAGGAGCCACCACCTCCTGTTCTTCCTGTGGAGGGCAGATCTGGAGTACGTTCTGGGCTCTGGAGAGAGGAAATCGTCACCATCGTCATCACCAACCTTCCTTCATCGCCAATTCCATGATGCTCTTCACCGTTCGTGAGTAATATCATTGTAGGATTGCTGGATGGTGATGGGTTGGATGAGGTCTAGCACGTAATCGAGTTAGTTTTGACGGGGATTGATCCCTAGTATCCACTATGTTCCGAGATTGATGTTGCTACTACTTTGCCATGCTTAATGCTTGTCACCAGGGCCCGAGTGCCATGATTTCAGATCTGAACCTATTATGTTGTCGCCAATATATGTGTGTTCTTGATCCTATCTTGCAAGTTGTAGTCACCTACTATGTGTTATGACCCGGCAACCCCGGAGTGACAATACCCGGAACCACTCCCGGAGATCACCGTAGTATGAGGAGCTTATGTATTCACCATGTGTTTATGTGTTGGTCCGGTTCTTTATTAAAAGGAGAACCTTAATATCCCGTAGTTTCCATTAGGACCCCGCTGCCATTGGAGGGATGGACAATAGATGTCAAGCAAATTCTTTTCCATAAGCATGTATGACTACATACGGAATACATGCCTACATTACATTGACAAACTAGAGCTAGTTACATATCTCTCCTTGTTATAATTCTTGCATGATGAATAATATCCGGCATAATCATCCATCATCGATACAATGCCTACGAGTTTTTCCTACTGGTCCTTGCTACGTTACTTTGCTGCTACTGCTGTCACTGCTGCTACAGTTACTCTGTTGCTACTGTTGTTACTTTGGTGCTACTGCTATCACTTTGTTGCTACGGGTTACTGTTGCTACTGTAGCTATCATACTACCTTGATACTGATACTTTGTTGCAGATATTAAATCTTTTAGGTGTGGTTGAATTGGCAACTTAACTGCTAATACATGAGAATAACCTTTGGCTTCCCTTCTGTCGAATCAATAAATTTGGGTTGAATACTCTACCCTCGAAAACTGTTGCGATCACCTATACTTGTGGGTTATCAGTCATCCAGTCCTCGATCTGCATATCCTAGGGAGTTCATGAAGGTCTTCCAGTTGGACTTAAACACCCTTCCACCAGTCATCCAATTTATGCTCCTCTCTTCATCAGCATGAAAGTTCACGGTGGCATAGAACTGAGCCACAATCTCACAGTCAAAATCCTCGTTGAATCTTATTATGGGAGGCAAACCCCTATGCTCGCACAAAGCATGCGCTTCACCAAAGTAATCATTCTGAGAGGGGTTTCTCATGTGCTCCATGTCGACAGAACTGACCTCCACAAATAAGTTCTTTTTGGCCTTCAAAATGTCAACTTAGAAAAGTGACTCCTCCTTGGTCCAGAAGGGATGACTATCAAAAGCATCGATCATCTCGAGGATGGCGATATGGACTGTGTTAACGAAAAGTAGAAAACTGATGAGCATGCATCACATCAGGAGGAGTACCAGCCTTGGGATTGTTGGCACACTTGTTGACATTCTTCTTGGGTTGAGCACTTGAGCTTGCCTCAGCTTAATATGTGGTACGGATATGCTTGGAACTACCTAGACAGGTTGGATTCTTGCAACGAGCCTGAAGAGCGGGGCTACCATCACCTCAAACCAATAAACAAAGAGCGAGAGAAAAGCAATTGTAAATCCAATGCAGAATCCAAACAAAATGAAAAGGTGATATTAGAAGATGAGAAAACATAAAATCTTGATCTATGGGGCACAAGTGGTAGTACCATGCCAGGTAGCGGTAGTACCGTCCCACTTGTGAGGAAACTTCCGTGGCATGGTTCTGGTAGTAAAGGTGACATACAAATCTAAATTTTGAGTAACCATCTCATATTCTCCTATCTAGCAGTCAATCCATGTCCTACTCATGCCAAGAGATAGCCAAAAACAAAGAAACCACATGCATTGCCCTAGATCCAAGATCCAAAAACTAGAAACACAAAGAAGGAGACCAGGGGCAATACCAGGGTGCATGACATGAGGGAAACACGGAAGATGACACGGGAATGGGAAATAGAATGAAGAATAAACTTGGACAGACACAGGAATGAAACAAGCTCTTAAATAGCAAATACGTCACTAGGAGGGGGCGATGGCCGGACCACCTATGTTTGAGTCAATTGGAATGGCACCATGAATATTTTAACCTTGGGGCCATGACCAAAAATCCTCTTTTAAGCACAAGTACCATAAAAAAGGGTAATGTGAATGACTTGATGGATTCATGCATAATGGGGTGGGGGAGAGTTTATTAAGAGAACAACTCTCCCCCTATATCCATTCCTACATCTAAATAAGATAAAACAATGAGTGTGATTGGGTGTGCAATACTTCAAGCCAAGTTTCTAAAATCAATGATATTTAGCTCATGGCTTAAGTCACGAAATCTTTCTTCATCCAATGGCTTCGTGAAAATATGAGCAAGTTGCTCTTGAGTTTTGATATAAATAATATCAATCTACCCATGCTTCACGTGCTCCCGGATGAAGTAATGGCGAAACTCAATGTGCTTCGTCTTGCAATCTTGAACCGGGTAATGGGAGATACTGACGGAACTTCCATTGTCATAGTAAAGGGGAACTTTTTCACAATTTACACTGTAACCCTTTAAAGTTTTCCACATCCATAGAAACTGTGTGCAACAGCTTCCGGCGGCTACATACTCGGCCTCGATGGTAGAGAGATAAACACAATTCTGTATGTTTGAAGACCAACTTACCAAGGAGTGTCCAAGGAATTGGCACCCTCCAAAAGTTGACTTCCTATCCATATGGTCTCCTGCCCAATTAGAGTCCACGTATCCTATGAGATCAAATGAAGCACCTTTAAGGTACCATAAGCCAAAGTTTGGGGTATGAGCCAAATATCGAAATATTCGCTTGAGACCCACATAGTGACTTTTATTATGTGTGGCTTGTAATCTAGCACACATTCCCAACCTCAACATAGTGTATGGTCTAGATGCACAAATGTACACCAGAGGTCCAATCATGGAGCGATATACCTTTTGATCCACAACTTTACCATTTGGATAAATATCAAGTTCGCACTTGAGAGGCATCGGTGTCATTGCCGACTTGACATCATCCAACTTGAACCTATTTAGCATGTATTGAGTGTATTTTGCTTGGTTATTGAAGGTTCCTTGGCTTTTTGTCTTGACTTCGAATCCAAGGAAGAACTTCAATTCTCCCATCATAGACATCTCAAACTCCTTGGTGATGAGTGCTGCAAACTCATCGACGAAAGATTTGTTAGGAGAACCAAGGATAATATCATCAACATATAGTTGGCATATGAACAAATCCCCTTTATACATCTTAGTAAAAAGAGGGGGCTCGATTTTTCCAATTACAAACCCACAATCTTCTAACAACTCGGTGAGTTGCTCATACAATGCACGTGGGGCTTGTTTAAGGCCACAGAGCGCCTTATCGAGTTTATAGACATGATTGGGGAACTTGGGGTCCTTGAACCCTGAGGGTTGTTTTACATATACCAACTCAATAAGAGGACCATTTAAAAAGGAACTTGTCATATCCATTTGTTGTAAGGTGAAATTATGATGAGAAGCATATGCAAGCAACATTCAAATAGATTCAAGACGGGCAATGGGGGCAAAGGTTTCGCCCTTGTCGAGACACTCTACTTGGGAATAGCCTTAAGCCACCAATATTGCCTTATTTCGAATGACAACATCATTTGCATCTTTCTTGTTCATAAACCACAAGTATAGGGGATCGCCGCAGTCTTCACGGGTAGTATATCAACCTAATTTATCAATTTGACACAAGGGGAGACAAAGAATATTTAACGGCCTTAAAAGTTGAGTTGCCAATTGAAGTAGACCTCGGATATCTCTGTGTAATAAAATATTTAGTATCATGGAAAATAATAGTAGTAGCAGTAACTATGATAGTAGCAATTTTGGTAACAATAGTAACAGTACCAATCGAGTAGCAGGTGTGACAGTAGCAGCAGCAGCAGCAGTAACTCAACAAAAATCAGTATATGTAAACCGTAGGCACATGGATCAGCGATAAAAATATGTGGATGACATCAATCATGTAACCGTTACACACTAGAGCGACATAGAACTAGCTCCAATTCATCAATATAATGTAGGCATGTATTCCGTATATAGTCATACGTGCTTGCGATAAGAACTTGCGTGACATCTTTTGTCCTACCCTCCCATGGCAGCGGGGTCCTAATGGAAACTTAGGGATATTAATGCCTCCTTTTAATAGGGAACCATAACAAAGCATTAACACATATTGAATACATGAACTCCTCAAACTACGGCAATCACCGGAAATAATCCCAATTATTGTCACCATGGGTATGAGGATCAAGACATGTAATAGGTGCATACAATTTCAAAGATAGGCTCCAAATAGTTTTCATATTCAGAGAGAACATAAAAATTTAGAACTTAAATCATGGCACTCGGGCCCTAGTGAAAAGCATTAAGCATACCAAAGTCATAGAAAGATCAATCTTGGAACATAGTGGATACTAGGGATCAAGCCCTATCAAACTTAACACGATTACATGATCAATCTCATCCAAACCTCATCACCATCCAACGAGCCTACTAAGGAATTCCTCACACTCGATGGTGATAATCATGGAATTGTTGATGGAGAAGGGTTGATGATGATGAAGAATCCCCCTCTTTGGAGCCCCAAACTAACTCCACATCATCCCTCCCGAGGAAGAACACGAGGTGGCGGCGGCCCCATGTCCTAAAACGTGATGAAAGGTTCTCTCTTATTTTTTCTCCAACAATAGGAAATTATAGGACTAGAATTAGGTTCTGGGTAGCCATGTGGGCCCCACAAGAAATCGTGGCACAACTACGCGGTTGGCCACACCCTATTGGGTTGTGGCCCACATGCAGCCCCCTCCGGTGGATCTTCTTGTGGAACATCATATGGGAAATAAAAAAATTCCTACGCTCACCAAGGTGAACCTATGGAGATCAACAACTACGAGTGGGGGAGTGTATCTACATACCCTTGTGGATCGCTAAGAAGAAGCATTAAGAAATGTGTTTGACGTAGTCGAACGTCTTTGCAATCCAATAACAATCCGTCCTGCAGTCCAATCATGAACATCCCGATCATGCGTCGAACGGATGGCACGTTCGTGTTTAGCACACGTACGGCTCGACGACGACTTTCCCTCCTCGATCCATCAAGCTATGGTGAAGAAGTAACTTGAGATCTCTAGCAGCAGGACAATGTGGTGGCGGTGGTGGTGGAGTGATACGTCTCCGTCGTATCTACTTTTCCAAACTGTTTTGCCCTTGTTTTGGACTCTAATTTGCATGATTCGAATGGAACTAACCCGGACTAACGCTGTTTTCAGTAGAATTGCCACGGTGTTGTTTTTGCACAGAAATAAAAGTTCTCGGAATGACCTGGAAATTGACGAGGATTTTTTGTGGAATATATAAAAAATACTGGGGCAAGAATCAACCGGAGGGGTGGAGCGAGGAGCCCACAAGACCACCAGGCGCGGCCCCCCTGGCCGCGCCTAGCAGGCTTGTCGAGCGCTCACAGCTCCACCGCCACCAACTCTAGCTCTATTTAGTCCCTGTAGTTCGGAAAAAAATCAAGGAGAAGAGTTCATCGCATTTTACGATACTGAGGCGCCGCCACCACCTGTTCTTCCTATGGAGGGCAGATCTGGAGTCCGTTCTAGGCTCCGGAGAGGGGAGATCGTCGCCATCGTCATCACCAACCTTCCTTCATCGCCAATTCCATGATGCTCTTCACCGTTCGTGAGTAATCTCATCGTAGGCTTGCTGGACGGTGATGGGTTGGATGAGATCTATCATGTAATCGAGTTAGTTTTGACGGGGATTGATCCCTAGTATCCACTATGTTCTGAGATTGATGTTGCTACTACTTTGCCATGCTTAATGCTTGTCACTAGGGCCCGAGTGCCATGATTTCAGATCTGAACCTATTATGTTCTCGTCAATATATGTGTGTTCTTGATCCTATCTTGCAAGTTTTATTCACCTACTATGTGTTATCACCCGGCAACCTCGGAGTGACAATAGCCGGAACCACTCCCGGAGACGACCATACTATGAGGAGTTCATGTATTCACTAAGTGCTAATCCGTTGTTCCGGTTCTCTATTAAAAGGAGAACCTTAATATCCCGTAGTTTCCATTAGGACCCCGCTGCCACGGGAGGGATGGACAATAGATGTCATGCAAGTTCTTTTCCCTAAGCACGTATGACTACATACGGAATACATGCCTACATTACATTGACGAACTAGAGCTAGTTATATATCTCTCCGTGTTATAACTGTTACATGATGAATATCATACGACATAATCATCCATCACCGATCCAATGCCTACGAGTTTTTCCTACTATTCCTTGCTATGTTACTTTGTTGCTATTGCTGTCACTGTTGCTACTTTTACTCTGTCACTACTGCTGTCACTTCTGCTACTGTTACTCTGTCGCTGCTGCTGTTGTTACCGTTGCTACCGTTGCTATCCCACTACTCTGCTATTGATTCTTTGCTGCAGATACTAAGTCTTTCAGGTGTGGTTGAATTGACAACTCAACTGCTAATACTTGAGAATATTCTTTGGCTTCCCCTTGTGTCGAATCAATAAATTTGGGTTGAATACTCTACCCTCGAAAAATGTTGCGATCCCCTATACTTGTGGGTTATCATGGAGCTGTCCCAGTGATGTCGCGATAGAACAAGAGAGGAACTAAGAGAGAGAGAGAGGGGGGAGAGAAGGGTCATGGCTATTTCTGATGCATCTGCCCTCCCTCTCCTCTAGTATTGATAGGAAGGAGGAAGGAGGGGTGGCTCCATAGGGTTTCCCCTAGGGTGCGGCGGCAGTCACATGCGGTGCCTTGTCCCCCAAGCTAGGTGGGGCGTAGGCCTACTCTGGGCCAGCCCTTCTCCTTGGACGCATGTGCCTTAGGTGGGGGGGGCAAACCACCACCGGCTCGTGTGGCACCTCTCACAACCCATCAGTCCCTTCGGGCCAGGTGGACCCACTCGATGGACCCCCGAAACTCTTCCGGAAGCTCCATTCCGAAATGGGTAACCTTTCGGAACTCGAATACTCACTTCCCAAATATCAATATTTACCTACGGACCATTCCGAAGTTCATTTTCATGTTCAGGGTCTCATCCGGGACTTCGAACAACCTTCAGCCACCAACACAATAACTCAACTACATCTAGATCATCACCGAACATTAAGTGTGTAGACCCTACGGGATCGGGAACTATGCAGACATGACTGGGGCACCTCTACGATCAATAACCAATAGTGGAACCTTGATGCCCATATTGGTTCCTACATATTCTATCTATATCGGTCAAACCATGATGTCAAGGATTCAGCTAATCCCGTATGCAGTACCCTTTGTCCATCGATATATTACTTGCCCGAGATTCAGCTAATGTCGTTACCGGCAAGTCTCTTTAGTCATTCCATAATACAAGATCCCGTGAATAACAACTTTGTCACATTGCTTGCAAGCTTATGTTGATACTGTATTACCAAGTGGGCCCCGTGGTACCTCTCCGTCATATGAAGTGACAAATCGCAGTCTTGATCCATGCCAACTCAACAGACACCCTCGGATATACCTGTAGAGCATCTTTATAATCACCCAGTTATGTTATGACGTTTGATACACACAATGCATTCCTTCGGTGTCTATCAGTTGCATGACCTCACGGTCATAGGAACATATACATTGACATGCAGAAAACAATAACAGTAAACTTGATACGATCAAACGATATGCTTACAGTTTGGGTCTTGTCCATCACATCATTCTCCTAATGATGTGACCCCCTTATCAAATGACAACTCATGTCTAAGGCTAGGAAACTTTAGCCATCTTTGATCAACGTGCTAGTCCAGTAGTGGCTTGACAGGGACACTTTGTTGTCTATTTGTCCACACACGTATTTGAGTTTCTAATCAATACAATTATAGCATGGATAATAAACGGTTAACGTAAACAAGGAGGTATAATAATGACCACTTTATTATTTCCTCTAGGGCATATTACCAACAGACTCCCACTTGCACTAGAGTCAATAATCTGGTATTACAAGGTAATGAATCTAAAACCCATAGTGTTCTTGTGTTAATGATGTTTTGCTCGTGGAAGTTGTTTAGTCAATGGATATGCAACATTCAGATCTGTATGTACTTTGTAAATGTTTATGTCCTCCTCCTTGATATAATCGTGGATGGAATTGCAACGATGCTTTATGTTTCTGGTCCTTCTATGAATCCTTGGTTCCTTGGCTAGAGTAATGGCAATAGTGTTGTCACAAAATTGGGTTAGTGGATCTAGTGCACTAGCACGACTCCAAGATCCGTCAGGAACTACTTCATGCAAACAGCTTCATTTGGTGCTTCCGAAGTAGCTATGTACTCCACTTCACATGTAGAATCAGCTACCACACTTTTCTTCGAACTGCACCAACTTACCGCTCCACCTCCGGAATAAATATGTATCCGGATTGAGACGTAGCCCTTTACAATGAGATCTTGATCACCTCCATAAATTAGAAACATCTCCTTAGTCCTTTCCAGGAACTTAAGGGTATTCTTGACTGCTCTCCAGTATTCCACTTCTGGATCACTTTACGACCTTTTGGCCATACTTATGGCAATGATGACATCTAGTCTTGTGCACATCATCACATACATAATAGAGCCTATAGTTGAACCATAGGGGATGACACTCATCTTCTCTCTATCCTATGTAGTCGTTGGGCATTGAGTCTTACTCAACTTCATACCTTGCAGGACAGGCAAGAACCCCTTCTTGCACTGATCAATTTTGATCTTCTGCAAAAGCTTATCAAGGTACGTGCTTTGTGAAAGTCCTATTAAGCGTCTCTATCTATCTCTATAAATCTTGATGCCTAATATGTAAGCAGCTTCTCAGAGGTCTTTCATTGAAAATGTTTAACTAAAATATATCTTCGCTTTCCAAAAGTTATATATTGTTCCCAGTCAGCAATATGTTATCCACATATAATATTAGAAACGTTGTAGATCTCCCACTGACTTTCTTGTAAATAAAAGCTTCTCCATAAACTTGTATAAACCCAAATGCTTTGATCACCTCATCAAAGCGAAGATTCGAACTCCAAGATGCCTGCACTAGTACATAAATGGATCGCTGGAGCTTGCATACTTTGTGAGCATTCTCTGGATCGATAAAACCTTCTGGTTGCATCATATATAACTTTGTTTTCATACATGGATCCCATCTTGGATTTCATGGCCTCTAACCATTTGTCGGAATCCAGGCCCACCATTGCTTCTCCATAGCTCGTAGGTTCATCGTTGTCCAACAACATGACCTCTAGACAGGATTACCATACACTCAAGAACATTATGTGTCCTTGTCCACCTACGAGGTTCTATAGTAACTTCATCTCAAGCTTCATGATCACCATCATTAGCTTCCTCTTCAACTAATGTAGGCGCCACACGAACATCTTCATGTGCCATGCTACCCTCCAATTGAAGTGACGGTTCAGTATCGTCATCAAGTTCTATCTTCCTCCCACTCAATTCTTTCGAGCGAGACTCTTTCTCGAGAAAGGACCCGTTCTTAGCAACAAATACTTTGCCCTCGGATCTGAGATAGAAGTTATAACCAACTATTTCCTTTGGGTATCCTATGAAGACGCATTTATCTGCTTTGGGTTCGACATGATCAGGTTGAAGCCTTTTGACATAAGCGTCGCAGCCCCAAACTTGAAGAAACCACAACTTAGGTTTCTTGCGAAACCATATTTCATACGGTGTCGTCTCAACGGATTTTGATGGAGCCCTGTTTAAAGGTAATGCAGCTATCTGTAATGCATAAGCCCAAAAAAATAGTGGAAAATCAGTAAGAGATATCAACGAACACAAACATATCGAATAAAGTGTGATTACGAGGTTCGAACACACCATTACGCTGTGGTGATCCATGAGGCATGAGCTGTGAAACAACCCCACACTGTCTTAAGTGCATGCCTAACTCATAACTTGGATATTCTCCTCCCCGATCACATCGCAGGAATTTAATCTTCTTGTTATGATGATTCTCAACTTCACTCTAAGACTGCTTGAACTTTTCAAACGATTTAGACTTGTGCTACATCTAGTAAATATACCAATATCTACTCAAATCATCGATGAATGTGAGAAAGTAACGATATCCACCGCATGCCTCAACAATCATTGGACCGCACACATTAGTATGTATGATCTCCACCAAGCCACTTTCTTGTTCCATCGTACCGAAAAACAGGGTTTTATTCATCTTGCCCATGAGGCATGGTTCAGATGTGTCAATTTATTCAAAATCAAGTCACTCCAAAAGTCTATCAGCATGGAGCTTCTTAATGCGGTTTACACCAATATGACCTAAGTGGTAGCGCCACAAGAAAGTGGTACTATCATTATTAATTCGGCATCTTTTGGCATCAATGTTATAAATATGTGTATCATCACTATCGAGATTCAACAAGAATAAACCATTCACATTGGGTGCAAGACCATTAAAGATATTACTCATAGAAATGGAACAACGATTATTCTCTAATTTAAATGAGTAACCATCTCGCATTAAACAAGATCCAGATATAATTTTCATGCTCAATGTAGGCACCAAATAAGAATTATATAGGTTCATCACGAATCCCGATCGTAATCAAAGAGCGAGTGTATTGATGGCGATAACGTCAATGTTGGAATCATTTCTCACACGCATTGTCACTTCGTCCTTTGCGAGCCTCCTTTTATTTCATAGTTCCTTTTTCGAGTTACAAATATGAGCAAATGAACCAGTATCAAATATCCAGGCACTACTACGAGAGCTAGTAAGGTACACATCAAATCATGTATATCATATATACCTTTGTTGATGTTGTGAGCCTTCTTATCGGCCAGATACTTGGGGCAATTCCGCTTCCAGTGGCCAGCTCCCTTGCAATAAAAGCACTCAGTCTCATGCTTTGCTCCAGCCTTGGATTTCTTCACGGCAGTGGCAACAAGTTTAACGTTCTTCTTGAAGATACCCTTCTTTCCCTTTCCCTTCTAGAAACTAGTGGTTTTATTCACCATCAACACTTGATGCTCCTTCTTTATTTCTACTTACACGCCTTTCAGCATCGTGAATAGCTTGGAGATGGACTTGTTCGTCCCTTGCATATTACAGTTCGTCATGAAAAGTCATGTAGCTAGGTGGCAGTTGATCTGCAATCTCTGGCGTTAGATAGACGAATTCTTATGACAACAAACCTTCCCTGGCAACGGCGCCAGAAAAATGCTCATCTGCAATCTCTGGCGTTAGCTAGACGAATGCTTATGACAACAAACCTTCTCCTGCAACGACACCAGAAGAATGCTGATAGCACTTCCTAGTAATGAAACTAGAAGAATGTTGTTGACGGCCCACCAGCGCGTGGGTTCGGAGCAGTTTTCGAGGGTAGAGTATTCGACCCAATTTGTTGATAAGCCAGTCAGGAGGTGAGAGACTACTCTCGAGTATTAGCAGCTGAATTTGTCAGATTCAACCACACCTGAAAGAATAGTATCTGCAAGAACAGTAGTAACAACAAAGTAGCGAGTAACGACAGTGTAACGAGCAATAGCAGCGGCAAGGAACAGGAGTAGTGACAGCAGCAGCAAGTAGCAACAGTAGCAAGCGACAGTAATAGCAACAATAGCAGCAACAGAGCAAAACAAGTAACAACAGTAGCAACAGTAGTAGCAGCAGTAGAGCAAGACAAGTAACAGCAGTAGCAACAGTAGTAGGAGTAGCAGTAGAGCAAGACAAGTAACAGCAGTAGGACAAACTCGTAGGGAATGGGTCGGTGATTTGTTTGGATGATATTCATCATGCAACAACTATAACACAGAGAGATATGTGGCTAGCTCCCGTTCGTCAATGTATTTTTTTGGAAACTGTATTCATCATGCATTCCGTGTGTCGTCAATGTAACTGTTTGGAAACTCGTAGGGGAACTGTATTTGTTTGGATGATATTCATCATGCATTCCGTGTGTCGTCATACGTGCTTAGGGAAAAGAACTTGCATGACATCTATTGTCCATACCTCCCGTGGCAGCGGGGTCCAAAAGGAAACTGCGAGATAATAAGGTTCTCTGTTTAATAAAGAACCGGACCAATGCATTAGCACTTGGTGAACACATGAACTCCTCAAACTATGGTCATCATCGGGAGTGGTTCCGGTTATCGTCACTCCGGAGTTGCCGGATCATAACACATAGTAGGTATCTACAACTTGCAAGATCGGATATAAAACACACATATATTGGTGACAACATAATAATTTTAGATCTGAAATCATGGCACTCGGGCCCTCGTGACAAGCATTAAGCATGGCAAAGTAGTAGCAACGTCAATCTCAGAACATAGTGGATACGATGGATCAATCCCCATCAAAACTAACTCGATTACATGATAGATCTCATCCTACTCATCACCGCCCAACGAGCCTACGAATAGATTACTCACGAACGACAAAGAGCTTCATGAAATTGGAGAAGGAAGAAGGTTGATGATGACAATGGCGACGATTTACCCTCTCCGGAGCCCAAGACTGACTCCAGATCTGCCCTCCACATGAAGAACAGGTGGTGGTGGCGCCTCCGTATCGAAAACGCGATGAAAACTTCTCTTTTTTATTTTTTCTCGGACGAAAGGTAGATTATAGAGCTGGAATTGGGGGCGGCAGAGCCGTGTGGGCCCCACAAGCCTGCCCACCGCCACCAGGGGGGTGGTGGCGGAGCCAGGGCTTGTGGCCCACTGGCCCACCCCCTCAGGTGGAACTTGGCGCAGATATTTTTCTTATTTTCCAAAACTGCTCCCCGTAATTTTTCAGGACGTTTGGAGAACTTTGATTTCTGGACAAAAATAACACCAAGGCAATTTTGCTGAAAACAGCGTCATTCCAGGTTAGTTCCATTCAAATCATGCAAATTAGAAGCAAAAGAGTTTGGAAAAGTAGATACGATGGAGACGTATCAGCAGTGTATGAAGAACTCTGTCATTGACCATCGCAGGTGGAAGCTCAACTCCGAGATGAGTCAAACGGTTGTACTACCCAGACATTCTGAGTATGTGGTCACTGATAGAACTGTTCTCCTCCATCTTGCAGGCAAATAATTTATCAGAGGTCTCATACCTCTTGATCCGAGCATTTGCTTGAAAAACAAAGTTCAATTCCTGGAACATCTCAAATGCTCCATGATTTTCAAAACGCCTTTGAAGTACCGACTCTAGGCCATATATCATGGCGCACTGAACTATTGAGTAGTCATCAGCACGCGCCTGCGATACTTTCACAATGTCCACAGACGAAAATGGAGGGGGTGGCGCACCAAGCGGCGCATTAGGGACATAAGACTTTCGTGAAGCCGTGAGGATAATCGTTGGACACGGACCCAGTCCGCAAAGTTACTTCCAATTTTTCAGCTTAGCTTTCTCTAGGAATGCATTAAAACTCAGGGGAGCTACTGCGTGAGCCATTGATCTACAACATAATTTGCAAAGACAACTTATACTATTATTCATGATAATGAGTTCAATTAATCATATTAATTAAGAACTCGCACTCAAATCAACATCCCTTGGGTTTTCTGATTGTAACATGATCCAAGTCCAGCAACCCAAGTCCGATCATCACCTGAGATGAGGTTGTTTCAATGGTGAACATCTCTATGTTGATCATATCTACTATATGATTCATGTTCGACCTTCCAGTCTCTTGTGTTCTGAGTCCATGTTTATACATGCTAGGCTTGTCAAGTTTAACCCAAGTGTTCCACATGTGTAATACTGGCTTACACCTGTTGTATACGAACATAGAGTTTATCGCACCCGATCATCACATGGTGCCTCAAAACGACGAACCTTCGCAACGGTGCACACTTGGGGAGAACACTATGTTATCTTGAAATTTTAGTGAGGGATCATCTTATAATGCTACCATCGTCCTAAGAAAATAAGATGCATAAAAGGATTAATATCACATGCAAATCGTATAACTGACATGATATGGCCATCATCATCTTGTGCTTTTGATCTCCATCTCCAAAGCACCGGCATGATCTCCATTGTCACCGGCATGACACCATGATCTGCATCATCGTGTCACCATTGGGTTCTGCTCCAACTATGCTTCTACAACTGTTGTTAACTCATAGCAATAAAGTAAAGCAAAACGTCACAAATTAATTAAATACAAGCCTATGGCTCCTACCGGTTGCCGTACTCATTGACATGCAAATCATGATAATTTATATAACACACGATCATCTCATACATCTCATATATCTCATCATGTCTTTGGCCATATCATATCAAAACATACCGTGCAAAAACAAGTTCGATGTCCTCTGCTTTGTTGTTGCATGTTTTACGTGGCTGCTATGGGTGACTAGCAAGAAACTTTCTTATCTACGAAAAGCCACAGTGGTGATATTCAAGTTATACTCGTGCATGTTATCTACGCATAGATCTAGCTCATGATGCCACTGTTGGGAAACATCGATGGAAAACAAAAAAATTCCTATGGTCACCAAGATCAATCTATGGGGGTCAACAACTATGAGAGGGAGACTATATCTACATACCCTTGTATACCTAAGAAGAAGCGTTAAGAAACGTAGTTGATGTAGTTGAACGTCTTCGCGATGCAATCATGATCCGTCTCATGATCCAAACATGAAAGTCCCGATCAAGTCCCGAGCGGATGGCATCTCTGTGTTCAGCACATGTATGGCTCGATGAGACCTTAACCTCCTTGATCCAGCGAGCGATGGCAAAGAAGTAGCTTGAGTCTCCGGCAGCACGACACCATGGTGGCGGTGCTGGTGGAGCTGTCCCAATAGGACTTCGCAAAGCAGTGCCACAACAGAATGAGAGAGGAACTACGATAGAGAGATAGGAGGGCAGCGTCATGGCTGTTTCTGGTGCAGCTGCCCTCCCCCTCCTATAGTATATATAGGGGGAGGGAGGAGGGATGGCACCCTAGGGTTTCCCCTAGGGTGGGGCGGCGGATACATAAGGTGTCTTGTCCCCAAGCTAGGTGGGGAGATGACCTACTCTATCCTAGCCCACCTCCCACCAAGGGCTGGTGTGCCACTTCTCACATCCCATGGGACCCTCCAAGGCAAGTGGACCCTCCGGGTGGACCCCCAAAACTCTTCCTAAACCTCCGTCATAAAACTGGTAACCTTCCGGAACTCTTCTGGAAGTTTAATACCAACTTCCCATATATTAGTCTTTACCTCCGGACCATTTCGAAGAACCTCGTCATGTCCGGCATCTCATTTGAGACTCTAAACAACCTTCGGTCACCAACACAATAACTCAATTGTATTTATATCGTCATCAAACGTTAAGTGTGCAGACCGTGTGGGTTCGAGAACTATGCAGACATGACAAAGACACCTCCACGATCAATAAACAATCATGGGACCTAGATGTCCATATTGGTTCTACATATTATATGAAGATCTATATCGGTCGAACCACGATGTCAAGGATTCAGCTAATCCCGTATGCAGTTTCCTATGTCCATCGATATGTTACTTGCCTGTGATTTGATCGTTGGTACCTCCGTACATAGTTCAATCTTGTTATCGGCAAGTCTCTTTACTCGGTCCATAATACAAGATCCCATGAATAACTCCTTAGACACATTTCTTGGAAGCTTATTGTGATTCTGTATTACCGAGTGGGCCTCGAGATACCTCTGTGTCGGTGAATACTCACAACATATGCCATAGGTAGGCTAAAGTTGGTGAGAACCGAAGGGACAAAGGAGGGCGCTGGGAACGAGGTTGGTACAAGCATGGAACGCACGATGTACCCAGGTTCAGGGCTCTCCGTAGAGATAAGACCCCTAGTCATGCCAGAGTGTTTGATGTATATGGATGGATTACAAGGTTGCTCCTGGAGCTGTGTTGAGGAAGAGGAAGAGGGGAGCAGCCGACTCGTCTCTGCCTCTTTCTATCTGGTGTGTGGTTGTGAAGTGTTGTTCGACCGACCCTCTGCATGGAGGGTGACCGGGGGGTTTTATAGACGAACCCGCCAGCCTACAATATGGATAAAGGGTACAAGAGTGGGACCTGGCTGGCAGCCACGCCGACTGACCGAGGGCCCACGAGGGTCTGGTCTTGTCGCTTGAGGGGCCCGTCGGCTGCATGGTCTCGTTTGGCAGTGGGACCCGCCGGCTGTCCAATGAAGCTCTCGCGTAAGGTTGACGCCGAGCACGCGCTGTATGTCGAGCGTCGTCCAGCGGGATTTGTCATGGGCAGATAGTACGACCGCCTCCACTGTTCCCCACACCGAGTGCAGTAATGGAGTGGGAGTGTGATGGTCCGACACTATGCTAGGTGATGGATCAGGGCCTGGGTAGGTCAGCGGCGTGGCCGCCGAAGCTCGTACCTGCCGGGCACTCTGATCCAGTACCTTTGCTGACGCGTAGCCATCTTTAATCGTAAGGTTTTGTCATGACTTATGATCTAATGTGACTTGAGATCCCCGGCCGGCTAGCCTACTTGGCTAGCCGGCTTGGGCACAGCCGCCTCGTTCCTAGCCAGCTTGCTTGGCCAATACGGTCAGGAAGAGGTAGTCGTCTGGCTTCTAGCCGGCAGGGGTTGCCTGGTCGGCAAGAGAGTTGCCCGCCTCGTCTTCCAGCCGGCAGGCGCAACCTAGCCGGCCAGAAGACTTGGGCCTTGGGAAACTGTATTTGGTCATATCCTTTGGGCAGGAAATGAAGGAGAAGGCTTGATGAGCCTACCCCAGGGGTATCCCCCCGATAGTAGTCCCCGAAGCTGGAGAGGCCCACCGTCTGCTGACGGGCAGCCTCACCGGCTTGATATTTTGTCTTGGTATTTCCGCCGCCATCCGCGACAGGGGACGTAGGCTCCAAAACCGGTTGGCTTCGAAGCGACGCCTCGGCTTTGTCGTAGGTCGCTCAGAATGCGCCACGTGCCAGGCCCTGCCTGACGTAATGATGGTGATTACTGGTGACGGGACCGGGCCTGGGCCCTGGGTCCCGCCACGACCCCCCTCGGCCTTCGCGCGAGAGATCCTCTACGGAGTTACTCTGCGATGGTTGGGCTTAGGGAAACGCTACCGTCCGTAATACACGGGGTTAGTGGGGTTTAAATGGGATGCGGGGGGTTCCGAGGAGGCCATTCGCCCACCATTCTCGCCCCGCATCGACGCTCTCTTCCTCCCTGAGCCCAGAGAGAAAGAGCCCGTGCTCTTCGTCTACTCTGCCTTCGTCGCCGCTGAGCCACCAGCCCTTTCGAGCTCCACCCGCCCACAACGATGGCCGGCGGCTCCACCTCGAAGAAGTCCTCGTTGCAGGGAGCCTGCCTGGGCAGCGAGATCTGCGAAGGCCATATCGAGGCGCTCCGCCATCACCGGCTGCTGCCCCCAGCCTCCCAGGTGCTGGTGCGAATCCCAGGCTCCGAGACCGCTCCCACACCTGCCGTGGGGGAGGTAGTTGTCTTCAACGAGCATTTCTACCGGGGCTTTGGGCTCCCGGCGAGCGCCTTCTTCTCTGAGTGGCTCCACTTCTTTGGCCTGCAGCCGCATCACCTGGCGCCGAATGCCATACTGTAGTTGTCGGCCTTCGTGGTCTTGTGCGAGGGTTTCCTGGGGATCGAGCCCCGCGTCGATCTCTGGCGAAGCTTGTTCTTCTTCAAGCAGCAGTCCATCGCGATTGAGAAGGCCGAGCTAGAGAAGCTCGCCGGACCGCGCCCGATGACACCGTGTGGAGCCGCACCGGTGCATCATCGTTCGAAGTCCGGCTTCCCCCAGCTGCCCCTGCAAGAGTCCATCAAGCAGTGGCAGAGGGGCTTCTTCTATGTGAAGAACGCCGACCCTGCCCAGGACGCCCTCAACATGCCCCCGTTCAACATCGATCGACCGACGAAGTTGAACTGGGCTGCAAAGACTCCCAAGCCGATTCCCGAGGTGGCGCAGATCGGTGCCTACCTCGTGATTCTGGAAAAAAGGCGGCCTCCTCGACCGCGACCTGCTCACCACCATGGTGACCCACAGGATCCTGCCGCTGCAGAGGCGGCCACATCTGGTGCGCCAGATGAGCAGCCGACATGACCCCTGCAGGATGTCCACCAAGAGATTCACCCCCAACGCGGTGGCGCGAGGGGTGAACCTGATTTCCACCGCCCGCATGGATGACTGCGGGAACTGGTCGTGGGGGATGACCCCCTTGAACAGGTCTTGTCCGCCTCCGGTTGTAAGTGTTCTTTTTGTTCGTTGCTGCTTGTCTCGCGACTGGCCGTCTCGCTGAGCCGGCTGTCGATTCCTTTTTCGTAGATGTTCGAGAGGCTGCAGGCATCCCTTCGTCCACCCGCTCCCGACGTGGCCACGTTCGACGCCTCGGAGATCGACGACGAGGGCGTGATCTAGTCCCGCACGGACTCCTCCGCAGGCTCAGAGAACGCGCTGGAGTCGGAAGGGACAGAGCCGTCTGGTGAGTATCCGCAGCCCTCTGTCGCAGACTACACGGATGACGACGAGACTTCCTCATTCCTGTATGATGCAGCCTTCGAGGAAGACTATGACGGGGTGGAGGAGGTTACCAGCCCGCCGCTGATGCGCAGTCAGCGTCAAAGAGCCGGGGCAACCGTCGCTGACGAGACGACCGGGAAGAAGGGAAGGGCGCCACAACTTCCAGGCTGGCTCCTAAGCGCCCGGCGCCGGGTCCTCCAGCCAGAGCATGGGCAGGTGGTGCCAAGAAGCGCCGTGGTGCCGGCAGAAGGCAGGTGCCCATGGTCGCAGGGTAAGATTTCCTCCCCCTTTTCTTCATTTGTCTGGTGTAAAGATTTGTTCCTTAAGAACGTAGCCCGGTAGGGAGGTGGAGAAAGTGGAGGAAGACACCGCCTCCGCAGCCAAGCGGGCCGGCTGGGCAGCAGCTGATGCTGCCTAGAGGGAGCTCGAGCATCAGTCCAAGCGCCGGTTGGACACGGCCGCGGGGAAGACGGCCGAGGGCCAGTCTCACCCAAGCCGGGCCGAGAAGCTGGTGGAGAAGCGTACGAAAGCTAGACATGACCCCTCCATGCATGCTCGCGCGGAGGAGCCAGCTAGCGAGGCGGCCCTGAGGCATGCCCCGAGGGCTGAGGGGGCCCAGCCCTCCGAGCCGGACGCTTCTGCACCGGTGGACCTGGAGAAGATCCCTGACTCCCCCAGGGCCGAGGCGACGCCTGACACGCAGGAACTGATCCTGGATGCGCCAGACGCAACCCCTGGTGCGCCAGGGGTGACCATGGATGCGCCGGATGCGAATCATCCACCTCCATTCGAGGAGGCCGCGCCGGCCGGGACATCGGCGTCATTGTCGTCCCCCACCATGGTCCAGCTGCACCGGGAGCTAGTGGCCGGGTCGGGAGCCGACCCATGAAGTCGTGGCGGGCGGCCAATACGGCGCGAGCGCGACTGCCCGCCGACACCGCACTCATCGGTGTCCCGGAGCTAGTGTCGTTGTTTTCCAATAGCCGGTCCAAAGTGGAGCAGTCGACCCGCATGGTGGCGAGAGATTTGGAGCGCCTGGAGGAGCGCACCAGGGTAAGTGCCTCATCTTGGTCTCACATTTTTCCTTTTCTTCCTCTTGCTTCAGTGGGGGCGCGACAGCGCACCCGCTGGGTGTAGCCCCCGAGAATCAGGCCGGTCGATCATCGGCCGGGCCGAATCTCTTTGAGCCTCTCTTATTGTTTTGCTTCTTTAGTGGGGGCTCGCTAGGGCACCCACTGGGTGTAGCCCCCGAGAATCGGGCTGGTTATTACTTATCCAGGCCGAATATTACTCCTGCTTCTTCTTTGCTTTTTGCAGGATATTTACAATGCCCAGGTGCAGGCTTACAACGAGTTGCGGGCTCAGCACCAGGCGGCCGATGGCCAGGTTGTCGGGCTCCAAGCCCGGCTGGGTGAAGTCGCCGTGCAGTGGGTTGCCCTGCAAGACGCTGGCGACCGGCCCTAGGAGCAACTGGCTCTTCTACAGACGGAGAAGAAGGAGCTCGAGGCGGCCAGCCAAGTCGAGCTGGAGCAGCTGCGCGGCACGCTGCAGGGGAAGGACGCCTCCAATTCTGCCGACGTGGAACGCCTCGCGTCGGTTCATCTCGAGGAGATGAAGCTCAAGGACGCCGCCTTGAGGGAGAAGGAGGAGGCCCTTGTCCAGAAGCAGACGCAGCTGGCCAAGGCGCTGTAATCTACGATGGCCCTCAAAGAGGAAGTTGCCCGCCTTACTCAAGCGAGTAAGGTGCGGGAGCTCGAGGTCCTGGAGAGCGCTCATGAGACTGATGGCGCATTCCATCGTGAGTCTTCTTTGTTGTTTTTTCTTGGACTTTCTTTGGCTATCTCACTTCTTACTCGATTTTGCACCCACTTTCCTGTCTCGATCCTCTTCCCTGAGACCCAGGGCACAACCGACACGGCCGTCGAGGTGAGCCGTGAGGAGCGCCGCGCGGCTGGGCGGTAGGTGGATTCTACCTCCGGCTGGAGCGTGGAGGAGATCGGAGTGGGCCTCAGGGCCCGCCTGCGTGCCCTGGGCGAGTCTGTGGCTTGGCTCCAGGTCGAAGGCTCGTCGATGGTGGCGGCCCTATGGCCGGATGGCATGGAGCCGGCGTCGATGAGCCGGCTCGCCCGCTGGCTTGCAGCTTGTGGGGATCGCCTTAACGCCTGGCGCACCTTGACCACGCGTGCTAAAGCCTACATGGCCCTGCGCTTGGCCAAGTCCTGGTATCGAAACCTAGACTTGGGCAAGCTCGTCGCTCAGCGCGAGGCTCGGAGGCGGAGCTGTAGGCCATGGAGGAGGCACTGCGCGTGAGGGCCAGCGACATCACCGAGTACGCCGCTTGGGGCGTGCTTAACTTGGAGCGGGGTGAAGGCGGCAATGTCATCCCTGAAGATCTACACGGCCTTCAGCCCTACGACCCCAATGGTAGCTCCGATGAGACGGCCCACGACGTGGATAATGCTGCCGCCTCCATCGTTGCGGCATATGCCAACTCCGGTGCGGACGGAGCCGGGAGCCCTCGTGGAGAAGACGGCGCAACTGCCTCGGGAGCATCCAGGGATGGTGAAGCCACCACTTCGGGCGCAGCAGCCGGGGCGACCGATGAGGCCGTAGCCCCGTAGCCGGTGTCCTGTTTTCGTTGTCTGCAATTTTCTTGTCAGTCCAACAGTTCCACCCACTGGGGGGTGTAATGAACCTCGGTCGTGGGTCAATGCATTTTGAATGTATGTATTCAGCATTATATACGTATTGCCATGCGTGTTGTTTTATATCTTTATCTTTTGATTCCTGGTTGATTTCTTTTTCTCCAATCCTTGTATTCCCAAGTTTCCACCCAGCCAGCCCGACAGCCGGGAGCCAGTCTGTGACTAGGTCGAGGTTTCTCGCCTTAGAACACAAAACTTAGATTTTTCGAAGCCATCAAGACTTAAAGATTCAGACATATACCAGCAGAGGCTGGCCTGAATGAGATCGTAAAATTGATCATGCCAACCCGAGCCGGCAACCTTTTTGTAGCCGAACTTTGCATGCATCCGGCCTTACCTTGCGTCGCCTCGCTAGCCGGACGGCCAGAGCCGGTATGCAAGCTGATACGAGGTGACCAGGGATCGGTCCGGCGTGCACTATGTGTTCTTCTACAATATAAGGAAGGCGTCCGGGCAGCTGGTGAGCCCCCGAGCTTTTTAGAGCCAGCAAGGGGCTTTGCAGAGTGAGAACTCTAGATATGAATTTAAAAACAAGCATGAGGCATGCTCTTTTCATTGCATTCATTGGGGATCCCTTAAGAGGGAGAAATATGCATATGTGCATGCTCTTTCCGTGTTTGATACTTGCCTTCTAGAAGTAGAACGGGCGAAGGAAAACCGCATTCCATGAACGTTCCATCTCCTGGCTAGAGTCGTCCGTCTTGCGCTTCCTTGGCTTTTGGGCATCGATCAGGTAGTATGCGTTGTTGTGCAATTCCCTACTGATGATGAAGGGTCGCTCCCATGGGGATGAGAGCTTGTGCTGGCCGGCAGTGCGCTGGATTCTTCTGAGGACCAAGTCTCCCTCTCTAAAGGAGAGAGGCTTGATCTTGTTGCTATGGTAGTATCTCAGCTTCTGTTGATAGATGGCCGTCCGGCTCAAGGCCAAGTCCCTTGCTTCTTCAAGTAGATCCACACCAACCTCTCTTGCGTCCTTTGCCTCTGTTTCCGTGTACAGGGTGACCCGAGGCGAGTCGAACTCGATATCCGTAGAAATCATAGCCTCGAACCAATATACAAGGAAGAACGGGGTAAAGTCGGTCGACCGGTTGGGCGTGGTGCGGAGGCTCCATAGTACAGCCGACAGTTCTTCGATCCAGCAGTCGACCGACCTGACAAGTGGTGCCACCAGTCTTGGCTTGATACGGACCAGGATCAGGCCGTTGGCCCTCTCCGCTTGGCCATTTGACTAGGGATGTGCCACTGATGCCAAGTCGAGTCGGATGCCTACCTTGGAGCAGTAGAGCACCAAAGCGCCTTTGGCGATGTTGGTGCCGTTGTCGGTGATGATGCTATGGGGGATGCCATCTCGAACTGAGATGTCCGTGATGAACTTGACAGCCATGGGGCCATCAAGCTTCTTGATAGGTCTGGCCTCGATCCACTTGGTGAATTTGTCAACGGCTACCAAGAGATGGGTCATGCCGCCACGACCAGTCTTGAAGGGCCCCACCATGTCCAGTCCCCAGACGGCGAACGACCATGATAGGGGGATGGTTTTCAGGGCCGAAGGCGGCATGTGGCTCTTTGCGCTAAAGAATTGGCAGCCTTCGCATTTATCGACTAGATCCACGGCCTCCTCGAGGGAAGTAGGCCAGTAGAATCCGTGGCGGAACGCCTTGGCCACCAGGGTTCTAGAGGCGGCATGATTCCCGCACCCCCCCTGGTGAATGTCTCTGAGGATCTCTTGTCGCTTTTCTGATTCGACGCAGCGCTGGAACACGCCAGTCACGCTGCGCCGCACCAGCTCGCGATTGATGATGGCGTAGGTTGCAGAGCAGCGCTGGATCTGCCTTGCCTCCGCCTCGTCTTGAGGAAGCTCGCCGCGAAAGAGGAAGGCTAGGATAGGCTGAGCCCACGACAGAGCCGACACAAGGGCTCGCTCCGCCTCGGCCTGACTGTTATGGGCTTCAGCAGCCCCCGCGCTTGGTGGAGAAGCGGTCGTGGACTCGAGACAAGGTGTCTCTGGTGCTGCTGTGGTAGCTGGCTCGCCGTCTACCTCCATGACGTCCACCCACTGGGTGTCGAGACGACATGATTCGAGGCAGGGCGGAGCTGGAGTTGTTGTCGTAGCTGGTGCCGCTATTGGAGTTGGCATGGCCGGCGTAGCCGGCACAGGAGGTGTAGCCGGCGTAGCTGGTGGAGCCGACGACGCTTGCACCGTAGATTCAGCTGGTGCCGTTATTGGAGTCAGCATGGCCAGCGTAGCTGGCACAAGGGATGTAGCCGGCATAGCTGGTGTAGATGACGGCGCTTGTACCATAGAATCAGCCGGCACGAAGATTGACGCCGACTCTGGAGATGGCCTGATAGACGGCTTATGGAGTTTCTCAAGGGAGACGCCGACTTGGATGGCCTGTCTCATGGAGCCAATTTTGGCCAGTGTATCAGCCACCGTATTCTCTGCTCTGGGAACATGGTGGAACTCGCAGCCCTCGAAGGGGCCGCTGAGCTGCTGGATGAGGAAGCGGTAGCTTGCCATGTTGGCGTCCCTGGCGTCCAATTCACGAGAAACTTGTTGTACCACCAAGTTTGAGTCTCCGGAGCATATGAGCCGCCAGATGCCAATCTCCTTGGCGAGCTGGAGGCCGTGAGCCAGCGCTTCATACTCGGCGACGTTGTTGGAGGCGGCGAAGTGGATCTGGAGAGCATACTTGAGCTGGTATCCTTTCAGAGACGTCAAGACGATGCCGGCTCCTAGACCCGTCCGCATCTTCGAGCCGTCGAAGTGCATCCGCCAATGCGTCGAGTCTGGAGGTGGCGGCTCAAACTGGTTCTCGGCCCAGTCGACTAAGAAGTCGGCCACCACCTGAGATTTGATGGCGGTGCGAGGCTCGTAGCGAATATCATGGTCTGCCATGGAGATGGACCACTTTGCAATCCTGCCCGTTGCATTACGGTTGCCCATGATCTCTGAAAGTGGAGCAGTGCTCACCACAGTGATAGCATGCTCTTGGAAGTATTGCTTCAACTTCTTTGCAGCAAGGTAAACACCATAACACATTTTTTGGTAGTGGGGATAGTTCTTCTTGGAGGCGGACAAGACCTCATTGAGGTTGTAGATAGGGCGTTGCACTAACAGTACCTTTCCCTCCTCCTTGCGTTGAACTACCAACACTACACTAACCACGCGAGTGGTCACGACAATGTATATGAGTATGGGTTCCCTTTCAGCCGGCACTGCCAAGATTGGCAGGCTCGTGATGACCCGCTTGAGGTCGCGGAAGGCTTCGTCTGCCTGGTCATTCCACTCGAATTTCGTCGTCTTCTTCATAAGCTGGTAGATTGGAAGTGTTGGGTAACGTAGCATAAATGCAAAAAATTTCCTACGCATATTCAGATCTACCTATGGAGAGACCAGCAGCGAGAGAGGGGTGAGTGCATCTTCATACCTTTGAAGATCGCTAAGTGGATGCGTTACTAGAACGCGGTTGATGGAGTCGTACTCGGGGAGATTCAGATCGCGGTGTGATTCCGATCTAGTGTCGAACTACGACACCTCCGCGTTCAACACACGTGCAGCCCGATGACGTCTCCTGCACGCTGATCCAGCAAGGAGGAGGGAGAGGTTGGGGAAGAACTCCAACAACACGATGGCATGGTGTCGATGGAGAGACGAGGTCTCCTGGCAGGGCTTCACCAAGCACCGGCAGAGAGGAGCAGAAAGAAGGGCAGGGCTGCGCCGAGGGAGAGGCCAAAGTCTGTTCTCGAATGGCCAAAAGTGCCCACTATATATAGGGGGAGGGAGGGGCTGCGCCCCCTTGAGGGTTTCCCTCTCCTGGGGGGCGGCAGCCCTAGATGGGTCTGGTACGGCGGCCAAGGGGGGAGACACCTCTCTCGTGGGCCTTAGGCCCACCTACGCAAGGGTTTCCCCCTCTCCCCTCTTCCTTCGCCATGCGCTGAGTGGGGGGGCGCACAAGCCCACCTAGGGGCTGGTTCCCTCCCCCACTTAGCCCATCTAGCCTCCCGGGGTCATTGCCCCCCATCGGTGGACCCCCGGGGCCACCTCCGGTGGTCCCGGCGGTCCCGGTACGTTACCGGTGATGACCGAAACACTTCCGGTGTCCGAAACCATCTATCCTATATATCAAACTTTACCTCCGGACCATTCCAGAGCTCCTCGTGACGTCTGGGATCTCATCCGGGAGTCCAAACAACTTGCGATAACCTCGTATAACAATTCCCTATAACCCCAGCGTCATCGAACCTTAAGTGTGTAGACCCTACGGGTTCGGGAGACAGGCAGACATGACCGAGACACCTCTCCAGCCAATAACCATCAGCGGGGTCTGGATACCCATGGTGGCTCCCACTTGCTCCACGATGATCTCATCAGATGAACCACGATGTGAAGGATTCAATCAATCCCGTATACAATTCCCTTTGTCTGTCGGTATAGAACTTGCGCGAGATTCGATCGTCGGTATACCTATACCTTGTTCAATCTCGCTACCGGTAAGTCTCTTTACTCGTTCCGTAGCACGTCATCATGTGACTAACTCCTTAGTCACATTGAGCTCATGAGGATGTTCTACCGAGTGGGCCCAGAGATCCTCTCCGTCACACGGAGTGACAAATCCCGATCTCGATTCGTACCAACCCAACAGACACTTTTAGAGGTACCCGTAGTGCACCTTTTGTAGTCACCCAGTTACGTTGGGATGTTTGATACACCCAAAGCACTCCTACGGTATCCGGAAGTTGCACAATCTCACGGTCGAAGGAAAAGACACTTGACATTAGAAAAGCTTTAGCATACAAACAATACAATCTAGTGCTATGCTTAGGATTGGGTCTTGTCCATCACATCATTCTCCCAATGATGTGATCCCGTTATCAATGACATCTAATGCCCATGATCAGGAAACCATGATCATCTATTGATTAACAAGCTAGCCAACTAGAGGCTTGCTAGGGACACATTGTGAACTATTTATTCACACATGTATTACTGTTTCTTGTTAATACAATTATAGCATGAACAATAGACGATTATCATGAACAAGGAAATATGATAATAACCATTTTATTATTGCCTATAGGGCATATTTCCAACAGTCTCCCACTTGCACTAGAGTGAATAATCTAGTTACATTGTGATGTATCGAACACCCATAGCATTATGGTGTTGATCATGTTTTGCTCGTGGAAGAGGTTTAGTCAACGGGTCTGCAATATTCAGATTCGTGTGTACTTCACAAATATCTATTACTCCACTCTGGACATGGTCCTGGATGGAGTTGTAGCGGCGCTTGATGTGCTTCATCTTCCGGTGAAACCTGGGCTCCTTGGCTATGGCAATGGCCCCAGTGTTATCACAGAAGAGTGTCATTGGACCCGACGCGCTTGGAACCACTCCAAGGTCGGTGATGAGCTCCTTCATACAAATTCCTTCATGAGTCGCTTCTGAAGCAGCTATGTACTCAGCTTCACATGTAGATGCTGCCACGACTTCTTGCTTGTTGCTGCACCAGCTCACTGCCCCACCATTCAAAACATATACGTATCCGGTCCGTGACTTAGAGTCATCCGGATCTGTGTCGAAGCTAGCGCCGACATAACCCTTTACGACAAGCTCTTCTTCACCTCCATAAACGAGAAACATTTCCTTAGTCCTTTTCAGGTACTTAAGGATATTCTTGACCACTGTCCAGTGTTCCATACAGGGATCACTTTGGTACCTCCCTACCAAACTTATGGCAAGGTTTATATCAGGTCTGGTACACAGCATGGCATACATAAGAGAGTCGACGGCTGAAGCGTAGGGGACAGAACTCATCTTCTCTCTATCTGCTGTCGTGGTCCGCGACTGAGTCTTACTCAATCTCATACCTTGCAAATCTGGCAAGAACACTTTCTTTGAGTTCTCCATAGTAAACTTATTCAATATCTTGTCAAGGTATGTGCTTTGTGAAAGACCTATGAGGCGTCTCGATCTATCTCTACAGATCTTGATGCCTAATATGTATGGAGCTTCTCCAAGGTCCTTCATTGAAAAACTCTTGTTCAAATAGGCCTTTATGCTCTCCAACATTCATGTATTGTTCCCCATCAATAATATGTCATCCACATAAAGTATAAGAAAATCTATAGAGCTCCCACTCACTTTCTTGTATAGACAAGCTTCTCCGTAAACTTGTATGAATCCAAACGCTTTAATCACCTCATTAAAGTGAATGTTCCAACTCCGAGATGCTTGCACCAGCCCATAGATGGAGCGTTGGAGCTTGCGCACTATGTTAGCACCCTTAGGGTCGACAAAACCTTCTGGTTGCATCATATACAACTCCTCCTTCAGGTTCCCGTTAAGGAATGCTGTTTTGACGTCCATTTGCCAAATTTCATAATCATAAAAGGCGGCAATTGCTAACATGATTCGGGCTGATTTCAGCTTCGCTACGGGAGAGAAAGTCTCTTCATAGTCAACTCCTTGAATTTGTCGAAAACCCTTTGCGACAAGTAGAGCTTTATAAACGGTTACATTACCGTTTGCATCAGTCTTCTTCTTGAAAATCCATTTATTTTCTATGGCTCGCCGGTCATCGGGCAAGTTCACCAAAGTCCATACTTTATTCTCATACATGGATCCTATCTTGGATTTCAGAGCTTGAAGCCATTTGTTGGAATCCGGGCCCGCCATCGCTTCTTCGTAGTTCGAAGGTTCACCATTGTCGAACAACATGATTTCCATCACAGGGTTGTCGTACCACTCTGGTGCGGAGCGTGCCCTCGTGGACCTTCGCGGTTCAGTAGTAACTTGATCCGAAGCTTCATGATCATTACCATTAACCTTCCTCTTCAGTTAGTGTAGGCGCCACAGAAACAACTTCCCGCGTTGTGTTACTATCCTGTTCGACAGGGGGTTTAATTACCTCATCAAGTTCTATCTTCCTCCCACTTACTTCTTTCGAGAGAAACTCTTTCTCTAGATTGGGTCCGTTCTTGGCAACAAAGGTTTTACCTTCGGATCTAAGATAGAAGGTATACCCAATAGTTTCCTTAGGGTATCGTACGAATACGCATTTCTCTGCTTTGGGTTCGAGCTTTTCTGGTTGAAGTTTCTTCACATAAGCATCGCAGCCCCAAATTATAAGAAACGACAACTTAGGTTTCTTGCCAAACCATAGTTCATACGGTGTCGTCTCAACGGATTTAGACGGAGCACTATTTAAAGTGAATGCTGCAGTTTCCAATGCGTATCCCCAAAATGATAGCGGTAAGTTGGTAAGAGACATCATCGATCGTACCATATCTAATAAAGTGCGATTATGACGTTCAGACACTCCATTGCGTTGCGGTGTGCCAGGCGGCGTCAGTTGTGAAACGATTCCACACTTCCTAAGGTGTGTGCCAAACTCGTGACTCAAATATTCTCCTCCACGATCAGATCGTAGACACTTAATTTTTCTGTCACATTGATTCTCGACCTCACTCTGAAATTCCTTGAACTTTTCAAATGTCTCAGATTTGTGCTTCATCAAGTAGATATACCCATACCTACTCAAATCATCAGTGAGAGTGAGAACATAACGATAGCCACCGAGAGCTTCAACATTCATTGGACCACACACATCAGTATGTATTATTTCCAATAAGTCGGTTGCTCTCTCCATTATTCCTGAGAATGGAGTCTTAGTCATCTTGCCCATGAGGCACGGTTCGCATGTGTCAAATGATTCAAAATCAAGAGACTCTAATAGTCCATCAGTATGGAGCTTCTTCATGCGCTTAACGCCGATATGACCAAGGCGGCAGTGCCACAAGTATGTGGGACTATCATTATCAACTTTACATCTTTTGGTACTCACACTATGAATATGCGTAAGATCACGATCGAGATTCATCAAGAATAAACCATTCACAAGCGGAGCATGACCATAAAACATATCACTCATATAAATAGAACAACCATTATTCTCTGACTTAAATGAGTAGTCGTCTCGCATTAAGCAAGACCTTGATACAATGTTCATGCTTAGAGCTGGTACAAAATAACAATTATTAAGGTTTAAAACTAATCCCGACGGTAGATGTAGAGGTAACGTGCCGACGGCGATCACATCGACCTTGGATCCATTCCGGACGCGCATCATCATCTCGTCCTTTGCCAATCTCCACTTATTCCGCAGTTCCTGCTTTGAGTTGCAAATGTGAGCAACAGCACCGGTATCAAATACCCAGGAGCTACTATGAGCGCTGGTAAGGTACACATCAATAACATGTATATCACATATACCTTTAACGTTGCCGGCCTTCTTGTCCGCTAAGTATTTGGGGCAGTTCCGCTTCCAGTGACCCTTTCCCTTGCAATAGAAGCACTCGGTCTCATGCTTGGGTCCATTCTTTTTCTTCTTCCCGACATCTGGCTTACCAGGCGCGGCAACAACTTTGCCATCTTTTTTGAAGTTCTTCTTACCCTTGCCCTTCTTGAAACTAGTGGTCTTGTTGACCATCAACACTTGATGCTCTTTCTTGATTTCTACTTCTGCAGACTTGAGCATCGAGTACAACTCGGGAATGGTTTTCTCCATACCTTGCATGTTGTAGTTAAGCACAAAAACTTTGTAGCTTGGTGTGAGAGACTGGATGATTCTTACAATTATAGCATCATCCGGAAGTTCGACTCCAAGTGAAGTCAGACAACCGTGTAACCCAGACATTTTGAGTATGTGCTCACTGACAAAACTGTTCTCCTCCATCTTACAACTAAAGAACTTGTCGGAGACTTCATATCTCTCGACACGGGCATGATCTTGAAAAACTAGCTTCAGCTCTTGGAACATCTCATATGCACCGTGTTGCTCAAAACGCCTTTGGAGCCCCGTTTCTAAACTGTATAACATGCCACACCTAACCAGAGAGTAGTCATCACTCCGTGTTTGCCAGACGTTCAGAATGTACTGGGCTGTTGCGGGAGCGGGAGGGTCACCTAGCGGTGCATCAAGGACATAAGCCCTTTTAGCTGCTTCAAGGATGAGCTTCAAGTTGCGAACCCAGTCCGCATAGTTGCTACCATCATCTTTCCGCTTGTTTTTCTCTAGGAATGCGTTAAAATTGAGGTTGACGTTGGCCATCTACAATATTTATAAAGACAACATTTAGACTAAGTCATGACAATTAAGTTCATTTAATCAAATTAAGTATGAACTCCCACTTAAATGAACATCCCTCTAGTCATCTAAGTGATACATGATCCATGTTGACTAACCCGTGTCCGATCATCATGTGAGACGGACTAGTCACCATGGTGAGCAACTTCATGCTGATCGTATTTAACCATACGACTCATGTTCGACCTTTTGGTCTCCTGTATTCGAGGTCATGTATGTACATGCTAAGCTCGTCGAGTGAACCTAGGTGTTTCGCGTGTGTAAATCTGGCTTACACCCGTTGTATGCGAACGTTAGAATCTATCACACCCGATCATCACGTGGTGCTTCGAGACAACAATCCTTTGCAACGGTGCACACTTAGGGGAATACGTTCTCGAAATTTTAAGATGGATCATCTTATTATGCTACCGTCGTTCTAAGCAATAAGATGAAAAACATGATAAACATCACAATGCAATCATATAGTGACATGATATGGCCATTATCATCTTTGCTCTTTCGATCTCCATCTTCAGGCATCGCATGATCATCATCGTCATCGGCATGAGACCATGATCTCCATCATCATGATCTCCATCATCGTGTCTCTGTGAAGTCGTCACGCCAACTACTACTATCACTACTACTATAGCTAACCGTTAGTAATGAAGTAAAAGTAGTAAGCACATGGCGTTGCATCTCATACAATAAATTAAGACAACTCCTATGGCTCCTGCCGGTTGTCATACTCATCGACATGCAAGTCGTGAAACCTATTACAATAACATGATCATCTCATACATCATACGTGCAACATCACAACTTTGGCCATATCACATCACATGTCAAATCCTGCAAAAACAAGTTAGACGTCCTCTAATTGTTGTTGCAAGTTTTACGTGGCTGATTTGGGTTTCTAGCAAGAACGCCTTATTATCTACGTGAAAGCCACAACGATGATATGCCAAAGCTATTTACCCTTCATAAGGACCCTTTTCATCAAATCCAATCTGAATAGAGTAGGAGAGACAGACACCTGCTAGCCCCCTTTATGCACGGTGTGCATGTCTGTCGGTGGAACCAGTCTCACGTAAGCGTACGTGTAAAGTCGGTCCGGGCCGCTTCATCCCACAATACCTCCGGAAAAGTATAAGACTAGTAGCGGCAAGCAATTTACAAATCATCGCCCACAACCTTTTGTGTTCTACTCGTGCATAGAATCTACGCATAGAAAACCTGGCTCGGATGCCACTGTTGGGTAATGTAGCATAAATTCAAAAAATTTCCTTCGCATAATCAGATCTTCCTATGGAGAGACCAGCAATGAGAGAGGGGTGAGTGCATCTTCATACCTTTGAAGATCGCTAAGCGGAGGCGTTACTAGAACGCGGTTGATGGAGTCGTACTCGCGGCGATTCATATCGCGGTGTGATTCCGATCTAGTGCCGAACTACGGCACCTCCGCGTTCAACACACGTACAGCCCGGTGACGTCTCCCGCACCTTGATCTAGCAAGGAGGAGGGAGAGGTTGCGGAAGAACTCCAGCAGCACGACGGCGTGGTGTCTATGGAGAGACGAGGTCTCCCGGCAGGGCTTCGCCAAGCACCGGCAGAGAGGAGGAGAAAGAAGGGAGGGCTGCGTCGAGGGAGAGGCCAAAGTCTGTTCTCCAATGGCCAAAAGTGCCCACTATATATAGGGGGAGGGAGGGGCTACGCCCCCTTGAGGGTTACCCTCTCCTTGGGTGGCGGCAGCCCTAGATGGGGCTGGTGCGGCGGCCAAGGGGGGAGGAGTGGTGGCGGACCCCTCTGGTGGGCCTTAGGCCCACCTGCGCTAGGGTTCCCCCCCACTCTCCCCTCTTTCTGTGCCATGGGCTGAGTGGGGGGCGCACCATCCCACCTAGGGGCTGGTTCCCTCCCCCCACTTGGCCCATCTAGCCTCCCGGGGTTGTTGCCCCCCTTCGGTGAATCCCCGGGGCCACCTCCGGTGGTCCCGGTGGTCCCGGTACGTTACCGGTGATGCCCGAAACACTTCCGGTGTCCGAAACCATCCGTCCTATATATCAATATTTACCTCCGGACCATTCCAGAGCTCCTCGTGACGTCCGGGATCTCATAGGGACTCCGAACAACTTTCAAAAACCTCGTATAACAATTCCCTATAACCCCAGCGTCATCGAACCTTAAGTGTGTATACCCTACGGGTTCGGGAGACAGGCAGACATGACCGAGACACCTCTCCAGCCAATAACCATCAGCGGGGTCTGGATACCCATGGTGGCTCCCACTTGCTCCACGATGATCTCATCAGATGAACCACGATGTGAAGGATTCAATCAATCCCGTATACAATTCCCTTTGTCTGTCGGTATAGAACTTGCGCGAGATTCGATCGTCGGTATACCTATACCTTGTTCAATCTCGCTACCGGTAAGTCTCTTTACTCGTTCCGTAGCACGTCATCATGTGACTAACTCCTTAGTCACATTGAGCTCATGATGATGTTCTACCGAGTGGGCCTAGAGATCCTCTCCGTCACACGGAGTGACAAATCCCGATCTCGATTCGTACCAACCCAACAGACACTTTTAGAGGTACCCGTAGTGCACCTTTTGTAGTCACCCAGTTATGTTGGGATGTTTGATACACCCAAAGCACTCCTACGGTATCCGGAAGTTGCACAATCTCACGGTCGAAGGAAAAGACACTTGACATTAGAAAAGCTTTAGCATACAAACAATACAATCTAGTGCTATGCTTAGGATTGGGTCTTGTCCATCACATCATTCTCCCAATGATGTGATCCCGTTATCAATGACATCTAATGCCCATGATCAGGAAACCATGATCATCTATTGATTAACAAGCTAGCCAACTAGAGGCTTGCTAGGGACACATTGTGAACTATTTATTCACACATGTATTACTGTTTCTTGTTAATACAATTATAGCATGAACAATAGACGATTATTATGAACAAGGAAATATGATAATAACCATTTTATTATTGCCTATAGGGCATATTTCCAATAGGACGGGCCTTCTCGCCGAGCCGGTTGACAAACCGGCTAAGGGACGCCAGGCAGCCGGCGAACTTCTGGACGTCTAGGATCCGAGCCGGCCGCACCATCCGCTCGATGGTGCCTATCTTCTCAGGGTTCACCTCGATGCCACGAGCGGACACGAAGAACCCCAAGAATTTTCCGCCTGGAACCCCAAAGACGCACTTCTCCGGGTTGAGCCGAATCTTGTACTCACATAGGTTGGCGAACGTCTCCCGTAGGTCATCGAGGAGGCTGAAGCGCTGCTTCCTCTTGACGACGATGTCATCCACATAGACGCGGATGTTTTTGCCGATCTGTGGAAGTAGGCACTGCTGCATGCAGCGTTGGAACGTCGCACCAGCGTTCTTCAGACCGAACGTCATGGTGGTGTAGTAGTAGGCCCTGAAGGGTGTGATGAAGGAGGTCTTCAGGCAATCAGTTGGATCCAGCTTGATTTGATGGTAGCCTGAATAAGCGTCCAGAAACGACAGCAGTTCGCAGCCTGCAGTGGAGGTCGGTCACTTGATCTATCCTAGGAAACGCGAAAGGTTCTTTCGGACTCGCCTTATTTAGGCTAGTGTAGTCGATACACATTCTCCAGGTGTTATTCTTCTTTAGCACCAGGACTGGATTAGCTAACCAGTCCGGGTGGAAAACCTCCATGATGAAGCCGACTGCAAGGAGCCGGGTAATCTCTTCTCCAATTGTCCGTCGCTTCCCCTCGGTGAAGCGGCGCAACGGTTGTTTCACCGGCTTTGCATCCGGTTGCACGTGAAGTTTGTGCTCGGCGTACTTCCTCGGAACACCCGGCATGTCTTTGGGAGACCATGCAAAGTTGTCTCGATTCTCACGGAGGAAGTCGACGAGCTCGCCTTCCTATTTGGGGCTGAGGCCTGCCCCGATGGTGACGCATTGCTTGGGGTTGGCAGGGTCGAGTGTGACTTGCTTGGTCTCTTTGGCCGGCTTGAAGGAGCCCTTTCCGGCCGACTGGGATGGAGGAGAAGGAATCGCCGGCTGCTTGGTAGCCTGGGCCACGAGCCGGTCAATCTGCCGCTTCTCCTCAGCGATCACCAGGGCGTCGACGAGGCGGCTGTTATCTTGGTCGCACTCGAGCGAGTTCTTGTAGTCGCCAGCAATGGTGATGATGCCCTTTGGACCCGGCATCTTAATCTTCAGGTAGGCGTAGTGCAGTATAGCCATGAACTTGGCCAGAGCCGGTCTGCCCAGCAGCGCATGATACGGGCTGCTGAGGTCCACTACCTCGAACCATATGGACTCTCGGCGGAAGTGAGCCTTGTCGCCGAAGAGGACGTCCAGCTGGATTTTGCCGACAGGCGAGCAGGACTGCCGAGGCACGATGCCATGGAAGACAGTGCTGGTCGGCACGACGTCTATGTCCTTGAGCCCGAGCTTGAGTAGAGTGTCGAGGTAGAGGATGTTGATGCTGTTGCCGCCGTCGACCAGCACCCGGGAGAACCGGCAGGTGAGCCTCTTGGAGGCAAAGGTGGGGTCGAGGACGAGCGGGTATGAGCCCGGGTTGGGCATCACCGCAGGATGGTCTACCCGACTCCATGTGATTGGCCGGTCTGACCAATGCATGTACTGGGGAACCGGGGGAACCGTGGCATTCACCTCCCGCCATTTCTGGCGCAGGCTATGCTTGTCGTCGCCTTCACTGGCGAAGATGACGAACGCTCCGTCTTGATGGGGGTAATCATCGTCGAGGTGGCCGTCGTCGCGAGGCAGCGGTGGTGGAGCCGGAGCAGGACCAGGAGCTCATGCATGAGGCGCAGCCTGTGCACCTGGGGGAGCCGGCAGGCCATCCCCTTGCGACAGCCGGCGTGCGAAGCTGCACTGTCGAAGGGTGTGGTTGGATGGCTGCGCCCCAGAATGTATCTTTCAGGGGGCGTCAAGCAGTTGCTCGAAGGATTGCTTGGGCAGCCAGTTGGCATTGTTCCTGTTGGAACGCTTCCGCAGAGGGCCGACTTCAGGAGCCGACGTCTCGCCCTCCATGTTGGCTACCAACTTGTTGTTGGAGCGCGAATCCATCTGATCCACCTTGCGCTTGTTGTTGTTCTGGCTGCCTCGACCATTTCCAGCCGACTTGGGAGTAGCCGGCATGGGGACAGCCTTTTCCGAGGGGGTCACCTTGACGCGCATCGCCGAGTCGGCCGTGGTGTACTTGTCCGCCTTGGCCATGAGCACCGCCAGAGAGGTGGGCTCAGAGAACATGAGATTGTGCTTGCGGAGGATGTCGTCTCGGCAACCGTCGATGAAGTAATGGATGGCTTGTACCTCATGCACCCCCTCACAGGAGTTGCGGAGCTCCGTCAACCGGGTGACGTAGTCGCGAAGGGGTTCGTCGGGCCTCTGGACGCACATGGCCAGCTCGCGAGGCCGGCCAGGGCGCTTGTAGGTGCCAGTGCAGTTGCCGACGAATGCCTCCTCAAAGTCCACCCAGGAGTTGACGCTGCCGGTCGGAAGGCTGTTAAGCCAAGTCTGAGCCGAGCCGGCCAACATGAGTGGCACGTAGCAGACCGCTACTCGCTTGTTGCCCCTGGCAATACCGACGGCTGTGGTGTAGTCGATGAGCCAGTCCTCTGGCTTGGCGGTGCCATTGTACTTGGGCGTGTCCCGAGGCAAGGTGAAGCGTCGGGGGAATGGCTCCCCTCGAATCCGGGGGCCGAAGCAGGTCGGACTGATGGGACCATCCTCCTCCAGGATGGCTGACTGGGCCAGGGAGATGAGACGCCTGCGGGCTGCTACTGCAACAAAAAACCTTCCAATGGCGCCAAAAACAAGCGTACTGACGGGAGACTATTCTTTTCTTGATACTCCTCAACAACGGCACCAGGAATCTTTCTCCTATGGCTACGCCTTGAGGTACTTCCTTGGCAAATATGCAAAGGATTCCGCCGTGGCCTTGGAGCCTTGCGTTGGTGTTCCCTCGAAGCGGAAAGGGTGATGTAGCACAGCGGCGGTAAGTATTTCCCTCAGTTTTGAGAACCAAGGTATCGATCCAGTGAAGGATTGTCACAAGTACCTTTACAAACACAAAGAGCTTGCACCCAACGCTATGAAGGGTTTTCCAATCCCTTATAGATTGTTTGCCAAGTGAGAATTGAAAGCAAAAAGAAACAAAGCAAAGTAAAAGCAAAAGTGGAAACGATAGGTATGAATAGACCCGGGGGTCGTAGTGTTCACTAGTGGCTTCTCTCATGAAAGCAAGTAGACGGTGGGTGAACAAATTAGTGTCGAACGATTGATAGAACCGCGCAAAGTCGTGACGTCCAAAACAAGTAGACCGATACTTTCTGCATCTACTACTATTACTCCACACGTTGACCGCTATCCAGCATGCATCTAGTGTATTAAGTTCATGAGAACAGAGTAACGCCTTAAGCAAGATCACATGATGTAGATGGACAATCTCATATCTACGATAAAAGCCCATCTTGCTACCCTTGATGGCAACAACATGATGCGTGCCTTGCTGCCCCTTCTGTCACTAGGAAAGATCACCACACGGTATGAACCCAAAACCAAGCACTTCTCCCATTGCAAGAATCATAGATCTAGTTGGCCGAACAAAACCCAACACTCGGAGAGACTTACAAGGATATCAAATCATGCATATAAGAAATCAGCAAAGACTCAAATATATATCATAGATAATCCGATCACAAGTCCACAATTCTTGGGATCTCGACAAACACACCGCCAAAGAGGATTACATCGGATAGATTTCAATGAAGATCATGGAGAACTTTGTATTGAAGATCCAAGAGAGAGAAGAAGCCATCTAGCTACTAACTACGGACCCATAGGTCTGAAGTGAACTACTCACAAGTCATTGGAGGGGTGATGATGTTGATGTAGAAGCCCTCCAATTCCAAAGTCCCCTCCGACAGGGCACCGGGAAGGGTCTCCAGATGAGATCTCGTGGAAACGAAAGCTTGTGGCGGCGGAGAAGTGTTTTCGTGGATTCCCCTATTTTTTCTGTATTTTAGGGAATATATAGGCGAAGGAGCTAGGTCAGGGGGCGCCAGGGAGGCCACAAGCCTGGTAGCCGCCACCCCCCGTGGTGGTGGCTATAGGACTTGTGGGCCCCCTTTGGCTCTCCTGCCTTGGCCCTCAAGTCCCCTGATCTTCTTCTGTTCTGGAAAAATTTATTTTGGGGATTTTATTCCCTTTGGACTCCGTAACAATATCAGATCTGAAAAGTGTCAAAAACATAGAAAAAACAGGAACTGGCACTTGGCACTGAATTAATAAGTTAGTCCCACAAAAGATATAAAAGGTACATAAAACATACAAAGATGACAAGATAACAGCATGAAACCATAAAAAATTACAGATATGTTTGAGACGTATCAATCATCCCCAAGCTTAACTCCTGCTAGTCCTCGAGTAGGGAAGTGATAAAGAATGAATTTTTGATGCTTTCATGCTACCTAGCATAGATGTCCTTTGTAATTCCTCTTATGTGACGTGAATATTCAGATCCATTAGATTCAAGACAATAGTTTGCTATTGACGTGGAAACAATAATACTTCAAGCAAACTTGCAAGGTAATCATGAACTTTCAAAATAACAAGGCCAAAAGAAAGTTATCCCTACAAAAGCATATAGTCTCGCTATGCTCTATCATCATTGCACAACGAATTTAAATCATGCACAACCCCGGTATTGGCCAAGTAATTGTTTTCACACCTTTACTTTCTCAAACCTTTTCAACTCTCACGCAATACATGAGCGTGAGCCATGGTTTTAGCAATATATGTGGTGTGGAGTGTGGTGGAGGTTGCAAGACAAACAAGGAGAAGATGGTCACATTAACTAGGCATATCAATGAGCTGTGGAGATGCTCATCAATAGATATCAATGTGAATGAGTAGGGATTGTCATACAAATGATGCACTAGAGCTAAGAGTATGTGAAAGCTCTTAAAGAAAACTAGTAGGTGTGCATCCAACTTGCTTGCTCATGAAGACCAAAGGCAAATTTGAGGAAGCCTATCATTGGAATGTACAAGCCAAGTTATAAAATGAAAATTTCCCACTAGCTATATGGTGGTGACAAAACGAGAGACTCTCAATCATGAAGATCATGGTGCTTAATAAGCACAAGTGTGGAAGGATAGTAGCATTGTCCCTTCTCTCTTTTTCTCTCATTTGTTTTAGTGGGCTCTTTGGCCTGTCTTTTTTTTTGTTATTTTGGTGGGCATCTTTGGCCTATTTTTGTATACGGACTTCGCTGGCCTCTTTTATTTCCTCACATGGGACATTGCTCCATCAATGATGATCATCACACTTACAACTCAAAACTTAGAACAATGATGAAACTATATGGAATGACTTCGGTAGTGTACCGTGACAATGATCTAGCATGGCATAGACATTAATGGAAACATCATGCTAGCTATCTTGCGATCATGCAATGGCAATGTAGACGTGGTGGCACATGTCATGGTGGTAGTTGCATGGCAGTATATCTCGGAATGACTTTGAAAAAGCCATAGTAGGTAGGTATGGTGGCTGTTTTGTGCACTGGCGAAAGTTGCACGACACTAAGAAGATAGTGATGGTGGAAGGTGAAAGTGCATCTAAACCATGGACTCAACATTAATCAAGAAGAACTCATATACTTGTTGCAAAAGTTTTAGTAGTAATCAAAACAAAGCATTCAACGCATACTCCTAGGGGAAGGGTTCGTAGGTATAAACCATCGCGCGATCCCGACCGCCACACAAAGGATGATAATCAATAGACTAATCATGTTTAGACTGCATCACATAGCGGTTCACCATACGTGCATGATACGGGAATCACTAACTTCAACACAAGTATTTCTAGATCCACAACACCTTACTAGCATAACTTCAATATTACCACAACTCAAAACTAATTGAGATGAATCAAACTTCTCTAACTATTCAATGCACATGAAGGTGGAAGTTTTCATATCCCTTTGGATAACTACCCCTTTTGAGACTACTTTAAAAGCATAGATCAATTACCAAGCCACGCACCGCCGTGCTCTAAAAGATATAAGTGAAGCACATAGAGCAAAATCAACTAGCTCAAAAGATATAAGCGAAGCACATGTGAGCTGAATTGTCTACCAGAGGATATAAGTGAAGCTCGACAAATTCACGGTGAGTGGATGTCTCTCTCTCTAGGTGTGCAGCAAGGATGATTGTGACACAACAAAAATAAAAGACTCCTACGATACAAGACGCTCCAAGCAAAACACATAACATGTGGTGAATAAAAATATAGCCCTAAATAACGTTACCCATGGATTGAAGATGAAAGAGGGGATGCCTTCCCAGGGCATCCCCAAGCTTAGGCTTTTACGGAATCCTTGAATCATATTGGGGTGACTTGGGCATCCCCAAGCTTGAGCTCTTGCCACTCTTTATCTTTTAGTCCATAAGAACTTCACCCAAAACTTGAAAACTTCACAACACGAAACATAAACAGAAACTCGTGATAACATTAGTATAAGAAAGCAAACCACCACTTCCTTAGGTACTATAGAAAACTTAAATTCTACTTATGTTGATGTTGGGTTACTGTATTTTCAATCTTCCATGGATAATACCCCCCGATACTATCCATAGTTTCATCAAAATAAGCAACCAACTCAACAAAAACAGAATCTATTTACAGCAGACCAGTCTGTAGCAATCTGTATACTTCGTATACTTATGGTACATCAAAAATTCTGAAAAATTACGACAGTGTCAGGAATTTGCGTAGCAATCAGCATAAAGAAGAATCAACTCAAGAGCTCTTACAGAAAAAGAACGAAAATTCTTTCCGTGAGCAGAAAGTTTCTGTCTTTTCCAGCATGACCAAACGATCATCCCCAAGACTAATCATAACGGTTTTGCTTGGCACAAACGCAAAACGAAACACAAAAAACACAATCATAATAGAATTATGAAAGTGTGGAAAACACAAAATAGAAAGAAAAAGGATAGATTCGTTGGGTTGCCTCCCAACAAGCGCTATTGTTTAACGCCCTTAGCTAGGCATTCAATGATGCTCTCACAAAAGACAAGAATTGAAGCACAACGAGAGCATCCTAAAGCATGTGAAAATTACATCTAAGTCTAACATACTACCTATGCATAGGAATTTTATAGGAAAACAAATTGTCAAGACAACCAATAGCTACCATATGCAAGGAAGAAGAAAGAGACAAGAGCAACCTCAACATCACGAGAGGTGATTTGGTAACATGAAAGTTTCTACCAAAATATTTTCCTCTCTCATAGCAATTACATGTGGGATCATATTCACATTCAACAATATAGCTATCCCATAGGATATTCTTTTCATGATCCACATGCATGCAAAGTTGACGCTCTTCAGAAATAGTGGGATTATTATCAAATAAAGTCATGACTTCTCCAATCCCACTTTCAGTATTGTTGCAAATATAATATTCATCATGAGGTTTGAACAAATTTTCAGGATCATAAGAAAGATCATCACCCCAATCATGATTATTGCAACAAGTAGTGGACAAAGCAAAACTAGCATCCCCAAGCTTAGGGTTTTGCATAATTTTAGCATGATTATCACTAATAGAATTTATAGTGAAACCATTGCAATAATGCTTTTCATCCAAGGAGACCTCATGAATCACTTCATAAATTTCTTCCTCACAATTTTGAGATTCATGCATCTCAAGAAAAACTCCATAAAGATAGTCAAGTGCCCCCAACTTACTAGCAATTGGATCAACATAATTGGATATCTTAAAGAGATTAGCAAGTGGATGAGGATCCATATCACTATATTTTCAGCAAGCGAAGACGCAAGCATCTTGAAGGCACATGGCACACAAGCGAACAAAAAGCAAGCGAGGAAAAAGGGCGAACAAAAAGGCGAACAAAAAGGCAAACAAAAAAGGAAAATGTGAAGTGGGGAAGAGAAAAACGAGACGCAACTGGCAAAAAAAGGTAAATGCAAGAGATGAGTTTGTGACACCTACTTGGATAGATCTTGACTTGATCTCTCCTTCCCCAGCAACGGCGCCAGAAATACTTCTGCTACTGCAACAAAAGACCTTCCAACAGCGCCAGAAACAAGCGTGCTGACGGGAGACTATTCTTGTCTTGATACTCCTCAGCAACGGCACCAGGAATCTTTATGCTACGGCTACGCCTTTAGGGACTTCCTTGGCAAATATGCAAAGGATTATGCCGTGGCCTTGGAGCCTTGTGTTGGTGTTCCCTCGAAGCGGAAAGGGTGATGTAGCACAGCGGTGATAAGTATTTCCCTCAATTTTGAGAACCAAAGTATCGATCCAGTGAAGGATTGTCACAAGTACCTGCACAAACACAAAGAGCTTGCACCCAATGCTATGAAGGGGTTGTCAATCCCTTATAGATTGTTTGCCAAGTGAGAACTGAAAGCAAAAAAAAACAAAGCAAAGTAAAAGCAAAAGTGGAAACAATAGGTGTGAATAGACCCGGGGGCTGTAATGTTCACTAGTGGCTTCTCTCATGAAAGAAACTAGATGGTGGGTGAACGAATTACTGTCGAGCAACTGATAGAAACGCGCAAAGTCATGACGTTATCTAAGGCAATGGTTATATCTATAGGCATCATGTCCGAAACAAGTAGACCGATACTTTCTGCATCTACTACTATTACTCCACACGTCGAACGCTATCCAGCATGCATCTAGTGTATTAAGTTCATGAGAATAGAGTAATGCCTTAAGCAAGATGACATGATCTAGATGGATAATCTCATGTCTACGATAAAAGCCCATCTTGTTACCCTTGATGGCAACGACATGATGCGTGCCTTGCTGGCCCTTCTGTCACTGGGAAATGTCACCACACGGTATGAACCCAAAACCAAGCACTTCTCCCATTTTAAGAATCATAGATCTAGTTGGCCAAACAAAACCCAAGACTCCGAGAGACTTACAAGGATATAAAATCATGCATATAAGAAATCAGCAAAGACTCAAATATATATCATAGATAATCTGATCACAAATCCACAATTCATCGGATCTCGACAAACACACTGCCAAAGAGGATTACATTGGATAGATCTCCATGAAGATCACGGAGAACTTTGTATTGAAGATCCAAGAGAGAGAAGAAGCCATCTAGCTACTAACTACGGACCCATAGGTCTGAAGTGAACTACTCACGATTCATTGGAGGGGTGATGATGTTGATGTAGAAGCCCTCCAACTCCAAAGTCCCCTCCGGCAGGGCACCGGGAAGGGTCTCCAGATGAGATCTCGTAGAAACAGAAGCTTACGGAGGCGGAAAAGTGTTTTCGTGGATTCCCCTATTTTTTCTGTATTTTAGGGAATATATAGGCGAAGGAGCTAGGTCAGGGGGCACTAGGGAGGCCATAAGCCTGGTACCCGCCGCCCCCCTCGTGGCGGCTACAGGGCTTGTGGGCCCCCTGTGGCTCTCCTGCCTTGGCCCTCAAGTCCCCTGATCTCCTTGTGTTCTGGAAAAAATTTATTTCGGGGATTTTATTCCGTTTGGACTCCGTTCCAAAATCAGATCAAAAAGAGTCAAAGACACGGAAAAAACAGGAACTGGCACTTGGCACTGAATTAATAAGTTAGTCCCAAAAAAGATATAAAAGGTACATAAAACATCCAAAGATGACATGATAACAGCATGAAACCATCAAAAATTATAGATACGTTTGAGACGTATCACGGGCGTCCTGTTCAACCTGGGGCGTGCGAGCGCCGATCCAAACAGGGAGAGGAGAGGCACCTCGCGAACCGGAGACATGGGTCCTGCCTGGGCGAGGGACCTCACACGCCGAATCGCTCTCGTCGCCTCCGTGACGCCTGCTTGAAGTGTGCTCGCTCTGGCGCTGGGAGCGCCGATCTTGACTTCCCTCGCCCCTCCGGCCGGAGGTGCGATGCGAGGAAGATCCCTTCGCATGGTGTTGACCGCTAGGGTTGCGGCGTGCTCCGGGGTTGGGTCCCGAAGACTCTGACTGGGTCTGACCGGGGTCAAGCCGAGTTTGCTGCTCGTTGGCGGCGTCAAGGAGGTCCTTGACCCGCTTCTCTTGGAAGGCGCGCTCCTCGCCCTCCAAGCTTGTCATCTCTTCCATGCCCGCCTGCGCCGCCCGCAAGTTGGCCGTAGGGGCCTCGTAGGTGGGCTAGTTGCCGCCTAGGATCTCAGCAATGAACCGGTCGCGGCCGCGGACCGATCCAAACCGGCTAGGAGCCTCGGAAATTGGAGTGAGGCTGTATGCGGAGTTATACTCGCGCTGCGTGGCCTCCATCCGACGCTTTGCCGAGGTGACGGCAATGTCCTCCTCCAAGATATGCTTGCGAGCTTCCTCCAGTGTATCTCGGGCGTCGCTAGGGTTCAGCGGTGACAACAGCAGGCTCACCAGTGTCTGTTGACGCCTTGAGATGAGCCGTGCTGGTGCCAGCGCTGATAACCATCACCTCCACGACGTTGGAGACGGCAGCGACATGGTACGGGGTGCAGAACCCCACCGATGGCCGAGGGCCGTCGAAGACGAGTACGTTGTTGGGGTACACGTCATGGGAAGGCATCTCAGGGATAGAGAGCCTACTGAAGCTGGCGTAGAGGGCTTCAACGTCGAAGTCCTCGCCGAAGTAGCGAGGACCATCGTTGAGACGTAGGTCGCTAAAGAGAACGCTGAGGTTCTCCATAGCAGCGACGACAACGCTAGGGAGCGCCTCGTCGTCGGAATCTTCGTCCGAATCCGCATGGCGGACGGGGACGTCGATCAGCATCGGTGTTGCCTCATCGAAAGCGGGTTCCATGGGCATGCAGACCGATCCGGACGCGATGCATCTGGTGGCATAGGTGCGGGGCCCCGCCGAGCGCGTAAAGCCAGCCGATGACGCGATCATCCCCACAGTGGGCGCCAAATGTCGGTGAGAACCGAAGGGACAAAGGAGGGTGCTGGGAACGAGGTTGGTACAAGCATGGAACGCACGATGTACCCAGGTTCAGGGTTGTCCGTAAAGATAAGACCCCTAGTCCTGCCGGAGTGTTTGATGTATATGGATGGATTACAAGGTTGCTCCTGGAGCTGTGTTGAGGAAGAGGAAGAGGGGAGCAGCCGACTCGTCTTTTCCTCTTTCTCTCTGGTTGGTGGGTGTGAAGTGTTGTTCGACCGACCCTCTGCATGGAGGGTGACCGGGGGGTTTTATAGATGAACCCGCCGGCTTACAATATGGACAAAGGGTACAAGACTGGGACCCGGCTGGCAGCATCGCCGGCTGACCGGGGGCCCACGAGGGTCTTGTCTTGTCGCTTGAGGGGCCCGCCGGCTGCATGGTCTCATTTGGCTGTGGGACCCGCCGGCTGGCCAATGAAGCTCTCGCGTAAGGATGACGTCGAGCACGTGATGTACGTCGAGCGTCGTCCAGCGGGATTCGTCATGGGCAGATAGTACGACCGCCTCCACTGTTCCCCACACCGAGTGCTGTAATGGAGTGGGAGTTGGACGGTCCGACACTATGCTAGGTGATGGATCAGAGCTGGGGTAGGTCAACGGCGTGGCCGCCGACGCTCGTACCTGCCAGGCACTCCGATCCAGTACCTTTGCTGACGCGTAGCCATCTTTAATCGTAAGGTTTCGTCATGACTTACGATCTGATGTGACTTGAGATCCCCGGCCGGCTAGCCTGCTTGGCTAGCCGGCTTGGGCACGCCCGCCTCGTTCCTAGCTGGCTGGCTTGGCCAAGACAGTCTGGAAGAGGTAGCCATCTCGCTTCTAGCCGGCAGGGGTTTCCTGGCCGGCCAGAGAGTTGGCCGCCTCGTCTTCCAGCCGGCAGGCGCAGCCTAGCCGGCCAGAAGACTTGGGCCTTGGGAAACTATATTTGGTCATATTATTTGGGCAGGAAATAAAGGAGCAGGCTTGATGAGCCTACCGCGGCGTTATCCCCCCGACACTCTCCATCATACGGAGAGGCAAATCTCAGTCTTGATCCATGCCAACTCAACAGACACCCTCTAAGATACATGTAGAGCATCTTTCTAATCAACCAGTTACGTTGTGACATTTGATACACACAAGGCATTCCTCCGGTGTTAGTGAGTTTCATGATCTCATGGTCATAGGAACAAATACACTGATACGCTGAAAACAATAGCAGCAATTTTGATACGATCAAACGCTATGCTTATGATTTGGGTCTTGTCCATCACATCTTTCTCCTAATGATATGATCCCGTTATCAAATGATAACTCATGTCCATCGCTAGGCAACCTTAGCCATCTTTGATCAACCAGCTAGTCCAGTAGAGGCTTGCTTGGAACACTTTGTTGTCTATGTATACACACATGTATTTGAGTTTCCGATCAATACAATTATGGCATTGATAATAAACGATTGCTATGAGCAAAGAAATATAATAATAACCACTTTATTATTGCCTCTAGGGAATATTTACAACACATATTCGCTCCAAAATTCATGATATATTCCAGGAATAATTCACAAAAAGTTTCGTCCAATTTCAAGAACTGTGTTTCTGCACAAAAATAACACCATGGCAATTCTGTTGAAAACGTCGTTAGTTTGGGTTAATTTTTTCAAATCATGAAAATTAGAGTCCAAAAACAGAACAAAAGTGTTTGGAGAAGTAGATATGTTGGATACGTATCACTTGTTCTTGAAGATCCATTTGGTCCCAATGACATTATGATTCTCCTTCGGTCTTGGAGCAAATTTCCACAACTTGTTGCGCTTGAAGTTGTTAAGTTCATTGTGCATGGATGCAAGCCAATCGATGTCCTCGAGTGCCTCTTGTACCTTTACTGGTTCAATACAAGAAACAAATGTGTGATGCTCACAAAAGTTTGTTAATTGTTTATGAGTGGTTACCTTTTTATTCAAGCTCCCGTAAACATTCTCCAACACATATTCTTGATGTTTGAGATTGGCGGCAACTTTGGCAGAACGATTCTCCAAAATATCCTCCAAGGAAAGTTGTGGAGCCATATGAACAACATCTTGAGTGTCCTCTTGATGTTACTCTTGATCTTGAATGTGTTATTGATATTGAGCTTGATCGGAGTCATGAACTTGATATTGGGCTTCCATTGGTGAGAAATTATCGTCGTGAGGTTGATCTTGCGCTTGATCTTTCTCATTAGGTTTAGGGCCTTCACTTTGCTCTTTGGACGCTTGTCGGTCAAGTCATGATGATGGTTCCACTTGCGTAGAACATTGTCCTTATCCTTCGGCCACAAGGGGTTTCTCAACGGGTAGGAAGTGTCCCACACCTATTGTTCTTATGGCTCGGGGAAGAATTTCATCACCTATATCACAAAGACCATTTTCCAACACATGGGTGTTATTTTTGTCAAAGTCCATATTATGCCTCTCCCCACTGAGTCCGTTGGACTTATGAGGATCCAATAATGACGAGAGTTTGTAGCATAACTAACAGATATGCCCTCATGAGCTCTAGAATTAAATTTAACTAAATGAACACCCTTTTTGAGAATGAAACACTTACAAACGAACACCCAAAAGTATGTGAGGTTGGGCTTCTTATCGTTCAGAATTTCATATGGATTTTTGTTCAAGCCTTTGTGGAGGTAGAGCCGATTGGTTACATTATATGCGGTGTTCATGGCTTTATCCCAAAAGTTGTACGGAGATTTAAATTTCACCATCATGGTCATTGGCACATCCATTAACGTCCGGTTCTCCCTTTCCACTACAACATTTTTTTAGGGCTATAAGGTGCGAAGTATTGGTTCTTGATCCCCTCATCACTCAAAAAAATGTCCAGGGTGTAGTTCTTGAACTCAGAGCCGTTGTCGCTTCTAATCATCAAAATCTTTGCATCATGTTGGTGTTGAGATTTATTTGCAAAGTCAATGACGGTTTGTTGGGTTCACTCTTCCTGTTGAATAAATATACTCATGTATATCTTGAGCAATCATCCACCATCACTAAGCAATACTTTCTCCCCCAAGACTATGAAAAGATGGAGGACCAAAGAGATCCATGTGGAGGAGCTCAAGGGGCCTCTGCGAGTAGATAAGTCTTCGAGCGGTGAGATGTCTCATCTAGCTTTCCTTCAATACACACACTACAAGCACGATCTATGGCAAAACTAAAATTTGTTAGTCCACATATGTGGTCCCCCTTTAGAAGACTTTGCAAAAATCCCATATTGACAAGGGGTAGACGGCGATGCCAAAGCCATTCCACATCAACTTTAGCCATTAGACATGTTGCGGTCTTAGTGGGCTTCTCTGAGAAGTTGACCACATAGACATCATTCTCAACATATCCAACAAAGGCTACTTTAAGAGTGTTGTTCACAAGAGGACCACAGTATCAATATCAAAGAAAGTTGTAAAGACCATGTGTGCGAGTTGACAGATGGAAAGTAAATTAGATGCAAGGGATTCAACAAGTATGACTTTCTCAATGGTTACCTCCAGAGACATAACCACCTTGCCAAGACCCAATACCTTTGATATCAATGCATCACCAAAGTTGACTTGAGTAGCCATAGATGAGTTAGTTTATACGTCCACCACCAAGTCCTTGCTTTCAAACATATGATCTGTTGCTCCACTATCGAGCAACCATGATTCGCCTCTAGAAGAAAACTCCTACATAAGATATACGCTTGGATTTAGGTACCCATTCTTGCATGGGTCCTTTGAGGTTAGTAACAAGGGTCTTAGGAACCCAAATAGACCACTCAATGTACTCATAAGGAGAAGCAACAAATTTGGCATAAACATGCACGACAGAAAACATATGAAGGGTTAAAGTTGTCGAAATTGTTGGGACGAGTGGCATTGCCCCTTTTGGCCTAACCACCCATCACCTTGTTCTTGTTATCCTTAGGAGCACCCTCTCCATCTTTGACAGATATTTCATTAAGAGAGGGATATTGCTTGGTCTTGTATTTCTTGTTGGAATGCTTCTTCTTGGATTTGGGCACAAACCCAAGTCCCTCCTTGGACACAACTTACTTTTGATTGCTCAAAAGATCATTGAGGTTATTCTCTCCTTGGATGCAAGTCACCATGGCCTTCTCAAGTTTCTATTTCTACTTAGCATTTTTCTCCACAAGGTGCACATGCTCAGAACAAGGGTTAGAAGTATGAGTATTATCAATTAACATAATGGGAGGACATGTAGCAATATCCTTTGTTAACTTTACTTGGAGGTGATGATAAGAAACTTTGAGGTTTGTGTGAGTGCTCTTCAAGGCCTTACGATCCTTGTCCAGCAACTCTAACTCCTCAATCAGTTTCTCATTGCCAACCCCTAGTTTAACCTCCTCGGATTTAAGAACAAGAGCATGAACTTGAGCATGATCAAGATCTTTCATAAGTCTAGACAAATAAAAATTGCATGGACCCTCAAGAGCTAAAGGAATACTTTACTCTTCTTCTAAAGCATGGGAAAGATCCGCAATCTCATCCACATAGTCACGGCTATGCCCTTCCATCAAAGAGATGGCCTCTTCGTGAGTCTCATTGACATCATTGGCCTCACCTAATTAATACAAGATATAAATTAAATTCTTCTTGGTCTCACCCTTGATTTTCCTCATGAATTTATCAAAGGAATTTTCATAAACTTTTGTATCCTCTTTTTCATCACCACCACCCATAGAAGAATGAGTAGTGGAAATGGTAGTTTCGATGTTGGAGGTTACCTTGTTTGTGGTCTTGGCCATAAGGCACTTATATGTATCCGTCATATCTATAATTTTCATTTGTTTCATGCCAATATTCTACAACTTTCATGTACTTTTGGCAATATTTTATATTAATTTTTGAGACTAACTTACTTACCCGGTGCCTAGTGCTAGTTCGTGTTTTTTGTGTGTTTTTGTTTCACATAAATTTCATATCAAACAAAGTCCAAACGCGATTAAAACTTATGGTGATTCTTTTTTGTAATATATGTGAATATTGGGAAGAAGACTCAACACAACACGGTGCCCGAGCGAGACACAAGCCAACATGGTGCGGTCAGGGGGTTTGGCGTGTCCTGATGGATCGTGCCTCCCCCTTAAGTCGGTTGGCACCCTTCTTTTGACCGCAAAAAATATATTTTTCAGGTAAAAAAATCCTCAAAATGTCACCCTGATCAGAGTTACGGATCTCTACATAATTAAGAAATAGTCAAGGGACAGGAAATGACAGCGAAAATAGGAGAGAAAGAGAGAGAAAGAGAGAGAGAGAGAGAGAGAGAGAGAGAGAGAGAGAGAGAAAGAGAGAGAGAGATCCAATCTCGGAGGGGTTCTCGCCCCTCCAGGAGCCATGGTGGCCAACGACTAGAGGTGAGAACCTCTCCCCATCTAGGGAGAGGCCATGGAGGAGGAATCCCAAGGGGGAGACGCTTTCCCACACTCTTCCGGTGGCGGCGGAGTGCCGCTCGGGGAACCATCATCGCGGTGACCGTCTTCATCAACGTCTCCGTCTCCATCACCTTCCCTCATCTATCTGTTGCGGTCCACTCTCTTGCACCCCATTCTAATCCCCTATTTGAAAATGGTATTTCATAGCACATATTATTAATCAATGATGTGTTGTCATCCTATGATCTTTTAGTAGATTTATGTTGTCCTTCTGGTTGACTGATGATCTTGATTGAGTTGAGTGCATGTTTTATTTTCCTGTTGTCCTATGGTGCCCTTCGTGTCGTGCATAGGTGAGTGAATTATTGTTGCAGGTTTTGCAATATGTTCATGATTCGCTTAGAGTGGGTGGCTAGAGTCATAGAAGCTTATACCCAAGTAAGAGAGTTCTTTGTGTACGGGAGTAAAGGGGACTTGATGTTTAATGCTATTGTTGGGTTTGACATAATGATTTATAGTAGTTGCGAATTCTCGCCAGATATGCGACCATAAGTTCATATGATCCAAGTATGGAAAGTATGTTAGCTCATGTCTCTCCCTCTTATAAAACCCCAAGAATGATTGTCGATCTTATTATCAATTGCCTAGGATGATTCCGAAAACCATACCATGATTATTCCACACTTGCTACTTGTACTATATTGTGATATATTCTAACATTATTTAGGAAGCAACTATCTTCATATATTGTTTCTCCAATATCCTGCAAAGCTATCCTCTTTATACCCGCAACACGGTTTTCTTTCTCGTTACTAGATAAAAGCAAACGTTCAATATATGTACAGTCGTATTGGTGGTAGATAGGACTTGAGAGAATATAAATATTACCTTTATATCCTTGAGGGTTTGAAACTCCATAATTATCACTTCCATCTTTGTAAAGTGCTATGATGATTCCTTGCACTTGTGGATTATCAAGCTCTTTTCTAGCACCGTTGTCGGGGAGCAATAGTGCGGGTTAATATTTATCGTGTATGCTTGTTTGCTTATATCACTAAGTAGATTTTGCTTTCCTTTAGTTTCTGTTTTCTTGTTTTATTTATTTAGTTGTGGGTCAAACAAATTAAAAAAAAATATTAAAAACACAAAAAAAATTACTTGCCTTCTATAAGAGAAGCAATTGGAAAGCTATGCATTGTAGAAGTGAGGGTCGACCTTGAACACTTGTGTTCATGCTCATGGAAACAGTGTAGAATTATTCACGGAAGTTTCTCATAAAAATAATTACCCCCTTCTATATACCACTGTACAATAAAAATAATGTGCTTGTCAAAATATTCGTGATGCTCATTTGCATGTGTCATCAACTACCGTAGGTGAGCATCATTCAAATTATCATGCCTACCTAAAACGCTTTAAAGAACAACGCTTGTTGTGAGACAACCCAACACTTATCCTTTCTGTTTCTGTGTGTGAACATGATTACGCTATTGTAGTAATCATGTTTTGTGTCTCTTATTTCAATAATGTGCCAATTAAAATCTTTAGGATGATTTGGATGATAAGTAGAATTGATACAATGCAAAAACAAACACTTTGACATCTAGTGTAGAATTTATTTTGTTTTACTGGAACGTATTTTTGATCTGAATTTTCTTACAAAGCATTAATATACAAATTTCCCAGGTCCTTCTATTTTTCAGAATTTTTTGAGTTACACAAGGTTTTTATTTGTGTTGATCATTACAGAATGTCCAATTTTCGCTCGATTCTATTTATTCTTGCTTAGTTTGCTTGTTTTGATGATGCTATGGATTGAATCAGGGGGTATAATCGATGGAGAAGTGATAATTAAATATGCATCAATTTGTAAAAATACCTAAAGTTTATGATTTGCCTATTATACTAACGGATCTCATGATGTTTTTATTAAATTTTGTGTGGTGAAAGTTTTAAATTTTTGGGCGAGATACCGATATGAGGAGAATAAGGAGCGTCAAGGCACTCATTGAGGATTCCAATGGCACCCCCAAGATAATATCCAAGGAAGACTCAAGCGTCTAAGCTTCGGGATGCCCCGATACCGGTATATCTTACTTGGAACTATATTGTTATTCGTCTCATAATATGTGTTTTTCTTGGAGAATAATTTTATTTTGTTAGTATTTGCATGCTTTAACTTATAATCTTGTTTCTGAATAAAAAGTTCAAAGAATTGCCTTTAGAATTCTTGAATTGCATGTGTGAGGTGTGTTGTATAAAAAAAGAAAGTTTTGTTGTAGTATTTGAATTATGAGATTTTAGTGGAACGTGGAAAGTTTCCAAAATTTCATACAGTACTTCCATACAAATTCTTTAGCTTGTACTAAATTGTCAGAATTTTTGTAGATACATAAGTACACTATTTAAATGAATTGCTACAAACTATTCTCTTTGGACAGATTATTGTCATAGTTTTGTTATCTACTTATCCTAGAGTTTTCATGGACTATATTGGTAGATATAAATTGTGGAAATGATATTATACAGTACCTAATGTTTGAAAATTACTATGCAACTTGTTTGGGTAGTACATCAAGTGTAGATTTATTCTTATGTGTACTAACTTATCTCACGAGTACTTTTCAAGTTTTGTGTGGATGAAGTTTTTGAGACTGAGGTGAAACCGAGATATGAGAGGATTGAACAAGATACAAAAGCTCTAGCTTGGGATTCCCAAGACACCCCAAGTAAATATCACAAGAAGTTTCACGCATCTAAGCTTCGGGATTCTACGCATCCCACCTCTCTTCGTCAACAATTATCCGTTAGCCAATGTTGAACCTAAGTATTCATTCGTTCACATGTGCTATTCTTGGAGAATATGTTTTGTTTACTATTCCCTTTTACTTTATGCGCGATGTGAGTATGAGATAATCCTTTGTTGATTCATACAATGCTTCATCTACTTCACTTAAATCTTTTAAGTATGACTTTATAGAATGCTCGTGTGCTTCACTTATATGTTTTGAGATTGGATATTAGTCTATCTATATTCAATGAAGAATGCTCCATGAACTTCAATTATATAATTTTGAGATTAGTTTGATGATCACTCTTTTCCTTCACTTATCCTAAGAGAAAATGTTGAATGAATTGAATGTCAAAAAAAATGAAATTATATATGCTTCATATGCTTGTTCCATGGGGAGTAGTGACTTCACATACTAAGAGTATAAGCAATAAAATTTACTGGACGTTAGAAAGCATAGCATTAGTCACTTGAAAAATTCATGAGATAATATTAAAGGAAGATGGATTTCACATATAAATATATTATCTTGGACATCTTCTATGATTGTGATCCCCCATCAGCTATTTTCAAACTTGATCAAATAGTTGGCGTTGCACAAGGAAGACAATGTAATGGTTATGTTTCCTTAAATACACATAGTAGTTATATTGTCATGGATACTCTAACATGTGGTGCTTGCTTAGGATCTTTTTCTAGCCCAAAAATTCACACTAAGTAGAGATACTACTTATGCATCCATAACCCTTAAACCTAGTTTCTTGCCATAAGAGTCCACCATACCTACCTATGGATAGAATAAGATCCTTCAACTAAGTTGTCATTGGTGCAAAAAGCATTAAAAATTGCAAATAAACATTTATGATATTTTATTGTAAGGGAAAATAAGATTTGTATGATCTTGTGATGGCAAAGAAATAAAAGGGACAGAGTGCATAATAAAGTTTGTTATCACAAGGGGCAATATAAAGTGACGTTACTTTTGATTAAGAGATTGCATATCCAAAAATAAGAAGCGCATGAAAACCTCTGCTTCCCTCCGCGAAGGGCTTATATTTTAATTTTCTATTTTTACTTCTCTGCAAGAGTCAATAATGTTAATCCCTATTCCAATCTATTAATTCTTTAGTTGGCAAGCATCATGTGGTGGGGAAAGATGCACGCACATATATCCAATTGGAAAGATGCACGCACATATATCCAATAGATAAATAAGTTGGGAGGCCGAACATTAAGCCACTATCTTCTTATGTGTTAGATTGAAACTACTTGTTCTAAAAATATGCCTTGAGTGTTAGCAATCATGGAAGACTAAATGATAGTTGATTATGTGAAATTTGCTAGACCAAATCTCTTACATAGACCCTTCCTAAAAATTAGATGAATTGTAATTGTTTGATGAATGCAAACATAGTTTGCTAGTTACTTGATCATGAGAAGTTCTATGAGAATAACTTGTTACTTGATCATGAGAAGTTCTATGAGAAAAGAGTTGTTGTTTTATGATGCTACAAAAAGTGATTGGTAGTAATATTGATCAAACTTATATGCTATGCTTGCATTCACACTTAATAAATTATTTCTTTTACCATTTACCTACTCGAGGACGGGCAGAAACTAATCTTGGGCATGCTGATACTTCTCCAACATATCGATAAGTTATGAAGTATTCATGCCAATATTCTACAACTTTCGTATACTTTTGGCAACATTTTATATTATTTTTGGGAATAACTTACTTACCCAGTGCCTAGTGCGAGTTCTTGTTTTGTGTGTGTTTTTTGTTTTGCAGAAATTCCATATCAAATAAAATCCAAATGGTATAAAAATTAACGGAGATTTTTTTGGAATATATGTGAATTTTGGGAAGAAGAATCAACGCAACACGGTGCACGAGGGAGGCACAAGCACCCTAATGGCTTATAACTACCCCTTCAGTCGGTTGGGGCCCTACTTTAGCCAAAGGAAATATATTTTCCCGATAAAAATCCCCTCAAAATTTCATCCCGATCGGAGTTACAAATCTCCGGATATTTAAGAAACGGTGAAGGGACAGAAAAGAGCAGGAAAAACATGAGAGACAGAGAGAGAGTGATCCAATCTCGAAGGGGTTCTCGCACCTCCGGTAGCTATGGCAGCCAAGGACCAGATGGGAGAACCTCTCGCCATCTATGGAGAGGCCATGGAGGAGGAATCACATGAGGAGACGCTCTCCGACTCTCGTCTGGTGGCGCCGGAGTGCCACCGGGGGAACCACGGTCGCACTTATCGTCTTCATCACCGTATCCACCTCCATCACCTTCCCTCATCTATCTATGGCGGTCTACTCTCCTGCCCACCGCTGTAATCCCCTACTTGAACATGGTGTTTCATGCCACATATTATTAATCAATGCTATGTTTCCATCCTACGATGTTTGCGTAGATTTATGTTATCTTTTGGGTTGATTGATGATCTTGATTGATTTGAGTGTATCTTCTATTTTTGTACTGTCCTATGTGCCCTTCATGCCGCACAAACGTGAGGGAATTCTCGCTGTAGGGTTTGCAGTATGTTCATGATTCGCTTATAGTGGGTGGCTAGAGTGATACATGCTTATACCCGAGTAAGGGAATTGTTTGCGTATGGGAGTAAAGGGTACTTGATGTTTAATGCAATGGTAGCGTTTGCCTTAATGATTTCTACTAGTTGGGGATGCTTGCTAGAGATCCAATCATAAGTTCATATGATCCAAGTAAGAAAAGTATGTTAGCTCATGCCTCCGCCTCTTATAAAATTGCAAGAATGATTAAATATTATTATCAATTGCCTAGGATGATTCCGCAAACCATACATCACTAGTCCACACTTTCTATTTGTAATATATCATGATATATTCTAACTTTATTTAGGCAGCGACTACTTTCATATTTTTGCTCCCATATATCATGCAAAGCTATCCTCTTTATACCCACAACGCGGTTTTATTTCTCGTTACTAGATAAAAGCAAATGTTCGGTGTATGTAGAGTCGTATCGGTGGAAGATAGAACTTGAGAGAATATTGATCTTACCTTTAGCTCCTTGTGGGTTCGACACTCCATACTTATCACTTCCATCTTTGGAAAGTAATCTAGCATTCCTTCCACTTGGGGATTATCAAGCATCCATCTCCGTAAGGAATGGATTGACCAAATGCTTGGGCGGTAGGGAGTTTCAGCTTCTTAAGGAATTTATTTAGTGTGTCCTTGACCTCGTCCACCATGGATTATTTGAGAGAGGTGGTAGCCTCATTTATATCACCGTAGGTGATCACAGTCCCGAACGCGGTCGTGGGGTGCTCCCCTTGGTTTCCTACTATGTCAACTATACTCTTCGGGCGGTTAAGCCTTTAAAATAGATGTAGCTCTAATACCTGTTGAAAGGATTGATATGGTTGATTGGAGTGGGTGAATAGGCAACTACAATTTTTAGCTTTTCATAAAAAATTAGGTTTAGGAGCAAATAGGTTGTCTAGATACGCAACTAAGTGAATAACCTACATGATGCTAACAACTACAAAGATACAAGCAAGCAAAGGGTGCAACACAAGTACAGCTTGCACAAAATAAAGGTAAGAAATAACCACAAGTGGAACCAGTTGCGAAGAGGATGTTATCGAAGTTCCTTCCCTTTGAGGAGAAGTAGAGCTCTATTGGAGCGTGTGGATGCACAATGCTCCCAATGAAACCACTAGGGCCACCGTATTATTCTCACGCCCTCATGCAATGCGAGATGTCGTGATTCCACTAGTGGTGCCCTTTGAAGGCGGCGAACGAGCCTCTACAAAAAAGGTTGGGGCAATCTCCACAACTTAATTGGAGGCTCCCAATGACACTACGAAGCTTCACCATAATGGATTATGGCTTCGAGGTGACCTCTTCCATCTAGGGTGCTCAAACATACAAGAGTAACAAGATGTGCAAGGGATTAGTGAGGGGAATCAAATTTATGTTCGTGGAAGTGTCGATCAAGGCTTTATCATCCAAACCCTAGAGCATCAACAAGATTTGATAGCTTGGGAGGGAGATCAGGAAAAAATGAGCTTAGGAGCAACAATGGAGCTTTTGGGGGAAAACAGATGAGTCAACTCGGGGAAGAAAAGAGTCACTTATATATTGGGAAGAAGGATCCAACTGTTATGTCATTCTGGTTGAGCATAAATTCTTCCCGCACTGTGCAACCGGGGAGGTCAGGGAGGCGGTAGTGCCACTAGAGCAGCACTACCGCTTCCACCAGCGGTACTTCCGCTTATTGCTGCAACAATGAGAGAACTTGCGGTAGTGAAGTGGGGTAGCACGGTAGTACTACGCGGAGCGGTACAATCACCCTCTACAACCTATCTACTTCCGCCCAGAACAACCAGCTTTCCAGAGTGCACAATATAAGCGGTACTCTAGAGGTAGTTCACGATGGTAGTACCGCCAGAGCGGTATTACCGTTCTGCTTGAGCGGTACTTCTTCTTATACAAAGAGCACAGGAACCAGATCGGGTTGTGGAACCATCGGAGTGGTACTACCGATCCCTACTACCGTCCTACTTCCGCTCGATTACCCAGGGAGCAAAATATAAGTGGAAGTGTGTGAGAACTGAACTGTGGCAGTATCGCTAGAGTGCACTACCATTGTGTGACACAGTACTACCGCTTAGGGCACCGTAGAAATCTCAAGCAAGGAAGGATAGAAGCTACAGGTGCCAAAAAGAAAGACAAGGTGCAAAGTAATTGTCTACGTGATGATTGCACCCAAATCTTTCTGAAGCGGACTTCTCTTGATAGTATGAATTAACTATGACTCAAGTCCACCAACAATGAATTGATAGAAAATACCCGTCTTCTCTTTAAACACCGAGGGGGGAATAAACCGTCTCGTGCCACCTAATAATCAGCGAAATCTAAATGCACATGGTTATTCCACAAAGGACATAGTCATCAATTATCAAAACCACATAGGGAAAATTATGTTCTAACAAAAGTGTTGCTTCAATTCCATCTGCGAGTTCATCAAGGAGGAGGACCTAGACATCTACAAAGTACATACGAATCTGAATGTTGTAGGCCCATTGACTAAACCTGTGTCATGAACAAAACATGATCAACATCAGAACTCTATGGGTGTTAGATTCATTACAATGTAAAGCTAGATTGTTTTACTCTAATGCAATTGTGAGGCTGTTGGAAATATGCCCTAGAGGAAATAATAAAGTTGTTATTATCATATTTCCCTGTTCATGATAATCTTTTATTATACATAATAGAATTGTATTGATCTGAAACTTAAATACATTTGTGGATATATAAATAACAAAGTGTGCCTAGTGAGCCTCTACTAGACTAGCTCGTTGTTCAAAGATGGTTCAGGTTTCCTAACCATGGTCATGATTTGTCATTTGATAATGGGATCACATCAGTAGGAGAATGATGTGATGGACAAGACCCAATCCTAAGCATAGCATATGATCGTATCACTTAGTTTGTTGCTACTACTTTCTTCATGACAAGTATCTGTTCCTAAGACAATGACATCATGCAACTCCTTGACATTGGAGGAATGCCTAGTTTGTATCAAACGCCACTTCGTAACTCTCTAAGTATATTCGAGGGTGTCTGTTGGGTTGGCATGGATCGAGACTGAGATTTGTCACTCTACATGACGGAGAGGTATCTCTGGACCCTCTCAGTAATACAACATCATAAGAGACTTGCAATCAACGTGAATAAAGATTTATCGCAAAATCTTGTATTAAGAAATGAGTGAAGAGACTTGTGGGCAACGAGATTGAACTAGGAATGGTGATATCGACGATCTAATCTTGGGCAATTAACATGCCCATGGAAAAAGGGAACTACATATGGTATTGGATAAATCCTTTACATCATGGTTCGATAGATAAAGATCTTCGTGGAACATGTATGAACCAATATGGGCATCTAGGTCCCGCTATTGGTTATTGACTAGAGATGTGTCTTTGTCATGTCTACATGATTCTCGAACCCATAGGGTCTGCACGCTTAAGGTTCGACGAGGATATATTATTATTGTGCTATGTATGTTGGTGACCAAATGTGGCTCGGAGTCCCAGATGAGATCCTGGACGTGATGAGCAGTTCCAGAATGGCTCTGAGGTAAAGATTTATATACGAGAAGGTGGTACCCGAGTTCCGAAATAGTTCCATGTTCTACCGGTCTTTTGTCGGGGACGTCGGAAGGTGTTCTGGGGGACCATCTACCCCGGAGGTCCTAATCGGCTGAGAGAGGGGGCACACCAGCCCTTAGTGGGCTGAGCTCTCGCCCCTCCCAAGGGCCCATGCGCCTAGTGTTTGGGGCAAACCCAAAGGGCTAGTGTCCCCTTGCCTTGGCGTCCAAGCCTCCCACCTAGTCCACCGCCCCTCCCTTGAGGAGGCCATATGGCTGACGCACCCCCTTCATCCTATATATATGTGGGGAGAGGGGAGTAGCCGCACCACAAGCCTTGGACCATCCCTCCCTCTCTCCCAACTCCATTTTCTCCTCCATCCATGTTCCCAGTTGCGCTCGGTAAAGCCTTGTCGGGACATCACCACCACCACTATTGCCACACTATCGTGCCGCCGGAGATCCCATCTACTACTCCGTCGTCGCTCGCTGGATCGAGGAGGCGGAGACGTCATCAAGCTATACGTGTGTTAAACGCGGAGGTGTTGTCCGTCAGGTGCTTGATCGGGAAAGATCACGATTGGATCGTGAACATGTACGACTATGTCAACCGCGTTTTTAATGCTTTGGCTTATTGGTCTACAAGGGTATGTAGATACACTCTCCCTCTGGTAGCCATGCATCTTCATGGATAGTTCTTGTAGTGGATAGGAATTTTCTTGTTTCCATGCAACATTCACGAACAATATCGGGGGGTATAAGTCATGGAGAAGTTACAGAACCTAATGCAATAATTAAACATGAATCAATTTACAATAGTACCTAAACTTTATGATTTGCATATTGTACTAACGCAATGGACGAGGTTTCGGTTGAGTTTTGTGTGCCGAAGTTGTCAAATCTTGGGTGAGGACAACGACGGATGAATGAAAAAGGAGCGGCAAGACCCTAAGCTTAAGGATACCCAAGGCGCTCCAAGGTAATATTTCAAGGAAGACCCAAGCGTCTAAGCTTGGGGATGCCCCGGAAGGCATCCCATCTTTTGTCTCCATTCTACCGGTATGTCACTTGGAGCTATATTTGTAGTCATCACATGATATGTGTTTTTTTCTTGGAGCGTCGTGTATTATAGTTTGCTTTTCTTTTAGTTTTCTACAATCATTTTTTTCTGTACACACATATTTGCCAGAGACACATGTTCATCACAATTTTTTAGAATACTCTAGATGCTTCACTTATATCTTTTGAGCTAGGCAGTTGCTCTAATGCTTGTCTTATATCTTTTGGAGCACGAAGGTGTTAAGATTTTAGAGAATTAATTGTAATCTCGTGCTTCACTTAAATCTTTTTGAGAGTATAAGAAATACTAATGGCAATATTCACGTGTTATAAGACTAGTCCAAAAAGGATAGGTATTCAAGGGGATATAACACTACTGCAGGATGGTCGAAAGATGACACATCGATCAGAGACCCTTTGACAAAACTATGTGCGGTGCATGAATCACAAACGGTATAGTTCAAGCTCCATCGCCAATAACACGAACTATGTGTGATGTCGGACCCATCAAATACGATTCAGAAAAGATGTACATGTGCAATTTATACCATAGAGTTCTTACATACAAAGTGTTTGCGGTTAGCTAAAATAACACAAATCGTTAAACAAACTGAGATGTGTGTGATAGAGGGACACAGTCCACTACCATAAACTGTGTGCGATGATATAGCAGAACACAAATGATTCGGCATAACAAGATGTGTGTGATATAGAGCAAACATGCAAGTAATCAGAATCTTGTGCGAATACCGGAAATAACAGAGACGATTGGTAATAATAACTTGTGTGCGTTGTGGGGAAACGCTTGCTGGTATACAATTGTCAAAGATTGATGAAATCATCACTCATGGTTTCATATTTTAGTCCATGTGTACTTTGATTTTATATGTCCACACAACATCTATGTTGTGCCTACAGAACTACCACATATGTACTCATGATGATGTCCACGCTCGCTGGAGACTGTTGTGGTTCAGCTTCGACCCGCCCCAGCTTGTCGTCCGCCTCGTCCTCCATCGGAAAAGGAGGCGATCCTCAGCAGCGACCGAAGGAGAATGTGGAGCATTAATAGAGAACTTGGGAGCGAGGCAGGCCATGGATGGAGGTCAAAGGGCTCGATTCCAAGTGAGCCAGTTGCGCCTGTGTGGCGGACTTCTCACCCACATCCTTGTGAGCCTACATGGCAGATTGCTCGCATGCGTCGTGATACGTCTCAAACGTATCTATTATTTTTGATGGTTTCACGCTGTTATCTTGTCATCTTTGGATGTTTTATGTACCTTTTATATCGTTTTTGGGACTACCTTATTAATTCAGTGCCCAGTTCTTGTTTTTTCTGTGTTTTTGGCTCTTTTCAGATATGATTTTGGAGTGGAGTCCAAATGGAATAAAAACCCTGAAATGTTTTTTTCCCGAACGGAAGAATATCAGGGGGCCTCTAGGCCAAGCCAGGTGGGCTCCAGGGAGCCCACAAGCTCCCACTCCGCCACCAGGGGGAGGCGGCGGTGGCAGGCCTTATGGCCTCCCTGGCCGCCCCCTGAACTAGATCCTTGGCCTATATATTCCCAAAAATTCAGCAAAAAATCAGGGGAGCCTCGAAAATACTTTTCCGCCGCCGCAAGCTTCCGTTTCCGCGAGATCTCATCTGGAGACCCTTCTCGGCGCCCTGCCGAAGGGGACTATAGAGTTGGAGGGCTTCTTCATCATCATCATCGCCCCTCCAATGCCTCGTGAGTAGTTCACTTTAGACCTACGGGTCCGTAGTTACTAGCTAGATGGCTTCTTCTCTCTCTTGGATCTTCAATACAAAGTTCTCCGTGATCTTCATGGAGATCTATCCGATGTAACCTTCTTTGGCGGTGTGTTTGTCGAGATCCGATGAATTGTGGATTTGTGATCAGATTATCTATGATATATATTAGAATCTTTGCTGATTTCTTATATGCATGGTTTGATATCCTTGTAAGTCTCTCCGAATCTTGGGTTTTGTTTGGCCAACTAGATCTATGATTCTTGCAATGGGAGAAGTGCTTGGTTTCGGATTCTACCATGTTGTGAACTTTCCCAGTGACAGTAGGGGCAACAAGGCACACATCAAGTAGTTGCCATCAAGGGTAACAAGATGGGCTCTGTCGTTGATATGAGATTGTCCGTCTACATCATGTCATCTTCCTTAAGGCATTACTCTGTTCTTTTGGACTTAATATACTAGATGCATGCTGGATAGCAGTCGACATGGGGAGTAATAGTAGTAGATGCAGAAAGTATCGGTGTACTTGTTTTGGGCGTGATGCCTATAGATATAATCATTGCCATAGATATCGTCACGACTTTGCGCAGTTCTATCAATTGCTCAACAGTAATTTGTTCACCCACCGTCTACTTGCTTTCGTGAGAGAAGCCACTAGTAAACACTACGGCCCCCGGGTCTATTCACATCCATCGTTTACACCTTCGCTTTTACTTTGCTTTGTTACTTTTTTGCTTTCAGTTCTCACTTGGCAAACAATCTATAAGGGATTGACAACCCCTTCATAGCGTTGGGAGCAAGCTTTTGTGTTTGTGCAGAATCTTGTGATACTCCTCCACTGGATTGATACCTTGGTTCTCAAAACTGAGGGAAATACTTACCACAACTGTGCTACATCACCCTTTCCGCTTCGAGGGAACACCAACGCAAGGCCCCAAGGCCACGGGGGAAATCGTTTTCATACTTGCCTAGGAAGTCCCTTAAGGCGTAGGCGCAGCACAAGGATTCCTGGTGCTGTCGACACGACTATTCTTGGCGCTGTTGCAAGGGAAGCTCAGCTGCCATAAGAAGTATTTCTGGCGCCGTTGCCGGGGAGGAGAGATCAAGATCTATCCAAGTTGGTCTCACAAACTCATCTCTTCCATTTACTTTTGTTGCCAGTTGCCTCTCGTTTTCCTCTCCCCCACTTCACATTTGCTGTTTTCTTTTGCCTTTCTCCTTTGCCTTTTTTGTTTGCCTTTTTCGTTCGCCCTTTTCTCTCGCTTGCTTTCTGTTCGCTTGTGTGCACAATATGCTTGCATCTTCGCTTGCTGAAAATCTAGTGATATGGATCCTCATCCACTAGCTAATCTCTTTAAGAGACCCACTTATGTGGAACGAATTGCTAGTAAGTTGAGGGCACTTGACTATCTTTATGGAGTTTTGGTTGAGATGCGTGAATCTGAAAATCATGATGAAGAAATTCATGAAGTGATTCACGAGGGCTCCTTGGATGAAAATCATGATTGCAATGGTTTCTCTATAAATTCTATTAGTGACAATCAAGCTAAAATTATGCAAAACCCTAAGCTTGGGGATGCTAGTCTTGCTATGACCACTACTTGTTGCAAAGATCATGATTGGGGTGATGATTTTTCTTTTGATCTTGAAAATTTGTTCAAGCCTCAAGATGAATATGATATTTGCAATATTATTGAAAGTGGGTTTGGAGACGTCATGACTTTAGTTGATGAGAATCCCACTATTTTTGAAGAGCATCAACTTTGTATGCATGTGGATCATGAAAAGAATATCCTATGTGATAGTTACATTGTTGAATTCGAATATGATCCCACATGTAATTGCTATGAGAGGAAAATATTTTGGTAGAAACTTTCATGTTACCAAATTACCTCTCGTTATGTGGAGATTGCTATTGTCTCTTTCTTCTTCCTTGCAAATGGCAACTATTTGTTGTCTTGACAATCTGTTTTCCTATAAAATGCCTATGCATAGGAAGTATGTTAGACTTTGATGTGGTTTTCACATGCTTTAGGATGCTCTTGTTGTGCTTCCAATTTTGTCTTTTGTGAGAGCATCATTGAATGGCTAGCTAAGGGCGTTGAACAAAACTGCTTGTTGGGAGGCAACCCAACGAATCTATCCTTTTTATTTCTGTTTTGTGTTTTCCACACTTTCATAATTCTGTTATGATTGTGTTTCTTTTTGCGTTTGTGCCAAGCAAAACCGTTATGATTAGTCTTGGGGATGATCGCTTGGTCATGCTGTAAAAGACAGAAACTTTCTGCTCATGAAAAGAATTTTCATTTTTTTTCTGTAAGAGACTTTCAGTTGATTCTTTCTGCTGATGACTTCTACGCAAATTCTTCAGACTGTCGTAATGTTTCAGAATTTTTGGAGTACCATAGGTATACTAAATATACAGATTGCTACAGACTGGTCTTCTGTTAACAGATTCTGTTTTTGTTGTGTTGGTTGCTTATTTTGATGAAACTCTGGATAGTATCGGGGGGTATTATCCATGGAAGATTGAAAATAGAGTAACCCAACATCATCACAAGTAGAATTTAAGTTTGCTATAGTACCTAAGGAAGTGGTGGTTTGCTTTCTCATACTAATGTTATCACGAGTTTCTGTTTAAGTTTCATGTTGTGAAGTTTTCAAGTTTTGGGTGAAGTTCTTATGGACAAAAATATAAAGAGTAGCAAGAGCTCAAGCTTGGGGATGCCCAAGGCACCCCAAGAGATTCAAGGATGCCGTAAAAGCGTAAGCTTGGGGATGCCCCGGGAGGGCATCCCCTCTCTCGTCTTCAATCCATAGGTAACGTTACTTGGGGCTATATTTTTGTTCACCACATGTTATGTGTTTTTGCTTGGAGCGTCTTGTATAGTAGGAGTATTTTATTTTGTTGTGTCACAATCATCCTTGCTGCACACCTAGATAGAGAGACATGCACTCACCGTGATTTTGTCGAGCTTCAGTTATATCTTTTGGTAGACAATTCAGCTCACATGTGCTTCACTTATATCTTTTGAGCTAGATAATTTTGCTCTATGTGCTTCACTTATATCTTTTGCAGCACAGCGGTGCGTAGCTTGGTAGTTGATCTACGCTTTGAAAGTAGTCTCAAAAGGGGTAATTATCCAAAGGGATACGAAAACTTCCACCATCATGTGCATTGAATAGTTAGAGAAGTTTGATTCATCTCAATTAGTTTTGAGTTGTGGTTATTGTAATATTGAAGTCATGCTAGTAAGGTGTTGTGGATCTAGAAATACTTGTGTTGAAGTTAGTGATTCCCGTAGCATGCACGTATGGTGAACCTCTATGTGATGAAATATGAGCATGATTAGTCTATTGATTGTCATCCTTTGCGTGGCGGTCGGGATCGCGCGATGGTTTGTACCTACCAACCCTTCCCCTAGTAGTATGCGTTGAATGCTTTGTTTCAATTACTAATAAAACTTTTGCAACAAGTATATGAGTTCTTCATGACTAATGTTGAGTCCATGGTTTAGATGCACTTTCACCTTCCACCATCACTATCTTCTTATTGCCGTGCAACTTTCACCGGTGCACAAAACCCACCATTAGCCTCCCTCAAAACAGCCACCTGTTGGGGAACGTCGCATGGGAAACAAAAAATTTCCAACGCACACGAAGACCTATCATGGTGATGTCCATCTACGAGAGGGGATGTGTGATCTACGTACCCTTGTAGACCGTACAGCAGAAGTGTTAGTGAACGCGGTTGATGTAGTGGAACGTCCTCACGTCCCTCGATCCGCCCCGCGAACTATCCCGCGATCAGTCCCACGATCTAGTGCCGAACGGACGGCACCTCCGCGTTCAGCACACGTACAGCTCGACGATGATCTCGGCCTTCTTGATCCAGCAAGAGAGACGGAGAGGTAGAAGAGTTCTCCGGCAGCATGACGGCGCTCCGGAGGTTGGTGGTGATCTTATCTCAGCAGGGCTCCGCCCGAGCTCCGCAGAAACGCGATCTAGAGGTAAAACCGTGGAGATATGTGGTCGGGCTGCCGTGGCAAAGTTGTCCCAAATCAGCCCAAAAACCCCACTATATATAGGAGGGAGAAGGGGGGAGCCTTGCCTTGGGGTCCAAGAACCCTCAAGGGGTCGGCCGAGCCAAGGGGGGAAGGATTCCCCTCCCAAACCGAGTCCTACTTGGTTTGGAAGGTGGAGTCCTTCTTCCCTTTCCCACCTCCTCCTTTTTTTTCTCTTTGATTTTCTTCACAATGTGCATAGGCCCCTTTTGGGCTGTCCCACCAGCCCACTAAGGGCTGGTGCGGCACCCCCAATACCTATGGGCTTCCCCGGGGTGGGTGCCCCCCCGGTGAACTCCCGGAACGCACTCGTCATTCCCGGTACATTCCCGGTAACTCCGAAAACCTTCCGATAATCAAATGAGGTCATCCAATATATCAATATTCGTTTCCGGACCATTCCGGAAACCCTCGTGACGTCCGTGATTTCATCCGGGACTCCGAACAACATTCGGTAACCAACCATATAACTCAAATACGCATAAAACAACGTCGAACCTTAAGTGTGCAGACCCTGCGGGTTCAAGAACTATGTAGACATGACCCGAGAGACTCCTCGGTCAATATCCAATAGCAGGACCTGGATGCCCATATTGGATCCTACATATTCTATGAAGATCTTATCGTTTGAACCTCAGTGCCAAGGATTCAGATAATCCCGTATGTCATTCCCTTTGTCCTTCGGTATGTTACTTCCCCGAGATTCGATCGTCAGTATCCGCATACCTATTTCAATCTCGTTTACCGGCAAGTCTCTTTACTCGTTCCGTAATACAAGATCCCATAACTTACACTAAGTCACATTGCTTGCAAGGCTTCTGTGTGATGTTGTATTACCGAGTGGGCCCCGAGATACCTCTCCGTCACACGGAGTGACAAATCCCAGTCTCGATCCATACTAACTCAACGAACACCTTCGGAGATACCTGTAGAGCATCTTTATAGTCACCTAGTTACGTTGCGATGTTTGATACACACAAAGAATTCTTCCGGTGTCCGTGAGTTATATGATCTCATGGTCATAGGAACAAATACTTGACACGCAGAAAACAGTAGCAACAAAATGACACGATCAACATGCTACGTCTATTAGTTTGGGTCTAGTCCATCAGATGATTCTCCTAATGATGTGATCCCGTTATCAAGTGACAACACTTGCCTATGGCTAGGAAACCTTGACCATCTTTGATCAACGAGCTAGTCAACTAGAGGCTTACTAGGGACAGTGTTTTGTCTATGTATCCACACAATTATTGTGTTTCCAATCAATACAATTATAGCATGGATAATAAACGATTATCATGAACTAAGAAATATAATAATAACTAATTTATTATTGCCTCTAGGGCATATTTACAACAGTCTCGCACTTGCACTAGAGTCAATAATCTAGTTCACATCACCATGTGATTCCAACAAATCCAACACCCATATAGTTATGGGGTCTGATCACGTCCTGCTCGTGAGAGATGTTTTAATCAACGGTTCTGAAACTTTCAGATCCGTCCGTTCTTTACAAATCTTTATGTCATCTTATAGATGCTGCTACTACGTGCTATTCGGAAATGCTCCAAATATCTACTCTACTATACGAATCCGTTTCACTACTCATAGTTATTCGGATTAGTGTCAAAGCTTGCATCGACGTAACCCTTTACGACGAACTCTTTAACCACCTCCATAATCGAGAAAAATTCCTTAGTCTATTTAGTTACTAAGGATAACTTTGACCGCTGATCAAGGATTCAATCATGGATCACTTTCTTTACCTCTCAACATACATTGAGTCAAGGCACACATCAGGTGCGGTACTCAGCATGGCATACTTTAGAGTCTACGGCTAAGGCACAGAAGACGACCTTCGTCTATTCTCTTTATTCTGCCGTGGTCAGGTTTTGAGTCTTACTCAAATTCACACCTTACAACGCAACCAAGAACTCCTTCTTTGCTGATCTATTTTGAACTCCTTCGAAAACTTGTCAAGGCATGCATCTTCTTGAAACTTCTATTAAGCGTTTTGATCTATCTCCATATATCTTGATGCTCAACGTTCAAGTAGCGCAATCCAGGTATTCCTTTGAAAAACTCCTTTCAAACAACCTTGTATGCTTCACAAAAATTCTACATTACTTCTGATCAACAATATGTCAACCACATATACTTATCAGAAATTCTATAGTGCTCCCACTCACTTCTTTGGAAAGACAAGTTTCTCATAAACCTTGTACAAACCCAAAATCTTTGGTCATCTCATCAAAGTGTATATTCCAACTCCGAGATGCTTGCACCAGTCCATTGAAGGATCACTGGAGCTTGCATACTTGCTAGTATCTTTAGGATCGACAAAACCTCCTGGTTGTATTACATACAATGTTTGCTCAAGGAAACCGTCGAGGAAACAATGTTTTGACATCCTATGTGCAATATTTCATAAATAATGCAGCAACTACTAACATAATTCTAACAGACTTTTAGCATCGTTAAGAGTGAGAAAGTCTCATCATAGTCAACTGTTTGATCTTGTCGGAAATATCTTTGCGACAAGTCGAGCTTTTCTTAATAGTGACTTATCACCATCAACGTCTGTCTTCCTTTTAAAAATCCATCTTTACTCAATAGTCCTCTGACCATCAAGTAGTTCTTCCAAAGTGTACACTTTGTTTTCATACATGGATCCTCTCTCGGATTTCATGGCTTCCAGCCATTTGTCGGAATCCGGGCCCACCATTGCTTTCTTCATAACTCGTAAGTTCATTGTTGCTCAACAACATGACCTCCAAGACAGGGTTACTGTACTACTCTGCAGTAGTACGTGACCTTGTCGACCTACGAGGTTTGCAGTAACTTGATTCGAAGCTCAATGATCAGCATCTTCAGCTTCCACTTCAATTGGTGTAGGCGCCACAGGAACAACTTCCTGCGCCCTGCTACACACTGGTTGAAGTGATGGTTCAGTAACCTCATCAAGTTCTACTACTCTCCCACTCAATTCTTTCAAGAGAAACCTTTCCTCGAGAAAGGATCTGTTTCTAGAAACAAACACTTTGCTTTCGGATCTGAGATAGGAGATGGACCCAACTGTTTTGGATATCCTACGAAGATGCATTTATCCGTTTTGGGTTCGAGCTTATCAGACTGAAACTTTTTCACATAAGTGTCGAAGCCCCAAACTTTCAAGAAACGACAGTTTAGATTTCTCTAAACCTTAGTCTATACTGTGTCATCTCAACGGAAATACGTGGTGCCCTATTTAAATTGATTGCGGTTGTCTCTAATGCATAACCCATAAACGATAGTGGTAATTCGATAAGAGACATCACAACATGCACCATACCAAATAGTGCGTGGCTATGACGTCCAGACACATCATCACACTATGACGTTCTAGGTGGCATGAACTGCAAAACAGTTTCCACATTGTCTTAACTGCGTACCAAAACTCGTAACTCAGATATTCATTTCTATGATCATATCGTAGACAGTTTATCCTCTTGTTACGACGAACTTCACTCCGAAACAGAATTGAACTTTTCAATATTTCAGACTTGTGATTCATTAAGTAAATACTCTAGTATCTAATCAAATCGTCATTGAAGTAAGAACACAATGATATCCACTGCGTGCCTCAGCATCCATTGGACTGCATACATCAAAATGTATCACTTCCAACAAGTTACTATATCATTTCATCTCAATGAAAACAAGGCCTTGCTCATGTGGTATGATTTGCATGTCACTAGTGATTCAAAATTAAGTGAGTATAAAGATCCATCAGCATGGAGCCTCTTCATGCAATTTATACTAACATGACTCAAGCGGCAGTGCCACAAGTAAGTGGTACTATCATCATTACCTCGTATCTTTTGGCACCAGTATCATGAACATGTGTAACACTACGATCGAGATTCAATAAACCATTGAAGGTGATTATTCAAGCAAATAGAGTAACCATTATTCTCTTTAAATGAATAATCGTATTGCAATAAACACGATCCAATCATGGTCATGCTTAACGCAAGCACCAAATAACAATTATTTAGGTTTAACACCAATCCCGATGGTAGAGGGAGCGTGCGACGTTTGATCATATCAACCTTGGAAACACTTCCAACACGTATCGTCACCTCGCCTTTAGCTAGTCTCCGTTTATGCCATAGCTTTCATTTCGTGTTACTAATCACTTAGCAACCGAACCGGTATCCAATACCCTCGCGCTACTAGGAGTACTAGTAAAGTACACATCAACATCATCTATATCAAATATACTTCTTTCGACTTTTGCCAGCCTTCTTATCTACCAAGTATCTAGAGTTGCTCCGCCTCAGTGACCGTTCCCCTCATAACAGAAGCACTTAGTCTCAGGTTTGGGTTTAATCTTGGGTCTCTTCATTAGTGCAGAAACTAGTTTTCCGTTTCATGAAGTATCCCTTCTAGCCCTTGCCCTTCTTGAAACTTAGTGGTTTTACTAACCATCAACTATTGATGCTCCTTCTTGATTTCTACTTTCGAAGTGTCAAACATCGCGAATCACTCAGAGATCATTGTATCCATCCTTGATATGTTATAGTTAATCACGAAGCTCTCACAGCTAGGTGGCGGTGACTTTGGAGAACTATCACTATCTCATTTGGAAGATTAACTCCCACTTGATTCAAGCGATTGTCGTACTCAGACAATCTGAGCACATGCTCAACGATTGAGCTTTTCTCCTTTACTTTGTGGACAAAGAATCTTGTCGGAGGTCTCGTACCTTTCAACAAGGGCACAAGCATGAAATCAGAATTTCATCGCTTTAGAACATCACTTATGTTCCGTGACGTTTCAAAACGTTTTCGGCGCCTTGCTTCTAAGCCATTAAGTATTCTTGCACCGAACTATCGTGTAGTCATCAGAAACGTGTATGTCGGATGTTCACAGCACCCACAGACGACGCTCGAGGTGCAGCACACCGAGAGGTGCATTAAGGACATAAGCCTTCTACGCAGCAACAAGGACAATCCTCGGTTTTACAGACTTAGTCTGCAAAGTTTGCTACTATCAACTTTCAACTAAATTTTCTCTAGGAACATATAAAAACAGTAGAGCTATAGCGCAAGCTACATCGTAATTCGCAAAGACCATTTAGACTATGTTCATGACAATTAGTTCAATTAATCATATTACTTAAGAACTCCCACTCAAAAAGTACATCTCTCTAGTCATTTGAGTGGTACATGATCCAAATCCACTATCTCAAGTCCGATCATCACGTGAGTTGAGAATAGTTTTAGTGGTAACCATCTCTATGCTAATCATATCAACTATATGATTCATGCTCGACCTTTCGGTCTCATGTGTTCCGAGGCCATGTCTGCACATGCTAGGCTCGTCAAGCTTAACCCGAGTGTTCTGCGTGTGCAACTGTTTTGCACCCGTTGTATGTGAACGTTGAGTCTATCACACCCGATCATCACGTGGTGTCTCGAAACGAAGAACTGTCGCAACGGTGCACAGTCGTGGAGAACACAATTTCGTCTTGAAATTTTAGTGAGAGATCACCTCATAATGCTACCGTCGTTCTAAGCAAAATAAGGTGCATAAAAGGATTAACATCACATGCAATTCATAAGTGACATGATATGGCCATCATCACGTGCTTCTTGATCTCCATAACCAAAGCACCGGCACGATCTTCTTGCCACCGGCGCCACACCATGATCTCCATCATCATGATCTCCATCAACGTGTCTCCATTGGGGTTGTCGTGCTACTCATGCTATTACTACTAAAGACAACCCTATGGCTCCTGCCGGTTGCCGTACCATCGACGTGCAAGTCGATATTAACTATTACAACATGATCATATCATACATCCAATATATCACATCACATCGTTGGCCATATCACATCACAAGCATACCCTGCAAAAACAAGTTAGACGTCCTCTAATTTTGTTGTTGCATGTTTTACGTGGTGACCATGGGTATCTAGTAGGATCGCATCTTACTTACGCAAACACCACAACGGAGATATATGAGTTGCTATTTAACCTCATCCAAGGACCTCCTTGGTCAATTCTGATTCAACGAAAGTTGGAGAAACTGACACCCGCTAGTCATCTTTGAGCAATGGAGTTACTCGTAGCGATGAAACCAGTCTCTCGTAAGCGTACGAGTAATGTCGGTCCGAGCCGCTTCGATCCAACAATACCATGGAATCAAGAAAATACTACGGAGGGAAGCAAAACGCACATCTCCGCCCACAAAACCTTTTGTGTTCTACTCGAGAAGACATCTACGCATGAACCTAGCTCATGATGCCACTGTTGGGGAACGTCGCATGGGAAACAAAAAATTTCCTACGCGCACGAAGACCTATCATGGTGATGTCCATCTACGAGAGGGGATGTGTGATCTACGTACCCTTGTAGACCATACAGCAGAAGCGTTAGTGAACACGGTTGATGTAGTGGAACGTCCTCACGTCCCTCGATCCGCCCCGCGAACTATCCCGCGATTAGTCCCACGATCTAGTGCCGAACGGACGGCACCTCCCCGTTCAGCACACGTACAGCTCGACGATGATCTCGGCCTTCTTGATCCAGCAAGAGAGACGGAGAGGTAGAAGAGTTCTCCGGCAGCATGACGGCGCTCCGGTGGTTGGTGGTGATCTTATCTCAGCAGGGCTCCGCCCGAGCTCCGCAGAAACACGATCTAGAGGTAAAACCGTGGAGATATGTGGTCGGGCTTCCATGGCAAAGTTGTCTCAAATCATCCCTAAAATCCAACTATATATAGGAGGGAGAAGGGGGGAGCCTTGCCTTGGGGGTCCAAGAACCCTCAAGGGGCCGGCCGAGCCAAGGGGGGAAGGATTCCCCTCCCAAACCGAGTCCTACTTGGTTTGGAAGGTGGAGTCCTTCTTTCCTTTCCCACCTCTTCCTTTTTTTTCTCTTTGATTTTCTTCCCAATGCGCATAGGCCCCTTTTGGGCTGTCCCACCAGCCCACTAAGGGCTGGTGCGGCACCCCCAATAACTATGGGCTTCCCCGGGGTGGGTGGCCCCCCCGGTGAACTCCTGGAACCCATTCGTCATTCCCGGTAACTCCGAAAACCTTCCGGACCATTCCGGAAACCCTCGTGACGTCCGTGATTTCATCCGGGACTCCGAACAACATTCGGTAACCAACCATATAACTCAAATACGCATAAAAAAACGTCGAACCTTAAGTGTGCAGACCCTGCGGGTTCGAGAACTATGTAGACATGATCCGAGAGACTCCTCGGTCTATATCCAATAGTGGGACCTGGATGCCCATATTGGATCCTACATATTCTACGAAGATCTTATCGTTTGAACCTCAGTGCCAAGGATTCAGATAATCTCGTATGCCATTCCCTTTGTCCTTCGGTATGTTACTTGCCCGAGATTCGATCGTCAGTATCCGCATACCTATTTCAATCTCGTTTACTGGCAAGTCTCTTTACTCGTTCCGTAATACAAGATCCCGTAACTTACACTAAGTCACATTGTTTGCAAGGCTTGTGTGTGATGTTGTATTACCGAGTGGGCCCCGAGATACCTCTCCGTCACACGGAGTGAAAAATCCCAGTCTCGATCCATACTAACTCAACGAACACCTTCGGAGATACCTGTAGAGCATCTTTATAGTCACCCAGTTACGTTGCGACGTTCGATACACACAAAGCATTCCTCCGGTGTCCGTGAGTTATATGATCTCATGGTCATAGGAACAAATACTTGACACGCAGAAAACAGTAGCAAAAAAATGACACGATCAACATGCTACGTCTATTTGTTTGGGTCTAGTCCATCACATGATTCTCCTAATGATGTGATCCCGTTATGAAGTGATAACACTTGCCTATGGCCAGGAAACTTTGACCATCTTTGATCAACGAGCTAGTCAACTAGAGGCTTACTAGGGACAGTGTTTTGTCTATGTATCCACACAAGTATTGTGTTTCCAATCAATACAATTATAGCATGGATAATAAACGATTATCATGAACTAAGAAATATAATAATAACTAATTTATTATTGCCTCTAGGGCATATTTCCAACACCACCACACCTACCTACTATGGCTTTCTCAAAGTCATTCCAAGATATATTGCCATGTAACTACCACCATGACATGTGCCACCACATCTACATTGCCATTGCATGATCGTAAGATAGCTAGCACGATGTTTCCATTCATGTATATGCCATGATAGATCATTGCCACGGTACACTACCGAAGGCATTCCATATAGAGTCATAGTTGCTCTAAGTTTTGAGTTGAAAGTGTGATGATCATCATTAATGGAGCATTGTCCCATGTTAGGAAATAAAAGAGGCCAAAGAAGCCCACCAAAATAAAAAAAAGAGGCCAAAGAGCCCACCAAAAAAAAGAGAGAAGGGACAATGCTACCACTTTTTCCACACTTGTGCATATTAAGCACCATGATCTTCATGATTGATAGTCTCTCATTTTGTCACCACCATATAGCTAGTGGGAAATTTTCATTATATAACTCGGTTTGTATATTCCAATGATAGGCTTCCTCAAAATTGCCTTAGGTCTTCGTGAGCAAGCAAGTTGGATGCACACCCACTAGTTTTCTTTAAGAGCTTTCACTTACTCGTAGCTCTAGTGCATCATTTGTATGGCAATCCCTACTCATTCACATTGATATCTATTGATGAGAATCTCCATAGCTCATTGATATGCCTAGTTAATGTGACTATCTTCTTTTTTTTTGTCTTGCAACCTCCACCACACTCCACACCATCTATAGTGCTATAACCATGGCTCACGCTCACGTATTGCGTGAGAGTTGAAAAGGTTTGAGAAAGTAAAGGAGTGAAACAATTACTTGGCCAATACTGGGGTTGTGCATGATTTAAATTCGTTGTGCACTGAGGATAGAGCATAGCCAGACTATATGCTTTTGTAGGGATAACTTTCTTTTTGGCCTTGTTATTTTGAAAGTTCATGATTACCTTGCTAGTTTGCTTGAATTATTATTGTTTCCACGTCAATAGCAAACTATTGTTTTGAATCTAATGGATCTGAACATTCACGTCACATAAGTGGAGTTACAAAGGACATCTATGCTAGGTAGCACGAAAGCATCAAAAATTCATTCTTTATCACTTCCCTACTCGAGGACGAGCAGGAGTTAAGCTTGGGGATGCTTGATACATCTCCAACATATCTATAGTTTTTGATGGTTTCACGTTGTTATGTTGTCATCTTTGGATGTTTTATGTACCTTTTATATCTTTTTTGGGACTAACTTATTAATTCAGATCTGATTTTTCTATGTTTTTGGCTCTTTTCAGATCTGATTTTGGATGGGAGTCCAAACGGAATAAAAACCCCGAAATGATTTGTTCCCGAACGGAAGAAGATCAGGGGGCCTCTGCACCAAGCCAGGTGGGCTCCAAGGATCCCACAAGCTCCCAATCCGCCACCAGGGGAGGCGGCGGTGGCAGGGCTTGTGGCCGCCCCATGACCTAGATCCTTGACCTATATATTCCCAAAAATTCAGCAAAAAATCAGGGGAGCCTCAAAAATACTTTTCCGCCACCGCAAGCTTCCGTTTCCGCAAGATATCATCTGGAGACCCTTCCCGGCGCCCTGTCGGAGGGGACATTGGAGTTGGAGGGCTTCTTCATCATTATCATCGCCTCTCCAATGACTAGTGAGTAGTTCACTTCAGACCTACAGGTCCGTATTTAGTAGCTAGATGGCTTCTTCTCTCTCTTGGATCTTCAATACAAAGTTCTCCATGATCTTCATGGAGATCTATCCGATGTAACCTTCTTTGGCGGTGTGTTTGTCGAGATCCGATGAATTGTGGATTTGTGATCAAATTATCTATGATATATATTTGAGTCTTAGCTGATTTCTTATATGCATGATTTGTTATCCTTGTAAGTCTCTTCGAGTCTTGGGTTTTGTTTGGCAACTAGATCTATGATTCTTGCAATGGGAGAAGTGCTTGGTTTTCGGTTCTACCATGTGGTGACCTTTCAAGTGACAGTAGGGGCAGCAAGGCACACATCAAGTAGTTGCCATCAAGGGTAACAAGATGGGCTCTGTCGTTGATATGAGATTGTCCGTCTACATCATGTCATCTCGCTTAAGGCATTACTCTGTTCTTTTGGACTTAATAGACTAGATGCATGCTGGATAGCGGTCGACGTGTGGAGTAATAGTAGTAGATGGAGAAAGTATCGGTCGACTTGTTTTGGACGTGATGCCTATAGATATAATCATTGCCATAGATATTTTCATGACTTTGCGTAGTTCTATCAATTGCTCGATAGTAATTTGTTCACCCACCGTCTACTTGCTATCATGAGAGAAGCCACTAGTAAATACTACGGCCCCCGGGTCTATTCACATCCATCGGTTACACCTCCGCTTTTACTTTGCTTTGTTACTTTGTTGCTTTTAGTTCTCACTTGGCAAACAATCTATAAGGGATTGACAACCCTTTCATAGCGTTGGGAGCAAGCTTTTGTGTTTGTGTAGGATCTTGTGATACTCCTCCACTGGATTGATACCTTGGTTTTCAAAACTGAGGGAAATACTTACCACCACTATGCTACATCACCCTTTCCGCTTCGAGGGAACACCAACGCAAGGCTCCAAGGCCACGGGGGAAATCCTTTGCATACTTGCCTAGGAAGTCCCTTAAGGCGTAGCCGCAGCAGAAGGATTCCTGGTGCCGTCGCCACGACTATTCTTGGCGCCGTTGCAAGGGAAGCTCAGTTGACATCACGTCCCTCTGAGCCTACATGGTGTACTGCTAGCATGCATCTTGTCTGATCAAACCTGCACCCACAACACCTCCTAGCCAATAAAATAAGGGGGACGCGTGTCAGAATGTAAATGAATAGTACAACACATACATTTATTATTAATAATAATCATGTTTGTGAACTTACCATTTGTTCCTCGTCTGTCCTGTCTTATCACCGTGTTGAAGCCCGAGGAATCCAGTGAACGCTTCTGCACCACATAGGTATTTCTTTGGCGACATTCCAACACAGAGCCGTGCAGGTTCCCCTACAAGCTTCCCCATCGGTTTTCCGCCACACGTGGATGAGCATAAGAGCTAGCGCACAACCCACATGCATGCACATCTAGTGCACCCTTGACCATGCATCTACCAAGCATGCCAACCGACCAGGCGTCACTTCTGCCGTCAACCTCCTCGACGATAAAAATGATCTGGTGCAGGTGCAACGCCACGTCGAGGCCAATGGCGTTCCCGGCAACGCGTCCGAAAATGTTGTGCTGTGTGTCATTGCAAGGGTTGAGCGGTCCCATGGTGCAGGGCATGGCAGCGCTGCCAAGCAACATAGCCGCCTCACTGGTGACATGATGTAGCATCCCAAACGAGAAGATCATCGGTGGTGCTCCGTAGAGCAAAACATGCGCGTCCACGCCAAGAGGGCAAGGCACGCCGCATAGCAAGACCGATGGAGGGCCCCAGAGCGAGAGGTGCAGCGTGTGGCGGAGCAACAACGGGTTCATCCCCGCTTGCCCACTGTCCCACCTCACATGACGTTGTAGTTGTGTACAAGACGTGTCAGTTGCCCGATTTGTCACCAGGAATGGGCAGCGTCCGTCTGCGCCGTACTTGCGCTAGAGCCCGACCGCACTATACTTGAACGGGACGCCGGCCGCGCTGTTTGCATGGGTCACACCATTCTCCTTCTTCGCGGCCCCCTTAATGCCAACGGGTTGGTCGGTAGGCTCGAGCGCCTCCTTGGACAAGGTGTCCAAGCGGGAGTAGTAGAAGAAAATGGTCGTCGCATCCTCGAGATGGTAATATACGACGAAATAGCCAGCTTGGAGCTCAAGATCGCGCTCTAGCTATACCATGAGCGTTTCAACCACATGTAAGAACGTTTGTCCGAGTTCAGGCAGAGCCAAGAGCTTCCATAGGTTAGGGTGGTAGTCATGGACGTGTTTTATTTTGTTGAATTATTTTGATTTCAGTCCCAATGTCTGCATAATAGTCATAAGATGGATATATGTTGATGTGTGAATGATTTATGTTCTATGTATATGTTTTAATGTGTGTAAGAACTAGAGCGAGAAAATGAATACGAAAGAGATAGAAATGTGAAACTAGTAATATATATAAATTGTTCAGTAATGCATTGCAGACATCATACATGTATTATCACATATACGTGATGCGAGTACTTAACTAATACGTACAATGAATAAAGACTACACTAATAAATTAATAATTACCCCTACTTGAGCGGGGAGCAGTAATGTGGCAGCCTCTCACCAGCAGCTTCCTGGTCTGCGCCGGCTTCCCAACACGGAGGGAGTTTGCCACCACCTCAGCCATGCAAGCTCGACATGCCGATCAGCCTCCTGCTATCGGAGGCGCGTGACCATGCATGCAATCTCACTGGGGGCCCACCGGAGTTCTTTGGTGGTGGCACGCTCGAGCTTATTAGGCCACACCCACGCAGCAGTGAGGTGCCTAGAGCCTCTGGCTTTCACTCCATGGTACCGGTCATCTTCATGCACCTCCTCCTCTTGTCGGCACGCCCACCGCCAAAGCTCCAACTCCTCCTTTTCCGTAGCGGCACTAAGGGCATTCTAGGCCGCGAGGTTCCTGTAGTGCTCTGATCATGAATTACCATTGCTATATGTCCATTATCCATTATTATCACACAATTCTTATGCCTTTTCTCTCTAAATATGATAGGTACATCACTGAGAGGGAAATATCCGGAAACTGGAATGATCGATCAGGAAACCGAGAAAAAGGCAGAAAAATCAACATGCTCCGAATGACCTGAAAATTTACGGAGAATTTTTCTAGAATATTTGAGACTTTAAGGGTGAAAAATATATCGGAGAGGGGCCACTAGCTGGGCATAAGCCAACAGGGCATCCCCCTTGGCTTGCGGGGCCCCAGCTGACCATCTTGCGACCATCTTCTCCTATGGTGTGTTTTACCCTAGAAAAATCGTAAGTTATCTTTCCATATGAAGCACCACCGTCCCGAGGCAGAAACCTGGGTAGAGGCGTTTGCTCTCCGGTAGAGAGATCCTACAGGGGGAATTGCACTCCGGGAGGGGTAAATCGAAGCCATCGTGATCACCAACGCTTTCTTCTTCGTGGGAGGACCAATCTTCATCAACATCTTCACCAGCACCATCTCATCTCCAACACCAATTCATCACGTGTATTCAATCTTTGTCTCCAAACCTCAGATTGGTACCTATGGGTTACTAGTTGTGTTGATTACATCTTGTAGTTGATGCTTGTTGAATTACTTAGTGGAAGATCTTATGTTCAGATCCTTAAATATTATTATTACACCTCTGATCTTAAACATGTTGATGATGTGTGAATGGTATTTACTGTTCCGAATGACATGGGAGAAGGCTTGTTATAAGTAATCATGCAAAATTGGTATTCGTTCGATATTTTGATGATATGCATGATGCTAATTCTCATAGTGGTGTCATGTGAACATCGACTACATGACACTTCACCTTGTTATGAGCCTAAGGGAAGTCATTGTGGAGTAATAAATAGTTGATGGGTTGCGAAAGTGACAAAACCTTATCCTCCCAGTTTATGTGTTGCTTCATAAGGGGCTGATTTGGATCCACATGTTTCATGCAATGGATAGATTATTATTAATTCTTAGCTGTGGATTCTTGCGAGACGGGGTAATCATAAGTAGGTTATTACCTTAGCACTAGTACACCCACATATCAAATCATCAAATTAGGGAACGCGAACCAACTTAATATGATGAACATGACTAGACAGAAATTTCCATGTGTCCTTGGGAGCACTTGCATTATATAAGTGAACTTTCAGTCCTGTCCTTTTCAATAAAAAGGATTGGCCTACCTTGCTGCACCTTTTCTACTATTGTTACTAGTCACCTGTTACGAATTATCTAGCTACAAAACTATCGATAATGGTTACTTACAACACTTGCAGAGAATCCCTTGCCAAAAACTACTTATCTTTTCCTTCTGCTCCTCGTAGGGTTCGGCTCTCTTACTTAGTTAAAGGACTACGATTTATCTGCTATACTTGTGGGTCATCGAGACTATTTTCTAGCACCATTTGCGGGGAGTGAAGCGCATTTGGTAAGTAGAAATTGGTAAGGAGACATTTTTGGTACGTGCTATAATTTACGGTTTCTTATCACTATGAATGGTCACCATTTGTGTGGCTTGTTCAGGGCATATTCACCTCAAATGGATGTTGAGGAAATTGGTCCTCAACCTCTTGAACCTACTGAAAATATTTATTACAAGATTCGTTCAGTTATGGTAGAGAAACTGCTGCCTAATCCTTATAAGAGTTCAACTCATCCTGATTACCATTTGATATATGTCACTGAGATTTGTGGATTGTTTAAGCTTTCGAGTCTACCAATAGACAAAGTTAAGATGAAAGTTTTCCCTTTATCTTTGGAGGTAAAAGCACTAATGTGGATGATATTGGATCATGGGATTGGAATCGCTTGAAGCCGGAATTTCATCACACGTTTTATCCTATGCATCTAATCCATCGTGATCGGAATTTTATTTATAATTGTTGGCCTCGTGAAGGAGAAAGCATCACTCAAGCTTGGGCGAGGCTTAAATCTATGATGCACACTTTCCCCAACCATGAGCTCTCAAAGGAATTAATTATACATAATGTTTTTGCTCGACTTTCTCTTGATGATCAAACTTTACTCGATGCTTGTGCTGTCGGTTGTTATATGAAGGAGACTATTGAATTTAGATGGGATCTTCTTGAAAAGATTAAATGCAAAGCTGAAGATTGGGAACTCGATGAAGGTAAAGAGTGAGGTACAAATCTTAATTTTGATATGTTAAATCTTTTATGGAAACTTCCCCATTTCACGAGTTTATCAACAAATATGGCCTTGACTCTGAGATAGTAGCTTCTTTCTGCGAATCTTTTGCCACCTATGTTGACCAGCCCAAGAAAAAGTGGTTGAAATATCATCCTCTCATTAAAAAAGTATGTGAGGAACCTATTAGAATTAAGAAGGAATAAATAATTGTTAACCATGTTGATCCAATTGTTCCTACTGCTTACGTTGAGAAACCTCCTTTCCTTGTGAGGATTAGAGAACATGCTAAGGCTACAATAGTGGTTAATAAGAGTTATGTTAGAACACCTACACCTTTTGAAAAACTAAATATTGATCCTAATGTAGCTATAGTTAAATATCTCCTAGTTGATAATATTGATGGTCAGGTTATTTACCTTTATGATGAAGCTGCTAGAATTGCACAACCTTTTAGAAAGAAACGAGATGAACTAGATAAAATAAACTGGTAGTAGGCACATGTGTCATCTTAGTTAAAATTGGAGATCATTGCCACTACAAGAAATAAGCTTGTTTATGACAAAAAACAATGACGACAGTTTTGTTGGTCATAGAACTATGACTAAAATCTACAAAAAGGTCATGAGGTATCTAAGAGGGTCTAGACCGTAGAAAATTTTGACCATCTCTATCAAGAAGGTCATAACCCCATTGCCCAAAATGGTCAGTCACATGTGTAGCTCTATTTATGCCCGCATTATAGTTCCTCCATGACAAAATTAAGAAGGTCATAGGCTTAAATAGAGGTGACTAAGCAGAAAACTCAACAATTTCGCCTACATGTCTTGTATAGGTGTCGACAAGGCTACAAATGGAAAATGAATTTTACGTCCAAAGAAAATGAAAACTCCCTTTAGCAACATTGTTTGCCATTCCAGGATGCACCCTTGTGCAAAATTGTTTGACGGATTTCCTTCCGATTCCATCGATTTCCTTCTGATTCGGGAGAAAACCATTTAAATGGCAAAAATAGCTTTAAAGATCAAAATCGAATAAGTTGGTTATCGTCCATTAAATGTGGTATTCTAGAGTGAAACATTTAATGATGTCGTTTGGGAAAATATTTTTGTTACATGTTTCACAAACCCCTTATATTTTTTGCACTTATAAATTATTTTAGATAACACCTTTCTCTAACCAATCAGGACGCGGAATCCCTCTCCCTTGGATCAGACCACTACAGGCCATCTGAGCCGTTCACGTGATACGTATCAAACGTCTCTCACCAACCTATCCTCTCCACGGTTTTAAAATTCAGTGAAATTTCCGAAATTTCACTAATTACACCAAGCACTGAAATATGGCATTTCGGCGAAAAAAATTCAACACTTTCGGCCGCGAAAATCAATTCCTGCAGGTGTCATCTTGCGTGGCAAAAAACGCGCCAAAGGCCCCCAAAAGCCCCAAAGGCCCGCGAATGGATATATTCCTCTCCCGTGCCCTCACTTCCAACCCTAAATCACCAAACCGAGGAAAAAAAATCCCCTCTTCTGCCGGCGGCGCCGACGCCGGAGGCTCGATCTCCTCCTCCGTCAAAGTGAGGCAAGCTCCGCTCTCACGCATCCCCTCCCCCTCACGCCTTCCTCCTTGCATCTCCGCGTACCTCACCCACCCAATGCGCAACCCACTCTTCCCGGTCGTACGCATCGAATCTGCGTCGCCGTGAGGACGCCCAAATACAAAGGGCACCGGCCACCGGCACGGCGCTGCTCATCTGCTCGTTGTTTTAGGCCTAGATGAACTCACAACTGTAGAGGAAGCATGGAAGCGCATGGTGAGGTTGGGGGCAGCAGCACTGGCAATGGCAAGGACGTCGCCGGTAGCTCTGCACCTATACCTGGACCAGGTAATTAACATCTTTCTTTTCTTCATATCCATTGCATACTTGTGGTTGTGTATCTGATGCAATCATGGTGTGATCTGCCCTGGGAATGGCTATATGAGAACTTATGTCATGTATTTACATTACCTACGATGAAACATCTGAGATGTCTTGCAATTTGTTGGCACTTTTGTGTATATATAGTACCTGTCCTAACAAAAATCAGTCACATATATAGCAGGGTAACTGAACTTGTTGTCTTTTGTACAATTATCTTTGTGATAATTGAACTTGTTGTCTTTGTGACAACTCAACTTGTTGTCTTTTGTGATACTGATAACTGAACTTGTTGTCTTTGTAGTAACTGAACTTGCTGGCACTAAACTAACAATTATCTTTGTGATAACTGAACTTGATGTATTTTGTACAATGTAAAATTCATGCAATGACTCAATTGACTAACGTGATGAAATGTCGGGTATAATTTAACTGAAAAAATTGCTCCTTCTCCATCGCGGACAGCTGGACTTGCCTCGCCGCTCCATGGACTCGTCTCGCCGCCGCTTGGAGTGTCTACCGCCATCGTTGCCTGTTGGCCCTCACCAGGAAGGAAATGACAGATTGGGTCAGGCACGGCCGTGGCGGAGGAGTACCACCGGCCAGCACGTGAGACTCTACGTCCGTGACACCATCCTCGGATACAAGAGGTGGGCAGCTCCCTTCGTTCTTTCCCCCTCGCGTGGGTCTCTGAATCCGTGGGGCTTTTCAGCGTGGGTCTCTGTATTATCCAAGATATTAGTACTTGGACATCTTCAGTTAATGACTCTATTTCATGGTGGTAAATGCAATAGAGGAGGTGCACGAAGAGAAGTTTGAAGTTGACCAAATGGTTGTCATTATTGTAATGCAGTTTGCATTATTTGTGATGAGTGCATGGTGGCCTCCGTGGAATGGCCTAAAATCACAAACTACAGAGTTCTAACTGAGAAGGGCACCCCTGTACATGTTGGTATGATGAGATATCTTTTGTGTTTATTCAGAGTAGTCAATGCCGATGGTGTTTCAAAATCATGGCATTTTTGCAGTGATTTACTACTGTCATCCACGACGCATCAGATGCAGAACACAAGTGTCCAAGACTAGCAGGTTTGCCATACGCTCATGCCTTTCTTCACGACCCCAACATGCCGCTGATCTACAAGGTGTCCAACATCTTGCTCGACTTGGTAAGTCACACATAACTTCAGGGTTTCTGCTAAGAAAAGAAGGAGTTTTCAAATGTCTCTCATTTTAGAACTGTAGTGATAGTTACTGAAAAATGGGGTCGAACAGTACGTCACACCTCTTATGCTGAAATTACAACAAGAGTATCTGATAAATGAAAACAAATTTTATCCTAAATCTTAATTTCAGATCCTTACCTTTTGACCATTTGAACTATCCAAGATGTCATGTTTCTGAACTTAGCTAGCCCAGTGCGTTGAAGTGGAGCTCTGACCTGACTGGAACTCTGAATATGGTTGGATGAATGCCAAACCCGAGAAATAATATATTGTCCTAGCCTCATAATCTAACTTATCAAGATACAAATTGTCGTCATGGTCACATAATTGTCCAGTGACATATAAACCTTCATGTGTCCATTGTATATCTATATTTGAGAATGAATCCACTTTCTAAACAAGAGTGGTTTGAAGTATTTATTCTAGGAGCTATCTGTAAGACATGAGCAATGATCTAACTTATCTACATATTTCTTTCCTCTGTGGTGCGAGCTGGAGGGTCAGTCTGAGCCTCCACGAACTTGACGTGATCGGGGTTCAGCACTCTTACACGCTTGCCAACACGGTGGCCATCGGTCGTCGAGCCGGTGATGGTCGTCGAGGTCAACTTTACCTTCTACCTGTATATACTTTTCGCCAGTGCCAACCGTTGTTTTTAAATACCTTTCATCTCTGTAATCATTCATTTAAGCTGCAAGACTGCTACTTCTTTGTTCATATAAGCTTCTCTGTGCATATGATGCTCCTATGGTCCTGTATTTACTTACCTCGTGTAATTTATGAATGTGCACAGCCACCAATGCATTTTTACTGCTGTAACTTATTTTTAAAAGATGATACTGTCACTTCTATTGGATTGCGTTGCTTTCCAGAGTTCAATAAGTTGCATAAGTTTAGCAATAGTTGCATGAACAGGTGTTGCCCACGGGACAAAAAACAGTTGAAAAGAACACCATATAGTGAACGCCTGAGCAAACAACAGCAAGATTGGTGCGCTCAGTCATGCAAAGGAGGCGCTCCGTGGCTGGCCCCAGCCACTAGTGCTTATAGAAATGTGCCAGTAGAGGAAAATAGACAAATATTTTCTTTATTTTCCTACAGATTCTTAATTATATGATCCAGTTCCCGTTCCATGTAGATAGTCATTTGATGGGTTATAGAAACCTATTAGGCCATCAGTATATGTTTAGTTGTTCTCTCATGTTGGCTAGGAACAACTTTCAATGAATTATAATAAAATCAATAAATAATTATATAGTTTTAGTAGGAGAGCCATGGTGCATAGATTTTAGTTCATAACTAACAATAACCTGCTAACTAATCTTAAAGTTATCTTTGAAGCTTCTGTTTCCCATATGTTAGAGTTCTTGAGTTCAGTCGACCCAAAAGAAGTTTGCCACTATATAGTAATTTTTTAGCTCTCAGTTCTTTTGATATTATTTTAATTTTAAGTATTATTAACCATTTGTATGAACATTAAAAGGAAATTTATATGTGTGTACCACGCAACGAACACAACAATGGAATTATTGTATGTGGAATAAGAATGCATATGTGTAGATTACTTTCAGAAGGTCGAGTGGTTGTTGTTCGCGTACCTAGGGCTCAAAGAAATATCCCCAAAGTGTCGTCTTATTTTCTTTTGTAAGTGTTTCCAACCTTCTACACACCCCAGGCCGAAACCACAAACTACAAGATGGATGATCTCACATTGATTATGTACTACTTGCGCTTTGCTATTCGTGCTACTTTGGCGGGCATTGGATCGAATGTCACATGTACTTCCATAAGGTTGCAAACAATGGTTCAATATGATCACTGACTTCCTAATTTTACTTATTTGTCCACATTATATAGGATGGCACCTAATAGCTAACATGAGGTAAATTTTAACGGATGTGGACTATATAGTGTCGTATTTCATAAAAATATTATATGACGTTTATAATTTGGCCATTCTTCTTCAATTTTTGGTTTTTCGCAGCAAGAGGTTAAAATATTTAGGATAATAATTAATTGTAAAGCAGATCTAAGATAACTAGGTGTAAAGTGTGCATCATGCTTTTTTATTGCACAATATTTTTATGTTTCTCTTCTTTCCTTCTGTGCTAGAATTATTTTTGTTCTACTAAGCGAGGCATGTATTTAGTCCGTAATTTTTACCGCTTATATTCTGGGCCTATATATTTTATTCCTGTTAACTCACTATTTTTAGGGTCTCTCAACTCCGTTTGTTTACCGTGTGGCCTACAAATTTAGGTATCGTCAGTGTGTTGTAATATATCTTGGTCTATACTTAGGTATATATTTTTTATGTTGGTGTAGTGATATATGAAGGCAAAAATGTAACCACATAAGAATGAAGGTTAAAAATGGAAAACAAAACTGGTGGAGACAACTCTATTAAAACTACCAGCTTGCAAATTCTAATAGTGGCTTCAAGTATTGTATGAATTTTCTAAAATAGCTATTGCACGGGTTGACGACTAGTAGTTCTAATTTATTTATTACTTGTACATTATAATATTTGATTATTTTATATGCTTTCTTATGTTTGATTATTCAAATTACCAGGATGATCTGAAGCACCGAGAAGAAGTAGAGGACAGGACAGGAGGAGGGAACAAGAAGCTTCATTTATCATTGATGTTATGTGTCGAAGTATGTTGATATGTCAGTATGCACTTGTTGGGCCCATTTGTTGTACACCTGCACTTGTGGAACTATTTTGTTGTGCACTTGTTGGGACTAGAACCTTTATGTGTAGAGGAGTCGATGGATGATGTATTTAATTCATGTGATGTGCTACTGAAATGAAATATATAAAACTAATATGGAATCTTGTACTTGTTTTTTAATGGGTCTATGATGACATATACATGCTTTTGAAAAATAATGCATCAGCCTAAACAATTTAGACATTTTTAATAATAAAATAGTATTGGTGGAGGCCCATGTAGTCTAGATTATTGAATTGGGCTGTGAAATTTATGATGATTCCATTTGGTCACTAGCAATGCCATATCAGCACAGCCACGTCAGATCCTACGTGGCTCACACAAATGGGTAATGACCAAACCAAAATTTTGGTCAATAGGGATCTACGACAATTTTTTTAGAAAGGTCAAGTTTGTTCATTGTTGATGGCCAACTGTTGACCTTGTAAATTTGGTCAAAAAAAGGTCAATAAACAACAAAAATGACGAATCAATGACCAATATAGGAAGTCATAATTGACCTTATTTCTTGTAGTGTGCTGTCAAGAAATTATGCATGATATAACACCCACTGAAATTGAAGATGTTGATGTCACTATTAAGCTTGCAAACCTTGATATTATTTCGCCACTTGGGATTGTTAGAGATGTTGAAATCTTGTGCTGAAAAGTCAAGTACCCCACTGATTCCTTAGTACTTGGTTTGGAACAAGATAACTTTTGTCCCATCATATTTGGTAGACCATTCTTGAATACAGTTAATGCTGAAATTAATTGTGCTACTGATAAGGTCAAAGTGAGCTTTGGTGATAATTCTGAGGAGTTTAACTCCTCTAAGTTTGGAAAACAGACACATGAAAAAGAATTGCCTAGTAAATATGAAATAATTGGTCTTCCTTCTATTGTTGTACCTCCATGATCAACAACCTAACCTTAAGCACAATTTACGAGTTGAAATTTTAGGTGGTACTCCTCCACCAAAGGGAGATCTCGTATTTGAGCTTAAGGCTTTATCAGACACTTTAAAATATGCTTATCTTAATGATAAGAAGATATATCATGTTATTATTAGTGGTAACCTTTAAGAACATGAGGAAAGAGATTAATCAAAACTTTGAAGAAGCATGGGTCTCCTATTGGATATACTCTTGCTTATCTTAAAGGCATAAGCCCCACTCTCTGTTAGCACGAGATTAATATGGAACCTGATGCTAACCAGTTGTTGATCATCAATGTCGTCTCAACCCTAAAATGAAAGGGGTGGTAAGATATGAAATACTAAAACGTCTGGAGGCACGTATAATCTATCTTATTGCTGATAGTAGATGGGTAAGTCATGTTCATTGAGTTCCTAGGAAAGGTGGTATAACTGTTGTTCCTAATGATAAAAATGAACTTATGCCACAAAAGATAGTAACTGGTTATAGGATGGTAAATGATTTCATTAAATTTAATAAGGCTCCTAGAAAGGATCATTACCCCTTGCCTTTTATTGATCAAATGTTATAAAGATTATCTAAGCACACACACTTTTGCTTTCTTGATGGATACTTTGGATTCTCTCAAATACCTGTGTGAAAAGAGGACCAAGAGAAAACTACCTTTACTTGCCCCTTTGGAACTTATGTTCGTAGGTGTATGCCTTTTGGTCTATGCAATGCACCTACTACCTTTTGAAGATGTATGTCAGCAATATTCTCTGACTTGTGTGAAAATATTTTCAAGGTTTTCATGGATGATTTTTCTATTTATGGGACTTCTTTTGATGATTGCTTGACCAACCTTGATCGAGTTTTACACATATGTGAAGAAACTAATCTAGTCTTTTATCGGGATAAGTGCCACTAATGAAGGTATAGTGCTTGGGCATAAAATTTCTGAACGCGACATTGAGGTGGATAAATACAAAGTTGATGCAATAGAGAAAATGCGTTGCCTAAGAGATATCAAAGGTATAATAAGTTTCCTTAATCATGTTGGTTTCTATTGGCGTTTCATTTAATATTTCTCAAAGATTTCTAGGACACTAACTAATCTTCTCCAAAAAGGTGTTCCTTTTGTTTTTGATGATGATTGTGTAGAAGCCTTTTAAATAATTGAAAAAGCTTTAACTTTAGCACCTATTGTCCAACCACTTGATTGGGACCTACCCTTTAAAATTTTGTGTGATGCTAGTGATTATGCTATTGGTGCTATTCTAGGGTAAAGAGTAGACAAGAAGTTGAATGTTATTCATTATTCTAGTAAAACCCTAGACACCGCTCAAATTAGTTATGCTACTACTCAATAGGAATTTTTAGCAGTTGTGTTTGCATGTGATAAGTTTAGGCCTTACATTGTTGTTTCTAAAGTAAATAGTCACACTTATCATGCTTCTATCAAATAACTTGTGTAAAAGAAAGATGCTAAACCTAGACTTATTACATGGGTACTCTTACTTCAAGAGTTTGATTTGCATATTGTTGATAGGAAGGGGGATGACAATCCTATAGCAGATAACTTGTCTAGAATGGGAAAATTTCTTGATTACCCACTGCCTATCGATGATAATTTTCATGATGAGGAACTTGTTGTTATAAATACATCATGTCGTACTCCTTGGTATGCGTATTACGGCAATTACATTGTTGCTAATTTTATTCCGCCTAGCTTAACCTATCAACAAAAGAAAAAAAATTCTTCTTTCATTTACGACATTACTTCTGGGATGACCCACACCTTTGTAAAGAAGGAGTAGATGGTATTATTATACGTTGTATACCTAAGCATGAGCAGGAACAAATTCTGAGGAAGGGCCATACGGAGGCCTACGGAGGACACCATGCCGGTGACACAACTGCACACAAGTTATTACAATCCGGTTTCCATTGGTCTACTCTTTTTAAAGATGCTCGTAAGTATGTCCTTTCCTATGATGAATGCCAAAGAGTTGGTAATATCGGTAAATCTCAGGAAATGCCTATGAACTATTCACTTGCTATTGAACCATTTGATGTACGGGGATTTGACTTTATGGGACCTTTTTCCTTTCACGAATTGATATACTCATATTCTAGTTCCTGTTGAGTAGGTTACTAAGTGGGTAGAAGCTATCCCAACTAGTAGTGTTGATCATGACACTTCTATTAAGATGCTTAAAGACATTATCTTTCCGAGGTTTGGTGTCCCTAGATATTTAATCACTCATGGTGGTTCACATTTTATTCATGGTGCTTTCCATAAACTGCTAGCTAAATATGATGTTAACCATAGAATTTCATCGCCTTATCATCCTCAATCTTGCAAAGACTGAAAATAGGTCCAGAAAGAATTGGTATAAGAAACTTGATAATGCTTTGTGGGCTTACCGCATTGCTTGTAAGATCCCATGGGATGTCCCCATATAAAATGGTCAATAGAAAAGCTTGTCATTTACCTCTTGAGTTAGAACATATGGCTTATTGGGCGATTAAAGTACATAATTTTGATTTTAAACTTGCCGGTGAGAAAAGGTCGTTTCATATTAGCTCAGTGGATGAATGGAGGAGACAAGCTTATGAAAATGCTATGTTATTTAAAGCAAATATTAGAAGATGGCATGACAAGAGAATTAAAATGAGAATTCAATGTGCAATTCTCGTTTTATATTTTTTGTGGGGAAACTCATCTCCAAATGGGAAGGACCTTATATTTTCGAGGAGGATTATCACTCCGGTGCTATAAAAATTAACAACTTCGAAGGTAAAACCCGAGAGTGGTGAATGGGCAAGAAATCAAGCATTATATTTTAGGTACACGAGTTAATGAGGAAACTAATGACATCCAAGTCATAACACGAGAGGAGCATATAAAGGAATTTTTTCGGAACACTCCAAAAACCTGAAAAGGTGGTAGGTACGTGGTACGACAAGTAAACCGTCTCCAAAAATTCCAAAATAATAATAATTTTTACTGGTTTTAGTATTTTAGAAAAAACATAAAAATAAAATGGAGTCTAGGAGACCAACAAGGAGGCATAAGCTAATAGGCCGCAACCCCCCTAGTCGCGCCCTGATGGCTTGTGGGGAAGTCGTGCGCCTCTCGGATTTTGAATTCTTTCCGAGCACGTAGTCTTACCTCGAATAATTCAGTACATATACTCCTAGGTGTTCTGATCATCACATCGTGAGTTTCTTCTCTTTGCTTGTTTCGAGTTGTTTTTCTGGCAGGCCTGAGAATATGTCGTCTCAAGATTCATATGGAGAGAGCTATGTCTCCCACTATATTTCACATCGAAAGAACTTTGGGGATATCTATCCCTACCTTTGGTCCATGGATGAGGAGGAGGACAACGATTTGGAGGAAACGAAGGAACCCAACTCAGATGAAGATGAAGCCCCACTACCTCAGCCCAAACATATGCATGTGGACTTCAAGAAGTCTAGTCTCCCAAACAGGGTAAAGAAATCTAAGGATCACCTTATCCCATCACAATTTCTGTAGGAAAGAAAGATGGCATTATGCAAAAAGATATTGAAGCTTGAGCAAGAAAACGATGACTTGAGGGAGGAGAATTTTATCCTCCGACGTAAGATAGAGAAGAAGAGTGCTGCTACATGACCACCAAAATCAACTAAAGAGGACGCTTGAGTACATGGGTATGGGAACCACCCTTGGCTTGTTCCAAGCTTGGGGGAGCTGCCCCGGTATTGTATCACCATCACCTCCATAATTACTATCTGCCTTAGTTCGATCCTTAGTTGTTTCGTGATTTAGAGAAATAAATTTCATATTTCCTTTGCTAAGATATTTTTATTTGAGTCCCACCTATCCTTGTAATCGAGTATGCGAGTTATATAACAAAGATTAGTTGAGTTTTGTGGTTTACCTGTGGGCACGCATCATCATAGCATGGCAATAAAAAGAAAGATATAGATCACATGCTTATCTCATGAGAAGTAATGACTTCACACAAAAAGGGTATAACTGATAAAAGTTGTTGATAGTAAACAAACACAGTATTAGTCATTGTCACAATCTAAGCAAGATTGTGATAGAGGAGAGGGGACTCAAATATAAATAAACTACCCTGGACATCCTTTATAATTGTAAGCCTTCATATAATATTATATAATGATCAAGTGTTGATGTTGGACACGGAAGACAACGTAATGATCATGGTAGTTTACATTCACATAGAAGTTATATGGTCTTGGATCCTTCAACACATGATGCTTGCTTTAGATCCTTTCCTATCCCAAAAATTCCACACTAAGTAGAGATACTACTTGTGCATCCATAACCTTGAAACCCAGTTTCTTGCCATGGGAGTCCATAATACCTACCTATGGATTGATTAAGATCCTTCAAGTAAGTTTTCATCGGTGAATCAAGTAATAAAAATTTCTCCTAAATATGTGTGAACTATTATTGCAAGGGAAAAATAAGCTTTGTACTATATTTTGATGGAAAATAAATACAAGGGATAGGGTGCATAATAAAGTTTGCTATCATAAGGAGCAATATAATGCGATGTTCCTTTGCATTAAGAGTTCACACATAAAACAAACTAAAAGTGCATGACAACCTCTACTTCCCTCCATGAAGGGCATATCTTTCACTTTCAGGAATTTAACTCTGCGCTTGAGTCAATGAAGTTTATCCTCTTCCAACCTATTTATCCTATAGTAGAAAGCACCATGTGTTGAGGAAAGATTCAGATTTATATATCCAAGTGGATGTAGTTGATCATGATTCTTTATTATTGTCATTATCCTAGAGGTAAATAATTTAGGCGGCCAGCCATTGAAGCCCCTATCTTCCTATGTGTCCTATGGAAACATGAGCTCTAAAAATATACCTTGAGCATGAGCAATCATGGAAGATTAAGTTATAATTGAGTATGTGAGCTTGGCAATGAGAAATCTATGATTGCCCCAATAAATGACAATATGGTTTGTCGACTATCCATAAAGTTTATGCTTCATACTCCAATCGTTATGAATGGATTGTCACTTGTTTATGAGAAGTTATATGATAAAATACTTGTTGCTATGCTAATATTCGTGATGCTCTCATGATCGTGTTTTCTTTTTATCGACACCTCTCTCTCAAATCATGTGTTCATTATTTCCGAGCTTCGATTCCGCTTGAGGACAAGTCAGGTCTAAGCTTGGGGGAGTTGATAAGCTCATTTTGCATCATGAATTACAATTGATATTTGTGTTGATCCTATTCCATTATCCATTATTATCAAACAATTCTAAGCAAACAAGAACATGCGAGAAGTTTACCCACGTTCAAGCCACCTAGCGGTGTAAAACCCTACTCCTGCTTGTGTGGATTGCTGGAGGTGGCAGACGAGTACAAAGGTGGGTTCTTGCCCTAGCGGAGATGATGGGGATCCCGGTCTATGGAGGTTGAGCCTCCCTTTTATACTTGCCTTGGTCCTCTGCCCCTGAAAACACACTTGGTGGGAAGGGTCGACACAACGACCATTTTGAAAGGGGACATGACTGCGGCCTACCGTGAAAAAGGTGGTCTTGTCCTGCAAAAGCCGTTCGTCGTGACGTGCTGGTGGGATCGGGGGTGACCTCCACCGTGCCGAGCCCCCAGCCCTAGTCCTCTTGCACCGATCAGAAAACCTTTGGGGTTGCTTTGGGAACCCGTAGGCTGGCTCGGCTACCTAAATACCAAAGGGGAAAGTTGCTCTGCACGTGCCCGCTGGCATCGACCCTGGCACCGTGCAACGTGGCTCACGTCACCCATGTGAGGAGGTTGGACCGTGCGACCCCGTCAGGCCGCCCTTGGTAAGTCTGCCCCACACAGGAGGATCGTTAGGAGGCGGCTCCTTGACCCGTGCATCAGGGGCAACAACCTCGACGGGGACTCTGCAAGCCCCCGACAACCTTGAGTGATCAACACCTCATGAGGAGGGGCCGTCGGGAGGTTCTGACTCCCGGGACTTGGTCGGGAGCATCCCTGGACCCATAGCATGCATCAGGACCTCAGCCGTAGGCACGCGGGCCTGGGTACCCCCGGTCCTAGAGCCCCGATAGTAGCCCCCGAGCCCGCAATGTTCACGACCCAACAATCAGAGGGCGAGGCGGTACATTCTCTCACCGCCTATGGGCCAGGCTGAATGTGTTGCATGTGACGGGGCACAGGGCGCCCCGCCCTTCCACAATGTTTTGGCATCCCCCCTAGCTGAAATAAAGTAGGCACGCGGGGTGGAGCCATCATTACTCACCTTCCTGCATCTCCTTCCTCCGCTCAAGAACGTTCCAGAACCAAATTGCGCGCAAGTCACCACCTCGCCCCTCTTGCTTTTCCGGTCCTTGGATGGCACCCGCCGGTAAGAAAGGGAAGGTCGCGGCTTCCGCCGCAAGCCCTTCTGCTACCGGGCATGATCTCATGCCCTCCCACATATCCAAGGAGGAGGACTTAGGCCCGGTGCTCCTGCTAGTGGTCGGCAACATGAACGATGGGGAGCGAGCGGCATCTGGCCGGGCTCAACAGCGCCGAGCAGCATGATGAAGACTGCCTACCCCTTCTTCCTCCACAGCATTTACGCCGGCCTGGCCTGCCGTTCTCCGGTTTATTCTACCACATCCTTTCCCATTACCAGATCCAAGACCTACACATCTAGAACAACTCCGTCCTCCTCCTGGCCATCTTCGCCTTTTACTGTGAGGCCTTTGTGGGTGTAAGGCCCTCGGTGGTGCTCTTTCGCCACATCTTCAGTTTGTGCTTCACCACCCAGGGCCAACACTCCGCGTGTATCTCCTTTGTTCATGTCATGGGCGTGGGCACTGACATGAAGGCCGGAAAGAGGGTGGAAGTCTACCGGCATCACTAGGTCTTCATGGACACGTGCTCGGAGAGCCCGCTCCTGGCGACTCCCTTGGGCCCGCCCAAGCAAACCTCCAGGTGTAGCCACAAGAAGCTCACCAACCTGAGGGAGGGACCTATCTTGGAATGAATCACTTGCCTCACGGAGGCTCTTCTGACGAGAGCGATGATCATCAAGGAGTTCCTGGGGCATTGCATCATGACGCTTCAAGAGCACACTCGCCCCTTGTTGGAGTTTGTCGACGGGGGGAACCCGATCCGCCTGCACGGCGAGCTGAACGGAGCCTTGGGGGCTCTGCTAGGCCCCAGCCATGAGGACCTCCTGCAGGCCATGTCGTTGAGGTATGCGTGCGAAGAAATGGAGGGAATCGTCTTCGACGAATGAGGGCTCATCGGGTACACAAGGGCTCCGCCATCACGGTATCGTCCTCAGGCGATGACAACAGCGACCAAGATTCAGTGGCGACAGAAGGGGAGGAGGACACCAGCCGGATTCCATCGCCCAAGCTCCATCCTTCCTTGCGCAACCTCGGGGACAATGTTGTTGTCGACGAGCTATGCGAGGCGATTCTCCGTGGGCCCGTGGCCTGAGGGGAAGGAGTAGGGTCAGGCCATGTGACGGCCGCCGCGGCTGTGGTGGGAGCCTCCTCCGACAGCGCGGCACCTTCCGTGGCGACGTATGTACATATCTGGGGACACCTCACACCCCCAAAGAGGAGGGGGGGCCAGGGTGAGCTTGCTGGGGACCGCGTCGAGCGCCCCTCTGGCGGTGGCGGGGCGATGCGTGAAGGTGGCGAGGGCGTGTCGCCCGACATCAAGAAGAAGAGGAAGTGGCTCGTTGGGGACGAGTAGGTACCTTTTCCGATCCCCATGCTATTCATCTGTGATTGGTTTACTTAGGCCAGCCCTTCTAGCGCGCAGGCGCCCTGGCAGTGGCAAGGAGAAGAAGAAGAAGGCCACCACTAGGGCAAAGGTGACGGAAGTTTGGAAGGCGCCCTCGTGCCTTGGTTGGGGTCTCGACGTGCGCGGAGGCAGCTTCCGCAAGACGGTCGCCGTGCTCGGTCGCAGATGCGCCACTCTAGCCCCAAGCGTCCCCTCCGTATAGCGAGGAGGCGCAAGTGTCGAGGCCATGATGGCTCAGCCGCGAGAACCATCACCCAAGGCTAGGGTGGTTCATCCCCCGACGCCAACTATCGAAGCCACGGCCACCGCTGAGGCCCTCGGGGTTGATGCGACGGCCTCTGAAAGAACGTCGTGAATGCCTGATGTGAGGGAGGACCCAGAGCCACCAGTGCCTCAAGTGGAGGACGTCGGGGCCGCTCCGGTGACAGCAGTGGGCAGCGCCGGGCCGGTGGCACCTCCGGAGGCCCTTGCCACGATGGTCCAGGACATGTTGGTTAGGCGTGGGGCCATGAAGAATGCCCAGGATATGCTCGCCCAACTCGAGGTGGATTACCGAGATGCCGAGGTGTGACTGATCGCGGGAGCGCGTGGGTTTGTCAGCGTGGTGGAGCTAACTTGAGGCCTCCACCAAAAAGGTAGGAGGCGAGGTCGAGGCCGTTCGTGTGGTGGGATAGCAGGAAGCCATCGTGGCAAAGGCCTCTTGTGCGAGTGCCCTTGCCGAGAAGGAGGCGCTCGCCAAGCGCTGCGAAGAAGAGGAGGGGAGCTTGAAGTCGCTTCAGGAGGCCATCTAGGCCCATGAAGCGAAGCTTGCGGACCGTGATTCCGAGCTAGCGAAGGTGGCGCCCGAACATGTTGTAGAGCGCGGGCGCCTGGAGGCACTTCAGCACGAGGTGGCCGAGGCTCGGGACGCCTACACGAACATGTCTCTGAGGCCAATGCCAAGCTAACCACTTAGAAGGAGGACATCTGAGCCGCTGCCGAAGCGAAGGCGACAGAAGAACGTGTCGCACTCTCCTTCCTAGAACTCAGGGCCCACCAGGCCCTGAGCTCTATCTGCGGGCTAGATCTCGGGTCTCCCTTTGTTCCTCAGGATGCCAGCTACACCGAGTTTTTTTCATATCTCGTGAAGGAGCTCGAGGGCATGTCCAAGAAGGTGTACGACATCCTGGAGGAGGAATGTCGCGATGTTTTCCCCGTGGCAGCGACGAGCATCTTCATTCATCTCCTCCTTCGCGATCCCGACTTCGAGTTTGAAGATGAGATGGGCCCCATGCCCAGGACTCCCGCAGCGACTTGGCGACCGCCATGGAGGGACACGTGCACACACTGCTGGGACATTCTCCTGCAATGACAGTGAGGAGCCAGGCGAGGAGCCCCTGCCCTGTCCTGAAATAGATTACCATTGCTTCCGGGATGGTCAAAAAACATATTTATTGTATGGAACAATTTGAATTCTATGATAACTGTTTGCGATTCTTAATTTCTCTTTCTGCTCTTGGTTTTTGTCTCGCTCACCTTTGTTCTCTACATCGGCACGGCCCAACCCTGCACGTATCTCTGTCGCCACTGCATCGTCAGGAGGTGAGAGGCTACAGAACTAGTGAAGGTCATGAGTCGCGATGCTCGGGGACCCCCCTTGACGCGCAAGCGACTCGCTTGAGGGCCTTCGTGTTCACCTTTCGGAGCCTTTGTGCTCAATGTCGACAGACGCGTGCGAGGTTCCCTCATGGAATGATCAAGCAAAAATCACTCGCCACATAGTGCCCGAGGTGATGAAGCGGCAAACCAGCAGCGATGCATTTCAAGCAAACAACATAAGTTCTAAAGGCAAATAACAGGATTTACCACACAACCAAAAAGATAGAATTTCACGAGGGTTGGCCATTGCGCGTGAGGATAACGCAGCCCGAAGGATGCCCTCGATATCGAACGGAACATAACGTCACCTGGTGATCACGTTGTCATGGGATCTTCGGGTCGCTTGACGAAGCACGTCGTGAAGGCCGGTCTCTCAGGGCTCGTGAGGACCCGACACCATGCAATGTGCTAGCGCGAGCCATGCCAACCTTTGGACGGTAGCAGCGGCATTTTCTAGGCCGAAGGGCATGTGAGCACAGTCGGTGACAGCGCCTCGGCCTAGCCCCATGCGCGCAAGTCGGAGGGAGCTCGGGAGGCGACCCCATTGAGGCCCGCAATGTCGAAGCACATGCGGACCTCCACGGTCCTCTCAAGAGTGACGATCCTCCCGATGAGTCACTCTATACGACGCCTACCGCACATGGCGCGTGCGTCTCGCAGCTTATCAATCTCTTGGGCGATGAACTACTGCGCCCCCGGTGCCCAGCGTCGTAGTCCTTGCTCGCAAGGGCGCGCGTTGAGGTGCACCTCCAGGTGGTGCACGAGCACCTCTCTCAATATAATGGCCAAGTTAGATGCTTTCTAGGTAGAAGCCGCCAAGCCCGGCCTGAGGGAGGCGTAGGGCGTGCCTACCTATGCCGGAAGGGGGAAAGCGCCAGCAGCACGGGGCATGGCTTGCGGCCCTGGCCTCGGCCACCGGACCCTTCGCCTTGGCGGTGCCAGAGACATCCAACGATTGGTTCTTCCTTGGGGGCGCGACCTCGCGAGGCACATGCCCTCCAACATCATCAGAGTGCTCTGCTGTAGCGGCCCTATAGGCACTCTTGTGGGAGCAGACCGCGTCCCTCTCGTCGTAGACGACGGTGATGATGCCACTGCAACCCGACATGTTGAGGACATTGTAGTCGTGGAGAGTTGCCAGAATGAATTTGGCCAGTGCCAGGTAGCCTCAGATGGCGTTGTACGGGAGGGCGATGTGCACAACGTCGAAGTCGACGTGCTTGGTGTGATAGTTGTCGTGCGTGCCGAAGGTGACCGGAAGGCATGGAAGCACAATTGCTCCCTAAGGAGATTTTGGTAATTAATCACAACATATGCATGATTGGACTAATGAATTTATCCACAAAAGAGGTACTCCCTTCATTCCCTTATACAAGGCCACAAACTCATATTACAGGTACCAAGGCAAAATTTAATGACCGGTTGGAAAGTCAAGTTTTCTTTTTGTTAACCGGAATCATTAATACGCGGCATGCATGCAACGAATAAGTGAGAAGAAACTAACCAAGTGTCATTATAAATATATGCATTCAATTATTAAACAAGTTGCTAGTATGAGGAAACATCATTAATGTTACCTCGATTACTGTTGGTGGCCTTATATAGATGCGAAATGTATTTTCCATAGTGGCCTTGTATAAGGGAATGGAGGGAGTATATTAAAAGGGAATGATATATTATGATGAATTGGTTGCTCAAGTGCTTAGATATAGCCACCAAAAATAACCAGCCACTTTCCCACAAAATATATATGTCCCAAGGCAAATATGCAAAATCGGTGCCACCAACATTTCCCACTCGGCTATACCAATCTTACAATTAGACACATCATCTGCCAAACTCACCATCTCAGAACCAGCAACATTCCTATAGGTGCCACCGAGATTGGGTGACCAACTTTCAGTTAGGATAATTTCAAGTTTTTCGAAATTTCCGAGTTCGAAGTCGGTCTCACTAAGTTTGGGAAACAGTCTAGGTCATCGTATCGGTACCACCGAGATTCATATATCGGTCTCACCAAGAATTCAAAGTTGCCACATTTAGAGCAACTCGGTACCACCGAAATTAACATTTTGGTGTCACCGAGTTGGGCAATAATGTTGCCACGGTTGGATTTTGGGAGATGCGTATATATACCCCTCCACCTACCTCTCACTCATAGTGACAGCACTCAGAACACACTTACACTTGCCAGATTCATTTTTCTGAGAAAAAGCCACCTACTCATGTGTTGAGATCAAGAGATTTCATTCCAACCATTTGAACCTTGACTTCTAGCCTCCTCAAGTTGCTTTCCACAAGATCAATCTCTCCTACCCCTGCCAAATCTGAGAGAGAGTGATTGAGTGTTTAGGAGACTATCTTTAGAAGCACAAGAGCAAGGAGTTCATCGTTCTACCACATCTATTAACTTTTGGAGGCTGGTGCCTCCTAGATTGGTTAGGTGTCGCTTGGGAGCCTCCTACATCGTGTTGTGGAGGTGAACCAATATGTTTGTTAGGGAAAGGAGATCGCCTACTTCGTGAAGATCTACCGTGAGCGAGGATAGTCCTGTGTGGACGGAAGCCGTGGTGGAATAGACAAGGCTGCTTCTTCGTGGACCCCTTGTGGGTGCAGCGCTTCATGGACTCTCGCAGCTGTTACCCTTCGTGGGTTGAAGTCTCCACTAACATAGACGTATGAGAGCGCCACCTATCGGAACCATGCCAAAAATCGTCGTGTCAACCTTTGCGTTTGATCTCCCTACCTTACCCTCTATTTACACTTGCATGTTTTACTTTCCGCTTCAACACTCTTAGATATGCATGTGTAGGGTGTACGTGACTAGTCATAGTTGCTAAAACTGGCCCACATAAAAAATTGGGAAAAGCTAAGTTTCTATCTTCTTAAGTAGTCTAATCACCGCCCTCTAAACATACTTTCGATCCTACAAGTGGTATTAGAGCTATGGTGTCCATTGCATTGGTTTCACAACATAGGAGAGTATGCGTCTAGTGAGGGAAGTTATCACCATACAGATCCATATTTTGATGGCACTAATTTTGCTATTTGGAAGCATAAAATGAAAATGTATATTCTTGGTCATAATCCTGCCTTTTGGGCTGTTGTTTGTGTTGGTGTGCATGGTGATTGCTTCGGAGAAGGAAAAGAACCAGATCGTGATGCCACAACGGAAGAATTGAAGACGCTACAATTCAATGCTCAAGCTTGTGACATCCTATTAAACTGCTTGTGTCCCGAAGAACTCAACAAAATTAGTCGCCTTGAGAATGCAAAGGAAATTTGGGATACTTCGATTGATATGCACGAAGGTACTGATTCTCTTTAGAGAATCTAAGTTGCATGTGCTTCAATGTTAGCTTGACAAGTTCAAGACAAAGGATGGTGAAGGAATCATTGAGATGTATTCTAGGCTAGCTCTCATCACAAATAAGATTGCCGGCTTAGGAAACAAAGAGATGACCAAAAAATTCATCAGCAAGAAGATACTTAGAGCTATGGATGGAAGATACAACACCGTGTGCACATTAATCCAAATGATGCCAACCTGAAAAGATCTCAAGCCTATTGAAGTCATTGGAAGGATTGTTGCTCATGAAATGTCTCTCAAAGACAAAGATGAGTTGTACAACAAGTCAAGTAGTGCTTACAAAGCTTCAATCGATACTCCCGCTGTCACACCCTGTTTTAACTTTCCCTCAACTCTAATCTTTTCGAATTTGGATTTAATTAAGACTTTTTAAGCAAATGCTATGAGTGCCATGATTGTCATAGATTGTATGTATGCTTGAGTGTGTGGATCTAAAAATAACTTTTATAACATAATATTTCCATAAAAAAATCCTTTTTCTCATTTTTGTTAGTTCAAAACCTTGCTTTGGGGTTTGTACTACAAGTCCCTGATTTCAAGGTGGTGCCTTCACCCAAACATTCTATTCTGATTCTAGCACTATTATAACTCTCCAATATCATAAAATAATTATTTTACAAAGTATTGTCGTATTTTATTTGCATGTCCTTTTCTGATTGAAAAATTATTTTTCTACCTTAGAAAAATCTGAGAAAATTTGGAGATACGCACAAGACATATATTTTCCATATATAAGATTTTCAACCCCTATTTATGTTCAAAATATTTGAGGAAACCTTTGAAAACTTATTTTGTCTGTTTTGACCTTTTGAAATATTTCCAAAGGAAATATTCTCAAACTTCCTACAATATTCTAGCATGTTGCCCAAGCTATATTTGGTGATCATGCCAATTTTCACCTCATTCCAAGGTTGTTTGGTTCACCAAATAATCCTAAAACCCTTCATGTCCATATACAAGTTGAAGCAACTCTACATTACAAAGTTTGTCCAAATGACCTAAAACTTTGCAGAAGTCCTAAATACCCCAAATGAGGAGACCCTGCCAAGAATTGGTTTTGTGGGGATTAATTTGCTAACATTTCCTCTTAATAAGGCAGAAGTGTCCATTTGGGGGTGTTTTCAAGTTTACATTGCCAAACTTGTCCAATGGAGCTCAAATTTGGTAGAGCATCCTAATCTTGCCTAAAACTCAATCCTGTTAACTTTTAGCCTCATTGGTAAAGGTTAGCTGCCCCAAACACAGATCAAACACCTTTAGCTAGATTGGTCAAACAAAATCTAGCACTTTCTACACCCACTCCCTTCTGTCCAAACTCCTAGCAGAGACGGCCAGCACCACTCCTCAACTGCACACAAATGGCCCCTCCTTGGTTCAAAGTGAGTAAGCCAAAAAACCAATTTAGCTCCTGGTTCATTGCTGGCAGGGCCTCTTTAAGCACCTCCCTTTGACCAGCAATGACCATATCGGTTCCTAGCAACCGATGGGCATCTAACCCACCCCACAAATGCGCCACACATGGCCAGAGGGCGCCGTCCTACCGTGGCATGCCAAAACATCGCTCTCGACGCGCTATAGGGCCCACCCAAGGCTAGGGAGGCCAGCCCGAGTCGGTTCTCTCCTCCCCTCGATGTCTAACCTAGCCCCCGACAACGACCCGACTCAGGGCAGCCTCAGGGCCCCTTTCTTTCCCTCTCCACTGATTGAGGCGATGTGTGCTCGCGCGCGCTCGAGTAGGTCAGGAGGGCACGACCCCGCAACATGTGTGCATAGCTGCCCCCGCTCCTCTCGTTGCATCCGTAGAGTCCTAAACCACGTCCACAAAATGTGGTTTCGGCCCGGAGCCCTCTCTCTCCTTCTCCTGTAGCCGTGATGAAAACCACTGGCGCTCCCTCGCTCGGTTCCCCGTCGCCAGTCTATAAATAGGCTTCCCCCATCGTTCTAGCATCTCATTCCTCTCCTCCCAACCTTCAATCGAGCCCCTAGCATCCCCACTTGAGCAAGGAGAGCCTCGGTGCACGAGATCGGCCGAGGCGCCACCCCGTCGGAGCTCCGTCGATCTCGGGCTACAGGCTCGCTCTCGAGCTCCTCTCACTCTCCCCGTGACCAAAGCAAGCTCAGGAACCTTCTCCACCACTCCCCGAGCTTCTCCCACTTGGAACACCCTTCTCCACCACAACCCAAAACTCCTCCGCCGCGGTCTTGTCGTCGCCGGTGAATCGGGTCTTCCCATCGGTCCCTCGACCCCTAGCAGGTAGGCGGAGACACTAGGAGCCCATTTATGTGCTCACTTGTCCATGATGACGTCGGAGCCATCGCCAGCGTGCCTCCCCTCCTCTCTGTCTGGAGGTGGAAGACGACCCCGATAGGAGGGTCCCACCTGTCAGTGGTCAGTCTCTCCCCCTCTCCCCCTCTGTCGCTGACTGCAGGGGCCCGCGCGTCAGGTTTAAACATGACGGCGAGCGCGCCTGGGCTGGCTGGTTGACTAGCTGGCCGGTTGGCTAGTTGGACCGGCCCAGCTGCTGACCGAGCCGGCTAGGGGCCGAACCGTTTTTCTTTATCTTTTAAACCAAATTCTTACATTATATCTACAGGATAAAATATTTAATTAAATTCAAATATTCTTCCACCATAATTCCTCTAAAAATATGTAGAATTTATTAGTGTTGTTGCATAAATTTTTGTAAATACTTTTATGCAAAACATTAATTAAATATCTAGTTTGGGTATTTTTAACTCGTGTTAATGAGACTTTAAAAATACCTTTTTTGCTTCAAAAACAGAAACAAACATTTTAAAAACTAAAGACACAATTTCTCAGAATAGGATGACATTGTTTATGAGTGTGTGCTTATTATTATTTTTATTACTATTATTACAACGATAGATCACGCGATTGACGAAGGACTTGGACCCGAAGACCTGAAAACCCCGGATACCTAGTTGATCAATGCAAGTAGCCCTTTGACCATGTTTTAGAAAACATTTTTATGCATGCCATGTTGAATACTTTATTGCGGTGCATATGATCATGAAATAGTCGGTAACCCCTCGGTAGGGTGTTCCCGATGGATCCTTTGGAGCTCTTGCATTTGAGTATGACCCTACCACCTATGAGGGTCACGAAGATAAAAAGTTGACAAGTAGTAGTAGTGCTACGCATAGGATGAGCATATTCAAGATGATGGTAACACAAATATGAAATCAAAGGTTTTCCGAAAACCCCGTCGGGTGCCACTAATGCCCGAGGGTGATGGTGTTGAGATGGATGACCACTTGAGAAGAAGTGGTGTACTGGAATGGTTTTGTGTGAGTGGTTTCAGAAATTGGAATAGATTTATGATGTGTAGACCATCCCAACCTTACATGTGCGACCACAATACCCCTTTATGGGATGGGACTTTGTTGATTACTTTGGTCGGTATTAACAAAGAGACCGCATTACTAGTGGCGCAAATGATATGGTCACTCTTGTGGCAGGGTCGTACCAGGTAGGTCGACTATGCCGTTTTTATGTGTTCCGAGCACACCGTTGGTCCCCGCAAGGATGATACGGTCTAGAGTTATTGCTCGTAAGACATACATCATCTGGGCTGGGTACCAATTGGGTGGACTCTTTGTCTAGTGTCGTTTGGGGAAAGGCAATGATCGGGTACTTCCCTCGGGTATGTTATATACCGTGGGTCATGGATGACATGGAAGTTTCCCGGATCTCGTGGGTCCAGCGTAGATCCTCTGAAGAGTGTAAAACTATTCGAATAGTTGTGTGCGTAAAGGTGTTATCTGAGTAAGATGATATGACAAGTATGGAGACTTGGCATATAGGGTGAACCCGTGGTGTTCAGACCTCCGCAGATATAATGATATATGTGACCTGTATCCATGATTACCATCTAGCTTATGATGAATATCCATACAAGTAATTGACCATCTTCATTTTTGATTAAAACTTGCTTTTCGCAAAGGGTGCATATTACTTATTACCATACCAACTACATTATCAATATAATGGGCTGTTTGCGAGTACATTCAATGTACTCATCGGCTTTCCACTGGTTATTTTATTGACCAGGCATGGAGGAACCAGAGTATGGAGAAGAATTCATGGTCGGAGATGCACACGCGAACTAGGACGCTTCCTAGTCAGAATGTGTGTTGGTTAAGGCTGATGTCATGGGTTCTTGTTTATTACCAAGTATTCTGTTAGTAGTTGTGTTCTTGTGATTGGCCTTCTTGTCCCTATTTATGTAAGACCTGACCGTGATGGTCCTTTATTGTATTAGATGTTAATTTCCTACGTAAGACTCTTGTTATTCACTATCTGTGTTTTCAGTGAGCATTAATCTCTGGAATCACTGTACACGTGCATTCGGCTAGCTCGACGCATAAGTCGGCATCCCCACACCCGCTACTTCCAGTGACAACCTTGTTACCAATGAAGAGATCATCCTCATGATCAGAAAGTTCAACAAGTTCTACAAGAGTAGAGGCAAAGAGAGAAGCTCAAGTTCAAGATATGATGAGAAGCGTTCGTCTAGTGGTGACCGAAACTGCTACAACTGTGGAAATCACCAACACTTTTCCAATGAAACTGCTACAATCTCAAGATATGATGAGAAGAGTCACCTAGAAAACGAAGCTCAAGGGATGATTCACCTCGTAGAGATAGAAGGAGTAGAGAAGATCATTATGAAGGAAGGCACCCCCAGAGAGGCAAAGAATCCGAGAAGAAGGACAAGTAAACCAACATCAGTTCAAGAAGAAGACATCAAGCTCATGTTGGTGAATGGGTCTCTGGCTCTGAGCCTGACAACCACTCCGAGAGAAGTTATCATTCCAACTCTGACTACAGTCAAGATGAAGGTGGTGCCCGCATTGTACTTTTTTCTCCAACTCCTACTACTTATTTGATTCACCAAATGAAGGGATTGGAAACAACTTCATGACAAAAGGCCCCAATGTATCATACCCCGAGTATTTTGACTTTGATAGTGATGAGGATGACTTGTTAGGAGAAGATGACTTGCTCTTTGATAAGACTAGTGATAATATTGAAAATGAACTTGCTAATTTTCATGGTAGTCAAGAGAAATCAAATGATGATGATAAGAAAGAGATTGAACGACTAACTAAAGAAACTACTCTAGAAGACCGTAGAGAGCTTGCAAGAACTCAGGAAAAGCTACGCTTCGAGAAGCTAAATTTAGAGCAAGGCATTGAGTTTCTAAAAGCAATCAATGATGATCTTTGAAAGAAGAGTTCCTCATATCTAGCCAAACTATTACTCTTGTCTACTTTTGTTCCACAAGTTAAACCAATACTAGTAACAAAGGCAAGAAAGTTTCTTCATCTAGTAACAACAATGATAAAGCTAAATCAAATGATATTGTTGCTAGTAGATCTCTTGATTCCACTAATGATTCTCTTAGCCAAGTTACACTTGAGCAAGAAAACGATTTGTCGAAAGGAATTATAGAGAGATGTGTCTTCAAGAGTCTTGCCGGAAGTAAGCAATTTGATGAAATTGTGCGCAACTAAGGAGGACATTGGAAGAAACATGGTGTTGGCTACTTCAACATCAGCGGAGATGTTTGGGAAGAAGGTCCATATCCTATTCCCAAGTTTGTTCCTCAAGAGGAGAAGTATGATCCTGATCCTCCCAAGGGAACAAGCTCACAAGATGGCCTTTTACCGCAAGATCGCAAGGGCAAGGGAAAGCTTCAAGAGGACATTGACTCAATTGAAGAAGAACCCCAAGCCAAGGTTGAGTGGGTTCCCAAGGACACTTCTAGCACTACCTCCTCTAGTGATACCACAACTCCAAGGATCCCCATCAAGGTGATGTGGGTCCCCAAGAGGAAGAACTAGAGAGTTCTTGAGGGGTGAATCCGCCAATGAAATTCACTCTTATTCATTTTGGCAAGAACTACATGCAATCAACCTCAACCATATGCATTAGTTCAAGGAGTCCCACATTCCCTCAAATGTGAGCAAGGGACAAGGTAATTGATGCATCTTTGGATATCACCTCCCATGCACTTCTCTCCATGTCCATAGATATCCTTGCATTTGTTCCTTTTTATTTGGTACTAACCCATGTAGGTGAGAAGAGTAAGAAACAACAAGGATTGCTCCCAAATCAAGATGAACTTAATCAACAATGAGCATCCACCACTACTTCACCTACTTGAAGTGTTCTATGACAAAACCCAAGGCTAGTTGACCCCTCTTAGGGGGGTGTCACATGTAGGGGAAGCTTTACTCTTAGACTTGAATACAAGCGTCTCCTAAATGATGTGAACACATTAATTCATTATGTAAAACTAGTAACCCCACTTGTGCTTAATCGATGAGTATGACCTATGATCAAGTATTCATACTTGACTCCTAAGTCAATATACTCTTATATAGATGACTTAATCATTGTCAAAGTGCTTGATAGATTCTAGTATGTCTGCGCATGTTCACCATGATTTATTTTGACATCTTATTGTGTGAGCATGTTGGTCTGTATATCTTTTCCCACTCGAGGACATCCAATTGTTTCTATTTGGCTTTTGATTTATCTTTTGTCAATTGGGTGGACAAGAATGCCTAGGACCATTTTTTAGCTATCTATGCTTTCTTGTCTCATATTCTATTCATGCTACATCAGCAAACTTGAACAAGCACTGATCGATCTCTCTATGTGAGAAGCACTCGGAGTTTCGTGTCGATTAGGGTTGCCTTCGAAAACGTCTTTGAGAATGTCGGTGTAACCAACCCCAAATTCTCGGTTCCACCGGATCTCAAAGTTGATCTAGGTTTATCCTCGGTACCACCAATACCATAATCTTGGCTTCACCATGTTTCCTTGTCAACAAACAGAAGTGGAACTCGGTGGCAACAAATTTTTAGTATAGGTGACACCGACAGTGATGGGTACTTATATCCGCGGACCCAGTGCTTTGAAATTCCATCTTCAAAATGTCAAGTCCCCAACCCCAAACTGGCGCATCAGGACCCCTTGGTCGTCGCCCTTGCGTCCCCGTGCATATTTGTCGTTGGGAATCGTCGCTGCCGATGGAATCTTCATCGCTGTCGTCACCTAACGGACTCATCACCAAGCTAGGGTTTGAATCCGACCCCTTGTGCACTCCTCATCCGATTCATGCTCATTAGGTTAGTCCCATCTACAATCCACAGTGTGAAATTCTTCTATGCGAGAAGAATCCTTCATGGAATAGAGAATAAAGAAATTCTGGATCTCATCTCCCACAACATGCATCTCAGTGATACCGAGTTGATAAAATCGGTTCCACCGATTTAGTTTTAAGGGTTTCCGAGAACCACTTCAGTGAGACCGGGTTGTTGTTTTCAGTTACACCAAAAATGCTTCCCAGGTTTCTTTTACTGCAAGTGGTCAGTCCCGGTGACTCCAAAAACATCAACCCGGTGCTACTAAAATACATTCTGCAGTCGACCATACCCAAAGTTTCTATGTTCAAATTTTAAAAAACTTCTGCAGTTTTGTGATGCTTATCTTTTCAAGCTCTTCCATATCAATTCACAGGGTCAACCAGTCAGTAAGTCATGTTGTATGCTTGGATTGCAATATGTCAGGTTCCGATGACAGTGAAAACAACTTCAGTGAGCCCGATGTTGAGTATTGTTCAGGCACTACTCCTGAGAGGGCCTCTTCACAGCCAGGTACCACCAGCTCCCATGGCTTGCCCAAGGTAGCTACCAGGCCCAGGAAGAAGCTGAATTCTGATGAAGTGGACTCTAATTTTGTTCCTGAAGTTCCTACTCCCTAAAAGCAGAAAGAGAAGTCTGGAGTCAAGAAAATTGTCAGGAAGGAGTATGTTAAACCTTCTCACATGAGAACTCCACAGTGTGCATGGCAAGGAATGGCAGTTACCACCGAGAGACCTCCTAAGAAGCCAGGTGTGAAGAGAGCTAGGAAGAGAACTATTCATGTCATTGGTAGACAAACCTCCATGTATGAAGACTCAACATAAAATATTTCTGCTATTGAGGAAGAGGAAGAAGAAATACCAGCTAATGCCCCTCCAAAGAAGAAGAAGCTTATGGCAGATGCTATGAAACCTTCAGCTCCTAAGAAGTTTGTAGCTCCCAAGAGGACTACAAAGTCCATACATGCAGCTGCTAAAGAGAAAGGCATTGCTTCGAGAGCCTTTGCTGCAGAGGAAGATGATGAGAATGCACCTATTCTCATGAACCTAAGACTTCATTTGTTACTTCACAATGAGGCTCGTCCAATTGCTGAAGACATGAAGAAGAGACGAGATGCGGGGTGGAGGAAGTGGAGAGCTATTTATCCTTATGTTGTGAGCAGAAGAATTGTTGTTGATGCATGGTTTCACACAAGGGAATAACAAGATTTCTACGAGATAGTTCTGTTTGTCAAGTGTTGAGCAGCCAGTGACATGAGATATGTCGACTGGAAATACATCAAAGCCAATGAAGATTTCTTTCCCCATGTGAGAGAGAACTTCAATCTTGTTGACATTGAAGAGTTTGTTGGCATAGAGATGACTTCATGGAATGATGAGGTGATCATGCAATTCTACTCAACAGTTCATTTCTATGCAGATGACACAATTGTTTGGATGACTGATAGTCATAGATATGAAGCCACAGTTGAAGAATGGGCTACTATCATTGGTGCTCCAAAGTCAAGAGCACTGGACTTGGATGTGTATTCAGAACCTAAGAAGAATCACAACTCCATGGCCAGTATGTACAAGATAGTGCCTAATGACTATCTGCCATCTCACAAGCTAGGGTGTGTCTATTTCTTGCAAGACGGAATAACCACTACCAACACTATATTGAGGCATACCCATATGCCCAAATCAGGTGATGACAAAATGATTAGAGGCTATTCCATCAATATGCCGCATCGTTTAGACACCCACACTCCCTTCAAAGTCATGGATTTGATTGTTGAGACTGTTAGGAGAACTTCTGCAGATCAGAAAAGATCTTGCAGATATGCATCATACATTCCGATGCCCATCAATGCCAAGATCGTCCTCATTTGCCACTTGTGCCATCTGGCTGAGCTTGGATGCATATCAGCTTGATTGTACTCATTTTCCACTTCAGCCAGAGTTTGAGGAAAATGAAGATGTGATGGATGACACTCATCCAAGCTCAGCTACAACTAGAGAGGGTGCAGAGGCAGCAGCTGCAGAGGCTGCTAGGAACGCTCCAGCTCCACCACCCCAGCTTAAAACCAGAGATGAACATATGCCTTTCTTGGTCAGCACCATCGGAGGGATGGAGAAGAATATTCCAGAGATTTTGCTAAACCAGAAGAACCTAGAGAGGTTCATGGAAATAAAATTCCATGACCTAGATGTGAAGGTAATGGAGTTGAACAACACCGTTGAGCAGCTTCAGCATGGAGTTGACTCAGTGAAGATGCCACACTCATATGATGAAGATCATGATGTCGATGATGATGATGATTCACCTATTTGTTCTACCACATGGTTCATGACCGAGACCAGTTTAGTAGTTGTGCCAGTACCGGAAGATAGACCGTCTTCATTAGCTCAAGCTTCAGCTCCTACTCCTCGACCACCAGTGTCTACACCTCCAGCTCCTGCTCCAGCTACGTCATGCGAATCCTTCATCGATACTCTCTTGTCTACTCCAACTTATGCTACCGGAGGAGATCGTGCCCAGAGAGATGCTTAGATTAGACCTATGAAATATTTGGTACTTGTTACCAAATGAGGAGAAGTGTATAGATCATAGGGATTCGAGAGAGGGAGAGCTTTTTATTTTATTTGCGCTCGTTTGGTTTTCAAAAACTTTATTTAGTATTTTGGATAACATTACCAGTTTAGATGTGTGTTTGATCATATGCTTTGATTAGTTGATGCTATCAAGATATTACTTTTAATCTATCTACATCATGATCATTCACTTGTTTGTTGGTGATATGTGCATTGCCATTCCTTCTTATCATTTATGCGCACCACCAAGTTGTATGTGACATGGAAGAGTAACCCATGATCCTAATCGATTGTGCATTTCATTCAAACCAAAATTTAAAATAATGCAAAAAAAATATTCACATACCTCTCAAAGCGTCGATGCTAATCTTTGATTATATCTTTTGTCGAAGCTTTGATCTATATGTTGTAATCAATTACCAAAAAAGGGGGAGATTGAAATCACAATTGTTACCAAAGGTGGTTTTGGTAATTAATAACAACATATGCATCGTTCGACTAATGAATTTATCCAAGTAGATTTCAGAAATAATCAAAGATGCTTTGGCTATAGGATTGTGTGGAGATGCCCCTTTGATGCACGGAAGGAATAGGATTGGGTAAAGCTTCGAGCAAGAAGACTCTTCATTTTACACTTTGTGAGAAATCACTTTTGAGGCCATAGGAAAGACAATACTATTAAAAGGCTATGAGGTATTACGATGAATTGGTTGCTCAAGTGCTTAGAGATAGCCACCAAAAATACTCAGCAACTTTCCCACAAAATATATCTGTCCCAAGCCAAATATTCAAAATCGGTGGCACCAACATTTCCCACTCGGCTATACCAATTCTCGGGGAAAACCAACACCTATGTGAAACTCGATGAGTCGCTTGATCATTTGGCGGGGAGAGGGAGGTATGGCATCGAGAACGGAACCAGCGTTCAGCACTGGCAAGGTTCTTTTTACCCAGGTTCGGGCCGCTTTGCGCGTAAAACCCTACTCCTGCTTAGGTTTGTATTATGTGATCACTGTAGTGTGGTTTTGCTACAGTAACTTAGTAGATGATTAGGGACTCTCTGATCCCTAAAAGGTCCCAACCCCTAAGAATGATCTTTGGGCCTCGTTTTATAGGCAAAGGGTCACCAACAGTGTGCTCACGGGAGGTACAGTGAATCAACGCATGGGCCTTGCGCTGGCACACGAGAGATGTGCTGGAGTGGTCGAATTGTGGTAGAAACTGGTGGGGACACCTAGCGAGCGAACAAGGGCTTGCTGGCCTGGAGCCTCCTTCGGGTGACTTGGTCACCTCCCCGGCAAGGAAGGCTTGCCGAGGGCCTTGACCACTTTCCCGGCAAGGAGGGCTTGCCCGGGGGGGGGGGGGCTCACCAGTTTGTGTGAGTCTTCCCAGCAAGGGAAGCTTGCCGGGGTCTTGCTAATCTTCGTGGTAGTCTTCCCGGTTAAGTGGTCTTGCCGGGGCCATGGCAATCTTCCCGGCAAGGAGGGCTTGTCCGTGCCTTGCCTGTGGAGCCTTTGTATCCCATGCCGGTGGAGAAAGGGGAAGGGTGTGGTATTGGACTGCCTTGTGTTGTTTTCCTTCTGCTCTTCCCGGCATGCTGCCGTCAGGGGCGTTGCCGATGCCCGTGCACAAGTTTGGGGCACAAGGGAACCCAGTCTCTAGTGCACCGACAGAACCGCCCGGGCCTAGGCCACTCGCACGCGCGGGGTGTTGCTTGGCCAGGCCCAAAGTAGTGTACGAGATTCCTTAGCAGGGAACTCTGTAGTCTTGGAGCCATTGCAGGCGGCCCTTCCCCACGTTGCGCATTGATCGCTCGAAGTAGGGAGGCATGCACACTGTGGCCAAGGTGGTCACGCGCGCGCTGATCCGTTGGTTGGGAACGCAAGGGTCAGCCGGCGCGCCTATCTTTCTTCTCATAAGAAAATAAGACACAGCCGCACAAGCCCTTCGTTCCTTCCCAGTTCTTTTCCATATTGAAAATGCCGCCGCCTCCCGCTCCCAGCTGAAGTTCCCCCCCCCACCTACACCCTTGCCCTCGAGGCCGCACTCCGGATTGCAAGAACTTCCGCCGTTGGCACCCAAGGGATCAAAAAGGGAAGAAGGGAAAAACTATCGTCGCGGAGAAGGAGCTGGCGAAGATATGGAAGGAGCTCGCCTATTTCCCCCCGGGGCCTGATGCGCTCTTCCTGAAGGATCGCTATCAGGCGATGTGGCGGACAACACGAAAGCGCATCCGGCCACCCAAGGGACTCCGGGAGACGCTGGCGGTGCCCTAGGCAAGTATCCGTTCTTTGTTGTTTTCTTTTATTGTGGGCTCTGTCCGCCCTTCTCAGAGTTCTTCGTCGACATCATGCACACCTACGGCTTCCATCTTCTGGATTTTACGCCAAATGCGGTGACATGCATGTCCATATTTGCGCATCTCTGCGAGAATTTTGTGAGGATCACCCCCAACACTACCCTCTTCAGCCACTATTTCATGCCCCGTATCCAGGGAGGGGATGCTCTTCCGGGCTCCACTGCTTGGATTCCGAGGACCGGACGCAAGGAGATGTGTCTAGATGGGACCCTTCGGGAGAAGTGGGAGGAATGGCGTGGGAGGTGGTGGTGGATCCGCGAGGAGAAGTATCTGCCCTTCTGCGAGGCCAGGGTCGCCAAGATCGACTCTCGCGATAAGCATTGGAGCGACCTCGACCCTGATGATAAGAAGTTGACTGTGGCCGTCACCAGGATCCTGCGTCTCCGGGCCGCAGATTTGACAATGGAGATGGTGGGCGCCGATAGTATCCGCAGGCGCATCGCCCCTCCATTATAGGGGAGGAAGACCGGCCCCGACCTATGTGAATTCCATGGACATCATGCGACTGCGGACTGGCTACAACAACAACCTGACGGTGATGGGGCATGACTCCATCTGCGAGAAGCTTTTCAAGTTAGACCTGAGGCCTCGGTTGCCGCATGGTGTCGTTCCCTTGTGCAACAATTCTGCCCTGAGTTCGCTCATGGCAATGATGCCAGAATGTAATGCTCACGGCATGGTTGCGACTTGGATCGAGCATAGGGAGGAGGATGTCTTGTCCTTCTTCGACTGCTTGTCGGAGAAGCCCATCAAAGAGGAGACTGGCCTCGTCCACGAGACCACCGACGAGCAGGTGGCATATATCGCCAGCCGGGCCGAGGACCGGGCTCTTGGACAGGCGACAGGGAGTGTCGGGTTCTACGATGAGGGGGGAGGCGATAAGGAGGTGCTGAAGGACGAGGAGCTTGCCGGAGAACCCAACAGCTCGGCTACCGGGGGCCCTTTGTGGGGACGGGTGCCCGATGTCGAGGAGGAGGAGGAGGAAGAGGAGGAGCCTCAAGCTCGTGAGAGGCCCAGGCGAGTTCTTCGACACGCTGGCTCCAACACCCCTGTCCAAAAAAACCCGCCTACCGCGTCTGCCAAGCATCCCAGATCCGCATCTCCCCCGGTGAATGCCAAGGAGGACGTATACTTTGATTTTTCTTCCTTTAGCTCGGGGGAGGAGGAGGAGTGAGTATTTGAATTTTACCCCCTTCCAAACCACTCGCATTGCGCTTTTACTCATCGGGTGCCGGTTCTTCTTCTCAGGGACACGGAGACGTTGTCCCTGAGGAGGCGAAGAGGGCCAGGGTGGCGGCAGGCATCAGTCCTTCGACGAGCACCTCAGGGGTGCCACCGACAGCTCCCACCTCTCTTACATCCGGCTCCCGGCAGAGCCCCTAGCGGTAGTCACCAAAGCCTTCAGCGCCCGAGGACGAGCCCCCGACAACCGATGTTGCCGGAGAGGGGGCGGCTGCCCCTCACCACCTTGACGAGGGTGACTGTCCTAGCAGAGGATGCCTAGAAGTTTCTCCACCCATCTTCTCGGATGCTTGCCTCGTTCTAATCATCTTTTTTCTCTATCTTATACCACAGGCTTCTCCTCGGCGGAAGAGATGAATGTCGACTCCGTCATCGAGGAGACCGCGCGGGCCGCGGCCGCTGAGGCCGATGACGTTTCCGCGAGCAAGTCTGCTGCGGAGGCGCGGGATCGGGCCACCCGGGGACCAATAGACGAGTTCATCGAGGGTCCCGGGGCGCGCACCGGTGATCCTCCTGCTGTTGAAGGTTTGGGGGCACCGCTAGGTGAAGATCCCCCTCTTGTCGGCGAAGATGTTGGTGGTGATCAGCCTCCCACGCCAGGGCCTCCGCCAGCCAATGAGGATGCTGGTGGCGACCAATCTCGTGCGCCCGGGTCTTCGCCAGCCAGCGAATATGTTTGCGCCGGCGAGGGTCGGTACATAAATCCGCCGGGTGTGTGCCGTACCAGGATAGCCGTGGAGGGGGAGAGCTTCGACGCCGAAGTCTCTACCTATGTGGGGCTTGAGATCATGGACGGATCGGGGGGCCGTGGCGGGTATCTCAATGAAGAGTAGCTCTTCTAGTCCTTGAAGGACAACATCCGCCAGCTCCAGGCCCTTTACCAGGCCCAGCAGGAGAAACTGGATTCCCGGATGGCGTTCGTTGGGGCAATGGAGAGGCATTCTAGAAGTGCTTCGAGGAGACGCGGGCCTACTTCACCGAGGCTCACCAGGCGCTGAAGGTGGATCACGAAAAGCTGAGGGCCGAGCGGGACGAGCTCCTCGTGAAGTCGTGCGACATCCGGAACCAGGAGGAAGAGGCTCGTCGCCGTATCTCCGACGAAGACGCTCGCCTCAACGATCTTCGGATCAGCCTCGTGTCCCATGAGGAGGAGCTTGCCGATCGCGAGAAGGCGCTTGATGGCAGGCTCCGTGCCAAGGACAAAGAAGTATAAAGGCTCATGGGGTGGTGCACCCAAGAGCTCTCGGACCAGCATAAGGACGCCCTTGCCGCTCAGGCCTTCAAGCATGCTGGCGACTTGCAGGAGGTTGCTGGCAAGGCTGCCAGCGCCGATGCCGCCAGAGAGGACCTTGTCGGTAAATTAAGAAACTGGAAGAGGATCTTGAAGGCCTCGACAAGAAGATCTCTTCCCTCATAGTAGAGAGAGAAAAGACCCTCCATGATTTGGCAGACACCCAAGCTGTCGTTTCCGACAAGAGTGCTCAACTCGCTCCGGCAACGCCTCCCTTGTTGCCTTGTAGGATAAACTGGCTCCTTTGGAGCATGTGTTGGAATTATGCCCTAGAGGCAATAATAAATATAGTTATTATTATAATTCCTGTATCAAGATAATCGTTTATTATCCATGCTATAATTGTATTGAATGAAGACTCATTTACATGTGTGGATACATAGACAAAACACCGTCCCTAGCAAGCCTCTAGTTGGCTAGCCAGTTGATCAAAGATAGTCAGTGTCTTCTGATTATGAACAAGGTGTTGTTGCTTGATAACTGGATCACGTCATTAGGAGAATCACGTGATGGACTAGACCCAAACTAATAGACGTAGCATGTTGATCATGTCATTTTGTTGCTACTGTTTTCTGCGTGTCAAGTATTTATTCCTATGACCATGAGATCATATAACTCACTGACACCGGAGGAATGCTTTGTGTGTATCAAACGTCGCAACGTAACTGGGTGACTATAAAGATGCTCTACAGGTATCTCCGAAGTTGTTAGTTGAGTTAGTATGGATCAAGACTGGGATTTGTCACTCCGTGTGAACGGAGAGGTATCTCGGGGCCCACTCGGTAATACAACATCACACACAAGCCTTGCAAGCAATGTAACTTAGTGTAAGTTGCGGGATCTTGTATTACAGAACGAGTAAAGAGACTTGCCGGTAAACGAGATTGAAATAGGTATACGGATACTAACGATCGAATCTCGGGCAAGTAACATACCGAAGGACAAAGGGAATGACATACGGGATTATATGAATCCTTGGCACTGAGGTTCAAACGATAAGATCTTCGTAGAATATGTAGGATCCAATATGGGCATCCAGATCCCGCTATTCGATATTGACCGAGGAGTCTCTCGGGTCATGTCTAAATAGTTCTCGAACCCGCAGGGTCTGCACACTTAAGGTTCGACGTTGTTTTATGCGTATTTGAGTTATATGGTTGGTTACCGAATGTTGTTCGGAGCCCCGGATGAGTTCACGGACGCCACGAGGGTTTCCGGAATAGTCCGGAAACGAAGATTGATATATAGGATGACCTCATTTGATTACCGGAAGGTTTTCGGAGTTACCGGGAATGTACCGGGAATGACGAATGGGTTCCGGGAGTTCACCGGGGGGGGCAACCCACCCTGGGGAAGCCCATAGGCCTTGAGCGTGGCACACCAGCCCTTAGTGGGCTGGTGGGACAGCCCAAAAGGGCTCTATGCGCCAAGAAGAGAAAATCAAGAGAAAAGAAAAAAAAGGGAGGAGGTGGGAAGGAAGGGGGACTCCCTCCCACCAAACCAAGTCCAACTCGGTTTGGGGGGGCCGTCCTCCCCCCTTGGACTCGGCCGACCCCCTTGGGGCTCCTTGAGCCCCAAGGCAAGGTCCCCTCCCTCCCACCTATATATACGGAGGATTTAGGGCTGATTTGAGACGACTTTTCCACGGTAGCCCGACCGCATACCTCCACGGTTTTTCCTCTAGATCGCGTTTCTGCGGAGCTCGGGCGGAGCCCTGCTGAGACAAGGTCATCACCAACCTCTGGAGCGTCCTCATGCTGCCGGAGAACTCTTCTACCTCTCCGTCTCTCTTGCTGGATCAAGAAGGCCGAGATCATCGTCGAGTTGTACGTCTGCTGAACGCGGAGGTGCCGTCCGTTCGGTACTAGATCGTGGGACGGTCGCGGGATTGTTCGCGGGGCGGACCGAGGGACGTGACGACGTTCCACTACATCAACCGCATTCACTAACGCTTCTGCTGTACGATCTACAAGGGTACGTAGATCACTCATCCCCTCTCGTAGATGGACATCACCATGATAGGTCTTCGTGCGCGTAGGAAAATTTTTGTTTCCCATGCGACGTTCCCCAACAGTGGTATCAGAGCTAGGTTCATGCGTAGATGTCTTCTCGAGTAGAACACAAAAGTTTTTGTGGGCGTGATGTGCGTTTTGCTGCCCTCCTTAGTCTTTTCTTGATTCCGCGGTATTGTTGGATTGAAGCGGCTTGTACCGACATTACTCGTACGCTTACGAGAGACTGGTTTCATCGTTACGAGTAACTCCGTTGCTCAAAGATGACTGGCAAGTGTCGGTTTCTCCAACTTTAGTTGAATCGGATTTGACCAAGGAGGTCCTTGGATGATGTTAAATAGCAACTCATATATCTCCGTTGTGGTGTTTGCGTAAGTAAGATGCGATCCTACTAGATACCCATGGTCACCACGTAAAACATGCAACAACAAAATTAGAAGACGTCTAACTTGTTTTTGCAGGGTATGCTTGTGATGTGATATGGCCAATGATGTGATGTGATATATTGGATGTATGAGATGATCATGTTTTAATAGAAATATCGACTTGCACGTCGATGGTACGGCAACCGGCAGGAGCCATAGGGTTGTCTTTATACTAATGTGTGTGCTTGCAGATGCGTTTACTATTTTGCTAGGATGTAGCTTTAGTAGTAATAGCATGAGTAGCACGACAACCCCGATGGCAACACATTGATGGAGATCATGGTGTGGCACCGGTGACAAGAAGATCGTGCCGGTGCTTTGGTGATGGAGATCAAGAAGCATGTGATGATGGCCATATCATGTCACTTATGAATTGCATGTGATGTTAATCCTTTTATGCACCTTATTTTTCTTAGAACGACGGTAGCATTATGAGGTGATCTCTCACTAAAATTTCAAGACGAAATTGTGTTCTCCCCGACTGTGCACCGTTGCTACAGTTCGTCGTTTTGAGACACCACGTGATGATCGGGTGTGATAGACTCAACGCTCACATACAACGGGTGCAAAACAGTTGCGCACGCGGAACACTCGGGTTAAGCTTGACGAGCCTAGCATGTGCAGACATGGCCTCGGAACACATGAGACCGAAAGGTCGATCATGAATCATATAGATGATATGATTAGCATAGGGATGCTTACCACTGAAACTATACTCAACTCACGTGATGATCGGACTTGAGCTAGTGTAAGTGGATCATGAACCACTCAAATGACTAGAGAGATGTACTTTTTGAGTGGGAGTTTAGCGAATAATTTGATTAAGTTAAACTGTAATTATCTTGAACATAGTCTAAGTCCACTTTGAATATATTTTTGTTGTAGATCATGGCTCACGCGACAGTCATCCTGAATTTTAATACGTTCCTAGAGAAAGCTAAGTTGAAAGATGATGGAAGCAACTTTGTAGACTGGGCTCGTAATCTTAAGCTAATCTTCCAAGCTGGGAAAAAGGATTATGTCCTTAATGCTGCGTTAGGAGATGAACCACCCGCTACGGCTGATCAGGATGTTAAGAACGCTTGGTTAGCACGTAAGGAGGACTACTCAATAGTTCAATGTGCAGTCTTGTATGGCTTAGAACCGGGACTTCAACGTCGCTTTGAGCGTCATGGAGCATTTGAGATGTTCCAGGAGTTGAAGTTTATCTTTCAGAAGAACGCCCGGATCGAGAGGTATGAGACCTCCGATAAATTCTATGCTTGCAAGATGGAGGAAAACTCATCTGTCAGTGAACATGTGGTCAAAATGTCTGGGTACTCAAACCGTCTAGCTGAGCTGGGGATAGAACTCCCGCAAGAAGCTATCACTGACAGAATCCTTCAATCACTGCCGCCAAGCTATAAAGGCTTTGTGTTGAACTACAACATGCAAGGGATGAACAAGTCTCCCGGCGAGTTGTTTGCGATGCTGAAAGTCGCAGAGTCTGAACTCCGTAAAGAGCATCAAGTGTTGATGGTGAATAAGACCACTAGTTTCAAGAGAAACGGCAAAGGCAAGAAGGGCAATTCGAAGAAGAGCGGCAAGCCTGTTGCCAATCCGACGAAGAAACCCAAAGCTGGACCTAAGCCGGAAATGGAGTGTTACTATTGCAAGGGTATGGGTCACTGGAAGCGCAATTGCCCCAAGTATCTGGCAGATAAGAAGGCGGGCAAAGAAAAATCAGGTATATTTGATATACATGTTATTGATGTGTACTTAACCGGCTCTCGTAGTAGTGCCTGGGTATTCGATACCGGTTCTGTTGCTCATATTTGCAACTCGAAACAGGAACTACGGAATAGGCGAAGGCTAGAGAAAGATGAAGTGCCGATGCGCGTAGGAAATGGTTCCAAGGTTGATGCAATCGCCGTCGGCACAGTGTCACTTCAGTTACCGTCAGGATTAGTGATGAACTTAAATCATTGTTATTTAGTGCCTGCGTTGAGCATGAACATTATATCTGGATCTTGTTTATTGCGAGACGGTTACTCTTTTAAGTCAGAGAATAATGGTTGTCCTATTTCTATGAGTAACAACTTTTATGGTCATGCACCGAATGTGAGAGGATTGTTCATATTGAATCTTGATAGCGATACGCATATACATAACATTGAGACCAAAAGAGTTAGAGTTAACAATGATAGCGCCATATTTTTGTGGCACTGCCGCTTAGGTCATATTGGTGTAAAGCGCATGAAGAAACTCCATGCTGATGGACTTTTGGAGTCACTTGACTTTGATTCACTTGACACGTGCGAACCATGCCTCATGGGCAAGATGACTAAGACTCCGTTCTCCGGAACAATGGAGCGTGCAAGTGACTTGTTGGAGATCATACATACCGATGTGTGTGGTCCGATGAGCGTGGAGGCACGCGGCGGATATCGTTATTTTCTCACCTTCACTGACGATTTAAGTAGATATGGTTATGTCTACTTGATGAAGCACAAGTCCGAAACATTTGAAAAGTTCAAACAATTTCAGAGTGAAGTGGAAAATCATCGTAACAAGAAGATCAAGTTCCTACGGTCTGATCGTGGGGGTGAATATCTGAGTTTCGAGTTTGGTGCTCACTTAAGACAATGTGGAATTGTTTCGCAGTTAACACCGCCTGGAACACCACAGCGTAATGGTGTGTCCGAACGTCGTAATCGTACTCTATTAGAGATGGTGCGATCTATGATGTCTCTTGATGATTTGCCGTTATCATTTTGGGGCTATGCATTAGAAACAACTGCATTCACTTTAAATAGGGCACCATCAAAATCCGTTGAGACGACACCATACGAACTGTGGTATGGCAAAAGGCCAAAGTTGTCGTTTCTTAAAGTTTGGGGATGTGATGCTTATGTCAAAAAGCATCAGCCTGAAAAGCTGGAACCCAAAGCGGAAAAGTGCGTCTTCATAGGTTACCCGAAAGAGATAGTTGGGTACACCTTCTATCTCAAATCCGAGGGCAAAGTGTTTTTTGCTAAAAACGGAGCTTTTCTCGAGAAGGAGTTTCTCTCGAGAGAATTGAGTGGGAGGAAGATAGAACTTGACGAGGTTGTCGAACCTCTCATCCCTCTGGATGGTGGCGCAGGGCAAGGGGAAACCTCTGTCATTGCAACGCCTGTTGAGGAGGAAGTTAATGATGATGATCATGAAACTCCAGTTCAAGTTTCTGTCGAACCACGCAGGTCGACGAGACCACGTGCTGCTCCAGAGTGGTACGGTAATCCCGTCTTATCAATCATGTTGTTAGACAACAATGAACCTGCGAATTATGAAGAAGCAATGGTGGGCCCGGATTCCAACAAATGGCTGGAAGCCATGAAGTCCGAGATAGGATCCATGTATGAGAACAAAGTGTGGACTTTGGAGGTACTGCCTGAGGGCCGCAAGGCCATTCAGAACAAATGGATCTTTAAGAGGAAGACGGACGCTGACGGTAATGTGACCGTTTATAAAGCTCGACTTGTGGCAAAGGGTTTTTCACAAGTTCAAGGACTTTCTCACCCGTAGTGATGCTTAAGTCCGTCAGAATCATGTTAGCAATAGCTGCATTTTTCGATTATGAAATCTGGCATATGGATGTCAAAACGGCGTTCCTTAACGGTTTCCTTAAGGAAGAGTTGTATATGATACAACCCAAAGGTTTTGTCGATCCTAAGAATGCTAACAAGGTGTGCAAGCTCCAGCGATCCATTTATGGACTGGTGCAAGCATCTCGGAGTTGGAACAAACGCTTTGATGAAGTGATCTAAGCATTTGGGTTTATACAAGTGGTTGGAGAATCTTGTATTTACAAGAAAGTGAGTGGGAGCTCTGTGGCGTTTCTAATATTATATGTGGATGACATATTACTGATTGGAAACAACGTAGAGTTTTTAGAGAGCATAAAGGATTACTTGAATAAAAGTTTCTCTATGAAGGACCTAGGAGAAGCTGCTTACATTCTAGGCATTAAGATCTGTAGGGATAGATCAAAATGCCTGATATGACTTTCACAAAGCACATACCTTGATAAAGTTTTGAAGAGGTTCAAAATGGAACAGTCCAAGAAAGGGTTCTTGTCAGTTCTACAAGGTACGAGATTGAGTAAGACTCAGTGCCCAGCAACTGATGAAGATAGAGAGCATATGCGCTCGGTCCCCTATGCTTCAGCCATAGGTTCTATCATGTATGCGATAATGTGCACTAGACCGGATATTAGCCTGGCCATAAGTATGGCAGGTAGGTTCCAGAGTAATCCAGGAGTGGATCACTGGACAGCGGTCAAGAATATCCTGAAGTACCTGAAAAGGACTAAGGAGATGTTTCTCGTGTATGGAGGTGACGAAGAGCTCGCCGTAAAAGGTTACGTCGATGCAAGCTTTGACACAGATCCGGACGACTCTAAGTCACAAACCGGATACGTATTTATTCTTAATGGGGGTGCAGTAAGCTGGTGCAGTTCCAAGCAAAGCGTCGTAGCAGATTCTACATGTGAAGCGGAGTACATGGCTGCCTCGGAGGCGGCTAAGGAGTGTGTCTGGATGAAGCAGTTCATGACGGATCTTGGAGTGGTGCCAAGCGCACTGAATCCAATAACCTTGTTCTGTGACAACACTGGTGCCATTGCCTTAGCAAAGGACCCGCGGTTTCACAAGAAGACCAGACACATCAAACAACGCTTCAACCTCATCCGCGACTACGTCGAGGGAGAGGACATGAATATATGCAAAGTGCACACGGATCTGAATGTAGCAGACCCGCTGACTAAACCTCTTCCACGGCCAAAACATGATCAACACCAGAACTGTATGGGTGTTAGATTTATTACAATGTAATTCACATGGTGATGTGAGGGCTAGATTATTGACTCTAGTGCAAGTGGGAGACTGTTGGAATTATGCCCTAGAGGCAATAATAAATATAGTTATTATTATAATTCCTGTATCAAGATAATCGTTTATTATCCATGCTATAATTGTATTGAATGAAGACTCATTTACATGTGTGGATACATAGACAAAACACCGTCCCTAGCAAGCCTCTAGTTGGCTAGCCAGTTGATCAAAGATAGTCAGTGTCTTCTGATTATGAACAAGGTGTTGTTGCTTGATAACTGGATCATGTCATTAGGAGAATCACGTGATGGACTAGACCCAAACTAATAGACGTAGCATGTTGATCGTGTCATTTTGTTGCTACTGTTTTCTGCGTGTCAAGTATTTATTCCTATGACCATCAGATCATATAACTCACTGACACCAGAGGAATGCTTTGTGTGTATCAAACGTCGCAACGTAACTGGGTGACTATAAAGGTGCTCTACAGGTATCTCCGAAGGTGTTAGTTGAGTTAGTATGGATCAAGACTGGGATTTGTCACTCCGTGTGAACGGAGAGGTATCTTGGGGCCCACTCAGTAATACAACATCACACACAAGCCTTGCAAGCAATGTAACTTAGTGTAAGTTGCGGGATCTTGTATTACGGAACGAGTAAAGAGACTTGCCGGTAAACGAGATTGAAATAGGTACACGGATACTAATGATCGAATCTCGGGCAAGTAACATACCGAAGGACAAAGGGAATGACATACGGGATTATATGAATCCTTGGCACTGAGGTTCAAACGATAAGATCTTCGTAGAATATGTAGGATCCAATATGGGCATCCAGGTCCCGCTATTGGATATTGACCGAGGAGTCTCTCGGGTCATGTCTACATAGTTCTCGAACCCGCAGGGTCTGCACACTTAAGGTTCGACGTTGTTTTATGCGTATTTGAGTTATATGGTTGGTTACCGAATGTTGTTCGGAGTCCCGGATGAGATCACGGATGTCACGAGGGTTTCCGGAATAGTCCGGAAATGAAGATTGATATATAGGATGACCTCATTTGATTACCGGAAGGTTTTCGAAGTTACCGGGAATGTACCGGGAATGACGAATGGGTTCCGGGAGTTCACCGGGGGGGGCAACCCACCCCGGGGAAGCCCATAGGCCTTGAGGGTGGCACACCAGCCCTTAGTGGGCTGGTGGGACAGCCCAAAAGGGCTCTATGCGCCAAGAAGAGAAAATCAAGAGAAAAGAAAAAAAAGGGAGGAGGTGGGAAGGAAGGGGGACTCCCTCCCACCAAACCAAGTCCAACTCGGTTTGGGGGGGGAGTCCTCCCCCCTTGGACTCGGCCGACCCCCTTGGGGCTCCTTGAGCCCCAAGGCAAGGTCCCCTCCCTCCCACCTATATATGGCAAGGTCCCCCCTCCATCACCAACCTCCGGAGCGCCGTCACGCTGCCGGAGAACTCTTCTACCTCTCCGTCTCTCTTGCTGGATCAATTAGGCCGAGATCATCGTCGAGTTGTACGTGTGCTGAACATGGAGGTGCCGTCCGTTCGGTACTAGATCCTGGGACTGATCGCGGGATTGTTCGCGGGGCGGATCGAGGGACGTGAGGACGTTCCACTACATCAACCGCGATCACTAACGCTTCTGCTGTACGATCTACAAGGGTACGTAGATCACTCATCCCCTCTCGTAGATGGACATCACCATTATAGGTCTTCGTGCGCGTAGGAAAATTTTTGTTTCCCATGCGACGTTCCCCAACAGCATGCTCTTCAAGAAAACAAAGCCTGCGAGGAGGTCTTGTGTCAGAAAACTTATTGACGTGACACAGCAGCTCGAGGCCGCCTCTGCCGCCCGCGAGGATTATACGTGGGGCGTGGAGCTATGGACGGAGCGTCTTGTCAACACAACGGAGGGTATTGCCGTGCAGCTGTCTTCTATGGATCTCCAGGGTTTTGGTTATTCCCCGGACCGGGAGGTGTCTTCGAGCGCCAAGATGTCCTTGTTCTTCGAAAGCATGAACGACGCTTTGAGGTAGATTCATGCCAGTGAGACGGCGCACCTCGCGAATGAGCCCCGAAGGTTGTGCCGGGGCGCCCTCCTCAAGGTCCTCACCAAGTTGGCGTACAAGAACCCCAGCATTGACCTCTCCCTGGGGCATCTGCCAAAAGATCCAAACCTCAAGGAGCTCGAGAATCTGGTCATCCCTATCGTCGACAAGGTGGACCAGGTCAAGAGGGTGAAGGGCCCGCATCGGGATTAGCTCTTATGCTGATGCGATCCTCAATCGGAAGCTGTTGTATCTTGTTTAATACTATTAGTATTGTAATATACATTATTAATGAGTTCTACTCTCCTCCCTTATTACTCTTTTTGCATGGTTCGTTCTTGTGCTCCACTCAGGGCTAGTTAGCTCAATTTTTTGCCGCAAGCGCCCCGAGGGGTGGCCTTTGCCGGAGTCGTCACCGCCGGCAAGGTGCCTTGCTTCCCTCTGGATTTAACCATAAGTTGTCAAGCATGCTCCTTATGCAAAAGGGGCACGCAAGGTGGGCCGCTTAAGCTATCGGGGGCGCTTCGAGACAACGTTTAGGAGGCTTGCGGCAGAGTTCCCTCGCGCACAAGTTTTCCATACAAAAATGTGTTGTCGTCATGTAAAGGGGAGGGTCGTGTCTGCCCAAAGACTTACTTGAAGTTTTCGCAACATATCTTTAGGCCGCGGTTCTTCTTTTCTCTTGGGTAGACCGTCCTTGTTCTTTTTGCTGCCGTGGGTGTCCTCACTATCTTCTCCCCCAGCAAATTTGTGCGCGGATTTACATCTGTCTTTTAAGAAAAAGAAAGAGGAGAAAATATGTGTCGGTACCTCGGTAGTCCATTAGTTCAGGCGTTTCACAAAATCTCAGATTATGCATGCATATGATCTAGCATGAAAATTTAAACGATGTTGTGGAACGCCAAGTTTTATTCAACTGCGCACAGGGTCTTCGCCTGGCTTTGTACAAAGGGTCACATGCGACTTCGACAAGACTTGTACAAAAAGTGGTGGCCGGGAGGCCCGGTAACCTCTCCCTACAGGTAGAACTTTCGAAGATGTTAAATGTCCGTGGAGTAGCTCACCGGTGTACCATCGTCTGTCACCAGGCGGACAGCTTTGGGCCTGGTGATTGGTACTACCTGATATAGGCCTTCCCACTTTGGCGTCAACTTGTTTGAATTCTTGGCCGACTAAACGTGCCGAAGAACAAGGTTGCCTTCCTCAAGACTTCTGCCTCGGACCTTGCGGCTATGATAGCAATGCAAGGCTTGCTGATAGCGAGTAGCTCGTACAGCCGCCTAAATCAGGGTCTCCTCGAGGAGTACTGCGTCGTCTTGGCGCAATTGCTCTTGCTCAAGCTCATCATAAGAGAGCACTCGAGGTGACCCATAGATCAGTTCTGTGGGAAGAACTGCCACCGCCTCGTAGACCAGGGAGAAGGGTGTCTGGCCGGTGGCTCGATTTGGCATCATTCTAATCGACCAAAGAACCTTCGGCAATTCATCAATCCAGTGTTTTCCGTGCCTTTTCAGCTTGTCGAAAGTTCTTGTCTTGATCCCCTAGAGTACCTCAGCATTTGCTCTTTCAGCTTGACCGTTCCTCCTAGGATGGGCAACAGAAGCGAAGCATATATTGCTGCTGAGGTCTTGGGCGTAGTTCATGAAGGCGTGGCTCGTGAATTGGGTGCCATTATCCGTGATGATCCTGTTTGGGACCCCGAAACGGCAGACAATTCCTTTGATGAACTTGATGACTGACTGAGCGGTCACCTTTCTCACCGGCTCTACCTCTGGCCACTTTGTGAACTTGTTGATTGCGACATACAAGTACTCAAAGCCCCCGACGGCGTGCGGAAAAGGGCCGAGAATATCGAGCCCCCAGACTAAGAATGGCCAGGAGAGAGGGATCGTTTGGAGAGCTTGGGCTGGTTGATGAAGCTTCCTTGAATGAAACTGGCATGCTTCACACTTGGTTACTATTGTAGTTGCATCCTGGAGGGCCGTGGGCTAGAAGAAGCCTTGCCGACAAGGGCTCTCGACCCTATGTGGGAGCCACATATCCCCCATGTATCTCGGCCAACAGCTCCATCCCTTCCTCTTGGGTAATGCACTTCAGTTTCACACCGTTTAGCCGTCTTCTGTATAGGGCATCGTCCATGTATTGGTACATGCTGGACTGACGAGATACTCTTTCCGCTTCTTCCTGTACCTCGGGTAGGTCCCTAGTCTGGAGGTAATGGACTGTGTGATGTGCCCATGCCGGAGCCTGAGGTTCGACGACAAGGACTAAAGGCATCTCTTCTGCCAGGATGGTGTCCTCTCCGGCAAGCTCTGTTGCTCCCCCGGCAGCCTCCCTTCTAGCAAGGTCCTTGTCGGGGTCCCTTGGCAGGTCCATCGGAAAGTACTTGCTAGAGTTTAGCCTTCTCCTCTTTTCCGGCTTGGTGGATGGAGATACAGAAGGTTGAGTTAGTCGTAGCATGAAAGTTCCTGGTTCCACAGGTAACTTAAGAGCTGCGCGCTTCCTCAGGTAGTCGGCGATGGTGTTTTCGGCACGGAGAACGTGCTCCACCTATAGACCATCGAAGCGCTCTTCTAACTTCCTCACTTCCTTGACATAGGCTTCCATCCATGGGCTCTGGTAGTCCTCGTTGACCTGCCAGACTACCAGTTGAGAGTATCCTCTGACGATAAGCTTTCTCATCCCCAGATCTGTCGCGATCCTAAGGCCGGCAAGCAACCCTTCGTACTCAACGGTGTTGTTGGTGGAATTCTCCCGGGGAAATACATCTGGATCACGTACTTGAGGTGTTCTCCAGTAGGTGCAGCTAGTAGCATGTCGTGACCGAGCACCTTGCAGTGAGAATGCTCCATCGAAGTACATGATCCATTCTTGGTTGGATTCCTTGCCGGGGAGGGTTGATTCTGGTATTTCCTCGTCTGGCGTCAGGGTCCATTCGACAATGACCTCAGACAAAGCCCTGCTTTGGATGGTTGATGTGCTTTCAAACTTGAGGTCGAAACTGGACAACTCCAAAGCCCACTCCACGATCCTGCCGGTTGTATCGGGGTTCCGCAAAACCCTTTGCAGCGGAAAACAAGTGACGACCGTGATCTCGTGCGCTTGGAAGTAGTGGCACAGCTTCCTCGAGGCCTGGAGAAGGCCGAAAAGCTGTTTTTGCACCCCGGAGTATCTCGACCTGGCCCCCTGCGAGAGGGAACTGACGAAATAGATCAGGCGCTGCAACATCTTCTTCTTCAGCACTAGCTCGTCCGTTGGCAGGGGTTCCTCCCTATTACCCCTGGATCGTGCCGGGGCTCCTTGATTGCCAAGGTGCGCTTCCTCATCTGGTGGCGTCTCCTTCGCATGGGTACCTTCGTCGTCCTCCCTCTGCGCCACCAGGCCAGCGCTAACCACCTGGTTGGTTGCTGCTAGGTACAGGAGCAACGACTCTTGTGGTTTGGGCGCTACCAGGATCAGCGCAGAGGCGAGCTATCGCTTCAGGTCTTGTAGTGTTGTTTCTGCCTCGGCGGTCCACTCCATCGGTCCCACCTTCTTCAAGATTTTGAAGAAATGTAGGGTGCGCTCGGCGGACTTGAAGATGAACCTGCTCAGGGAGGCTTCACAGACGGCAAGGCATCACACATCCTTGACGCCCTTCGTTGCCTCGATCTGTTTAATGGCCTTGATCTTGTTGGGGTTAGCTTCGATTCCGTGTTGAGACACGAAGAACCCGAGAAGCTTGCCAGATGGTACATCAAAGACGCACTTTTCGGGGTTGAGCTTGAGGTTGATCTTGCGCAGGTTGGCGAATGTCTCTTCCAGATCGTGCACAAGTGTTGACCTTTCTTTGGCTTGACCACTATATCATCCATGTAGGCTTCGAGGTTCCTATGGAGCTGGGGTTCAAAACCAACCTGGATCACTCTTGCAAAGGTGGAGCCGGCGTTCTTCAGCCTGAAGGGCATGCGTACAAAGCAGTACGTGCCAAAGGGGGTGATGAACACGGTTTTATCTTCATCTTCCTCGGCCATGTAAATCTGGTGATATCCTGAATAGGCATCGAGGAAGGAGAGCAGGTCACAGCCAGCGGTTGAGTCGACAATCTGGTCGATGCGCGGCAAGGGAAAGGGGTCTTTTGGGCACGCTTTATTGACATCGGTGAAATCGATACACAGCCGCCATTTTCCGTTCGCCTTGCTCAACACAACCGGATTGACCAACTAGGTGGGATGGATGACTCTCCTGATGAGTCCTGCTGCTTCTAACATCTTGATCTCTTAAGCAATGAACTCTTGCCGCTCCAAGGATTGCTTCCTTACTTTCTACTTGACTGGCCTCGCGTGGGTGTAGACAGCGAGGTGGTGCTCAATCACCTTCGTGTGAACACCGGGGATATCTGATAGTTGCCATGCAAAAACATCAAGATTCGCTCACAGGAAGGCGATGAGCGCACTTTCCTATTTGATGTCTAGGGAGGAACTTATGGTGAAAGTTCCACTCGTGTCGTCCTCTCGGGCGGGTATCTTCTTGGTCTCTGGTGGGGCAGCCTTGGACTTCTTGTTTTGGGCAGTGGGGCTTTTCGGCGTGTCTTCAGTGGCAGTGAGGTACTCCGAAGAGACGTGTTGGTCGGGATCAATGCGGGAAGCCCTATTTCCAGGGGAATGTGTCTTGGCGGTCGGCGCCGCCACTGCCTCCCTGTAGAGGCGGTTGGTGCACACGAACGCGTCCTTCTTGTCTGCGTTGATGACGATGACACCGACCGGCCCAGGCATCTTCAGGGTGTTGTAGGCGTAGTGGGAGTCCGCCAAGAACTTAGCCAGTGCAGGAGGCCCGAGGATCCCATTGTAGGCGAACGGGTTGTGTGCAACATCGAAGACGATCTTCTCCGTCCGGTAGTTCTGGTCGCTGCCGAAAGTCACTCGCAGCGTGATCTTTCCCTTCGGTTGAATCTTCCACGAGTTGATCCCTTGGAACACTCCCATTTCCTCGAGATATTCTTCGGGGATTTGTAACCTCCCGATCACATCGGGGGAGATGAGGTTGAGGCCTGACCCGCCATCCACCAATATCTTTGTCACCTTGAGGTTGCGGATCGTTCGAGAGACCAACAACGGCAGACACCCGACCGCTGTAACGCGGTCTGGGTGATCCTCTGAATCGAACATGATTGGTGTGTGTGACTACTTCAAGGGCCTATGAGTGTCAATGGAGGGATCCACCGTGCTCACCTCACGTGCCCATTTCTTCAGTTGGCGGTGAGAAGAGTGAAGCGATGCCCCTCCATCGAGGCACATCACGTTCGTTGCCGTCTGGAACTCGTGGTCACTAGAGTCATCGTCTAGGCAGTCTTCATCCTCATCTCCTTCCTTCCTTTCCCGCGATGGTGCAGACTTCGCCTTCTTGTTCTTGAACTTGCCGGGGGACCCCGTTGGCCGCCTTTCTTCATGTCTGATCCTTCACGACCATCTCGGGCCTTTTCCTTGTCGTGTCTCTTGTTGGACGTCGTGACCCTTGGTGCCATTGTTGGACGTCGTGACCCTTGGTGCCATGGATCTTGCAGTACTGGGCGTCGGGGCCCTCTGACTTGTCGGCGGCCACCAAGGCCGGGCAAGAGTCGCATCCATCAGCATCTTTGTCGGGAGCCTCGGCCTTCGCCTTCTTGGAGGCATAGCCGCTGCCGGATGTTTTGACGGCGAACACGGCTTTCCCTTCCGTTTCTTGTTGCGCCGCCTCCCCCTCTTTGTGGGGGTGTCGGCGTCTTCATCTTGGGAGTCGGCCTCTGCATCGGCGTATTTGCCGGGAAGCCTTCTCCCCTCTTCCTCTCGAGCACACTTGTCCGCCATAGCGTAAAGCTTGGCGACATCGAGGACCTTGTGCATCGCCAGCTCCTCGCGCATCTTCCGGTTCCGCACGTTCTGGTAGAACACGCTGATGACTGTGGCTAGGTGAACATCTAGGATGTTGTGCTGTATGCGGCTGAATCTATGCATGTACTTGTGCAGAGTGTCACCCTCCTTCTGGGGGATGATGTGCAAGTTGCTTTCCTGGCCAGGGGCCCGATGGCCATCTGTGAAGGCGCCAACGAAGTCCTGGCACAACTCCTTCCATGAAGAAATGGAGTTCTTGGGTAAGGGCATCAACCACGACTTGACGTTGGATTTGAGCACCAACGGGAAGTAGGTGGCAATATCTTCTCATCCCGACCACCGGCAGCATGCACCGCGATGAGGTAGATGCTCAGGAACTCGGACATGTGGGTCTTCCCATCGTACTTCTCCGGGATTTCTGGCTTGAAGGTATGGGAGCTGGGCCACTAGACCTGCCTCAATTCGTGAGTGAATGTCGGGCAGCCCACCTCATAACGTAGGTCGCCGGGATACCTGATGCGGGATCGTTCGTAGCGGCTCCTGCTGGTCTGTCTGACTGACGGTGTCTCTCTCGTTGCCGCTCGATGAGAGTGTGGGATCCTCCTTGCGCTGCTCGTGAAGGACATCACGTTGGTCGCGGAGGGTCCATGCGTCGGAACAGTCGAATCGTCAAAGACGACAACCTATGTCGCCGCCGTGGAGGAGAGTGCGCTGTCGCGGTGGCAGCTCCAGTCTTCTCAGTTCAACCGTGGGCGGGTTTGCTGGAGGGCCGTTCCGACGTCCCCGCTTGCTGGGGCCCATCCCTATTGGCGAGGGCGACCAGTCTCTGGATGGTGGCCCTCAGCTCCTCGAGCCTATCTGCCGTTGGTGAGAAGTCCAAGAGCAGTTGGGCCCGCTTCAAGGCTTCCGCCGGCGTGGGCGGCGGCGATACGTGCGAAGACCGTGAGGGGCTCTTACTTCTAACTGTGTTAAAAGGAGCACCCCCTTGGTCTCGTAGTGGCGCGCCGCCTTCGTCGGTCGTGGAGCGAGCGTGTCGGCCCTATGAATCTTATGAGCAAGGCCCCGGAGTCCTTCATGGGGGTGGCGACTCGCCGCTGCTCTGGCGTGGTCCGCCGTGTGCGCCCTGTGAAGGTCGTGGCAGGTATGTCTACACCGTCGTCCTCGAGGATGTCCTTACGCCCTTCGGGGTAGCGACGCCACCCATGGGGTGTGCAGCAACATCTTTCGACGTAACGGTGCGCGGATGGTCGCCGTGGTCGCGGACGTTACCACTTGCCCGGGTCTGCTCCCAAGAGTGTTGTGGAGGTTCGGGACCTCCGCCTTCTTGTCCTTCGCCCGCACCCTCGCCTGCCCGCGTTGGGGCAGGAGCGTTGGGCGCGAGTGTGTATGTCACCGGCGCACCCCTACTCTTGGGCGCCATGGCAATGAAGAGGGATTAGTGTGCTGACGGCTAGGTTGGATCAACGCGACCTCCAATCCCCTATGTGGCGCACCAAAGATGTCGGGGAAAACCAACACCTATGGGAAACTCGAGGAGTCCCTTGATCATTTGGCGGGTAGAGGGAGGTATGGCGTCGAGAGCGGAACTAGCAGTCAGCACCGGCAAGGTTCTTTCTACCTAGGTTCGGTCCGCTTGGCGCGTAAAACCCTACTCTTGCTTAGGTTTGTATTATGTGATCACTGTAGCGTGGTTTTGCTATAGTAACTTAGTAGATGATTAGGGAGTCTCTGATCCCCAAAAGTTTCCAACTCCTAACAATGAGCTTTAATTTGGGCCTTCTTTTATAGGCAAAGGGGTCACTAACAATGAGCTCATAGGAGATACAGTTAATAGTGTTCACCGCTCTACTTCTTCGGTTGTGTCAGGGGAAGTAAATGCCTTGTGTGACCCCTGACCTGCCGCAAGATGGTTACGACATGTACCCAGGTGAATCAACACCTGGGCCTTGCGAGGGAACAAGGGCGTGCTGGCCTGGAGCGTCCTTCGGGTGACTTGGTCACCTCCCCGCGAAGTAAGGCTTGTCGGGGGCCTTGAACACTTTCCCGGCAAGGATGGCTTTCCCGGGGGGGGGGGGGGGGGCTCGCTAGTCTGTGCGAGTCTTCCCGGCAAGGGAAGCTTGCCGGCGTCTTGCAAATCTTTACGGTAGTCTTCCAGGCGAAATGGTCCTGCCGGGGTCTTGCTAATCTTCGTTGTAATCTTCCCGGTTAAGTGGTCTTTCCCCGTAAGGAGGTCTTGCCGAGGCCTTGCGTCTGGAGCCTTTGTTTCCCAAGCCCTTGGAGAAAGGGGAAGGGCGTGGTCTTGGACTGCCTTGGGTTGTTTTCCTACTACTCTTCCCGGCATGATGCTGTCGGGGGCGTTGCACGTTCCCGTGGAGAAGTTTGTGTCACAAAGGACCCCAGTCTCTAGTGCACCAATTTTACACTTAAACAGATCCTATGCCAAACCCACCATCTCGGTACAACCAACATTCCTATCGGTACCATCGGGATTGGCTGACCAACTTTCAATTGAGATACTTTCAAGTTTTGGAATTTCTGAGTTTGAAGTCAATCTCACCGAATTTGGGAACCAGTCTAGGTCATCTTATCGGTACCACCGAGATTCATATATCGGTCTCACCGAGAATTCAAAGTTGCCACATTTACTACAACTCGGTAACACCGAGGTTAAAATTTCAGTGTCACCGAGTTGCGCAATAATGTTGTAATGGTTGGATTTTGGGAGATGCCTATATACACATCTCCACCTACCTCTCACTCGTAGAGGAAGCACTCAGAACACACTTAAACTTGTCAGATCCATTTTTCTGAGGGAGAGCCACCTACTCATGTTTTGAGATCGAGAGATTCCATTCCAACCATTTGCACCTTCATTTCTAGCCTCCCCAAGATTCTTTCCACAAGATCAATCTCTCCTACGCCTTCCAAATCTGACAGTAAGTGATTGAGTGTTGAGGAGACTTTCTTTAGAAGCACAAAAGCAAGAGTTCATCGTTCTACCACATCTATTAACTTCTGGAGGGTCGTGCCTCCTAGATTGGTTAGGTGTCGCTTGGGAGCCTCCTATTTATTGTTGTGGAATTGAACCAAGATGTTTGTAAGGGTAAGGAGATCGCCTACTTCATGAAGATCTACCATGAGTGAGGCTAGTCCTGTGTGCACGAAAGCTGTGGTGGAATAGACAAGGCTTCTTCGTGGACCCCTTGTGTGTGGAGCCCTCCATGGACTCTCGTAGCCGTTACCCTCCATGGGTTGTAGTCTCCACTAACATTGACGTACGATAGCGCCACCTATCAGAACCATGCCAAAAATTGTTGTGTCAATCTTCGCGTTTGATCTCCATACCTTACCCTCTATTTAAAGTTGCATGTTTTACTTTCCGCTGCAATACTATTAGATATGCATGTGTAGGGTGTACTTGACTAGTCATAGTTGCTAAAACTGTCCCACACTAAAAATTGGGAAAAGGCTGAGTTTTTATCTTATCATCCCCCTATAGACATACTTTCGATTCTAGAGAGCACTAAGTTGTCCCGAGGGCGCGCCTCATGAGGCTGGTCGCACCAACCATTATCACGAGGCTTCTCGTACCAGCCACAATGAGGTTTGCCATTGCGGTTGTCCCATCATCCGCTGCCACAACCATCGCCACGACCAGCAACATGGTAGTTGTGGTCCGGGCGCCGGCCAACCCGCCCGCCCCGGAGGACCCTGAGCTCTCGGGAGTCTTCGGTCTTGTGAGTTTGCTAGTCGTTCTAGACAAAGAACGAGCGATGTTCCTTCTCGGGCACGCCCTTCTCGCCTCCGCGCTTCTGCTTGGGCTCAGCCTTAACCACGGTGGGTCGTTTGCGCTGGACCTCCTTGGCCTTGGCCTTGGCATCGTCAGGCGCGTCGTTAGGGTTGTCATGGGAAAACAAGCGGCTCTCCTCGGCCTTGGCACACTTGTCGGCCATGTTGAACAACTCCATGGCCTTGCTCAGGGTGTTATTGATGGCGAGCTTTTCGCACATCTTGAGGTCCTTGACACCGTTGGTGAATGCCATGATGACTGCCTCGTCCGTGGCGCGCGGGATCTTGTTGCGCACCTGGCTGAACCGCTAGATGTACTTGCCGAGGGTCTCACCAGTTCATTGTTTCACGCGGCACGAGTCCTTGTCAGAGAGGGGACGGTCGTGCATGCCCCTGAAGTTGGTGAAGAACAGCTCTTAGAGGTTTCTCCACGAAGAGACCGAGTCCTCGGACAGGTTCAGGAGCCAGGACCGTGCGTCATCTTTGAGGGCCATCGGAAGCCAGTTCACCATGACCTTCTCGTTGCTGCCCGCTGCTTCTACACTCAGGACGTTAAGTTGGAGGAACTCTCCAGGGTCAACGGAGCCATTGTAGAGTGGGGGCAGGTCAGGCTTGAACTTGGCCGACCAAACCAACCTGCACATCTCGCGGGTGAAGCGTGACAACCCATGGTGCTTGAGTGGCCGCCGCACGCGAGGGCAGCCTAGTTTTGGTGCCCGGCATCCATGACATCATGGACCACCCGGTCCGGGCGCTGACGGTGTTGCTCGAGGACCGCGTGCGCGTCGAGCGGAGGCTCGCGTCGGACGATCTCATAGTTGTCCCCTTCTTCTTGGGCGCACGGTGGTGGTTCGTGAGGCGAGTTCCCTAGGCGCGCATCGCACATGGAATGGCCCGGTCACCGTGCATGGGAGGAGACAGCGGTGCTCCCCGAGCCTCCTCTCCATCTCGGGATAGAGGGGGAAAAGTGAGCAAGAGAGCGCATGGGCCTCTCCAGCGGCAGTGACGAGCTGGGTGATACAGGCAAGCCATGCGTCATAGCCGGCGTCCGCCGGGCGGTAGCGAAGTAGCTCGCGTGACATGAGCAGCGCCTCTTGCACGTTCACCCGCTCGAGATGGGTGTGGGAGGAGGAATATGTATTTGTGCAGCCCTCCTGCTACACGGAAGGGTGCACGGATGAAGCTTGTTGCTTGCAAGCGGCGTGATCAGTGGTCGCGGCCTCAGCCCCGGCGGAGTGACGGAGGGTGCGAGGGCCCACGGGCACGGTCACCATGAGCCACGCAGCTTTGTGTTTAGTGCGCACACGACAAGTATCGGCCATGGGGTCGGGGAAGCCGAGAGCGAAACTAGAGTTGAAGAACAGGTGCGCACCCCTACTTGACGTGCCAAATGTCAGAATCGGGGCTCCGTAGACCGAGAAAGGTTCAAACCTTGGGGTGCACTCGCTCTCCTACCATGTTCTACCTCTCAGCTTCATCACAACTCCTTGATGACTCTAGCTAAGGAAAGAAAACAAGAACACGCGAGCAATTTACCCAGGCTCACGCCACCTAGCGGTGTAAAACCCTACTCCTACTTGTGTGAAATGCTTGAGGTGGAAGACGAGTACACATGCGATTTCTTCCCCTAGTGGATATGATGAGGATCCCTTTCTACGGAGGTCGAGCCTCTCTTTTATACTGACCTTGGTCTTCTTCCCCCAAAAACACAATTGGTGGGAAGGGTCGCCACAACGGCCAATTTGAAAGGGGATATGATGAGGCCTGCCGTGACAAAGGTGGTCTTGCATGCAAAAGTCCTTCACCATGACGCGTTGGTGGGCTCGGGGGTGACCTATGCCCAACCGAGTCGCCAGCCCTAGTCCTCTTGCACAGATCAGGAAACATTTGGGGGTCTCTTTAGGAACCCGCGGGCTGGCTTGGCTCCCTTAACACTGAAGGGGAAAGCTTCTCTTCCCGTGCCCGCTCCCACCGACCCTAGCACCGCGTAGCATGGCTCACATCACCCATGTGAGCAGGTTGGACCGTGCGACCTCGGCACGCCGCGGTTGGTAAGTCTGCCCCGTGGGGGAGGAACGTGAGGAGTGTGCTCCTTGACGTGGGCCTCAGGGGAACAACCTTGAGGGGGACTCCGGAGGTCCCCGACAACCTTTACTGACCAGCACCTCGTCGGGAGCGGCCCTCGTGAGGGCCGGACAATCGGGCCTTGGTGGGGAACATCCTAGGGCCCACATCATGCATTGTGCCCTGATCCACAGGCACGCGGGCCTGGGTACCCCCGGTCCGAGAGCACCGACACTACTACTAACATACTATACGCTGATAGTATTGCAAAATCTACAAAGTAAAAACTTTGGTGTGACTCAAATATGATGAAAAACTGCCATGTCATCTTGGTGTATTTGACAACATTTTCTATTATCTTGAATTTAAAAACCTATATAATTTAATATGTTTTTTGTGTTACGGAAGCATGTGTAGTACATTAACCACAACATCTTAGCGCCATGTCAATAAATCATGCAGATTTTCATCTACTTTAGAACTTTTTTATTTTTTGAATTTAGAAACCTAGATTCTCAATGCTTGTGTCCAAACAATTACTCAAGATATTTGTAAATCCTTCAAATTTATTGGATGGGGCATATATACCGAAGCAAGTATTATGCAAATACGATTTTCGAGCAGTTTTTGCTTCATCTTGCATGTTCACGTGTTTCAGTTCTGAACTATGGCCATTAAATTTCTAGAAACTAACTTAATGTATCAAAAAGCCAACAAAATGCCCAAATATTTTCAAATTTTGTGATGAGGCAGCGATTTGCAGTTCCCGTCATGTAAGGCCCCATGTTCCCTCCCGAAACCTTGAGCCTTGGTGTGATGCTCCGGCTCGTGAGAGTCATGTGGCAATGCTTATCTTGGACAAGTCATTAATATAACCACAACATCTTTACCCCATGTCGGGAAATCTTGCATCTTTTCATGTGCCTCAAAGCATTTCTTCAATTTCTTGAATTTAAAGCCTAGATTCTCAATGCTCATGTCCAAACCATTACTCAAGATGTTCGGAAATCCTTCAAAATTATTGCACATGGCATATATACGGAAGCAAGTACTAAGTAAATATGACTTTTTCCAGCTATTTGTTGCTTCATCTTGCACGTTCGCGTGTTTCAGTTTTGAATTATAGCCATTTCTATAAACTAACTAAATGTATAAAAATGACAATTCAACCTAAAAATGTCCAAATTCCAGGATTTTTGTCGTATTTAGGCATTATATCGACGAAAGAAAGGCTAGGACGAATGACACAACGCCTATCGATTTGTCATCAAACAATTCTCAATCTTCCCTCTCGGAACGATAAACCTTCGTGTGACGCTTTGGTTTGTGAGATGCATATATCAAAGCTTATCTCGAAAAGGTCGTTCCTTTAGCCACGACAATAGTTCTACAATTAAAACAATGTTCGTTACTGCTATACCCCAAAATAGTTTTACAATTTAATACAAGAAGTGAAATGAATACACATTGTTCTATATGGGAACCATTTGCAATGAAAATTCACGAATCTATTTATGGACCAGTAGGGAAGCTTCGTTGGCTTCTTCTAGCTTGGATTCCATTCACCCTCGATCCCCATTCTCTAACAAACCCTTCCTACAAAGAATGATGTTGTGGGAACGTTTCATAATGGTGCGTACGACCTCCCCTCGGCCCCGAGCGCTCGCGCCTCTACCAAGAACGCAACCGCCTCAACCAAGAGCTCGGCAGCATCTGCTTTGAGTGCGGCCACATCCTCCTTGAGCATGGCCTTATCCGCCAATAGGGCCTCTTTGGCGCCAAAAGGGCGTCTGTAGCCACGGAGACGGGAACTACGTCTGCTGTGATTGTGGATGCAAATGCCAAGAGCGCTCGAGCAGTGTATAGTGTCGTGGAGGCTGCCCTAGCCCGAGTCAGCGCCATCTAGGCCAATACCGAGAACGCCCACACCAAGATACCACAGGCTTCCTTAGACTCCAGCATGCACGACACGTCCGAAGAGGATGCTGCTACGAATGCCAAGATGCATGCTGACCATGCGGTGGCTCACGCCATGGAGCCCCTTGCCAATGAGATCTCCGAGCGAGAGCAGGTGATGCAGGAGCCATCTGAGAGTAAAGAGTGCTTGGAGGAGTTGCATGTAGCTCAGGAGGACGTCGAGGAGCGCCTGTCCATCAAGGAATCGATAATGGAGTACCAACAAGAGCTTTGGCGGTACCACTACTAAGAGTACTACAATGATGAGGGCGACGCCGATGGCGAGGACGTCGCCATGGTCAAATTCAGCCTGCGGGACATGGAGTCCAACATCGGCGAAATGTCACCCGGACAACTCATCGACATCTCATCGAACATCGGCGAGGCATAGTGCGCCCGCTCGTTGACGTCTTTGTTAAAATTATGCGTATTACTAATAGCCTTTATTTTGAGAGTCGGTCTTTTGTTAGAACTATGTCTAGTTCAACCAGCGTCATTATTTGGTGAACTTCCTCAGTTTAGTAACTGCGAACTATGTGTCTGCTAATTTGTATACCTAAGTTAGCAGTTTGTGTTAAATTATGCAATGCCGTGGATGTGCACTATAACCGGGGAATACGTGGAGAGGGGCGAAATTTCATAAGTTCTATATCATCGCACACGCTAAAAGCAGGGGAACCATGTCTGATGAACCTCTATAACTAGAGAATACATGGGAAGGGGCGAAATTTTATATGTTCCATATCATCCCACACGCTAAAAGCAGAGAAACTGTGTCTGATGAATCTTTGCGCACCAAGTTTCCCTCCACCTAGCAAAAACTTTCGCTGACCGCCGAAATATCTTCCTCCCCTTAAGGGCCACATGTCCCCTGTTACCCCCCCCCCCCCCTGACGCCACCGCCACATCTCTCGCTCTAGCATCCGACCATCGTAGACACACCATGGTCTCCTCGAATGACTCCTCAAGCGGTACCTCTGACAACGAATCTCTCACCTGTCGGGTATTCATCTCTCTTCTCTCTGTCTCAACTAGGCATAGGGTTTTCGTTTGGAATTGGGGATTTTAAATTGGCAAGCTGATTTGAGCGAGTTGTTTATCTTCTAACGACCTAGGACAATGACTTCCAATGAATGGAGCGGGGTAGCTGAAGACCTATGTGTTCATTGTCAACATCAATTTCCATCCATGAAGTTACGCACTTTTTAATCTAGGTACAGTGGGAGGAAGTTTTTGGGACATGCAAAGAAGGTTAGTCTAACTCTCACTCTTAGAAATCATTTGTTATATTAGGTGTGATTCAGACACTTCACATGTGCTTTTTGATTCTGGATGTGATTAAGACACTTCCACAATTCTACGACTGTAAGTGCCATTTTAGTTGACACCAGTAGTAATATGTTGTAGATTTGTTCGGATCACCTGGTAGGAATCTCACAACGTGACTATAAAACATAGCATTTAGGGACTTAGTGCAAAAAATAATTTTTCACAATCTGTTTTAACCTAAAGTCATATTGACATCAAGAAAACTATATGCTACAGGACTTGTCATGACATGAAAAATTATAACATGGTAGTAGACATGATGCACTTCATTTCATTCAACATGAGCAAGGTCTTATTATGCACAGAAACATGGCTATCATCAACACAACATGACAATCTGCAATAAACAGATTTTCAGACTTTGTGAAAATAACAGGGTCCAAGAGGAGCAGTTTTTGACAGATTGGCATGTTTCATAGCATAATGTACATACCTATCACTATTAAGTTGATCTCATTCAAACACTACCGAAGTGCACCGTGTACTACAAAGACTGTTGCATTTATATTTAGCTTCCTAGTAAAATTGGCAATTTGTTATTACGCATGACAAAAACAGAGGAGGGATGAGAACTAGAGCATCCTACTACAAATACTCTTCGAGCAGAACCATGGCATGGCTGATGAAGACCCATGTGAAGCACGCAAGTACAAGCATAGCCATCCATTTCTTGTTTGCGAATACTATGAGGAGTGGAGTTCCACTTGTTACAACTTACGAAAATATTGCATGGACAGAATGTCAGAAGGAGAAGATACTAACATTCTACAAGTGCACTACTACAGTAGGCATTTCAATCACCGTGATGGTACCATCAATGTGGAATTCGAGGAATTTCATCTCATCTTCAACTTCAATGAGCTTGCTGCCACTCTTGTCTAATGCTTTATGTTGTAAGTACTTCACAAACTCTGATCAACTTCTCCATACAAGGCTCTAAATGAAAAAATTACTATATTGTATTCCTCTCATGGGATTGATGGTTGAGAGAACATTAAGGGCACCTGAGTATTTCATAGATCCTGATTTAGCAAATGGTATTTTCTTAACGAATAATGAGACCCACAATGTTTCCATTGATCATGTCGCCAAGATCTCATTGGACTTACAGAGAGGAGAATTCATAATGTGTTCATATCATGAACATTAAGTTTAATATACAACCACATAGACATTGATCGTCTTTCAGTTTTCGACACAGTTCATATGTTCAAGTTTTTTAAACTGTAGCCATCACCAAATCGTGGTGGTCATTGTACCAAAACGCAACACACTTTACTACGTGGATTCTCTCAAGGAGTCAAATAAGTCTCAAGATCTGAATGATCTTCAAGATTTCATGGATAGGTATTGAATTCTTTGATGTTAATATGTTTTGTTTATATCTGGTTGAATAATTGAGTATGTGAAAATTCATCTTCATTTGAAGTGTATTGTCAAAGAACATAACTTTAGGAGGGAGACGGTTCGACCGCCAACTACCTATGGAGCACGTGATCGTTTCTCTGGTAAGACAATGAAATTCGTTGTTTTCAAAAAATGCTAGTCATATGTTCAATTCTCAAAGTAAACCTCCTTTTGTTTCTCTCCGAGAGAGAAACAACTTACACCGGTTGGGTTGTTCCTAACAGGGTAAATACATGACTAATACTATACAAAAAATTCCAGTGTTCTCAACAACAACAAGGGACCAACCTATGATGATACTATGTGTGCGCACACATCATGAAACTTATACACACATGCTCTATGTGTTTTCGATGCTGACAACATTGAATCAGTAAGTCCGTTTCTTAATTACTATCTTCTACTCCACATGTATGTCACATTCTCATCTAAAAATCTTGCAGATGATCTTCGAACCGATGACCTCTGAACCGCTCACTACAGACGAATTGATGTATATTAGGAAATTTGTCAACACCTTCTTTGTGAAACATTATATCAAGCCCACCAAAGATGTCGAAGATTTCAGTATTCAGATCCCCCAAGAATAAGTACGCATTCATATAGTGGTAAAAGCTAAACATATACACATGGATGCATTGTTTTCCATGTTACCATGTCTTTGTGTTTCATACAATATGATTATGTACTGCGTATGTCCGTAAATCTGTGGAACTTCTCTAGCATTTGCTGAATTGCATATTGTCACCAGTTGTGATGAATGTTCTTCCTGTGGAGATTATTTGTTCAATTACACATTGTGGCGAATTATGATGAATGTTCTTCATGTGGACACTATTTGTTCGATTGCATATTGTGGCGAATTTGCTATTCGTAGGGTGATTCAAATGCGATATTGTACAATAACATGGCCATTTCAGCGCACATGGTTCAATCAACCAAGCGTGTGCGATCTAGAACGAAAGCAAACGCAACTCATAGTGCAACTGCATGTGATCTGCAGGATAAGCACATGAGATATAAACTGAAACGTTGGTGATACATAAGAAATCGCAGACGATTTGCGTCACTTGTATATGTGCGTAGGAGCTCCTCAATCGTTTGCGATAGCACCTTATGTCACACATGAGAGAAAAGGAAACCATGCCTGATCCAAAGACGATCCCACGAGTAAATTTTTCAAGAAACGTGTGCGATGATATCGTACATGGGAGATGGTTGCTAGGGAAATCTCGTGTGCGATGATGAAGATATCACACACAATTTCTACAATGGCCAGTGTGGATCAGGTAATGTTTTGCAAATGGTAAAATGTCAAACACCACTTGTTTTCCATGAGAAATTAGAAGTGTTTGAGTCGTGATAGACATGTGCGATTGATCCCAAATCCCACACGTACACCCAAAATATAGTGTGTGATATATTCCTGCACCGCACATGATTATGTTTATTAGATCGGCTGCGTTCATCGTACACCATTGCCGACATTTTTTCCTTGTCATGTGGGATGGACCCCCCTATCGCCCACGCATGCATGGCGACATTTTGAACATTCATCATGGAAAGTAGTTAAAAACCGTTTCTATAGCAAGTCAATGCACCAGTGTAATGAAAACTTTCACGTAGCTCACCAAATAAGAGAACGGTGGGTTAATTATATTGATGTGGTAATATGAAAGGGCATGGGTACATGATCATTGGTTAGTTGAAATACCCGTATTAAAGCCTGTTATTTCTTATTCATCTAAATATTTGTTATGGCATGGTGATGATGTGTGAGTGTTCTTATACCTCATTAAAATCTTGTCGTGTTGTTCTGGTCGGAGGCGCGCAAGGGTTAACTCCTACCAACCTTCTCCCTAGGTGTATGCGGTAGAACTTTGCTTCAAGAGAGTTAATAGGATTTGCAATAAGCATGTGAGTTTTGTATGACTAATATGAATCCATGGATATACGCACACTCACCTTTCCATAATTGCTAATCTCTTGAGTACCATGCATTGCCCTCTCACCTCGAGGATCCGTCTAGCCTTCACCGGTGCATCCTAACCCCATTATATGATACACTCTATCACACATAAGCCATCCTATATCTTCCTCAAAATAGCTACCATACCTACTTACGATGGCATTTATATAGCCATTCCGAGATATATTTCCATGCAACTTCCACCATTCCGTCACATGACTTATGTGTTCATCATCATATTTCTTTGCATGATCATGTAGCTGACATAGTATTTGTGGTAAATCAACCATTCGTCATTATCTACATCTTATACTAGATCATTGCACATCTTGGTACACTGCAAGAGGCATTCATATAGAATCATCGTGTATTGTTTTTCATATCGAGTTATTAGTAAATAAAAGTACAATGATCATCATTATCAGAGAACTGTCCTAGTTAGAAAAGATGATTGAGACTATGATTCCCCCAGAAGTGAGGTTAAGACTTCAGACGAAAAATAAAAGGATAAAAAAGAAAAATATAAAATATAAAAGGAGAAAAAGAAAGAAGAAGAAACAAAGAAAAAAATGAGAGAAAATAGAGAAGGGGCAGTATTACTATCTCTTTTCCACACTTGTTCTTAGATGGAACTAACCAATTACCTTAATGCCTAGTGCGAGTTGGTTTTTCCTGCTTCTTTTTCATTTTCCAAGAAACCAGTACCAAACGAAGTCCAAATAATACGAAACTTTTCAATGATTTTTCTGGACAAAAGAGACCCTGGAAGCTTTGGAAGGAGACCAGAAGACATACGAGGAGACAAAAAGGCAATATGGAGTGCCCAGGGGGTAGATACCCTCATGCCTTGTAGGACCCTCGTTGCTCCGACTGACTTAATCCCACCTCCATAAATTCTCTAAAATCAGGAAAAATAAAGAGGCACGAGAAACACTTTTTCCGTTGCTGTAAGTCTGTGTTCCACTATGACCATATTTAGAGACCTTTTTTTGGTGCCAAGTAAGAGGGGGAATCAATCATGGAGGCCATCTAGATAAACCATGCTACCTCCATGATAATGTGTGTGTATTCCACCATAGACGTACGGGTCCATAGCTAGTAAGTACCTAGATGGATTCTCCTCTCTCTTTGATCTTCAATACAAAGTTCACCGTGATTCCCGCGTTGATCTATCTCATGTAATCCTCTTTTGCACCATGTTTGTTGGGATCCGATGAATTTTGGGTTTATGATTAGATTATTCATGAATATATCTCGAGTCTTCTCTAAATTATTTTATGCGCAATTGTTATAGATTTGTATTTCTCTACAATCTATATGTTTGGTTTGGCAAACTAGATTGATTTATATTCAGTGGGAATGGTGTGTTGTGATGGGTTCAATCTTGCGGTGCTCAATACCAGTGATAGAAAGGGACATGCCATGTATTTTTATTGGTGACATTAGGTATAAAATGATGGGGGTCTGAAGTCTTACTTTATCTACATCATGACACCTTGATCTAAAGATTACTCTCTTTTATTCTTAATATTGTAGATGCATTCTGGATAGCGGTCGATGAGTGGAGTAATAGTAGTAGATGCAGGCAGGAGTCAGCCTACTTGCTTATGGATGTGATGCCTATATGTAGTTATCATTGCCATTAATAAATATTGCATTACTATGTGCTTTTCTATCAATCTCCCAACAATAATTTGTTTACCCACTTTATGCTCTGTTCAAGAGAGAATCCTCTGTCGAATACTATTGGCCTCGGGTCCACTTAAATAAATTTACTAGAACTAACTTTACCTTGCTGCAATATATTTCCTTATATATTTATATTACTGATCTATGAGTATTTAATTATTGCAAGTAACAAGTTCAAGGGGCTTGATAACCCTCTTGCCTGCAATAGGTGTAAGTGTTTGGTTATGTGTGTGTAGGTGTTGTCGAAGTGACTTTGTGTCATTCTCCTATTGGTTCGATCACCTTGGTTCTCACTGAGGGAAATACTTATCCCTATTGTGCTGCACCTCCCCTCCTTTTCGAGGAAAAACCCAACGTAGTTCATGATGACCGACAAGTATAGGCGATCAATCGTAGTCCTTTCGATAAGTAAGAGTGTCGAACACAACAAGGAGAAGAAGGAAATGTCAAGCGGTTTTCAACAAGGTAATTTTGCCAAGCACTAAAATAGCGGTAACAAGTTGTTTGATAGCTAGTTAATTGTAACAAGTAACGACTAGCAATAGTAAAAATAAGTGCAGCAAGGCAGCCCAATACTTCTTATAATAAGCAAAGCGTTCTTGAGGGCACATGGGAATTTCATCTAGTCACTTTCATCATGTCGGGTTAGTTCGCTTTGAGTACTTTGATAACTTGATATGTGGGTGGACCGGTGCTTGGGTGATATTCTTACTTGATGAAGCCTCCCACTTATGATTAAACCTCCCGCAAGCATCCGCAACTACGAGACAAGTATTAAGAATAAAATCTAACCATAGCATTAAACATAGGGGTCCTAATCAGCCCCTTACGGAATAGCGCATAGACTAGGGTTTAAGTTTCTATCACTCTCGCAAACCATCATCTAATAACTACTCCACAATGTATTCCCTTAGTCCCAACGATGGTGAAGTAGTCGACATTCACATAACACCACTAAAGGAATCACAACATTCATATTGTCAAAATATCAAACGAATATCAACTTCACATGACTACTTGCAACATGACTTCTCCCGTTGCCTCAAGAACAAAAGTAGCTACTCAAAAGTGATGAAAAAGCTCATTATCAGTGGTGTATTAAATAGCATATGAGATCTGAATATGAGATCTTCACCAAATAAACCACAAAGCATCAACTACAAGATGTAATCAACACTACTAGTCACCCCCACATAACAATCTAAGGTTCTGTTACAAGATTGAGCACAAGAGATGAACAAGGGTTTTGAGAGGAGGTGGTGTTGTTGAAGATGTTGATGAAGATTTGCCTCCCCAAGATGAGAGGATAGTCGGTGATGACGGTGGCCTCGAGTTCCACCTCCGGGAGAGCAGTTCCCCCGGCGGAATCGCTCCACCGAAGGGCAAAAGTGCTCCTGCCGAAATTCTTCCTCGAGACGGCGGCCTTCCATCCCGAAAGTCCTCTCCTTATATTTTTCTAGCTCAAACATGAATATATACCAAAAGATGGTCACCAAAAGTGGGCCGGGTGGCCCACTACCAACTAGGGCGCGCTAGGGGGGCTCACACGCCCTCATGCGTAGTGGCCACCTCGCAGCCCCCCTGTGGTACTTATTTCTTTCAGTATTTGTTATTTATTCCATAAAAATTCTTCATGAAGTTTCAGCCCATTTGGAGATGTGCAGAATAGGTATCTCTGATGTAGCTTCTTCAGGTCCAGAATTTCATCTGTTGGCATTCTCCCTTTTGGTGTAAACCTTGCATCTTATGAGACAAAAGGCATTAGAATTACTCCATAGAATCTATCTATCTACACTAGTGGAAAACGGGCCTTTGGCCGGGACCCTTTAGTCCCGGCCTGCCTCTGGGCTGGGACTAAAGGCCCGTCCACGTCATCCCAAATCGCAATGCCTCCCTCGAGGCTTTAGTCCTGGCCCGTAAGGAGCCTTTAGTCCCGGTTTGTGTCCCAAACCGGGACTAAAGGGCTACACGGGGTGCAGCCCGCATGTGCGCCACCTTTAGTCCCGGTTTGTGTCTCAAACCGGGACTAAAGTCCTCTGCCTATATATAGCACAGCCCCCTCTCCCCTCTTCCTTGCATTTTTCTTGGATGGAAGAGTGTGGGTGTGTGCTAGCTCTCCATTTTTTTCATGCACTAGAGGTATTTGTTGAAATGTGTGTTAGAGCGATGCCGCTTCAGTTCACCGAACACAAGTACGATATGAGATGCCTGACCCACGCTTAAACCTCTTCCTCTTTATTTCTACTTATTCTAAAAGGTTAGCAACTATATTTCCTCGTTTAGACCGTGCGGTACTAATTTTTAGGATCGTGATTGTATTTGATATACTGTCGTATAACGCACATGAGCCATCCATGGATGTACGGTGATCGACGCACAACCGCTTACACAGAAGGCGTGCATTCTTTTCGAGATGCAGTCGATGCGAACAAGCATGGTGGTGGCTTTATGTTTTGTCCATGTGTTGAATGTCGGAATGAGAAGGATTACACTTCCTCAAGAGTCATTCAGAGCCACCTGCTTCGGTCCGGTTTTATGTCGGGCTATAATGTTTGGACCAAGCACGGAGAAAGAGGGGTTATGATGGAAGACGACGATGAAGAAGAAGAGAACGATGATGACAACTACCGATCTATATTCCCTGAGTATGCTGATACCGCAATGGAAGACAATGAAGAAGAATATCAGGATGAAGAACGAGAACCAGATGAGCCCGCTGATGATCTTGGCCGGGTCATTTTTGATGCACGGCGAGGTTGCGACACAGAAAATGAGAGGTTGCAGTTCGAGCAGATGTTACAGGACCACAAGAAATTGTTGTACCCAACTTGTGAAGATGGCCAGAAGAAGCTGGGTAGCACACTGGAATTGCTGAAGTGGAAGGCAGAGACCGGTGTGACTGACTCTTCATTCAAAAAGTTGCTCGTACTGATGAAGAAGATGCTTCCAAGAAAGAACGAATTGCCCGCCAGCACGTACGAAGCAAAGAAGCTTGTCTGCCCTCTAGGATTAGACGTGCAGAAGATACATGCATGCCCTAATGACTACATCCTCTACCGCGGTGAGAAGTACGAGAATATGGATAAATGCCCAGTATGCACTTCATTGCGGTATAAGATCAGAAAAGATGACCCTGGTGATATTGAGGGCGAGCCACCCAGGAAGAGGGTTCCTGCCAAGGTGATGCGGTATGCTCCTATAATACCACGGTTGAAACGTCTGTTCAAAAGTAAAGATCATGCGAAGTTGTTGCGATGGCACATGGAAGATCGTATGAAAGATGATAAGTTGAGGCACACCGCTGATGGTCGGCAGTGGAGAAAAATCGAGAGAGAGTTCCCGAGATTTGCAGCTGACGCAAGGAACTTATGGTTAGGTCTGAGTACAGATGGCATGAATCCTTTTGGGGAGCAGAGTTGCAGTCACAGCACCTGGCCCGTTACTCAATGTATCTACAACCTTCCTCCTTGGATGTGCATGAAGCGGAAGTTCATTATGATGCCAGTGCTTATCCAAGGTCCAAAGCAACCCGGCAACGATATTGATGTGTACCTAAGGCCATTAGTTGATGAACTTTTATAGTTGTGGGCGGAACCAGGTGTACGTGTGTGGGACGAGCACAAACAAGAGGAATTTGACCTTTGAGCGTTGCTTTTCGTAACCATCAATGATAGGCATGCTCTTAGTAACATTTCAGAACAGTCAAACAAGGGATACAATGCATGCACGCACTGTTTGGATTAGACAGAAAGTATATATCTGGACAAATGTAGGAAGAATGTGTACCCGTACAATCGTCGTTTTCTTCCGCCCAAACATCCCTTAAAGAAAAAAGGCAAGCATTTCAATGGCAAGGTAGAACCCCAGGGGAAGCCTGTCATCCGTACTAGTGCTGAAGTATTTGATATGGTCAAAGATTTAAAAGTAATCTTTGGAAAGGGTCCTGGCAGGCAACCTGTTCCTAACGGCCCTGATAAGCGCGTACCCATGTGGAAGAAGAAATCTATATTTTGGGAGCTACCCTACTGGGAAGTCCATGAGGTCCGCTCGGCAATCGACGTGATGCACCTGACGAAGAATCTCTGCGTGAATATTCTAGGCTTCCTGGCCTTGTATGGGAAGTCAAAAGATACACCGGAAGCACGGGAGGACCAGGAAAGTCATAAAGGAAGAGATGGCATGCATCCAGGGCAGTTTCAAGGGCGTGTCAGCTACGCTCTTACTAAGGAAGAGAAGGAAATCATCTTTGAAGTCCTTTTCAGTATCAAGGTCCCAACTGGCTTCTCGTCGAATATAAAGGGAATCGTAAATATGAAAGACAAAAAATTCCAAAACCTAAAGTCTCATGACTGCCACGAGATTATGACGCAATTGCTTCCGGTTGCATTGAGGGGAATTCTACCGGAAAATGTTCGCCTGGCAATTGTGAAGGTATGTGCATTCCTCAATGCAATTTCTCAGAAGGTAATCGATCGAGAAAGTCTATCAGGGTTACAGATTGATGTGGTCCAATGTCTTGTCAGCTTTGAGTTGTTGTTCCCGCCATCCTTCTTCAATATAATGACACACCTCCTAGTTCACCCAGTCGAAGAGATTAGAATTCCCGGTCCTGTGTTTCTACACAATATGTTCCCCTTCGAGAGGTTCATGGGAGTCTTAAATTAATATGTTCGTAACCATGCTAGGCCAGAAGGAAGCATCTCCAAGGGCTATGGAACAGAGGAGGTCATTGAGTTTTGTGTGGACTTTCTTCCTGACCTTAAGTCGATTGGTGTTCCTGAATCTCGGTATGAGGGTAGGCTGACAGGAAAAGGCACACTAGGAAGGAAAGCAAAAGTATGTATGGACGGGCATTCTTTCTCTCAAGCACAGTACACAGTTCTACACAATTCCATCGTGGTGGCTCCGTATATCATGAGACACAAGAATATTCTACGCTCCAAAAACCCGGGGAAGGCTGACTCTTGGATTAAAGGGGAACACGAGAAGACTTTCAACAGTTGGTTGCAGACACATCTCATGAATGACGACACCGTTGGATATCAGCTGTACTATTTGGCCAGGCCACCATCTTCGACTATATGTACTTTCCAAGGGTATGAGATAAATGGGAATACATTTTACACGGTTGCCCAAGATAAAAAGAGCACCAACCAAAATAGTGGTGTCCGCTTTGATGCAACAGACGAGAATGGGCACTGTTTGGAAACATATTACGGGTACATAGAGGAGATATGGGAACTTGACTATGGACCTACTTTTAAGATCCCTTTGTTTTGGTGCAAATGGGTGAAGCTGACAGGAGGCGGGGTAGTTGTAGACCAAAAGTACGGCATGACAACAGTGGATCTCAACAATCTTGCGTACATGGACAAACCATTTGTCCTAGCCAATGATGTCGCTCAGGTTTTCTATGTGAAGGACATGTCTACAAAAACGAGAAAAAGAAATTAGCAAAAGAAGATATCGTCCGATGAGCCAAAACGTCACATAGTTCTTTCAGGGAAAAGAAACATCGTGGGAGTAGATGACAAGACAGACATGTCAGAAGATTGTAATAAGTTTCATGAAATTCCGCCCTTCAAAGTGAAAACTGACCTAAGCATCCTACTCAATGATCAAGATTCTCCATGGCTACGACCCAGAAGAAAACAGAAATAATAGATAGGAATATTGGTGAAATAATGTAATAATGTATTAAACCTTTTACGTAGTGCATGTATGGAATGTACTAAATTTCAAACACTTCTCATTTTCATAGTTTTGTCAAATTCTCAAATATGCAAAAAGAATTTTAATAAACCTTTTTAAGAGATGAGTTCTCGTTCGAAACGCTGATACTTCGAGAGAGATTGTCCGTTTTGTACGCGAAGTGCATCCAGTTTTTGTCGTAGCCCTCTCAACTTTTTAACACATGCTATGTGGGTGAAATGATGATAGCATGCCAACTTTCAACATTTTCAGAGTTCATTTGTAGTGCTTTTAAATTTCAGGGTCAACTAGCTCAAAAAAATAAGTAAATGCACGAAGAATACCAAATGAAGTCAGAAATTGTTGAAATTTTGTGATGTGCCTTTGAATGGTGCATTTAGAACACACAAAAAGTATGGAGTTCAAATAAGTTCAAAAAAATGAAATCCCTTTGTAAGAGATCAGTTCTCGTTTGAAACCCTGATACTTCGAGAGAGATTGTCCGTTTTGTACACGAAGTGCATCTAGTTTTTGTCGTAGCCCTCTCAACTTTTTAACACATGCTATGTGGGTGAAATGATGATAGCATGCCAAATTTCAACATTTTCAGAGTTCATTTGTAGTGCTTTTCAATTTCAGGGTCAACTACCTCAAAAAACAATAAGTAAATGCACGAAGAATACCAAATGAAGTCAGAAACTGTTGAAATTTTGTGATGTTCCTTTGAATGGTGTATTTTGAACACACAAAAAGTATGGAGTTCAAATAAGTTCAAAAAATGAAATCCCTTTGTAAGAGATGAGTTGTCGTTCGAAACGCTGATACTTCGAGAGAGACTTACCGTTTTGTACACGAAGTGCATCCAGTTTTTGTCGTAGCCCTCTCAACTTTTTAACACATGCTCTGTGGGTGAAATATTGATAGCATTCCAACTTTCAACATTTTTAGAGTACATTTGTAGTGCTTTTCAATTTCAGGGTCAACTAGCTCAAAAAAAATAAGTAAATGCACGAAGAATACTAAATGATGTCAGAAATTGTTGAAATTTTGTGATGTGCCATTGAATGGTGCATTTTGAACACACAAAAAGTATGGAGTTCAAATAAGTTCAAAAAAATGAAATCCCTTTGTAAGAGATGAGTTCTCGTTCGGAACGCTGATACTTCGAGAGAGATTGTCCGTTTTGTACACGAAGTGCATCCAGTTTTTGTCATAGCCCTCTCAACTTTTTAACACGTGCTATGTGGGTGAAATGATGATAGAATGCCAACTTTCAACATTTTTAGAATTCATTTGTAGTGCTTTTCAATTTTAGGGTCAACTAGCTCAAAAAAAAAGTAAATGCACGAAGAATACCAAATGAAGTCAGAAATTGTAGAAATTTTGTGATGTGCCTTTGAATGGTGTATTTTGATCACACAAAAAGTATGGAGTTCAAATAAGTTCAAAAAATGAAATCCCTTTGTAAGAGATGAGTTCTCGTTCGAAACCCTGATACTTCGAGAGAGATTGTCCGTTTTGTACACGAAGTGCATCCAGTTTTTGTCGTAACCCTCTCAACTTTTTAACACATGCTATGTGGGTGAAATGATGATAGCATGCCAACTTTCAACATTTTCAGAGTTCATTTGTAGTGCTTTTCAATTTCAGGGTCAACTAGCTCAAAAAAAAGTAAATGCACGAAGAATACCAAATGAAGTCAAAAATTGTTGAAATTTTGTGATGTGCCTTTGAATGGTGCATTTTCAACACACAAAAAGTATGGAGTTCAAATAAGTTCAAAAAAATGAAATCCCTTTGTAAGAGATGAGTTCTCATTCGAAAGGCTGATACTTCGAGAGAGATTGTCCGTTTTGTACACGAAGTGCATCCAGTTTTTGTCGTAGCCCTCTCAACTTTTTAACACATGCTATGTGGGTGAAATGATGATAGCATGCCAACTTTCAACATTTTGAGAGTTCATTTGTAGTGCTTTTCAATTTCAGGGTCAACTAGCTCAAAAAAATAACTAAATGCACGAAGAATACCAAATGAAGTCAGAAATTGTTGAAATTTTGTGATGTGCCTTTGAATGGTGCATTTAGAACACACAAAAAGTATGGAGTTCAAATAAGTTCAAAAAAATGAAATCCCTTTGTAAGAGATGAGTTCTCGTTTGAAACCCTGATACTTCGAGAGAGATTGTCCGTTTTGTACACGAAGTGCATCCAGTTTTTGTCGTAGCCCTCTCAACTTTTTAACACATTCTATGTGGGTGAAATGATGATAGCATGCCAAATTTCAACATTTTCAGAGTTCATTTGTAGTGCTTTTCAATTTCAGGGTCAACTAGCTCAAAAAAATAAGTAAATGCACGAAGAATACCAAATGAAGTTAGAAATTGTTGAAATTTTCTGATGTGCCTTTGAATGGTGCATTTAGAACACACAAAAAGTATGGAGTTCAAATAAATTCAAAAAAATGAAATCCCTTTGTAAGAGATCAGTTCTCGTTTGAAACCCTGATACTTCGAGAGAGATTGTCCGTTTTGTACACGAAGTGCATCTAGTTTTTGTCGTAGCCCTCTCAACTTTTTAACACATGCTATGTGGGTGAAATGATGATAGCATGCCAAATTTCAACATTTTCAGAGTTCATTTGTAGTGCTTTTCAATTTCAGGGTCAACTACCTCAAAAAACAATAAGTAAATGCACGAAGAATACCAAATGATGTCAGAAATTGTTGAAATTTTGTGCTGTTCCTTTGAATGGTGTATTTTGAACACACAAAAAGTATGGAGTTCAAATAAGTTCAAAAAATGAAATCCCTTTGTAAGAGATGAGTTGTCGTTCGAAACGCTGATACTTCGAGAGAGACTTACCGTTTTGTACACGAAGTGCATCCAGTTTTTGTCGTAGCCCTCTCAACTTTTTAACACGTGCTCTGTGGGTGAAATGATGATAGCATGCCAAGTTTCAACATTTTTAGAGTACATTTGTAGTGCTTTTCAATTTTAGGGTCAACTAGCTCAAAAAAAAAAAGTAAATGCACGAAGAATACCAAATGATGTCAGAAATTGTTGAAATTTTGTGATGTGCCATTGAATGGTGCATTTTGAACACACAAAAAGTATGGAGTTCAAATAAGTTCAAAAAAATGAAATCCCTTTGTAAGAGATGAGTTCTCGTTCGGAACGCTCATACTTCGAGAGAGATTGTCCGTTTTGTACACGAAGTGCATCCAGTTTTTGTCGTAGCCCTCTCAACTTTTTAACACGTGCTATGTGGGTGAAATGATGATAGCATGCCAACTTTCAACATTTTTAGAATTCATTTGTAGTGCTTTTCAATTTTAGGGTCAACTAGCTCAAAAAAAAAAGTAAATGCACGAAGAATACCAAATTAAGTCAAAAATTGTTGAAATTTTGTGATGTGCCTTTGAATGGTGCATTTTCAACACACAAAAAGTATGGAGTTCAAATAAGTTCAAAAAATGAAATCCCTTTGTAAGAGATGAGTTCTCGTTCGAAAGGCTGATACTTCGAGAGAGATTGACCGTTTTGTACACGAAGTGCATCCAGTTTTTGTCGTAGCCCTCTCAACTTTTTAACACATGCTATGTGGGTGAAATGATGATAGCATGCCAACTTTCAACATTTTCAGAGTTCATTTGTTGTGCTTTTCAACTTCAGGGTCAACTAGCTCAAAAAAAAGTAAATGCACGAACAATTCCAAATGAAGTCAGAAATTGCTGAAATTTTGTGATGTGCCTTTGAATGGTGCATTTTCAACACACAAAAAGTATGGAGTTCAAATAAGTTCAAAAAAATGAAATCCCTTTTGTAAGACATGAGTTCTCGTTCGAAACGTTGATACTTCGAGAGAGATTGACCGTTTTGTACACGAAGTGCATCCAGTTTTGGTCGTAGCCCTCTCAACTTTTTAACACATGCTATGTGGGTGAAATGATGATAGCATGCCAACTTTCAACATTTTTAGAGTTCGTTTGTAGTGCTTTTCAATTTCAGGGTCAACTAGCTAAAAAAAAGTAAATGCATGAAGAATACCAAATGAAGTCAGAAATTGTTGAAATTTTGTGATGTGGCTTTGAATGGTGTATTTTGAACACACAAAAAGTATGGAGTTCAAATAAGTTCAAAAAATGAAATCCCTTTGTAAGAGATGAGTTCTCGTTCGAAACCCTGATACTTCGAGAGAGATTGTCCGTTTTGTACACGAAGTGCATCCAGTTTTTGTCGTAGCCCTCTCAACTTTTTAACACATGCTATGTGGGTGAAATGATGATAGCATGCCAACTTTCAACATTTTCAAAGTTCATTTGTAGTGCTTTTCAATTTCAGGGTCAACTAGCTCAAAAAAAAAGTAAATGCATGAAGAATACCAAATGAAGTCAGAAATTGTTGAAATTTTGTGATGTGCCTTTGAATGGTGTATTTTGAACAGACAAAAAGTATGGAGTTCAAATAAGTTCAAAAAATGAAATCCCTTTGTAAGAGATGAGTTGTCGTTCGAAACCCTGATACTTTGAGAGAGACTGTCCGTTTTGTACACGAAGTGCATCCAGTTTTTGTCGTAGCCCTCTCAACTTTTTAACACATGCTATGTGGGTGAAATGATGACAGCATGCCAACTTTCAACATTTTCAGAGTTCATTTGTAGTGCTTTTCAATTTCAGGGTCAACTAGCCCAAAAAAAATAAGTAAATGTACGAAGAATACCAAATGATGTCAGAAATTGTTGAAATTTTGTGATGTGCCTTTGAATGGTGCATTTAGAACACACAAAAAGTATGGAGTTCAAATAAGTTCAAAAAAATGAAATCCCTTTGTAAGAGATGAGTTCTCGTTCGAAAAGCTGATACTTCGAGAGAGATTGTCCGTTTTGTACACGAAGTGCATCCAGTTTTTGTCGTAGCCCTCTCAACTTTTTAACACGTGCTATGTGGGTGAAATGATGATAGCATGCCAAGTTTCAACATTTTCATAATTCATTTGTAGTCCTTTTCAATTTTAGGGTCAACTAGCTCAAAAAAAAAGTAAATGCACGAAGAATACCAAATGAAGTCAGAAATTGTTGAAATTTTGTGATGTGCCTTTGAATGGTGTATTTTGAACACACAAAAAGTATGGAGTTCAAATAAGTTCAAAAAATGAAATCCCTTTGTAAGAGATGAGTTCTCGTTCGAAACCCTGATACTTCGAGAGAGATTGTCCGTTTTGTACACGAAGTGCATCCAGTTTTTGTCGTAGCCCTCTCAACTTTTTAACACATGCTATGTGGGTGAAATGATGATAGCATGCCAACTTTCAACATTTTCAGAGTTCATTTGTAGTGCTTTTCAATTTCAGGGTCAACTAGCTCAAAAAACAATAAGTAAATGCACGAAGAATACCAAATGAAGTCAGAAATTGTTGAAATTTTGTGATGTGCCTTTGAATGGTGCATTTTCAACACACAAAAAGTATGGAGTTCAAATAAGTTCAAAAAAATGAAATCCCTTTGTAAGAGATGAGTTCTCGTTCGAAAGGCTGATACTTCGAGAGAGATTGACCGTTTTGTACACGAAGTGCATCCAGTTTTTGTCGTAGCCCTCTCAACTTTTTAACACATGCTATGTGGGTGAAATGATGATAGCATGCCAACTTTCAACATTTTTAGAGTTCATTTGTAGTGCTTTTCAACTTCAGGGTCAACTAGCTCAAAAAAAAGTAAATGCACGAACAATTCCAAATGAAGTCAGAAATTGCTGAAATTTTGTGATGTGCCTTTGAATGGTGCATTTTCAACACACAAAAAGTATGGAGTTCAAATAAGTTCAAAAAAATGAAATCCCTTTTGTAAGACATGAGTTCTCGTTCGAAACGTTGATACTTCGAGAGAGATTGACCGTTTTGTACACGAAGTGCATCCAGTTTTGGTCGTAGCCCTCTCAACTTTTTAACACATCCTATGTGGGTGAAATGATGATAGCATGCCAACTTTCAACATTTTTAGAGTTCGTTTGTAGTGCTTTTCAATTTCAGGGTCAACTAGCTAAAAAAAGTAAATGCATGAAGAATACCAAATGAAGTCAGAAATTGTTGAAATTTTGTGATGTGGCTTTGAATGGTGTATTTTGAACACACAAAAAGTATGGAGTTCAAATAAGTTCAAAAAATGAAATCCCTTTGTAAGAGATGAGTTCTCGTTCGAAACCCTGATACTTCGAGAGAGATTGTCCGTTTTGTACACGAAGTGCATCCAGTTTTTGTCGTAGCCCTCTCAACTTTTTAACACATGCTATGTGGGTGAAATGATGACAGCATGCCAACTTTCAACATTTTCAGAGTTCATTTGTAGTGCTTTTCAATTTCAGGGTCAACTAGCTCAAAAAAATAACTAAATGCACGAAGAATACCAAATGAAGTTAGAAATTGTTGAAATTTTGTGATGTGCCTTTGAATGGTGCATTTAGAACACACAAAAAGTATGGAGTTCAAATAAGTTCAAAAAAATGAAATCCCTTTGTAAGAGATGAGTTCTCGTTTGAAACCCTGATACTTCGAGAGAGATTGTCCGTTTTGTACACGAAGTGCATCCAGTTTTTGTCGTAGCCCTCTCAACTTTTTAACACATTCTATGTGGGTGAAATGATGATAGCATGCCAAATTTCAACATCTTCAGAGTTCATTTGTAGTGCTTTTCAATTTCAGGGTCAACTAGCTCAAAAAAATAAGTAAATGCACGAAGAATACCAAATGAAGTCAGAAATTGTTTAAATTTTCTGATGTGCCTTTGAATGGTGCATTTAGAACACACAAAAAGTATGGAGTTCAAATAAGTTCAAAAAAATGAAATCCCTTTGTAAGAGATCAGTTCTCGTTTGAAACCCTGATACTTCGAGAGAGATTGTCCGTTTTGTACACGAAGTGCATCTAGTTTTTGTCGTAGCCCTCTCAACTTTTTAACACATGCTATGTGGGTGAAATGATGATAGCATGCCAAATTTCAACATTTTCAGAGTTCATTTGTAGTGCTTTTCAATTTCAGGGTCAACTACCTCAAAAAACAATAAGTAAATGCACGAAGAATACCAAATGAAGTCAGAAACTGTTGAAATTTTGTGATGTTCCTTTGAATGGTGTATTTTGAACACACAAAAAGTATGGAGTTCAAATAAGTTCAAAAAATGAAATCCCTTTGTAAGAGATGAGTTGTCGTTCGAAACGCTGATACTTCGAGAGAGACTTACCGTTTTGTACACGAAGTGCATCCAGTTTTTGTCGTAGCCCTCTCAACTTTTTAACACATGCTCTGTGGGTGAAATATTGATAGCATGCCAACTTTCAACATTTTTAGAGTACATTTGTAGTGCTTTTCAATTTCAGGGTCAACTAGCTCAAAAAAATAAGTAAATGCACGAAGAATACCAAATGATGTCAGAAATTGTTGAAATTTTGTGATGTGCCATTGAATGGTGCATTTTGAACACACAAAAATTATGGAGTTCAAATAAGTTCAAAAAAATGAAATCCCTTTGTAAGAGATGAGTTCTCGTTCGGAACGCTGATACTTCGAGAGAGATTGTCCGTTTTGTACACGAAGTGCATCCAGTTTTTGTCGTAGCCCTCTCAACTTTTTAACACGTGCTATGTGGGTGAAATGATGATAGAATGCCAAATTTCAACATTTTTAGAATTCATTTGTAGTGCTTTTCAATTTTAGGGTCAACTAGCTCAAAAAAAAAGTAAATGCACGAAGAATACCAAATGAAGTCAGAAATTGTTGAAATTTTGTGATGTGCCTTTGAATGGTGTATTTTGAACACACAAAAAGTATGGAGTTCAAATAAGTTCAAAAAATGAAATCCCTTTGTAAGAGATGAGTTCTCGTTCGAAACCCTGATACTTCGAGAGAGATTGTCCGTTTTGTACACGAAGTGCATCCAGTTTTTGTCGTAGCCCTCTCAACTTTTTAACACATGCTATGTGGGTGAAATGATGATAGCATGCCAACTTTCAACATTTTCAGAGTTCATTTGTAGTGCTTTTCAATTTCAGGGTCAACTAGCTCAAAAAAAAGTAAATGCACGAAGAATACCAAATGAAGTCAAAAATTGTTGAAATTTTGTGATGTGCCTTTGAATGGTGCATTTTCAACACACAAAAAGTATGGAGTTCAAATAAGTTCAAAAAAATGAAATCCCTTTGTAAGAGATGAGTTCTCATTCGAAAGGCTGATACTTCGAGAGAGATTGTCCGTTTTGTACACGAAGTGCATCCAGTTTTTGTCGTAGCCCTCTCAACTTTTTAACACATGCTATGTGGGTGAAATGATGATAGCATGCCAACTTTCAACATTTTGAGAGTTCATTTGTAGTGCTTTTCAATTTCAGGGTCAACTAGCTCAAAAAAATAACTAAATGCACGAAGAATACCAAATGAAGTCAGAAATTGTTGAAATTTTGTGATGTGCCTTTGAATGGTGCATTTAGAACACACAAAAAGTATGGAGTTCAAATAAGTTCAAAAAAATGAAATCCCTTTGTAAGAGATGACTTCTCGTTTGAAACCCTGATACTTCGAGAGAGATTGTCCGTTTTGTACACGAAGTGCATCCAGTTTTTGTCGTAGCCCTCTCAACTTTTTAACACATTCTATGTGGGTGAAATGATGATAGCATGCCAAATTTCAACATTTTCAGAGTTCATTTGTAGTGCTTTTAAATTTCAGGGTCAACTAGCTCAAAAAACAATAAGTAAATGCACGAAGAATACCAAATGAAGTCAGAAACTGTTGAAATTTTGTGATGTTCCTTTGAATGGTGTATTTTGAACACACAAAAAGTATGGAGTTCAAATAAGTTCAAAAAATGAAATCCCTTTGTAAGAGATGAGTTGTCGTTCGAAACGCTGATACTTTGAGAGAGACTGGCCGTTTTGTACACGAAGTGCATCCAGTTTTTGTTGTAGCCCTCTCAACTTTTTAACACATGCTCTGTGGGTGAAATATTGATAGCATGCCAACTTTCAACATTTTTAGAGTTCGTTTGTAGTGCTTTTCGATTTCAGGGTCAACTAGCTCAAAAAAAAAAGTAAATGCATGAAGAATACCAAATGAAGTCAGAAATTGGTGAAATTTTGTGATGTGGCTTTGAATGGTGTATTTTGAACACACAAAAAGTATGGAGTTCAAATAAGTTCAAAAAAATGAAATCCCTTTGTAAGAGATGAGTTCTCGTTCGAAACGCTGATACTTCGAGAGAGATTGTCCGTTTTGTACACGAAGTGCATCCAGTTTTTGTCGTAGCCCTCTCAACTTTTTAACACGTGCTATGTGGGTGAAATGATGATAGCATGCCAAGTTTCAACATTTTCATAATTCATTTGTAGTCCTTTTCAATTTTAGGGTCAACTAGCTCAAAAAAAAAGTAAATGCACGAAGAATACCAAATGAAGTCAGAAATTGTTGAAATTTTGTGATGTGCCTTTGAATGGTGTATTTTGAACACACAAACAGTATGGAGTTCAAATAAGTTCAAAAAATGAAATCCCTTTGTAAGAGATGAGTTCTCGTTCGAAACCCTGATACTTCGAGAGAGATTGTCCGTTTTGTACACGAAGTGCATCCAGTTTTTGTCGTAGCCCTCTCAACTTTTTAACACATGCTATGTGGGTGAAATGATGATAGCATGCCAACTTTCAACATTTTCAGAGTTCATTTGTAGTGCTTTTCAATTTCAGGGTCAACTAGCTCAAAAAAAAAGTAAATGCACGAAGAATACCAAATGAAGTCAAAAATTGTTGAAATTTTGTGATGTGCCTTTGAATGGTGCATTTTCAACACACAAAAAGTATGGAGTTCAAATAAGTTCAAAAAAATGAAATCCCTTTGTAAGAGATGAGTTCTCGTTCGAAAGGCTGATACTTCGAGAGAGATTGACCGTTTTGTACACGAAGTGCATCCAGTTTTTGTCGTAGCCCTCTCAACTTTTTAACACATGCTATGTGGGTGAAATGATGATAGCATGCCAACTTTCAACATTTTTAGAGTTCATTTGTAGTGCTTTTCAATTTCAGGGTCAACTAGCTCAAAAAAAAGTAAATGCACGAACAATACCAAATGAAGTCAGAAATTGCTGAAATTTTGTGATGTGCCTTTGAATGGTGCATTGTCAACACACAAAAAGTATGGAGTTCAAATAAGTTCAAAAAAATGAAATCCCTTTTGTAAGACATGAGTTCTCGTTCGAAACGTTGATACTTCGAGAGAGATTGACCGTTTTGTACACGAAGTGCATCCAGTTTTTGTCGTAGCCCTCTCAACTTTTTAACACATGCTATGTGGGTGAAATGATGATAGCATGCCAACTTTCAACATTTTTAGAGTTCGTTTGTAGTGCTTTTCAATTTCAGGGTCAACTAGCTAAAAAAAAGTAAATGCATGAAGAATACCAAATGAAGTCAGAAATTGTTGAAATTTTGTGATGTGGCTTTGAATGGTGTATTTTGAACACACAAAAAGTATGGAGTTCAAATAAGTTCAAAAAATGAAATCCCTTTGTAAGAGATGAGTTCTCGTTCGAAACCCTGATACTTCGAGAGAGATTGTCCGTTTTGTACACGAAGTGCATCCAGTTTTTGTCGTAGCCCTCTCAACTTTTTAACACATGCTATGTGGGTGAAATGATGATAGCATGCCAACTTTCAACATTTTCAAAGTTCATTTGTAGTGCTTTTCAATTTCAGGGTCAACTAGCTCAAAAAAAAAGTAAATGCATGAAGAATACCAAATGAAGTCAGAAATTGTTGAAATTTTGTGATGTGCCTTTGAATGGTGTATTTTGAACGGACAAAAAGTATGGAGTTCAAATAAGTTCAAAAAATGAAATCCCTTTGTAAGAGATGAGTTCTCGTTCGAAACCCTGATACTTCGAGAGAGATTGTCCGTTTTGTACACGAAGTGCATCCAGTTTTTGTCGTAGCCCTCTCAACTTTTTAACACATGCTATGTGGGTGAAATGATGACAGCATGCCAACTTTCAACATTTTCAGAGTTCATTTGTAGTGCTTTTCAATTTCAGGGTCAACTAGCTCAAAAAAAAAGTAAATGCACGAAGAATACCAAATGAAGTCAAAAATTGTTGAAATTTTGTGATGTGCCTTTGAATGGTGCATTTTCAACACACAAAAAGTATGGAGTTCAAATAAGTTCAAAAAAATGAAATCCCTTTTGTAAGACATGAGTTCTCGTTCGAAACGCTGATACTTCGAGAGCGATTGACCGTTTTGTACACGAAGTGCATCCAGTTTTTGTCGTAGCCCTCTCAACTATTTAACACATGCTATGTGGGTGAAATGATGATAGCATGCCAACTTTCAACATTTTTAGAGTTCATTTGTAGTGCTTTTCAATTTCAGGGTCAACTAGCTCAAAAAAAATAAGTAAATGTACGAAGAATACCAAATGATGTCAGAAATTGTTGAAATTTTGTGATGTGCCATTGAATGGTGCATTTTAAACACACAAAAAGTATGGACTTCAAATAAGTTCAAAAAAATGAAATCCCTTTGTAAGAGATGAGTTCTCGTTCGAAACGCTGATACTTCGAGAGAGATTGTCCGTTTTGTACACGAAGTGCATCCAGTTTTTGTCGTAGCCCTCTCAACTTTTTAACACGTGCTATGTGGGTGAAATGATGATAGCATGCCAAGTTTCAACATTTTCATAATTCATTTGTAGTCCTTTTCAATTTTAGGGTCAACTAGCTCAAAAAAAAAGTAAATGCACGAAGACTACCAAATGAAGTCAGAAATTGTTGAAATTTTGTGATGTGCCTTTGAATGGTGTATTTTGAACACAAAAAAAGTATGCAGTTCAAATAAGTTCAAAAAATGAAATCCCTTTGTAAGAGATGAGTTCTTGTTCGAAACCCTGATACTTCGAGAGAGATTGTCCGTTTTGTACACGAAGTGCATCCAGTTTTTGTCGTAGCCCTCTCAACTTTTTAACACGTGCTATGTGGGTGAAATGATGATAGCATGCCAACTTTCAACATTTTCAGAGTTCATTTGTAGTGCTTTTCAATTTCAGGGTCAACTAGCTCAAAAAAAAAAAGTAAATGCACGAAGAATACCAAATGAAGTCAAAAATTGTTGAAATTTTGTGATGTGCCTTTGAATGGTGCATTTTCAACACACAAAAAGTATGGAGTTCAAATTAGTTCAAAAAAATGAAATCCCTTTGTAAGAGATGAGTTCTCGTTCGAAAGGCTGATACTTCGAGAGAGATTGACCGTTTTGTACACGAAGTGCATCCAGTTTTTGTCGTAGCCCTCTCAACTTTTTAACACATGCTATGTGGGTGAAATGATGATAGCATGCCAACTTTCAACATTTTTAGAGTTCATTTGTAGTGGTTTTCAATTTCAGGGTCAACTAGCTCAAAAAAAAGTAAATGCACGAACAATACCAAATGAAGTCAGAAATTGCTGAAATTTTGTGATGTGCCTTTGAATGGTGCATTTTCAACACACAAAAAGTATGGAGTTCAAATAAGTTCAAAAAAATGAAATCCCTTTTGTAAGACATGAGTTCTCGTTCGAAACGTTGATACTTCGAGAGAGATTGACCGTTTTGTACACGAAGTGCATCCAGTTTTTGTCGTAGCCCTCTCAACTTTTTAACACATGCTATGTGGGTGAAATGATGATAGCATGCCAACTTTCAACATTTTCAGAGTTCATTTGTAGTGCTTTTCAATTTCAGGGTCAACTAGCTCAAAAAAAAAGTAAATGCACGAAGAATACCAAATGAAGTCAAAAATTGTTGAAATTTTGTGATGTGCCTTTGAATGGTGCATTTTCAACACACAAAAAGTATGGAGTTCAAATAAGTTCAAAAAAATGAAATCCCTTTGTAAGAGATGAGTTCTCGTTCGAAAGGCTGATACTTCGAGAGAGATTGACCGTTTTGTACACGAAGTGCATCCAGTTTTTGTCGTAGCCCTCTCAACTTTTTAACACATGCTATGTGGGTGAAATGATGATAGCATGCCAACTTTCAACATTTTCAAAGTTCATTTGTAGTGCTTTTCAATTTCAGGGTCAACTAGCTCAAAAAAAAAGTAAATGCACGAAGAATACCAAATGAAGTCAAAAATTGTTGAAATTTTGTGATGTGCCTTTGAATGGTGCATTTTCAACACACAAAAAGTATGGAGTTCAAATAAGTTCAAAAAAATGAAATCCCTTTTGTAAGACATGAGTTCTCGTTCGAAACGCTGATACTTCGAGAGCGATTGACCGTTTTGTACACGAAGTGCATCCAGTTTTTGTCGTAGCCCTCTCAACTTTTTAACACATGCTATGTGGGTGAAATGATGATAGCATGCCAACTTTCAACATTTTTAGAGTTCATTTGTAGTGCTTTTCAATTTCAGGGTCAACTAGCTCAAAAAAAATAAGTAAATGTACGAAGAATACCAAATGATGTCAGAAATTGTTGAAATTTTGTGATGTGCCATTGAATGGTGCATTTTAAACACACAAAAAGTATGGACTTCAAATAAGTTCAAAAAAATGAAATCCCTTTGTAAGAGATGAGTTCTCGTTCGAAACGCTGATACTTCGAGAGAGATTGTCTGTTTTGTACACGAAGTGCATCCAGTTTTTGTCGTAGCCCTCTCAACTTTTTAACACGTGCTATGTGGGTGAAATGATGATAGCATGCCAAGTTTCAACATTTTCATAATTTATTTGTAGTCCTTTTCAATTTTAGGGTCAACTAGCTCAAAAAAAAAAGTAAATGCACGAAGAATACCAAATGAAGTCAGAAATTGTTGAAATTTTGTGATGTGCCTTTGAATGGTGTATTTTGAACACAAAAAAAGTATGGAGTTCAAATAATTTCAAAAAATGAAATCCCTTTGTAAGAGATGAGTTCTCGTTCGAAACCCTGATACTTCGAGAGAGATTGTCCGTTTTGTACACGAAGTGCATCCAGTTTTTGTCGTAGCCCTCTCAACTTTTTAACACGTGCTATGTGGGTGAAATGATGATAGCATGCCAACTTTCAACATTTTCAGAGTTCATTTGTAGTGCTTTTCAATTTCAGGGTCAACTAGCTCAAAAAAAAAGTAAATGCACGAAGAATACCAAATGAAGTCAAAAATTGTTGAAATTTTGTGATGTGCCTTTGAATGGTGTATTTTGAACACAAAAAAAGTATGGAGTTCAAATAAGTTCAAAAAAATGAAATCCCTTTGTAAGAGATGAGTTCTCGTTCGAAACCCTGATACTTCGAGAGAGATTGTCCGTTTTGTACACGAAGTGCATCCAGTTTTTGTCGTAGCCCTCTCAACTTTTTAACACGTGCTATGTGGGTGAAATGATGATAGCATGCCAACTTTCAACATTTTCAGAGTTCATTTGTAGTGCTTTTCAATTTCAGGGTCAACTAGCTCAAAAAAAAAGTAAATGCACGAAGAATACCAAATGAAGTCAAAAATTGTTGAAATTTTGTGATGTGCCTTTGAATGGTGCATTTCCAACACACAAAAAGTATGGAGTTCAAATCAGTTCAAAAAAATGAAATCCCTTTTGTAAGACATGAGTTCTCGTTCGAAACGTTGATACTTCGAGAGAGATTGACCGTTTTGTACACGAAGTGCATCCAGTTTTTGTCGTAGCCCTCTCAACTTTTTAACACATGCTATGTGGGTGAAATGATGATAGCATGCCAACTTTCAACATTTTTAGAGTTCGTTTGTAGTGCTTTTCAATTTCAGGGTCAACTAGCAAAAAAAAAGTAAATGCACGAACAATACCAAATGAAGTCAGAAATTGTTGAAATTTTGTGATGTGCCTTTGAATGGTGCATTTTCAACACACAAAAAGTATGGAGTTCAAATAAGTTCAAAAAAATGAAATCCCTTTTGTAAGACATGAGTTCTCGTTCGAAACGTTGATACTTCGAGAGAGATTGACCGTTTTGTACACGAAGTGCATCCAGTTTTTGTCGTAGCCATCTCAACTTTTTAACACATGCTATGTGGGTGAAATGATGATAGCATGCCAACTTTCAACATTTTTAGAGTTTGTTTGTAGTGCTTTTCAATTTCAGGGTCAACTAGCAAAAAAAAAGTAAATGCATGAAGAATACCAAATGAAGTCAGAAATTGTTGAAATTTTGTGATGTGGCTTTGAATGGTGTATTTTGAACACACAAAAAGTATGGAGTTCAAATAAGTTCAAAAAATGAAATCCCTTTGTAAGAGATGAGTTCTCATTCGAAACCCTGATACTTCGAGAGAGATTGTCCGTTTTGTACACGAAGTGCATCCAGTTTTTGTCGTAGCCCTCTCAACTTTTTAACACATGCTATGTGGGTGAAATGATGATAGCATGCCAACTTTCAACATTTTCAAAGTTCATTTGTAGTGCTTTTCAATTTCAGGGTCAACTAGCTCAAAAAAAAGTAAATGCATGAAGAATACCAAATGAAGTCAGAAATTGTTGAAATTTTGTGATGTGCCTTTGAATGGTGTATTTTGAACAGACAAAAAGTATGGAGTTCAAATAAGTTCAAAAAATGAAATCCCTTTGTAAGAGATGAGTTCTCGTTCGAAACCCTGATACTTCGAGAGAGATTGTCCGTTTTGTACACGAAGTGCATCCAGTTTTTGTCGTAGCCCTCTCAACTTTTTAACACATGCTATGTGGGTGAAATGATGACAGCATGCCAACTTTCAACATTTTCAGAGTTCATTTGTAGTGCTTTTCAATTTCAGGGTCAACTAGCTCAAAAAAAAATAAATGCACGAAGAATACCAAATGAAGTCAAAAATTGTTGAAATTTTGTGATGTGCCTTTGAATGGTGCATTTTCAACACACAAAAAGTATGGAGTTCAAATAAGTTCAAAAAAATGAAATCCCTTTTGTAAGACATGAGTTCTCGTTCGAAACGCTGATACTTCGAGAGCGATTGACCGTTTTGTACACGAAGTGCATCCAGTTTTTGTCGTAGCCCTCTCAACTTTTTAACACATGCTATGTGGGTGAAATGATGATAGCATGCCAACTTTCAACATTTTTAGAGTTCATTTGTAGTGCTTTTCAATTTCAGGGTCAACTAGCTCAAAAAAAAGTAAATGCACGAAGAATACCAAATGAAGTCAGAAATTGCTGAAATTTTGTGATGTGCCTTTGAATGGTGCATTTTCAACACACAAAAAGTATGGAGTTCAAATAAGTTCAAAAAAATGAAATCCCTTTTGTAAGACATGAGTTCTCGTTCGAAACGCTGATACTTCGAGAGAGATTGACCGTTTAGTACACGAAGTGCATCCAGTTTTTGTCGTAGCCCTCTCAACTTTTTAACACATTCTATGTGGGTGAAATGATGATAGAATGCCAACTTTCAACATTTTTAGAGTTCGTTTGTAGTGCTTTTCGATTTCAGGGTCAACTAGCTCAAAAAAAAAAAGTAAATCCATGAAGAATACCAAATGAAGTCAGAAATTGGTGAAATTTTGTGATGTGGCTTTGAATGGTGTATTTTGAACACACAAAAAGTATTGAGTTCAAATAAGTTCAAAAAATGAAATCCCTTTGTAAGAGATGAGTTCTCGTTCGAAACCCTGATACTTTGAGAGAGATTGTCCGTTTTGTACACGAAGTGCATCCAGTTTTTGTCGTAGCCCTCTCAACTTTTTAACACATGCTATGTGGGTGAAATGATGATAGCATGCCAACTTTCAACATTTTCAGAGTTCATTTGTAGTGCTTTTCAATTTCAGGGTCAACTAGCTCAAAAAAAAAGTAAATGCATGAAGAATACCAAATGAAGTCAGAAATTGTTGAAATTTTGTGATGTGCCTTTGAATGGTGTATTTTGAACAGACAAAAAGTATGGAGTTCAAATAAGTTCAAAAAATGAAATCCCTTTGTAAGAGATGAGTTCTCGTTCGAAACCCTGATACTTCGAGAGAGATTGTCCGTTTTGTACACGAAGTGCATCCAGTTTTTGTCGTAGCCCTCTCAACTTTTTAACACATGCTATGTGGGTGAAATGATGACAGCATGCCAACTTTCAACATTTTCAGAGTTCATTTGTAGTGCTTTTCAATTTCAGGGTCAATTAGCTCAAAAAAAAAGTAAATGCACGAAGAATACCAAATGAAGTCAAAAATTGTTGAAATTTTGTGATGTGCCTTTGAATGGTGCATTTTCAACACACAAAAAGTATGGAGTTCAAATAAGTTCAAAAAAATGAAATCCCTTTTGTAAGACATGAGTTCTCGTTCGAAACGCTGATACTTCGAGAGCGATTGACCGTTTTGTACACGAAGTGCATCCAGTTTTTGTCGTAGCCCTCTCAACTTTTTAACACATGCTATGTGGGTGAAACGATGATAGCATGCCAACTTTCAACATTCTTAGAGTTCATTTGTAGTGCTTTTCAATTTCAGGGTTAACTAGCTCAAAAAAAATAAGTAAATGTACGAAGAATACCAAATGATGTCAGAAATTGTTGAAATTTTGTGATGTGCCATTGAATGGTGCATTTTAAACACACAAGAAGTATGGAGTTCAAATAAGTTCAAAAAAATGAAATCCCTTTGTAAGAGATGAGTTCTCGTTCGAAACACTGATACTTCGAGAGAGATTGTCCGTTTTGTACACGAAGTGCATCCAGTTTTTGTCGTAGCCCTCTCAACTTTTTAACACATGCTATGTGGGTGAAATGATGATAGCATGCTAACTTTCAACATTTTTAGAGTTCATTTGTAGTCCTTTTCAATTTCAAACACTTTTCAATTGAAAATAACAAAATAGTTAATAGTTTGGATAGTCAAAATAATTACTTTTGAAAATAGAAAATAGTTTTGCATTATTTATTCAATTTCATACACTTTTCATTATGATTGTTTTGTCAAATTCTAAAATATGCAAAAAGAATTTTAATAAACATAGTTTTTAATTGAAAATAACAAAATAGTTTATAGTTTGGATAGTCAAAATAATTACTTTTGAAAATAGAAAATAGTTTTGAATTATTTATTCAATTTCAAACACTTTTCATTATCATAGTTTTGTCAAATTCTCAAATATGCAAAAAGAAATTTAATAAACATAGTTTTTAATTGAAAATAACAAAATAGTTAATTTTGAAAATAGAAAAAAATTGAAACTATATGAGAATTTGTAAAGAAACTTAAACCTAAATTCAAAGTGAGCTCACTTTGAATTTAGGTTTAAGTTTCTCCACAATTTCAAATATAGTTTAAATTCTTAAATTTACAGTCAGTTTAGGACCGTAAGCCAGCTTTAGAGATTAGCTCGATGGAGTAGCTGCGACGGGGCTTATAAACAAGTGTTAGTCCCCCTCGCTGGGCGATGTGGGACTAAACTTATCGTGCAGCCGAGAAGGGGCTTTAGTCCTGGGTGGAGCCACGACCAGGGAAAAAAGCCCCTCGCCTGCCGCCTGCCGAGGAGGGGCTTTAGTACCGGTGCGTGGCTCCAACCGGGACTAAAGACCCCCTTTAGTCCCGGTTGGAGCTCCGCACCGGGACTAAAGGCCCCTAGTTCCCGCCTTCTGGTCTGCCGAAAAAGGGCCTTTAGTCCCGGGTCGTGGCTCCACTCGGGACTAAAGGGGATCTTTAGTCCCGGTTCGAGCCCCGAACTGGGACTAAAGATCCACCTATATAAGCGGGAGTTAGAAAAATTCCAACCCAAATCATTCGTTTCTCTTCTTCTTCCTCTCGTTCTCCTGCCCGGCGCGGCACACCGACGACCTCGATGATGCCGTCAGGCTGCCCACCGTCCTCCTCGCCGCCGCCTGCCGTCCTCCTCGCCGTCACCGTCGTCCTCCTCACCGCCGCCGTCCTCCTCGCCGCGCACCGCCGTCCTCCTCGCCGCGCGCCGTCGACACCTCCGGCCGGTAAGCGCCCTCCTCCCCAACACTCCGGCCAGTAGAAGAAAAGAAGAAAAAGGAGAAGAAAATAAGAAAAAGGAGAAGAAAAGAAGAAAAAGGAGAAGAAAAGAAGAAAAAGGAGAAGAAAAGAAGAAAAAGGGAAGAAAGGAAGAAAAAGGAGAAGAAAGGAAGAAAAAGGAGAAGAAATGAAGAAAAAGGAGAAGAAAGGAAGAAAAAGGAGAAGAAAAGAAGAAAAAGGGAAGGAGAAGAAAAGAAGAAAAAGGAGAAGAAAAGAAGAAAAAGAAGAAGAGAAGAAAAAGGGAAGAAAGGAAGAAAACGGAGAAGAAAGGAAGAAAAAGGAGAAGAAAGTAAGAAAAATGAGAAGAAAGGAAGAAAAAGGAGAAGAAAATAAGAAAAAGGAGAAGAAAAGAAGAAAAAGGGAAGAGAAGAAGAAAAGAAGAAAAAGATTTTTTTGTCATTTAATTCCTATTGTTATTAGGTTTGTGCTAGATTATTAGGGTTAGTAATATTTAGAATTAGGTTAGGGTTACAAGAAGAAGAAATATGAACAAAAATAAGAAAATAAGATTAGGAAAAAGGAAAATAAGAAGAGGAGGAGAAGAAAAGAAGAAAAAGGAGAATAAGAAGAGGAGGAGAGGAGAAGAAGAGGAAAAATAGAAGAAGAGGAGAAGTAGAAGAAGAAAAAAAATTAGAAGAGGAGGAGAGGAGAAGTAGAAGAAGAGAAGAGGAGAAGTAGTAGAAGAAGAGGAGAAGTAGAAGTAGAATAAGAAGTAGAAGAAGAGGACAAATAGAAGAAGAGGAAAAATTAGGTTAGGGTTACAAGAAGAAGAAATATATTTTTTTGTCATTTAATTTTGCTATTGTATAGTGTATATGCTTAAGTGTTAATAGTGTTTCTTAGATTATTACTTAATTTTTCTATTGTATATGCTTAAGTGTTAATAGTTTAATTTTGCTATTGTATATGCTTAAGTGTTAATAGTCTATTTTTAGCAAGAAAATTAATAGAACTAGCTTATTTTTTAATTCATTTTACGATGCCTATCCCGCATCCTCGTCGTCGACTCGGCGGAGGACACCTGCTTGGTCACAGGGGCCTTGTCCGGGACTGGGCTCCGCCCGTCTGGTATTGGGAGGTGCTACCTTCCGGGGGGCGTAGGTTGGTGAGGATCCAGCCCGTTGTTGACCCAATCCTTGTTTGGTGGCGGTCGCGTGGGCCAGTGACGGTGCTGAGGCTTCCGGACACCGCGGAGGTGGTACGTCATCGTGTCAGCGAGGAGGATGAGCACGTCCGTCGCTACATGGTTGCGTTGGAGGGCAGGTTCGAGCATACGTAGCAGGTTCTTCGGGGATCTCACTGGAGCTATGATCATGTGATGGTTCCTTCTCTTTGGGTGTCCACTGCCCGCGACGATACCCGTCGGGCGCTACGGTTCTAGATGTATCAGTGATGCTATATGTATGATAGTATTCGAGGAGTATTAGTGATAATATTCGATGATGTACGGACAAAAGAGATGATGTATTTTCTTATAATTGAATGCATGCTAATTTGAATACTACTTTATTTTACGATTTGGTTTTTCTTATTGAATGCTCAAATTGGAAAAGTACTCCTACTTTGAATACTATGCAGAAATCTAGGAGTCCCGGGTGGAGCCACGACCCGGGACTAAAGTTGTTTTGGAACGGAGTTCCTGATAGAATAATTCTTTTTTGGTACAAAGTTCAACAAAGTCCTTTGACACTAGACAATGTGGCATATAGAAGGATAGATGAGATCAGGAAAAATAGGATCATTTTCTACACATCTAAAATGTCGCCATTTTGTTAAATCCTTAAAGGTTAAGAGAATCCGTTAGACATATTTTAGAGTTTAGGTTCTAGCCAAGACCTGGGACTAAAGGTCCTCCTATATAAAACGACACTTCAAAGTTTCCAACCCCTCTTATATAGTTTGTTAGTTTATTAGTTAATCAAATGTCCGTTTTTTGCAGAACTATGGATCCACATATCAGGAACCTCGAAGAGGAAGAACTTCTCGAAGATATAATCAAAGACGGCCCCGACGTTGAACCAGCTGAATCTCTGTCGTCATATATAAACCCCTCCGGATATGGAATGGAGGTCGACCGACACGAAGATGAAGCCGATGGGGCAGGAGATAGGTCCAATGACGGAGAAGGTGATAGCTCCACTGATGGAGAAGCCGATGGAGAAGCCGGTGAAGAAATAATAAAGTTCGGCGAGGTATACATATGAAGTTCGACAATCACTTGTAATATGTGCAAAATATTGGAGATAGATCTATATTGTATACATATACATTCATTTGACGAATGTTTCTCCCTCTTAGGCCTCCACATCAAGCAAAGCTACGAAACGAGGTCCGACTAGAAAGTTGGATGCGCGAACGCATTACACCTTTGATGTGATATTGCCTACGGGCGAACCCAAGCTTCCTAAGAATGCTGCTGACACATTCAAGAAGTAATGCGGAGTTCTCGTTAGGGATCACGTCCCGATTAGCGTTCGGGAGTGGAACAAGCGCAAAGGGGCAGCCGATAGTGACTATGTCGCCGAAAGGTACAAAGATAATCTTTGGAATGATCTCATGTCACATTTCAACCTGCCAGAATGTGGGAATGAAGACGCCGCAGACAAACTGAGGGCCAAAGTCAAGCAGTGGACTCTAAAGAAGATGGCCGAACTGTTCCGTAGCTGGAAGAAGAAGCTATGGAAAAACTATCTGAAGACAAAGAAAGTGCCAGTATTCGAGGGGTATCTAGCCAAGCAAGCGAATCACTGGAAGGCATTTCAAGAGTACAAGGAGTCAGAAGATTCCCAGGCATTATAAGAAAAGAACAAGATAAATGCCGACAAGAAGAAATATCACCACAAGCTGGGGCGAGGGGGCTATGAGACTGCCATCCCAAAGTGGGATAAGAAAGAGCAAGATCTGCTAGCTAAAGGCATCGTACCTGAACCACTCCGTGATGAGTGGGAAGTGAGAGCAAGAAATTGGTTCCTTGTGCATGGTGGTTCGTACGACGAAGAAACAGGGGACCTCATCTGCAGTGACGGTCTTAGGATACCCAGGGAGAATTGGAAAAAGATAGTGAAAGAAATTAAGGAGGGAAAAAGAACGTTCACTGCAGATAGAGAGAAAGATTTGCTCACACTGGTCCTAGGCAATGACGAACATGGAGGACGAACGCGAGGCTTCGGTCCTTCTTACCTGTGGTGGCTTGGGTTTGCCAGAGACCAAGACACTTACAGAAGCCGAGCGAGAGCAAAGAAGCGGCAGCACGATGAGGAGAATGACAAGTTCAACCAGTTGCTTGCCAGGATTAACGAGCAACAGAAGCAGATTGATGAGCTTAGAGGAGTAGCGCGCCAGGAAGATCCTGCACTTGATATTACCGGCGCCCCATCTAAGCGGAAAAGCAGCATGGCTGAATCTGAGGCCCCGCCCGACGATGCACGAAGAATGATAGAGGGCGGTCCCGGCTACCCCGTGGATGGAATCAAGGAGTCAACATCATGTGAACTCCATCAGAAATTCAAGAACATATCCATGAAGGTGGCCCTCGGACAAGCTTTACCTTCTGGCCCTGATGCACGCTGGCATGGCCGTGAGATTCCAGCTGGCTTTGCTAAAGTCGGGGTGGATGAAATCATGGCGGGGTTTCATGATATGGAGCTCGGCATAGCTAGACCCGAAGATGAGAGGACACTCGGAGAAGTACTGGGTGGAGTCATCCTATGGGACAAGAACTACATCAAGCTTCCAGGCTCGGCCCCAAGGACAACACCGCCTCCTAGTCGTCGCAGGTCACCTACACCTCCATCACCACCAAGCCCTCCACATGATGTCGGCCAACACAACACGAGTCCATCTCGATCACCGTCGCCGGACTTGGGTCGTCCGTCTCCGCCGCCGCCCGCTCCGGATACTAAGCGGAAGCCTGCCAGCAAGAATGCTCCGCCGACGATTTCTAAGCGAGGAGCCCCCCCCAAAGCGCAAACCGTCGCCCCTCCCAAAGGTACCTCATGCTAATCTTCCTATCAGACCTTATGATCGTACCCCCGAGGAAAACACCAGGATAGCAAAGGAACATCATGATGCGCTGATAAAAAAGAAGAAACCCGAGCCCCGCCTGAAATACACCGCGAAGCAAATAGCATTTGCAAAATACTTCACGAACCTTCCATCACAGTATGACTTACACCATAAGCCTGATGACTATACACGCACATTGCAGAAGGAAGTGAAAAAGAGCAGATCACGTGCAAGTGCAAGTGGGAGCAAATCAAGTTCAACTACAAGCAAGAAAAAATCAGACGTTCCTCAGCTTGGACAACAGGCCAAACAGTCGATCCCACCCCTCAGGGTGTTACCCGAGAATGTCCCCCCTCCGGTGCAGGGGCAAGATTTGGAATTAGCAAAGAAGTGGGTGGATGAATGGGGTATCCCAGTTGAAGACATTCTGGCTTCCCAAGACGACAGGTTACCCAAGGCTGTGGTAGCCCCTAAGCCACAGTTTGTCGTGGGAGCGCCTTTGGTCAGCAAAGATGATCTCCCAACAAATATGCGTTACTTGCATACATGGTACTTAAGTGAGTCAAAGAATGGGAGAACGATGATCGTGGTGAGTGTCCCACGGGAGTACTACGGCCACCCCGAAGAAATCCATATCGACTTTGATGAACTCTTCCAGATGTACAATGCCGACGCCCTCGACAAATCGCTTATGAGTTGCTATTGTGTGTAAGTTTTTCAATTCGTTGTCTACATATAACTTGTTTAGTTATTTCAATTCATTGTCTATATATAACTTGTACTCTATTATGCAGAATGAAGATTCTGGATTGTAAAAGTAGGAACATCCTAAATATTGGGTTTATTGACCCAGATAAAATACATATAGCGACGCTAACTCATAAACCCAAGGAGACGGAGGAAAACCTTCTAAGGTTTCTAACAGATCAAAATTTCTGTGACCACATACTGTTTCCATACAACTTCAGGTGAGGGTCTTTACTCTGTTGTGTCCATTCACTTATAAGTGTAATTGATAAGTTAGTGACACATATATATATATATACATGTGCAGCTTCCATTGGATTCTGTTGGACATTCAAATTGATAAGGGAAGAGTTGATGCCTTCGACCCATTATCGAGACCCTTGGAACAGTTCCAAAGCCTGCAGGACATGCTCCAAGGGTAATTTCAATCATTCTTGCGCTCTATCGGTCTCTTTCGATGATTTTCTGATATATCAATTAATGAAAAACTTAGCAAATCATTATCCTTGTCGGGCAGGGTTTGGAAGCGGTTCAAGTGCGTGACTCCCGGTATCGAGTCTGAGAAGCTGACCTTTAGAGCGGCTCAGGTAAGTAGTAGTATGATATACTTCTATTTTCAATACATTTATGATGCTAGATTATTATTTTGATTATATATATTCTATTCTCGTAAAGTGCGACCAGCAGCCACGGGGGACGCATCTATGCGGATACTATGTTTGCGAGACCATTCGCACGTTTACCTCTGAGCACAAGGATCACAGATTCGACGTAAGCAATGAACATTCACACCTCTATTTTTACCCTTCATTCTTTGTTATCATGATTGATATTCATATTCATCTCCTCTTCTTATATAGTACACGGCCATGAGGGAGAAGGTCCTACCAGAGCAACGCGCGATTGCTGTTGCAGAGGAGCTTGCGACCTTTCTGAGGACGGAAGCTATAGATGACAAAGGACGATTTAGTGTAGCTAGGGGCCATTACTGATGTTCGTCCATGTAATCGAATAGACGGGCTCTAGTCCCGATAATTCAGATCTCCATATAATTGTATATATATGCTCGCTTGTAAGATAAGTTAATCTTATATATATATATATATATATATATATATATATATATATATATATATATATGCATAATTATTTCTATTTAGAATTATATGAAAACTAATTCCCGAACACCAAACGAGGCATCACGTTAATCTCCCGAACACCTAAACCCAAAAACCCTGAAACCCAAAAATAAACAAAATCTGAAACTCTTTAGTCCCGGTCCGTGTAAAGAACCGGGACTAAAGGGTCTGCCCCTGGGGGCGCTCCGAGGCGCCCACGTGGAGCACCTTTAGTCCCGGCTTGGAACAGGGCCGAGACTAAAGGTTAGGCCTTTAGTCCCGCCCCTTTAGTCCCGGTTGGTGAACCAGGACTGAAGCCCTTACGGGCCGGGGCTATAGGCCCTGTCCCCACTAGTGCTATCTATCTATCTTGGACAACGCTACCCAGCAGCGCCGCACCTGCGTCCTGCGGTGCGGCGGCCGAACTAATCATCATTTTAATAAAAAGTAACGTTGTTTTAGTGCTTTACTAATCATGTTATTTAAAAAAAGCAATCTGATGCTGCTGTCAAACCCTCTCCCTTCGTTAGTCATGCACGCATGCATGTAATGATGTCACCAGATTTTTTTAAAGTGATTAAAATTTAAAAAGTTTTATCTTTCAAACCATTAATTCGATCGATGATCAGTTTTCGTCATTGACTTTGTTTCGACGAAATCTTTAAAACTAGATCCCATGTCGATATGTTTCGACAACTTTTTTGTTTCTCGTACTTACCACATTTGTTGTACGTACTTGTCATATTAATAAATACTTACTTGTCTGATAAAAGTTAACTTAATCGCCATATTTCTTAAAAATTACGTATAAATATGACATCTCGACATAATCGAACGAGCAAGCACAAACGACATTTTTGGGACGATAACGTGTAAAAATATGACAACTCAGTATACTTAAAATCGACGACTAGAAGAAATCTTTTTTTGGTAACTGTTAGTAAATATGACAAGTCGGCATAGTTAAACTATCAAACACACAAAATATTTTTCTGGTAAAGTTGTATGTAAATATGACAAGTTGACATATTTAAATTGGCAAACCAAACCTATGACATGCGTTTATATCATGTATAATGGAAATTGCTACAAGACAACAATAATTTGTCAAACACGGTCGTCGGGTTTAAACAAGCGTAGCTCACAAAAATCTATACACACAGTTGCCAAGTTGACAACTAGGTTAATTAAATGTGGCTACTAAGTGTCTTGTAATCTAACAACTAAGTAATATTAATCTGGCAACTATCGACGAAAAAAAAAGTTGTCGAAACATGTCGACATGGGATCTAGTTTTGAAGATCTCGCTGCGAGAAAGCTAACGGTGAAAACGGATCGTTAATTGGATTTATAGTTTAAAAGATAAAACTTCTTCAAAATTTAACATTAATATACTCCGTCGCACTCGAGGGCCGTACGATGCCTGCTAGGATCACTGCGCGCCCGCTGCACGGGAAGGAAGAGGTGCGGCGTCGTTACTTAGATTTTCTCATCTATCTTCTATCTATTACTCCCTCCATCCCAAAATAACTGTCTCAAGTTTGTACTATCGACAGTACGAAATTGTACTAAGCTTAAGACATTTATTTTGAAACGGATGGAGTATATACTAAAAGCAAAATACAGAACAAAAATAGAAGAATATTCTAGAAAATCCTACGTTAATCAGAAACATCCAACCGTTAGTTTCATATATGTCATAAAACTACAGCCGTTTGATATTGAAAATAGTCTTTTTAGACATTAAACTTTATGAAATTACCCACCTATGCCACTATGTAAAAAGACATATGTCATGAGATATTCCCGATCTTGCTACACGGCAATAAATCTGTGTTTCTCCTATAGCTCCTCTAAACCGGCCACTACTGCAGCCACCGTCCTCCGAGAAGGATCGACCAGCATGTACAAGTCTACGGGAGCTCTACCTAGATTTGCACATGTTATTTGCTTTTCCCATAGATAGATCGATTCATATCGTGTGATATCTCTGGCTAACCAGCTTTGCTCCGGCCAGATGCGTATCCATCAGCCGCACGAGCTAGCTATACACCGGCCGATAGGTATCCATCAGCCCCATGGGGGAGCTAGCCAGCTTTCTACACATCAGCTCGGAAAGTAGTCTGCACGGTCAACATAGAAGGATGGATTAGATCGGAAAGCAATGGAGCTACCTCGCCAGAAATTAATCAGTGGGTCAAACCCTAGATCAGCGCTGCACCAAGTTACAATACTTGAGGCACGGTCGTAAGTTGGGTAATTTCTACAGGCTGAAAACCTCCTCTTTTCTCTACCATGATATTATCACTTTACGTGATGGATTAGAAACGAGATAACCAGCAACATACATTACGTGCGCCCTCAAATACGAGCAGGTATCATGCTTCGTCTTTATTGTTGTACTCCCTTATGGATCTTATTTTTAATTGAATTGATTATCAAACTACTATAAACATAAATTTACGTACGTATAGAAACAATATGGTAAGAAGCTGATGGAATATCTTTTTTTTTTTGAAACGGGCAAAAGCTTTGCCTTATATTGATAAAGAAGGAGCAAGAACAACAGCAAGGTGGGGATGGCTTAGGCCATCCCAAAGGAAAAGGAAAAAAACAAAAACAACAAACAGATCAGCCCACAAGATCCGCCAGGTTTTTTGCTCCCGCTAGAATCCAATCTTTTGCTACCTCTCTTATCTTGTGCATGAGCACCACCGGCAGAGAGGATTTCTTGTTGAAGACTCTCTCATTTCTTTCCTTCCAGATTTCCCAGGTGATGAGCATGATAGCCGTTTTTAGACCTTTGGGAGAGGAAGAGGGCGACCTAGCTAAGGCCTGCCAGTAGTCCACCACCTTGGGGCGACCAGAGCCCATGCTAAGCAGTAATTCCGGGCAGGAGAGCCAGGATGCCGCCGCGGACCAGATCCTCTTGGAGTAACGGCATTCAAAGAGCATGTGTCTCGCGTCTCAGGGGAGCACCGGCATAGCTGGCAGGAGGGCTGGTGTGGCCATCCACGTTTGGCCAGGCGATCCGCGGTCCAGAGGCGATTTTGGACGGCGAGCCAAGCGAAGAAGCGGCATTTGGGAGGCGCCCACGTTTTCCAGACAATCGAGCCGAAGGAGCAAGGCAGCGCGGTCATGAACTGCGCCTTATAGGCGGAGCTCGCAGAGTAGCATCCATTTGGGGAGAGGGTCCAGATGATGGAATCTTCTATATCTGGGGAGAGCTGGATATCTGAGATGAGATCCCATAGCTGGACGAACTGGCCAATGTGCTCTGCCGTGAAGGCCTCCACCGCAATATCCGCTACCCAGGTATGGTCAGTAAGGGCATCATGGACCGTTCGGTTTTTCCTCCTCGAAGCTTTGAAGATCAGAGGTGCCATATCTTTCGGTGGCTTGCCGTCAAGCCATGAGGAAGACCAAAAGGAGGCCTTCTTGCCATCCCCGATAGTAAGACGAGTCGCGGCGTTGAAGAGCTGTCTATCTGAGGCATCGTTAGGAGTTTCAAAACCTACCCAAGGTTTTTCAGGAGCCTTCCATTCGTCCCAAAGCCAGCGAAGTCTAAGGGCGCGGGAGAACCTTTCCAAATCTAGGATCCCCAATCCACCAAGCTCCTTAGGGCGGCAGACCTTCTGCCAGTTAACCTTGCATTTCCCACCGCTGACAGATTCCTTGCAGTCCCATAGCATACCGCGACAGATCTTGGCCATAGCCCTTAGGAAGCCTTTATCCACTTTGATAGCGGTCAGGAGGAAGATCGGCATGGAAGAAAGGACAGATTTCACATAAGTGCAGCACCCCGCCCGATTTAGGAATCTTCCTTTCAGAGGGTTCAACCTTGACGCAGCTTTATCAATGTATGGCTGAAGGTCGGTCCTTCTGAGTCTACCAAGCGACAAGGGAAACCCCAAATACTTGAGAGGGAACTGGGTGATAGCCGCCGAGAAGTTTGCCAGAACTGCGGTGAGGTCAACATCGGAGCAGCGAATTGGGGCAATAGAGCTCTTAGCCACATTGGTCACCATGCCCGTAACCTCCCCGAAGCCTTGAAGAATATTTGCCAGGCAGGATATATCCTGCACCGAAGGGGCAATGAAGATGGCAGCATCATCAGCGTAAAGAGAGATCCGAGGATGTTGTGAACCTCCAGGACTTTCGCTCATCAGACCAGACGCAGTTGCTTTATCCAGAATTTGTTGCAGCGGGTCGATGGCGATATCGAAAAGCAGGGGGGATAGCGGGTCTCCTTGGCGAAGTCCTCGGCCGTGAGCAATGTCCTTACCGGGGATACCGTTAAGGATTACTCTAGACGTGGCCGAGGAGAAGAGGCTGGATAGCAGAGCACGCCATCTAGGAGGAAAGCCGAGACGGCGCAGAAGGTCGAGTAGATAGTCCCAGCGAACTGTGTCGAAAGCTTTGGCAATGTCCAGCTTTATGAGGAGAGCCGGAGTTTTGCTGCGATGGAGACTGCGAGCGGTGTTTCTGACATACATAAAGTTGTCATGTATGGTTCTTGTTTTGATGAAGGCACTTTGGCAGCGAGAAACAATAGCATCCATCTTCGGACCGAGCCGGCGAGCCATAGCTTTAGCGATAATCTTCGGGACCACGTGGATGAGGCTTATTGGCCTGAAATCCGTGATGGCTTCCGCACCGTCCTTCTTTGGAATGAGGACGATGTTAGCTGTGTTGAGGATGGCGAAATTAGAAGCTGACTGCTCGGAGAAAGAAGTGATGGCCCTCATGAGATCATCTTTGACAATATCCCAGCATGATTGAAAGAAAGCAATGGAAAATCCATCGGGGCCGGGGGCCTTTTCTGAAGGCATATCATCGATCGCCTCCTTAATTTCCAACTCAGAGAAGGGGAGGTCGAGATCTTCCAAAGCATGGGTGCTAGGATCAACGACCATCCAATTGAAGTCTAGCTGCCGGAGGGGAGGGCGACCCAAGGTCTTGGAGAAGTGTTCGAGAATGACGTTCTCCTTATCTTCATGTGTTGCCAGCCAACCATCATTATGTTTGAGCCTTTGGATATGGTTCTTGCATTTCCTCGAGTTAATCCGCAGATGAAAGAACTTTGTGTTGGCGTCTCCATCGCGAAGATAGTTGATTCTGGAGGCCTGACGTTTTCTAGAGCGTTCCAAGGCCACCAACCCTAGAATCCGTCTTTTAAGGCCAGCACGGAGGGCCCTCTCTTCCGTGGACAGGGGGCGAGAATCCTGGGCGACATCTAACTGGAGAATGACCTCCAGAGCCATGAAGAGCTGAAGCTTGCAGTTAGAGAAGAGACCCCTGCTCCAGGATCGCAAGCTGAGCGCGGTGGTCTTGAGCTTGTGGTTGATTACGTGCACCGGCTGAGTGTGAGAAGAGGGCGCTGACCATGCCTGTAGAACCGTCTCTTGGAAACCCGGCATTTTAGTCCAGAAGGTTTCAAAGCGGAAAGTCGCAGGTTTACGGGGCCCACTCTGGTTGGAAAGGAGGAGGGGGCAGTGGTCCGACAAGGATGACGAAAGAGCGTACAAGACATGGCTTTCGAAAGTCAAATCCCAGCTCGGGTTGCAAAAAGCGCGGTCCAGCCTCTCGAGAGTGGGGTTCTCCCTTTCATTGCTCCAGGTGAACTTCCTGTTCTGTAGTTTTATCTCCTTGAGATGGCAAGTATTCAGAGCACGCCTGAACTGGCCCATGAGACGAAGATTCAGCTTATCATTGTTCTTGTCTTCCGCTTGAAGGATGAGGTTAAAGTCACCAAGGATGAGCCATTTCTGATCGTTGTTGGGAGCAGTGGCGATGATTTCGGCAAGAAAAGCTCCTTTATCTGTGTCAACGCTAGGGCCATATACTGTGGTGAGGAGAAAAGAGGTGCTGCACTCACGGATGGTGATCTGGGCGGAGATCAAAAAGCTGCCAATGTGAACGTTTGTAACAGAGACTTGATCTTCATTCCAGAGAAGAAGAATACCACCTCGTGTGCCAACAGCTGGCTTGTGAGCGAATGATCTGAGCTTAAAACCACCAATGTAGGCCGCAGTTTGCTGATCTATGAAATCAAGTTTGGTCTCTTGAAGACACGCGATATGGCAGGGAGTGTCTGACAGAAAGGCGTGGACCGTGTCTTTGCGAGCTTGGTCGTTCAGGCCTCGAACGTTCCAGTCAGCCACGTTGAGGTTGGGACCGATCATCTTAGCAGCTCAGAAAAGAAAGCCAGATAGTAGATGAAAACGGGGGTGACATGCCCGCCCCCAAAGCTATTGCATAACATCAAGACTGAGACAAACATGCCAAAACTAGGGGCCATCGAACCACGAAACCATAACCTGGTCTCCATCTAAGCAAAGTCTTTCTGAAGGCTAGAATCAGCTCCACCCGCACCGCCCATGGCGATCAGCGCATTATCCGCATCCATGATGCTACGAACGTTCAGCTTAAAAAGCATAGCTAGACCTTCAATGGTCTTGTCTGGCAGCTGAGTCTTGAACTTGCTGATGTACTTCTCCCTAGCTTGAATCAGAGGCAAACCTTCGGCATCACAGCCCATTTTGTTGAGGAGCACTTGTATCGCCTTATCCATAGCGTGCATCACCGGCTTAGCACGAAGGCGCTCGCTGCGACGTGCCTCAGAAGGGGGCACAGCCACATCTGGTCGAGGACGTGGTGTGATCGCAGCAGGCCGCGGGAGGAGCGGTACAGGCGGCCTGTCGAAGAGATCTTCCACCGAGCTCAAAATAGGCGTTTCGGCCGGCGCAGACTCGAGCTCCGTGGAAGGCGTCTCCAGCTCCAGCAAGGTCGGGTCGGATGGGGCCTCGACCGCCTGGCCCAGCTGCCCGTTTGGCTCTTGCATATGAAGTGGCAGGAGCGCCACCTCATGCCCCAGAGCATCGGAAGCTACCTTCTCCATGTCGTCGTCCCAGACCTCCGGAACGTGGGGCTGGAGCAGAAGCGAGAGCAGCGACGCATGACAAGTGGGTGCAGCCATGGGACACTCCTCCACGGGGGCTTCATCTTCCCATGTACTCTGTGGGGCAGCCTCAACCGAGGGTGGCAGCGAAGCGAGCTTCAAAGAGCCCAGCTTCAGGACGTCAGGTACGCCTTTGATGGCCAGGGACCAGTCCCGGCACGGCTCCTGATGCGGCGAGGCGCGACCGAGCGAGGTCAGCATAGGTGAGTTCGGGGACGCTCCCAAAGCCCACTGTGCAGCCAGCAGCTGTCCCGGCGCGAAGACGGTGGGCGCCGCGGAGGGAGTGGTAGGCGTCATCGGCTGTAGAGGTTTCATGGTGGCGGAATGCAGCGCGGTCTCAGGAGCAGCAGAAACTGAATGCTGGAGCTGCACCAGGACGGAAGCCAGGGCTGGGGGCGTGGCTACAGCCAGGGTCGCGTCCTTCTGGTTGTAGCTGCGGTGCCCGCGCTCGCTGTTGTGGTGGCGAGAGGAGCGATGGTGTCCATGGCTGCATCGACGGTTGTCCAGGGGTGCGCGCCGGCCGGAGTCTCTTGCGCGCGACCTATCCCGAGCGTGGCGAGGAGAATGGCGGTCAGCGTCACCATCATCGTCATGTGGATGGCGTGTGGTTGGCCTGCGATCATCACAGCGTCGTCCAGCGCGGGATCGGCTGCGGCGGCGTTCCTCGCGGCTGCGTGAACGGGAGCGTCTGGAGTTGTCATGGCCAACGTAGCCCCGCGAACGGGAGCGGCGCGCCTCCACACCGTCCGCAGGCCGAGAGCGGGAGCGGCGCGCCTCCGTACCGTCCGCGGGTCGAGAGCGGGAGCGGCGCGACCCCTCAAGCGCAGGTCTTGAGCGGGAGCGTCGAGAGTCGCCGCGCCTGGCTTGAAACCTTCCCAGGTCCTTCTGGTCGCGGGCGTCCTTGTCGCGCGGGCGGAGGTCACCGAGTGGTGGGATCGCCGCCGGGAGGACGGAGCCGGCGCCCGCATCCACTGGCATGCCATCTATGGTGCCCAGGTGGCAAGGCGGGAGGGCGTGCACTCGCGGCCTGAAGTCCAAGATAGGGGCGCCACCATCAAGCACCGGTGCGCCGTTGAAATCCTCGATGCGGTCGATGTGGAGAAGTACCCGGAAGGTCATGCCCCTCTTCCACTGGTCCGGTCTGTCCTCGTCGATGCGAATCCTTGAAGAGAGGCCGCAAGGCGCTTTGTTGACGAAGGTGCACCACATGGCCTTGGCGATGCGGCGCGGGGACGGCGTCCAGACCCACATACCAAACGATGAGGTGACCTCCATCGTGGTGAAGCCGTCGTCGAACCGTTGCACCGCGCAGTTCCGCCCCACAAGTTGGTCCACGATTTCCGGGCGCCAAGCGAACGGCGGCAGGCCGTCCACCAACACATGGGCGCGGTAGTGGAGGTCAGCGTTGTAGCCGTGCGAGACCGCACGCCATGGCCGGAAGTGGACGTCGAGCCCATCAAGCTTGAAGCAGCATCTTTCGGTGCGCATCACCTGGTCGCGGAGTTCGGCGGAGGAAAATTTGACGATGTACTGCTCGGGGAAGTGGGAGCTCACCACCAACTCCGAGGGACGGAGACGGTACTTCCTGCAGAAGACGTCTTCAACGTCGGAGCGGTCGGCCCCCGACGGTGCAGAGAGCGTCCAAGCCACGATGGCCGAGCTTTCCCAGTCCAGCCGAGCGCGGTCGAGGTCGTAGGAGGTGGCGATGTAGCACGTATCTTCCTCTGTGCGGAGCGACGGGTCGCCCAGTCCAACGCCGTCCATCTCAGCAGCCGCGCAGACGGCGGCCGGCGGGGCCGGAGGGTTGAGAGGCGTCGGGCTTGGGGTGGAGGCTTGCAGAAACGAGCGCGGAGGCCTCTTGGGGTGGCGCTCCCGCGTGCAGACGGCGACGAGGTGGTTGGGGGACTTGCAGCGGTGGCAGAGTCGGAGTCTGCCTTTTGAAGGCACGGAGGATGGCTGTTCTCCTCCCCCTTGATGACCGCGCGAGGAAGAGGAGCGGCGGCGCAGCAATGAAGAGGCGGCGTTTCGTGTTTCGAAGCGGGCTTCACGACGCGCGCGACGGGAACGCACCAGAGTCCAGCCCGGTTCCGATTCCCCAGGAGAAAACGGTGGGCCCGCGGGATCCTGTCGGCGCGGGGAGGTTGAGCCTTGAGCGCCTTGGAGATGGGGGGCTGGGAGGATGAAGCGCACCGAGCCCCGCGGGCGTGCCGTCCTGGAAGAGGAAGCAGAACGAAGGATTCCCTTCGGGGCAGCCGACGAGAAGGACGAAGATGGAGGACAGCCCGCGCTCCTCCAGGCAGACAGCGCGCCATTAACGCGGTCGCAGACCTCCGCGGACGGCACGTCCAGGATGAGAGAGCCGACGACGGAGCTTCGGAGGCGAGGCGGCGCACGAGCCTCGCGCGGCGGCGGAAGGGGGCTCGACGAAGCGGCGGCACCGGATCTTGGCGCCAAGGGTTGAGCTGGCCTCCTGAGGGGGGCCGAGGGGTAGCTGAGGGGCAGGGAGGGTGGGGGAGGTGGAAGGTGGTGGAGGGGGCGCCGGGGAGGGTTGGCCAAAGCTGGGACGCCGGCAGGAGGCGGCGGCGGCGGCCCGCCGCTGGGAGCGGGGGAGTCGCAGAAGCGCGGCCTCCTAACGGTCATGTTTTGCCCAAGATAAGTGGTTTAAGCTGATGGAATATCAAGCACTACCACCAATGAGGAAAGCCCTTCTTTATTTTATCAATACATTCTTCGTCTTTATTGTTGTACTCCCTTATGGATCTTATTTTTAATTGAATTGATTATCAAACTACTATAAACATAAATTTACGTACGTATAGAAACAATATGGTAAGAAGCTGATGAAATATCAAGCACTAGCACCAATGAGGAAACCCCTTCTTTATTTTATCCATTTTCCGTATGTACATATATTTCCCATCCAATAAATATGAATTTGTTGATTTTAGGTGAGGCATATATATCTACCAACATTCTATAAATCGATGTACTTGGTGACTAAAGTGTAGGATTTAGAAGCCTATTTTAGCGGAAATTCAATTTGGCTCTAGGGAGCATATGCTCCTGCGTGTTAAAAATGTATTTTACAAATGTTAGTTGTCACACTCAAATGATACATGCAAATTTACATGTCAAAAACTTAATTATTTTGGCCTGTGCAAAATGAACAAGTCGAACGTCAAATGTTACCTTCAAATGTTACACTTAATTTTGTTTTTTTCACCAATGAAGCACCGCTATCCCATATGTCACGCAAATCGGCAAGCACATTTGCCACACTAATATGAACATCTACCAAAAATTCAGAATTTTTTAAACTTATTTACTACTCCCTCTGTCCCAAAATAAGTGATTCAAAAATGACCCAACTGTATACTAAAATTAGTGCAAAGTTAAGTCACTTTTGAGTCACTTATTTTGGGATGGATGGAGTATTTATTTTCAGTTTACTGTTCATTAGGGAGCATATGCTCCTGAGAGGCAAAAATCCACGTCCCCTATTTTAAGTTCTACTAGGTTAGTTTTGATGCCTTCGAAGAGATTTAAAATACCACAATCCGTTTGTCAGTGTATTGTTCTTCATCTCTATCTTGCACCTCTAACAACTCTCCTAGACAACCAGAGTGTCGCTCCTCGTAGCATCCTACTTGACGTAGCCACACCATCCACGGACTTGGGGATGAGGCATTGACGGCCTTCATTGCATGGTGCTTTTGTTAACTAACACTAGGCAATTGTCGACTCCTACGAAACCTGAACATTTCTTTTGCGGGTTTACGAAAACTGAACATGATCTAAACATATCACATATAGTAGTATCTTAATATTTTATATTGAAATTGCATCATGGGAAAACAAGGAAATATATTTTAAACTCTCAAAAATAAAAATAAACTCGGTCGGAAGATCAATTGATCTTTGTAATTGTGGATAAACATATCATATTAGGCCATCAATCTGGTGGTATGACAAAGCCACTAAGGAGAATGTGTTGACGGACGGCTCAAAAAGATATCGGTGGTCCAATGGGGTTGTAAAATATTAACCCAGCTCATAAAAAGTGAATCAACGTAATAATACATAAAGCAAAAAATATTAGTCCTTACAACTCACAAGTGATAGATTTTTGAGACGGCATTATTTCAATAATCATTATAATTTGGATCAAAGAAGATTTACTTAATTGTATATCCAAAAATGAATGGATTAAAATCTAAAATGAAATGGACTAAAATCTAAAATTGAACCTCACACACTAATTTAGCATCACACAAGTAGAATTTGTCTCCAATCTAAGGTCACATGCAAATAGTATGCATGGTCATAATATGGTTTTCTACTTCTATTATAAAATGGGCATAATAGTTATAAATCCAAAAATTAAATTTTATTAAATGTCCAGTCACATTGCTATGGAGTTGTATTATCTCTAATAATATAATCTCAATCCTACGAAATCACCTACACATTTTGCCTACAGTTTTCACACAATTAAGACATTGTCCTCGCATTTGCGAGGGCCACTGTGCTAGTTACACTATAAATAACAGTAGAAAATCATGTTGCAAAATGTATGTATCAACTGCCCCAAGCTTAGACCTTGCTTGTCCTCAAAAAGAAAAAGTGAAAGCCGATACCGAAAATCATGACCACATGTTCTGAGAGAGAGGTGTTGATAAAAATAAAATATGAACATCGTAGCATCATTCTCATTATTATAACAACAAATAAAATTTATAACATACCTCATCACATCATTTTCATCATATAATTTCAGCATAAAACTTCTCGTAAACAAGTAATTGTTCATCATAACATCAAAGTATATCTGAAGTCTAAACTCTATTGAAAACTAACAAACCATGTTTTTAGTCAAATTAGCAACACAATTCATCACATTTTCTGGAAGGATCACGTATCAGAGCTTTTAAGCAAGTCTACATACTCAACCATCATGTAGTCTTCTATGATTGCTAACACTCACCGCATACATATGAGCAAAATATTTCAACCAGACACATAGAAAGATAGGGGCCTAAAGTGTCGCCTCCCAACTTATTCACCTCAAGGGTCATGTCAACAACAATAACTCATACCACCCACATTCAAGTGGATATATTTGCTTAGATATTTCCTCACCATATGATGCTTGCAAAACAGAAAATAAAAAGGAGTAGAGAACAATACTTCGAATCTTGCATAAAAGTAAATACATAAATGTAAAAGATAAGCCCTTCGCAGAGGGAAGCAAAGGTTATCATGCGCTCTATGGTTGTATGCCAAATCCCTTAGTGCAAAGGAAAAATACGTTATATTGTCCCTTATGATAGCTACCTTTATTATGCAGCTTATCGCTTTTTATTATCGCATCACAAGTTCATGCAATTCTTAATTTCCCTTACACTAAAGGATCAAACACGTTTAGAAGAAATTTTTATTTCCTTTTGCACCGATGACAACTTACTTGAAGGATCTTACACAATCCATATGTAGGTATGGAGGACTCTTAAAACCTGGATTTGGGTTTAAGGTTTTGGATGGACAAGTAGTATATCTACTTAGTGCGGAGTTTTGTCTAGCAAAGATATTGGAAAAGCACCAAATGTTAGAGAATCTATAACAATATAACTCCTATGTGCATGTGAACAAACATAAATCATTACGTTGTCTTCCTTGTCCAACGTCAACAGTTTTGGCATACTATAATTAATGGGGGCTAATAATCATAGAAGATATCAAGGATAGTGTATTTGCATGTAAATCTTCTCTTCCCTTATTAATTCTTTCGTGTGTTGCATCACCGACCAATGCTATGTTTGTCAACCTTCAACAAATTTTACCACTTATACTTTTATTTATGTGATGTCACTACTTACTATAATATTAGGAGATGATCTTTTTCGTTATTTTCCTTTATTTTGATTGCAACAAGAAGGTAAATAAGCAAAGACTCAAACTAAACTTTATTATATAATCTTCACTCGATTACATAGATAGATAGATCACACAACTAACACTCAAAAAGATGGATCGAACTAACCTTTTATTTGACTAAATCAGAAAATATCTACATATCAAACTATGATGGATAAAGATGACAAGTGTGATGGTGATACGACATCGGGGCACCTCCCCCAAGCTTGGCACAAACCAAGGGGACTGCCCATACCAGTGTACTCAAGTCTCCTTCTTTGGTGAGGAAGATGAAGGTGGTGGTTGTGTAGATGATGAGGTAGAAGCAACCTTGTCCATCGGTTTCCATAGGAGTGGCTCAACATCATAAGAGGAAGCATGAGTCTCCAGAGTCCTGCAACTGGCAGCTAAACTCATACCTTTAAATCTTGCTTCAAAGCCACAGATTTGGTTTTGAAGATCGAAGATTTGGCGTTGCAGAAAATTGATTTGCTTGTTGAGGGTGAAGACAATATCCTTCAAGGGCCGGCCAACCACCTTTTGACCACGGGTGGATTCCGCGATCATGGAGTGACTGGCAGTGAGTCCACGCTCCACCATGCCTTGGTACCTAAAGATCTCCTGCTCCACTTTCTTGAGTCTAGCCTCCACGGTTCCCGTCTTCTTGAGCCCTTGAACATCCAGGATGTGGAGCACCCCCTCACGCATCTCAATGGCTTGAGGGTGCTTCATCACCTCCGAAAAGTAGGGGTTGATGACCCTCTTAAAGAACTTCTCTTTGGAGGAGCTGAGGAGGCCACGATGATCTAGGTCTGTCTAAAAAACAACACAAAACAAGAGCAAAGGATTTCGCCGTGATACAAAGATCAAATCATCGTGATATATATACAAAGAATTTGTATACAAGGAAATACTTGTCCTACAAAAAAACACACCGAGGAATGTGCCCGAGGGGCCCACTACCCACCAGAGCGCCTGGTGGGGCTGGAGCACCCTGGTACCTAGTGGACACCTAGGTTGCCTTCTCGTGTGTTTATCAATTTCCTAATTTTTCTAATATTCCAAAACTAACAGAAAATACTTTTGTAGATTTTTGGAGTCCATTTACTTACTGTATCACATACCTCTTTCTTCTAAGGGTTCTGGAGTGTTCTCGAAGGTCTCCTTTATGTATTCCTCTGTTGTCACAGTTTAAATAATATTTGTTTCAACCTTAACAGGTGTACTTGAAATATAGGGCTTTATTCTTTGTCCATTGACCACCTTCAGATTAGTGCCTTCGGGATTTGATCTTAATGGCTCCAGGCCGGTAAACTTGTTCGATGATATATGGTCCTTTCCATTTGGAGAGAAGCTTTCCTGCAAAAAAAAATCTAAGATGAGAATTGTACAATAGAACATATCCACCAACTTTGAATTCTCATTTTTGGATTCTTTTGTCATGCCACCTTCAAACTTTTTCTTTCAGTAGTTTGGCATTTTTATAAGTTTGGGTTTTCCATTAATCTAATGAGCTAATCTCAAATAACCTCTTTTCACCAGCAAGTTTGAAATCATAGTTGATTTCTTTAATTTCCCAATAAGCTTTATGTTCTGACTCAAGAGGTAAATTACATGCTTTTCCATAAACCATTTTATAATGAGACATACCCATAGGGTTTTTATAAGTTGTTTTGTAGGCCCACAATGCATCATCTAATTTCTTGGACCAATTCTTTCGGCACCTATTGACAGTCTTTTTCAATATTAATTGTATTTCTCTATTGGTTAATTGTACTTGACCACTAGATTCAGGATGATAGGGAGATGCAATTCTATGGTTAACATCATATCTAGCAAGCAACTTACGAAAAGCACCACGAATAAAATGTGAACAACTATGCATAATTAAATATCTAGGGGCCCCAAAACATGGGAACATAACTTCCTTAAGCATTTTAATAGAAGTGATATGGTCAACAATACTGGTTGGAATAGCTTCTACCCACTTAGTGACATAATCAACAGCAACCAAAATACGTGTATACCATTAGAGAAAGAAAAGGTCCCATATAATCAAATGGTTCAATAACAAGTGAATAATTCATAGGCATTTCTTGACATCTGCTAATATTAAAATTTCTTTGACATTCATCACCATAGAGGACAAACTTACGAGCATCTTTGAAAAGAGTAGGCCAATAAAATCCAGATTGTAATAACTTGTGTGCAGTTCTATCTCCCGCATGGTGTCCTCCATAAGCCTCGTAGTGACACTTTCGAAGGATTTTTTTCCTGTTCATGCTCAGGTATACAAATTCTAATAATACCATCTACTCCCTCTTTATAAAGATGTGGGTCATCCCAAAAGTAATGTCTTAAATCAAAGAAGATTTTTTTCTTTTGTTGATAGGAGAAACTAGGTGTTATGTATTTAGCAACAATGTAATTAGCATAATGACAAAACCATGGTGTGTTATTAGAAACATTGATCACCGCTAGTTGCTCATGAATAGTTTCCACCGCTATTAGAAATATTAACAATGGTGTGTTATTAGAAACATTGACCATCCTGGAAGCTATCATCAATAGGTAGTGGGTTATAAAGAATATTTTCTAACCTAGACAAGTTACTAGCTATGAAGTTCTTAGCTCCTTCCCTATCAATGATGTGCAAATCAAATTGTTGTAGCAAAAGAACCCACCTAATAAGTCTAGGTTTAGCATCTTTCTTGTTCATAAGATATTTAATAGCATCATGATGAGTGTGAACAATTACTTTAGAATCAGCAATGTAAGATCTGAATTTATCACAAGGAAATACAACTGCTAATAATTCTTTCTCAGTAGTAGAATAATTTCCCTAGATACTGTCTAGAGTTTTACTAGCATAATAGATAACATTTAATTTCTTATCAACTCTTTGCACTAGAACAACACCAACATCATAATCACTAGAATCACACATAATTTCAAAAGGAAAGTTCCAATCAGGTGGTTTAACAATAGGTGCAGAATTTAAGGCTTTCTTAAGTGTTTCAAAGGATTCTGCACAATCATCATCAAAAGCGGAAGGAACATCTTTCTGTAGTAAATTTGTAAGAGGTCTAGAAATTTATGAGAACTATTTAATAAACCTCCTATAGCAACCAACATAACCAAGAAAACTATGGATATCTTTAATATATTTAGGACATGGCATCTTATCAATTGCATCAACTTTAGCCTTCTCCACCTCGATACCTCATTCGGAAATATTATGTCCCAAGACAGTACCTTCACTTACCGTAAGGTGGCCCTTCTCCCAATTCCAGACAAGGTTAGTTTTCTCACATCTCTACAAAACTCGATGAGGGTTTCTTAACCAATCATTAAAAGAAATTGCATACACAGAAAAATCATACATGAAAACCTCAACAATCTTTTCAAAAAAAATCAAAGAGTATAGCAATCATACATCTTCGAAAGGTAGTAGGTGCATTGCATAATCCAAAAGGCATACGTCTATAAGCATAGGTTCCGAAAGGACAAGTAAAGGTGGTTTTCTCTTGATCAGGTTGTGACACAGGTATTTGAGAAAAACCAGAATAACCATCTGGAAAGCAAAAATGTGTGTGCTTCAATAATCTTTCTAGCATTTGGTCTATGAAAGGTAAACTATAATGATCTTTTCTAGTAGCTTTGTTTAATTGTCTAAAATCAATTAACATTCTATAGCCAGTCACAATTCTTTGTGGAATGAGTTCATTTTTTATCATTAGGAACATAAGTAATACCTTCTTTCTTAGGAAAACAAAGGAACGAGACTTACCCATCTACTATCAGCTATGGGATAAATTATACGTGCTTCCAGAAGCTTTAATATTTCATTTCTTGTCACTTCTTTCATTTTGGGATTAAGTCTTCGTTGGTGATCAACAACAGGTTTAGCATGTGGTTCCATATTAATCTTGTGCTCACAAAGAGCGGGACTAATGCCCTTAAGATCATCAAAAGTATACCCAATAGCATCTCGGTGCTTCCTTAAAGTTTTTAACAATCTTTTTTCTTCATGCTGTGTAAGGTTAGCACTGATAATAAGATGACATATCTTCTTTTAATCAAGATAAGAATATTTCAAAGTGTCAGGGAATTGCTTCAATTCAAACACAGGATCACCCTTGGGTTGAGGAGGACCTCCTAGAGTTTCAACATGCAAGTTGTGTTTAAGGATAGGTTGTTGTTCAAAGACCATTTTATCTATTTCATTTCTTTCACACATATGTATATCATTTTCATTCTCTAGCAAATATTATTCTAATGGATGAGTAGGAGGAATGGCAATAGAAACGAGACTAATTATTTCATCTTTACTAGGAAATTCTTTATCATGGGGTTGCTTACTGAACTTGAAGAAATTAAACTCCTAAGACATACCACCACAATTAAGACTCAAAGTTTCCTTTTTGCAATCTATTTGAGAATGGACAATGTTCAAGAAGGATATATCAAATATTATGGGACAAAAATCATCTTGTGGTGAGCCAAGTACTAGAAAATCAGTAGCGTATTTTCCTTTCCCACACAAGACTTCAACATCTCTAACATTCTCGTAACATCTATGTCTTATATTTGAGCGGGTGCTATCTCATGCATAATTTCTTGATATAAGGTAAAAGTAATATCACTAACACTAGAACCCATATCACATAAATCATAATAACAATGATCTCCTATTTTGACAACATGCATGCCAACAACGGGTTTATTTTTATCTTTAGTACCATGTTTTGCAATTCTAGTAGCTTCATCACAGAAATAAATAACATGCCCATCAATATTATCGACCAAGAGATCTTTAACCATAGCAATAATAGGTTCTACCTTGATTTCCTCAAAGGGCTTGGTTGTTCTAACATAACTTTTGTTAACCACGGTCGAAGCTTTAGCATGTTCCCTTATCCTAACAGGGAAAGGTGGTTTCTCAATATAAGCAGTAGGCACAACTGGGTCAACATTGTAAATGATAATTTCATCCTCAACTCTAATTGGTTTATCAACCTTTTGTTTAACAGGTGGATATTATTTAAACCATTTCTCTTTAGTGATATCAACATGAGTAGCAAAGGTTTCACAAAATGAGGCTACTATCTCATATTCAAGTCCATATTTAGTGCAAAAATCATTCAACATCATTATTCGTAAAAGATGTAACACAATGAAACTCAAGTTTTATACCTGACTCTTTACCTTCATAGAGTTACCAATCTTTAGAGTTGCGGTTAATTCTTTCCAAAATATTCCACCTGAACTCAATAGTCTTCTTCATAAAAGAGCGAGAACAAGAAGTATCGAGCATGGTTTGATCATTGCGAGAAAGCCGAGCATAAAATTTTGGAATAATAATTTCTGTCGTGAGCTCATGATTGGGGAACAATATAACATTGACTTATGCCTCATCAAAGCTAGAACAATACTTTATCCTTCATGAGACAAAAATTATAGATAAAATTCTAATCATGATGAACAAGGTGCATAGGATAATATTTTTGTTGAACTCAAGTTGCAATTGATTCCAGTTCCATGATCATGTATCATCAAATAGCCTATACCATGTCAATGCTTTTCCACCAAAAATAAAGGGAAAACCTTCGTGTTGACTTCATCTTTGGATAAACTTGCAAGCTTAAATAGTCCACAAACGTCACCCACATAGATTAGGTGCATATAGGGATGTTTTCTTCCATCTCATGCATAAGGATTAGCTAACACTTTCTCTACCATACCTGAAGGAATTTCATTATAAATATTTTCACTAGGGTCAGTAGGTTGAGGGACAAATCTTCGTGTTTTCGGTCGAGGTGAAGATACCCCGAACAAACCTCTCAAATGATTACTTTCCATAGTGAGAAGTGACGGTAAATTTCAGCATGTAATGTAAATATTCCCTTACCAAATTCCACTTACCAAAGTCGCTTCACTCCCCGGCAATGGCGCAAAAAAAGATTCTTGATGAACCACAAGTATATGGGAACAATCGTAGTCCTTTTGATTAGCAAGACAGTCGAACCCAACAAGAAGGAGAAGCAAATGACAAGCGGTTTTCAGCGAGGTAATTTCTGCAAGCATTGAAATAACGGTAACTACTTGTTTGATAGCAAGATAATTGTAACAAGTAACGAATAGCAATAGTAAAAATAAGTGCATCAAGGTGGCCCAATCCTTTTGTGGAAAGGAAAAGGCTGGAACAGTTTCTTATAATCGACAAAGCGTTCTTGAGGGCACACGGGAATTTCATCTAGTCACTTTCGTCATGTTGGGTTAATTTGCATTCGGTACTTTGATAATTTGATATGTGGGTGGACCGGTGCTTGGGTGTTGTTCTTACTTTAACAAGACTCTCACTTATAATTAACCCTCTCGCAAGTATCCGCAACTACGAGAAAATTATTAAGAATAAATTCTAACCATGGAATTAAACATAGGGATCCAAATCAGCCCCTTACGGAATAACGCATAAACTAGGGTTTAAGGTTCTGTCACTCTCGCAACCCATCATCTAATAACTACTCCATAATGCATTCCCTTAGGCCCGCATATGGTAAAGTATCATGTAGTCGATGTTCACATAACACCACTAAAGGAATTACAACATTGATATCATCAAAATATCGAATGAATATCAACTTCACATGACTATTTGCAACACGACTTCTCCCGTTGCCTCAAGAACAAAAGTAACTACTCAAAAGTGATGAACATGATCATGATCAGTGTGGTATTAAATAGCATATAGGATCTAAACATATGATCTTCCACCAAATAAACCATGAAGCGTCAACTACAAGGTGTAATCTACAGTACTAGTCACCCCGAGGTACCATTCTGAGGTTCCGGCACAAGACTGAGCACAAGAGATGATCTAGGGTTTTGAGAGGAGATGGTGTTATTGAATATATTAATGAATATTGGCCTCCCCAATATGAGAGGGTTGTTGGTGATAACGATGGCCTCGATTTGCCTCTCTGGAGGGGAGTTCCCCCGGCGGAATCGCTCCGCTGGAGAGCAAAAGTGCTCCTGCCCAAGTTCCGCCTCGATACGGCGATGCTCCGTCCCGAAAGTCCTAGGAGTGACTAGTAGTGTTGATTACATGAATATATACTAGAACATGGTTAAACATGAATATATACGAAAATATGGTCGCCAAAAGTGGGCTGGATGGCCCATTAACCACTAGGGCGCGCTAGGGGGGCTGGCAAGCCCTGGTGCCTAGTGGCCACCTGGAAGCCCTCTTCTAGTACTTTTTTCTTCAAGTATTTTTTGTTTATTCCATAAAAATTTGCTGTGAAGTTTCAGCCCATTCGGAGATATGCATAATAGGTATATCTGATGTAGCTTTTTCAGGTCTAGAATTCCATTTGCCAGCATTCTCCCTCTTGGCGTCAACCTTGCATATTATGAGAGAAAAGGCATTAGAATTACTCCATAAAGTGTTATAATGCATAAAAACACTATAAATAAAAGTAGCAAATCATGATGCAAAATGGATGTACCAATTCACAACCAGCAATCGCTAATAATGAAACGACATTAACTTTGGAGCATGTTATGCGTAGGCTTGAGATCATTGAAAATAAGATTCCTACAGTTGAGCATATTGAAAATTTAGACTAGAGAGTCGATAATCAAGTTAGTCTACTTGGTTCAAAACTAGGAGCCACATTTGCGATGCTAAAAGATAAAGAGCCAGTAATTAAGGAGAACTAGAAAAATGTCCATCTAAGAGAAATAAGTTGGAGGAAACAATCAATAACTTGGGTTCCGCTTTGTCTTCCATTAGAATCATTGGTAGAAATCATCTTGGGTCCCAAGTTTACGTACCTTCCCAAGGATAAAAGTTCCACCTCTAGTAATTGTAACGAAGATCTTAAAATGACAAGTATGCACCCCAACTTCATTGATATAATAAAGCAACCTACCATTAAGAAAAAAACCTCCCAACTTTATTCCAAGAAGTGTGATCATTAATAACTTGTGTGATAAAACTCATAGAAAGCATGGTTGCATAATTGAGGAGTTGGATGTGAAGGATGACAACACTTGAAACAATGCATTATGCCTAGCTAGTGGCATAAAATAATAGCGCTTGTTGGGAGGCAACCCAATAGTTATCTTGTTATTTGTTCTTTAACCGTTTGTTTTTGTGTGATAACATAATTATTGCTATTGTGGTAATTGTGTTTTTATGTTTTAATTAGTGTTTGTGTCAAATAAAGCCTTTGGATGATTTGAATGATAGTATAATTGAACCTGTGCGAAAACAAAAACTTCTGCGTCCACTACAAAATTTATGTGATTTTAGTGGAACATATTTTTATCTAAATTTTTTACAGAGTATTTTAACAGAAATAACCCAAGTTTTACTACTTTTTCAGAATTTTCTGAGTTACTCAAGTATGGTTTTCGTACAAATCATTACAAATTATTCTATTTTTGACAAATTCTATTTTTTGCTTGCATAGTTAGCTTGTTTCGATGATGCTATTGATTATATTAAGGGTATAAGTCATGTATAAGTTAGAATAAAGTACCTATTATGCAATAATGAAATATGAATCAATTTATAACAGTACCTAAAGTTATGATATGTTCATTATACTAACACATGTCATGAGGTTTCTCTTGAGTTTTGTGTGCGGAAGTTTTCAAGTTTTAGATGAGACAATGATGGATGAAGGAATAGGGAGCAGAAAGACCCTAAGATTGGGGATTCCCTAGGCGACCCAAGGTAATATAGAAGGAATACCCAAGCATCTAAGCTTGGGGATGCCCCGAATGACATCCCTGGTTTCGTCTACAATCTATCGGTATGTCACTTGGAGCTATATTTTTATTTATCACATGATATGAGTTTTGCTTGGAGTGTCATGAGTTAGAATTTTCTTTTATTTTATTATGCCACAGTCATTGTTTTTTTGGACACACACCTATCTAGATAGGCACACTTTCATCATAATTTGCTAGAATACTCGACGTGCATCACTTGTAGATTTTGAACTAGGAACCTGCTCTAGTGTTTCCCTTATATATTTTTGAGCACAACGATGGTCATATATTAAAGAAATTGTTGCACTATCATGCTTAACTTAAACCATTTTGAGATTGGAAGGAATAGGAATGGCAATTTGCACATGATATAAGATTAGTGCAAAAATGATAGGTATTCAAGCAGGATATAATAAAAACTTTCATGTAGCTCAGTAAAGAAGAAACACATGGTTTAGTTATATTAAGGTAGTAATATGAAAGGATAGAGGTAAAATATAATTAGTTAGTACAAATATCAGTATTAAAGATTCATATTTACTTATCATCTAAATATTGATCATGGCATGATGATGAGGTGTGAGCAGTTTTATGTGTGAAATGCAATCCTATTGTGTTGTTTGAATCTGGGGCGCACAATGGTACTAATATTCGAGAGAGATAATAAGGATTTACAATGAGTATATGAGTTATTTATGACTAATGTGAGTCCATGGATATATGCACTCTAACCTTTCAATAATTTGATAGCCTTTTCGGTATCGTGCATTGCCATTTCTCACCTTGAGAGACAGTGCAAACTTCACCAATGCATCCAAACCATAGGATAAGATACACTCTATACACATAAGCCTACTTATATCTTCCTCAAAACAGCCACCATACCAACCTATTATGGCATTTCCGTAGCCATTCTGAGATATATGCCATGCAACTTCCACTGCTGAGTCGTATGACTTGTGTGTTCATCATCATATTGCTTTGCATGATCATTTAGAGCTAATATAGTATTTGTGGAAAAGCCACCGTTCATCATTGTTTACATGTTATGCTAGATCATGACACATTTGGTACACTGCCAGAGGCATTCATATAGAGTCATCTTGTATAGCTTTATCATTATATCGAGTTCTAAGTAAATAAAACTGTGATGATCATCATTAGTAGAGCATGGTCCGAGCAAGGACAGGATGATGACGACTATGATTCCCCCACAAGTCGGGATGAGACTCTAGATGAAAAATGAAAAAAAGGGAGGCCAAATGATCCTCCCCAAAAAAAGAGAAAACAAGAAAAGAAAAAAAGGAAAGAAAGTACAAAAAGAAAAAAATGAGAGAAAAAGACACAAGGCAATGTTAGGCCCCGTGCACAGTCCCTCCGCTCCGCGGCTGTGATCCCGGAGCGGACGGGCTATAGTTAAAATTCATGGAGCGGCTGCACACGTATTGTGTAGATTCTTAAGTTTTAAGGAGCTTGTGCATTCCCGAACGAGTTCTTACTATCTTTTTTCCATACTTGTGCTTAAAAGTAGCACCATTTTCTTCATATAGAGAGTCTCTTGATTTCTCACTTTTCAATACGAGTGGGAATTTTTCATTATAGAACTTGGCTTGTACATTGCAATGATGGGCTTCCTGAAATGTCCGAGGTCTTCATGATAAAGCAAGCTGGATGCACGCCCAAATAGTTTATTTGAGCTTTCATACACTTATTGGTCTAGTACATCCGTTGCAAGGTAATACCTACTCCTCGCATTGATATCGATTGATGGGCATCTATAATGCCCATTAGTCTTCCTAGTTGATGCGAGACTTTCTTCCACTTTTTTCTCCCTTGATCTTTACCACCATATTCTATTCCACCTATCTGATATATCCATGGCTCGCATTCATTGTGACACCCTATGTTGGTACCACTTTACCACAATATGTTTTTATAAAATTTGGAACCATTTAAAACATTTTGTGATGATTGAATTGGTTGTTATATGCTTGTGTGTTTATTTGGGTTTTTATTTACAAAAATTCTTATTCTCTCAAAGCTCATCTTATTGATCCAAATCCTTTCCCAATGATCATACCATGTGTATAGTACCTAAAACTATCTTTACAAAATATTATTTGGACAAAAAGGCATATTTTTATTTTAAGCTTTGAAACCCCCCTAAGTTGAGATTTGTACTACAATTTCTCAATTTTGGAGAAATGTTTTGCCCCAAATATTTTATTTGGATCCTATTATCAAAAAGACTTCCCAAATACACAAAGTTATTATTTCAAAAGTCATTTTCATATTTTACTTAAATACCTTCTTTTAAGGCCAAAAATGGTCTTTTATGGAGGTAAATTATTTTCTATCCTAAAAAATATTTGAGGAAATTTAGGGAAACTCAGTGGACATATATTTTCCATATATAAGGGTTTAAACACATGGTCATGTTCAATATATTGGACAAAACCGCTCAAAATCCTTTGTGCCTATTTCAAGCTTTCGAACAGTTTCCATAGGAAATACTATCAATAAATTCCAGAAAAATTCTAGCAGGTCACACATGGTATATGTGATGATCTTGCCAAGTTTAATATCAATCTAAATTGATTTGGTTCACGAAAATATTTCAAAACCCTCTGTGTACATAACAAATTTGAGCAACACTATGTTGACAAGTTTCTCCAATTGCTATCAAACTTTCCAAGAGTGAACTAGTCCCAAAATAAGGATGCTACACCAAGTTGTGCATTTGTGGGAGTAGGATTGCTTAGCTACATCTACAGAAACCTGATTGTGTTGATTTCTAGGGTTTTCAAAGTTTGTATTACCAACTTTCTTTAAATGAACCTAAACTAGGTGATCAAACTTATTTACTCCCACTATTTGATCATGTTAAATATCACAATAAGTGGGCAAGTTTATATTTCCGAAAGCTCCATCAAACACGTTTATGCAGAATCCTAAAACTACTATTTTGACCTCCAAAGCTATTCCCCTTGCCCGCGAATTTTTACCACAGCCTCACTGAGTCCCAAAGCACCTCCATTGTCAACCCAACGACTAGCTCCATGATCGAGGGGGTGAAACCCCACTTGCACCTCTCTGGACAGGTACCTTTCTCCTTTCTCTCTCTCTTATCTCTCTCTTCTAGCCAGCCTCCTGGGCATCCAATGCCCGCTCCCCATTTGTTTAATCCTCCTACACCCAATGGATTCAAGTGGCCACACCAGAGCACATCACAGGCATCATCATGACGGCCAAAAACATGCTCTCGAGTGCACTACAGGACCCATGAGAGTGGACTTTGCTCCATGGCCTTCCCCTGGCCGCCTCGAGCCCCTCCCCTAGCGCCAGTTGAGGCGCCTCGGCATCCGCGACACACCAGTGTATCGGGAGCCACCTCTCTCTCTCTCACCCTATGCAGCGCGCGCCCAATGTTGCCCCGCTCGGTCAATGCACGAGATCGCATGTGTGATTCCCCTGGCTCTTTTCTCGCTCCCCTCTCTATTCCTTTGGTCATGGACGACACCGACAAACGCCCCTAAGCCACTCCCACCTCCTATGCTGGCCGCCAGCACCATTGTCATAAAGGTCGAGTCCCCTGTCCACGGTGCACTGGCATCCCCACTATTTAAGCCCTCCCGAAGATCCTCTCTCCCCTCCAGAACCCCTCTCTTTTGGGGAACATCGCATGAGAAACAAAAAAAGTCCTACCCTCACCAAGATCAATCTATGGAGACTAACATCTATGAGACGGGGAGTGCATCTACTTACCCTTGTAGATCGCTAAGTGGAAGCGTATATAATGCGGTTGATGTAGTCAAACTCTTCATGATCCAAATCGCAATCTGTCCCACGAACTCCCGATCGAGCACCGATCGGACGGTACCTCCGCGTTCAGCACACATACAGCTTGATAACATCTCCGCCTCCTTGATCCAACAAGTGAGGGCGGAGTAGTAGATGAGTTCCCCATCAGCACGACAGTGCAACGCTGGTGGTGGTGTAGCTATCCCGGCAGGGCTATGCCTAGCACTATCGAAACCCCGAACGGAGGAGAAAATGATCTAGGGAGAGAGAGGGGCACCAAGGGCTTCATGTGTGCTCTTGGGGTGCCCCATCCCCTATACATATAGGTGGAGGGGTGTGGGGAACAGCCCCTCCAAGCCCTAGGGTGCAACCAAGTGGGGAGGAGGTGGAATCCTAGTCCCCCTCCTCCCCTTCTATACAAAGGTGGACTTTCCACCTTTCTCAATTGCATGGGCCTTGAGGGACTTGGGTCCTTGGCCCAATGAGGTCACGATGTCTCTTCTTAGCCCATGCAAACCCTTGGGACGTGGTAGAACCCTTGGTGGATTCCGGAACCTTCTAGAAGCTTCCCGGTACAATACCGAAAAACCCAATACTTTTTCGGTAGCCAAAATATGACATTCCATATATAAGTATTTGCCTCTGGACGATTCTGGAGCTCCTCGTGGCGTCCGGGATCTCATCCGGGACTCCAAACAACATTCGGCTACCATCACGCATAAATCACCAATACCAAATCGTCATCGAACCTTAAGTGTGCATACCCTGCGGGTTCGAAAACTATACAGACATGACCGAGACACTCTCTAGCCAATAACCAATGGCAGGACCTGGATGTCCATATTGGCTCTTACATATTCTATGAAGATCTTTATTGGTCAAACCACGATGTCAAGGATTCAATCAATCCCGTATACAATTTCCTTTGTCTATCGATATGTTACTTGTCCGAGATTTGATCGTTGGTATCTCCATACTTAGTTCAATCTCGTTATCGGCAGGTCTCTTTACTTGTTCCGTAATACAAGATCCCGTGGCTAACTCTTTTGTCACATTGCTTGGAAGCATGTTCTGATGTGGTATTACCGAGTGGGCCCTGAGATACCTCTCAATCACACGGAGTGAGAAATCCCAGTCTTGATCCATGCCAACTCAACAAACACCCTCGGAGATACCTGTAGAGCACCTTTATAGACACCCAGTTATGTTGCGACGTTTTATACACACAAGGTACTCCTCCGGTCTCAGTGAGTTGCACGATCTCATGGTCCTAGGAATAGATACTTGGCATGTAGAAAATAGTAGCAATAAACTGACACGATCACATGCTATGGTCATAGTTTGGGTCTTGTCCATCACATCATTGTCCTATTGATGTGATCCCATTATGAAATGATAAATCATGTCTATGGCCAGGAAACCTTGACCATCCTTGATCAATGAGCTAGTCCTATAGAGGCTCACTAGGGACATCGTGTTTTCTATGTATCCACACATGTATTTTAGTATCCAATCAATACAATTCTAGCATGGATAATAAATTGTTATGATGAACAAGGAAATATAATAATAACCAATTTATTATTGCCACTAGGGTATATTTCCAACTGTCTCCCACTTGCACTAGAGTCAATAATCTAGTTCACATCACCATGTGATTCACACCCAATAAGTTTCGGGGTTTGATCATGTGTTTCTTGTGAGAGAAGTTTTAGTCAAAGAGTCTGAAACATTCAGATCTCTGTACTGTACAAATATCTATGTCCTTCTATAGATGATGCTACCATGCTCCACTTGGAACTACTCCAAATTATTGCTCCACTATATGAATCTGGTTTGCTACATAAAGTCATCCAGATAGGTGTCAAAAGCATTCATTGACGTAACCCTTTACGACGAACTCTTTTATCACCTCCATAATCGAGAAAACTTTCCTTAGTCCTGAAGTTACTAAGGATATATTGACCGCTCTCGAGTGATCCAATCCTGGATCACTCTTGTACCCCTTGACAGACTCATGGCAAGGCACACATCAGGTGCAGTACATAGCATGTCATACTATAGAGCATACGTCTAAGGAATAGGGGACAACCTCCGTCCTTTATCTCTCTTCTGCCGTGATCGAGCTTTGTGTCTTACTCAAATTCAAACCTTACAATACAGGCAAGAACTCCTTCTTTGACTGATCCATTTTGAACTCCTTCAAAAATCTTGTCAAGGTATGTGTTCATTGAAAGTTTTATCAAGTTTCCTGATCCATCTCTATAGATCTTGATGCCCAATGTTCAAGTAGCTTAATTCAGGTTTTAGTGTGAAAAATACCTTTCAAACAACCCTATATGCTTTCTAGAAATTCTACATCATTTCAAATCAACAATATGTCAACAACATATATTGATCAGAAATTCTATAGTGCTCACACCCACTTTCTTGTAAATACAAGTTTCTCATAAACTTTGTATAAACCCAAAATCTTTGATCATCTTATCAAAGCATATATTCCAACTCCGAGATGCTTTCTCTAATCCATAAAAGGATTGCTAGAGCTTGCATACTTGTTAGCATCCTTAGGAATGAAAAACCTTTTGGTTGTATCACATACAACCTTCCTTAAAGGAAACCATCAAGGAAACAATGTTTTGACATCTATCTTCCAGATTTCATACTCGAAAAATGCAGCAACTGCTAACATAATTCCAACAGACTTTAGCATCGCTACGGGTGAGAAAATCTTAGCGTAGTCAACTCCTTGAACTTGTTGGACACGTCTTTGCGACAAGCTGAGCTTTCTAAATGGTGACATTACCATCATCGTTTGTGTTCCTTTTAAAGATCCTTTTGTACTTTAATAGACTTACGACCATCAAGTAGTTCTTCCAAAGTCCACACTTTGTTTTCGTACATGGATCCTATCTCGTATTTCATGGCCTCGAGCCATCTGTCGGAATCCGGGCCCACCATCGCTTCTCCATAGCTCGTAGGTTCATTATTGTGCAACAACATGACCTTCAAGACAGGATTACTGCACCACCCTGGAGCAGTATGTGTCCTTGTCAATCTACAAGGTTTGTAGTAACTTGATCTGAAGCTACATGATCACCATCATCATCTTCCACTTCAATTGGTGTAGGCACCACAAGAACAACTTCCTGCGCCCTTCTACTCTCTAGGTGAAGTGACGGTTCAAAAAACCTCATCAAGTTCCACCATCCCCCACTCAATTCTTTCAAGAGAAACTCTTTCTCTAGAAAGGACCCGTTTACGGCAACAAACACTTTGCTTTCGGATCTGATGTAGGAGGTATACCCAACTGTTTTGGGTATCCTATGAAGATGCATTTATCCGCTCTGGGTTTGAGCTTATCAGGCTGAAGCGTTTTGACATAAGCATCATAGCCCCAAACTTTAAGAATCATGAACTTAGATTTCTTGCCAAACCATAGTCCATACGGTGTCACCTCAACGAAATTATATGGTTCCCCTTTCAAAGTGAATGTGGTTATCTCTAATGCATAACCACAAAATGATAGTGGTAGTTCCATAAGAGACATCATAGTATTCACCATATCCAATAGGGCGAGGCTACGATGTTCAAATACACCATCACACTATGGTGTTCCAGGTGGCATGAGTTGTGAAACAATTTTCACATTGTCTCAAATTTATACCAAACTCGCAACTCAGATATTCACCTCTATGATCAGATCGTAGACATTTCATCCTCTTCTCATGACGATCTTCAACTTCACTCTGAAATTTCTTGAAATTTTCAAGATTTCACACTTTTGATTCATCAAGTAAATATACCCGTATCTACTCAAATTATATGTGAAGTAAGAACATAACAATATCCACTGTGTTCTTTAGCACTCTTTCGAATACATGCATCAAAATGTATTATTTCCAATAAATCACTTGCTCTTTCTTTCTCACTAGAAAATGAGGCCTTCAGTTATCTTGCCCATGTGGCATGGTTTGCATGTCTCAAGCGATTCGGAATCAAGCAAGTCCAAAAGATCCATCTGCATGGAGTTTCTTCATGCGTGTACACCAATAGGCACGATTCTCATGTCTGAAACGATTCAAATTCGTGTGAGTCCAAAGATCCATCAGTATGGAGCTTCGTCATGCATTTTGTACCAATATGACCTAAGTGGCAGTGCCACAAGTAATTGGTACTATCATTACTAACTTTGTATCTTTTGGCATACATACTATGAACGTGTTTATCACTATGATCGAGATTCAATAAACTATTCACATTGGGTGCATGACCATTGAAGGTATTATTCATGTAAACAAAATAACCATTGTTCTGTGACTTATATGAATAACCGCATTGCAATAAACACGATCTAATCATGTTCATGCTCAACGCAAACACCAAATAACATTTTTAGGTTTGGCACAAATCCCGAGGGTAGAGGGAGCATGCGATGGTGATCACATCAACCTTGGAAATACTTCCAACACACATCGTCACATCGCCTTTATCTAGTCTCCATTTATTTCATAGCTTTTATTTCGAGTTACCAACATTTAGCAACTGAACTGGTATCTAATACCCATGTGCTACTAGGAGTACTAGTAATGTACACATCGATAACACGTATATCTAATATACTTCTATAGACGTTGCCAGCCTTCTTATCTATCAAGTATCTAGGGCAGTTCCTCTTTAGTGACTGTTCCCCTCATAAGAGAAGCACTTAGTCTCGTGTTTGGGTTCAACCTCGGGTTTCTTTATTGGAACGACAATTGTCTTGTCATTCTTGAAGTTTCCCTTCTTGCCCTTTCCCTTCCTAAAACTAGTGGTTTCATTAACCATCAACACTTGATGCTCCTTCTTGAGTTCTACCTTCGTGGTATCAAATATCGCTACCAGCTCACGGATCATCCTCTCCATCCCTGACATGCTATAGTTCATCACGAAGCTTTAGTAGCTTGGTGGCAGTGACTTTGGAGAACTATGCCAATCACTATATTATCTGGAAGATCAAATCCCACTTGATTCAAGCAATTGTAGTACCCAAACAATCTGAGAACATGCTCACCAATTGAGCTATTCTCGTTCATCTTGTAGGTAAATAACTCGTCGGAGGTCTCATACCTCTCAACACGGGCACGAGTCTGAAATCCTAATTACAGCTCTTGGAACATCTCATATGTTCCGTGAAGTTCAAAACATTTTGGGCGCCTCAATTCTAATTCATAAAGCATGACGCACTGAACTATCATGTAGTCATCAAAACATGTATGTAAGATGTTCGCAACATCCACAGACGACTCTTGTGGTGGCACACCGAGTGGTGCATTAAGGACATAAGCCTTTTGTGCAGTAATAAGGACAATTCTCAGTTAATGGACCCAGTCCGCATAATTGCTACTATCATGTTTCAACTTAGTTTTCTCTAGGGACGTATTAAAAATACTAGGGAGCTACATCGCAAGCTATTGATGTACAACATAATTTGCAAAGTTGTTTTGACAATGATCGTGATAATAAGTTCAATTAATCATATTACTTAAGTACTCCCACTCAAATCAACATCCGTCAGGTTGTTCGACTGTGACATGACCCAAATCCAGCAACCCATGTCCAATCATCACGTGAGATGAGGTGGTTTCAATGGTGAACATCCCCATGTTGATCATATCTACTATATGACTCATGTTTGACCTTTCGGTCTCCTGTGTTCTGAGGCCATGTTTGTACATGCTAGGCTCGTCAAGTTTAACCCGAGTGTTCCGCATGTTCAAAAATGTCTTGCACCTGTTGTATGTGAACGTAGAGTCTATCACACCCGATCATCACGTTGTGTCTCGAAACGACAAACTGTCGCAACGATGCACACTCGGGGAGAGCACAATTTTGTCTTGTAATTTTAGTGAGGGATCTCTTTATAATGCTACCATCGTCCTAAGCAAAACAAGGTGCATGAAAAGGATTAACATCACATGCAAATCATAAAAGTGACAAGATATGGCCATCATCATCTTGTGCTTTTGATCTCCATCTCCAAGGAAACGGCATGATCTCCATCATCACCGGCATGACACCATGATCTCCATCATCATGTTTCCACTACGGTTGTCGTGCCAACCATGCTTCTACTACTATTCCTACCGTTTAGTGATAAAGTAAAGCATTACATTGCGCTTAATAATTGACACGCGTGTCATACAATAATTAAAGGCAGCCCTATGGCTCCTGCCGGTTGCCGTATGCATCGACATGTAAGTCGTGATAATCTATACAAAACATCATCACCTCATACATCAGATGTAACATCACATCTTGGTGATGTCATATCACAACATGCCCTACAAAAACAAGTTAGACGTTCTCTACTTTGTTGTCGGATATTTTACGTGACTCCTATGGGCAACTAGCAAGAACTGTTCTTACCTACACATAGCCACAACGATGATATTGAAGTTGCTATTTATCCTTCTACAAGGACCACCTCTATCGAATCCGATTCAACTAAAGTGGGAGAGACAAATACCCGCGAGCCATCTTTATGCAACAAGTTGCACGTCAGTTGATGTAACCGGTCTCTCGTACGTGGACGAGTAAGGTTGGTTCAAGCTGCTTCATCCCACAATACTGTTGAATCAAGAAAATACTAAGGAGGGAAGCAATCTGAATATCAATGCCCACAAACTCCTTTGTGTTCTACTCATGATGTCATCTACGCATAAACCTGGCTCTGATACCACTGATGGGGAACGCCGCATGGGAAACAAAAAATTTCCTACACTCACCAAGATCAATCTATGGAGACTAACATTTACGAGAGGGGGAGTGCATCTACATACCCTTGTAGATCACTAAGCAAAAGTCTATATAACGCGATTGATGTAGTCAAACGCCTTCATGATCCAAATCGCAATCTGTCCCACAACTCCCGATCAAGCGTCGAACGGACGGCACCTCCGTGTTCACCACACGAATAGCTTGATGAAGTCTCCACCTCCTTGATCCAGCAAGAGAGGGTGGAGTGGTAGATGAGTTCACCGTCAGCGCGACGGCATGATGTTGGTGGTGGTGTAGCTATCCGAGCAGGGCTACGCTTAGCCCTTGCGAAACCGCGAATGGAGGAGAAAATGATATAGAGAGAGCGGGGCACCAAGGGATTCGTGTGTGCTCTTAGGGCGCCCCCTCCCCTCTATATATAGGTGGAGGGGCATGGGGAACAACCCCTCCAAGCTCTAGGGCGCAGCCAAGGGGGGAGGAGGTGGAATCCTAGCCCCCCTCCTTCCCTTCCATACAAAGGTAGACTTTCCACCTTTCGCAACTGCATGGGCCTTGATGGACTTGTGCGCTTGGCCCAATATGGCCATGATGTCTCCCCTTAGCCCATGCAAACCCTTGGTACGTGGTAGAACCCTTGGTGGACTTCCAGACTCCTCCAGAAGTTTCTGGGACCTTCTAGAAGCCTCCTGATACATTCTGGAGCTCCTCGTGATGTCCGGGATCTCATCTAGGACTCTGACCAACATTTGGTTACCATCACACATAACTCACTAATACCAAATCATCATCGAACCTTAAGTATGCAGACCCTGCAGGTTCGGGAACTATGCAGACATGACCGAGACACTCTCCGGCCAATAACCAATAGTGGGACCTGGATATCCATATTGGCTCCTACATATTCTATGAAAATCTTTATCAATCGAACCACGATGCAAAGGATTCAATCAATATCGTGTACAATACTCTTTGTCTATCTATATGTTAGTTACCCGATATTCGATCGTCGGTATCTCCATACCTAGTTCAATCTCGTTACCGGCAAGTCTTTTGACTCATTCTGTAATACAAAATCCCGTGGCTAACTCTTTAGTCACATTGCGTGCAAGCTTGTTGTGATGTTCTACTACCGAGTGGGACCTGAGATACCTCTCCGTCACACGAAGTGACAAATCCCAGTCCTGATCCATGCCAACTCAACAAACACCCTCGGAGATACCTGTAGAGCACCTTTATAGTCACCCACTTGCATTGCGGCATTTTATACACACAAGGTACTCCTGTGGTGTCAGTGAGTTGCATGATCTCATGGTCATAGGAATAGATACTTGATATGCAAAAAACAGTAGCAATAATCTGACATGATCACATGCTACGTTTATAGTTTGGGTCTTGTCTATCACATCATTCTCCTAATGATGTGATCCCGTTATCAAATGAAAAATCATGTCTATGTCCAGGAAACCTTGACGATCTTCGATCAATGAGCTAGTCCTATAGAGTCTCACTAGGGACAATGTGTTGTCTATGTATCCACACAAGTATTTGAGTTTCCAATCTATACATTTCTAGCATGGATAATACACTATTATCATGAACAAGGAAATAAAATAATAACCAATTTATTATTGCTTCTAGGGATATTTCCAACACTCTCTCCATCCTAATCGTCTGCCAGAACCACCCAAGCTCCCCCTCGAGCTATGTGTGCTCGATATCAACCAGAGCTCCACCGCATCGGACCCATCGTTGTTCTCCAGGTACGGCTACTCTCCGTCCTTCCTTTCTTCTCCTACGAGCCTCCCTTGCCTTCCACTACAGGAATCTAAGAATTTTCCGTCCGGCTCTCCGTCCTTCCTTTCTTCTCCTACGAGCCTCCCTTGCCTTCCACTACAGGAATCTAAGAATTTTCCGTCCGCCATGCCAGACGACAAAGGGGGGGGGAACCACGGACGACAAAGGCTTTGCACTATGCCAGCAGACGGCAAAAAAATATCCGGTGAAGAGGTTCTTTGCCGTTGCTTTTGTAAGGCGGACAACAAAGAACAACAGGGAGGCACTGACAAAATTCCGCATCGGATCCGGAGCACAACATATGGGAAAACGAACCCAATCAACACATACTAAGGCTGTCCATGGATAACGTTGGACAATTCGAAAGGACGTCGGTTATAAATATGCAAAGACATGCATATTTATAGATGTCGCCCTTTCGAACGTGAGACGCATACTGGTCATGCATACTCATGATTGAAGAAAACTATATCTAGCAAGTTTCATCGGTACGAAAACCGGAACAGAGCAATTAAGGGGGTAGGAGGAGAAGTCATTTGTGCCCACCAACAAAGGCACTGGTGTAGCTCGTCCAACGCACGTGGAGGTCGTCGAACAACTGCACATTGAAATTGACACGATCAACACAAATACGATGTTTTTATAATTAACATAATCGGAAAATATGTGGCCTAACTCATAATTTACAAAACTATGACCCCCGTCGGCTTAGTGTCGTCGATGGTCGGTGGTGTCGGGTGTCGATGGCGTCGATGGTCGGTGGTGTCGGGTGTCGGTGGCGTCGGGGTCGGGGGTTAGTTGTGTCGGTGGTCGGGGGTCAGTGTCGTCGGGGGTCGAGGGTCACTGGCGTCGGGGGTTGGGGTGTTTTTGGTCAAGAAGAGGACGAAGAGGTGTCAGGGGGTCGGGGTTGGGGGTGAGGGGTCGAGGGTCAGTGGCGTCGGGGGTCGGGGGTCGAGGGTCAGTGGTGTCGGGAGTCGAGGGTCCGTGGCGTCGGGCGTCGGGAGTCGGGGGTCGAGGGTTAGTGGCGTGTGGAGTCGCGGGTCAATGGCGTCGGACGTCGGAGGTCGTGGGTTAGTGGAGTCGGCGGTAAGGAGTCGGGGTTCAGGGTTCGGGGGTCAGTGGCGTTGGAGTTAGGGGGCGATGGTCAGGGGTCAGTGGCGTCGGAGGTAGGGCGAGGGTCGGGGGTTGGTGGCGTCGGGCGCCGGGTGTCGGGGTCCTCTTCTTTCTTCTTCTCCTCTCTCCTCTTTTTCTTCTTCTTCTTCTTCTTGATCATCTTATTATTATTATTCTTCGTCTTTTTTCTGCTCCTCCTCCTCCTCCTCCTCCTGTTCTTCTTCTTCTTTCTTTTATCTTTCTCCTCCTCTCCTCTTTCTTCTTCTTCTTCTTCTTTTCTTTTTTCTTCTAGTTTATTATTCTCTTATTTCTTCTATGTTTTTTTCTATCTATTTTTTTCTTTTCTATCTACCTTTTCTACCTAATAAACTAACTATCTAATTTAACATAAAAAACAGAAAAAAACTAAATCTAGCACTAAACTACATATTCTTCTTCTACTTTTTCTACCTTTTCTACTTTTTCTTTAAATTATTCGGGCATTCTAGCAAAACAGAAGAAGAAAAAACAGGAATTTTTTTATAAAAACCGTACTAACCGGAGGGGAGGGCGCCGGGGTCACCGACACAGGGGAGGTGAGGCCGGAACGACGACCGGGAGGGAGGTGGGAGGGGGCGGCGGCCGGGAGGATGGTGGGAGGGGAGGGGCGGCCGCGAGGGAGGTGGGATGGGGGCGGCGACCGGGAGGGAGGTGGGAGGGGGCGCGGGCCGGGAGGCAGGTGGGAGGGAGCGGCGGCCGGGAGGCCGGGGGGGAGGTGGGAGGGTGCCGGGGTGGTCGGGTGGGAGGTTGGAGGGGGAGGGGGTCGGGAGGGAGGTGGGAGGGGGCGGCGGCGGCCGGGAGGGAGGTGGGAGGGGGGCGGCTGCCAGAGGGAGGTGGGAGGGAGGCGGCGGTCCGGAGGGAGGTGGGAGGGGGGCGGCGGCCGGGAGGGCGGCGTCGCGGGTGGCTGGGGAGGTGAGCTACTGCGGCGGCGGGGTGGGCAGTCGACGGCGAGAGAGAGAGCGGGGGTGGTAGGCGGGCAGGGATTGGGTGTGGGGTGGGAGCCGTTAGAGGCGCCGGAGCCGTTAGGGCCATGCCCCCTTTGCCGTCTACAAAGGGAGGGTGGCGGACGGGAAAGGGGCGGGATGGGTGGGGGTGGGATTTCGGCCGTTTGGGGGGGCCTTTGCCGTCTGCCCACTCTGTGCCTTACGCATAGGGCTCCTTTGCCGTCCGTGAGCGGATGGCAAAGAGGTGGCCGACGGCAAATTAAACCTTTGCCATTAGCCACCTCTTTGTCGTCAGCACTGTGACAACTAACGGCAAAGAGTACCTTTGCCATGCGTCAGCAGACGACAAATGCAAGGCAGACGGCAAAATTCTGAATTCCAGTAGTGTTCCTAAAATTATCCCCTCTTTCTCGCGCACGCTTGGATTGCTGCACAGAACGTGGGCTTGAAACTCGCCCGAATCTCCTCCACCGCGACACCCTAGCACCTCCCTTGACCTCCACAAGAATGACAAGAACCTCATGAGCCCATTCCTGCACCCACCTCTCCTTGTTGTGTCGTGGAGCACCGCCGATGAGCGCCACCACCTCCCTAGCTGGAGGTGGACGATGGCCTGTTTATGGGGCCACTCGCTAGCCTCTCATCTCTCTCCCTCCCTCCTCCAGCTGTTGACCGCTGCGACCTGCGCGTGAGGTTTAAATGTGACGGTGCGCGTGCTTGGCTCGCTCGGGTCAGGTTCATTAGCTGGGCAGGCTCGGCTGGGTTGGCTCTTTCCCAAAGGCAAAGTAGCCTTTTCCTTTTTGTCAATATTTCCAAGAATACCTATGTCCAAAATTGTAACAACCCAGATGTAAACCTTTCCATATTTGGATTCTTTCCTATTTTGTGGAACCATGTTTTGGATGTTATAAAGTTTATCATTTCATGTGGCTTCATTTCATGTCATCATCTTGCATCATGGCATCATTTTCAATTGCATTGATCTCCTTCTTGTGTTGCTAGGAGTTGCTCCATCATGGTAGTGTTAGCTTGCTTTGAGTGGTGTGGGATGTTGTGGTGTTTTCAAACAATTTTCTCAAACAATTCTGTCAAACTATGGTGCTTTCAAAACAATGCAAAGCCCTTCCCCTTTGTTATTTTTTTAACTTGTGTGTTATACTTTGTTTGAACCTGTTTTAAAAATGTTAAACATTTAGAGAATTTACTTGTGTTGAGGGGGTAACTCTCGTTGCAATATTAGTCTTTAGATCCATGTGAGTTTTAATAAAAATAACATTATAAATTCCTGTTTCATGTGTAATTTATTTGTTCTAAAAATATGGTTTGTATTTTATTTAAATAGGGCATAAATCCCTCATCCCCTAGCTATTTTTATTTTTCTAAATAAACCCCTCTACTTGTTTCTATGAGTTTTTGGTTGTGTCTTTTATTTTAAAAGGAAAACCCCTTTTTTTCCTTGTCTTAGCCAGGCACCACAGAACCCAGGTGGTCCGGCTCTCTCCCTCTCCAGCTGGGCCTCGCCTCTTTTCCTCGCCCGCGCGGTCTTCTCCCCGTTCCTTCTTCCTCCTATGACGTCGTTCGCCTCTGTCTGCTTTCCGTCAGGGCATGTGAGAGAGAGGGGCCGACGTCGTGGCTCACGAACGTCGAGGAGTGTCCTCCGCGCCTATTTAACCCCCTCGGCATGCGTGCGTCTCTAGGGTTCCCTCTCCCTGCCGCCACCTCCTTCTCCCTCCTTCTTCCCCCTGGTAGGTACGGTTTCATAGAGAGAGAGAGGGGTTCAGAGGGAGCGTCGGCGCGTCGCCGTCGTCCCTCCCCTCGTCGCAGGTGCTTCCCCGTCAAGTCCAAGCGCGCACGAAGGATGTTGGATCCTCCCTCGATCCATTCCTGTCGCTAGGAGGGTGGATTCCCTCCTCTGTTGGCCCCTCCTCGCTGTCTTCGTCACGGACGGAGCGGAGTAGAGCCGTCGCCATCGCCTTGCCTCTTCTTCCTCTTCGTCGGGCCTTTCCTCCTCCTTGACGCGTTAGGGTGAGCGTCGGCACCTCCTCCTTCTTCTTCCCCCGCATAGAGCCTCCTCTTGCGCTTAGCCTCACCGTAGGCCTGTGGCGTTGCCGCCGTCGAAGTAGGATAGTCGCGCCATCGAGCCCTCGCAGTGGGGATCCTCCCAGGGAGCTAGCCCCGGGAATGGAACCCTCGGGGTTCCCTCCTTCCCTGCGTGGTAGTCGCCGTAGAGATTAGTCACCATAGAGCCGGCTGCGTTCTCCCCTGCGTCGGAGGTAGTAGAGCAGAGGGGGCTGCTCAAAAGAGCACCACCCCCCTCTCTGTTAAGTTCAGTTACCTTAGCGCAGTGGCAACAGAGCCGGGCGCCTGCGTGAGCATCGCGGGTTCGAATCCCCCCCGGGCGCCCTTTTTCTTTATTTTCACCTAGTGCAGGTGCAGCGCGAGAGAGGGCTTACCTAGCCTGAAGCCCTCTCTCTGGTAAGCGTCGATGCCTAGCCAAGTGGTGTGGGTGTGTTGTTGCACCAGGGAGGTTGTGGGTTCAATCCCACTTCCTTCCCCTTTTTTGTATTTTTTCCTTTTTCTGTTATTTTTGGTGTTGTTTCGTTTTACTGCCAGGAGGTGTGCTTGTTGTTTTTTCCTTCTCCCATGATTGCACTAGAGTGTAGTGTAAGCATGTGTAGATAGGTGTACGTGGAGATGTGTGTGTATGTGTGCATGTGTTTGCACACACACACTTGTGCAAGTGTGCAGAAACATATACATGTTTGCATCTCCACATGTAAAGTGTTGTGTGATTCTTCTAGGTGTGTATGTGGGTGAGTAATCCCTTGTGTGTGTGTAGGTGTAGGTGTGTGTGTGGTGTGAGTCCATATATGCATGTGCATGTGTATGTGTTGCACATGTGTGTGTGTGTGGATGACCACATTTCTATATGTTAGTGTGACCATGTTAGTGAGTCCATGCTATGCCTAGATAGGTTGTTCTTGTGCTAGTGTATGTGCATGTGTAGATGATGCCAATGTGCTAGCTCTACATGTGATTATAGCCATTTGTAGCTTATAGGATTCCTTGTGATTTTTAGAGCTAGCTTTGTGCTTTGTTGTTACATGTAAGTTCCCATGTATGATATATGGATTTGGGGTAGAATCATCCCAGGAATCCATTGGTGCAGGCAGATTTCACTTTGGAGCAACTTCATAAAAGTGTTATTTTCTGATGTGATGCCATGTTTAGAGAGCTTTACATTAGGTGGTGCTTTGACCCTTTGTGGATGATTCCTTGATGGAATGGTAGTGGGTGGACCCGTCTACAGCATGGGACTTTCATTTTGTACCTAGGAATTTGCATGCACCTATTGTGCCCTGTCAAAGTCGACACTTGGTTGAAACTGTCAAATTTGTGAAACCTTGTGATTTTCACTAAGTCTGGGAAACTGGAGTTATTTTCTTCCCGTGTTGTCTTGTGTGAATTAGCTCTTGTGTTGGGAATTAGCCCATGCAACAAACTAATGTTTGTGAGATTTTATGTTTATTTAGCTCCTTGTTAAATTTCATGCTTATACACCTTCTGTAGATATCATTTTGGATGCTGCCAAAATGCTTCAGAGCATAAGCAGCTGGTGAAAATCTGTGATTTTCACTAAGTCCCAATTTGTGATAGTTTTGTCCAAATTAGTGTCTATAGATCTGCTCATGGGTGGTTCCTTTGCATTAGCTTCTTGTACAGGGTTGTAGATCTTTTGAATGGCTTTGGTTTCATGACTTGTGTGATTTATTTAGAAGGCTTTAGCTACTTTAAATCTTGTAGACAAACTGCTATGTTGTTGTTGAAAACAGATTGTATGTTTGTATTGTCTTGAAGCTTGTGTGGGATTTGATGATGGTGTGGTGTGTTCCCATGCACCACCCCACTTATAATTTGTTTCTTGATCATGTGGCAACCTAGTTACACCAGGGAGTGCCCATTAGTGTGTGTTTGTGGCTGTTTTGACCCGTAGGTTTTCGTAACTCGTTTTGTAGTTTCCGGTTGAACCATGACTCCGTTCTCTACGTTCTTTATATGTTTTTGCATCGTTTTATCGTGATGCACATGCTCATGCCATATTCATACATGTCAAGATAACTTGATATGAGGTTCTGTCCAGAATTCAATTAACTCAACAAATGCATATGAAAGTGACTAGAATAATGATGCATGTTTCCTTCTTCACACATGCATCATATTGGTTGTGGCATTATGTTTTGCCGGTGCTCATTGGCTGTTATCTTATCTTGGGTAGCATCGGAAATGGAGAGCGAGTACGTGGATTCTAGAGAGTACGTGCAGGAAGAACAAGAGTAGTTCCAAGCTAAAGACATCACAGGCAAGATGACCGTGACCTTGACACCGTTTCTAGCTTTGTTATGCTTAGAATCACGTTTCCTTCGTTACATACTTGCTGCCTACCACTTGAGCCGCCCTGTCTTCGCCATGAACCGCAAACACTTCCCTCTCCTAGAAAATGTTGTTTGGCTTAGTAGGCTTGCTTAACCCCTAATGAGTAGCTTTGCTAGTTGTAGGTGCCAGTTGTCCCATGTGATAACATGGGTATTTTGATATCATTATGTTTAAACTGTTATTTAATTAATGCACCTATATACTTGGTAAATAACGGAAGGGCTAGCCTTTTGCCGGGTGATTTGTTCCGTTGTTGCCACCTTAGTTTTGGCTACCGGTGTTTGATTCCATAACTGATCGCTCCTAACACGTTCTGGGTTGTTATGGGGACCCCCTTGATAAATCGTGTAGTGTTAAGGCTTATCCGGTAGGACCCAACATTCGTTTTAGTCTGCTAAGAACCTAATAATAATTTGCATAGGGAATAGCTACCCCAAGGATTTAATCAACAAACCGGGCCAGTGCTCCTCATGAGTGTTGGTCCAAATTGGGCAGGGCCACCGCAAGGAAACTTGGGGTATGGTTTCCTGTAGGCTTTCCTATCCGTCGTGTCCTAAGAACGAGATACGCGGCTCCTATCGGGTTCGTCGACACGTCGGGAGGTCCTGCTAGATTAGTCTTACCATAGCGATATATCTTGCATATAGGGATTCCGGTGAAACTTTGGGTCTCCTCAAAGTTGAGGTTTTCCTCTAAGGAATCCGATGAGATCATGAGTTTCGTGATAGAGGATTACTTTGCGGCCCGTGGCAGTTTGTGATGGTCTAGTTGGAGCACCCCTGCAGGGTTAAATCTTCCGGAAAGCCATGCCCGCGGTTATGTGGCAAATGTGGATATTTTGTTAACATCCGGTACTAGATAACTTTAAATAACTCTAATAAAACTGCCAACTGTGTGCGTAACCGTGACTGTCTCCTTCGGAGATCGCTCTCCGATCGAGAACATGGTGGGGTTATGTTTGATGTAAGTAGGTGTTCAAAATTGCTTAGTGACCAACCTAGTCTTCGATCGCTCGCGTAGACCACCATATGATTACTCTGATCATTGTAAGGTAGCCACCATATATGCTTAGGTTGTTGCAAACCCAAACACTTAACCTTCCTCACCCAATAACTTGGCTAGATTTGATACCAAAGTCATTCGATTGCTGAGTCCCCGTGGCTAATAGATTACTACAAACACCAACAGGTTTAGGTACGCCCGACGCAGGAGATCCTGATGACAACCAGCTAAAGAGGGAGTTCGATGAGGACTCTGGCCGACTGTACGTGAACTATCCGAAGGATTGAGGCCGTGGTCGTGATCGTGGGCCAGCATCCGGGATGTCATAGTTTTACTTGTTTCATGTTGTCCGTAGCGGGACTAAACTATGCTCTTAATAATGTGTGTCTATAAGCTTAGTGCTATACTCTTATCAGATGGCAAGTGTATGCCCTACTTGTCACTCTTTAAGTTATGTAATGTTATAATTATCTCGCTTGCGAAACGTTTAGATGCGCCCCTTTCCCTTTTGAGGCCTCGCCCCCAAAATAGGAGCTTTAGACACCATCTTATTTAAAAACCTACTTAATAGTGCCACTTATGCAAGTTTTGAAAACAGCTTTAGACACCATCTTATTTAAAAACTTGTTTAAAGCATTTTAACTCTTTGTTAAATTGCCTTTCACAACTTTTTACACTTCAAAACTAAAACCTAATAATTTTCACAATACTAATACTCAACCTAGTATTTCACAAAAATAAGTTGACATTTTTATCCGTGATATATTTCCCCCCTTTTGTAGTGGACTTATTTTTTCCCGTTATACTGCGACGAGTTGATTGCGTGGTTGCCAAAGATTTTGGAATAGAAGGATTTGAAGACCCCATGGACTTTGTTGATCCTCGCAAGCAGCCCCTTGACCATCACTTGAAACCTTTTTATGCATGTCATATGGCATATTATTTCATTGCATCGGAATCATGTTGAATCGGTGACCACCTTGGCGGGTTGTATAGAGAATGACACTACCATCCTATGAGGGTTGTGTGGTTGGGAAGTAGATAGAATGATAAGCAAGTTTCTACGCAAATGGGATGGGATTATGCATGTGTTGGAAACAACGGTGTTTTCAAATACTTTTCAAAAACTCCGTCTGGTGCCACTAATGCTCAAGGGAGATGGTGATGAGTTAGGTAACCACTTGGGAAAAAAGTGGTCTACCGAGGCAAGATGTGTGTGTTTTCTCGAAAATGGATTCGATTTAGGATGTGCAGACAATCCCAACCTTACATGCGCAACCACGATACAACTTATGGAACGAGGCTTTGTTGATTACTCTGGTCGGTATTAGCTAAGAGCTCACATTACTAGTGGCGAGAGTGACGTGGTCGCACTCGATACGGGGTTGTGCAAAAATGGATGACCATGGGTTGTTTTCACAAACAACGGACAAACTGTTGCGTGCCCTCATGGATGATACTTGTGATGTACAGCATGTGGGATGGCACTAACGAGTGGACTCTTGGTTAGTATCGTCATGGGAAAGGCATTGCTCGAGTATGGAAAATATCGCGAGTCGTGAATTGACACGGAAGTTTCCCAACTCTTTTGGGTAAAGTGTAACCTCTATAGAGTTTAAAACTATTCGAATAGCCATGTCCATGGGCATGGACAATTGGTGCTCCTGCTTAGACTATGTCCAGATGTTTTCACAACTTGGTGTGCGTGCGTGAGAAAGATGATAGTGTGATACTTGAGCTAAGTTAGATTACATGGCATGGTGGGTGAACATGAGACATTCGACCTTGGTGTATATTGATATCAGTAACTTGTTCATACAGGTATCGATTACCTCGTGAAGCATACCTTCTTAAGTTATTGATCATGTCAATGTGATCATGTCATTGCACTTCAAAATTAGCTTTCTACAACTTACCTGTTATTGCTATATCATGCATTGTTGTTACCTTGTTTCAAACAAGGGTTGCTTGCGAGTACAATTAATGTACTCATTGGCTTCCATTAGTTATTTAGTTGGCCAGGCATGGAAGTACATGACTCTGACGAAGAGCGTGTTGGAGACGAACATGCGAACTAGGACGCTTCCGAGATAGAATGTGTGTAGAGTTAAGGTAGATGGTATGGGTTCACGCTTTCGTTCAAGATTTCTGTTTCTAGTTAAGTTTGGTGTGTTGGCCTTCGAGGCACTATCTATGTAAGACTTGACCTCAATGGTCTTTATTTGTATAGAACGGTATGAATGGATGTAAGACTCTTATTATTCAAATTATGTGGGTTCACTGAGCATTGATCTCTAGGATCACTATACATGTGCACTCAGTAATCACGACTTATGAGTCGGGGTCTCCCCAGAGCTGGTATCAGAGCCATCCTGACTTTAGGAAGCCTTAGTTAGCATGTACATCAGTTAGGAGGAAACCCCATTCAAAAACTATACCTAGCATCTATACTTAGGAATTTCTGCACTTCTTACCTCTTCCACTCTATTTTCAAAAATTTACTAGCATCCCTCCCATTAAGCCTTCTATATGGCCGTCTTACCCGAAGACCTCCTAGCATCCGGATTTACCCTACTCCTTGTGGGTAGCATGGAGAGGTGTTAGTTCCGCGGATCACCCGTTTTCCTCTACCACAAGCACTCGGTCGATGCCACCACGAAGGAGTACCACACTAATGTCATCGTGAAAGAAAATGACTCCCGGACGAGTTGTTTCTTTGAAGGACCACAGATGGAGACATTGGCGCTAGCTGTTGATACGGCTGCATGAAAGGCACTTGTCCACCTACAAGACATTATCACAGAGATGTTTGACGAGCCAGATATTCGCCATTCCTTTTAGGAACAATGATATTGATGACAGTTGGACATTGGTTCCATCCAAGGAGGATGGGACACCACTCAAGTTCCAAACCTACTTTAGCCTTTCCGCCAACAGTCTGGCTCACAACTTGATTAAGGACTCCGTGAAGATCTGCAGGGAACTTCACCACACCCATGAGCTACTCCGACAAGCCAAGATGAAGCCAGACAAGATCAAGAAGGATGGAGCCCTCGAGGGACGACCAACTGTCTCTTACAGAGGAGGAGTGCCCCCAACTAGAGATGCACCCACACATCATCATTGAATGAGTGCGAAGGTGTATCATGCGCTCTTCACCAACCCACCTGGGAAGTGTCACTAGGATGGACCCTCTCATCCTCCACCCCGCTTGACCAAAGATGATGCCCACATAGATGATGACCAGGAGGAAGACCCCGAGGAGCATGAGTACGAGAATGTGCACTCCACCGCTTGAGTCCAAGAAGCCCCTAGGGTAGGATGAGTCATGTACCCCTCATGTGAAGTCGAGTCCGTGTATTGGTTCATATGCAGCCATGTGTGCTTGTTGTTTGTTTTGTCTTTTGTGTTTTGATGCATGCCGCGATTTTGCCTTAGGCAACATGTAATCCACTACATCTCCTATCTTATCTTAATGTTATGTGTTGGGTCTTTCAACCTTTGTTTTTATCAGACTTGCACTATACCAACCCCCTTAGGTGTGTTTTCCTTTTGTGCTATTTCTTTCTTGCCTATTCTAGTCGTTTGACCTTGCTGCTCCAAACAGGATGGTGACTACAACCCACACCAGTACTTTTGCCAACGCCAGCACCAACAATTCTAGCCATCAGCAAGGGGCTAGTGGGTCTGCTCAAGCTAGAGATCACTAGGATAAGCCACAAGGCGGCATTCCACCGCCACCACCTCCACTGAAGAGCATAACCATAGCTCAGTTTCTGCAAGTTCTCCAGGAGGAACGTCAAGCCAACTATGCCACTATCTAGTAGATGGCTCAAGCCCTTGCGATAAACCATCAGAAAGGCACGAACAATAATGGTCGTTCCACTCTATTAGAGTTCTTGAGGAATTTTCCCGCGACCATCACCGATACTGCTGAGCCTCTTCATACTGATGACTGGATCCACACCATCGAGGAATTCCTTGCACTGGTCAACTGCAGTGAGGAGAAGGTTCTTTATGCCTCTCACTGCCTCGGAGGTACTTCCATAGCTTGGTGGGACGGATTCAAGGTCATGCAAGGCGACCGTGTGATAACCTTTGCTGATTTAAAGCAAGGATTCCGCACCACCCACATTCCTTCTGGGATTATGGCTATCAAGAAGTGGGAATTTTGAGCACTGAAGCAAGGAAGTGGCTCAGTCAAGGCATACCTGTAGAAGTTCAACATCCTGTCACATAATGCACCTGAAGACGTCAGGAGTGAGGCTGCTAAGATAGAACGCTTATCAGAAGGACTCAAGCAAGCACTGCAGTATCAGCTCGTTCTCTATGGCTGTCGAACTTTCTTTGACCTCATGAACATGGCTCTCATGCTAGAAGAAAATCATCGTTCCATGGAAGACACTTGCAAGTGTAAGATGATTAACAAGGGCAGTTCCACCAACCAAAAGCCTCTACCCTGTCAACCAGCACAAGTGAAGCCCAACTATCAGGCTCAGCAGGCCAAGACTCGTGCAACTCATCCGAGCTACCAGCTTGAGCAGTATGCCAACCCCAAGCTGGCATATAACTACCCCAATAAAAAAACTGGTGGCAAGACCAATAACTTCGGGTAGGTCACGCGCTTTGGGTGTGGTCAGCCTGGACGTATCTCAAAACAGTGCCCCAACAAGAAGCCTCATGCACCGGGCCCCAATGCACGAAACCAAGGACAAGGTTTGTCCGTGCACTAAAGATTGGGGTCTCCAGTTCCCCGGACTAGTGCACGGACACCGACAGCCCCTCCACAGCGGCAAGGCGCGTCACTGGGGCTTAGGGCGAAAGCAAGACTCGGAAGCCACCATGTGCTGATGGAAAGCCCCGACAAGCACCCACTTGTTGGGAAGGAAGAAGAGACCCCGACAGGAGATCCCTACCAGGGAGATAGACAATGACACGGCAAGACCGTCCCACCGAGGAAGAAGGACTGAGCCCCGGCAAGCCTCCTTTGCCGGGAAGATTGACAAGGCCTCGGCAAGCCATTACCTCCCTGCCGAGAGGAACAGGAAGACCCCCCGACAAGGTAACCCTGCGTGGAAGTAAGAGAAGGCCCGAGGAGAGGTGTTGGGCCAGGGCGCCCTCGCGACCTACGAACGTCTCCACCAACAAGCACACCACCGACGATGCATGAGCCACGCGTCCGCCCGCACGCCAGCGCAACACCCCGGAGTTGCCACATGTGCGTACGTGTCCAACCCCCCATGACGATGTCACGGAAGTCTGTTGAAGCATTTAATGCACATGTGACAAGGAAGTAACACTGTAATTGTGGGTCGGCGTTGTTTCACTCGTGAACCCGCTGTCCACCCACTGAGCCACTGTGGTGCCCCCTTCGCCTATAAAAGGAGGCCCAAGGCTCAGTAGTAGGGACTTTTGGCTTTTTGACCAATCGAAAGGCTGTAAAAGGTGATAGATCTGCAGTAGCCCAAAATGAATAACTAAATGCATGCATGAGTAGGGTTTTACGCACCACGCGGCCCAAACCTGGGTAAAAAGATCTTGCCGGGCCCTGACTGTTGGTTCTGCTCTTGCCGCGACCCCTCTCCCAGCCAAACCAGCAAAAAGGGGACCGTTGAGGCCCCCATAGGTGTCGATCCTACACCGACAAGGTCGTGGAGCGCCACCTAGGATCCAAGCTCCCCGCAACTAGCCCAACAATGCCAAGGGTCACGTGAATCACGTCACTGCTGTGGAAGCCCAAGAAGACTGGGATGTCATAGTCGGTACGTTCCATGTCAACTCAACCCTAGCAAAAGTTCTGTTTGATTGTGGTGCTTCGCATTCTTTTGTTACTCAGAAGTTTGCACTATAGAGTGGTTTGAAGCCTACACCTCTGGGTAGTCATACAATGGTACAAACCCAAGGAGGAGTATTAAGGACCAAGATAGGATGTAAAGGAGTTGGCATAAACATCAACGGGGTAGACTACCTAGTATATCTTATCATCGTGATGTCAAAAGGCTTGGATGTGATCCTTGGCATGGATTGGTTGACCAAGCACCAAGGCTTGCTATGCCGTGCCAAGTGGACTGTTACCATGACCAATAGCCAAGGAGTTGAAATCAAAGATGTTCCCAACCCTACCTCCTCTCAAGCTCCACAAGTTAATCGTTTCTGAGGAATCGAGTTGGATCAAGTGCCAGTGGTATGTGAGTACCTAGATGTCTTTCCGGATGAGCTGCCCAGAACTCCTCCTCGCCGTGACATTGAGTTCATTATTGAGCGAATGCCCAACGTAGGACCCATCTATAAGAAGCCCTATAGAATGTGATGCGAAGAGTTGGATGAACTAAAGAAGCAACTAGCAGAGCATCTCGGAAGAGGATTGATTCCCCCTAGCGCCTCTCCTTGGGTTTCACCTGTTCTATCTGTGTCAAAGAGGGACACAACTATCCGACTCTTTGTCGATTACCATTCACTCAATGAGGTCACAATAAAGAACATGTACTCACTACCAAGATTGAAGACATGTTCGATTTGGTGAATGGTGCCAAGGTGTTCTCTAAAATTGACCTCATGTCTAGGTACTACCAGTTGAAGATAAGACCCCAAGATATTCCGAAGAAGGCATTTGTGACCAGGTATGGCCAGTATGAGTACACGGCCATATCACTTGGGTTAACCAATGCCCTAGCCAACATCATGTACCTCATCAACAAAGTCTTCGTGGGGTATCTCGACAAGTTTATCATTGTCTTCATTGACGACATACTCGTCTTCTCCATGTCTGAAGAAGAGCATGAGCAACACTTGAGGATGGTCCTAGATAAGTTTCGAGAGCACCAGCTTTATGCCAAATTCAGTAAGTGTGAATTCTGGGTGCATGAAGTTGGACTCTTGGGTCATGCGTTGATGCAGAAGGATTGTCTATGGATCCTACCGAGATTGAAGCCGTAACGGAATGGCAATCTCCATGCAATGTGAAGGAAGTCAGAAGCTTCCACAAACTCGCACGGTAATACCGCAATTTCGTCGAAGAATTCTCAAGCATTGCTCGACCTATGCCTCAGCTCTTGTTGAAGGACAAGAAGTTCTAATAGACACCAAAGTGCGAAGATAGCTTCCAGGAGCTCAAGAAGAGATTGACAACGGCCCCAGTTTTGGTCATTCCCGTTATTCAAAAGGAGTTTGTGATATATTGTGATGCATCCAAAACTGGCCTTGGTGATGTCCTGATGCAAGAAGGCATGGTCATAACATATCTATCCAGAAAGTTACGGCCTACGAAGAGAACTATGCCACTCATGATCTTGAGATGGAAGTTGTGGTTCATGCCTTGAAGACATGACGACATTACCTCCTAGGAAATAAATGTGTGATATACACAGACAGCAAGAGTTTAAAATATATTTTCACTCAAAAGGAATTAAACATGAGGCAGCGAAGATGGTTGGAGTTGATCAAAGACTATGACTTCAGTCTTCAATACCACCCTGGAATGGCCAATGTGGTAGTTGATGCCTTTAGCAGAAAGGCTTGTTCCTTGAATGCTATGATTAAGGAAAGGCTACCTGCCTTGTATGAAGAACTTGAAAGCTTTGGATTGGAGCTAGTTGCACCAGGATTTCTGGACAACCTCGAAGCAAAGGCTACATTGATGGATGATATCAAGGAAGCTCAGAAAGGACATGAGAGCATCAAAGGCATCAAGAAGAATATCAAGAAAGGTAAGACCCCAGGATTTTAGTGGATGAACAAGGAGACATATGGTTTGAGAACTGCATTTGCATACCCAACAAAGTTGAACTCAGGAACCTAATCTTGGAAGAAGTGCATGACGCTCCCTATTCGATCCATCCTGGAGGAACCAATATGTACCAAGACCTCAAAGAAAGATTCTGGTGTCATGGAATGAAAAGGAGAATAACTACTTATGTTGCTAAGTGTGACATATGACAGAGGTCAAAGCTGAGCATCCGTGACCCGCTAGATTGCTACAACCTCTCAAGGTGCTTGAATGGAAGTGGACAAAGTTGGGATGGACTTGGTCACTTGATTGCCCGGTTTAAGCACGGGACATGATTCTATTTGGGTCATTGTCGACCACCTGACCAAAAGTAGCCCACGTCATCCCCGTCAAGACAACATACACTGGAAACAAAGTAGCCAACCTCTACATCAACCAGATTGTGAGCTTCCACGGAGTTTCTAAGGAGACCGTGTCAGACCGAGCTACTCACTTTACCTCAAGGTTCTGGAAGCACTTTCAAGAAGCTATGGGAACCAAGCCATCCTTCAACACCGCTTTTCACCCTCGTATCGGAGGACAGATGGAATGAGTAAATCATATACTCATGGACATGATTAGTGCTTGTGTTTTGGCTTATGGAGCCAAACAGGAAGACTGCCTACATTTTGCTAAGTTCTCCTACAACAACAACTATCAGTCCAGTCTTCACATGGAACCATTTGAGGTATTGTATGGACATAAGTGCCGCACTTCCATCAAGTGGTCAGAAACCTGAGAATGACTAGTCTTTGGACTAGATATTCTCCATGAGGCGGAAGAGTAATTTCAACTTGTCACAGAATGTCTAGAGACTACCAAGTCAATACAAAAGAGCTACACCGACTCCCGCCGCCGGGAAGTGAGTTTCAATAATGAAGACCATGTCTACGTGTGAGTCCCACCTCTCAAGAGAACTAAGCGCTTCCACGTCTAGGGAAAACTCACACCAAGGTACACATGCCCCTTCAAGATCACAACAAGGCGAGGAGAAGTTGCATACCAGCTAGAACTATCTCCCGAGCTTTTTAATATGCATAACGTTTTCCATGTGTCACAACTCCGGAAGTGCCTCCAAGTTCCCAACTGCCCAGATCTATACAAGGACATGAATCATCAAGCCATCGACATTCAGTCAGACCTCACTTATCGCGAAAGACTAGTCCACATCTTGGATGAAGCCGAGCATTGCACTCGAAGCTGTACCATCAAGTACTTGAATGTCTAATGGAGCAACCACACGGAAGCCAAAGCAACATGGGAACGTGAAGACAACCTTAGATCATAGTTCCTTTATCTCTTTAGCTCTTAGCCTAGGAATCTTGGGGACGAGATTCTAGTAAGGGGGTAGATGTGCCACAACTTGTGTTTGTCCACTTTGCCACAATGTGTTTTTATAAATTTTGGAACCATTTAAAACTATTTGTGTGCATCTGATGATTGAATTGGTTTCTATATGCTTGTGTGCTTATTTGGGTTTTTATTCACAAAAAACCTTATTCTCTCAAAGCTCATCTTCTTGCTCCAAATCCTTTCCCAATGATCATACGATGTGTATATGACCTAAACTATTTTTACAAAATATTATTTTCACCAAAAGGCATTTATTTATTTTAAGCTTTCAAAAAACCGTGAGTTTAGATTTGTACTACAAGTCCTCAATATAGGAGAAATGTTTTGTCCCAAATATTATATTTGGATCCTATTATCAAAAAGACTTCCCAAAATCACAAAATCACTATTTCAAAAGTCACATTCCTATCTTAATTGAATACCTTTTTGTAAGGACAGAAATGGTCTTTCTTCAAGAAATATTTTTCTTACCTAAAAAATATTTGAGAAAATTTAGGGAAACAGAGTGGACATATATGTTCCATATATATGTGACAACACATGGTTATGTTCAACATATTGGACAAAACCCCTCAAAACCCTTTGTGCCTATTTCAAGCTTTTGAAATGATTCCATAGGAAATATTCTCAAAAAATTGAAGGAAAATCCTAGCGGGTCACACATGATATACGTGATGATCTTGCCAAGTTTCATATCATTCCAAATTGATTTGGTTCACCAAAATATTCCAAAACCCTCTTTGTCCAGAACCAAATTTGAGAAACTCTACATTTCCATGTTTCTTTAATTTGTCTCAAACTTTGCAGAGTAATCTAGTCCCCAAATAAGGATGCTACACCAAGTTGTGCATTTGTGGGCATAGGTTGTCTTAGCTATAAGTAGAGAAACCTAATTCTGTTTATTTCTAGGGTTTTGAAAGTTTGTATTGCCAAATTTCTTCAAATGAACCCAAACTTGGTGATCATGCTTATTTATTCCCACTATTGGATCTTGTTAAATATCACAGTAAGTGGGTAAGTTTGTATTGTCCAAAACTCCATCAAACACTTTCATGCAAAATCCTAAAACTACTGATTTGATCTCCAAAGCTATTCTCCTTGCCCCCAAATTTTTACCACACCCTCACAGGGGCCCAAAGCATCTCCAATGTCAACCCCAACGGCTAGCTCCATGATTGAGGGGGTGAAACCCCACTTGCACCCCTCTAGAGAGCTACTTTTCTCGTTTCTCTCTCTCGTTTCTCTCTCCTGGCCTATCTCCAGGGCATCCCATGCCCCTCCCCCTTTGTTTAATCCTTCTATAGTTGATGGACACAAGTGGTCGTGCTAGAGCGTGTCAAGGGCATCATTATGCCGGCCAAAAGCGCACTCTGGAGCATTCTACAGGACACTTCAGAGTGGACTTTGCTCCATGCCATCCCCTGGCTGCCTTGAACCTCGCACCAGTAAACACACCTTCTTTAGTGCGCACCCGATACCACCCCGCTTGACTAATGCATGAGCTCGCACGCATGATGCCCCTTGCTTCTTTCTTGCTCCCCTATCTCTTCCTTTGATTGTGGACAAGGCCCGCGAATGCCCCAAGCCACTCCCACCTCCTCTGGTGGTTTCCAACGCCAGTTTCACGGACACCGAGTCCCCTATCCATGGTGCACCGGTGGCCCCCTACTTAAGCCCTCCCAGACACTCTCACTCCCCTCTCCAGCCCCTCTATCCTTCCTAATTGTGCGCTAGAACCTCCCAAGCATCCCTCGAGCTCTCTATGCTCGGGATCGTTTAGAGCTCCGCCACGTCGGGTCCACCGTCGATCTATGGACTCGGCCACTCTCCGGCCCTCCTTTCTTTTCCTACGAGCCTCCCTTGGCATCCTGACGGTTTCCCCTCTCTCCCCCGCATGGATTACAACAGAGAACATGGGGTTGGAGGTCGCCCGAACCTGCTCTATCGTGGCCCCTTCGTCGCCGGCAACTCTAAACACCCCATCACCTCCATCGACCTCCATAAGAACGGCGGCAACCTCATGATCCTATTACTGCACCCACCTCTCCTTGACATGCCCCGAAGCATCACCGGTGAGCACCGCCACCTTGTTGGCTGGAGGTTGACGATGACCTGCTAGTGGGGCCGCTCATTAGCCTCTCATATATCTCCCTCTCTCCTCCTGCCGTTGGCCGCTAGGCCTCGCACATCAGGTTTAAACCTGATGGCGCACGCACGTTTGGCTTGCTTAGGCCAGGTTCGACTCTTGAAGCCACAGTACCCTTTATCTTTTTCCTTTTTGTCAATATTTCAAAAAAAATCCCTGTGGCTACAGTAATAATCCAAACCCAGTGTTTCTAATTTATAAACAATTGTAATATTGCAACAAAGTTAATAGTGCCACTTGTGCAATTTTTTAAAAGAGCTTTAGAGACTATTTTGTTTAAAAACTTTGTTTAAAGCATTTTAACATTGTGTTAAATTGCCTTCCACCACTTTTTACACTTCGAAACTAAAACCTAATAATTTTCACAATACTAATACTCACCCTAGTCTTTTACAAAAATAAGTTGATATTTTTACGAGTGATTTATTTTCCCTGTTCTTGCCCTGGCCTTATATTGCGACGCGTAGATTACGTGGTTGACGAAGAGCTTGTATAAGAAGGATTTGAAGACCCCGAGGACATTGTGGAGTGAGGCAAGCAGCCCCTAGACCATCACTTGAAATATTTCTATGCATGTCATATGGCACATTATTTCATTGGATATGAATCATGTTGAATCGGTGACCACCTTGGCGGGTTATCTCTGATATTTACTCGTTGGTCATTGCATTGAGCATGACCCTACCATCATATGAGGGTTGTGTGAGTGGGAAGTAGATAGAACGCTAAACTGGTTGCTAGGAAAATGGGATGGGATTATGCATGTGTTGGGAACAACGATGTTTTCAACGACTTTCCAAAAACATCGTCGGGTGGCACTAATTCCCGATGGAGATGGTGATGAGTTAGGTAACCACTTGGGAAAGATGTGGTGTACCGAGGAAAGCTGTGTGTGTTTTCCCGAAAACGGATTAGATTTAAGATGTGCTCACCATCCCAACCTTACACGCGCAACCCTGATACCCCTTATGGGACGGGGCTTTGTTGATTACTGTGGTCGGTACTAGATGAGAGCCCGCATTATTAGTGGAGAGGGTGACGGGTCACTCTCGATACGGTCTCATGCCAGAAATGATGACCATGGGATGTTTTCACACACACCAGGCACCCGGTGCGTGCCGTCGTGGATGATACTTGTTGTATACATCATGAGGTATGGTACCAATGAGTGGACTCTTTTCAAAGTTTTGAGAAATAATAATATTTTTATGAAATAAAATATTGCTTAGAATAAAAGTTTAGAGAAATAATTTGCTTCGTGACTCTTTTCAAAGCCTCTTTCCAAAAACTTTTCTTTTCAAGTGGCATTTTAAACATCATTTAGTGCTTGAGCCCTTCCTTGAGACCCTTTTAAATTCTTTAATTAATTAAATGGGGATATTATTTTTAAATTGGCCATGTTTATTTAATATCTGAATTTCTGGGTTTTTAATTGATTTTGGAACCACTTCTTTCCCTAATTATAAAATTCTCCCCCAAGTAAATGTTTTTGAAAATTATGTTGTAACGTGAGTGCTTGCATCAAAACATTTCTTTTATTCTCACAAAGTCATTGGAGACTTTCTTTTTAATATTTTGCCAAGGTTTGTTTTATTTAATTCCTTTAAGGACCTGTTTTGCACTACAACCGTTTGATAACTTTTTCTAAAAATTCTACAAAAATTTGTGGGTGACATGTGATGTTCCTGGATCAAGTTTTTGTAAAAACTAAGCCAAGTTTTTTAAAAAATTGGAGCACATTAACTACTTTTCTATTATGGCCCAAATTGGAGTTTGTACTACAATCCCTAGTTGTAACCTTTTAAAACTTCTATAAAAATTTGGGGTTGTGAAGTGATGCATGAGATTTACTTTTTGCAAAAACCCAACTTTGTGATTTGGAAAAAATTGGCAAAACAACTCTTTTTCTGTTCTGGTCCAGTTTGGTACTTTGTACTACAACCATGTTTTTCCTTGCTCTAATTGCCTTGATATTTTTCATGCTTGCATACCACCCTACCGAAACTTTATGCACATGAGTTGAGCCCCATTAGAGGATTTTATATGCATGTAATATAAGCCTCAACTTTTTGACAAGATATGATTTTCTGAAACAATTGCATTAGCAAGTTTTGCATTTTCCGAAACTAACTTGACCATCATAGCTAAAACCTAAGGAGACCCTGTCTGGTAATTTTGGTGGCCAGAGGAACTTCCTAGGTGGCCTTGACATCTGGTCGAACACCTAGAGTGCGTGTCCAGATCTAGCATGATCTTTCTTTGCATTTTGAGGTTGCTTCCCTGACCCTAAAACCATGTCCCATGGAATAACCCTGTTAGATTTGAGAAGTTTTGGAGGTGTTTAGAGGTACCGATCATTGTGTCGAACACCCTGGGTGCATGCAAGTTTTGCACGCGCCAGCCCAAGCAGCTACGTCCCCGCAACCTTGCCATCTGGTCAGTTGGAGAGATGCGTCAACCCCCCCCCCCCCCCGACAGATTGTCGCCACCCTTGTGCCGCGCGACGCTTTGGCTGTGGCAGCACTGGCACCTTGCTGACGGCAACAACGTCTGCTGCAGTGATGACAACGCCGCCCGAGTCCCTCCAGAGCCTGTCGCCGGCGTGCTTATCCACAGCGGTAGCACAACCGCCATAGCTCGGCTATAAAAGGCAGCTTGATCACTCTGGTGTGCCGAGCCCGTGAAATGGAGTCCTCTAGCCCCGGCTAGCCTTGCCGGAGCTCGCCTCTGCTCCCTGCCCAGACACGCGCGGGAGGTGGAAGAAGAACCTGATAGGAAGGCCCTGCATGTTGGTGAGCCAACCCTCGCCCCGCTGGCGCCTACCCCCGAAGTGTGTTTCCGCTTGAGAAAATGTGTGCATGTGAGTGCGCCTCCCCTGCCCCGATAGCATATTTTTTACAAAATTGTTTTCTTTTCTGATTCTATTATTAACATATTTAAACACGAACTTTAACTGGCCACAAATATTTATAGAAAACTCCAAATGGACTGATTCTTTTTCCTACCTCTCTAAAATTTCCTCTTATTTATTGTCAAATTTATTTCAAAAAATGTCTAACAACTTTTCTGTATTGTTTTGTATTTGTGTGTTAAATCTAATATTTTCAAAATAGGATTTGGAGAGAGGAGACTATGTTCAAGATTGTGGGGTACACATCACCCTCCTCCAACTCCAAAGGCAAGCATCTTAAACTTTGATTTGCATAAAGCTGTGTGATGTTTTGCTGTGATGTGTTGAATGTGTAATTTTGGTTATGTTGATAAAGAACCCCACATAAAATCATACCATGGCATGGGTGCATGAGATAAGGATGTTATTGATTTTCTGTGATGCCGATGGTAAGCGGATACTACCCCATGCCTCGGATGCCATGCTGGTCTGTATAACCTCAGAGGGAGGTTTGTCGTCGATATTATGAGTCCAGGGGCTGACACATCGCGGGACGAGAGTGGTCAGTTAGACCATACCAAGGTGTGATGGTGGTAACACTGAGGTTTATCATTCAGTAAAATTGTGCGATACTAACCCTTGCAGGAAAAACTTAACCTCCTAAGTTGAACGTAGATCGAGTCTTGTCAGTATGTTACCTTACCCTTCGTGCTGCCATACGTCTTCCCGAATGGGAATATGGTTTAGTAAGTCGTAAACATATTACCAGGTACACACCAAGTAGAGGGGCCGGGATGAAGGTATCCATGGCCCTGGACAAAATCCATTCATCCTGTTAGGGGGCCTGGGTGTTTCCGGTCTGGCACCGAGAGGGAAGAGCTCTTCCCTTGTAGCGCACGGTATAAATTTGATCATGCTAGTCGAGGTTGGAGCCTCCCTGTCTTATGTTTTTTTTCCGTGTCAGCTTAGTCCGGGTGAAGCCGGACTTCGTGGGGGTAAAATGAGTGTGTATTGGTTCTGAGTGTTTACCTCTCAGACACCGTACACGGGATTAGTTCGAGTGACTATTGGAACCCGTGGCCTATGGTTAAAGAGTACACCCTTTGCAGAGTCAAAACTATTCGAGTAGCCATGTCCATGGTCAAGGACGACTGGTTGACTAGTCAAGTGTCGGTCTGAGTGTCGGTCTTTGGAGGAAGTTAAAGAAATCATGAGACTAATCATGAAATATGATGGATGATCGTACTATTATTTTTACTATGGACTAACCCCTATGATATTATCCCTGGGACGGTTCTACCTCCTGGATGATCATATCCCTGGGACGGTTCTACCTCCTGAATTTTCAGTATTTATTATTGTTTCATATGAGCCCTTTTTGTGGTGTTGCTTAGACTCCCGACTGTGGCATGCTCGTTATTATTTCTTATAAGCCCTTTATGTGGTGTCGCTCAGACGCCCGATTGTGGCATGCTCGTTATTATATCTTATATGCCCTTTCTGGGGTGTCGCTTAGAACCCCGACTGTGGCAATTGTTATTTATTTCATATAATCACTTTCTATGGTGTCGCTTAGACGTCTGACTCTGGCAACTATTATTTATTTCATATCTTGCATGTGAGCCCTTTAGGCGGTGTCGCTCCGACGCCCGACTGCGGCACGCATGCTATTAGTTATTCATTGTTGCCCTTCCTTGCCTGTTTATACAACATTGGTGGAAACAGTTTATATGCATGAATGCATCCGTGAATTAATTCTAATGGCATGATAGAGTTATTAAGTGGACTATGCATGCATCTCACCTGCTTTAACATATCTGTTTTCTTGATGTTTGCGAGTACATGCAGAGTACTCGCTCGCTTGTCCCTGCCTATTGTCTTGGCCAGATTGCGTTCGGAGAGGAGCATGATGTCATCAACCCCGGAACCTACGAGTCCAGGATAGCAGCCTTGTGAGATAGGAATTTATCCAAGTCAGTTGTTCCTGTGGGAATGGAGTTCGATGGGCACTAGAGATTCCTCGAGTCGCTTCTGCGGTCAGCCTTAGACTTTTGTCCAAACTAGTAGACCTTCATGGTCTTGTAACCTGGCTTTGTATTTTGCTTGGATATTCTGTATCAAGTGAGTGTCCACCAGCTAACAGTAGTCCTAGGGCTGGTGAACACAAAGACCTATTTTCTAGAAATTATTTTGTGAAAACCCGGTCGCCACATCCTTGGTATCACATTCAGGCTGACCATTGGCTAAACCTATCTTTGCCAAGTGGCTATCCCTACCCCGGATATTTATATATCCACAACCTAGCCTAGACTACCCAATAGCTAACCATAGTGGCCTTCTAACACCTTTTTGGCAGTCGGTGCCTAACCTGTCAACCCAGCCCTTAAGATTTGTTTCTATGACCAACACCGGAGTTGTCGCATTCCCAAGAGTGCGATCGAAAACTCCCTACCATATATAGGAAGGCCTTGCCTTAACCTAGCAAACCGCAACCTTGAGACCACTACCCTAGTAACCCCTTGTCTTGCAAGATGCCTAGGCGCGTTGTTTCCAATGAGACCAGCGTGTACGAGCCTGGAGAGTTCGTAGTCATCCTTGCCGATGTTAGCCGCCCAGTTTTTGGTGTAGAACAGCCTCTAGTGTATGTAGTGCATGAGGAACCTGTGAGTGATGCTATTCATCACTTTTGGGCCTTGGTGCACATGTATGGAGAGAGTCCCTCGCTGGGGTGCCCTTATCATTTCACTGGTAGAGCAGCCACTAGCGAAGCCCAAGCCCATCAGCTTGCAACCCGAGAGGCTGTAGTCCAGCAACGACATTTGTCACCATGGATGAATAGTCGACTGTTCTGCTACTATCCTAGTCATGAAGGCTATGGTAGTTCAACCCAAGTTGCCAACAAAGACCTTGAGGAAGACCCTGACTTGGTGCAGGTTGTGCGCTATGTGAGAGCATAGGAGGCACTCATTAATCAGATCACCTCTTGACCTAGTCATAAACTGCACGCTAACCGCTCGCCGGCCCCCGGCAAGCCACGAAGCTGCAACCGCCTCCACCAACCAACACATATTGGTTTCTGACCCTTCCATGACCCCGCCGGAGCTTCACCCCAATTTGAATGCTTTCTGCAATGAATTTGTGCCAAGGGTGCGCCGTCCGCGACGCCGTCGCCACTCAACCCTACAGCCCTGTTCCATGGCCCACTCAACTCTGGAATCATGGCAAACGGAGGAGCCTTATTGGTTGCTGAGCCCGTCCGCTCAAAGGACAATGAAGGTGGAGGGATTCTGTCACAGTAGCTCTCTGGCCTCCGTACCAGTGTCGCAGTGTAACGTTGTAATCGTGTGTTTGTGATAAACTGTTTTTCAGAAAATCGGAGGATGCATGCATTCCTATGATTTTAAAGATAGATTTGTGTAGACTAGTCTGAGTGGCCTTAGAATAAATTTTTGGGCGTAACCACCTAGCCACCAAACCAACTACCCGAGTGATGTGCCACTTGGGAGTTGATACCCGAGTTCCACCCTGATGACCCAGGTCACACCAGTGTTATACTGTGTCCCTTAACTAGGCACCCTACTGAGACCACACATGAACTCTCCTACCACTTCTCACCAAGTGCACTACCCAGAGCCAGTCCTCCCCATGACTGCCTTTGGGATTCATCTAGGATTCCTAAATGCAACCCTGCAATAGAACTTGCATTGCCTCTCAGTCTAGTATAGAGCAGCCAAAGCTTGCTCTTTCCTTGTCCTTCAGGTCTTCACCAAGGGTGTTGACCCATCAACAGGTGGATAAATTCCTCACCCTTGCTATTGGGAAATTTTGTAAAATTTCCAATGGTACGACGTTGTTGTCAGCCCAAAGGGGTCACGTTCTCTCGTCTCCTTTTAGGAGAAGTAGAATATGTTTTCCCCGACCGAGAATATTTTCTCGGGGACCCCTTTGCTCGTGCCTCGTTGACCTCCCATGGAGTGTACGTTAGTCCAGTATTATGTTCTCCTAATGCTAGGTGAGTGACGATGTATTATATGATTGCGTTGTTTGCACCTGCATATGAGTGACTCTGTGTTATATGATTGCTTTGTTTCTGTCTGCATTGGGGTGATCATGTTCCTAGTTTTCATGAGTGAATTATTTTCTTCCCCTAAGAAAATCTCGGGGACGAGATATATTTTTAAGAGGGGTAGTGTTTCTCACACTCCAAAAATTTAATAATATTTTTATGAAATAAAATATTTCTTAGAATAATTTTTGAGAAATAATTTGCTTCATGACTCTTTTCAAAGCCTCTTTCCAAAAACTTTTGTTTTCAAGCGGCATTTTAAAGATCATTTAGTGCTTGAGCCCTTCCTTGAGACCATTTTAAATTATTTATTTAATTAAATGGGGATATTATTTTAAATTTGGCAATGTTTTTGAAAATTATGTTGGAACCTCCTTGAGACTCCTTTCCCTAATTATAAAACTCTCCCCAAGTAAATGTTTCTGAAAATTATGTTGGAACCTTAGTGCTTGCATCAAAACATTTATTTTCTTCTCACAATGTCGTTGGAGACTTTCTTTTTAATATTTTTTCCAAGCTTACTTTTATTCAAAAAAGACTTTTAATTCCTTTAAGGACGTGCTTTGCACTACAACCTTTTGATAACTTTTTCTAAAATTCTACAAAAAATTTGGGTGACACGTGATGTTCCTAGATCAAGTGTTTGTAAAAACTTAGCCAAGTGTTTTGAAAAATTTGAGCAAATTAACTCCTTTTCTACTCTGGCCCAAATTGGAGTTTTTACTACAACCCCTAGTTATAACCATTCAAAAATTATACAAAAATTTGGGGTTGTCAAGTGATGCATGAGATTTTCTTTTATGCAAAAACCCAAATTTTTGCTTTGGAAAAATTTAGCCAAACAACTCTTTTTCTATTCTGGTCCAGTTTGGTACTTTCTACTACTACCATGTTTTTCCTTGCTCTAATTGCCTTGATATTTGTCATGCTTGCATACTACCCTACCAAAACCTTATGTCCATGAGTTGAGTCCCATTAGAGGATTTTAAATGCATGTAATATTAGCCTCAACTTTTTAACCAGATATGATCTTCTCAAACAATTGCATTAGCAAGTTTTGCATTTTCCCAAACTAACTTGACCATCATAGCTAACACCTAAGGAGACCTGATCTGGTAATTTCGGTGGCTAGAGGAACTTTCTAGGTGCCCTTGACACCTGGTTGAACACCTAGAGTGCATGTCCAGATCTGGTATGATATTTCTTTTCATTTTGGAGTTGCTTCCCTGACCCTAAAACATTGTCCATCATCTTTGCCTTAACCCATAGCATAATCCTCTTAGATTTGAGAAGTTTTGGAGGTGTTTAGAGGCACCGGACATTGTGTCGAACACCCTGGGTGTGTGCCCAGAGCGCGCCCAGAGACCACGTTTTGCACGCGCCTCTCCGAGCCGCCGTGTCCCCATGCCCTTGCCCTCTGGCCAGCCAGGAGACACGCAACCCCCCTCCCGACAGATTTTCTCCACCCTTGTGCCGCGCAGCGCTTCGGCCATGGCAGCGCTGGCAGCTTGCTGACGCTAACAACGTCTCCCGCAGCGACGGTAGCGCCGCCCGAGTCCGTCCAGCGTGCCAGTTGCTCGTGGTCCTTACATCGTCCTCCAGCTGCTTCCGCCCTTTCTCAGACTTGTTGCTGCACCTGTGCGCCTGAGACATCACCAGAGCATGTAGCTGGCATGGTTATCCACAGCTGCCGCAGAACCACCATAGCTAGGCTATAAAAGGCTGCCTAGAGCCCTCCGAGCATCTCAGCAGCCTCCGTAGAGTCGCAACTCTCTCCCTCGCACCAATTCGGCCGGAGCCCCTCGCCTTGCCCTTCCTCTGGCCGCAGCACCACCGGCCATCTCCGGGAAAATTCGGGCAGCCCCGAGTCCGGTTGCTCTTCTGCAGCCACTTCTAGCCTCCTAGAGCCACCGCAAACCCATTACGACCCCCTTCTCCCTCAAAATTAACGAGGGCAAGAACCCCTTTCTCTTGAAGATGTCATCCGCCATGGGCAAAGCCTCGCTCGATCAAGAGACTTAGAGGGATCCTCTCCCCATACAGGAGAAGCGGTTGTGCCTCCTGATCACTCCGATGTGCCCAGCCCGTGAAATGGAGTCCTCTAGCGGCGGCTAGCCTCGCCGGAGCTGACCACTGCTCCCTGTCTAGGCATGCGCCAGAGGAGGGAGAAGAACCCAACAGGCGGGCCACGCTTGTCGGTGAGCCAACCCTGGCCCCGAAGGGCGCTTTCCCCTTGGGAAAATGTGTGCCTGTGAGTGCGCCTCCCCAGCCCCGACATCGTATTTTTTACAAAACCGTTTTCTTTTCTGATTCTTTTAAAACAGATTTAAACAGGAACATTAACTGGCCACAAATTTTTATAGAAAACTCCAAATGGACTGATTCTTTTTCCTACCTCTTTCAAATTTCCTCTAGTTTATTTACAAAAAAATTCAAAAAATTTAAACAACTTTTGTGTACTGTTTTTGTTCAAATATTTTCAATATAGGATTTGGAGAGAGGAGACTTACTTCAAGATTGTGGGGTACACATCACCCTCCTCGAACTCCAAAGGCAAGCATCTTGAAATCTGATTTGCATAAAGTTGTGTGATGTTTTGAATGCTTGATTTTGGGTATGTTCATAAAGAACCCCACATAAAATCATACCATGGCATAGGTGCATGATATAAGGATGTTATTGATTTTGTGTAATGCAGATGGTAGGTGGATACTACCCCATGCCTTGGATACCATGTTGGTCCGGATAACCTCAGAGGGAGGTTTCTCGTGGATATTATGAGACCATGGGCTGACATCTCGCGGGACGAGACTATTCAGTGAGACCATACCGAGGTGTGATGGTGGTAACACGGAGGTTCATCATTCCGTAAAATTATGCGATACTAACCCTTGAAGAAAAAACTTAACCTCCTAAGTCGACCATAGATCGAGTATTATCAGTATGTCACCTTACCTTCATGCTGACATAGGTCTTCCCAAAAGGGAATATGGTTTAGCAAGTTGTAAACCTATTACCATGTACACACCAAGTAGAGGGGCCGGGATGAAGGTATCCTTGACCCTGGACAAAATCCAGTCATGTGGTCAAGGGGCATGGGTGTTTCCGGTTTGGGACGGAGAGGGCAGAGCTCTTCCCTTGTAGCGCACATTATAAATTTGATCCCATGCTAGTCGATGTCGGAGCCTCCCCGTCTTATGTTTTTTCCCTGGCAGCGTAGTCCGGGTGAAGCCAGACTTCACGGGGGTAAAATGGGTGTGTACTGGTTCTGAGTGTTTATCTCTGAGATACCATACTCGGGATTAGTCCGAGTGACTATTGGAAGCCATGGTCTGTGGGTAAAGAGTACACCCTCTTCATAGTCAAAACTATTCGAGTAGTTATGTCCATGGTCAAGGACGACTGGTTGAATAGTCAAGTGTCAATCTGAGTGTTGGTCTTCGGAGGAAGTTAAAGAAATTGTGAGACTAATCATGAAATATGGTGGATGATCGTACTACTATTTTTACTATGGACTAACCCGTATGATTATGAGTGTTGGATATTCGTGGGACGGTTCTACCTGCTGGATATTCAATAATTATTATTGTTTCATATGATTCATATATGTGGTGTCGCTTAGATGCCCGACTGTGGCATGCTTGTTATTATTTCTTTTAAGCCCTTTCTGCAAAGTGTGAAACTATTCGAATAGCCGTGTCCACACTCATGCAGAGTTGGTGGTCCTACTTAGACAATGTCCAGATGTTCCCACAACTTGGTGTGTGTGCGTCACAAAGATGATAGTGTGATACTTGAGCTAAGTCAGATGACTTGGCATGATGGGTGAACATGAGATGTTCAACCCCGTCTTATATTTATATTTGTAACTTGTTCATATGGATATTGGTTACCTCGTGAAGTATACCATCTCAGATATTGATCATGTCATTGCACCTAAAAATTAGCTTTCTACAACTTACCTGTCAGTGCTATATCATGCATTGTTGTTACCTCGTTTCAAACATGGGTTGCTTGCGAGTACATTCAAAGTACTCATTGGATTTCCAGTTGTTATTTAATTGGAAAGTCGTGAAAGAACAGGAGTATGATGAAGAGTTCGTTGGAGACGAACATGCGAACTAGGACACTTCCTAGTCAAAATGTGTGTAGGGTTAAGGCAAGTGGCATGGGTTCATGCTTTTGTTCAAGATTTCCGCTGCTAGTTAAGTTTGGTGTATTGGCCTTCGAGGCCCTATCTATGTAAGACTTGACCTAAATGCTATTTCTTTGTATCAAAAGGTATGTATGGGTGTAAGACTCTTATTATTCAACTTATGTGTGTTCAGTGGACATTGATCTCTCGGATCACTACACACGTGGACTCGCTGATCATGACTTATGAGTCGGGATCCCCACACTCCTATATTGAGGTAACTTGAAAATGCTGAAGCGCGTTAGAGGTATGATCCAATTTCCTAGTTGGTGTCGGGATTCTCATCAGTTATACTTATGCGGTGAATACGAAGTTATGCCTTCCAATACGATAAAAGGAGTAGGGATAACATCATTTAAGGATCATATATTTTGAAAAAGTAATGATTATGCTTATTATATTCATGGATATTATTATGTTGATACCAATTACATCATCATTTATCAACACTTGTATCTGAAACAGATTACATGTTGGGTAGCATGCCACATCAAAAATTCTATTGTTATAATTTACCTACTCTAGGAGGAGCAGGAATTAAGCTTGAGGATGTTGATACGTCTCCAACATATCTATATTTTTTTTATCATTTCATGCTATTATATTATCAATCTTGGATACTTTATATGAAATAATGTGTTATTTTATATCTTTTTCGAACTATCCTATTAACCTAGTGCCTCGTGCCAGTTCCTGTTTTTTGCGTATTTTTAACTTTTCTAGAAATTCAATATCAAATGGAGTCCAAATATGATCAAACATTTTGATGATATTTTCAGGACCATAAGAGACCCATGGAACCTTGGAAGAAGACATGAGGAGCCACGAGGTGGTGACGAGCCTAGGGATGAGCCCAGGGTGTAGGGTGCGTCCCTCAGGTCATGGGCCCCTCGTGGCACCTCCTGACCAAACTCCACTTCTATAAATCCTCAAATATTCAAAAAACATAAGAGATCCATAAAAAACTCTTTTTTCGTCGTCGTAAGTCTCTATTCCACCGCGATCCCATCTAGAGACTTTTTCTGGTACCCTGCCGGAGGGGGAATTGATCACGGAGGACTTCTAGATAAACCTTGCTGCTTGCATGATGATTTGTTAGTAGTTCACCACATACCTATTGGTCCATAGCTAGTAGCTAGATGGTTTATTCTATCTCTTTGATCTTCAATACCATGTTCTTTGTGATTCTCGTGGTGATCTATCCGATGTAATCTTTTTTTGCGGTGTGTTTGTTGGGATCAGACAGATTGTGGCTTTATGATCAAATTATTTGTTTAAAGTAATTGATTTTTCTCTGAATTCTATTCAGCATGATTGTTATATCTTCGTATTTCACTCTGATCTATCGGTTTGGTTTGGCCAACTAGATTGATTTATCTTCGGAGGGTGTGTGGTGCGTTGTAGTAAGTTCAATCTTGCGGTGTTGTATATCCAAGTGGTAGAAGGGGACAAGACACATATTTTTATTATTGCTACTAAGGGTAAAACGATGGGGTTTATTCATACTGATTGGGTTTACTTTGTCTACATCATGTCACCTTGCTCCAAGCATTAGTTTGTTTGTGTGAACTTCATACCTACAGAGGCAAGCATAGAAGCACTATAGAAGTGATGTAATAGTAGTAAATATAGGTAGGAGCCGGTCTACTTGTTTTTGGAACTGATGCCTATATACACGATCATTGTCGTGAATGACATCATAAGTATACGCATTCATATCAATTGCCGAACAGTAATTTGTGTACTCACCTTATGCTTTGCTTTTGATAGATAAGCCTGTAGTGAAAACTATGGTTCCAAGTCTTGCTACCTCTTGAGCTTGCGTTGGTTTTCCTTGAACAGGATAGGGTGATGCAGCAAAGTAGATAAGTATTTCCCTCAGTTTGTTGAGAACGAAGGTATCAATCCAGTAGGAGGAACAAGTAGGGCTTCAATAGTAGTACCTACACAAATAATCAAACACTTGCACCCAATGCTATAAAGGGGTTGTCAATCCCTTCACAGTTATTTGCAAGGATGCGATTTGATAGAGATGGATATATAATATTGCGGAAACAAAAGTAAATAAATTGCAGGAATATATTTCTAGTATTTTTGGTTTATAGATCTGAAAATATAATATGGAAAATAGAACGGGGGGTCATAGGTTTCACTAGAGGTTTCTCTCATAAAGGAAAATAATACGGTGGGTGAACAAATTAATAATAGAAAAGAGAATAATTATGAAGACATCCAAAGCAATGATTATGCATATAAGCATCACGTCCGTGTCAAGTAGACCGAAATGATTATACATCTACTATTATTACTCCACACATCGACCGACTCCTGCCTGCATCTAGAGTATTAAGTTCATGAAGAATAGAGTGACGCATTAAGTAAGATGACATGATGTAGAGGGATAAAATCAAGCAATATGATGAAAACCCCGTCTTCTTTATCCTGATGGCAACAATACAATACGTGCCTCGCTACCCCTACTATGTCACTGGGTTAGGACACCGCAAGATTGAACCCAAAACTAACCACTACTCCCATTGCAAGAATTACCAATCTAGTTAGCCAAACCAAACAATTAATTCGAAGAGACTTGCAAAGATATGAAATCATGCATATAATAATTCATAAGAGACTCGAATAATATTCATGGATAATCTGAACATAAACTCACAATTCATCGAATCTCGACAAACACACCGCAAAAGAGTATTACATCAGATAGATCTCCATAAAGATCATGAAGGACACGGTATTGAAGATCAAAGAGAGAGAAGAAGCCATCTGGCTACTAGCTATGGACCCGTAGGTCTATGGTGAACTACTCACACATCATTGGCAGGGCAATGGAGTTGATGTAGATGCCATCAGTGATCAATTCCCTCTCTAGCAGATTACATGAAAAGGCTCCCAGATTGGATCTCTCGGGAACACAGGCTCCCGGCGGCGTAAAAGTATTTTTGTGTCTCTTTTTTGCTATACGGGAATATTTGGGAATTTATAGGCTGAATAATAGGGTTAGGAGACCTATAAGGGGCTGATACGTCCAAAATGCATCACTATTTTGTACCATAATTTGTCTCTATTCATTAATATATTTCACTTTATGACGATGTAATTATAGTGTTTTGGCTTATTTTACACAGTTTACAACTTTCTGGTGCCGAAATGGCAGACGCAGGATTCAGCGGAGAAAATAGCACGAAGAGTTGCAATACTAGAACATCTCCAATTGCGCTGAACTTTTAAGGGAAGAAGTTTCCGAACAGGGCCCGAAGACAGGCCAAAGAAGAGCCGGAGGGGGGCCATAGGTCACCCACGCAACCTGCTGGCGCCCCCCTAGGCCACGCCTGGGAAATGGGTCCAAATTCTAGTGCTCTCCTTTGGCCTATATGTCCCTCTTGAACTAAAAAGTATGGGGACATAAGAGTTTTGGCGATTCCACCGCCGCTCCGCAGCGGAAACCTACAAAGAAGAAAAGACCTTTCCGGCAGGGAGATTCCGACGGGAGAACTCCTCCCGGAAGGGGAGATCGTCCTCATCGTCATCACCATCGTCACGGGCATCGTCGAGATCATCATCACCATCATCACCAACACCACCACCGTCTCCACCTTCATCCCATCTACTTCACCATTGCAATCGGAGTTGTACATTTTACTATTCATCCCCTCTACTCTACCAGTGTTGATTACTCTTTTGTGGTGATTGCTATTAAGTTTTGTTGGATAATTATGTTTATGACCGGATTGTTAAACATATTTTCATCACCTTTGATCATGATCTCTTTTATGTCTTGTGATTAGTTCCGTTAGTTCTTGGGGACATGGGAAAAGTCTAGATGCTCGTAGTCATATGATGTTGAAGTAATATGTGTTGATTGATATTTAAGTTATGGTGTTATTCTTCTAGTGGTGTTATGTGAACGTCGACTACATAACACTTCGGTTTTTTAAGGACCTAGGGGAATGCATCATGTATAAAGAATGCTGATGGTGGGTTGCCGGAGTGACAGAAACATGAACCCGAGTTCGCATCTTTTGCATGAGGGAGTATTGGATCCTAAAGCTTATTGCTATGGTTAGGCTTTGCCTTAATTTCTCTCGTGTATTTGTTGATACTTGGAAGAAGGATTAATCATAAGATTGCACTTGTCTTTGCCTAGACGGTGGACTAGTTAATATCCACCCACATAACACTTACAAATACAAAACATAGTACTAGACGGAATATGGCGAAAGAACTTGACTCTCTCTCCTGTGTGTCCTCAGGAACGCCTTAGTCTTTATAAGTTTAGTCCCTTGGCTTATCCTTTGTGTTCAAAAGGATTGGGCCACTTGCTGCACCTCGGCACCATTTACTTCACATGCATTTATTTCCTTGTTGCTTATACTAGAAAATCCATAAAAAGTTACCTTTCAGTACTTGCAGTTATTCCTTGCTCAAGATCACTTGTCAGTACCTTTTGCTCCTCGTTGGGTCCGACACTCTTACTTATCGAAAAGGCTATGATAGATCCCCTACACTTGTGGGTCATCAAGACCATTTTCTGGCGTCGTTGCCGTGGAGTGTAGCGCTATTGGTAAGTGAAATTGGTAAGGAATCCTTTACGTTGTACGTGCTGTTTTTGTTTTACTGTTCCCGCTTTTTTTGCTATGGACCACTCTACTCTTGGTTTGTTGCTTGTGGGGAACTGTCCCAACACTATTGTGGTGGAGCCTCCCCCACCTACTGAAATTGTGCCTTTTAAAATACCAACTAGTATTATTGATTGTGTCTTGGGTAATCGATATGCAGGAGATAGACATCCAGGTGAACACTTGCTATATCTTTCACAACTATGCTCCTTATTTAAGCTTACAGGTATATCGATGTATTTTTTTATGAGAAATCTATTTTATCTATCATTAAAAGATAAATCTTTGGATTGGTATAGGCTTCTTGATGACTCTCATTTACTAAATTGGCAAGATCTTATGCCTTTCTTCTTAAAGGAATTATATTTATAACTTTTGGTCTCGTGACGAAGAAAGCATCTCTCAAGCTTGGGGGAGATTGAAATCCTTAATGCTCCAAAGAAATTATTCTCACAATTTTTTATGCAAGGCTTTCTCGTCAACATAAAGAGATGCTTGATGCTTCCTCTAGTGGTGCATTCTCCAACAAAAGCACTGAAATTAAGTGGGATCTTATTGAAAGGGTCCAGAAGAACACTGAAGACTCGGAGATTGATAAAGGTATTGAACGGTTATAAATTATGAGCGTGATTACATTGAGAGCTATGTGAAAACTGATTACTTCAATAGCTTTTGTGTTAAGATTGGTCTTGGTTCCCAGCTTCTAATTGATTTTTGCAAAGACTTTTCCTCTCATATTGACTCTTCTGAGAGACTTATGCCGGTGAGAGAACAGCACACCAGGTTCTCCAATCAGGTTTCTATTGTCCTCCTCTCTTTAAATATGCTAGAACTTACGTTTTATCCTCTGATAAGTGCCAGAGAGTTGGTAATATTAGTAGGAGGAATGACATGCCTATGAATTATTCGCTAGTCATTGAGCCTTTGATTGCTGGGTTTTTGATTTTATGGGTTCTTTCCCTCCTTCACACAAATACACTCACATGTTAGTAGACCAAGTGGGTTGAAGCAATCCCCACTGAAAGTGCTGATCATAAGACATCTTTAAAAATGCTCAAGGATGTAATGTTCCCCAGGTTTGGTGTACCTAGGTACCTCATGACAGACGCAGGATCACACTTTACGCACGGTGCTTTTAGAAAAGCTCTAGGCAAATATGATGTTAATCATAGAATTTCTTCACCTTACCACCCTCAAACAAGTGGGAATGTTGAGCTCACAAATAAAGAGATCAAGTTGATCTTGCAAAAGACAGTGAACAGTCCTAGAAAGGACTGGTCCAATAAGTTAGGAGATGCCTTGAGGCATATAGAACTGCTTATAAAAATCCCATGGGAATGTCTCTCTATAAGATGGTTTATGGCAAGGCATGCCATCTACTTCTAGACTTAGAACACAAAGCTTTCTGGGCTGTTAGAGAGCTTAATGTTGATCCAAAGCTTGTTGGTGAAAAGCGTCTCATGAACTTGACTTCTCTAGATGAGTGGAGAAGTGAAGCTTATGATAGCACAAAACGTTCAAAGAAAAGGTAAAGAAGTGGTATGAAAAGAGAATTTTGAAATGTGAATTTAATGTTGGTGACAAAGTTTTGTTGTATAGATCTCGTTTCAGGTTTTCTCCAGGTAAATTCTTTCCAAGTGGGAAGGACGGTACCATATCGAAGATGTCTACCGCTCCGGTGCAATCAAGATTAATAATTTTGAGGGCACAAAACCACATATTGTGAATGGGAAAAGACTCACGCATTACATGGTTGGAGACCCCATCAATGTAGAGGTGGATGTGATACAGGTAGCCACTCACGAAGAACATATTGCAACACTTTATCAGACACCGGTAGAAGCAGAATAAGAAAAGGTATGAAATATGGTAAGGAAACTTCGCGAACATCAATAAAAGTTCCATATTATGTGTTTTTGCAAAATTAGGAAAATTTCGAGCCGAAGCGGGGCCGGAGAGGAGCTCTAGGTCACCCATGCGACCTGCTGGTGCGGGCTAGCCCGTGGCACGCCAGGAGGACGCCTGGACCACCTGGAGTCCGTCTCTGACTCCACTTTGGCTTGTTACCTTCCTTTTGGTGCACACATTTTTCCTATATATTTTCCTGGAACGTCCTGGATTTGTATCTTGCGATTCCGTGTGTTTTCTTTTTGATCTGTTTGTGCCAGGATTTTTTTAGAAAACTTAGGTTCCATGGCTTCCCCAAAATCTCCCAAGGAAAAGATCCTCGTCAACGTCATCAACCTTTACCTTGCAGAGGTAAAAAGACACCCTCAAACACTTTGGGTGGAGGATGGTGTCCTTCACAAAGAAGAATTGAAGGGACCTGTCAAGGAGGGGAGCACCAGAGCCAGGCTGGAAGAAGTGGAGTAAGAAGTCTTCAAGTACAAGTTGATGATAGAGCGTGGTGTCAAGGCCAATTATGATATCATCGCCGAGCTGAAGAGGGAATATGAGGAGGAGATGAACGAAGTGTGATCAATCATATCCGCACTAGAAACCGAAGTGTTCGAGCTTCAAGGGCACGTCGATGACCTTCAAAACCAGAACTTTGAGTATGAACTTAAGTTTTTACGCATAGGCTTATGTGCCGAAAGTAGGATCCTGGAGAGAGTGAAGAATCCTGCATGAAGGGAGGACCTGTGTTGTGGAAGCGTTTCGCTAAGGATTACCTGAGGAACAAGAACAAGGATGAAGAGTGAAATCTTCATGGGTAATGGCATTCCCTTAGCTTGTTCCAAGCTTGAGGGAGTGCCCGGTATCTTTATTTTTTATCCTTTATCTTTCTTGGTCCAGTTTAGCGTCGTATCATGTCTAGGGAAGTTATCTTAACATTTAGGTCTATCACTCCTTTTTGGAGAGTCTTGTATTCGTGAGCGTGCAGTGTCTATGATGGAATATTAATGAGAAGTCTATTGGTTTCTTTGCTGCACTTGGTATTCTCTTCATGCAATCGATATTATATGTTGATTCTTATGGGAGTATTGATCTTACATATCAGGTATGGCTTTGAAAACTTTATTTAATCCTGACAAACATAGCATTGGTCATAACAACAAGCATGAGTTTTCCTAGTAGGGACATAGCCAAAACCTTTATGTTATTATGCTTGAAGTGTTATGCTGACAAAGAAGACAACTTGATGTTTTATGCCAATTCTTTATGTTAAACTTTATATTGTTTTGCATCCAAGTCAACATTATTTCTCTGCTCTTAAAAGCCTTTGCTAGCCAACCCTTGCACTAAGCGGGAATACTGCTTATGCATCCATACCCTCAAACCTCAACCTTCCCAAGAGTCCACCATACCTTCCCTATATGTGGTATTTCACCACCACTCCTAAAGTATATTACTCATGTGCTATCTTTAAACCTTCAAATATTACTCCCTGTTTTGTGCCTCTGCTTTAGCTCATGAGGAAGTAGTTGGTAATTCATGATCTTCTCATATTGGACAAGTTTTATCTAGGGTTTGCATGTCTAATATGTGAACCCCTAACACCAGAAGGGACTAGCATGAGCGCGCCCTACTCGTAAAAGATAATAACAACAAACAAAACCTCCTTCACGCTTTGTTGATGAGAAATCAGAAAACTTTGGTAGTGATAAACGAAGGAGACTAAGGGGATGTGATCGTCCCCACTTTGGGAGCCGTTCCTCAAAACTTGTCCAGCATGAGAAGTATTGGGCTATCTACTAGCATTAATTGACAAATCATGCACCTCTCAAAATCTTGTTTTACAATCTTGTTTATCTCTAAAAAGCTGTAGCACATGAGTTTTCCCTACTTCCCTCCGCGAAGGGCCAATCTTTTACTTTTATGTTGAGTGATTAAACCCACTTCTTTCTATCCTGAAAACAGCAGACACTTTATGTTGACAAACATGCATGCATTTATATTGTTTCGTTGAGAGTTGTCATATTACACCTTTGTTTATGATGATCATTAAGATAAGTAAGTTGTTTGTTAAAGCTTAGCTAAAACAAACATCTTCCTTTGTGTTAGCATTTTCACTTCTTGACTAATAACACGTTCTTTCAAAAAGCTTCAATTGATCTCATCAAAATATAAGAGGAAGCGAAAAAATTAAAAGTTATTAGTTGTTCTTTGACCAAGGACATGTTCGCCATGGTCTGATGAGTTTTCTTAGCTCTATTTTTGATTGTAGTTGATATTACTCTTTCATAAGGGACTTATGAGTTGAGATTGTTGTTGAGGATGGTTGAGTTTAGTAGAGAAATCATGATTCTTCTTTTCCGTATTCTTATTTATCGACACTTCACTCTCTAAACTTGTGGACATGTTTAACGAGCTCAGTATTCGCTTGGGGACAAGCGAAGTCTAAGCTTGGGGGAGTTGATACGTCCAAAATGCATCACTATTTTGTATCATAATTTATCTCTATTCATTGATATATTTCACTTTATGATGATGTACTTATAGTGTTTTGGATTATTTTACATAGTTTACAACTTTCCGGTGCCGAAACAGCAGACGCAGGATTCAACGGAGAAAATAGCACGAAGAGTTGCAATATGAGAACATCTCCAATTCCGCTGACATTTTGAGGGAAGAAGTTTCCGAACAGGTCCCAAAGACAGGCCAAATAAGAGCTGGAGGGGGCACAGGTCACCCAGGCGACCTGCTGGCGCCCCCCTAGGCCACGCCAGGAGGCCCCTGGGTGATGGGCCCAGCCTCAGGTGCTCTCCTTTGGCCTATATGTCCCTCTTGACCTAAAAATTTGGGGACAAAAGACTTTTGCGTTTCCGCTGCCGCTCCGCGGCGTAAACCTACAAAGTACAAAAGACCTTTCGGCGAGGAGATTCCGCCGGGGAGAACTCCTCCTGGAAGGGGAGATCATCCTCATTGTCATCACCATCGTCACGGGCATCATTGAGATCATCATCACCATCATGACCAACACCAGCACCATCTCCACCTTCATCCCATCTACTTCACCATTGCAATCGGAATTGTACCTCGCACTATTTATCCCCTCTACTCTACCGGTGTTGATTACTCTTTTATGGTTAATGCTATTGAGTTTTGTTGGATAATTATTGTTATGACCAGATTGTTAAACATATTTTCATCACCTCTGATCATGATCTCTTTTATGTCTTGTGAGTAGTTCCGTTAGTTCTTGAGGACATGGGAAAAGTCTAGATGCTAGTAGTCATATGATGTTGAAGTAATATGTGTTGATTGATATTTAAGTTATGGTGTTATTCTTCTAGTGGTGTTATGTGAACATCGACTACATAACACTTCGCCTTTTTAAGGACCTAGGGGAATGCATCATGTATAAAGAATGCTTATGTTGGGTTGTCGGAGTGACAGAAACCTGAACCCCGGTTCGCATACTTTTGCATGAGGGAGTATTGGATCCTAAATCTTATTGCTATGGTTAGGCTTTGCCTTAATTTCTCTCTTGTATTTGTGGATGCCTGCAAAAGGGATTAATCATAAGAGTGTACTTGTCTTAGTCTAGACGGTGCACTAGTTAAGATCCACCCACATAACACTTATCAATACAAAAGATAGTACTAGACGGAATATGGCGAAAGCACTTGACTATCTCTCCTGTGTGTCCTCAAGAACGCCTTTGTGTTTATAAGTTTAGTCCCTCGGCTTATCCTTTGTGTTCAAAAGGATTGCGCCACTTTCTGCACCTCGGCACCATTTACTTTACTTCACTAAAGGAATTAGCTTCTTTGTCGTCTGCCATCACAAACCGCAAAGAGTATATCACGGATGACAAAGATAATATCACAAACGGCAAAGAATCTCACTGTCGGCAAAATTTCTACGTCAGCCTACGACGGCATTGTAGCTTCTTTGCCGTTTGTGTCACCGAAGCGGACGGCAAAGAGCTTTGCCGTCAGCTTTTCATAAGAGCAGTCGGCAAAGTGGTGGAGATGGCAGCCGATAGGGGTTGCCTCCGTTAGGGGCTAACGGAGGCTTTGTCGTCTGCCTCTCCTCCTCTGTGCCGTCTGCCTCCCCCCTCTTCTTTGCCGTCTGCCTCCCCCTCCTCCTCCCCCCTCCTCTGTGTCGTCTGCCTCCCCCCCCTTATTTTTCGTCTGCCACCCCCCTCTTATGTGTCGTCTGCCTCCCCCTCCTCCCCACTCCTCTGTGCCCTCTTCTTTGCCGTCTGCCTCCCCTGGAAGCAGATGACAAAGATACTATATGGCCAGCTGCTACTGCCCAGGTTGCACAGCTAGGCGCCACGTGGCACCTTTGCCGTCGGTCAGCTTATGGAAAAGACCTTTGCCATCAGCTGGCAGACGGCAAAGAGCCTATATTGTCACATTTTTGTTTATTTTTTCTAATTCACAGCACATATACATATAATTTATAGCACATATATGATAAATAGGTCACAACACATATATGATATACATATAAAGCTCATCAATGCCATTTTTTCATCAACGTACATCCCATGCCTATATCAAAAGAACCAACACATACAAAGCTTCATCCATATATACATACATATAGTTGAACATATATTGTTCATCCATATATACATATACATATAGTTCCACATTGTTCATCAACTCAAATAAAAACGGAAACTAAAGCACTCCAATGCCAGCTTCCATGCATGTAGTACATCCAATCTGCAAAATGGGAATAAGAAAGTCAGAAGAAGAAGAACAACAACATATATATGACAAATAATCTAAATTGAAGAAGAAAGAGAAGAAGCAAGAAGATAACAAGGAGAAGAAAAACAAGAAGGAGGAGGAGGAGGAGGAGGAGGAGGACGAGGGGAAGGAGAAGGAGAAGGAGGAGGAGAAGAAGAAAAAAGAAGAAGAGAAGAAGAAGGAGAAGAAGGAGGAGAAGTAGGAGGAGAGAATAAGAAGGAGAAGAAGGAGGGCTCCTTCTCCTTCTTCTCCTCCTTCTGCTTCTTCTTCTCTTTTTCTCCTCCTCCTCCTCCTTCTTCTTCTTCTCCTTCTCCTTCCCCTTCTATTCTTCTTCTCTTCTTCTTCTTCTTCTTCCTTCTTTTCATTTCTCCTCTTCTCCTCTTCTTGGCGCTAAATTAGCTAACTATGTCTTTTTGGAGCTAAATGGGCTAATTATGTCATTATAGAGGAAAACAAGCTAAGTATATAATATTAATGAGCTAACCAAGGTTATTATGCCATTTTGAGCTTATAATGTCTTTTAGGAGCTAAATTCGCTAATTATGTCATTGTTGGGGAAATTAAGGCAAGGATAATATGAAAGAGGAGAAAAAAGAGGAGGAGGAGAAGAACAAGAAGAAATAGAGAAGAAGGAGGAGAAGGACGAGGAGGAGAAGGACTAGAAGGTCCTTGGCCTTCTCCTCCTTCTCCTCCTCCTCCTCCTCCTCCTCCTTCTTCTCCTTCTTCTCTTCTTCTTCTTCTTCTTTCTTTTCATTTTTCCTATTTCTTCTCCTCTTCTTGGAGCAAAATTAGCTAACTATGTCTTTTTCGAGCTAAATGGGCTAATTATCCCATTTTAGAGGAAAACAAGCTAAGTATATAATATTTATGAGCTAACCAAGGTTCTTATTCCTTTTTTAGCTTATTATAGCATTTTGGAGCTAAATGGGCTAATTATGTCATTGTTGGGGAAATTAAGGCAATGAGAATATGAAAGAGGAGAAGAAATAGGAGGAGGAGGAGAAGAAGAAGAAATAAAGAAGAAGGAGGAGAAGGAGGAGGAGGAGGAGAAGTACTAGAAGGTCCTTGGCCTTCTCCTCCTTCTCCTCCTCCTCCTCCTCCTTCTCCTTGTTCTCCTCCTCCTTCTTCTCCTTCTCCTTCTCTTCTCTTTCTCTTCTTCTTTTTGTTCTTCCTTTTCATTTCTCCTCTTCTCATCTTCTTGGAGCTAAATTAGCTAACTATGTCTTTGTGGAGCTAATTGGGCTAATTATCCCATTTTAGAGAAAAACAAGCTAAGTATATAATATTAATGAGCTAACCAAGGTTCTTATGACATTTTGAGCTTATTATGGCATTTTGGAGCTAAATGGGCTAATTATGTCGTTGTTTGGGAAATTAAGGCAAGGAGAATATGAAAGAGGAGAAGAAAGAGGAGGAGGATAAAAAGAAGAAGAAATAAATAAGAAGGAGGAGAAGGAGGAGGAGGAGGAGAAGGACTAGAAGGTCCTTGGCCTTCTCCTCCTTCTCCTCCTCCTTCTTCTTCTCTTCTCCTTCTTTTCTTTCTTTTCATTTTTCCTATTTCTTCTCCTCTTCTCCTCTTCTTGGAGCTAAATTAGCTAACTATGTCTTTTTGGAGCTAAATGGGCTAATTATCCCATTTTATAGGAAAACAAGTTAAGTATATAATATTAATGAGCTAACCAAGGTTCTTATGCCATTTTGAGCTTATTATGGCATTTTGGAGCTAAATTGGCTAATTATGTCATTGTTGGGGAAATTAAGGCAAGGAGAATATGAAAGAGGAGAAGAAAGAGGAGGAGGACAAGAAGAAGAAGAAATAAAGAAGAAGTAGGAGAAGGAGGAGGAGGAGAAGGACTAGAAGGTCCTTGACCTTGTCCTCCTTGTCCTCCTCCTCCTCCTCCTCCTCGTCCTCCTTCTCCTTCTTCTCTTCTTCTTCTTCTTTCTTTTCATTTTTCCTATTTCTTCTTCTATTCTCCTCTTCTTGGAGCTAAATTAGCTAACCATGTCTTTTTGGAGCTAAATGGGCTAATTATCCCATTTTAGAGGAAAACAAGCTAAGTATAGAATATTAATGAGCTAACGAAGGTTCTTATGCCATTTTGAGCTTATTATGGCATTTTGGAGCTAAATGGGCTAATTATATCATTGTTGGGGAAATTAAGGCAAGGAGAATATGAAAGAGGAGAAGAAAGAGGAGGAGGAGGAGAAGAAGAAGAAATAAAGAAGAAGGATGAGAGGGAGGAGGAGGAGGAGAAGGACTAGAAGGTCCTTGGCCTTCTCCTCCTTCTCCTCCTCCTCCTCCTCCTTCTCCTTCTCCTTGTTCTCCTCCTCCTTCTTCTCCTTCTCCTTCTCTTCTCTTTCTCTTCTTCTTTTTGTTCTTCCTTTTCATTTCTCCTCTTCTCCTCTTCTTGGAGCTAAATTAGCTAACTATGTCTTTGTGGAGCTAAATGGGCTGATTATCCCATTTTAGAGGAAAACAAGCTAAGTATATAATATTAATGAGCTAACCAAGGTTCTTATGCCATTTTGAGCTTATTATGGCATTTTGGAGCTAAATGGGCTAATTATGTCATTGTTGGGGAAATTAAGGCAAGGAGAATATGAAAGAGGAGAAGAAAGAGGAGGAGGAGGAGAAGAAGAAGAAATAAAGAAGGAGGAGAAGGATTAGAAGGTCCTTCTCCTCCTCCTCCTCCTTCTCCTCCTCCTCCTCCTCGTCCTATTTCTTCTCCTCTTCTCCTCTTCTTGGAGCTAAATTAGCTAACTATGTCTTTTTGGAGCTAAATGGGCTAATTATCCCATTTTAGAGGAAAACAAGCTAAGTTTATAATATTAATGAGCTAACCACACTAGTGGGGACAGGGCCTTTAGCCCCGGCCCGTAAGGGGCTTTAGTCCCGGTTCAACAACCGGGACTAAAGGTGCGGGACTAAAGGCGTAACCTTTAGTCCCGGCCTTGTTACAAGCCGGGACTAAAGGTGCTCCACGTGGGCACCTCGTAGCGCCCCAGGGGCAGGCCCTTTAGTCCCGGTTCGTTACACGGACCGGGACTAAAGAGTTTCAGATTTTGCTTATTTTTGGGTTTTTTTTGAATGAAATTATTTTTGGGTTTTTGGGTTTGAGGGTTTAGGTGTTCGGGAGATTAACGTGATGCCTCGTTTGGTGTTCGGGAATTAGTTTTCATATAATTTAAATAGAAATAATTATGCATATATATATAAGATTAACTTATCTTACAAGCAAGCATATATATACAATTATATGGAGATCTGAATTATCGGGACTAGAGCCCGTCTATTCGATTACATGGACGTACATCGGTAATGGCCCCTAGCTACACTAAATCGTCCTTTGCCATCTATAGCTTCCGTCCTCAGAAATCCTGCAAGCTCCTCTGCAACAGCAATCGCGCGTTGCTCTGGTAGGACCTTCGTCGAAGAATGAATGACGGGTAAAAATAGAGGTATGAATGTTCATTGCTTACGTCGAATCTGTGATCCTTGTGCTCAGGGGTAAACATGCGAATGGTCTCGCAAACATAGTATCCGCATAGATGCGTTCCTGTGGCTGCTGGTCGCACTTTACGAGAATAGAATATATATAATCAAAATAATAATCTAGCATCATAAATGTATTGAAAATAGAAGTATATCATACTACTACTTACCTCAGCCGCTCTAAAGGTCAGCTTCTCAGGAAAGTTACCGGGAGTCACGCACTTGAACCGCTTCCAAACCCTGCCCGACAAGGATAATGATTTGCCAAATTTTCATTAATTGATATATCAGAAAATCATCGAAAGAGACCGATAGAGCTTAAGAATGATTGAAATTACCCTTGGAGCATGTCCTGCAGGCTTTGGAACTGTTCCAAGGGTCTCGATAATGGGTCGAAGGCATCAACTCTTCCCTTATCAATTTGAATGTCCAACAGAATCCAATGGAAGCTGCACATGTATATATATACATATATGTGTGTGTGTATGTGTGTGTGTCAGTAACTTATCAATTACACTTATAAGTGAATGGACACAACAGAGTAAAGACCCTCACCTGAAGTTGTATGGAAACAGTATGTGGTCACAGAAATTTTGATCTATTAGAAACCTTAGAAGGTTTTCCTCTGTCTCCTTGGGTTTATCAGTTAGCGTCGCTATATGTATTTTATCTGGGTCAATAAACCCAATATTTAGGATGTTCTTACTTTTACAATCCAGAATCTTCATTCTGCATAATAGAGTACAAGTTATATATAGATAATGAATTGAAATAACTAAACAAGTTATATGTAGACAACAAATTGAAAAACTTACAAACAATAGCAACTCATAAGCGATTTGTCGAGGGCGTCACCATTGTACATCTGGAAGAGTTCATCAAAGTCGATATGGATTTCTTCGGGGCGGCCGTAGTACTCCCGTGGGACACTCAGCACGATCATCGTTCTCCCATTCTTTGATTCACTTAAGTACCATGTATGCAAGTAACACATATTTGTTGGGAGATCATCTTTGCTGACCAAAGGCTCTCCCATGACAAACTCTGGCTTAGGGGCTACCACAGCCTTGGGTAACCTGTCGTCTTGGGAAGCCAGAACATCTTCAACCGAGGCACCCCATTGAGCCGCCCAGTCCTTTGCTATTTCAAAAGCTTGCACCTGCATCGGAGGGGGAACATTCTCGGTTAACACCTTGAGGGGTGGGATCGACTGTTTGGCCTCTTGTCCAAGCTGAGGAACGTCTGATTTTTTCTTGCTTGTAGTTGAACTTGATTTTCTCCCACTTGCACTTGCACGTGATCTGCTCTTTTTCACTTCCTTCTCCAATGTGCGTGTATAGTCATCAGGCTTATAGTGTAAGTCATACTGTGATGGAAGGGTCATGAAGTCTTTTGCCCATGTTATTTGCTTCTCGGCGTATTCCGGGCGGGGCTCGGGTTCCTTCTTTTTCATCTGCGCATCATGATGTTCCTTTGCTATCCTGGCGTTTTCCTCGGGGGTACGATCATAAGGTCTGATAGGAAGATTAGCATGAGGTACCTTTGGGAGGGGCGACCGTTTGCGCTTTGGGGGGCTCCGTCGCTTAGGAATCGTCGGCGGAGCGTTCTTGGTGACACGCTTCCATTTAGTATCCTGTGCGGGCGGCGGCGGAGACGGACGACCCAAGTCCGGCGGCGGTGATCGAGATGGACTCGTGTTGTGCTGGCCGACGTCATGTGGAGGGCTTGGAGGTAATGGAGGTGTAGGTGACCTGCGATGACTCGGAGGCGGTGTTGTCCTTGGGACCGAGCCTGGAAGCTTGATGTAGTTCTTGTCCCATAGGATGACTCCACCCAATACTTCTCCGAGTGTCCTCTCATCTTCGGGTCCAGCTATGTCGAGCTCCATATCATGAAACCCCGTCATGATTTCATCCACCCCGACTTTAGCAAAGCCAGCTGGAATCTCACGGCCATGCCAGCGTGCATTAGGGCCAGAAGGTAAAGCTTGTCCAACGGCCACCTTCATGGATATGTTCTTGAATTTCTGATGGAGTTCACATGATGTTGACTCCTTGATTCCATCCACGTGGTACCCGGGACCGCCCTCTATAATTCTTCGTGCATCGTCGGGCGGGGCCTCAGATTCAGCCACGCTGCTTTTTCGCTTAGATGGGGCGCCGGTAATATCAAGTGCAGGATCTTCCTGGCGCGCTACTCCTCTAAGCTCATCAATCTGCTTCTATTGCTCGTAAATCCTGGCAAACAACTGGTTGAACTTTTCATTCTCATCATCCTGCTGCCGCTTCTTTCCTCTCTCTCGGCTTCTGTAAGTGTCTTGGTCTCTGGCAAACCCAAGCCACCACGGGGAAGAAGGACCGAAGCCTCGCGTTCGTCCTCCATGTTCGTCATTGCCGAGGACCAGTGTGAGCAAATCTTTCTCTCTATCTGCAGTGAACTTTCTTTTTCCCTCCTTAATTTCTTTCACTATCTTTTTCCAATTCTCCCTGGGTATCCTAAGACCGTCACTGCAGATGAGGTCCCCTGTTTCTTCGTCGTACGAACCACCATGCGCAAGGAACCAATTTCTTGCTCTCAATTCCCACTCATCACGGAGTGGTTCAGGTACGATGCCTTTAGCTAGCAGATCTTGCTCTTTCTTATCCCACTTTGGGATGGCAGTCTCATAGCCCCCTGGCCCCAGCTTGTGGTGATATTTCTTCTTGTCGGCATTTATCTTGTTCTTTTCTGATAATGCCTGGGCATCTTTTGACTCCTTGTACTCCTGAAATGCCTTCCAGTGATTCGCCTGCTTGGCTAGATACCCCTCGAATACTCGCACTTTCTTTGTCTTTAGATAGTTTTTCCATAGCTTCTTCTTCCAGCTACGGAACAGTTCGGCCATCTTCTTTAGAGTCCACTGCTTGACTTTGGCCCTCAGTTTGTCTGCGGCGTCTTCATTCTCACATTCTGGCAGGTTGAAATGTGACATGAGATCATTCCAAAGATTATCTTTGTACCTTTCGGCGACATAGTCACTATCGGCAGCCCCTTTGCGCTTGTTCCACTCCCGAACGCTGATCGGGACGTGATCCCTAACGAGAACTCCGCATTGCTTCTTGAATGTGTCAGCAGCATTCTTAGGAAGCTTGGGTTCGCCCATAGGCAATATCACCTCAAAGGTGTAATGCGTCCGTGCATCCAACTTTCTAGTCGGGCCTCGTTTCGTAGCTTTGCTCGATGTGGAGGCCTAAGAGGGAGAAACATTCGTCAAATGAATGTATATGTATACAATATAGAGCTATCTCCAATATTTTTCACATATTACAAGTGATTGTCGAACTTCATATGTATACCTCGCCGGACTTTATTATTTCTTCACCGGCTTCTCCATCAGTGGAGCTATCACCTTCTCCGTCATTGGACCTATCTCCTTCCCCATCGGCTTCATCTTCGTGTCGCTCGACCTCCATTCCAACGTCAGGGTTTAGATATGACGACGGAGATTCAGCTGGTTCAACGTCGGGGCCGTCTTTCATTATATCTTCGAGAAGTTCTTCCTCTTGAGGTTCCTGATATGTGGATCCATAGTTCTACAAGAAACGGATTCTCTTAACCTTTGTACCAAAAAAGAATTATTCTATCAGGAACTCCGTTCCAAAACAACTTTAGTCCCGGGTCGTGGCTCCACCCGGGACTTCTAGATTTCTGCATAGTATTCAAAGTAGGAGTACTTTTCCAATTTGAGCATTCAGTAAGCAAAACCAAATCGTAAAATAAAGTAGTATTCAAATTAGCATGCATTCAATTATACGCAAATACATCATCTCTTTTGTCCGTACATCGTCGAATATTATCACTAATACTCCACGAATACTATCATACATATAGCATCAGTGATACATCTAGAACCGTAGCGCCCGACGGGCATCGGCGCGAGCGGTGGACACCCAAAGAGAAGGAACCATCACAGGATCGTAGCTCCAGTGAGATCCCCGAAGAACCTACCAGGTATGCTCGAACCTGCCCTCCAACGCAACCATGTAGCGACGGACGTGCTCATCCTCCTCGCTGACACGGTGACGTACCACCTCCGCGGTGTCCGGAAGCCTCGGCACCCTCACTGGCCCACGCGACCGCCACCAAACAAGGATCCGGTCAACGACGGGGTGGCTCCTCACCAACCTACGCCCCCCGGAAGGTAGCACCTCCCAATACCAGCCGGGCGGAGCCCAGTCCCAGACAGGGCCCCTCTGATCAAGGAGGTGTCCTCCGCCGAGTCGACGACGAGGATGCGGGATAGGCATCGTAAAATGAACTAAAAAAATAAACTAGTTCTACTAATTTTCTTGCTAAAAATAAACTATTAACACTTAAGCATATACAATAGCAAAATTAAACTATTAACACTTAAGCATATACAATAGCAAAATTAAGCAATAATCTAAGAAACACTATTAACACTTAAGCATATACACTATACAATATTTCTTCTTCTTGTAACCCTAAACTAATTTTTCCACTTCTTCTATTTCTCCTCTTCTTCTACTTCTTCTTCTACTTCTACTTCTCCTCTTCTTCTACTACTTCTCCTCTTCTCTTCTTCTACTTCTCCTCTCCTCCTCTTCTAATTTTTTCTCTTCTTCTACTTCTCCTCTTCTTCTATTTTTCCTCTTCTTCTCCTCTCCTACTCTTCTTATTCTCCTTTTTCTTCTTTTCTTCTCCTCCTCTTCTTATTTTCCTTTTTCCTAATTCTAAATATTTCTAACCCTAATAATCTAGCACAAACCTAATAACAATAGGAATTAAATGACAAAAAAAATATGTTTCTTCTTTTCTTCCCTTTTTCTTCTTTTCTTCTCCTTTTTCTTCTTTTCTTCACCTTTTTCTTCTTTTCTTCTATTGGCCGGAGTGTTAGGGAGGAGGGGGTGGGGGGCTTACCGGCCGGTGGTGTCGACGGCGCACGGCGAGGAGGACGGCGTGGGGCGTGGCGAGGAGGACGGCGGCGCGCGGCGAGGAGGACGGCGGCGGCGAGGAGGACGACAGCAACAGCGAGGACGACGGCAGGCGGCGGCGAGCAGGACGGCGGGCAGCCTGACGGCGTCGTCGAGTTCGTCGTTGTGCCGCGTCGGGCAGGAGAACGAGAGGAAGAAGAAGAGAAATGGACGATTTGGGTTGGAATTTTTCGAAGTCCCGCTTATATAGGTGGATCTTTAATCGCGGTTCGGGGCTCGATCCGGGACTAAAGACCCCCTTTAGTCCCGGGTGGAGCCACAACCCGGGACTAAAGGCCTCTTTTCGGGCAGACCAGAAGGCGGGAAGCACGGGCCTTTAGTCCCGATGCGTGGCCCGACCCGGGACTAAAGCCCCTCCTCGGCAGGCGGCAGGCGAGGGGCTTTAGTCCCGGGGCGAGGCTCCACCCGGGACTAAAGCCCCTCCTCGGTTGCACGATAAGCTTAGTCCCACCTCGCCCAGCGAGCGGGACTAACACTTGTTTATAAGCCCCGTCGCAGCTTCTCCATCGAGCTCCTCTCTAAACCAGGCTTACGGGCCTAAACTCACTGAAAATTGAAACTATATTCGAAATTGTGGAGAAAATTCAACCTGAATTCAAAGTGAGTTCACTTTGAATTTAGATTGAATTTTCTCTATAAATTCTCATATAGTTTCAATTTTTTTCTATTTTCATAATTAATAATTTTGACTATCCAAACTATTATCTATTTTGTTATTTTTAATTAAAAACTATGATAATGAAAAGTGTTTGAAATTGAATAAATAATGCAAAACTATTTTCTATTTTCAAAAGTAATTATTTTGACTATCCAAACTATTAACTATTTTGCTATTTTCAATTAAAAACTATGTTTATTAAAATTCTTTTTGCATATTTGAGAATTTGACAAAACTATGATAATGAAAAGTGTTTGAAATTGAATAAATAATGCAAATCTATTTTCTAGTTTCAAGAGTAATTATTTTGACTATCCAAACTATTAACTATTTTGCTATTTTCAATTAAAAACTATGTTCATTAAAATTCTTTTTGCATATTTGAGAATTTGACAAAACTATGATAATGAAAAGTGTTTGAAATTGAAAAAATAATGCAAAACTATTTTCTATTTTCAAAAGTAATTATTTTGACTATCCAAACTATTAACTTATTTTTTTTTGAGCTAGTTGACCCTGAAATTGAAAAGCACTACAAATGAACTCTGAAAATGTTGAGAGTTGGCATGCTATCATCATTTCACCCACATAGCATGTGTTCAAAAGTTGAGAGGGCTACGACAAAAACTGGATGCACTTCATGTACAGAACGGACAATCTCTCTCGAAGTATCAGCGTTTCGAACGAGAACTCATCTCTTACAAAGGGATTTCATTTTTTGAACTTATTTGAACTCCATACTTTTTGTGTGTTCAAAATCCACCATTCAAAGGCACATCACAAAATTTCAACAATTTCTGACTTCATTTGGTATTCTTCGTGCATTTACTTTTTTTTTGAGCTAGTTGACCCTGAAATTGAAAAGCACTACAAATGAACTCTGAAAATGTTGAAAGTTGGCATGCTATCATCATTTCACCCACATAGCATGTGTTAACAAGTTGAGAGGGATACGACAAAAACAGGATGCACTTCGTGTACAAAACGGACAATCTCTCTCGAAGTATCAACGTTTCGAACGAGAACTCATCTCTTACAAAGGGATTTCATTTTTTTGAACTTATCTGAACTCCATACTTTTTGTGTGTTCAAAATGCACCATTCAAAGGCACATCACGAAGTTTCAAAAAATTCTGACTTCATTTGGTATTCTTCGTGCATTTACTTATTTTGTTTTGAGCTAGTTGACCCTGAAATTGAAAAGCACTACAAATGAACTCTGAAAATGTTGAAAGTTGGCATGCTATCATCATTTCACCCACATAGCATGTGTTAAAAAGTTGAGAGGGCTACGACAAAAGATGGATGCACTTCGTGTACAAAACGGACAACCTCTCTCGAAGTATCAGCGTTTCGAACGAGAACTCATCTCTTACATAGGGATTTCATTTTTTTGAACTTATTTGAACTCCATACTTTTTGTGTGTTCAAAGTGCACCATTCAAAGGCACATCTATTAAATTCAACAATTTCTGACTTCATTTGGTATTCTTCGAGCATTTACTTATTTTTTTTGAGCTAGTTGACCCTGAAATTGAAACGCACTAAAATGAACTCTGAAAATGTTGAAAGTTGTCATGATATCATCATTTCACCCACATAGCATGTGTTAAAAAGTTGAGAGGGCTACGACAAAAACTGGATGCACTTTGTGTACAAAACGGACAATCTCTCACGAAGTATCAGCGTTTCAAATGAGAACTCATCTCTTACAAAGGGATTTCTTTTTTTTGAACTTATTTGTACTCCATACTTTTTGTGTGTTCAAAATGCACCATTCAAAGGAACATTACAAAATTTCAACAATTTCTGACTTCATTTGGTATTCTTCGTGCATTTACTTTTTTTTGAGCTAGTTGACCCTGAAATTGAAAAGCACTACAAATGAACTCTAAAAATGTTGAAAGTTGGTATGCTATCATTATTTCACCCACATAGCATGTGTTAAAAAGTTGAGAGGGCTACGACAAAAACTGGATGCACTTCATGGACAAAACGGACAATCTCTCTCGAAGTATCGGCGTTTCGAACGAGAACAAATCTCTTACAAAGGGATTTCATTTTTTGAACTTATGTGAACTCCATACTTTTTGTGTGTTCAAAATGCACCATTTAAAGGCACATCACAAAATTTCAACAATTTCTGATTTCATTTGGTATTCTTCGTGCATTTACTTATTTTTTTTGAGCTAGTTGACCCTGAAATTGAAAAGCACTACAAATGAACTCTGAAAATGTTGAAAGTTTGTCACATCCCTAACCCTTAAGCAAGATAGCATTGTGCTCATGTCTTCCTTGCATTTGCATCTACGAAGTTTCGACAAAAACAGCAAAGTGGCAAAGGAAAAACTAAAAACCCTAGCCACCATTTCAATTAAAGGAAATTTCAACTAGTTCAAAATCAATGAACCCAAAATGGCCTCAAGAAATGTTCAAACTTTCTGATAAATCATGAAAGTAAATGAGCATTGGAGAAAACTATTTCTTGACACTTTAAGCATTTTAAATAATTGCAAAAGCCACTGGTTTCAAATTTAAAAATTTGAAATCAGAAACTATAATTTTCGAAAAATGTTGAAAGTCTTGGAAATGAGTGGGGATATTATAACAAATATTTCAGGAGGTCAAAAATAGTTTTTACTTTTTGTTTTGGAGCAGAAATAATTAGCAAAGCAATAAATAGCAAAACAGAAAAACAAAAAAAGAGAAAATGGAAAAAGTCTTACCTGTCGCCCAAGCCAGGCCCGGCCCATCTCGCCGCTCATCCCCTCCCTCGCGCCAGTAGGCAGCAGGAGGTGGCCGCCGCCTCCTCCGGCGCGGCCATGCACCTGCGTGCCTGCCTGGCCGCCGGTTCGCGCTGGCGACGACGGGGATAAGCTCCCCAGAGCTTCCCCTATCCATTCCCGGCCTCGGTTCTTCCCCTCCTCCCGGATCTCCTCCTTCTCCCTGCTGCCGCCATTAGAGCCGAGCTCGAGCTCGAGCTGGCCATGCCCCTGGCCATAGGAACCCCTCCCAGAGCACGCCATTAGCTCCGCCTCGTTGCCCTGGTCATCTGTGCAGAAGCCGAAGCTTCCTCGAGCCCTGCAACGCCCGCAACGCCGTCGTCTTCCTCCTCCGGCCGCCGGACCTCTCCTGTCGATTCGTCGCCCCCAGGCCTTCCCCGAGCCGTCTGAGCTCTGCCCTGCACTCCCTGTGAGCATGCGGTCATTTTCCCTAGGTTTTCCCCGTCGATCCCCTCCTCTAGCCCTAGTTTCACCGGAGCCCGACGAGGACCGCCGCTGCCGCTCGTCGCCGGTAGCCCTCCGATGTCCAGCTCGTCCTCCCGAGAGCACCAGCAGCTCCAGGACGACGCGTAGATGTCGTAGCAGCTAAGAACTGAGCGTGGATCCCTCTGATTCAAAGCCCCCGACGACGCCCGAGCTTCGGCCGCCGCTCCGGCTCGTCGCCGACGCCTCTTCCGGCGACCCTAGCCTCCCCAGATGGTCCTGCCAGATCGGCCACTTCGCGAGCATGCTGTAGCTGCAAACCGCGTGCGTTTTGGTGCTGTGCAGCGCCGTCTAGGTCGCCTCCGGCGAGCCCTCCGCCGCGGGTCTGGTCGCCGGCGACCACCCTCCGGTGGCCGTCGACGTGGCCGACCATTAGGGCGTAATCGCCCACCCCTCAGTCGCTGACAGAGGGCCCCACGCCTGGTCAAACCCCAATTAGGGGTTGGTCAGCGCGGGATTAGTCCCACAGAGGCTGACCAGTGGGCCCCCCCTGTCAGGTTTGACCTGCACAGGTCGGCTGACCTGCTGACGTCAGCCTGATGCAATAAATGGAATTTCCAGTATAAAAATAATTCAGGAAATTGCTAAAAATTGTAAAAATCATAGAAATTAATCTGTAACTCCAATGAAAATAAATTATATATGAAAAAGTATCAGAAAAATTCAAGGATTCTGATTATGCTATTTTCACCTATGTTTGAAAAAGTTACAGGACCCTAATTTGTGAAATAAGGAATAATTCAATTCTTTAATCACTTTATAAATGGAATTTGCAAAAATATCCAAATTTCATTATAAATACAATGATCACACACTGCCCTAGATATAAATCAGTACCATAACATGACATTTCATGCATGTTAACATTAGGTTGATCTGAGCATCAGGTCGAATCAATTGAACCAGTATCTAAGAATACCCGTTTGAATTGCTATTCGAATGTGATTCAAATCAACTCTAAACCTAAAACATCTTGATTATAATAACCTATCACTTGCATTCTCATGCCATGCTCATGCATCATTTTGATTGCATATGTTTGTTATTGAATGTTGCCATTCATTTCGGTAGGCTCCGCACCCCCGGATTCCACCGAATATCCGTCTAACGGATATCGTTCCTCCTCTGAGCAACAAGGCAAGCAACCCTTTTGATCATCACGATAACTCCTATGTTCTTGCTCCTGCACCTATTCATTGCATTAGGATCAAATGCTTCAACTGGTTTTGCCACCACAGTTGGACCACTTCCTTTGCATGACTTAACCTTGTCACAGTAAATAGCCGAACCTTGCAACCTAGCATACCTGGTAGTTGCTTGAGCTATGATGTGCTTTATCCTGCGATGCATGCTATGCTTAGAGTTGTGTATGGTCTGTCATCTGGGAGATGAACAGAAATGTGGAATGTGTTCGGTGAGCAAAGGTCGTGTGTTGAACTTGATTTGGTAAAGGTACCGGTGAAAGGCTGTGTAGGAGTACATGGCGGGTTGTTTCATTGGAACCGTCCTTAGGAACTGAGTTCCGTGTATGTAATCCAAGACTAGATACTACCACATGCTGGGCCCTGAAATATGACCCCGCTCGGCCTATTAATCGCGTGGTACTCGGTCCAGGAGTTGCAAGTAGTTTCTGGTGTTTATAGTAATGCTGGAGGCCGTGCATGGTGCTGACCTGAGAGGTGGACCGTGATGCGGTAGGCAGTGGCACGGTGTACCAAGTGGCACCCGGATGGTGGGCTTGGGAACCCTACGCACATCGTTTGAGGCCGTGGTGGAAACCTCGGCCGGACTTCCATACGGGTTACTCTCAGATAGGCGATAAACCTGGACTAGGTACTAGTGTGGTTAACGGTCGTGGCCGACTCCCTCGCTGGGCTTCCGCTTGAAGGTTGCCGAGGTGCATGACGTGCACATGGAGATAAGTGGCGGGAGCGTGTGTGACGAAGTACACCCCTGCAGGGTTATGATCTATTCGAATAGCCGCGTCCGCGGATATGGACTACTTGGAGACATATGTTGTTCATAGATAACTTCAATGGCTACTCATAAAATTGTCAAGATAAGCGTGAGTGTCGTGGACGGCATTTCCGTATGGAGACGGAATGATTCCACGATAGTGTATTGTTGTGGTGTTAGTGGACTCGTGTGCGAGAAATCAAGTTGTCAAAACTAATTTCAAAAAGCAAGTTGTCTAGCCACGAGTCAAATGCTGGCTTCCCGCATGAAACCCCACAATACCTTTTGATACCTTGCATGAGTAGTTAGTTCTCCTAAAGTCTTGCTGAGTACCTTCGTACTCATGTTTGTTTAATAAATGTTGCAGAGGTTGCTAATGACCCTAATGGAGGGTTCTTCGTAGACATCGACGACGACGAGTAGCTGGTGTCCCAGCTACGATCTGGCCCTACGTCGGCTCTGTAGTATAGTCAGGCCATGTGCCTTCTAGTTGCTCTGTCTGTACCCAGACAGTTTATAACTCTTCCGCTGGCTTGTAATTGTATGACTGCTATTATGGGTCGTGAGACCCTTAAGGTGTAATATTATGTGTGTGGCTCTTCCGAGCCTCTTAAATAAAGCTTGTATGTTTATGGTTATGTTGTGATGCCATCGATGTATCTATACATATCGGTATGCCATGCGTACGTGTGTCGTACTTGATATGTACGGGGTTCGATTATCTAGTCGTGAACTTTAGTAGCACTCCTTACAAGGAAATGCCCCTTTGTGGTCCAACGAGCCTTGGTAGTTCGCTACTGCTCCGGACACATTGGTTGACCGGCATGTGTCCTTCTTAGCTGCTCTGTCTGTCCCCTTTGGGGAAATGTCACGCGATGTAATGGAGTCCTTGTAGCTTGCTACGACTCGTCTACATTCGCCGATGACTAACACCTGCTTTGTTGGGTCATGTATGCCTGTCCTTGTGCGGTACTGCCACTTTGGTTTATGACTAGACATGTCGATCCGGGTTCTTTGACATTGGATTGCTAGCGATACTATCGCATACGTGAGTCAAAAGACGCAAACGGTCCCGGCTAAGGTAAGGCTGCAGCCGTGGAGTTAACCGTGCGTGAGACCACAAAGGGATGCGATGGCTTACAGGCTAGATTCCTATGGCTTAGGATTGGGGTCCCGACAGCGTTGGTATCAGAGCCTGACTGACTGTAGGATTACTAAGCCAAACTGGTCGAAGTTGAGTCTAGAACTTCTTAGTTATATATAGGGGAATTGTTTGTGGAAGGGAACGTAACACTCTTGTTCTCTTCTCAAGATATTCTATCCTGGTCATCCTCCTCTTTTCTGCGGGAATTAAGGACTAGATTTCTCATCTTCTCCTAGGCTCGTGTTTCCGATCGGTAGCTTATAGGACTACGGGTCGAGAGATATTGGGTTTCTCTTATTCCTAGGAAGCAGGAAGTAAGTTTGGTGACCAGAGAATTGAACTTGATAGTTGAGTGGTTACGCTATTCCATTTTGGGTTGTCTCAAATTTGTTTTTGAGCATTTACAGCTGTTATGCTGCCCAATTTTTCATTCGGAGCTCTAATGCTTTTGCATTACTCTCTATTTACAGATGCCTGGTTGTCCTTCTCGTCAGGTGGTACGTCTGACCAGGTGCATTGATGTACCGGGTCATACGGCCATGCTGGTCAGGGTGATGTCGGTGTGCGGTTACCGCTGGTACCCCGAGTACACGGTAGAGGAACAGTACCGAGACTTCAACCAGAGCCAGTACATCTGCACTGTTAGGGTATTTCCAGACTACCCTGGAGCGGAGAAGCCAATCCATTGGTCCTATGGGTTGGGGGTCACTGTTGACATGGCAGTACAGGATGCTGCCTATTCAATGCTGACCATTATGAGAGCGAGACATGCACTGTTGCAGAATTCAGAGTTCTTCTATGTTCCGGCCTCTCAGTCTGGTGAAGAGGGATACCTCAGGGGAGTCTATTTTGATTCTTCTATGGAGGATCCACTTCTGCAGTCCACTGTTGAGATGCTAGAGAACAGAGACAAGGATGCTCGTGCTCTCCGCATGGAGCTTTATGCTACCCGTGCCCGTCTGTGGACAGCTTTGACGCAGCTGGCACCGGTAGTCCAGACAGGGTATGGAGAGATGGAGATGCTGAATCCTGTTAGGACCCATCTTCCGGCTCATGTTGACTGGCCAGCTATAGGAGGAGTCACACCTCTTCGGGGACCCCTCTTACCACCAGTCAGGGGACCAAGGCCACATCCGTGTCCTTATGGATCCCAGGGATCTCAGGCTAGAGTGTTTCCTGATCCGCAGGTTGAGCTTCTAGGTCATGGAGGTAACCTCTGTGAGATGTTCTATGCGGATGCCTGAGCTATGAGCGGAAGGATAGTATGGTAGTAGCCGTTTGTTCACAGTCCTGCGTGACTTGTGGAGTATGGTAGTAATGTGAAACGAATTCCGGAGGCCTAGATAAATAATGTATAGGAAGCTTGTAAGCCTCTGATGAGTAGTTCCACCATTTCAGTAGTTTGCTCTTCGAGTAAGTTTGTACTGAACTATGTAAGGGTGTGTATGAACCATGGTGTATATATAGCAGTTGCTTGTTACCATGTTGTTCGGATATTCATTTCCGCATTCCGTGTGTTCAGTACATTCTTAATCCATAGTTAGTATTGATATGATATTGGTCTAAGCTATGAGTTTGTTTGTCAGGATGGTGTTCACCAGGTTGAACCGTGCCCCTGCTCATGAGCAAGGTGAGGGTAGTCAAGCTTTGCAGGAAGACCTGCCTCACCCACCTTCTCTGGTAGAAGTGATGCTTGAGGCAGAAAGAAACAAAAGGGAGACCAACCGACTGCTAGAGCGTATTGAGCAGAATACGGCTCGACAGCCTAGGAATGCTGCAGTGTCCCTCAATGACTTTGTGAAGCTGAATCCTTCAAAGTTTCATCATTCCGTCGATCCCCTCGACGCTGATGACTGGCTGTGCAGCATTTCACGCAAGATTCGCTCTGCGAATGTGTCTGAGGCCGACAAGGTGACCTTTGCGCCGTATTTCCTGGAGGGACCCGCCAATCTGTGGTGGGAGAATTTTGAAGCTATGCGTCCCGCTGAACCAGTGGCCACATGGGCAGACTTCAGTGCAGCTTTTCGTCTGCACCATATTCCAGAGGGCCTGATGGATAGAAAGAGAGAGGATTTCTGTGCCTTCACTCAGGGCAAGTTGTCTGTGGATGCCTATAGCCGCGAGTTCGGTAACCTCGCCCGCTATGCAACAGAGGAGGTATCTACTGATGCCAAGAAGCAAGCAAGATTCCGTAAGGGTCTGAGCCCTGAGCTCCGTCGAGATCTGCGCCTCCATGAGTGTGCAAGCTTTCATGCCCTGGTCAACAAAGCGATCAGTGCGGAGACTGGTCATACTGACTTCGAAGCCACAAGGAAGCACTCCCGTGACTTCGGCTCGTCTTCTGGTTCCGCGTTTCCAAAACGCAGGCTGTAGGTTCCAAACAGTTCTCTGCCGCCAAGATACACTCCGAGGCCATCCTACGTGGCGCCTCAGACGAATCAGGCCAACCCTCCAGCAAAAGCTTATGGTGGTCCAGCTAGCAATGCTGCACCACGTGCCAACCAGGTGATATGCTACAAGTGTGGAGAACCAGGGCATTATTCCCGTGAGTGTCCTCAGAATGTGGGGGCCAAGCAACCCGGAAAGTCCGTCGGGCAGGCCAAGTCGGGCAAAGCTTTTTACGTGAAGCCAACTCCTGCATGTGGCCGTGTGAACTATGTGTCAGCAGAAGAAGCTGTAGAGGATCCCGACGTCATGCTGGGTACGCTTCTTGTTAATCATCACCCAGCGTCCGTTCTCTTTGACACTGGGTCTTCTCATTCCTTCATTTCAGAAAGTTATGCACAGTTGCATAACATGTCATTTTGTGATATGCCAACCCTCTTCCGGAACATGAAGACATTCCGGTAGTCCGTGACTTCCCGGATGTTTTTCCAGAGGAACTGCGAGGAATTCCACGTGACAGAGATGTAGAGTTTGTGATAGATCTTGTTCCGGGAACTGTCCCAATAGCCAGAAGACCTTATAAGATGGCACCCCTAGAGCTAGCCGAACTTAAGAAGCAATTAGATGAGGCCTTGAACAAGGGTTTCATTCGTCCTAGCTCTTCTCCTTGGGCTTGTCCCATCCTCTTCGTCAAGAAGAAAGACGGAACGGATCGGATGGTTGTAGATTACCGACCAGTTAACCTGGTCACCATAAAGAACAAGTATCCGCTCCCCAGGATCAACGATCTGTACGGTCAGCTCGCTGGATCCTCAGTCTTCTCCAAAATGGATTTGAGGTTGGGATACCATCAAATCAAGATTAAGAATGGGGACATTACAAAAACGGCCTTTGTTACTCGTTATGGCCAATATGAGTACACCGTTATGTCCTTCGGTTTAACCAATGCCCCAGCCACCTTCTCTCGACTGATGAATTCAATCTTTATGGAGTATTTGGATAAATTCGTCGTAGTATACCTCGATGATATTCTCATCTACTCCAAGAATGAACAAGAACATGCCGAGCATCTAAGGCTGGTATTGATGAAACTTCGAGAGCATCTCCTTTATGCCAAATTTTCAAAATGTGAATTCTGGTTACCAGAAGTGACCTATCTAGGCTACGTAATCTCTGGTAAGGGTATTGCTGTCAATCCCGAGAGAGTTCAAGCTGTCCTTGATTGGACTCAACCTGAATCGGTTAAGCAAGTTAGGAGTTTTCTTGGTCTAGCGAGCTATTGTCGCCGCTTCGTCGAGAATTTCTGCAAGGTTGCAAAGCCTCTGACTGAACTCCTCAAGAAGGATAAAAAGTTCGAGTGGACACCACAGTGTGAGCATAGTTTTCAGGAACTGAAAAGACGCCTGACTTCCGCACCTGTGTTACTACCACCAGATTTTTCTAAGGACTTTGTTATCTATTGCGACGCCTCGCGACAAGGATTAGGTTGCATTCTCATGCAAGATCGTCATGTGATCGCATACGCATCTCGACAGTTGCGTCCACATGAGGATAATTATCCCACACATGACCTTGAGCTTGCAGCTGTGGTCCATGCACTAAAAACCTGGCGACATTACCTTTTGGGTAATCGTTGCGAAATATTCACTGATCACCAAAGTCTGAAATATATCTTCACCCAGCCGGATTTGAATCTCAGGCAAAGACGATGGGTTGAGTTGATCTCGGATTACGACTTAGGGATAACTTACACCCCGGGGAAGGCCAATGTAATGGCCGATGCACTAAGTCGTAAATCTTATTGTAACAATTTGATGCTACAACAAGGTCAACCACTTCTCCATGAGGACTTTCGGAAGTTGAATCTTCATATTGTTCCTCAAGGATTCCTTTCTACCCTGGTGGCGAAGCCTACTCTTAAGGATCAAATTATAGCTGGCCAAAAGCGTGACAAGGGTATATCACGGATCAAGGAGAATATTTTTATCAAAAACACTAAAGAATTTTCCATGAATGATCAAGGTGTGGTATTCTTCCAGAATCGTTTAGTGGTTCCTAAGAACCCACATCTAAGGCAGTTAATCCTTAAGGAGGCTCATGATTCCCCTCTCACCATTCATCCCGGTAGTACTAAGATGTATCAGGACCTACGCCAGAGATTCTGGTGGACTAGGATGAAGAGAGAAATTGCTGAGTTCGTTGCTAACTGCGATGTTTGTCGTCGAGTTAAGGCAGAACATCAAAGGCCTGCTGGCACCCTTCAACCTTTAGCTATTCCTGAATGGAAATGGGATAAAGTTAGCATGGATTTCATTACCGGATTTCCCAAGACCAAGAAAGGAAATAATGCTATCTTTGTGGTCATTGACCGTCTTTCCAAAATGGCTCATTTTCTTCCTGTTCGTGAGAGTATAAAAGCTAGCCAGCTAGCAGAGTTATATATCTCTCGAATAGTGTCTCTTCATGGTGTTCCCCTAGAAATTAACTCGGACCGTGGAAGTATCTTTACTTCTCGCTTCAGGGAAAGTTTTCAGAATGCCATGGGGACTCACTTATCTTTTAGCACTGCTTTCCATCCTCAATCAAGTGGTCAAGTAGAAAGAGTGAATCAAATTCTAGAAGATATGCTCCGAGCTTGTGTTATATCGTTCGGTATGAATTGGGAGAAGTGTCTTCCATTCGCCGAATTCGCTTATAACAACAGTTATCAATCAAGCTTGGGCAAAGCCCCTTTTGAAGTTCTCTATGGACGAAGATGTCGAACACCTCTTAATTGGTCCGAAACCGGAGAGAGGCAACTCTTTGGCCCGGACATGATCCAGGATGCAGAAGAGCAGGTTCGCATTATTCGTGAAAAGTTGAAAACAGCCCAGTCTCGTCAAAAGAGCCAATATGATCGTCATCATAAGGCTGTGACCTTTGAAGTTGACGAGAAGGCTTACCTTTGGGTTACACCTTTGAAGGGTACCCATCGTTTCGGTATCAAGGGCAAGTTGGCTCCTCGTTACATTGGACCTTTTCGCATTCTTGCCAAACGAGGAGAAGTTGCCTACCAGTTGGAACTTCCTCCGCATCTTTCCAAGGTTCATGATGTTTTCCAGGTCTAGCAACTCAGGCGTTGCTTTTCGGATCCTATCCGTGAAGTGGACCACGAAACGCTTGATCTACAAGATAACCTTTCTTACCGAGAATACCCCGTGCGTATTCTTGATCAAGCTGAGCGTACCACTCGACGTCGAAACCTCAAGTTTCTTAAAGTTCAATGGTCAAATCATTCTGAAAAGGAGGAAACTTGGGCAAGAGAGGATCGTCTCCGACTCGAATATCCTGCATTATTCCCGACGACTTCTAAATCTCGGGACGAGATTCTTTTGAGTGGGGGTGAGTTGTCACATCCCTAACCCTTAAGCAAGATATCATTGTCCTCATGTCTTCCTTGCATTTGCATCTAAGAAGTTTCAACAAAAACAACAAAGTGGCAAAGGAAAAACTCAAAACCCTAGCCACCATTTCAATTAAAGGAAATTTCAACTAGTTCAAAACCAATGAACCCAAAATGGCCTCAAGAAATGTTCAAACTTTCTGATAAATCATGAAAGTAAATGAGCATTGGAGAAAACTATTTCTTGACACTTTAAGAATTTTAAATAATTGCAAAAGCCACTGGTTTCAAATTTAAAAATTTGAAATCAGAAACTATAATTTTCCAAAAATGTTGAAAGTCTTGGAAATGAGTGGGGATATTATAACAAATATTTCCGGAGGTCAAAAATAGTTTTTACTTTTTGTTTTGGAGCTGAAATAATTAGCAAAGCAATAAATAGCAAAACAGAAAAACAAAAAAAGAGAAAATGGAAAAAGTCTTACCTGTCGCCCAAGCCAGGCCCGGCCCATCTCGCCGCTCGTCCCCTCCCTCGCGCGAGTAGGCAGCAGGAGGTGGCCGCCGCCTCCTCCGGCGCGGCCACGCACCTGCGTGCCTGCCTGGCCGCCGGTTCGCGCTGGCGACGACGGGGATAAGCTCCCCAGAGCTTCCCCTATCCATTCCCCGCCTCGGTTCTTCCCCTCCTCCCGGATCTCCTCCTTCTCCTTGCTGCCGCCTTTAGAGCCGAGCTCGAGCTCGAGCTGGCCGTGCCCCTGGCCATAGGAACCCCTCCCAGAGCATGCCATTAGCTTCGCCTCGTCGCCCTGGTCATCTCTGCAGAAGACGAAGCTTCCTCGAGCCCTGCAACGCCCGCAACGCCGTCGTCTTCCTCCTCCGGCCGCCGGACCTCTCCCGTCGATTCGTCGCCCCCAGGCCTTCCCCGAGCCGTCTGAGCTCTGCCCTGCACTCCCTGTGAGCATGCGGTCGTTTTCCCTAGGTTTTCCCCGTCGATCCCCTCCTCTAGCCCTAGTTTCACCGGAGCCCGACGAGGACCGCCGCTACCGCTCGTCGCCGGTAGCCCTCCGATGTCCAGCTCGTCCTCCCGAGAGCACCAGCAGCTCCAGGACGACGCGTAGATGCCGTAGCAGCTAAGAACTGAGCGTGGATCCCTCTGATTCAAAGCCCCCGACGACGCCCGAGCTTCGGCCGCCGCTCCGGCTCGTCGCCGACGCCTCTTCCGGCGACCCTAGCCTCCCCAGATGGTCCTGCCAGATCGGCCACTTCGCGAGCATGCTGTAGCTGCAAACCGCGTGCGTTTTGGTGCTGTGCAGCGCCGTCTAGGTCACCTCCGGCGAGCCCTCCGCCGCGGGTCTGGTCGCCGGCGACCACCCTCCGGTGGCCGTCGACGTGGCCGACCATTAGGGCGTAATCGCCCACCCCTCAGTCGCTGACAGAGGGCCCCACGCCTGGTCAAACCCCAATTAGGGGCTGGTCAGCGCGGGATTAGTCTCAGAGAGGCTGACCAGTGGGCCCCCCCTGTCAGGTTTGACCTGCACAGGTCGGCTGACCTGCTGACGTCAGCCTGATGCAATAAATGGAATTTCCAGTATAAAAATAATTCAGGAAATTGCTAAAAATTGCAAAAATCATAGAAATTAATCTGTAACTCCAATGAAAATAAATTATATATGAAAAAGTATCAGAAAAATTCAAGGATTCTGATTATGCTATTTTCAACTATGTTTGAAAAAGTTACAGGACCCTAATTTGTGAAATAAGGAATAATTCAATTCTTTAATCACTTTATAAATGGAATTTGCAAAAATATCCAAATTTCATTATAAATACAATGATCACACACTGCCCTAGATATAAATCAGTACCATAACATGACATTTCATGCATGTTAACATTAGGTTGATCTGAGCATCAGGTCGAATCAATTGAACCAGTATCCGAGAATACCCGTTTGAATTGCTATTCGAATGTGATTCAAATCAACTCTAAACCTAAAACATCTTGATTATAATAACCTATCACTTGCATTCTCATGCCATGCTCATGCATCATTTTGATTGCATATGTTTGTTATTGAATGTTGCCATTCATTTCGGTAGGCTCCGCACCCCCGGATTCCACCGAATATCCGTCTGACGGATATCGTTCCTCCTCTGAGCAACAAGGCAAGCAACCCTTTTGATCATCATGATAACTCCTATGTTCTTGCTCCTGCACCTATTCATTGCATTAGGATCAAATGCTTCAACTGCTTTTGCCACGACAGTTGGGCCCACTTCCTTTGCATGACTTAACCTTGTCACAGTAAATAGCCGAACCTTGCAACCTAGCATACCTGGTAGTTGCTTGAGCTATGATGTGCTTTATCCTGCTATGCATGCTATGCTTAGAGTTGTGTATGGTCTGTCATCTGGGAGATGAACAGAAATGTGGAATGTGTTCGGTGAGCAAAGGTCGTGTGTTGAACTTGATTTGGTAAAGGTACCGGTGAAAGGCTGTGTAGGAGTACATGGCGGGTTGTTTCATTGGAACCGTCCTTAGGCACTGAGTTCCGTGTATGTAATCCAAGACTAGATACTACCACATGCTGGGCCCTGAAATATGACCCCGCTTGGCCTATTAATCGCGTGGTACTCGGTCCAGGAGTTGCAAGTAGTTTCTGGTGTTTATAGTAATGCTGGAGGCCGTGCATGGTGCTGACCTGAGAGGTGGACCGTGATGCGGTAGGCAATGGCACTGTGTACCAAGTGGCACCCGGATGGTGGGCTTGGGAACCCTGCGCACATCGTTTGAGGCCGTGGCGGAAACCTCGGCCGGACTTCCGTGCGGGTTACTCTCAGATAGGCGATAAACCTGGACTAGGTACTAGTGTGGTTAACGGTCGTGGCCGACTCCCTCGCTGGGCTTCCGCTTGAAGGTTGCCGAGGTGCATGACGTGCACATGGCGATAAGTGGCGGGAGCGTGTGTGACGATGTACACCCCTGCAGGGTTATGATCTATTCAAATAGCCGCGTCCGCGGATATGGACTACTTGGAGACATATGTTGTTCATAGATAACTTCAATGGCTACTCATAAAATTGTCAAGATAAGCGTGAGTGTCGTGGACGGCATTTCCGTATGGAGACGGAATGATTCCACGATAGTGTATTGTTGTGGTGTTAGTGGACTCGTGTGCGAGAAATCAAGTTGTCAAAACTAATTTCAAAAAGCAAGTTGTCTAGCCACGAGTCAAATGCTGGCTTCCCGCATGAAACCCCACAATACCTTTTGATACCTTGCATGAGTAGTTAGTTCTCCTAAAGTCTTGCTGAGTACCTTCGTACTCATGTTTGTTTAATAAATGTTGCAGAGGTTGCTAATGACCCTAATGGAGGGTTCTTCATAGACATCGACGACGACGAGTAGCTGGTGTCCCAGCTACGATCTGGCCCTACGTCGGCTCTGTAGTATAGTCAGGCCATGTGCCTTCTAGTTGCTCTGTCTGTACCCAGACAGTTTATAACTCTTCCGCTGGCTTGTAATTGTATGACTGCTATTATGGGTCGTGAGACCCTTAAGGTGTAATATTATGTGTGTGGCTCTTCCGAGCCTCTTAAATAAAGCTTGTATGTTTATGGTTATGTTGTGATGCCATCGATGTATCTATACATGTCGGTATGCCATGCGTACGTCTGTCGTACTTGATATGTATGGGGTTCGATTACCTAGTCGTGAACTTTAGTAGCACTCCTTACAAGGAAATGCCCCTTTGTGGTCCAACGAGCCTTGGTAGTTCGCTACTGCTCCGGACACATTGGTTGACCGGCATGTGTCCTTCTTAGCTGTTGTGTCTGTCCCCTTTGGGGAAATGTCACGCGATGTAATGGAGTCCTTGTAGCTTGCTACGACTCGTCTACATTCGCCGATGACCGACACCTGCTTTGTTGGGTCATGTATGCCTGTCCTTGTGCGGTACTGCCACTTTGGTTTATGACTAGACATGTCGATCCGGGTTCTTTAACATTGGATTGCTAGCGATACTATCGCATACGTGAGTCAAAAGACGCAAATGGTCCCGGCTAAGGTAAGGCTGCAGCCGTGGAGTTAACCGTGCGTGAGACCACAAAGGGATGCGATGGGTTACAGGCTAGATTCCTATGGCTTAGGATCGGGGTCCCGACAAAGTTGGCATGCTATCATCATTTCACCCACATAGCATGTGTTAAAAAGTTGAGAGGGCTACGACAAAAACTGGATGCACTTCGTGTACAAAACGGACAATCTCTCTCGAAGTATCAGCGTTTCGAACGAGAACTCATCTCTTACAAAGGGATTTCATTTTTTTGAACTTATTTGAACTCCATACTTTTTGTGTGTTCAAAATGCACCATTAAAAGGCACATCACAAAATTTCAACAATTTCTGACTTCATTTGGTATTCTTCGTGCATTTACTTATTGTTTTTGAGCTATTTGACCCTGAAATTGAAAAGCAGTAGAAATGAACTCTGAAAATGTTGAAAGTTGGCATGCTATCATCATTTCACCCACATAGCATGTGTTAAAAAGTTGAGAGGGCTACGACAAAAACTGGATGCACTTCGTGTACAAAACAGACAATCTCTCTCGAAGTATCAACGTTTGGAACGAGAACTCATCTCTTACAAAGGGATTTCATTTTTTGAACTTATTTGAACTCCATACTTTTTGTGTGTTCAAAATGCACCATTCAAAGGCACATCACAAAATTTCAACAATTTCTGACTTCATTTGGTATTCTTCGTGCATTTACTTATATTTTTCTTGAGCTAGTTGACCCTGAAAATGAAAAGCAGTAGAAATGAACTCTGAAAATGTTGAAAGTTGGCATGCTATCATCATTTCACCCAAATAGCATGTGTTAAAAAGTTGAGAGGGCTTAGACAAAAACTGGATGCACTTCGTGTACAAAACGGACAATCTCTCTCGAAGTATCAGCGTTTCGAACGAGAACTCATCTCTTACAAAGGGATTTCATTTTTTTTAACTTATTTGAACTCCATACTTTTTGTGTGTTCAAAATGCACCATTCAAAGGCACATCTCAGAATTTCAACAATTTCTGACTTCATTTGGTATTCTTCGTGCATTTACTTATTTTTTTGAGCTAGTTGACCCTGAAATTGAACAACACTAAAATGATCTCTGAAAATGTTGAAAGTTGGCATGCTATCATCATTTCACCCACATAGCATGTGTTAATAAGTTGAGAGGGCTACGACAAAAACTGGATGCACTTCGTGTACAAAACGGACAATCTCTCACGAAGTATCAGCGTTTCGAAGGAGAACTCATCTCTTACAAAGGGATTTCATTTTTTTGAACTTATTTGAACTCCATACTTTTTGTGTGTTCAAAATGCACCATTCAAAGGAACATTACAAAATTTCAACAATTTCTGACTTCATTTGGTATTCTTCGTGCATTTACTTATATTTTTTTTGAGCTAATTGACCCTGAAATTGAAAAGCACTACAAATGAACTGAAAATGTTGAAAGTTGGCATGCTATCATCATTTCACCCACATAGCATGTGTTAAAAAGTTGAGAGGGCTACGACAAAAACTGGATGCACTTCGTGTACAAAACGGATAATCTCTCTCGAAGTATCAGCGTTTCGAACGAGAACTCATCTCTCACAAAGGGATTTCATTTTTTGAACTTATTTGAACTCCATACTTTTTGTGTGTTCAAAATGCACCATCTAAAGGCACATCTCAGAATTTCAACAATTTCTGACTTCATTTGGTATTCTTCGTGCATTTGCTTATTTTTTTTGAGCTAGTTGACCCTGAAATTGAAAAGCACTACAAATGAACTCTGAAAATGTTGAAAGTTGGCATGCTATCATCATTTCACCCACATAGCATGTGTTAAAAAGTTGAGAGGTCTACGACAAAAGCTGGATGCACTTCGTGTACAAAACGGACAAACTCTCTCGAAGTATCAGCGTTTCGAAGGAGAACTCATCTCTTACAAAGGGATTTCATTTTTTTGAACTTATTTGAACTCCATACTTTTTGTGTGTTCAAAATGCACCATTCAAAGGCTCATCTCAAAATTTCAACAATTTCTGACTTCATTTGCTATTCTTCGTGCATTTACTTATATTTTTCTTGAGCTAGTTGACCCTGAAACTGAAAAGCACTGCAAATGAACTCTGAAAATGTTGAAGTTGGCATGCTATCATCATTTCACCCAAATAGCATGTGTTAAAAAGTTGAGAGGGCTACGACAAAAACTGGATGCACTTCGTGTACAAAACGGACAATCTCTCTCGAAGTATCAGCGTTTCGAACGAGAACTCATCTCTTACAAAGGGATTTCATTTTTTTGAACTTATTTGAACTCCATACTTTTTGTGTGTTCAAAATGCACCATTCAAAGGCACATCTCAGAATTTCATCAATTTCTGACTTCATTTGGTATTCTTCGTGCATTTACTTTTTTTTTGAGCTAGTTGACCCTGAAATTGAACAACACTAAAATGAACTCTGAAAATGTTGAAAGTTGGCATGCTATCATCATTTCACCCACATAGCATGTGTTAATAAGTTGAGAGGGCTACGACAAAAACTGGATGCACTTCGTGTACAAAACGGACAATCTCTCACGAAGTATCAGCGTTTCGAAGGAGAACTCATCTCTTACAAAGGGATTTCATTTTTTTGAACTTATTTGAACTCCATACTTTTTGTGTGTTCAAAATGCACCATTCAAAGGAACATTACAAAATTTCAACAATTTCTGACTTCATTTGGTATTCTTCGTGCATTTACTTATATTTTTTTTGAGCTAATTGACCCTGAAATTGAAAAGCACTACAAATGAACTCTGAAAATGTTGAAAGTTGGCATGCTATCATCATTTCACCCACATAGCATGTGTTAAAAAGTTGAGAGGGCTATGACAAAAACTGGATGCACTTCGTGTACAAAACGGACAATCTCTCTCGAAGTATCAGCGTTTCGAACGAAAACTCATCTCTCACAAAGGGATTTCATTTTTTGAACTTATTTGAACTCCATACTTTTTGTGTGTTCAAAATGCACCATGTAAAGGCACATCTCAGAATTTCAACAATTTCTGACTTCATTTGGTATTCTTCGTGCATTTGCTTATTTTTTTTGAGCTAGTTGACCCTGAAATTGAAAAGCAGTAGAAATGAACTCTGAAAATGTTGAAAGTTGGCATGCTATCATCATTTCACCCACATAGCATGTGTTAAAAAGTTGAGAGGGCTACGACAAAAACTGGATGCACTTCGTGTACAAAACAGACAATCTCTCTCGAAGTATCAACGTTTGGAACGAGAACTCATCTCTTACAAAGGGATTTCATTTTTTGAACTTATTTGAACTCCATACTTTTTGTGTGTTCAAAATGCACCATTCAAAGGCACATCACAAAATTTCAACAATTTCTGACTTCATTTGGTATTCTTCGTGCATTTACTTATTTTTTTTGAGCTAGTTGACCCTGAAATTGAAAAGCAGTAGAAATGAACTCTGAAAATGTTGAAAGTTGGCATGCTATCATCATTTCACCCACATAGCATGTGTTAAAAAGTTGAGAGGGCTACGACAAAAACTGGATGCACTTCGTGTACAAAACAGACAATCTCTCTCGAAGTATCAACGTTTGGAACGAGAACTCATCTCTTACAAAGGGATTTCATTTTTTGAACTTATTTGAACTCCATACTTTTTGTGTGTTCAAAATGCACCATTCAAAGGCACATCACAAAATTTCAACAATTTCTGACTTCATTTGGTATTCTTTGTGCATTTACTTATATTTTTCTTGAGCTAGTTGACCCTGAAATGGAAAAGCAGTAGAAATGAACTCTGAAAATGTTGAAAGTTGGCATGCTATCATCATTTCACCCAAATAGCATGTTTTAAAAAGTTGAGAGGGCTTAGACAAAAACTGGAGGCACTTCGTGTACAAAACGGACAATCTCTCTCGAAGTATCAGCGTTTCGAACGAGAACTCATCTCTTACAAAGGGATTTCATTTTTTTTAACTTATTTGAACTCCATACTTTTTGTGTGTTCAAAATGCACCATTCAAAGGCACATCTCAGAATTTCAACAATTTCTGACTTCATTTGGTATTCTTCGTGCATTTACTTATTTTTTTGAGCTAGTTGACCCTGAAATTGAACAACACTAAAATGATCTCTGAAAATGTTGAAAGTTGGCATGCTATAATCATTTCACCCACATAGCATGTGTTAATAAGTTGAGAGGGCTACGACAAAAACTGGATGCACTTCGTGTACAAAACGGACAATCTCTCACGAAGTATCAGCGTTTCGAAGGAGAACTCATCTCTTACAAAGGGATTTCATTTTTTTGAACTTATTTGAACTCCATACTTTTTGTGTGTTCAAAATGCACCATTCAAAGGAACATTACAAAATTTCAACAATTTCTGACTTCATTTGGTATTCTTCGTGCATTTACTTATATTTTTTTTGAGCTAATTGACCCTGAAATTGAAAAGCACTACAAATGAACTGAAAATGTTGAAAGTTGGCATGCTATCCTCATTTCACCCACATAGCATGTGTTAGAAAGTTGAGAGGGCTACGACAAAAACTGGATGCACTTCGTGTACAAAACGGATAATCTCTCTCGAAGTATCAGCGTTTCGAACGAGAACTCATCTCTCACAAAGGGATTTCATTTTTTGAACTTATTTGAACTCCATACTTTTTGTGTGTTCAAAATGCACCATCTAAAGGCACATCTCAGAATTTCAACAATTTCTGACTTCATTTGGTATTCTTCGTGCATTTGCTTATTTTTTTTGAGCTAGTTGACCCTGAAATTGAAAAGCACTACAAATGAACTCTGAAAATGTTGAAAGTTTGCATGCTATCATCATTTCACCCACATAGCATGTGTTAAAAAGTTGAGAGGTCTACGACAAAAGCTGGATGCACTTCGTGTACAAAACGGACAAACTCTCTCGAAGTATCAGCGTTTCGAAGGAGAACTCATCTCTTACAAAGGGATTTCATTTTTTTGAACTTATTTGAACTCCATACTTTTTGTGTGTTCAAAATGCACCATTCAAAGGCTCATCTCAAAATTTCAACAATTTCTGACTTCATTTGCTATTCTTCGTGCATTTACTTATATTTTTCTTGAGCTAGTTGACCCTGAAACTGAAAAGCACTGCAAATGAACTCTGAAAATGTTGAAGTTGGCATGCTATCATCATTTCACCCAAATAGCATGTGTTAAAAAGTTGAGAGGGCTACGACAAAAACTGGATGCACTTCGTGTACAAAACGGACAATCTCTCTCGAAGTATCAGCGTTTCGAACGAGAACTCATCTCTTACAAAGGGATTTCATTTTTTTGAACTTATTTGAACTCCATACTTTTTGTGTGTTCAAAATGCACCATTCAAAGGCACATCTCAGAATTTCAACAATTTCTGACTTCATTTGGTATTCTTCGTGCATTTACTTTTTTTTTTGAGCTAGTTGACCCTGAAATTGAACAACACTAAAATGAACTCTGAAAATGTTGAAAGTTGGCATGCTATCATCATTTCACCCACATAGCATGTGTTAATAAGTTGAGAGGGCTACGACAAAAACTGGATGCACTTCGTGTACAAAACGGACAATCTCTCACGAAGTATCAGCGTTTCGAAGGAGAACTCATCTCTTACAAAGGGATTTCATTTTTTTGAACTTATTTGAACTCCATACTTTTTGTGTGTTCAAAATGCACCATTCAAAGGAACATTACAAAATTTCAACAATTTCTGACTTCATTTGGTATTCTTCGTGCATTTACTTATATTTTTTTTGAGCTAATTGACCCTGAAATTGAAAAGCACTACAAATGAACTCTGAAAATGTTGAAAGTTGGCATGCTATCATCATTTCACCCACATAGCATGTGTTAAAAAGTTGAGAGGGCTATGACAAAAACTGGATGCACTTCGTGTACAAAACGGACAATCTCTCTCGAAGTATCAGCGTTTCGAACGAAAACTCATCCCTCACAAAGGGATTTCATTTTTTGAACTTATTTGAACTCCATACTTTTTGTGTGTTCAAAATGCACCATGTAAAGGCACATCTCAGAATTTCAACAATTTCTGACTTCATTTGGTATTCTTCGTGCATTTGCTTATTTTTTTTGAGCTAGTTGACCGTGAAATTGAAAAGCACTACAAATGAACTCTGAAAATGTTGAAAGTTGGCATGCTATCATCATTTCACCCACATAGCATGTGTTAAAAAGTTGAGAGGTCTACGACAAAAGATGGATGCACTTCGTGTACAAAACGGACAAACTCTCTCGAAGTATCAGCGTTTCGAAGGAGAACTCATCTCTTACATAGGGATTTCATTTTTTTGAACTTATTTGAACTCCATACTTTTTGTGTGTACAAAATGCACCATTCAAAGGCTCATCTCAAAATTTCAACAATTTCTGAATTCATTTGGTATTCTTCGTGCATTTACTTTTTTTTTTGAGCTAGTTGACCCTGAAATTGAAAAGCACTAAAATGAACTCTGAATATGTTGAAAGTTGGCATGCTATCATCATTTCACCCATATAGCATGTGTTAAAAAGTTGAGAGGGCTACGACAAAAACTGGATGCACTTCGTGTACAAAACGGACAATCTCTCTCGAAGTATCAGCGTTTCGAACGAGAACTCATCTCTTACAAAGGGATTTCATTTGGTATTCTTCGTGCATTTACTTTTTTTTGAGCTAGCTGACCCTGAAATTGAAAAGCACTACAAATGAACTCTAAAAATGTTGAAAGTTGGCATGCTATCATCATTTCACCCACATAGCATGTGTTAAAAAGTTGAGAGGGCTACGACAAAAACTGGATGCACTTCGTGTACAAAACGGACAATCTCTCTCGAAGTATCAGCGTTTCGAACGAGAACTCATCTCTTACAAAGGGATTTCATTTTTTTGAACTTATTTGAACTCCATAATTTTTGTACGTTCAAAATGCACCATTCAAAGGCACATCACAAAATTTCAACAATTTCTGACTTCATTTGGTATTCTTCGTGCATTTACTTATTTCTTTTGAGCTAGTTGACCCTGAAATTGAAAAGCACTACAAGTGAACTCTGAAAATGTTGAAATTTGGCATGCTATCATCATTTCACCCACATAGCATGTGTTAAAAAGTTGAGAGGGCTACGACAAAAGCTGGATGCACTTCGTGTACAAAACGGACAATCTCTCTCGAAGTATCAGCGTTTCGAACGAGAACTCATCTCTTACAAAGGGATTTCATTTTTTGAACTTATTTGAAATCCATACTTTTTGTGTGTTCAAAATGCACCATTCAAAGGCACATCTCAAAATTTCAACAATTTCTGACTTCATTTGGTATTCTTCGTGCATTTAATTATTTTTTTTGAGCTAGTTGACCCCGAAATTGAAAAGCACTAAAATGAACTCTGAAAATGTTGAAAGTTGGCATGCTATCATCATTTCACCCACATAGCATGTGTTAAAAAGTTGAGAGGGATACGACAAAAACTGGATGCACTTCGTGTACAAAACGGACAATCTCTCACGAAGTATCAGCGTTTCGAAGGAGAACTCATCTCTTACAAAGGGATTTCATTTTTTTGAACTTATTCGAACTCCATACTTTTTGTGTGTTCAAAATGCACCATTCAAAGGAACATTACAAAATTTCAACAATTTCTGACTTCATTTGGTATTCTTCGTGCATTTACTTTTTTTTGAGCTAGTTGACCCTGAAATTCGAAAGCACTACAAATGAACTCTAAAAATGTTTAAAGTTGGCGTGCTATCATCATTTCACCCACATAGCATGTGTTAAAAAGTTGAGAGGGCTACGAGAAAAACTGGATGCACTTCGTGTACAAAACGGACAATCTCTCTCGAAGTATCAGCGTTTCGAACGAGAACTCATGTCTTACAAAGGGATTTCATTTTTTCAACTTATTTGAACTCCATACTTTTTGTGTGTTCAAAATGCACCATTTAAAGGCACCTCACAAAATTTCAACAATTTCTCACTTCATTTGGTATTCTTCGTGCATTTGCTTCTTTTTTTTGAGCTAGTTGACCCTGAAATTGAAAAGCAGTACAAATGAACTCTCAAAATGTTGAAGGTTGGCATGCTATCATCATTTCACCCACGTAGAATGTGTTAAAAAGTTGAGAGGGCTACGACAAAAGCTGGATGCACTTCGTGTACAAAACGGACAATCTCTCTCGAAGTATCAGCGTTTCGAACGAGAACTCATCTCTTACAAAGGGATTTCATTTTTTGAACTTATTTCAAATCCATACTTTTTGTGTGTTCAAAATGCACCATTCAAAGGCACATCTCAAAATTTCAACAATTTCTGACTTCACTTGGTATTCTTCGTGCATTTACTTATTTTTTTTGAGCTAGTTGACCCTGAAATTGAAAAGCACTAAAATGAACTCTGAAAATGTTGAAAGTTGGCATGCTATCATCATTTCACCCACATAGCATGTGTTAAAAAGTTGAGAGGGATACGACAAAAACTGGATGCACTTCGTGTACAAAACGGACAATCTCTCACGAAGTATCAGCGTTTCGAAGGAGAACTCATCTCTTACAAAGGGATTTCATTTTTTTGAACTTATTCGAACTCCATACTTTTTGTGTGTTCAAAATGCACCATTCAAAGGAACATTACAAAATTTCAACAATTTCTGACTTCATTTGGTATTGTTCGTGCATTTACTTTTTTTTGAGCTAGTTGACCCTGAAATTCAAAAGCACTACAAATGAACTCTAAAAATGTTTAAAGTTGGTGTGCTATCATCATTTCACCCACATAGCATGTGTTAAAAAGTTGAGAGGGCTACGACAAAAACTGGATGCACTTCGTGTACAAAACGGACAATCTCTCTCGAAGTATCGGCGTTTCGAACGAGAACTCATGTCTTACAAAGGGATTTCATTTTTTCAACTTATTGGAACTCCATACTTTTTGTGTGTTCAAAATGCACCATCTAAAGGCACATCTCAGAATTTCAAGAATTTCTGTCTTCATTTGGTATTCTTCGTGCATTTGCTTATTTTTTTGAGCTAGTTGACCCTGAAATTGAAAAGCACTACAAATGAACTCTGAAAATGTTGAAAGTTGGCATGCTATCATCATTTCACCCACATAGCATGTGTTAAAAAGTTGAGAGGTCTACGACAAAAGCTGGATGCACTTCGTGTACAAAACGGATAAACTCTCTCGAAGTATCAGCGTTTCGAAGGAGAACTCATCTCTTACAAAGGGATTACATTTTTTTGAACTTATTTGAACTCCATACTTTTTGTGTGTTCAAAATGCACCATTCAAAGGCTCATCTCAAAATTTCAACAATTTCTGACTTCATTTGGTATTCTTCGTGCATTTACTTATTTTTTTTTGAGCTAGTTGACCCTGAAATTGAAAAGCACTAAAATGAACTCTGAATATGTTGAAAGTTGGCATGATATCATCATTTCACCCACATAGCATGTGTTAAAAAGTTGAGAGGGCTACAACAAAAACTGGATGCACTTCGTGTACAAAACGGACAATCTCTCTCGAACTATCAGCGTTTCGAAGGAGAACTCATCTCTTACAAAGGGATTTCATTTTTTGAACTTATTCGAACTCCATACTTTTTGTGTGTTCAAAATGCACCATTCAAAGGAACATTACAAAATTTCAACAATTTCTGACTTCATTTGGTATTCTTCGTGCATTTACTTTTGTTTGAGCTAGTTGACCCTGAAATTCAAAAGCACTACAAATGAACTCTAAAAATGTTTAAAGTTGGCGTGCTATCATCATTTCACCCACATAGCATGTGTTAAAAAGTTGAGAGGGCTACGACAAAAACTGGATGCACTTCGTGTACAAAACGGACAATCTCTCTCGAAGTATCAGCGTTTCGAAGGAGAACTCATCTCTTACAAAGGGATTTCATTTTTTTGAACTTATTTGAACTCCATACTTTTTGTGTGTTCAAAATGCACCATTCAAAGGCACATCTCAGAATTTCAACAATTTCTGACTTCATTTGGTATTCTTCGTGCATTTACTTTTTTTTTGAGCTAGTTGACCCTGAAATTGAACAACACTAAAATGAACTCTGAAAATGTTGAAAGTTGGCATGCTATCATCATTTCACCCACATAGCATGTGTTAATAATTTGAGAGGGCTACGACAAAAACTGGATGCACTTCGTGTACAAAACGGACAATCTCTCACGAAGTATCAGCGTTTCGAAGGAGAACTCATCTCTTACAAAGGGATTTCATTTTTTTGAACTTATTTGAACTCCATACTTTTTGTGTGTTCAAAATGCACCATTCAAAGGAACATTACAAAATTTCAACAATTTCTGACTTCATTTGGTATTCTTCGTGCATTTACTTATATTTTTTTTGAGCTAATTGACCCTGAAATTGAAAAGCACTACAAATGAACTCTGAAAATGTTGAAAGTTGGCATGCTATCATCATTTCACCCACATAGCATGTGTTAAAAAGTTGAGAGGGCTACGACAAAAACTGGATGCACTTCGTGTACAAAACGGACAATCTCTCACGGAGTATCAGCGTTTCGAAGGAGAACTCATCTCTTACAAAGGGATTTCATTTTTTTGAACTTATTCGAACTCCATACTTTTTGTGTGTTCAAAATGCACCATTCAAAGGAACATTACAAAATTTCAACAATTTCTGACTTCATTTGGTATTCTTCGTGCATTTACTTTTTTTTGAGCTAGTTGACACTGAAATTCAAAAGCACTACAAATGAACTCTAAAAATGTTTAAAGTTGGCGTGCTATCATCATTTCACCCACATAGCATGTGTTAAAAAGTTGAGAGGGCTACGACAAAAACTGGATGCACTTCGTGAACAAAACGGACAATCTCTCTCGAAGTATCAGCGTTTCGAACGAGAACTCATGTCTTACAAAGGGATTTCATTTTTTCAACTTATTTGAACTCCATACTTTTTGTGTGTTCAAAATGCACCATCTAAAGGCACATCTCAGAATTTCAACAATTTCTGACTTCATTTTGTATTCTTCGTGCATTTGCTTATTTTTTTGAGCTAGTTGACCCTGAAATTGAAAAGCACTACAAATGAACTCTGAAAATGTTGAAAGTTGGCATGCTATCATCATTTCACCCACATAGCATGTGTTAAAAGGTTGAGAGGTCTACGACAAAAGCTGGATGCACTTCGTGTACAAAACGGACAAACTCTCTCGAAGTATCAGCGTTTCGAAGGAGAACTCATCTCTTACAAAGGGATTTCATTTTTTTGAACTTATTTGAACTCCATACTTTTTGTGTGTTCAAAATGCACCATTCAAAGGCTCATCTCAAAATTTCAACAATTTCTGACTTCATTTGGTATTCTTCGTGCATTTACTTATTTTTTTTTTGAGCTAGTTGACCCTGAAATTGAAAAGCACTAAAATGAACTCTGAATATGTTGAAAGTTGGCATGATATCATCATTTCACCCACATAGCATGTGTTAAAAAGTTGAGAGGGCTACGACAAAAACTGGATGCACTTCGTGTACAAAACGGACAATCTCTCTCGAAGTATCAGCGTTTCGAAGGAGAACTCATCTCTTACAAAGGGATTTCATTTTTTGAACTTATTCGAACTCCATACTTTTTGTGTGTTCAAAATGCACCATTCAAAGGAACATTACAAAATTTCAACAATTTCTGACTTCATTTGGTATTCTTCGTGCATTTACTTTTTTTTGAGATAGTTGACCCTGAAATTCAAAAGCACTACAAATGAACTCTAAAAATGTTTAAAGTTGGCGTGCTATCATCATTTCACCCACATAGCATGTGTTAAAAAGTTGAGAGGGCTACGACAAAAACTGGATGCACTTCGTGTACAAAACGGACAATCTCTCTCGAAGTATCAGCGTTTCGAACGAGAACTCATGTCTTACAAAGGGATTTCATTTTTTCAACTTATTTGAACTCCATACTTTTTGTGTGTTCAAAATGCACCATTTAAAGGCACCTCACAAAATTTCAACAATTTCTGACTTCATTTGGTATTCTTCGTGCATTTGCTTATTTTTTTTGAGCTAGTTGACCCTGAAATTGAAAAGCAGTACAAATGAAGTCTCAAAATGTTGAAAGTTGGCATGCTATCATCATTTCACCCACGTAGCATGTGTTAAAAAGTTGAGAGGGCTACGACAAAAGCTGGATGCACTTCGTGTACAAAACGGACAATCTCTCTCGAAGTATCAGCGTTTCGAACGAGATTCATCTCTTACAAAGGGATTTCATTTTTTGAACTTATTTGAAATCCATACTTTTTGTGTGTTCAAAATGCACCATTCAAAGGCACATCTCAAAATTTCAACAATTTCTGACTTCATTTGGTATTCTTCGTACATTTACTTATTTTTTTTGAGCTAGTTGACCCTGAAATTGAAAAGCACTAAAATGAACTCTGAAAATGTTGAAAGTTGGCATGCTATCATCATTTCACCCACATAGCATGTGTTTAAAAGTTGAGAGGGCTACGACAAAAGCTGGATGCACTTCGTGTACAAAACGGACAATCTCTCTCGAAGTATCAGCGTTTCGAACGAGAACTCATCTCTTACAAAGGGATTTAATTTTTTTGAACTTATTTGAACTCCATACTTTTTGTGTGTTCAAAATGCACCATTCAAAGGCACATCTCAAAATTTCAACAATTTCTGACTTCATTTGGTATTCTTCGTGCATTTACTTTTTTTTTTGACCTAGTTGACCCTGAAATTGAAAAGCACTAAAGTGAACTCTGAAAATGTTGAAAGTTGGCATGCTATCATCATTTCACCCACATAGCATGTGTTAAAGAGTTGAGAGGGCTACGAAAGAAACTGGATGCACTTCGTGTACAAAACAGACAATCTCTCTCGAAGTATCAGCGTTTCGAACGAGAACTCATCTCTTACAAAGGGATTTCATTTTTTGAACTTATTTGAACTCCATACTTTTTGTGTGTTCAAAATCCACCATTCAAAGGCACATCACAAAATTTCAACAATTTCTCACTTTATTTGGTATTTTTCGTGCTTTTACTTATGTTTTTTTTCAGCTAGTTGACCCTGAAATTGAAAAGCACTACAAATGAACTCTGAAAATGTTGAAAGTTGGCATGCTATCATCATTTCACCCACATAGCATGTGTTAAAAAGTTGAGAGGGCTACGACAAAAGCTGGATGCACTTCGTGTACAAAACGGACAATCTCTCTCGAAGTATCAGCGTTTCGAACGAGAACTCATCTCTTACAAATGGATTTCATTTTTTTGAACTTATTTGAACTCGATACTTTTTGTGTGTTCAAAATGCACCATTCAAAGGCACATCACAAAAAAATTTCAACAATTTCTGACTTCATTTGGTATTCTTCGTGCATTTACTTATATTTTTTTGAGCTAGTTGACCCTGAAAATGAAAAGGACTACAAATGAACTCTGAATATGTTGAAAGTTGGCATGCTATAATCATTTCACCCACATAGCATGTGTTAAAAAGTTGAGAGTGCTACGACAAAAGCTGGATGCACTTCGTGTACAAAACGGACAATCTCTCTCGAAGTATCAGCGTTTCGAACGAGAACTCATCTCTTACAAAGGGATTTAATTTTTTGAACTTATTTGAACTCCATACTTTTTGTGTGTTCAAAATGCACCATTCAAAGGCACATCTCAAAATTTCAACAATTTCTGACTTCATTTGGTATCCTTCGTGCATTTACTTATTTTTTTTTAGCTAGTTGACCCTGAAATTAAAAAGCACTAAAATGAACTCTGAAAATGTTGAAAGTTGGCATGCTATCATCATTTCACCCACATAGCATGTGTTAAAAAGTTGAGAGGGCTACGACAAAAACTGGATGCACCTCGTGTACAAAACGGACAATCTCTCTCGAAGTATCAGCGTTTCGAAGGAGAACTCATCTCTTACAAAGGGATTTCATTTTTTTTGAACTTATTTGAACTCCATACTTTTTGTGTGTTCAAAATGCACCATTCAAAGGAACATCACAAAATTTCAACAATTTCTGACTTCATTTGGTATTCTTCGTGCATTTACTTTTTTTTGAGCTAGCTGACCCTGAAATTGTAAAGCACTACAAATGAACTCTAAAAATGTTGAAAGTTGGCATGCTATCATCATTTCACCCACATAGCATGTGTTAAAAAGTTGAGAGGGCTACGACAAAAACTGGATGCACTTCGTGTACAAAACGGACAATCTCTCTCGAAGTATCAGCGTTTCAAACGAGAACTCATCTCTTACAAAGGGATTTCATTTTTTTGAACTTATTTGAACTCCATAATTTTTGTGCGTTCAAAATGCACCATTCAAAGGCACATCACAAAATTTCAACAATTTCTGACTTCATTTGGTATTCTTCGTGCATTTACTTATTTCTTTTGAGCTAGTTGACCCTGAAATTGAAAAGCACTACAAGTGAACTCTGAAAATGTTGAAAGTTGGCATGCTATCATCATTTCACCCACATAGCATGTGTTAAAAAGTTGAGAGGGCTACGACAAAAGCTGGATGCACTTCGTGTACAAAACGGACAATCTCTCTCGAAGTATCAGCGTTTCGAACGAGAACTCATCTCTTACAAAGGGATTTCATTTTTTGAACTTATTTGAAATCCATACTTTTTGTGTGTTCAAAATGCACCATTCAAAGGCACATCTCAAAATTTCAACAATTTCTGACTTCATTTGGTATTCTTCGTGCATTTACTTATTTTTTTTGAGCTAGTTGACCCTGAAATTGAAAAGCACTAAAATGAACTCCGAAAATGTTGAAAGTTGGCATGCTATCATCATTTCACCCACATAGCATGTGTTAAAAAGTTGAGAGGGATACGACAAAAACTGGATGCACTTCGTGTACAAAACGGACAATCTCTCACGAAGTATCAGCGTTTCGAACGAGAACTCATCTCTTACAAAGGGATTTCATTTTTTTGAACTTATTCGAACTCCATACTTTTTGTGTGTTCAAAATGCACCATTCGAAGGAACATTACAAAATTTCAACAATTTCTGACTTCATTTGGTATTCTTCGTGCATTTACTTTTTTTTCAGCTAGTTGACCCTGAAATTCAAAAGCACTACAAATGAACTCTAAAAATGTTTAAAGTTGGCGTGCTATCATCATTTCACCCACATAGCATGTGTTAAAAAGTTGAGGGGGCTACGACAAAACCTGGATGCACTTCGTGTACAAAACGGACAATCTCTCTCGAAGTATCAGCGTTTCGAACGAGAACTCATGTCTTACAAAGGGATTTCATTTTTTCAACTTATTTGAACTCCATACTTTTTGTGTGATCAAAATGCACCATTTAAAGGCACCTCACAAAATTTCAACAATTTCTGACTTCATTTGGTATTGTTCGTGCATTTGCTTATTTTTTTTGAGCTAGTTGACCCTGAAATTGAAAAGCAGTACAAATGAACTCTCAAAATGTTGAAAGTTGGCATGCTATCATCATTTCACCCACGTAGAATGTGTTAAAAAGTTGAGAGGGCTACGACAAAACGGACAAACTCTCTCGAAGTATCAGCGTTTCGAAGGAGAACTCATCTCTTACAAAGGGATTTCATTTTTTTGAACTTATTTGAACTCCATACTTTTTGTGTGTTCAAAATGCACCATTCAAAGGCTCATCTCAAAATTTCAACAATTTCAGACTTCATTTGGTATTCTTCGTGCATTTACTTATTTTTTTTTTGAGCTAGTTGACCCTGAAATTGAAAAGCACTAAAATGAACTCTGAATATGTTGAAAGTTGGCATGCTATCATCATTTCACCCACATAGCATGTGTTAAAAAGTTGAGAGGGCTACGACAAAAACTGGATGCACTTCGTGTACAAAACGGACAATCTCTCTCGAAGTATCAGCGTTTCGAACGAGAACTCATCTCTTACAAAGGGATTTCATTTTTTGAACTTATTTGAACTCCATACTTTTTGTGTGTTCAAAATGCACCATTCAAAGGCACATCACAAAATTTCAACAATTTCCGACTTCATTTGGTATTCTTCGTGCATTTGCTTATATTTTTTTGAGCTAGTTGACCCTGAAATTGAAAAGCACTACAAATGAACTCTGAAAATGTTGAAAGTTGGCATGCTATCATCATTTCACCCACATAGCATGTGATAAAAAGTTGAGAGGGCTACGACAAAAGCTGGATGCACTTCGTGTACAAAACGGACAATCTCTCTCAAAGTATCTGCGTTTCGAATGAGAACTCATCTCTTACAAAGGGATTTCATTTTTTTGAACTTACTTGAACTCCATACTTTTGTGTGTTCAAAATGCACCATTCAAAGGCACATCTCAAAATTTCAACAATTTCTGACTTCATTTGGTATTCTTCGTGCATTTACTTTTTTTTTTGAGCTAGTTGACCCTGAAATTGAAAAGCACTAAAGTGAACTCTGAAAATGTTGAAAGTTGGCATGCTATCATCATTTCACCCACATAGCATGTGTTAAAAAGTTGAGAGGGCTACGACAAAAACTGGATGCACTTCGTGTACAAAACAGACAATCTCTCTCGAAGTATCAGCGTTTTGAACGAGAACTCATCTCTTACAAAGGGATTTCATTTTTTGAACTTATTTGAACTCCATACTTTTTGTGTGTTCAAAATCCACCATTCAAAGGCACATCACAAAATTTCAACAATTTCTGACTTTATTTGGTATTTTTCGTGCTTTTACTTATGTTTTTTTTCAGCTAGTTGACCCTGAAATTGAAAAGCACTACAAATGAACTCTGAAAATGTTGAAAGTTGGCATGCTATCATCATTTCACCCACATAGCATGTGTTAAAAAGTTGAGAGGGGTACGACAAAAGCTGGATGCACTTCGTGTACAAAACGGACAATCTCTCTCGAAGTATCAGCGTTTCGAACGAGAACTCATCTCTTACAAAGGGATTTCATTTTTTTGAACTTATTTGAACTCCATACTTTTTGTGTGTTCAAAATGCACCATTCAAAGGCACATCACAAAATTTCAACAATTTCTGACTTCATTTGGTATTCTTCGTGCATTTACTTATATTTTTTTGAGCTAGTTGACCCTGAAAATTAAAAGGACTACAAATGAACTCTGAATATGTTGAAAGTTGGCATGCTATCACCATTTCACCCACATAGCAGGTGTTAAAAAGTTGAGAGTGCTACGACAAAAGCTGCATGCACTTCGTGTACAAAACGGACAATCTCTCTCGAAGTATCAGCGTTTCGAACGAGAACTCATCTCTTACAAAGGGATTTCATTTTTTTGAACTTATTTGAACTCCATACTTTTTGTGTGTTCAAAATGCACCATTCAAAGGCACATCTCAAAATTTCAACAATTTCTGACTTCATTTGGTATCCTTCGTGCATTTACTTATTTTTTTGAGCTAGTTGACCCTGAAATTAAAAAGCACTAAAATGAACTCTGAAAATGTTGAAAGTTGGCATGCTATCATCATTTCACCCACATAGCACGTGTTAAAAAGTTGAGAGGGCTACGACAAAAACTGGATGCACTTCGTGTACAAAACGGACAATCTCTCTCGAAGTATCAGCGTTTCGAAGGAGAACTCATCTCTTACAAAGGGATTTCATTTTTTTGAACTTATTTGAACTCCATACTTTTTGTGTGTTCAAAATGCACCATTCAAAGGAACATCACAAAATTTCAACAATTTCTGACTTTATTTGGTATTCTTCGTGCATTTACTTTTTTTTTGAGCTAGCTGACCCTGAAATTGAAAAGTGCTACAAATGAACTCTAAAAATGTTGAAAGTTGGCATGCTATCATCATTTCACCCACATAGCATGTGTTAAAAAGTTGAGAGGGCTACGACAAAAACTGGATGCACTTCGTGTACAAAACGGACAATCTCTCTCGAAGTATCAGCGTTTCGAACGAGAACTCATCTCTTACAAAGGGATTTCATTTTTTTGAACTTATTTGAACTCCATAATTTTTGTGCGTTCAAAATGCACCATTCAAAGGCACATCACAAAATTTCAACAATTTCTGACTTCATTTGGTATTCTTCGTGCATTTACTTATTTCTTTTGAGCTAGTTGACCCTGAAATTGAAAAGCACTACAAGTGAACTCTGAAAATGTTGAAAGTTGGCATGCTATCATCATTTCACCCACATAGCATGTGTTAAAAAGTTGAGAGGGCTACGACAAAAGCTGGATGCACTTCGTGTACAAAACGGACAATCTCTCTCGAAGTATCAGCGTTTCGAACGAGAACTCATCTCTTACAAAGGGATTTCATTTTTTTGAACTTATTTGAACTCCATACTTTTTGTGTGTTCAAAATGCACCATTCAAAGGCACATCACAAAAAAAATTCGACAATTTCTGACTTCATTTGGTATTCTTCGTGCATTTACTTATATTTTTTTGAGCTAGTTGACCCTGAAAATGAAAAGGACTACAAATGAACTCTGAATATGTTGAAAGTTGAAATGCTATCATCATTTCACCCACATAGCATGTGTTAAAAAGTTGAGAGGGATACGACAAAAACTGGATGCACTTTGTGTACAAAACGGACAATCTCTCACGAAGTATCAGCGTTTCGAAGGAGAACTCATCTCTTACAAAGGGATTTCATTTTTTTGAACTTATTCGAACTCCTTACTTTTTGTGTGTTCAAAATGCACCATTCAAAGGAGCATTACAAAATTTGAACAATTTCTGACTTCATTTGGTATTCTTCGTGCATTTACTTTTTTTTGAGCTAGTTGACCCTGAAATTCAAAAGCACTACAAATGAACTCTAAAAATGTTTAAAGTTGGCGTGCTATCATCATTTCACCCACATAGCATGTGTTAAAAAGTTGAGAGGGCTACGACAAAAACTGGATGCACTTCGTGTACAAAACGGACAATCTCTCTCGAAGTATCAGCGTTTCGAACGAGAAATCATGTCTTACAAAGGGATTTCATTTTTTCAACTTATTTGAACTCCATACTTTTTGTGTGTTCAAAATGCACCATTTAAAGGCACCTCACAAAATTTCAACAATTTCTGACTTCATTTGGTATTCTTGGTGCATTTGCTTATTTTTTTTGAGCTAGTTGACCCTGAAATTGAAAAGCAGTACAAATGAACTCTCAAAATGTTGAAAGTTGGCATGCTATCATCATTTCACCCACGTAGAATGTGTTAAAAAGTTGAGAGGGCTACGACAAAAGCTGGATGCACTTCGTGTACAAAACGGACAATCTCTCTCGAAGTATTAGCGTTTCGAACGAGAACTCATCTCTTACAAAGGGATTTCATTTTTTTGAACTTATTTGAACTCCATACTTTTTGTGTGTTCAAAATGCACCATTCAAAGGAACATTACAAAATTTCAACAATTTCTGACTTCATTTGGTATTCTTCGTGCATTTACTTTTTTTTGAGGTAGTTGACCCTGAAATTCAAAAGCACTACAAATGAACTCTAAAAATGTTTAAAGTTGGCGTGCTATCATCATTTCACCCAAATAGCATGTGTTAAAAAGTTGAGAGGGCTACGACAAAAACTGGATACACTTCGTGTACAAAACGGACAATCTCTCTCGAAGTATCAGCGTTTCAAACGAGAACTCATCTCTTACAAAGGGATTTCATTTTTTGAACTTATTTGAACTCCATACTTTTTGTGTGTTTAAAATGCACCATTTAAAGGCACATCTCAGAATTTCAACAATTTCTAACTTCATTTGGTATTCTTCGTGCATTTGCTTATTTTTTTTTGAGCTAGTTGACCCTGAAATTGAAAAGCACTACAAATGAACTCTGAAAATGTTGAAAGTTGGCATGCTATCATCATTTCACCCACATAGCATGTGTTAAAAAGTTGAGAGGGCTACGACAAAAGCTGGATGCACTTCGTGTACAAAACGGACAATCTCTCTCGAAGTATCAGCGTTTCGAACGAGAACTCATCTCTTACAAAGGGATTTCATTTTTTTGAACTTATTTGAACTCCATACTTTTTGTGTGTTCAAAATGCACCATTCAAAGGCACATCTCAAAATTTCAACAATTTCTGACTTCATTTGGTATTCTTTGTGCATTTACTTATTTTTTTTGAGCTAGTTGACCCTGAAATTGAAAAGCACTAAAATGAACTCTGAATATGTTGAAAGTTCGCATGCTATCATCATTTCACCCACATAGCATGTGTTAAAAAGTTGAGAGGGCTACGACAAAAATTGGATGCAATTCGTGTACAAAACGGACAATCTCTCTCGAAGTATCAGCGTTTCGAACGAGAACTCATCTCTTACAAAGGGATTTCATTTTTTGAACTTATTTGAACTCCATACTTTTTGTGTGTTCAAAATGCACCATTCAAAGGCACATCACAAAATTTCAACAATTTCTGACTTCATTTGGTATTCTTCGTGCATTTGCTTATATTTTTTTGAGCTAGTTGACCCTGAAATTGAAAAGCACTACAAATTAACTCTGAAAATATTGAAAGTAGGCTTGCTATCATCATTTCACCCACATAGCATGTGTTAAAAAGTTGAGAGGGCTACGACAAAAGCTGGATGCACTTCGTGTACAAAACGGACAATCTCTCTCGAAGTATCAGCGTTTCGAACGAGAACTCATCTCTTACAAAGGGATTTCATTTTTTTGAACTTATTTGAACTCCATAATTTTTGTGCGTTCAAAATGCACCATTCAAAGGCACATCACAAAATTTCAACAATTTCTGACTTCATTTGGTATTCTTCGTGCATTTACTTATTTCTTTTGAGCTAGTTGACCCTGAAATTGAAAAGCACTACAAGTGAACTCTGAAAATGTTGAAAGTTGGCATGTTATCATCATTTCACCCACATAGCATGTGTTAAAAAGTTGAGAGGGCTACGACAAAAACTGGATGCACTTCGTGTACAAAACAGACAATCTCTCACGAAGTATCAGCGTTTCGAAGGAGAACTCATCTCTTACAAAGGGATTTCATTTTTTTGAACTTATTCGAACTCCATACTTTTTGTGTGTTCAAAATGCACCATTCAAAGGAACATTACAAAATTTCAACAATTTCTGACTTCATTTGGTATTCTTCGTGCATTTACTTTTTTTTGAGCTAGTTGACCCTGAAATTCAAAAGCACTACAAATGAACTCTAAAAATGTTTAAAGTTGGCGTGCTATCATCATTTCACCCACATAGCATGTGTTAAAAAGTTGAGAGGGCTACGACAAAAACTGGATGCACTTCGTGTACAAAACGGACAATCTCTCTCGAAGTATCAGCGTTTCGAACGAGAACTAATGTCTTACAAAGGGATTTCATTTTTTCAACTTATTTGAACTCCATACTTTTTGTGTGTTCAAAATGCACCATTTAAAGGCACCTCACAAAATTTCAACAATTTCTGACTTCATTTGGTATTCTTCGTGCATTTGCTTATTTTTTTTTGAGCTAGTTGACCCTGAAATTGAAAAGCAGTACAAATGAACTCTCAAAATGTTGAAAGTTGGCATGCTATCATCATTTCACCCACGTAGAATGTGTTAAAAAGTTGAGAGGTCTACGACAAAAGCTGGATGCACTTCGTGTACAAAACGGACAATCTCTCTCGAAGTATTAGCGTTTCGAACGAGAACTCATCTCTTACAAAGGGATTTCATTTTTTTGAACTTATTTGAACTCCATACTTTTTGTGTGTTCAAAATGCACCATTCAAAGGAACATTACAAAATTTCAACAATTTCTGACTTCATTTGGTATTCTTCGTGCATTTACTTTTTTTTGAGCTAGTTGACCCTGAAATTCAAAAGCACTACAAATGAACTCTAAAAATGTTTAAAGTTGGCGTGCTATCATCATTTCACCCACATAGCATGTGTTAAAAAGTTGAGAGGGCTACGACAAAAACTGGATGCACTTCGTGTACAAAACGGACAATCTCTCTCGAAGTATCAGCATTTCGAACGAGAACTCATCTCTTACAAAGGGATTTCATTTTTTTGAAGTTATTTGAACTCCATACTTTTTGTGTGTTCAAAATGCACCATTCAAAGGCACATCTCAAAATTTCAACAATTTCTGACTTCATTTGGTATTCTTCGTGCATTTACTTATTTTTTTTGAGCTAGTTGACCCTGAAATTGAAAAGCACTAAAATGAACTCTGAAAATGTTGAAAGTTGGCATGCTATCATCATTTCACCCACATCGCATGTGTTAAAAAGTTGAGAGGGCTACGACAAAAACTGGATGCACTTCGTGTACAAAACGGACAATCTCTCACGAAGTATCAGCGTTTCGAAGGAGAACTCATCTCTTACAAAGGGATTTCATTTTTTGAACTTATTTGAACTCCATACTTTTTGTGTGTTCAAAATGCACCATTCAAAGGCACATCACAAAATTTCAACAATTTCTGACTTCATTTGGTATTCTTCGTGCATTTGCTTATATTTTTTTGAGCTAGTTGACCCTGAAATTGAAAAGCACTACAAATGAACTCTGAAAATGTTGAAAGTAGGCATGCTATCATCATTTCACCCACATAGCATGTGTTAAAAAGTTGAGAGGGCTACGACAAAAGCTGGATGCACTTCGTGTACAAAACGGACAATCTCTCTCGAAGTATCAGCGTTTCGAACGAGAACTCATCTCTTACAAAGGGATTTCATTTTTTTGAACTTATTTGAACTCCATACTTTTTGTGTGTTCAAAATGCACCATTCAAAGGCACATCTCAAAATTTCAACAATTTCTGACTTCATTTGGTATTCTTCGTGCATTTACTTATTTTTTTTTGAGCTAGTTGACCCTGAAATTGAAAAGCACTACAAATGAACTCTGAAAATGTTGAAAGTTGGCATGCTATCATCATTTCACCCACATCGCATGTGTTAAAAAGATGAGAGGGCTATGACAAAAACTGGATGCACTTTGTGTACAAAACGGACAATCTCTCACGAAGTATCAGCGTTTCGAAGGAGAACTCATCTCTTACAAAGGGATTTCATTTTTTGAACTTATTTGAACTCCATACTTTTTGTGTGTTCAAAATGCACCATTCAAAGGTACATCACAAAATTTCAACAATTTCTGACTTGATTTGGTATTCTTCGTGCATTTACTTATATTTTTTTGAGCTAGTTGACCCTGAAATTGAAAAGCACTACAAATGAACTCTGAAAATGTTGAAAGTTGGCATGCTATCATCATTTCACCCACATAGCATGTGTTAAAAAGTTGAGAGGGCTACGACTAAAGCTGGATGCACTTCGTGTACAAAACGGACAATCTCTCTCGAAGTATCACCGTTTCGAACGAGAACTCATCTCTTACAAAGGGATTTCATTTTTTGAACTTATTTGAACTCCCTACTTTTTGTGTGTTCAAAATGCACCATTTAAAGGCACATCACAAAATTTCAACAACTTCTGACTTCATTTGGCATTCTTCGTGCATTTGCTTTTTTTTTTGAGCTAGTTGACCCTGAAATTGAAATGCACTACAAATGAACTCTGAAAATGTTGAAAGTTGGCATGCTATCATCATTTCACCCACGTATCATGTGTTAAAAAGTTGAGAGGGCTACGACAAAAACTGGATGCACTTCGTGTACAAAACAGACAATCTCTCTCGAAGTATCAGCGTTTCGAACGAGAACTCATCTCTTAGAAAGGGATTTCATTTTTTGAACTTATTTGAACTCCATACTTTTTGTGTGTTCAAAATGCACCATTCAAAGGCACATCACAAAATTTCAACAATTTCTGACTTTATTTGGTATTCTTCGTGCATTTGCTTATATTTTTTTGAGCTAGTTGACCCTGAAATTGAAAAGCACTACAAATGAACTCTGAAAATGTTGAAAGTAGGCATGCTATCATCATTTCACCCACATAGCATGTGTTAAAAAGTTGAGAGGGCTACGACAAAAGCTGGATGCACTTCGTGTACAAAACGGACAATCTCTCTCGAAGTATGAGCGTTTCGAACGAGAACTCATCTCTTACAAAGGGATTTCATTTTTTTGAACTTATTTGAACTCCATACTTTTTGTGTGTTCAAACTGCACCATTCAAAGGCACATCTCAAAATTTCAACAATTTCTGACTTCATTTGGTATTCTTCGTGCATTTACTTATTTTTTTTGAGCTAGTTGACCCTGAAATTGAAAAGCACTAAATGAACTCTGAAAATGTTGAAGTTGGCATGCTATCATCATTTCACCCACATCGCATGTGTTAAAAAGTTGAGAGGGCTACGACAAAAACTGGATGCACTTCGTGTACAAAACGGACAATCTCTCACGAAGTATTAGCGTTTCGAAGGAGAACTCATCTCTTACAAAGGGATTTCATTTTTTGAACTTATTTGAACTCCATACTTTTTGTGTGTTCAGAATGCACCATTCAAAGGCACATCACAAAATTTCAACAATTTCTGACTTCATTTGGTATTCTTCGTGCATTTGCTTATATTTTTTTGAGCTAGTTGACCCTGAAATTGAAAAGCACTACAAATGAACTCTGAAAATGTTGAAAGTAGGCATGCTATCATCATTTCACCCACATAGCATGTGTTAAAAAGTTGAGAGGGCTACGACAAAAGCTGGATGCACTTCGTGTACAAAACGGACAATCTCTCTCGAAGTATCAGCGTTTCGAACGAGAACTCATCTCTTACAAAGGGATTTCATTTTTTTGAACTTATTTGAACTCCATACTTTTTGTGTGTTCAAAATGCACCATTCAAAGGCACATCTCAAAATTTCAACAATTTCTGACTTCATTTGGTATTCTTCGTGCATTTACTTATTTTTTTTGAGCTAGTTGACCCTGAAATTGAAAAGCACTAAAATGTACTCTGAAAATGTTGAAAGTTGGCATGCTATCATCATTTCACCCACATCGCATGTGTTAAAAAGTTGAGAGGGCTACGAAAAAAACTGGATGCACTTCGTGTACAAAACGGACAATCTCTCACGAAGTATCAGCGTTTCGAAGGAGAACTCATCTCTTACAAAGGGATTTCATTTTTTGAACTTATTTGAACTCCATACTTTTTGTGTGTTCAAAATGCACCATTCAAAGGTACATCACAAAATTTCAACAATTTCTGACTTCATTTGGTATTCTTCGTGCATTTACTTATATTTTTTTGAGCTAGTTGACCCTGAAATTGAAAAGCACTACAAATGAACTCTGAAAATGTTGAAAGTTGGCATGCTATCATCATTTCACCCACATAGCATGTGTTAAAAAGTTGAGAGGGCTACGACTAAAGCTGGATGCACTTCGTGTACAAAACGGACAATCTCTCTCGAAGTATCACCGTTTCGAACTAGAACTCATCTCTTACAAAGGGATTTCATTTTTTGAACTTATTTGAACTCCCTACTTTTTGTGTGTTCAAAATGCACCATTTAAAGGCACATCGCAAAATTTCAACAACTTCTGACTTCATTTGGTATTCTTCGTGCATTTGCTTTTTTTTTTTGACCTAGTTGACCCTGAAATTGAAAAGCACTACAAATGAACTCTGAAAATGTTGAAAGTTGGCATGCTATCATAATTTCACCAACGTATCATGTGTTAAAAAGTTGAGAGGGCTACGACAAAAACTGGATGCAGTTCGTGTACAAAACAGACAATCTCTCTCGAAGTATCAGCGTTTCGAACGAGAACTCATCTCTTACAAAGGGATTTCATTTTTTGAACTTATTTGAACTCCATACTTTTTGTGTGTTCAAAATGCACCATTCAAAGGCACATCACAAAATTTCAACAATTTCTGACTTCATTTCGTATTCTTCGTGCATTTAATTATATTTTTTTGAGCTAGTTGACCCTGAAATTGAAAAGCACTACAAATGAACTCTGAAAATGTTGAAAGTTGGCATGCTATCATCATTTCACCCACATAGCATGTGTTAAAAAGTTGAGAGGGCTACGACAAAAACTGGATGCACTTCGTGTACAAAACGGACAATCTCTCTCGAAGTATCAGCGTTTCGAACGAGAACTCATCTCTTACAAAGGGATTTCATTTTTTTGAACTTATTTGAACTCCATACTTTTTGTGTGTTCAAAATGCACCATTCAAAGGAACATTACAAAAATTCAACAATTTCTGACTTCATTTGGTATTCTTCGTGCATTTACTTTTTTTTGAGCTAGTTGACCCTGAAATTCAGAAGCACTACAAATGAACTCTAAAAATGTTTAAAGTTGGCGTGCTATCATCATTTCACCCACATAGCATGTGTTAAAAAGTTGAGAGGGCTACGACAAAAACTGGATGCACTTCGTGTACAAAACGGACAATCTCTCTCGAAGTATGAGCGTTTCGAACGAGAACTCATGTCTTACAAAGGGATTTCATTTTTTCAACTTATTTGAACTCCATACTTTTTGTGTGTTCAAAATGCACCATTCAAAGGCACATCACAAAATTTCAACAATTTCTGACTTTATTTGGTATTCTTCGTGCATTTGCTTATATTTTTTTGAGCTAGTTGACCCTGAAATTGAAAAGCACTACAAATGAACTCTGAAAATGTTGAAAGTAGGCATGCTATCATCATTTCACCCACATAGCATGTGTTAAAAAGTTGAGAGGGCTACGACAAAAGCTGGATGCACTTCGTGTACAAAACGGACAATCTCTCTCGAAGTATCAGCGTTTCGAACGAGAACTCATCTCTTACAAAGGGATTTCATTTTTTTGAACTTATTTGAACTCCATACTTTTTGTGTGTTCAAAATGCACCATTCAAAGGCACATCTCAAAATTTCAACAATTTCTGACTTCATTTGGTATTCTTCGTGCATTTACTTATTTTTTTTGAGCTAGTTGACCCTGAAATTGAAAAGCACTAAAATGAACTCTGAAAATGTTGAAAGTTGGCATGCTATCATCATTTCACCCACATCGCATGTGTTAAAAAGTTGAGAGGGCTACGACAAAAACTGGATGCACTTCGTGTACAAAACGGACAATCTCTCACGAAGTATTAGCGTTTCGAAGGAGAACTCATCTCTTACAAAGGGATTTAATTTTTTGAACTTATTTGAACTCCATACTTTTTGTGTGTTCAGAATGCACCATTCAAAGGCACATCACAAAATTTCAACAATTTCTGACTTCATTTGGTATTCTTCGTGCATTTGCTTATATTTTTTTGAGCTAGTTGACCCTGAAATTGAAAAGCACTACAAATGAACTCTGAAAATGTTGAAAGTAGGCATGCTATCATCATTTCACCCACATAGCATGTGTTAAAAAGTTGAGAGGGCTACGACAAAAGCTGGATGCACTTCGTGTACAAAACGGACAATCTCTCTCGAAGTATTAGCGTTTCGAACGAGAACTCATCTCTTACAAAGGGATTTCATTTTTTTGAACTTATTTGAACTCCATACTTTTTGTGTGTTCAAAATGCACCATTCAAAGGCACATCTCAAAATTTCAACAATTTCTGACTTCATTTGGTATTCTTCGTGCATTTACTTATTTTTTTTGAGCTAGTTGACCCTGACATTGAAAAGCACTAAAATGTACTCTGAAAATGTTGAAAGTTGGCATGCTATCATCATTTCACCCACATCGCATGTGTTAAAAAGTTGAGAGGGCTACGAAAAAAACTGGATGCACTTCGTGTACAAAACGGACAATCTCTCACGAAGTATCAGCGTTTCGAAGGAGAACTCATCTCTTACAAAGGGATTTCATTTTTTGAACTTATTTGAACTCCATACTTTTTGTGTGTTCAAAATGCACCATTCAAAGGTACATCACAAAATTTCAACAATTTCTGACTTCATTTGGTATTCTTCGTGCATTTACTTATATTTTTTTGAGCTAGTTGACCCTGAAATTGAAAAGCACTACAAATGAACTCTGAAAATGTTGAAAGTTGGCATGCTATCATCATTTCACCCACATAGCATGTGTTAAAAAGTTGAGAGGGCTACGACTAAAGCTGGATGCACTTCGTGTACAAAACGGACAATCTCTCTCGAAGTATCACCGTTTCGAACAAGAACTCATCTCTTACAAAGGGATTTCATTTTTTGAACTTATTTGAACTCCCTACTTTTTGTGTGTTCAAAATGCACCATTTAAAGGCACATCGCTAAATTTCAACAACTTCTGACTTCATTTGGTATTCTTCGTGCATTTGCTTTTTTTTTTGACCTAGTTGACCCTGAAATTGAAAAGCACTACAAATGAACTCTGAAAATGTTGAAAGTTGGCATGCTATCATCATTTCACCAACGTATCATGTGTTAAAAAGTTGAGAGGGCTACGACAAAAACTGGATGCAGTTCGTGTACAAAACAGACAATCTCTCTCGAAGTATCAGCGTTTCGAACGAGAACTCATCTCTTACAAAGGGATTTCATTTTTTGAACTTATTTGAACTCCATACTTTTTGTGTGTTCGAAATGCACCATTCAAAGGCACATCACAAAATTTCAACAATTTCTGACTTCATTTGGTATTCTTCGTGCATTTAATTATATTTTTTTGAGCTAGTTGACCCTGAAATTGAAAAGCACTACAAATGAATTCTGAAAATGTTGAAAGTTGGCATGCTATCATCATTTCACCCACATAGCATGTGTTAAAAAGTTGAGAGGGCTACGACAAAAACTGGATGCACTTCGTGTCCAAAACGGACAATCTCTCACGAAGTATCAGCGTTTCGAACGAGAACTCATCTCTTACAAAGGGATTTCATTTTTTTGAACTTATTTGAACTCCATACTTTTTGTGTGTTCAAAATGCACCATTCAAAGGAACATTACAAAATTTCAACAATTTCTGACTTCATTTGGTATTCTTCGTGCATTTACTTTTTTTTGAGCTAGTTGACCCTGAAATTCAAAAGCACTACAAATGAACTCTAAAAATGTTTAAAGTTGGCGTGCTATCATCATTTCACCCACATAGCATGTGTTCAAAAGTTGAGAGGGCTACGACAAAAACTGGATGCACTTCGTGTACAAAACGGACAATCTCTCTCGAAGTATCAGCGTTTCGAACGAGAACTCATCTCTTACAAAGGGATTTCATTTTTTGAACTTATTTGAACTCCATACTTTTTGTGTGTTCAAAATGCACCATTCAAAGGCACATCACAAAATTTCAACAATTTCTGACTTCATTTGGTATTCTTCGTGCATTTGCTTATATTTTTTTGAGCTAGTTGACCCTGAAATTGAAAAACACTACAAATGAACTCTGAAAATGTTGAAAGTTGGCATGCTATCATCATTTCACCCACATAGCATGTGTTAAAAAGTTGAGAGGTCTACGACAAAAGCTGGATGCACTTCGTGTACAAAACGGACAATCTCTCACGAAGTATCAGCGTTTCGAAGGAGAACTCGTCTCTTACAAAGGGATTTCATTTTTTGAACTTATTTGAACTCCATACTTTTTGTGTGTCCAAAATGCACCATTCAAAGGTACATCACAAAATTTCAACAATTTCTGACTTCATTTGGTATTCTTCGTGCATTTACTTATTTTTTTTGAGCTAGTTGACCCTGAAATTGAAAAGCACTAAAATGAACTCTGAAAATGTTGAAAGTTGGCATGCTATCATCATTTCACCCACATAGCATGTGTTAAAAAGTTCAGAGGGATACGACAAAAGCTGGATGCACTTCGTGTACAAAACGGACAATCTCTCTCGAAGTATCAGCGTTTCGAACGAGAACTCATCTCTTACAAAGGGATTTCATTTTTTTGAACTTATTTTAACTCCATACTTTTTGTGTGTTCAAAGTGCACCATTCAAAGGCACATCTCAAAATTTCAACAATTTCTGACTTCATTTGGTATTCTTCGTGCATTTACTTATTTTTTTTGAGCTAGTTGACCCTGAAATTGAAAAGCACTAAAATGAACTCTGAATATGTTGAAAGTTGGCATGCTATCATCATTTCACCCACATAGCATGTGTTAAAAAGTTGAGAGGGCTACGACTAAAGCTGGATGCACTTCGTGTACAAAACGGACAATCTCTCTCGAAGTATCACCGTTTCGAACAAGAACTCATCTCTTACAAAGGGATTTCATTTTTTGAACTTATTTGAACTCCCTACTTTTTGTGTGTTCAAAATGCACCATTTAAAGGCACATCGCAAAATTTCAACAACTTCTGACTTCATTTGGTATTCTTCGTGCATTTGCTTTTTTTTTGACCTAGTTGACCCTGAAATTGAAAAGCACTACAAATGAACTCTGAAAATGTTGAAAGTTGGCATGCTATCATCATTTCACCAACGTATCATGTGTTAAAAAGTTGAGAGGGCTACGACAAAAACTGGATGCAGTTCGTGTACAAAACAGACAATCTCTCTCGAAGTATCAGCGTTTCGAACGAGAACTCATCTCTTACAAAGGGATTTCATTTTTTGAACTTATTTGAACTCCATACTTTTTGTGTGTTAAAAATGCACCATTCAAAGGCACATCACAAAATTTCAACAATTTCTGACTTCATTTTGTATTATTCGTGCATTTACTTTTTTTTGAGCTAGTTGACCCTGAAATTGAAAAGCACTACAAATGAACTCTCAAAATGTTGAAAGTTGGCATGCTATCATCATTTCACCCACATAGCATGTGTTAAAAAGTTGAGAGGGCTACGACAAAAACTGGATGCACTTCGTGTACAAAATGGACAATCTCTCTCGAAGTATCAGCGTTTCGAACGAGAACTCATCTCTTACAAAGGGATTTCATTTTTTTGAACTTATTTGAACTCCATACTTTTTGTGTGTTCAAAATGCACCATTCAAAGGCACATCTCAAAATTTCAACAATTTCTGACTTCATTTGGTATTCTTCGTCCATTTACTTTTTTTTGAGCTAGTTGACCCTGAAATTCAAAAGCACTACAAATGAACTCTAAAAATGTTTAAAGTTGGCGTGCTATCATCATTTCACCCACATAGCATGTGTTAGAAAGTTGAGAGGGCTACGACAAAAACTGGATGGAGTTCGTGTACAAAACAGACAATCTCTCTCGAAGTATCAGCGTTTCGAACGAGAACTCATGTCTTACAAAGGGATTTCATTTTTTCAACTTATTTGAACTCCATACTTTTTGTGTGTTCAAAATGCACCATTCAAAGGCACATCACAAAATTTCAACAATTTCTGACTTCATTTTGTATTATTCGTGCATTTACTTTTTTTTGAGCTAGTTGACCCTGAAATTGAAAAGCACTACAAATGAACTCTCAAAATGTTGAAAGTTGGCATGCTATCATCATTTCACCCACATAGCATGTGTTAAAAAGTTGAGAGGGCTACGACAAAAACTGGATGCACTTCGTGTACAAAATGGACAATCTCTCTTGAAGTATCACCGTTTCGAACGAGAACTCATCTCTTACAAAGGGATTTCATTTTTTTGAACTTATTTGAACTCCATACTTTTTGTGTGTTCAAAATGCACCATTCAAAGGCACATCTCAAAATTTCAACAATTTCTGACTTCATTTGGTATTCTTCGTGCATTTACTTTTTTTTGAGCTAGTTGACCCTGAAATTCAAAAGCACTACAAATGAACTCTAAAAATGTTTAAAGTTGGCGTGCTATCATCATTTCACCCACATAGCATGTGTTAAAAAGTTGAGAGGGCTACGACAAAAACTGGATGCACTTCGTGTACAAAACGGACAATCTCTCTCGAAGTATGAGCGTTTCGAACGAGAACTCATGTCTTACAAAGGGATTTCATTTTTTCAACTTATTTGAACTCCATACTTTTTGTGTGTTCAAAATGCACCATTTAAAGGCACCTCACAAAATTTCAACAATTTCTGACTTCATTTGGTATTCTTCATGCATTTGCTTATTTTTTTTGAGCTAGTTGACCCTGAAATTGAAAAGCAGTACAAATGAACTCTCAAAATGTTGAAAGTTGGCATGCTATCATCATTTCACCCACGTAGCATGTGTTAAAAAGTTGAGAGGGCTACGACAAAAGCTGGATGCACTTCGTGTACAAAACAGACAATCTCTCTCGAAGTATCAGCGTTTCGAACGAGAACTCATCTCTTACAAAGGGATTTCATTTTTTTGAACTTATTTGAACTCCAAACTTTTTGTGTGTTCAAAATGCACCATTTAAAGGCACATCTCAAAATTTCAACAATTTCTGACTTCATTTGGTATTCTTCGTGCATTTACTTATTTTTTTCGAGCTAGTTGACCCTGAAATTGAAAAGCAGTACAAATGAACTCTCAAAATGTTGAAAGTTGGCATGCTATCATCATTTCACCCACGTAGCATGTGTTAAAAAGTTGAGAGGGCTACGACAAAAGCTGGATGCACTTCGTGTACAAAACAGACAATCTCTCTCGAAGTATCAGCGTTTCGAACGAGAACTCATCTCCTACAAAGGGATTTCATTTTTTTGTACTTATTTGAACTCCAAACTTTTTGTGTGTTCAAAATGCACCATTTAAAGGCACATCTCAAAATTTCAACAATTTCTGACTTCATTTGGTATTCTTCGTGCATTTACTTTTTTTTGAGCTAGTTGACCCTGAAATTGAGATGCAGTACAAATGAACTCTCAAAATGTTGAAAGTTGGCATGCTATCATCATTTCACCCACGTAGCATGTGTTAAAAAGTTGAGAGGGCTACGACAAAAGCTGGATGCACTTCGTGTACAAAACAGACAATCTCTCTCGAAGTATCAGCGTTTCGAACGAGAACTCATCTCTTACAAAGGGATTTCATTTTTTTGAACTTATTTGAACTCCAAACTTTTTGTGTGTTCAAAATGCGTCATTTAAAGGCACATCACAAAATTTCAACAATTTCTGACTTCATTTGGTATTCTTCGTGCATTTGCTTATTTGTTTTGGGCTAGTTGACCCTGAAATTGAAAAGCACTACAAATGAACTCTGAAAATGTTGAAAGTTGGCATGCTATCATCATTTCACCCACATAGCATGTGTTAAAAAGTTGAGAGGCCTACGACAAAAACTGGATGCACTTCGTGTACAAAACGGACAATCTCTCTCGAAGTATCAGCGTTTCGAACGAGAACTCATCTCTTACAAAGGGATTTCATTTTTTGAACTTATTTGAACTCCATACTTTTTGTGTGTTCAAAATGCACCATTCAAAGGCACATCTCAAAATTTCAACAATTTCTGACTTCATTTGGTATTCTTCGTGCATATACTTATTTTTTTTGAGCTAATTGACCCTGAAATTGAACAGCACTAAAATGAACTCTGAAAATGTTGAAAGTTGGCATGCTGTCATCATTTCACCCACATAGCATGTGTTAAAAAGTTGAGAGGGCTACGACAAAAACTGGATGCACTTCGTGTACAAAATGGACAATCTCTGCCGAAGTATCAGCGTTTCGAACGAGAACTCATCTCTTACAAAGGGATTTCATTTTCTGAACTTATTTGAACTCCATACTTGTTGTGTGTTTAAAATGCACCATTTAAAGGCACATCTCAGAATTTGAACAATTTCTGACTTCATTTGGTATTCTTCGTGCATTTGCTTATTTTTTTCGAGCTAGTTGACCCTGAAATTGAAAAGCACTACAAATGAACTCTGAAAATGTTGAAAGTTGGGATGCTATCATCATTTCACCCACATAGCATGTGTTAAAAAGTTGAGAGGGCTACGACAAAAGCTGGATGCACTTCGTGTACAAAACGGACAATCTCTCTCGAAGTATCAGCGTTTCGAACGAGAACTCATCTCTTACAAAGGGATTTCATTTTTTTGAACTTATTTGAACTCCATACTTTTTGTGTGTTCAAAGTGCACCATTCAAAGGCACATCTCAAAATTTCAACAATTTCTGACTTCATTTGGTATTCTTCGTGCATTTACTTATTTTTTTTGAGCTAGTTGACCCTGAAATTGAAAAGCACTAAAATGAACTCTGAATATGTTGAAAGTTGGCATGCTATCATCATTTCACCCACATAGCATGTGTTCAAAAGTTGAGAGGGCTACGACAAAAACTGGATGCACTTCGTGTACAAAACGGATAATCTCTCTCGAAGTATCAGCGTTTCGAACGAGAACTCATCTCTTACAAAGGGATTTCATTTTTTGAACTTATTTGAACTCCATACTTTTTGTGTGTTCAAAATGCACCATTCAAAGGCACATCACAAAATTTCAACAATTTCTGACTTCATTTGGTATTCTTCGTGCATTTGCTTATATTTTTTTGAGCTAGTTGACCCTGAAATTGAACAACACTACAAATGAACTCTGAAAATGTTGAAAGTAGGCATGCTATCATCATTTCACCCACATAGCATGTGTTAAAAAGTTGAGAGGGCTACGACAAAAACTGGATGCACTTCGTGTACAAAACGGACAATCTCTCACGAAGTATCAGCGTTTCGAAGGAGAACTCATCTCTTACAAAGGGATTTCTTTTTTTGAACTTATTTGAAGTCCATACTTTTTGTGTGTTCAAAATGCACCATTCAAAGGAACATTACAAAATTTCAACAATTTCTGACTTCATTTGGTATTCTTCGTGCATTTGCTTATTTGTTTTGGGCTAGTTGACCCTGAAATTGAAAAGCACTACAAATGAACTCTGAAAATGTTGAAAGTTGGCATGCTATCATCATTTCACCCACATAGCATGTGTTAAAAAGTTGAGAGGCCTACGACAAAAACTGGATGCACTTCGTGTACAAAACGGACAATCTCTCTCGAAGTATCAGCGTTTCGAACGAGAACTCATCTCTTACAAAGGGATTTCATTTTTTGAACTTATTTGAACTCCATACTTTTTGTGTGTTCAAAATGCACCATTCAAAGGCACATCTCAAAATTTCAACAATTTCTGACTTCATTTGGTATTCTTCGTGCATATACTTATTTTTTTTGAGCTAATTGACCCTGAAATTGAACAGCACTAAAATGAACTCTGAAAATGTTGAAAGTTGGCATGCTGTCATCATTTCACCCACATAGCATGTGTTAAAAAGTTGAGAGGGCTACGACAAAAACTGGATGCACTTCGTGTACAAAATGGACAATCTCTGCCGAAGTATCAGCGTTTCGAACGAGAACTCATCTCTTACAAAGGGATTTCATTTTCTGAACTTATTTGAACTCCATACTTGTTGTGTGTTTAAAATGCACCATTTAAAGGCACATCTCAGAATTTGAACAACTTCTAACTTCATTTGGTATTCTTCATGCATTTGCTTATTTTTTTCGAGCTAGTTGACCCTGAAATTGAAAAGCACTACAAATGAACTCTGAAAATGTTGAAAGTTGGCATGCTATCATCATTTCACCCACATAGCATGTGTTAAAAAGTTGAGAGGGCTACGACAAAAGCTGGATGCACTTCGTGTACAAAACGGACAATCTCTCTCGAAGTATCAGCGTTTCGAACGAGAACTCATCTCTTACAAAGGGATTTCATTTTTTTGAACTTATTTGAACTCCATACTTTTTGTGTGTTCAAAGTGCACCATTCAAAGGCACATCTCAAAATTTCAACAATTTCTGACTTCATTTGGTATTCTTCGTGCATTTACTTATTTTTTTTGAGCTAGTTGACCCTGAAATTGAAAAGCACTAAAATGAACTCTGAATATGTTGAAAGTTGGCATGCTATCATCATTTTACCCACATAGCATGTGTTCAAAAGTTGAGAGGGCTACGACAAAAACTGGATGCACTTCGTGTACAAAACGGACAATCTCTCTCGAAGTATGAGCGTTTCGAACGAGAACTCATCTCTTACAAAGGGATTTCATTTTTTGAACTTATTTGAACTCCATACTTTTTGTGTGTTCAAAATGCACCATTCAAAGGCACATCACAAAATTTCAACAATTTCTGACTTCATTTGGTATTCTTCGTGCATTTGCTTATATTTTTTTGAGCTAGTTGACCCTGAAATTGAACAACACTACAAATGAACTCTGAAAATGTTGAAAGTAGGCATGCTATCATCATTTCACCCACATAGCATGTGTTAAAAAGTTGAGAGGGCTACGACAAAAACTGGATGCACTTCGTGTACAAAACGGACAATCTCTCACGAAGTATCAGCGTTTCGAAGGAGAACTCATCTCTTACAAAGGGATTTCTTTTTTTGAACTTATTTGAACTCCATACTTTTTGTGTGTTCAAAATGCACCATTCAAAGGAACATTACAAAATTTCAACAATTTCTGACTTCATTTTGTATTCTTCGTGCATTTACTTTTTTTTGAGCTAGTTGACCCTGAAATTGAAAAGCACTACAAATGAACTCTAAAAATGTTGAAAGTTGGCATGCTATCATCATTTCACCCACATAGCATATGTTAAAAAGTTGAGAGGGCTACGACAAAAACTGGATGCACTTCGTGTATAAAACGGACAATCTCTCTCGAAGTATCACCGTTTCGAACGAGAACTCATCTCTTACAAAGGGATTTCATTTTTTGAACTTATTTGAACTCCATACTTTTTGTGTGTTCAAAATGCACCATTTAAAGGCACATCACAAAATTTCAACAATTTCTGACTTCATTTGGTATTCTTCGTGCATTTGCTTATTTTTTTTTTGGGCTAGTTGACCTTGAAATTGAAAAGCACTACAAATGAACTCTGAAAATGTTGAAAGTTGGCATGCTATCATCATTTCACCACGTAGCATGTGTTAAAAAGTTGAGAGGGCTATGACCAAAACTGGATGCACTTCGTGTACAAAACGGACAATCTCTCTCGAAGTATCAGCGTTTCGAACGAGAACTCATCTCTTACAAAGGGATTTCATTTTTTTGAACTTATTTGAACTCCATACTTTTTGTGTGTTCAAAGTGCACCATTCAAAGGCACATCTCAAAATTTCAACAATTTCTGACTTCTTTTGGTATTCTTCGTGCATTTACTTATTTTTTTTGAGCTAGTTGACCCTGAAATTGAAAAGCACTAAAATGAACTCTGAATATGTTGAAAGTTGGCATGCTATCATCATTTCACCCACATAGCATGTGTTCAAAAGTTGAGAGGGCTACGACAAAAACTGGATGCACTTCGTGTACAAAACGGATAATCTCTCTCGAAGTATCAGCGTTTCGAACGAGAACTCATCTCTTACAAAGGGATTTCATTTTTTGAACTTATTTGAACTCCATACTTTTTGTGTGTTCAAAATGCACCATTCAAAGGCACATCACAAAATTTCAACAATTTCTGACTTCATTTGGTATTCTTCGTGCATTTGCTTATATTTTTTTGAGCTAGTTGACCCTGAAATTGAACAACACTACAAATGAACTCTGAAAATGTTGAAAGTAGGCATGCTATCATCATTTCACCCACATAGCATGTGTTAAAAAGTTGAGAGGGCTACGACAAAAACTGGATGCACTTCGTGTACAAAACGGACAATCTCTCACGAAGTATCAGCGTTTCGAAGGAGAACTCATCTCTTACAAAGGGATTTCTTTTTTTGAACTTATTTGAACTCCATACTTTTTGTGTGTTCAAAATGCACCATTCAAAGGAACATTACAAAATTTCAACAATTTCTGACTTCATTTGGTATTCTTCGTGCATTTGCTTATTTGTTTTGGGCTAGTTGACCCTGAAATTGAAAAGCACTACAAATGAACTCTGAAAATGTTGAAAGTTGGCATGCTATCATCATTTCACCCACATAGCATGTGTTAAAAAGTTGAGAGGCCTACGACAAAAACTGGATGCACTTCGTGTACAAAACGGACAATCTCTCTCGAAGTATCAGCGTTTCGAACGAGAACTCATCTCTTACAAAGGGATTTCATTTTTTGAACTTATTTGAACTCCATACTTTTTGTGTGTTCAAAATGCACCATTCAAAGGCACATCTCAAAATTTCAACAATTTCTGACTTCATTTGGTATTCTTCGTGCATATACTTATTTTTTTTGAGCTAATTGACCCTGAAATTGAACAGCACTAAAATGAACTCTGAAAATGTTGAAAGTTGGCATGCTGTCATCATTTCACCCACATAGCATGTGTTAAAAAGTTGAGAGGGCTACGACAAAAACTGGATGCACTTCGTGTACAAAATGGACAATCTCTGCCGAAGTATCAGCGTTTCGAACGAGAACTCATCTCTTACAAAGGGATTTCATTTTCTGAACTTATTTGAACTCCATACTTGTTGTGTGTTTAAAATGCACCATTTAAAGGCACATCTCAGAATTTGAACAACTTCTGACTTCATTTGGTATTCTTCATGCATTTGCTTATTTTTTTCGAGCTAGTTGACCCTGAAATTGAAAAGCACTACAAATGAACTCTGAAAATGTTGAAAGTTGGCATGCTATCATCATTTCACCCACATAGCATGTGTTAAAAAGTTGAGAGGGCTACGACAAAAGCTGGATGCACTTCGTGTACAAAACGGACAATCTCTCTCGAAGTATCAGCGTTTCGAACGAGAACTCATCTCTTACAAAGGGATTTCATTTTTTTGAACTTATTTGAACTCCATACTTTTTGTGTGTTCAAAGTGCACCATTCAAAGGCACATCTCAAAATTTCAACAATTTCTGACTTCATTTGGTATTCTTCGTGCATTTACTTATTTTTTTTGAGCTAGTTGACCCTGAAATTGAAAAGCACTAAAATGAACTCTGAATATGTTGAAAGTTGGCATGCTATCATCATTTTACCCACATAGCATGTGTTCAAAAGTTGAGAGGGCTACGACAAAAACTGGATGCACTTCGTGTACAAAACGGACAATCTCTCTCGAAGTATGAGCGTTTCGAACGAGAACTCATCTCTTACAAAGGGATTTCATTTTTTGAACTTATTTGAACTCCATACTTTTTGTGTGTTCAAAATGCACCATTCAAAGGCACATCACAAAATTTCAACAATTTCTGACTTCATTTGGTATTCTTCGTGCATTTGCTTATATTTTTTTGAGCTAGTTGACCCTGAAATTGAACAACACTACAAATGAACTCTGAAAATGTTGAAAGTAGGCATGCTATCATCATTTCACCCACATAGCATGTGTTAAAAAGTTGAGAGGGCTACGACAAAAACTGGATGCACTTCGTGTACAAAACGGACAATCTCTCACGAAGTATCAGCGTTTCGAAGGAGAACTCATCTCTTACAAAGGGATTTCTTTTTTTGAACTTATTTGAACTCCATACTTTTTGTGTGTTCAAAATGCACCATTCAAAGGAACATTACAAAATTTCAACAATTTCTGACTTCATTTTGTATTCTTCGTGCATTTACTTTTTTTTGAGCTAGTTGACCCTGAAATTGAAAAGCACTACAAATGAACTCTAAAAATGTTGAAAGTTGGCATGCTATCATCATTTCACCCACATAGCATATGTTAAAAAGTTGAGAGGGCTACGACAAAAACTGGATGCACTTCGTGTATAAAACGGACAATCTCTCTCGAAGTATCACCGTTTCGAACGAGAACTCATCTCTTACAAAGGGATTTCATTTTTTGAACTTATTTGAACTCCATACTTTTTGTGTGTTCAAAATGCACCATTTAAAGGCACATCACAAAATTTCAACAATTTCTGACTTCATTTGGTATTCTTCGTGCATTTGCTTATTTTTTTTTTGGGCTAGTTGACCTTGAAATTGAAAAGCACTACAAATGAACTCTGAAAATGTTGAAAGTTGGCATGCTATCATCATTTCACCACGTAGCATGTGTTAAAAAGTTGAGAGGGCTATGACCAAAACTGGATGCACTTCGTGTACAAAACGGACAATCTCTCTCGAAGTATCAGCGTTTCGAACGAGAACTCATCTCTTACAAAGGGATTTCATTTTTTTGAACTTATTTGAACTCCATACTTTTTGTGTGTTCAAAATGCACCATTCAAAGGCACATCTCAAAATTTCAACAATTTCTGACTTCTTTTGGTATTCTTCGTGCATTTACTTATTTTTTTTGAGCTTGTTGACCCTGAAATTGAAAAGCACTACAAATGAACTCTGAAAATGTTGAAAGTTGGCATGCTATCATCATTTCACCCACATAGCATGTGTTAAAAAGTTGAGAGGGCTACGACAAAAACTGGATGCACTTCGTGTACAAAACAGACAATCTCTCTCGAAGTATCAGCGTTTCGAATGAGAACTCATCTCTTACAAAGGGATTTCATTTTTTGAACTTATTTGAACTCCATACTTTTTGTGTGTTCAAAATGCACCATTCAAAGGCACATCTCAAAATTTCAACAATTTCTGACTTCATTTGGTATTCTTCGTGCATTTACTTATTTTTTTTCAGCGAGTTGACCCTGAAATTGAACAACACTAAAATGAACTCTGAAAATGTTGAAAGTTGGCATTCTATCATCATTTCACCCACATAGCATGTGTTAAAAAGTTGAGAGGGCTACGACAAAAACTGGATGCACTTCGTGTACAAAACAGACAATCTCTCACGAAGTATCAGCGTTTCGAAGGAGAACTCATCTCTTACAAAGGGATTTCATTTTTTAGAACTTATTTGAACTCCATACTTTTTGTGTGTTCAAAATGCACCATTCAAAGGAACATTACAAAATTTCAACAATTTCTGACTTCATTTTGTATTCTTCGTGCATTTACTTTTTTTTGAGCTAGTTGACCCGGAAATTGAAAAGCACTACAAATGAACTCTAAAAATGTTGAAAGTTGGCATGCTATCATCATTTCACCCACATAGCATATGTTAAAAAGTTGAGAGGGCTACGACAAAAACTGGATGCACTTCGTGTACAAAACGGACAATCTCTCTCGAAGTATCACCGTTTCGAACGAGAACTCATCTCTTACAAAGGGATTTCATTTTTTGAACTTATTTGAACTCCATACTTTTTGTGTGTTCAAAATGCACCATTTAAAGGCACATCACAAAATTTCAACAATTTCTGACTTCATTTGGTATTCTTCGTGCATTTGCTTATTTTTTTGGGCTAGTTGACCCTGAAATTGAAAAGCACTACAAATGAACTCTGAAAATGTTGAAAGTTGGCATGCTATCATCATTTCATCACGTAGCATGTGTTAAAAAGTTGAGAGGGCTATGACAAAAACTGGATGCACTTCGTGTACAAAACGGACAATCTCTCTCGAAGTATCAGCGTTCCGAACGAGAACTCATCTCTTACAAAGGGATTTCATTTTTTTGAACTTATTTGAACTCCATACTTTTTGTGTGTTCAAAATGCACCATTCAAAGGCACATCTCAAAATTTCAACAATTTCTGACTTCATTTGGTATTCTTCGTGCATTTACTTATTTTTTTTGAGCTAGTTGACCCTGAAATTGAAAAGCACTAAAATGAACTCTGAAAATGTTGAAAGTTGGCATGCTATCATCATTTCACCCACATAGCATGTGTTAAAAAGTTGAGAGGGCTACGACAAAAACTGGATGCACTTCGTGTACAAAACAGACAATCTCTCTCGAAGTATCAGCGTTTCGAATGAGAACTCATCTCTTACAAAGGGATTTCATTTTTTGAACTTATTTGAACTCCATACTTTTTGTGTGTTCAAAATTCACCATTCAAAGGCACATCTCAAAATTTCAACAATTTCTGACTTCATTTGGTATTCTTCGTGCATTTACTTATTTTTTTTCAGCGAGTTGACCCTGAAATTGAACAACACTAAAATGAACTCTGAAAATGTTGAAAGTTGGCATGCTATCATCATTTCACCCACATAGCATGTGTTAAAAAGTTGAGAGGGCTACGACAAAAACTGGATGCACTTCGTGTACAAAACAGACAATCTCTCACGAAGTATCAGCGTTTCGAAGGAGAACTCATCTCTTACAAAGGGATTTCATTTTTTAGAACTTATTTGAACTCCATACTTTTTGTGTGTTCAAAATGCACCATTCAAAGGAACATTACAAAATTTCAACAATTTCTGACTTCATTTTGTATTCTTCGTGCATTTACTTTTTTTGAGCTAGTTGACCCGGAAATTGAAAAGCACTACAAATGAACTCTAAAAATGTTGAAAGTTGGCATGCTATCATCATTTCACCCACATAGCATATGTTAAAAAGTTGAGAGGGCTACGACAAAAACTGGATGCACTTCGTGTACAAAACGGACAATCTCTCTCGAAGTATCACCGTTTCGAACGAGAACTCATCTCTTACAAAGGGATGTCATTTTTTGAACTTATTTGAACTCCATACTTTTTGTGTGTTCAAAATGCACCATTTAAAGGCACATCACAAAATTTCAACAATTTCTGACTTCATTTGGTATTCTTCGTGCATTTGCTTATTTTTTTGGGCTAGTTGACCCTGAAATTGAAAAGCACTACAAATGAACTCTGAAAATGTTGAAAGTTGGCATGCTATCATCATTTCATCACGTAGCATGTGTTAAAAAGTTGAGAGGGCTATGACAAAAACTGGATGCACTTCGTGTACAAAACGGACAATCTCTCTCGAAGTATCAGCGTTCCGAACGAGAACTCATCTCTTACAAAGGGATTTCATTTTTTTGAACTTATTTGAACTCCATACTTTTTGTGTGTTCAAAATGCACCATTCAAAGGCACATCTCAAAATTTCAACAATTTCTGACTTCATTTGGTATTCTTCGTGCATTTACTTATTTTTTTTGAGCTAGTTGACCCTGAAATTGAAAAGCACTAAAATGAACTCTGAAAATGTTGAAAGTTGGCATGCTATCATCATTTCACCCACATAGCATGTGTTAAAAAGTTGAGAGGGCTACGACAAAAACTGGATGCACTTCATGTACAAAACAGACAATCTCTCTCGAAGTATCAGCGTTTCGAATGAGAACTCATCTCTTACAAAGGGATTTCATTTTTTGAACTTATTTGAACTCCATACTTTTTGTGTGTTCAAAATGCACCATTCAAAGGCACATCACAAAATTTCAACAATTTCTAACTTCATTTGGTATTCTTCGTGCATTTACTTATATTTTTTTGAGCTAGTTGACCCTGAAATTGAAAAGCACTACAAATGAACTCTGAAAATGTTGAAAGTTGGTATGCTATCATCATTTCACCCACATAGCATGTGTTAAAAAGGTGAGAGTGCTACGACAAAAACTGGATGCACTTCGTGTACAAAACGGACAATCTCTCTCGAAGTATGAGCGTTTCGAACGAGAACTCATCTCTTACAAAGGGATTTCATTTTATTGAACTTATTTGAACTCCATACTTTTTGTGTGTTCAAAATGCACCATTCAAACGCACATCTCAAAATTTGAACAATTTCTGACTTCATTTGGTATTCTTTGTGCAGTTACTTATTTTTTTTGAGCTAGTTGACCCTGAAATTGAACAGCACTAAAATGAACTTTGAAAATGTTACAAGTTGGCGTGCTATCATCATTTCACCCACATAGCATGTGTTAAAAAGTTGAGATGGCTACGACAAAAACTGGATGCACTTCGTGTACAAAACGGACAATCTCTCACGAAGTATCAGCGTTTCGAAGGAGAACTCATCTCTTACAAAGGGATTTCATTTTTTTGAACTTATTTGAACTCCATACTTTTTGTGTGTTCAAAATGCACCATTCAAAGGAACATTACAAAATTTCAACAATTTCTGACTTCATTTGTTATTCTTCGTGCATTTACTTTTTTTTTGAGCTAGTTGACCCTGAAATTGAAAAGCACTACGAATGAACTCCAAAAATGTTGAAAGTTGGCATGCTATCATCATTTCACCCACATAGCATGTGTTAAAAAGTTGAGAGGGCTATGACAAAAATTGGATGCACTTCGTGTACAAAACGGACAATCTCTCTCGAAGTATCACCGTTTGGAATGAGAACTCATCTCTTACAAAGGGATTTCATTTGTTTGAACTTATTTGAACTCCATACTTTTTGTGTGTTCAAAATGCACCATTCAAAGGCACATCTCAGAAGTTCAACAATTTCTGACTTCATTTGGTATTCTTCGTGCATTTGCTTATTTTTTTTTTGGGCTTGTTGACCCTGAAATTGAAAAGCACTACAAATGAAATATGAAAATGTTGAAAGTTGGCATGCTATCATCATTTAACCCACATAGCTTGTGTTAAAAAGTTGAGATGGCTACGACAAAAACTGGATGCACTTCGTGTACAAAACGGACAATCTCTCTCGAAGTATCAGCGTTTCGAACGAGAACTCATCTCTTACCAAGGGATTTCATTTTTTTGAAATTATTTGAAATCCATACTTTTGTGTGTTCAAAATGCACCATTCAAAGGCACATCACAAAATTTCAACAATTTCTGACTTCGTTTGGTCTTCTTTGTGCATTTACTTATTTTTTTGTGCTAGTTGACCCTGAAATTGAAAAGCACTACAAATGAACTATGAAAATGTTGAAAGTTGGCATGCTATCATAATTTCACCCACATAGAATGTGTTAAAAAGTTGAGAGGGCTACGACAAACCATGGATGCACTTCGTGTACAAAACGGACAATCTCTCTCGAAGTATCAGCGTTTCGAACGAGAACTGATCTCTTACAAAGGGATTTCATTTTTTGAACTTATTTGAACTCCATACTTTTTGTGTGTTCAAAATGCACCATTTAAAGGCACATCTCAGAATTTCAACAATTTCTGACTTCATTTGGTATTCTTCGTGCATTTGCTTTTTTTTTAGCTAGTTGACCCTGAAATTGAAAAGCACTACAAACGAACTCTGAAAATGTTGACAGTTGGCATGCTATCAGCATTTCACCCAATTAGCATGTGTTAAAAAGTTGAGAGGGCTACGACAAAAGCTGGATGCACTTCGTGTACAAAACGGACAATCTCTCTCGAAGTATCAGCGTTTCGAACGAGAACTCATCTCTTACAAAGGGATTTCATTTTTTTGAACTTATTTGAACTCCATACTTTTTGTGTGTTTAAAATGCACCATTCAAAGGCACATTTCAAAATTTCAACAATTCCTGACTTCATTTGGTATTCTTCGTGCATTTACTTTTTTTTTTGAGCTAGTTGACCCTGAAATTGAAAAGCACTAAAATGAACTCTGAAAATGTTGAAAGTTGGCATGCTATCATCATTTCTCCCACATCGCATGTGTTAAAAAGTTGAGAGGGCTACGACAAAAACTGGATGCACTTCGTGTACAAAACAGACAATCTCTCTCGAAGTATGAGCGTTTCGAACGAGAACTCATCTCTTACAAAGGGATTTCATTTTTCGAACTTTTTTGAACTCCATACTTTTTGTGTGTTCAAAATGCGCCATTCAAAGGTACATCACAAAATTTCAACAATTTCTGACTTCATTTGGTATTCTTCGTGCATTTACTTATATTTTTTTGAGCTAGTTGACCCTGAAATTGAAAAGCACTACAAATGAACTCTGAAAATATTGAAAGTTTGCATGCTATCATCATTTCACCCACATAGCATGTGTTAAAAAGTTGAGAGGGCTACGACAAAAACTGGATGCACTTCGTGTACAAAACAGATGATCTCTCTCGAAGTATTAGCGTTTCGAACGAGAACTCATCTCTTACAAAGGGATTTCATTTTTTGAACTTATTTGAACTCCATACTTTTTGTGTGTTCAAAATGCACCATTCAAAGGCACATCACAAAATTTCAACAATTTCTGACTTCATTTGGTATTCTTCGTGCATTTGCTTTTTTTTTGAGCTAGTTGACCCTGAAATTGAAAAGCACTACAAATGAACTCTGAAAATGTTGAAAGTTGGCATGCTATCATCATTTCACCCACATAGCATGTGTCAAAAAGTTGAGAGGGCTACGACAAAAGCTGGATGCACTTCGTGTACAAAACGGACAATCTCTCTCGAAGTATCAGCGTTTCGAACAAGAACTCATCTCTTACAAAGGGATTTCATTTTTTTGAACTTATTTGAACTCCATACTTTTTGTGTGTTCAAAATGCACCATTCAAAGGCACATCTCAAAATTTCAACAATTTCTGACTTCATTTGGTATTCTTCGTGCATTTACTTATTTTTTTTGAGCTAGTTGACCCTCAAATTGAAAAGCACTAAAATGAACTCTGAAAATGTTGAAAGTTGGCATGCTATCATCATTTCACCCACATAGCATGTGTTAAAAAGTTGAGAGGTCTACGACAAAAACTGGATGCACTTCGTGTACAAAACAGACAATCTCTCTCGAAGTATCAGCGTTTCGAATGAGAACTCATCTCTTACAAAGGGATTTCATTTTTTGAAATTATTTGAACTCCATACTTTTTGTGTGTTCAAAATGCACCATTCAAAGGCACATCACAAAATTTCAACAATTTCTAACTTCATTTGGTATTCTTCGTGCATTTACTTATATTTTTTTGAGCTAGTTGACCCTGAAATTGAAAAGCACTACAAATGAACTCTGAAAATGTTGAAAGTTGGCATGCTATCATCATTTCATCCACATAGCATGTGTTAAAAAGTTGAGAGGGCTACGACAAAAACTGGATGCACTTCGTGTACAAAACGGACAATCTCTCACGAAGTATCAGCGTTTCGAACGAGAACTCATCTCTTACAAAGGGATTTCATTTTTCGAACTTATTTGAACTCCATACTTTTTGTGTGTTCAAAATGCACCATTCAAAGGCACATCACAAAATTTCAACAATTTCTGACTTCATTTGGTATTCTTCGTGCATTTACTTATATTTTTTTTGAGCTAGTTGACCCTGAAATTGAAAAGCACTACAAATGAACTCTGAAAATGTTGAAAGTTGGCATGCTATCATCATTTCACCCACATAGCATGTGTTAAAAAGTTGAGAGGGCTACGACAAAAAATGGATGCACTTCGTGTACAAAACGGACAATCTCTCTCGAAGTATGAGCGTTTCGAACGAGAACTCATCTCTTACAAAGGGATTTCATTTTATTGAACTTATTTGAACTCCATACTTTTTGTGTGTTCAAAATGCACCATTCAAACACACATCTCAAAATTTGAACAATTTCTGACTTCATTTGGTATTCTTCGTGCATTTACTTATTTTTTTGAGCTAGTTGACCCTGAAATTGAACAGCACTAAAATGAACTCTGAAAATGTTGAAAGTTGGCATGCTATCATCATTTCACCCACATAGCATGTGTTAAAAAGTTGAGAGGGCTACGACAAAAACTGGATGCACTTCGTGTACAAAACGGACAATCTCTCACGAAGTATCAGCGTTTCGAAGGAGAACTCATCTCTTACAAAGGGATTTCATTTTTTTGAACTTATTTGAACTCCATACTTTTTGTGTGTTCAAAATGCACCATTCAGAGGAACATTACAAAATTTCAACAATTTCTGACTTCATTTGTTATTCTTCGTGCATTTACTTTTTTTTTTGAGCTAGTTGACCCTGAAATTGAAAAGCACTACAAATGAACTCTAAAAATGTTGAAAGTTGGCATGCTATCATCATTTCACCCACATAGCATGTGTTAAAAAGTTGAGAGGGCTACGACAAAAATTGGATGCACTTCGAGTACAAAACGGACAATCTCTCTCGAAGTATCACCGTTTCGAATGAGAACTCATCTCTTACAAAGGGATTTCATTTGTTTGAACTTATTTGAACTCCATACTTTTTGTGTATTCAAAATGCTCCATTCAAAGGCACATCTCAGAAGTTCAACAATTTCTGACTTCATTTGGTATTCTTCGTGCATTTGCTTATTTTTTTTTGGGCTAGTTGACCCTGAAATTGAAAAGCACTACAAATGAACTCTGAAAATGTTGAAAGTTGGCATGCTATCATCATTTAACCCACATAGCATGTGTTAAAAAGATGAGAGGGCTATGACAAAAACTGGATGCACTTCGTGTACAAAACGGACAATCTCTCTCGAAGTATGAGCGTTTCGAACAAGAACTCATCTCTTACAAAGGGATTTCATTTTTCGAACTTATTTGAACTCCATACTTTTTGTGTGTTCAAAATGCACCATTCAAAGGTACATCACAAAATTTCAACAATTTCTGACTTCATTTGGTCTTCTTTGTGCATTTACTTATTTTTTTTGTGCTAGTTGACCCTGAAATTGAAAAGCACTACAAATGAACTCTGAAAATGTTGAAAGTTAGCATGCTATCATCATTTCACCCACATAGAATGTGTTAAAAAGTTGAGAGGGCTACGACAAAAACTGGATGCACTTCGTGTACAAAACGGACAATCTCTCACGAAGTATCAGCGTTTCGAACGAGAACTGATCTCTTACAAAGGGATTTCATTTTTTGAACTTATTGGAACTCCATACTTTTTGTGTGTTCAAAATGCACCATTTAAAGGCACATCTCAGAATTTCAACAATTTCTGACTTCATTTGGTATTCTTCGTGCATTTGCTTTTTTTTAGCTAGTTGACCCTGAAATTGAAAAGCACTACAAACGAACTCTGAAAATGTTGAAAGTTGGCATGCTATCATCATTTCACCCACATAGCATGTGTTAAAAAGTTGAGAGGGCTACGACAAAAGCTGGATGCACTTCGTGTACAAAACGGACAATCTCTCTCGAAGTATCAGCGTTTCGAACGAGAATTCATCTCTTACAAAGGGATTTCATTTTTTTGAACTTATTTGAACTCCATACTTTTTGTGTGTTCAAAATGCACCATTCAAAGGCACATCTCAAAATTTCAACAATTTCTGACTTCATTTGGTATTCTTCGTGCATTTACTTTTTTTGAGCTAGTTGACCCTGAAATTGAAAAGCACTAAAATGAACTCTGAAAATGTTGAAATTTGGCATGCTATCATCATTTCACCCACATCGCATGTGTTAAAAAGTTGAGAGGGCTACGACAAAAACTGGATGCACTTCGTGTACAAAACAGACAATCTCTCTCGAAGTATCAGCGTTTCGAACGAGAACTCATCTCTTACAAAGGGATTTCATTTTTCGAACTTATTTGAACTCCATACTTTTTGTGTGTTCAAAATGCACCATTCAAAGGTACATCACAAAATTTCAACAATTTCTGACTTCATTTGGTATTCTTCGTGCATTTACTTATATTTTTTTAGCTAGTTGACCCTGAAATTGAAAAGCACTACAAATGAACTCTGAAAATATTGAAAGTTTGCATGGTATCATCATTTCACCCACATAGCATGTGTTAAAAAGTTGAGAGGACTACGACAAAAACTGGATGCACTTCGTGTACAAAACAGACGATCTCTCTCGAAGTATCAGCGTTTCGAACGAGAACTCATCTCTTACAAAGGGATTTCATTTTTTGAACTTATTTGAACTCCATACTTTTTGTGTGTTCAAAATGCACCATTCAAAGGCACATCACAAAATTTCAACAATTTTGACTTCATTTGGTATTCTTCGTGTATTTGCTTATTTTTTTTTTGAGCTAGTTGACCCTGAAATTGAAAAGCACTACAAATGAACTCTGAAAATGTTGAAAGTTGGCATGCTATCATCATTTCACCCACATAGCATGTGTTAAAAAGTTGAGAGGGCTACGACAAAAGCTGGATGCACTTCGTGTACAAAACGGACAATCTCTCTCGAAGTATCACCGTTTCGAACGAGAACTCATCTCTTACAAAGGGATTTCATTTTTTGAACTTATATGAACTCCATACTTTTTGTGTGTTCAAAATGCACAATTTAAAGGCACATCACAAAATTTCAACAATTTCTGACTTCATTTGGTATTCTTCGTGCATTTGCTTTTTTTTTTTGAGCTAGTTGACCCTGAAATTGAAAAGCACTACAAATGAACTCTGAAAATGTTGAAAGTTGGCATGCTATCATCATTTCACCCACATAGCATGTGTTAAAAAGTTGAGAGGGCTACGAAAAAAACTGGATGCACTTCATGTACAAAATGGACAATCTCTCTCGAAGTATCACCGTTTCGAACGAGAACTCATCTCTTACAAAGGGATTTCATTTTTTGAACTTATATGAACACCATACTTTTTGTGTGTTCAAAATGCACAATTTAAAGGCACATCACAAAATTTCAACAATTTCTGACTTCATTTGGTATTCTTCGTGCATTTGCTTTTTTTTTTTGAGCTAGTTGACCCTGAAATTGAAAAGCACTACAAATGAACTCTGAAAATGTTGAAAGTTGGCATGCTATCATCATTTCACCCACATAGCATGTGTTAAAAAGTTGAGAGGGCTACGACAAAAGCTGGATGCACTTCGTGTACAAAACGGACAATCTCCCTCGAAGTATCAGCGTTTCGAACGAGAACTCATCTCTTAGAAAGGGATTTCATTTTTTTGAACTTATTTGAACTCCATACTTTTTGTGTGTTCAAAATGCACCATTCAAAGGCAGATCTCAAAATTTCAACAATTTCTGACTTCATTTGGTATTCTTCGTGCATTTACTTTTTTTTTTTGAGCTAGTTGACCCTGAAATTGAAAAGCACTAAAATGAACTCTGAAAATGTTGAAAGTTGGCATGCTATCATCATTTCACCCACATAGCATGTGTTAAAAAGTTGAGAGGGCTACGACAAAAACTGGATGCAGTTCGTGTACAAAACAGACAATCTCTCTCGAAGTATCAACGTTTCGAACGAGAACTCATCTCTTACAAAGGGATTTCATTTTTTGAACTTATTTGAACTCCATACTTTTTGTGTGTTCAAAATGCACCATTCAAAGGCACATCACAAAATTTCAACAATTTCTGACTTCATTTGGTATTCTTCGTGCATTTACTTATATTTTTTTTGAGCTAGTTGACCCTGAAATTGAAAAGCACTACAAATGAACTCTGAAAATGTTGAAAGTTGGCATGCTATCATCATTTCACCCACATAGCATGTGTTAAAAAGTTGAGAGGGCTACGACAAAAACTGGATGCACTTCGTGTACAAAACGGACAATCTCTCTCGAAGTATGAGCGTTTCGAACGAGAACTCATCTCTTACAAAGGGATTTCATTTTTCTGAACGTATTTGAACTCCATACTTTTTGTGTGTTCAAAATGCACCATTCAAAGGAACATTACAAATTTTCAACAATTTCTGACTTCATTTTGTATTCTTTGTGCATTTACTTTTTTTTGAGCTAGTTGACCCTGAAATTGAAAAGCACTACAAATGAACTCTAAAAATGTTGAAAGTTGGCATGCTATCATCATTTCACCCACATAGCATGTGTTAAAAAGTTGAGACGGCTACGACAAAAACTGGATGCACTTCGTGTACAAAACGGACAATCTCTCTCGAAGTATCACCGTTTCGAACGAGAACTCATCTCTTACAAAGGGATTTCATTTTTTGAACTTATTTAAACTCCATACTTTTTGTGTGTTCAAAATGCACCATTCAAAGGCACATCACAAAGTTTCAACAATTTTGACTTCATTTGGTATTCTTCGTGCATTTACTTTTTTTTTTGAGCTAGTTGACCCTGAAATTGAAAAGCACTACAAATGAACTCTGAAAATGTTGAAAGTTGGCATGCTATCATCATTTCAACCACATAGCATGTGTTAAAAAGTTGAGAGGGCTACGACAAAAACTGGATGCACTTCGTGTACAAAATGGACAATCTCTCTCGAAGTATGAGCGTTTCGAATGAGAACTCATCTCTTACAAAGGGATTTCTTTTTTTTGAACTTATTTGAACTCCATACTTTTTGTGTATTCAAAATGCACCATTAAAAGGCACATCTCAAAATTTCAACAATTTCTGACTTCATTTGGTATTCTTCGTGCATTTACTTATTTTTTTTGAGCTAGTTGACCCTGAAATTGAACAGCACTAAAATGAACTCTGAAAATGTTGAAAGTTGGCATGCTATCAGCATTTCGCCCACATAGCATGTGTTAAAAAGTTGAGAGGGCTACGACAAAAACTGGATGCACTTCGTGTACAAAACGGACAATCTCTCTCGAAGTATCAGCGTTTCGAACGAGAACTCATCTCTTACAAAGGGATTTCATTTTTCTTAACGTATTTGAACTCCATACTTTTTGTGTGTTCAAAATGCACCATTCAAAGGAACATTACAAAATTTCAACAATTTCTGACTTCATTTTGTATTCTTTGTGCATTTACTTTTTTTTGAGCTAGTTGACCCTGAAATTGAAAAGCACTACAAATGAACTCTAAAAATGTTGAAAGTTGGCATGCTATCATCATTTCACCCACATAGCATGTGTTAAAAAGTTGAGAGGGCTACGACAAAAACTGGATGCACTTCGTGTACAAAACGGACAATCTCTCTCGAAGTATCACCGTTTCGAACGAGAACTCATCTCTTACAAAGGGATTTCATTTTTTGAACTTATTTAAACTCCATACTTTTTGTGTGTTCAAAATGCACCATTCAAAGGCACATCACAAAGTTTCAACAATTTTGACTTCATTTGGTATTCTTCGTGCATTTACTTTTTTTTTTTGAGCTAGTTGACCCTGAAATTGAAAAGCACTACAAATGAACTCTGAAAATGTTGAAAGTTGGCATGCTATCATCATTTCAACCACATAGCATGTGTTAAAAAGTTGAGAGGGCTACGACAAAAACTGGATGCACTTCGTGTACAAAACGGACAATCTCTCTCGAAGTATGAGCGTTTCGAATGAGAACTCATCTCTTACAAAGGGATTTCTTTTTTTTTGAACTTATTTGAACTCCATACTTTTTGTGTATTCAAAATGCACCATTCAAAGGCACATCTCAAAATTTCAACAATTTCTGACTTCATTTGGTATTCTTCGTGCATTTACTTATTTTTTTTGAGCTAGTTGACCCTGAAATTGAACAGCACTAAAATGAACTCTGAAAATGTTGAAAGTTGGCATGCTATCAGCATTTCGCCCACATAGCATGTGTTAAAAAGTTGAGAGGGCTACGACAAAAACTGGATGCACTTCTTGTACAAAACGGACAATCTCTCACGAAGTATCAGCGTTTCGAAGGAGAACTCATCTCTTACAAAGGGATTTCATTTTTTTGAACTTATTTGAACTCCATACTTTTTGTGTGTTCAAAATGCACCATTCAAAGGAACATGACAAAATTTCAAAAATTTCTGACTTCATTTTGTATTCTTCGTGCATTTACTTTTTTTTGAGCTAATTGACCCTGAAATTGAAAAGCACTACAAATGAACTCTAAAAATGTTGAAAGTTAGCATGCTATCATCATTTCACCCACATAGCATGTGTTAAAAAGTTGAGAGGGCTACGACAAAAACTGGATGCACTTCATGTACAAAACGAACAATCTCTCTCGAAGTATCACCGTTTCGAACGAGAACTCATCTCTTACAAAGGGATTTCATTTTTTGAACTTATATGAACTCCATACTTTTTGTGTGTTCAAAATGCACCATTTAAAGGCACATCACAAAATTTCAACAATTTCTGACTTCATTTGGTATTCTTCGTGCATTTGCTTTTTTTTTGAGCTAGTTGACCCTGAAATTGAAAAGCACTACAAATGGACTCTGAAAATGTTGAAAGTTGGCATGCTATCATCATTTCACCCACATAGCATGTGTTAAAAAGTTGAGAGGGCTACGACAAAAGCTGGATGCACTTCGTGTACAAAACGGACAATCTCTCTCGAAGTATTAGCGTTTCGAACGAGAACTCATCTCTTACAAAGGGATTTCATTTTTTTGAACTTATTTGAACTCCATACTTTTTGTGTGTTCAAAATGCACCATTTAAAGGCAGATCTCAAAATTTCAACAATTTTTGACTTCATTTGGTATTCTTCGTGCATTTACTTATTTTTTTTGAGCTAGTTGACCCTGAAATTGAAAACCACTAAAATGAACTCTGAAAATGTTGAAAGTTGGCATGCTATCATCATTTCACCCACATAGCATGTGTTAAAAAGTTGAGAGGGCTACGACAAAAACTGGATGCATTTCGTGTACAAAACAGACAATCTCTCTCGAAGTATCAACGTTTCGAACGAGAATTCATCTCTTACAAAGGGATTTCATTTTTTGAACTTATTTGAACTCCATACTTTTTGTGTGTTCAAAATGCACCATTCAAAGGCACATCACAAAATTTCAACAATTTCTGACTTCATTTGGTATTCTTCGTGCATTTACTTATATTTTTTGTGAGCTAGTTGACCCTGAAATTGAAAAGCACTACAAATGAACTCCGAAAATGTTGAAAGTTGGCATGCTATCATCATTTCACCCACATAGCATGTGTTAAAAAGTTGAGAGGGCTACGACAAAAACTGGATGCACTTCGTGTACAAAACGGACAATCTCTCTCGAAGTATCAGCGTTTCGAACGAGAACTCATCTCTTACAAAGGGATTTCATTTTTTTGAACGTATTTGAACTACATAATTTTTGTGTGTTCAAAATGCACCATTCAAAGGAACATTACAAAATTTCAACAATTTCTGACTTCATTTTGTATTCTTTGTGCATTTACTTTTTTTTGAGCTAGTTGACCCTGAAATTGAAAAGCACTAGAAATGAACTCTAAAAATGTTGAAAGTTGGCATGCTATCATCATTTCACCCACATAGCATGTGTTAAAAAGTTGAGAGGGCTACGACAAAAACTGGATGCACTTCGTGTACAAAACGGACAATCTCTCTCGAAGTATCACCGTTTCGAACGAGAACTCATCTCTTACAAAGGGATTTCATTTTTCGAACTTATTTAAACTCCATACTTTTTGTGTGTTCAAAATGCACCATTCAAAGGCACATCACAAAGTTTCAACAATTTTGACTTCATTTGGTATTCTTCGTGCATTTACTTTTTTTTTTTGAGCTAGTTGACCCTGAAATTGAAAAGCACTACAAATGAACTCTGAAAATGTTGAAAGTTGGCATGCTATCATCATTTCAACCACATAGCATGTGTTAAAAAGTTGAGAGGGCTACGACAAAAACTGGATGCACTTCGTGTACAAAACGGACAATCTCTCTCGAAGTATGAGCGTTTCGAATGAGAACTCATCTCTTACAAAGGGATTTCTTTTTTTTGAACTTATTTGAACTCCATACTTTTTGTGTATTCAAAATGCACCATTAAAAGGCACATCTCAAAATTTCAACAATTTCTGACTTCATTTGGTATTCTTCGTGCATTTACTTATTTTTTTTGAGCTAGTTGACCCTGAAATTGAACAGCACTAAAATGAACTCTGAAAATGTTGAAAGTTGGCATGCTATCAGCATTTCGCCCACATAGCATGTGTTAAAAAGTTGAGAGGGCTACGACAAAAACTGGATGCACTTCGTGTACAAAACGGACAATCTCTCTCGAAGTATCAGCGTTTCGAACGAGAACTCATCTCTTACAAAGGGATTTCATTTTTCTGAACGTATTTGAACTCCATACTTTTTGTGTGTTCAAAATGCACCATTCAAAGGAACATTACAAAATTTCAACAATTTCTGACTTCATTTTGTATTCTTTGTGCATTTACTTTTTTTTGAGCTAGTTGACCCTGAAATTGAAAAGCACTACAAATGAACTCTAAAAATGTTGAAAGTTGGCATGCTATCATCATTTCACCCACATAGCATGTGTTAAAAAGTTGAGAGGGCTACGACAAAAACTGGATGCACTTCGTGTACAAAACGGACAATCTCTCTCGAAGTATCACCGTTTCGAACGAGAACTCATCTCTTACAAAGGGATTTCATTTTTTGAACTTATTTAAACTCCATACTTTTTGTGTGTTCAAAATGCACCATTCAAAGGCACATCACAAAGTTTCAACAATTTTGACTTCATTTGGTATTCTTCGTGCATTTACTTTTTTTTTGAGCTAGTTGACCCTGAAATTGAAAAGCACTACAAATGAACTCTGAAAATGTTGAAAGTTGGCATGCTATCATCATTTCAACCACATAGCATGTGTTAAAAAGTTGAGAGGGCTACGACAAAAACTGGATGCACTTCGTGTACAAAACGGACAATCTCTCTCGAAGTATGAGCGTTTCGAATGAGAACTCATCTCTTACAAAGGGATTTCTTTTTTTTTGAACTTATTTGAACTCCATACTTTTTGTGTGTTCAAAATGCACCATTCAAAGGAACATGACAAAATTTCAAAAATTTCTGACTTCATTTTGTATTCTTCGTGCATTTACTTTTTTTTGAGCTAATTGACCCTGAAATTGAAAAGCACTACAAATGAACTCTAAAAATGTTGAAAGTTAGCATGCTATCATCATTTCACCCACATAGCATGTGTTAAAAAGTTGAGAGGGCTACGACAAAAACTGGATGCACTTCATGTACAAAACGAACAATCTCTCTCGAAGTATCACCGTTTCGAACGAGAACTCATCTCTTACAAAGGGATTTCATTTTTTGAACTTATATGAACTCCATACTTTTTGTGTGTTCAAAATGCACCATTTAAAGGCACATCACAAAATTTCAACAATTTCTGACTTCATTTGGTATTCTTCGTGCATTTGCTTTTTTTTGAGCTAGTTGACCCTGAAATTGAAAAGCACTACAAATGGACTCTGAAAATGTTGAAAGTTGGCATGCTATCATCATTTCACCCACATAGCATGTGTTAAAAAGTTGAGAGGGCTACGACAAAAGCTGGATGCACTTCGTGTACAAAACGGACAATCTCTCTCGAAGTATTAGCGTTTCGAACGAGAACTCATCTCTTACAAAGGGATTTCATTTTTTTGAACTTATTTGAACTCCATACTTTTTGTGTGTTCAAAATGCACCATTTAAAGGCAGATCTCAAAATTTCAACAATTTTTGACTTCATTTGGTATTCTTCGTGCATTTACTTATTTTTTTTGAGCTAGTTGACCCTGAAATTGAAAACCACTAAAATGAACTCTGAAAATGTTGAAAGTTGGCATGCTATCATCATTTCACCCACATAGCATGTGTTAAAAAGTTGAGAGGGCTACGACAAAAACTTGATGCATTTCGTGTACAAAACAGACAATCTCTCTCGAAGTATCAACGTTTCGAACGAGAATTCATCTCTTACAAAGGGATTTCATTTTTTGAACTTATTTGAACTCCATACTTTTTGTGTGTTCAAAATGCACCATTCAAAGGCACATCACAAAATTTCAACAATTTCTGACTTCATTTGGTATTCTTCGTGCATTTACTTATATTTTTTGTGAGCTAGTTGACCCTGAAATTGAAAAGCACTACAAATGAACTCCGAAAATGTTGAAAGTTGGCATGCTATCATCATTTCACCCACATAGCATGTGTTAAAAAGTTGAGAGGGCTACGACAAAAACTGGATGCACTTCGTGTACAAAACGGACAATCTCTCTCGAAGTATCAGCGTTTCGAACGAGAACTCATCTCTTACAAAGGGATTTCATTTTTTTGAACGTATTTGAACTACATAATTTTTGTGTGTTCAAAATGCACCATTCAAAGGAACATTACAAAATTTCAACAATTTCTGACTTCATTTTGTATTCTTTGTGCATTTACTTTTTTTTGAGCTAGTTGACCCTGAAATTGAAAAGCACTAGAAATGAACTCTAAAAATGTTGAAAGTTGGCATGCTATCATCATTTCACCCACATAGCATGTGTTAAAAAGTTGAGAGGGCTACGACAAAAACTGGATGCACTTCGTGTACAAAACGGACAATCTCTCTCGAAGTATCACCGTTTCGAACGAGAACTCATCTCTTACAAAGGGATTTCATTTTTTGAACTTATTTGAACTCCATACTTTTTGTGTGTTCAAAATGCACCATTCAAAGGCACATCTCAGAATTTCAACAATTTCTGACTTCATTTGGTATTCTTCGTGCATTTGCTTTTTTTTAGCTAGTTGACCCTGAAATTAAAAAGCACTACAAACGAACTCTGAAAATGTTGAAAGTTGGCATGCTATCATCATTTCACCCACATAGCATGTGTTTAAAAGCTGAGAGGGCTACGACAAAAGCTGGATGCACTTCGTGTACAAAACGGACAATCTCTCTCGAAGTATCAGCGTTTCGAACGAGAACTCATCTCTTACAAAGGGATTTCATTTTTTTGAACTTATTTGAACTCCATACTTTTTGTGTGTTCAAAATGCACCATTCAAAGGCACATCACAAAATTTCAACAATTTCTGACTTCATTTGGTATTCTTCGTGCATTTACTTATATTTTTTTTGAGCTAGTTGACCCTGAAATTGAAAAGCACTACAAATGAACTCTGAAAATGTTGAAAGTTGGCATGCTATCATAATTTCACCCACATAGCATGTGTTAAAAAGTTGAGAGGGCTACGACAAAAACTGGATGCACTTCGTGTACAAAACGGACAATCTCTCTCGAAGTATCAGCGTTTCGAACGAGAACTCATCTCTTACAAAGGGATTTCATTTTTCTGAACGTATTTGAACTCCATACTTTTTGTGTGTTTAAAATGCACCATTCAAAGGAACATTACAAAATTTCAACAATTTCTGACTTCATTTTGTATTCTTTGTGCATTTACTTTTTTTTGAGCTAGTTGACCCTGAAATTGAAAAGCACTACAAATGAACTCTCAAAATGTTGAAAGTTGGCATGCTATCATCATTTCACCCACATAGCATGTGTTAAAAAGTTGAGAGGGCTACGACAAAAACTGGATGCACTTCGTGTACAAAACGGACAATCTCTCTCGAAGTATCACCGTTTCGAACGAGAACTCATCTCTTACAAAGGGATTTCATTTTTTGAACTTATTTGAACTCCATACTTTTTGTGTGTTCAAAATGCACCATTCAAAGGCACATCTCAGAATTTCAACAATTTCTGACTTCATTTGGTATTCTTCGTGCATTTGCTTTTTTTAGCTAGTTGACCCTGAAATTAAAAAGCACTACAAACGAACTCTGAAAATGTTGAAAGTTGGCATGCTATCATCATTTCACCCACATAGCATGTGTTTAAAAGTTGAGAGGGCTACGACAAAAGTTGGATGCACTTCGTGTACAAAACGGACTATCTCTCTCGAAGTATCAGCGTTTCGACCGAGAACTCATCTCTTACAAAGGGATTTCATTTTTTTGAACTTATTTGAACTCCATACTTTTTGTGTGTTCAAAATGCACCATTCAAAGGCACATCTCAAAATTTCAACAATTTCGACTTCATTTGGTATTCTTCGTGCATTTACTTATTTTTTTTGAGCTAGTTGACCCTGAAATTGAAAAGCACTACAAATGAACTCTGAAAATGTTGAAAGTTGGCATGCTATCATCATTTCACCCACATAGCATGTGTTAAAAAGTTGAGAGGGCTACGACAAAAACTGGATGCACTTCGTGTACAAAACGGACAATCTCTCTCGAAGTATCAGCGTTTCGAACGAGAACTCATCTCTTACAAAGGGATTTCATTTTTCGAACTTATTTGAACTCCATACTTTTTGTGTGTTCAAAATGCACCATTCAAAGGTACATCACAAAATTTCAACAATTTCTGACTTCATTTGGTATTCTTCGTGCATTTACTTATATTTTTTTGAGCTAGTTGACCCTGAAATTGAAAAGCACTACAAATGAACTCTGAAAATGTTGAAAGTTTGCATGCTATGATCATTTCACCCACATAGCATGTGTTAAAAAGTTGAGAGGGCTACGACAAAAACTGGATGCACTTCGTGTACAAAACAGACGATCTGTCTCGAAGTATCAGCGTTTCGAACGAGAACTCATCTCTTACAAAGGGATTTCATTTTTTGAACTTATTTGAACTCCATACTTTTTGTGTGTTCAAAATGCACCATTCAAAGGCACATCACAAAATTTCAACAATTTTGACTTCATTTGGTATTCTTCGTGCATTTACTTATTTTTTTTTGAGCTAGTTGACCCTGAAAATTGAAAAGCACTACAAATGAACTCTGAAAATGTTGAAAGTTGGCATGCTATCATCATTTCACCCACATAGCATGTGTTAAAAAGTTGAGAGGGCTACGGCAAAAACTGGATGCACTTCGTGTACAAAACGGACAATCTCTCTCGAAGTATCAGCGTTTCGAACGAGAACTCATCTCTTACAAAGGGATTTCATTTTTTTGAACTTATTTGAACTCCATACTTTTTGTGTATTCAAAATGCACCATTCAAAGGCACATCTCAAAATTTCAACAATTTCTGACTTCATTTGGTATTCTTCGTGCATTTACTTTTTTTTTTGAGCTAGTTGACCCTGAAATTGAACAGCACTAAAATGAACTCTGAAAATGTTGAAAGTTGGCATGCTATCATCATTTCACCCACATAGCATGTGTCAAAAAGTTGAGAGGGCTACGACAAAAACTAGATGCACTTCGTGTACAAAACGGACAATCTCTCACGAAGTATCAGCGTTTCGAAGGAGAACTTATCTCTTACAAAGGGATTTCATTTTTTTGAACTTATTTGAACTCCATACTTTTTGTGTGTTCAAAATGCACCATTCAAAGGAACATTACAAAATTTCAACAATTTCTGACTTCATTTTGTATTCTTCGTGCAATTACTTTTTTTTGAGCTAGTTGACCTTGAAATTGAAAAGCACTACAAATGAACTCTAAAAATGTTGAAAGTTAGCATGCTATCATCATTTCACCCACATAGCATGTGTTAAAAAGTTGAGAGGGCTACGACAAAAACTGGATGCACTTCATGTACAAAACGGACAATCTCTCTCAAAGTATCACCGTTTCGAACGAGAACTCATCTCTTACAAAGGGATTTCATTTTTTGAACTTATTTGAACTCCATACTTTTTGTGTGTTCAAAATGCACCATTTAAAGGCACATCACAAAATTTCAACAATTTCTGACTTCATTTGGTATTCTTCGTGCATTTGCTTTTTTTTTTTTGAGCTAGTTGACCCTGAAATTGAAAAGCACTACAAATGAACTGTGAAAATGTTGAAAGTTGGCATGCTATCATCATTTCACCCACATAGCATGTGTTAAAAAGTTGAGAGGGCTACGACAAAAGCTGGATGCACTTCGTGTACAAAACGGACAATCTCTCTCGAAGTATCAGCGTTTCGAACGAGAAGTCATCTCTTACAAAGGGATTTCATTTTTTTGAACTTATTTGAGCTCCATACTTTTTGTGTGTTCAAAATGCACCATTCAAAGGCAGATCTCAAAATTTCAACTATTTCTGACTTCATTTGGTATTCTTCGTGCATTTACTTTTTTTTTTTGAGCTAGTTGACCCTGAAATTGAAAAGCACTACAAATGAACTCTGAAAATGTTGAAAGTTGGCATGCTATCATCATTTCACCCACATAGCATGTGTTAAAAAGTTGAGAGGGCTACGACAAAAGCTGGATGCACTTCGTGTACAAAACGGACAATCTCTCTCGAAGTATCAGCGTTTCGAACGAGAAGTCATCTCTTACAAAGGGATTTCATTTTTTTAAACTTATTTGAACTCCATACTTTTTGTGTGTTCAAAATGCACCATTCAAAGGCAGATCTCAAAATTTCAACAATTTCTGACTTCATTTGGTATTCTTCGTGCATTTACTTATATTTTTTTTGAGCTAGTTGACCCTGAAATTGAAAAGCACTACAAATGAACTCTGAAAATGTTCAAAGTTGGCATGCTATCATCATTTCACCCACATAGCATGTGTTAAAAAGTTGAGATGGCTACGACAAAAACTGGATGCACTTCGTGTACAAAACGGACAATCTCTCTTGAAGTATCAGCGTTTCGAACGAGAACTCATCTCTTACAAAGGGATTTCATTTTTTTGAACGTATTTGAACTCCATACTTTTTGTGTGTTCAAAATGCACCATTCAAAGGAACATTACAAAAATTCAACAATTTGTGACTTCATTTTGTATTCTTCGTGCATTTACTTTTTTTTGAGCTAGTTGCCCTGAAATTGAAAAGCACTACAAATGAACTCTAAAAATGTTGAAAGTTGGCGTGCTATCATCATTTCACCCACATAGCATGTGTTAAAAAGTTGAGAGGGCTACGACAAAAACTAGATGCACTTCGTGTACAAAACGGACAATCTCTCTCGAAGTATGAGCGTTTCGAACGAGAACTCATGTCTTACAAAGGGATTTCACTTTTTGAACTTATTTGAGCTCCATACTTTTTGTGTGTTCAAAATGCACCATTCAAAGGCACATCTCAGAATTTCAACAATTTGTGACTTCATTTGGTATTCTTCGTGCATTTGCTTTTTTTTTGAGCTAGTTGACCCTGAAATTGAAAAGCACTACAAACGAACTCTGAAAATGTTGAAAGTTGGCATGCTATCATCATTTCACCCACATAGCATGTGTTAAAAAGTTGAGAGGGCTACGACAAAAGCTGGATGCACTTCGTGTACAAAACGGACAATCTCTCTCGAAGTATCAGCGTTTCGAACGAGAACTCATCTCTTACAAAGGGATTTCATTTTTTTGAACTTATTTGAGCTCCATACTTTTTGTGTGTTCAAAATGCACCATTCAAAGGCAGATCTCAAAATTTCAACAATTTCTGACTTCATTTGGTATTCTTCGTGCATTTGCTTTTTTTTTTGAGCTAGTTGACCCTGAAATTGAAAAGCACTACAAATGAACTCTGAAAATGTTGAAAGTTGGCATGCTATCATCATTTCACCCACATAGCATGTGTTAAAAAGTTGAGAGGGCTACGACAAAAGCTGGATGCACTTCGTGTACAAAACGGACAATCTCTCTCGAAGTATCAGCGTTTCGAACGAGAACTCATCTCTTACAAAGGGATTTCGTTTTTTTGAACTTATTTGAACTCCATACTTTTTGTGTGTTCAAAATGCACCATTCAAAAGCAGATCTCAAAATTTCAACAATTTCTGACTTCATTTGGTATTCTTCGTGCATTTACTTATATTTTTTTTTAGCTAGTTGACCCTGAAATTGAAAAGCACTACAAATGAACTCTGAAAATGTTGAAAGTTGGCATGCTATCATCATTTCACCCACATAGCATGTGTTAAAAAGTTGAGAGGGCTACGACAAAAACTGGATGCACTTCGTGTACAAAACGGACAATCTCTCTCGAAGTATCCCCGTTTCGAACGAGAACTCATCTCTTACAAAGGGATTTCATTTTTTGAACTTATTTGAACTCCATTCTTTTTGTGTGTTCAAAATGCACCATTCAAAGGCACATCTCAGAATTTCAACAATTTCTGACTTCATTTGGTATTCTTCGTGCATTTGCTTTTTTTTAGCTAGTTGACCCTGAAATTGAAAAGCACTACAAATGAACTCTGAAAATGTTGAAATTTGGCATGCTATCATCATTTCACCCACATAGCATGTGTTAAAAAGTTGAGAGGGCTACGACAAAAGCTGGATGCACTTCGTGTACAAAACGGACAATCTCTCTCGAAGTATCAGCGTTTCGAACGAGAACTCATCTCTTACAAAGGGATTTCATTTTTTTGAACTTATTTGAACTCCATACTTTTTGTGTGTTCAAAATGCACCATTCAAAGGCACATCTCAAAATTTCAACAATTTCTGACTTCATTTGGTATTCTTCGTGCATTTACTTTTTTTTTGAGCTAGTTGACCATGAAATTGAAAAGCACTAAAATGAACTCTGAAAATGTTGAAAGTTGGCATGCTATCATCATTTCACCCACATCGCATGTGTTAAAAAGTTGAGAGGGCTACGACAAAAACTGGATGCACTTCGTGTACAAAACAGACAATCTCTCTCGAAGTATCAGCGTTTCGAACGAGAACTCATCTCTTACAAAGGGATTTCATTTTTCGAACTTATTTGAACTCCATAATTTTTGTGTGTTCAAAATGCACCATTCAAAGGTACATCACAACATTTCAACAATTTCTGACTTCATTTGGTATTCTTCGTGCATTTACTTATATTTTTTTGAGCTAGTTGACCCTGAAATTGAAAAGCACTACAAATGAACTCTGAAAATGTTGAAAGTTTGCATGCTATGATCATTTCACCCACATAGCATGTGTTAAAAAGTTGAGAGGGCTACGACAAAAACTGGATGCACTTCGTGTACAAAACAGACGATCTCTCTCGAAGTATCAGCGTTTCGAACGAGAACTCATCTCTTACAAAGGGATTTCATTTTTTGAACTTATTTGAACTCCATACTTTTTGTGTGTTCAAAATGCACCATTCCAAGGCACATCACAAAATTTCAACAATTTTGACTTCATTTGGTATTCTTCGTGCATTTACTTTTTTTTGAGCTAGTTGACCCTGAAATTGAAAAGCACTACAAATGAACTCTGAAAATGTTGAAAGTTGGCATGCTATCATCATTTCACCCACATAGCATGTGTTAAAAAGTTGAGAGGGCTACGACAAAAACTGGATGCACTTCGTGTACAAAACGGACAATCTCTCTCGAAGTATCAGCGTTTCGAACGAGAACTCATCTCTTACAAAGGGATTTCATTTTTCGAACTTATTTAAACTCCATACTTTTTGTGTGTTCAAAATGCACCATTCGAAGGTACATCACAAAATTTCAACAATTTCTGACTTCATTTGGTATTCTTCATGCATTTACTTATATTTTTTTGAGCTAGTTGACCCTGAAATTGAAAAGCACTACAAATGAACTCTGAAAATGTTGAAAGTTTGCATGCTATGATCATTTCACCCACATAGCATGTGTTAAAAAGTTGAGAGGGCTACGACAAAAACTGGATGCACTTCGTGTACAAAACAGACGATCTCTCTCGAAGTATCAGCGTTTCGAACGAGAACTCATCTCTTACAAAGGGATTTCATTTTTTGAACTTATTTGAACTCCATACTTTTTGTGTGTTCAAAATGCACCATTCAAAGGCACATCACAAAATTTCAACAATTTTGACTTCATTTGGTATTCTTCGTGCATTTACTTATATTTTTGTTGAGCTAGTTGACCCTGAAATTGAAAAGCACTACAAATGAACTCTGAAAATGTTGAAAGTTGGCATGCTATCATCATTTCACCCACATAGCATGTGTTAAAAAGTTGAGAGGGCTGCGACAAAAACTGGATGCACTTCGTGTACAAAACGGACAATCTCTCTCGAAGTATCAGCGTTTCGAACGAGAACTCATCTCTTACAAAGGGATTTCATTTTTTTGAACTTATTTGAACTCCATACTTTTTGTGTATTCAAAATGCACCATTCAAAGGCACATCTCAAAATTTCAACAATTTCTGACTCCATTTGGTATTCTTCGTGCATTTACTAATTTTTTCTGAGCTAGTTGATCCTGAAATTGAACAACACTAAAATGAACTCTGGAAATGTTGAAAGTTGGCATGCTATCATCATTTCACCCACATAGCATGTGTTAAAAAGTTGACAGGGCTACGACAAAAACTGGATGCACTTCGTGTACAAAACGGACAATCTCTCACGAAGTATCAGCGTTTCGAAGGAGAACTCATCTCTTACAAAGGGATTTCATTTTTTTGAACTTATTTGAACTCCATACTTTTTGTGTGTTCAAAATGCACCATTCAAAGGAACATTACAAAATTTCAACAATTTCTGACTTCATTTTGTATTCTTCGTGCATTTACTTTTTTTTGAGCTAGTTGACCCTGAAATTGAAAAGCACTACAAATGAACTCTAAAAATGTTGAAAGTTGGCATGCTATCATCATTTCACCCACATAGCATGTGTTAAAAAGTTGAGAGGGCTACGACAAAAACTGGATGCACTTCGTGTACAAAACGGACAATCTCTCTCGAAATATCACCGTTTCGAACGAGAACTCATCTCTTACAAAGGGATTTCATTTTTTGAACTTATTTGAACTCCATACTTTTTGTGTGTTCAAAATGCACCATTTAAAGGCACATCACAAAATTTCAACAATTTCTGACTTCATTTGGTATTCTTCGTGCATTTGCTTTTTTTTTTGAGCTAGTTGACCCTGAAATTGAAAAGCACTACAAATGAACTCTGAAAATGTTGAAAGTTGGCATGCTATAATCATTTCACCCACATAGCATGTGTTAAAAAGTTGAGAGGGCTACGACAAAAGCTGGATGCAATTCGTGTACAAAACGGACAATCTCTCTCGAAGTATCAGCGTTTCGAACGAGAACTCATCTCTTACAAAGGGATTTCATTTTTTTGAACTTATTTGAACTCCATACTTTTTGTGTGTTCAAAACGCACCATTCAAAAGCAGATCTCAAGATTTGAACAATTTCTGACTTCATTTGGTATTCTTCGTGCATTTACTTATTTTTTTTTTGAGCTAGTTGACCCTGAAATTGAAAAGCACTAAAATGAACTCTGAAAATGTTGAAAGTTGGCATGCTATCATCATTTCACCCACATAGCATGTGTTAAAAAGTTGAGAGGGCTACGACAAAAACTGGATGCACTTCGTGTACAAAACAAACAATCTCTCTCGAAGTATCAACGTTTCGAACGAGAACTCATCTCTTACAAAGGGATTTCATTTTTTGAACTTATTTGAACTCCATACTTTTTGTGTGTTCAAAATGCACCATTCAAAGGCACATCACAAAATTTCAACAATTTCTGACTTTATTTGGTATTCTTCGTGTATTTACTTATTTTTTTTTGAGCTAGTTGACCCTGAAATTGAAAAGCACTACAAATGAACTCTGAAAATGTTGAAAGTTGGCATGCTATCATCATTTCACCCACATAGCATGTGTTAAAAAGTTGAGAGGGCTACGACAAAAACTGGATGCACTTCGTGTACAAAACGGACAATCTCTCTCGAAGTATCAGCGTTTCGAACGAGAGCTCATCTCTTACAAAGGGATTTCATTTTTTTGAACTTATTTGAACTCCATACTTTTTGTGTGTTCAAAATGCACCATTCAAAGGAACATTACAAAATTTCAACAATTTCTGACTTCATTTTGCATTCTTCGTGCATTTACTTTTTTTTGAGCTAGTTGACCCTGAAATTGAAAAGCACTACAAATGAACTCTAAAAATGTTGAAAGTTGGCATGCTATCATCATTTCACCCACATAGCATGTGTTAAAAAGTTGAGAGGGCTACGACAAAAACTGGATGCACTTCGTGTACAAAACGGACAATCTCTCTCGAAGTATCACCGTTTCGAACGAGAACTCATCTCTTACAAAGGGATTTCATTTTTTGAACTTATTTGAACTCCATACTTTTTGTGTGTTCAAAATGCACCATTTAAAGGCACATCACAAAATTTCAACAATTTCTGACTTCATTTGGTATTCTTCGTGCATTTGCTTATTTTTTTTTGAGCTAGTTGACCCTGAAATTGAAAAGCACTACAAATGAACTCTGAAAATGTTGAAAGTTGGCATGCTATCATCATTTCACCCACATAGCATGTGTTAAAAATTTGAGAGGGCTACGACAAAAGCTGGATGCACTTCGTGTACAAAACGGACAATCTCTCTCGAAGTATGAGCGTTTCGAACGAGAACTCATCTCTTACAAAGGGATTTCATTTTTTTGAACTTATTTGAACTCCGTACTTTTTGTGTGTTCAAAATGCACCATTCAAAGGCACATCTCAAAATTTCAACAATTTCTGACTTCATTTGGTATTCTTCGTGCATTTACTTATTTTTTTGAGCTAGTTGACCCTGAAATTGAAAAGCACTAAAATGAACTCTAAAAATGTTGAAAGTTGGCATGCTATCATCATTTCACCCACATAGCATGTGTTAAAAAGTTGAGAGGGCTACGACAAACACTGGATGCACTTCGTGTACAAAACAGACAATCTCTCTCGAAGTATCAGCGTTTCAAACGAGAACTCATCTCTTACAAAGGGATTTCATTTTTTGAACTTATTTGAACTCCATACTTTTTGTGTGTTCAAAATGCACCATTCAAAGGCACATCACAAAATTTCAACAATTTCTGACTTCATTTGGTATTCTTCGTGCATTTACTTATATTTTTGTTGAGCTAGTTGACCCTGAAATTGAAAAGCACTACAAATGAACTCTGAAAATGTTGAAAGTTGGCATGCTATCATCATTTCACCCACATAGCATGTGTTAAAAAGTTGAGAGGGCTGCGACAAAAACTGGATGCACTTCGTGTACAAAACGGACAATCTCTCTCGAAGTATCAGCGTTTCGAACGAGAACTCATCTCTTACAAAGGGATTTCATTTTTTTGAACTTATTTGAACTCCATACTTTTTGTGTATTCAAAATGCACCATTCAAAGGCACATCTCAAAATTTCAACAATTTCTGACTCCATTTGGTATTCTTCGTGCATTTACTAATTTTTTCTGAGCTAGTTGATCCTGAAATTGAACAACACTAAAATGAACTCTGGAAATGTTGAAAGTTGGCATGCTATCATCATTTCACCCAAATAGCATGTGTTAAAAAGTTGACAGGGCTACGACAAAAACTGGATGCACTTCGTGTACAAAACGGACAATCTCTCACGAAGTATCAGCGTTTCGAAGGAGAACTCATCTCTTACAAAGGGATTTCATTTTTTTGAACTTATTTGAACTCCATACTTTTTGTGTGTTCAAAATGCACCATTCAAAGGAACATTACAAAATTTCAACAATTTCTGACTTCATTTTGTATTCTTCGTGCATTTACTTTTTTTTGAGCTAGTTGACCCTGAAATTGAAAAGCACTACAAATGAACTCTAAAAATGTTGAAAGTTGGCATGCTATCATCATTTCACCCACATAGCATGTGTTAAAAAGTTGAGAGGGCTACGACAAAAACTGGATGCACTTCGTGTACAAAACGGACAATCTCTCTCGAAATATCACCGTTTCGAACGAGAACTCATCTCTTACAAAGGGATTTCATTTTTTGAACTTATTTGAACTCCATACTTTTTGTGTGTTCAAAATGCACCATTTAAAGGCACATCACAAAATTTCAACAATTTCTGACTTCATTTGGTATTCTTCGTGCATTTGCTTATTTTTTTGAGCTAGTTGACCCTGAAATTGAAAAGCACTACAAATGAACTCTGAAAATGTTGAAAGTTGGCATGCTATCATCATTTCACCCACATAGCATGTGTTAAAAAGTTGAGAGGGCTACGACAAAAGCTGGATGCACTTCGTGTACAAAACGGACAATCTCTCTCGAAGTATCAGCGTTTCGAACGAGAACTCATCTCTTACAAAGGGATTTCATTTTTTTGAACTTATTTGAACTCCATACTTTTTGTGTGTTCAAAATGCACCATTCAAAGGCAGATCTCAAAATTTCAACAATTTCTGACTTCATTTGGTATTCTTCGTGCATTTACTTATTTTTTTTTTGAGCTAGTTGACCCTGAAATTGAAAAGCACTAAAATGAACTCTGAAAATGTTGAAAGTTGGCATGCTATCATCATTTCACCCACATAGCATGTGTTAAAAAGTTGAGAGGGCTACGACAAAAACTGGATGCACTTCGTGTACAAAACAAACAATCTCTCTCGAAGTATCAACGTTTTGAACGAGAACTCATCTCTTACAAAGGGATTTCATTTTTTGAACTTATTTGAACTCCATACTTTTTGTGTGTTCAAAATGCACCATTCAAAGGCACATCACAAAATTTCAACAATTTCTGACTTCATTTGGTATTCTTCGTGCATTTACTTATATTTTTTTTGAGCTAGTTGACCCTGAAATTGAAAAGCACTACAAATGAACTCTGAAAATGTTGAAAGTTGGCATGCTATCATCATTTCACCCACATAGCATGTGTTAAAAAGTTGAGAGGGCTACGACAAAAACTGGATGCACTTCGTGTACAAAACGGACAATCTCTCTCGAAGTATCAGCGTTTCGAACGAGAACTCATCTCTTACAAAGGGATTTCATTTTTTTGAACTTATTTGAACTCCATACTTTTTGTGTGTTCAAAATGCACCATTCAAAGGAACATTACAAAATTTCAACAATTTCTGACTTCATTTTGCATTCTTCGTGCATTTACTTTTTTTTGAGCTAGTTGACCCTGAAATTGAAAAGCACTACAAATGAACTCTAAAAATGTTGAAAGTTGGCATGCTATCATCATTTCACCCACATAGCATGTGTTAAAAAGTTGAGAGGGCTACGACAAAAACTGGATGCACTTCGTGTACAAAACGGACAATCTCTCTCGAAGTATCACCATTTCGAACGAGAACTCATCTCTTACAAAGGGATTTCATTTTTTGAACTTATTTGAATTCCATACTTTTTGTGTGTTCAAAATGCACCATTTAAAGGCACATCACAAAATTTCAACAATTTCTGACTTCATTTGGTATTCTTCGTGCATTTACTTATTTTTTTTGAGCTAGTTGACCCTGAAATTGAAAAGCACTACAAATGAACTCTGAAAATGTTGAAAGTTGGCATGCTATCATCATTTCACCCACATAGCATGTGTTAAAAATTTGAGAGGGCTACGACAAAAGCTGGATGCACTTCGTGTACAAAACGGACAATCTCTCTCGAAGTATGAGCGTTTCGAACGAGAACTCATCTCTTACAAAGGGATTTCATTTTTTTGAACTTATTTGAACTCCATACTTTTTGTGTGTTCAAAATGCACCATTCAAAGGCACATCTCAAAATTTCAACAATTTCTGACTTCATTTGGTATTCTTCGTGCATTTACTTATTTTTTTGAGCTAGTTGACCCTGAAATTGAAAAGCACTAAAATGAACTCTGAAAATGTTGAAAGTTGGCATGCTATCATCATTTCACCCACATAGCATGTGTTAAAAAGTTGAGAGGGCTACGACAAACACTGGATGCACTTCGTGTACAAAACAGACAATCTCTCTCGAAGTATCAGCGTTTCAAACGAGAACTCATCTCTTACAAAGGGATTTCATTTTTTGAACTTATTTGAACTCCATACTTTTTGTGTGTTCAAAATGCACCATTCAAAGGCACATCACAAAATTTCAACAATTTCTGACTTCATTTTTTATTCTTCGTGCATTTACTTATATTTTTGTTGAGCTAGTTGACCCTGAAATTGAAAAGCACTACAAATGAACTCTGAAAATGTTGAAAGTTGGCATGCTATCATCATTTCACCCACATAGCATGTGTTAAAAAGTTGAGAGGGCTACGACAAAAACTGGATGCACTTCGTGTACAAAACGGACAATCTCTCTCGAAGTATCAGCGTTTCGAACGAGAACTCATCTCTTACAAAGGGATTTCATTTTTTTTGAACTTATTTGAACTCCATACTTTTTGTGTATTCAAAATGCACCATTCAAAGGCACATCTCAAAATTTCAACAATTTCTGACTCCATTTGGTATTCTTCGTGCATTTACTTATTTTTTCTGAGCTAGTTGATCCTGAAATTGAACAGCACTAAAATGAACTCTGGAAATGTTGAAAGTTGGCATGCTATCATCATTTCACCCACATAGCATGTGTTAAAAAGTTGACAGGGCTACGACAAAAACTGGATGCACTTCGTGTACAAAACGGACAATCTCTCACGAAGTATCAGCGTTTCGAAGGAGAACTCATCTCTTACAAAGGGATTTCATTTTTTTGAACTTATTTGAACTCCATACTTTTTGTGTGTTCAAAATGCACCATTTAAAGGCACATCACAAAATTTCAACAATTTCTGACTTCATTTGGTATTCTTCGTGCATTTGCTTATTTTTTTTGAGCTAGTTGACCCTGAAATTGAAAAGCACTAAAATGAACTGTGAAAATGTTGAAAGTTGGCATGCTATCATCATTTCACCCACATAGCATGTGTTAAAAAGTTGAGAGGGCTACGACAAAAACTGGATGCACTTCGTGTACAAAACAGACAATTTCTCTCGAAGTATCAGCGTTTCGAACGAGAACTCATCTCTTACAAAGGGATTTCATTTTTTGAACTTATTTGAACTCCATAATTTTTGTGTGTTCAAAATGCACCATTCAAAGGCACATCACAAAATTTCAACAATTTCTAACTTCATTTGGTATTCTTCGTGCATTTACTTATATTTTTGTTGACCTAGTTGACCCTGAAATTGAAAAGCACTACAAATGAACTCTGAAAATGTTGAAAGTTGGCATGCTATCATCATTTCACCCACATAGCATGTGTTAAAAAGTTGAGAGGGCTACGACAAAAACTGGATGCACTTCGTGTACAAAACAGACAATCTCTCTCGAAGTATCAGCGTTTCAAACGAGAACTCATCTCTAACAAAGGGATTTAATTTTTTGAACTTATTTGAACTCCATACTTTTTCAATGTTCAAAATGCACCATTCAAAGGCACATCACAAAATTTCAACAATTTCTGACTTCATTTGGTATTCTTCGTGCATTTACTTATATTTTTGTTGAGCTAGTTGACCCTGAAATTGAAAAGCACTACAAATGAACTCTGAAAATGTTGAAAGTTGGCATGCTATCATCATTTCACCCACATAGCATGTGTTAAAAAGTTGAGAGGGCTACGACAAAAACTGGATGCACTTCGTGTAAAAAACGGACAATCTCTCTCGAAGTATCAGCGTTTCGAACGAGAACTCATCTCTTACAAAGGGATTTCATTTTTTTTGAACTTATTTGAACTCCATACTTTTTGTGTATTCAAAATGCACCATTCAAAGGCACATCTCAAAATTTCAACAATTTCTGACTTCATTTGGTATTCTTCGTGCATTTACTTATTTTTTCTGAGCTAGTTGATCCTGAAATTGAACAGCACTAAAATGAACTCTGGAAATGTTGAAAGTTGGCATGCTATCATCATTTCACCCACATAGCATGTGTTAAAAAGTTGACAGGGTACGACAAAAACTGGATGCACTTCGTGTACAAAACGGACAATCTCTCACGAAGTATCAGCGTTTCGAAGGAGAACTCATCTCTTACAAAGGGATTTCATTTTTTTGAACTTATTTGAACTCCATACTTTTTGTGTGTTCAAAATGCACCATTCAAAGGAACATTACAAAATTTCAACAATTTCTGACTTCATTTTGTATTCTTCGTGCATTTACTTATTATTTTTTGAGCTAGTTCACCCTGAAATTGAAAAGCACTAAAATGAACTCTGAAAATGTTGAAAGTTGTCATGCTATCATCATTTCACCCACATAGCATGTGTTAAAAAGTTGAGAGGGCTACGACAAAAGTTGGATGCACTTCGTGTACAAAACGGACAATCTCTCTCGAAGTATCAGCGTTTCGAACGAGAACTCTTCTCTTACAAAGGGATTTCATTTTTTTGAACTTATTTGAACTCCATACTTTTTGTGTGTTCAAAATGCACCATTCAAAGGCACATCTCAAAATTTCAACAATTTCTGACTTCATTTGGTATTCTTCGTGCATTTACTTATTTTTTCTGAGCTACTTGATCCTGAAATTGAACAGCACTAAAATGAACTCTGGAAATGTTGAAAGTTGGCATGCTATCATCATTTCACCCACATAGCATGTGTTAAAAAGTTGACAGGGTACGACAAAAACTGGATGCACTTCGTGTACAAAACGGACAATCTCTCACGAAGTATCAGCGTTTCGAAGGAGAACTCATCTCTTACAAAGGGATTTCATTTTTTTGAACTTATTTGAACTCCATACTTTTTGTGTGTTCAAAATGCACCATTCAAAGGAACATTACAAAATTTCAACAATTTCTGACTTCATTTTGTATTCTTCGTGCATTTACTTATTATTTTTTGAGCTAGTTGACCCTGAAATTGAAAAGCACTAAAATGAACTCTGAAAATGTTGAAAGTTGGCATGCTATCATCATTTCACCCACATAGCATGTGTTAAAAAGTTGAGAGGGCTACGACAAAAGTTGGATGCACTTCGTGTACAAAACGGACAATCTCTCTCGAAGTATCAGCGTTTCGAACGAGAACTCTTCTCTTACAAAGGGATTTCATTTTTTTGAACTTATTTGAGCTCCATACTTTTTGTGTGTTCAAAATGCACCATTCAAAGGCACATCTCAAAATTTCAACAATTTCTGACTTCATTTGGTATTCTTCGAGCATTTACTTATTTTTTTTGAGCTAGTTGACCCTGAAATTGAAAAGCACTAAAATGAACTCTGAAAATGTTGAAAGTTGGCATGCTATCATCATTTCACCCACATAGCATGTGTTAAAAAGTTGAGAGGGCTATGACAAAAACTGGATGCACTTCGTGTACAAAACAGACAATCCCTCTCGAAGTATCAACGTTTCAAACGAGAACTCATCTCTTACAAAGGGATTTCATTTTTTGAACTTATTTGAACTCCATACTTTTTGTGTGTTCAAAATGCACCATTCAAAGGCACATCACAAAATTTCAACAATTTCTAACTTCATTTGGTATTCTTCGTGCATTTACTTATATTTTTGTTGAGCTAGTTGACCCTGAAATTGAAAAGCACTACAAATGAACTCTGAAAATGTTGAAAGTTGGCATGCTATCATCATTTCACCCACATAGCATGTGTTAAAAAGTTGAGAGGGCTACGACAAAAACTGGATGCACTTCGTGTACAAAACGGACAATCTCTCTCGAAGTATCAGCGTTTCGAATGAGAACTCATCTCTTACAAAGGGATTTCATTTTTTTTGAACTTATTTGAACTCCATACTTTTTGTGTATTCAAAATGCGCCATTCAAAGGCACATCTCAAAATTTCAACAATTTCTGACTCCATTTGGTATTCTTCGTGCATTTACTTATTTTTTCTGAGCTAGTTGATCCTGAAATTGAACAGCACTAAAATGAACTCTGGAAATGTTGAAAGTTGGCATGCTATCATCATTTCACCCACATAGCATGTGTTAAAAAGTTGACAGGGCTACGACAAAAACTGGATGCACTTCGTGTACAAAACGGACAATCTCTCACGAAGTATCAGCGTTTCGAAGGAGAACTCATCTCTTACAAAGGGATTTCATTTTTTTGAACTTATTTGAACTCCATACTTTTTGTGTGTTCAAAATTCACCATTCAAAGGAACATTACAAAATTTCAACAATTTCTGACTTCATTTTGTATTCTTCGTGCATTTACTTTTTTTTGAGCTAGTTGACCCTGATATTGAAAAGCACTACAAATGAACTCTAAAAATGTTGAAAGTTGGCATGCTATCATCATTTCACCCACATAGCATGTGTTAAAAAGTTGAGAGGGCTACGACAAAAACTGGATGCACTTCGTGTACAAAACGGACAATCTCTCTCGAAGTATCACCGTTTCGAACGAGAACTCATCTCTTACAAAGGGATTTCATTTTTTGAACTTATTTGAACTCCATACTTTTTGTGTGTTCAAAATGCACCATTTAAAGGCACATCACAAAATTTCAACAATTTCTGACTTCATTTGGTATTCTTCGTGCATTTGCTTATTTTTTTTGAGCTAGTTGACCCTGAAATTGAAAAGCACTACAAATGAACTCTGAAAATGTTGAAAGTTGGCATGCTATCATCATTTCACCCACATAGCATGTGTTAAAAAGTTGAGAGGGCTATGACAAAAACTGGATGCACTTCGTGTACAAAACAGACAATCTCTCTCGAAGTATCAACGTTTCAAACGAGAACTCATCCCTTACAAAGGGATTTCATTTTTTGAACTTATTTGAACTCCATACTTTTTGTGTGTTCAAAATGCACCATTCAAAGGCACATCACAAAATTTCAACAATTTCTGACTTCATTTGGTATTCTTCGTGCATTTACTTATATTTTTGTTGAGCTAGTTGACCCTGAAATTGAAAAGCACTACAAATGAACTCTGAAAATGTTGAAAGTTGGCATGCTATCATCATTTCACCCACATAGCATGTGTTAAAAAGTTGAGAGGGCTACGACAAAAACTGGATGCACTTCGTGTACAAAACGGACAATCTCTCTCGAAGTATCAGCGTTTCGAATGAGAACTCATCTCTTACAAAGGGATTTCATTTTTTTTTGAACTTATTTGAACTCCATACTTTTTGTGTATTCAAAATGCGCCATTCAAAGGCACATCTCAAAATTTCAACAATTTCTGACTCCATTTGGTATTCTTCGTGCATTTACTTATTTTTTCTGAGCTAGTTGATCCTGAAATTGAACAGCACTAAAATGAACTCTGGAAATGTTGAAAGTTGGCATGCTATCATCATTTCACCCACATAGCATGTGTTAAAAAGTTGACAGGGCTACGACAAAAACTGGATGCACTTCGTGTACAAAACGGACAATCTCTCACGAAGTATCAGCGTTTCGAAGGAGAACTCATCTCTTACAAAGGGATTTCATTTTTTTGAACTTATTTGAACTCCATACTTTTTGTGTGTTCAAAATTCACCATTCAAAGGAACATTACAAAATTTCAACAATTTCTGACTTCATTTTGTATTCTTCGTGCATTTACTTTTTTTTGAGCTAGTTGACCCTGATATTGAAAAGCACTACAAATGAACTCTAAAAATGTTGAAAGTTGGCATGCTATCATCATTTCACCCACATAGCATGTGTTAAAAAGTTGAGAGGGCTACGACAAAAACTGGATGCACTTCGTGTACAAAACGGACAATCTCTCTCGAAGTATCACCGTTTCGAACGAGAACTCATCTCTTACAAAGGGATTTCATTTTTTGAACTTATTTGAACTCCATACTTTTTGTGTGTTCAAAATGCACCATTTAAAGGCACATCACAAAATTTCAACAATTTCTGACTTCATTTGGTATTCTTCGTGCATTTGCTTATTTTTTTTGAGCTAGTTGACCCTGAAATTGAAAAGCACTACAAATGAACTCTGAAAATGTTGAAAGTTGGCATGCTATCATCATTTCACCCACATAGCATGTGTTAAAAAGTTGAGAGGGCTACGACAAAAGCTGGATGCACTTCGTGTACAAAACGGACAATCTCTCTCGAAGTATCAGCGTTTCCAACGAGAACTCATCTCTTACAAAGAGATTTCATTTTTTTGAACTTATTTGAACTCCATACTTTTTGTGTGTTCAAAATGCACCATTCAAAGGCACATCTCAAAATTTCAACAATTTCTGACTTCATTTGGTATTCTTCGTGCATTTACTTATTATTTTTTGAACTAGTTGACCCTGAAATTGAAAAGCACTAAAATGAACTGTGAAAATGTTGAAAGTTGGCATGCTATCATCATTTCACCCACATAGCATGTGTTAAAAAGTTGAGAGGGCTACGACAAAAACTGGATGCACTTCGTGTACAAAACAGACAATCTCTCTCGAAGTATCAGCGTTTCGAACGAGAACTCATCTCTTACAAAGGGATTTCATTTTTTGAACTTATTTGAACTCCATAATTTTTGTGTGTTCAAAATGCACCATTCAAAGGCACATCACAAAATTTCAACAATTTCTAACTTCATTTGGTATTCTTCGTGCATTTACTTATATTTTTGTTGACCTAGTTGACCCTGAAATTGAAAAGCACTACAAATGAACTCTGAAAATGTTGAAAGTTGGCATGCTATCATCATTTCACCCACATAGCATGTGTTAAAAAGTTGAGAGGGCTACGACAAAAACTGGATGCACTTCGTGTACAAAACAGACAATCTCTCTCGAAGTATCAGCGTTTCAAACGAGAACTCATCTCTTACAAAGGGATTTCATTTTTTGAACTTATTTGAACTCCATACTTTTTGTGTGTTCAAAATGCACCATTCAAAGGCACATCACAAAATTTCAACAATTTCTGACTTCATTTGGTATTCTTCGTGCATTTACTTATATTTTTGTTGAGCTAGTTGACCCTGAAATTGAAAAGCACTACAAATGAACTCTGAAAATGTTGAAAGTTGGCATGCTATCATCATTTCACCCAGATAGCATGTGTTAAAAAGTTGAGAGGGCTACGACAAAAACTGGATGCACTTCGTGTACAAAACGGACAATCTCTCTCGAAGTATCAGCGTTTCGAACGAGAACTCATCTCTTACAAAGGGATTTCATTTTTTGAACTTATTTGAACTCCATAATTTTTGTGTGTTCAAAATGCACCATTCAAAGGCACATCACAAAATTTCAACAATTTCTAACTTCATTTGGTATTCTTCGTGCATTTACTTATATTTTTGTTGACCTAGTTGACCCTGAAATTGAAAAGCACTACAAATGAACTCTGAAAATGTTGAAAGTTGGCATGCTATCATCATTTCACCCACATAGCATGTGTTAAAAAGTTGAGAGGGCTACGACAAAAACTGGATGCACTTCGTGTACAAAACAGACAATCTCTCTCGAAGTATCAGCGTTTCAAACGAGAACTCATCTCTTACAAAGGGATTTCATTTTTTGAACTTATTTGAACTCCATACTTTTTGTGTGTTCAAAATGCACCATTCAAAGGCACATCACAAAATTTCAACAATTTCTGACTTCATTTGGTATTCTTCGTGCATTTACTTATATTTTTGTTGAGCTAGTTGACCCTGAAATTGAAAAGCACTACAAATGAACTCTGAAAATGTTGAAAGTTGGCATGCTATCATCATTTCACCCACATAGCATGTGTTAAAAAGTTGAGAGGGCTACGACAAAACCTGGATGCACTTCGTGTACAAAACGGACAATCTCTCTCGAAGTATCAGCGTTTCGAACGAGAACTCATCTCTTACAAAGGGATTTCATTTTTTTGAACTTATTTGAACTCCATACTTTTTGTGTATTCAAAATGCACCATTCAAAGGCACATCTCAAAATTTCAACAATTTCTGACTTCATTTGGTATTCTTCGTGCATTTACTTATTTTTTCTGAGCTAGTTGATCCTGAAATTGAACAGCACTAAAATGAACTCTGGAAATGTTGAAAGTTGGCATGCTATCATCATTTCACCCACATAGCATGTGTTAAAAAGTTGACAGGGTACGACAAAAACTGGATGCACTTCGTGTACAAAACGGACAATCTCTCACGAAGTATCAGCGTTTCGAAGGAGAACTCATCTCTTACAAAGGGATTTCATTTTTTTGAACTTATTTGAACTCCATACTTTTTGTGTGTTCAAAATGCACCATTCAAAGGAACATTACAAAATTTCAACAATTTCTGACTTCATTTTGTATTCTTCGTGCATTTACTTACTATTTTTTGAGCTAGTTGACCCTGAAATTGAAAAGCACTAAAATGAACTCTGAAAATGTTGAAAGTTGGCATGCTATCATCATTTCACCCACATAGCATGTGTTAAAAAGTTGAGAGGGCTACGACAAAAGTTGGATGCACTTCGTGTACAAAACAGACAATCTCTCTCGAAGTATCAGCGTTTCGAACGAGAACTCTTCTCTTACAAAGGGATTTCATTTTTTTGAACTTATTTGAACTCCATACTTTTTGTGTGTTCAAAATGCACCATTCAAAGGCACATCTCAAAATTTCAACAATTTCTGACTTCATTTGGTATTCTTCGTGCATTTACTTATTTTTTTTGAGCTAGTTGACCCTGAAATTGAAAAGCACTAAAATGAACTCTGAAAATGTTGAAAGTTGGCATGCTATCATCATTTCACCCACATAGCATGTGTTAAAAAGTTGAGAGGGCTATGACAGAAACTGGATGCACTTCGTGTACAAAACAGACAATCTCTCTCGAAGTATCAACGTTTCAAACGAGAACTCATCTCTTACAAAGGGATTTCATTTTTTGAACTTATTTGAACTCCATACTTTTTGTGTGTTCAAAATGCACCATTCAAAGGCAGATCACAAAATTTCAACAATTTCTGACTTCATTTGGTATTCTTCGTGCATTTACTTATATTTTTGTTGAGCTAGTTGACCCTGAAATTGAAAAGCACTACAAATGAACTCTGAAAATGTTGAAAGTTGGCATGCTATCATCATTTCACCCACATAGCATGTGTTAAAAAGTTGAGAGGGCTACGACAAAAACTAGATGCACTTCGTGTACAAAACGGACAATCTCTCTCGAAGTATCAGCGTTTCGAACGAGAACTCATCTCTTACAAAGGGATTTCATTTTTTTTGAACTTATTTGAACTCCATACTTTTTGTGTATTCAAAATGCACCATTCAAAGGCACATCTCAAAATTTCAACAATTTCTGACTCCATTTGGTATTCTTCGTGCATTTACTTATTTTTTCTGAGCTAGTTGATCCTGAAATTGAACAGCACTAAAATGAACTCTGGAAATGTTGAAAGTTGGCATGCTATCATCATTTCACCCACATAGCATTTGTTAAAAAGTTGACAGGGCTACGACAAAAACTGGATGCACTTCGTGTACAAAACGGACAATCTCTCACGAATTATCAGCGTTCCGAAGGAGAACTCATCTCTTACAAAGGGATTTCATTTTTTTGAACTTATTTGAACTCCATACTTTTTGTGTGTTCAAAATTCACCATTCAAAGGAACATTACAAAATTTCAACAATTTCTGACTTCATTTTGTATTCTTCGTGCATTTACTTTTTTTTGAGCTAGTTGACCCTGAAATTGAAAAGCACTACAAATGAACTCTAAAAATGTTGAAAGTTGGCATGCTATCATCATTTCACCCACATAGCATGTGTTAAAAAGTTGAGAGGGCTACGACAAAAACTGGATGCACTTCGTGTACAAAACGGACAATCTCTCTCGAAGTATCACCGTTTCGAACGAGAACTCATCTCTTACAAAGGGATTTCATTTTTTGAACTTATTTGAACTCCATACTTTTTGTGTGTTCAAAATGCACCATTTAAAGGCACATCACAAAATTTCAACAATTTCTGACTTCATTTGGTATTCTTCGTGCATTTGCTTTTTTTTTTGAGCTAGTTGACCCTGAAATTGAAAAGCACTACAAATGAACTCTGAAAATGTTGAAAGTTGGCATGCTATCATCATTTCACCCACATAGCATGTGTTAAAAAGTTGAGAGGGCTATGACAGAAACTGGATGCACTTCGTGTACAAAACAGACAATCTCTCTCGAAGTATCAACGTTTCAAACGAGAACTCATCTCTTACAAAGGGATTTCATTTTTTGAACTTATTTGAACTCCATACTTTTTGTGTGTTCAAAATGCACCATTCAAAGGCAGATCACAAAATTTCAACAATTTCTGACTTCATTTGGTATTCTTCGTGCATTTACTTATATTTTTGTTGAGCTAGTTGACCCTGAAATTGAAAAGCACTACAAATGAACTCTGAAAATGTTGAAAGTTGGCATGCTATCATCATTTCACCCACATAGCATGTGTTAAAAAGTTGAGAGGGCTACGACAAAAACTAGATGCACTTCGTGTACAAAACGGACAATCTCTCTCGAAGTATCAGCGTTTCGAACGAGAACTCATCTCTTACAAAGGGATTTCATTTTTTTTGAACTTATTTGAACTCCATACTTTTTGTGTATTCAAAATGCACCATTCAAAGGCACATCTCAAAATTTCAACAATTTCTGACTCCATTTGGTATTCTTCGTGCATTTACTTATTTTTTCTGAGCTAGTTGATCCTGAAATTGAACAGCACTAAAATGAACTCTGGAAATGTTGAAAGTTGGCATGCTATCATCATTTCACCCACATAGCATATGTTAAAAAGTTGACAGGGCTACGACAAAAACTGGATGCACTTCGTGTACAAAACGGACAATCTCTCACGAATTATCAGCGTTCCGAAGGAGAACTCATCTCTTACAAAGGGATTTCATTTTTTTGAACTTATTTGAACTCCATACTTTTTGTGTGTTCAAAATTCACCATTCAAAGGAACATTACAAAATTTCAACAATTTCTGACTTCATTTTGTATTCTTCGTGCATTTACTTTTTTTTGAGCTAGTTGACCCTGAAATTGAAAAGCACTACAAATGAACTCTAAAAATGTTGAAAGTTGGCATGCTATCATCATTTCACCCACATAGCATGTGTTAAAAAGTTGAGAGGGTTACGACAAAAACTGGATGCACTTCGTGTACAAAACGGACAATCTCTCTCGAAGTATCACCGTTTCGAACGAGAACTCATCTCTTACAAAGGGATTTCATTTTTTGAACTTATTTGAACTCCATACTTTTTGTGTGTTCAAAATGCACCATTTAAAGGCACATCACAAAATTTCAACAATTTCTGACTTCATTTGGTATTCTTCGTGCATTTGCTTTTTTTTTTGAGCTAGTTGACCCTGAAATTGAAAAGCACTACAAATGAACTCTGAAAATGTTGAAAGTTGGCATGCTATCATCATTTCACCCACATAGCATGTGTTAAAAAGTTGAGAGGGCTACGACAAAAGCTGGATGCACTTCGTGTACAAAACGGACAATCTCTCTCGAAGTATCAGCGTTTCGAACGAGAACTCATCTCTTACAAAGAGATTTCATTTTTTTGAACTTATTTGAACTCCATACTTTTTGTGTTTTCAAAATGCACCATTCAAAGGCACATCTCAAAATTTCAACAATTTCTGACTTCATTTGGTATTCTTCGTGCATTTACTTATTATTTTTTGAGCTAGTTGACCCTGAAATTGAAAAGCACTAAAATGAACTGTGAAAATGTTGAAAGTTGGCATGCTATCATCATTTCACCCACATAGCATGTGTCAAAAAGTTGAGAGGGCTACGACAAAAACTGGATGCACTTCGTGTACAAAACAGACAATCTCTCTCGAAGTATCAGCGTTTCGAACGAGAACTCATCTCTTACAAAGGGATTTCATTTTTTGAACTTATTTGAACTCCATAATTTTTGTGTGTTCAAAATGCACCATTCAAAGGCACATCACAAAATTTCAACAATTTCTAACTTCATTTGGTATTCTTCGTGCATTTACTTATATTTTTGTTGACCTAGTTGACCCTGAAATTGAAAAGCACTACAAATGAACTCTGAAAATGTTGAAAGTTGGCATGCTATCATCATTTCACCCACATAGCATGTGTTAAAAAGTTGAGAGGGCTACGACAAAAACTGGATGCACTTCGTGTACAAAACAGACAATCTCTCTCGAAGTATCAGCGTTTCTAACGAGAACTCATCTCTTACAAAGGGATTTCATTTTTTGAACTTATTTGAACTCCATACTTTTTGTGTGTTCAAAATGCACCATTCAAAGGCACATCACAAAATTTCAACAATTTCTGACTTCATTTGGTATTCTTCGTGCATTTACTTATATTTTTGTTGAGCTAGTTGACCCTGAAATTGAAAAGCACTACAAATGAACTCTGAAAATGTTGAAAGTTGGCATGCTATCATCATTTCACCCACATAGCATGTGTTAAAAAGTTGAGAGGGCTACGACAAAAACTGGATGCACTTCGTGTACAAAACGGACAATCTCTCTCGAAGTATCAGCGTTTCGAACGAGAACTCATCTCTTACAAAGGGATTTCATTTTTTTGAACTTATTTGAACTCCATACTTTTTGTGTATTCAAAATGCACCATTCAAAGGCACATCTCAAAATTTCAACAATTTCTGACTTCATTTGGTATTCTTCGTGCATTTACTTATTTTTTCTGAGCTAGTTGATCCTGAAATTGAACAGCACTAAAATGAACTCTGGAAATGTTGAAAGTTGGCATGCTATCATCATTTCACCCACATAGCATGTGTTAAAAAGTTGACAGGGTACGACAAAAACTGGATGCACTTCGTGTACAAAACGGACAATCTCTCATGAAGTATCAGCGTTTCGAAGGAGAACTCATCTCTTACAAAGGGATTTCATTTTTTTGAACTTATTTGAACTCCTGTGCAGAATCGTACGAAATAAATGCTACTTTGTTGAATCTTGTTATGAAAGAGCAATTCCCCGGCCTTCCTAGTGAAGATGCCGCATCCCATCTTAATACCTTCATTGAGCTTTGTGATATGCAAAGGAAGAAAGATGTAGATAATGATGTGATTAAATTGAAGCATTTTCCTTTCTCGTTGCGAGATCGAGAAAAAACTTGGTTTTTGGCTTTGCCCAAAAATAGTACTCCCTCCGTCCCAAAATTAATGTCGAGCATGTAGTTCATTGGGAACTTTGCAAAAAAAACCTCGTATTTACAAAATCGTGTCAAACAAGCACCTCCGCCCCTATCCTCTTCGTCCGTCCTCGCCCGTGCATCGCGAGAGGCCGGCGCCGTCGAACTGGAAGGGCTCCGCCGCCGTCGCCAAGTAATTGGTCCGCCGTCGCCGCCGCCAATTACCTCCTCCATCACCACAACCCAGATCTGCGCCCCCGGATCTCTTCCCGCTGCAGTTACCTGTCGGCGTCGTTCTCGAGCTCCTGCCGGCATCGGAACCTTCCGCCACTTCGTCCTCTGGCTCCCATGCGGCATCCTCGAGCTCCCGTGCATCCTCCCCAAGCTCACGCGCATCCTCGCTGGAACCTGTGCTGCTCCTTCTCCCCTGCAGCCGGTGTGCCTGCATATCCCCTGTCGCCGGAGGAGCTCCTCTGCACGTACTGCTGCTGGTCATCTGTCTGAGCTGCTGCTGCTCCTCTGCTGGAGTTGCTGCTCCTCGGCTCGATCTACTCTGTTGCTGGTGAAGCTCTGCCCATGGTACTGCTACTCCTCTGCCCATTTGCACCTGAAGAAGGTACTGATGAAACTGTTTGTTGTTTACTACTACCTGAAACTGCTGTTGTTTGAGAAACTGCATTGCTTGAGAAACTTATAATGTTGTGGTATCGAAAAAAAATTTGCGCAATACTTGTAATGTTATGGTATCGAAAAATAATTTTGTGGAGTATCAGAAATAGAGCAGCATCGTTCAAGGTTTTGCACTGGAAATAGAGCAGTGTTGTTCAAGGTTGTGCACTGGAAACAGAGCAATCTGGTTCAAGGTTTTGCCTAGATAAACCAGACCGGATGAGAGACCAAATACATGGGCAAGTAGTCAAAAGAAACACATAATTTGCCTAGAATCTTGTTGTCGTGTGATATAAGAAAATTTCACCATGTGTATGTTGTGGAACGCTTACAGTTGCACAAATCAGACATATCAGTAGGCTGGTTCAGGTGTTGGCTCTTGGCCTATTAACATAGAAAGCCCCTTTGTAACTACTAGGACAATCAGATGGTACTTAGTTTCCCGACGTTGTTCCAAAATATGATGTGACAATGTGATCAACAGAACTCCCAGCGTACAACAATACTACAAGGTACAACAAACACCATATTGTGTAGCTGTAGCCTCCAACTGAGCAAATCATATCTGCACGGAGTCATCCTAACCTTAACTCTGAAACATCATATTTATACCAAGCTGCGCACAAATGTGTATCAGCTTGTGTAAACATCATATTTAGAGACGAATTGCAAGCATTAACCTGATCTTAACATATATAAATGGATATTAAGTTTTCCATTTTAGGCGAATACACATAGAGGTTTCTACTAGACCTAGTGAGAAATGGTTCCATGGTAGCATTTCTTGTTTGGCTGTCGTAGCTCGATTACATATTGTTTTTACGTGTGTATATATTCTTGTTACAGTACCATGGTGTACTCATCTTTTGTCATTGATAGCAGGAGTGTGGATTTGAACATGATACCTCAAGAGGAGGATGAAGGTATTAATTTGAATTGGATCCCTCAAGAGAAAGAGGATCCAGGGGGAGAGGATGGAGGTATGGATTTGAACATGATGCCTCAAGAGGAAGAGGATGGAGGTATTAATTTGAATTGGATCCCTCAAGAGGAAGAGGCTCAAGAGGAAGAGGATGAAGTTATGAATTGGATACTTCAAGAAGATGAAGAAGGTCAAGAAGGTGTACCAGGTAAATAGAAAAGAAAATAATTGTCAAATAAGGAGAGGCATGCTGTTTACTTTGCTCTGCTAGTAATCGAGCTCAGAGATGGATCTGTTCAACCAAACGACAAGCTGCTAGTATCAATCTTGTTGAACATACATGTACGATCTATTGAGAGAATCTGGTCGGACGCCAAAAAGCAGATTGCCGCGGGCCAAGAAGTACATGTCTCCAACAAGAAGAAAGGAAGAGTTGGTCGAAAGAGAAAAGAGCTGGATGACAACCCTACATCGGAGGTTCCAGTTAAATGAGCTCAAGCACATCACAAACACAGTCAAGACTTACCTCAAACCAGAGAACAAGATTGCAAGATTGAAGTTTTGTATGTCCATGCTCGATGACAATTGGATCTCAACTTCCCAAGCTATATTCAATCCAATGACTAATATGGTCCATATAGATGAAAAGTGGTTTGACATGACAAGACTAAAGAACAACTACTATGTACCTCCAAGAGAGCCTCCACCTGAGCGCACCGTGACAAACATTAACAGCATTGGGAAGGTAATGTTTCTAACAGCTGTGGCCAGACCTCGATACAATTATGATGGAGAGCTAACATTTGACGGGTAGATTGGTATTTGTGCGTTCATTGAAGAGTCTGAGGCAGTGCGAACGAGTCACAATAGAGCAAGGGGAACGAGAGTGCTGAAACCAGTGAAAGTAACGAGACCTGTGTGTAGAGAATATCTGATCAATAAGGTTATACCAGCAATTCAAGATAAATGGCCTGACGATGATGAGGGAGCAATAATATTCATCCAACAAGATAATGCACAGCCTCACGTTCTTCCCAATGATGAAGCTTTTCGAGAAGCTGTGGAAGAAACTGATCTCGACATTAAGTTGATGCAACAACCTCCAAACAGCCCGGATTTGAACTGTTTGGACCTCTGCTTCCACAATTCTCTCCAGACTCTAACCGATTGTAGGTCACCTACAAACATCCAGGAACTGATACACGGTGTGGAAGAGGAGTTTGAGAATTATGATCCTCAAAAGTTGTATAATAGCTTCATCACATTGCAAGCAGTTATGTTTGAAATTATGAAAGATCAAGGAGGAAACCTATATAAGTTGCCCCACTTACATAAGGGACGTCTTTAGAATGACGGCAGAGAAATAACAAGTGTATATTGTGGCATTCAGCTAGTTGCTGATACTAGGGCCATTCTAGAAGAAATGCAATAGGAAAAGGAAAGGAAGAAAAGAAGTAGTTGTAGAAAGGAAAAAAAGAATTGAATTTATCTGAATTGTACTCCTTGGGTACTCCTTGTACTCCTTGTGTATGTCTTGTGCAATAGGAAAATGCAATTGGAATCATTTGAGATCAATGATGATACTGGTTATCCAACATTTCCATCTTGTGTATCGGAATTCATTTTAATTGTTTGGACTAATTTGTTTGAGTTTATCTTGAGTTTATCCAGCATTTCCATCTGTATTGGAGATCAATGATCTTGTGTATTGGAAGGGTCATGTACATGGGGATGTTGCCTCAAGCTTTATTAAATTTCTTGTTTCAGGTTTCAGTATACAAAGATTACTGGGGTATTGTCTATAGTTGGGATAAACCAAATAAAGTTCACAAATCTTTATTCCCTTTGTGCATAAAGTTTACAAATCCCAAGCATAGAGTTGGGATCAACAAAAAAATTCTAAGCTTACAAATCGTGAGTGCTTTCATCTCAAAAAAATTCTAAGCTTACAAATCCAGAACTGGTAGCCTTCCTTATCTCAATTCTCCGGTACTGATTTTTGCTCTCTTTTTTTACCTTCCTTCAACAAGTTGTTCCTTGAACTGCAGGTACTCAGGGACAGTCAACTCCTCGTCGTCTGAATTCTCAAGTACAGTAGTACTAGTAGCTTGGTTCCGGTTGATTCTCAAGGATGCCCTGCAACTGACACTAAAGCCTGCAGCCTGCAGGTATACGAATGAAATACAGATACATGCATCAGCCTGAACTTGAAGAAGAAGGAATGCAACCTGTGAAATGTGTGAAATGCTCCTACCAACAGACAATGGATGGTTTTTTTGTTTTGATTGGTCTTGCTCTCGGTTTGAAGATGAAGTGGTGTTATTTCGCTTACCGTTGATGTTCAGGTGTAGGCTTTTGCCTGCCCAGCACCTGTTAACCAAGTGAGCTTGCCCCACCTCATTTCACTTACTCCTGTCGTCGTCCGTGGCAGCCGACCAGGAATTCATGTACTGAATGTTGTACCGCACGCCACCACGGTGCGGGAATTGCGTCGCCGACTCCGGGACGCTGCCGATCTTCCCGCCGTTAGGGTCCATGATCATGAGCCCGGCGTCCGGCTTGGCGAGCCAGGTGAAGATCTTCACCCACACCTCCCTGGGGATGGCCTGACGGACGTAGTCGGACGTGGCCTTGCTGAAGGACTTCGTGGCCGTGGTCCGGTTCAGGATGTCCTCGACGTTGGCTGGGCTGCCCAGGTAGATGTACGACACAGACTGGATCCATGTCATCTCCTTGCAGTGCGTCTGGTTCAGGCTGAGCTCCGGGAAGCGGCTGCGCATCAGCGGTAGCAGCGTGTCCGACGTCCCCAGGTACATGGACTGGAAGTTGGCCTCCTGTTTCTACACGAGCACCCTGATGAAGAGGTCTTCGGGGAGAGCTGGGGTGACTTGTTGCCATCTGGTGAGGACGTCCACGGCGCCCTGGTCGACGGACTTCGTGACGCTGAACATTGTCACTGTCGGGGGACGGGAACGTGCTTCACCTGCCACGAGAGCATGACGCCGAAGCTCTCGCCGACGCCGTTTCCGACGCAGTCGGAGCAGACGGTGGTGGTAGGTGGAGAAATCATTGCTTTTTATGAGGAAGGGGGAAGCTTGGGGAGGCAGGCGAGTCGCAACTGCGGCGGCAGAGCGGCGGGGGACCGGGGGAGCAGGGGAGTTGCGGCAGGCAAAGCTGCAGCGGGCGAGCGGCAGCTGCCGCGGGGAGTAGGGCAGCTGCGGCGGCGGGGAGCAGGGAAGCTGTAGCGATGGGGAGCAGCGTAGATGGGGCATCTGTCGGAGGAGGAGGACGAGGAGCGCGGGTTTGGTCGGGAGAAGCTGGAGGGGCTTTTCGCAAAATTGCCGTCGCGACATTAATTTCGGGACGGAGGGAGTATTGATTCTTGGAATAAGTGCAAAGATGCTTACATATCCAAGTATTTTCCGCCGGCCAAGATTATCTCTCTGTGTAATGATATCATGAATTTTAAGCAACTTGATCATGAATGAAATTGATGATTAGAAATTGTCCCGCTCATGGCTTGATTCTTTGGATGATTATACAAATCTTCTACGCTGGCTTGAATTTCGCGTCTAGAAATATCTTGGACTCCGCCTCAGGTGGAACGTTCATGGAAATCATGTTAGGAGAAGCCACCAAACTCCTAGACAATATCATGACGAACTACTCTCAGTGGCACACTGAAAGGTCACCTACTAGTAAAAAGGTACACGCTATAGAAGAAATTTACTCGTTGAGTGCTAAGATGGATGAGTTAATGAATTTGGTTGAAGTAGAAGTGATCCTTTAGATCCTAACGATATGCCCTTGTCTTCCTTGATTGATAGTAGCAACGCTAGCTTGAACGTTAATTTTGTTGGTAGGAATAATTTTGGCAACAACAATGCTTTTAGAGGAAACTATGTTCCTAGGCCTTTTCCTAGTAACTCCTCTAATAACTTTGGCAACTCCTACAACAATACTCATGGAAATTACAATAGATTACCCTCTGATTTAGAGAGTAATATCAAAGAGTTTATCAACTCACAAAAGATTTTCAATGCATCCATAGAGGAAAAACTACTCAAAATTGACGATTTGGCTAGGAGCGTTGATAGAGTGTCTAGTGATATTGATGCTTTGAAAGTTAGATGTGCTCCTCCCAAGATCAATATGGATTAAACTTTGAAAGCTATGCACGTTTCCATGAGTGAGAGCAAATAAAGAACCGCCCAAATTCATGCTAGACATGAATGGCTTAAAAATGCGTGTTCTCGTGATAAGAATCACGAAGATCTTAAAGTGCTTGGTGTGACTCCCATTGAATCTTTGTTTTCTTGTGTCAAACCTAATGATGAGGGGGCTGGATATGAATCCACTTTGGTTGAAAAACGCCCCAATGATTCGGAGTCCATCTATCTTGATACTAAAAGCATTGAAAGTGGAGTACAAGATATTAAAACATTGAGTAGTAATGAATTACTATTTTGGATTTCAAGGAATTCAATTATGACAGTTGCTACTTGATTGAATGCATATACTTGATGCAATCCATGCTAACCTCTCCACAAGCTTATAGCCAAAACAAGGCCTTTACCGATCATATCGTCGAAGCTATGATAAAATTTCTTGAAGAGAAACTTGAATTGGAAGTTTCTATCCCTATAAAGCTTCATGATGAGTGGGAACCTACTATCAAAATCAAAATCAAAAACTATGAATGCAATGCTTTGCGTGATTCGGGTGCTAGTGTTTCCGCGATTCCAAAGTCTTTATGTGATGTTTTAGGTTTTAATGAGATTGAGGAGTGTTATCTTAATTTGCATATTGCGGATTCTACTGTCAAGAAACCCATGGGAAGGATCAATGATGTTCTCATTATTTCAAATAGGAACTATGTACCCATGGATTTCATTGTGCTTGACATTGGTTACAGTCCTACATGCCCTATCATTCTTGGTAGACCTTTCCTAAGTACTATCGGTGCTATCATCGATATGAAGGAAGGGAATATTAGATTTCAATTTCCTTTAAAGAAGGGCATGGAGCATTTTCCTAGAAAGATAATAAGATTGCCTTACGAATCTATTATGAGGGCTACTTATGGTTTGAGCACCAAAGACGCGATACGTTATTCTATCGCTTTATGCCTAGCTAAGGGCGTTAAACAATAACGCTTTTTGGGAGGCAACCCAATGAATTTATATTTTTCCTTCTGTTTTGCTGCGTCCACACCATCATAATTTTGTTATGATTGTGTCTTTTTTGTTTCTTTTTGTGTTTGATCCAAGCAAAACCTTTATGACTAGTCTTGGTGATGGTTGTTTGATCCTGCTGGAAAAAGACAGAAACTTTTCCCTCACCAGATTATTTTTCATTTTTATTCTAAAACATATTTTGAGCTTTTTGCTTCTGGTTGATATGCCTTTTTCCCACGCAGTCGTAATGTTTCAGAATTTTTGAGGTACCAGAAGTATACGAAGTATACAGATTGCTACAGACTGGACTGTTCTTGACAGATTATGTTTTTGTTTAGTTGGTTGCTTGTTTTGATGAAACTATGGATAGAATCGGGGAGTACTAGCTATTGAAAAGTGAGAATACAGTAACCTAACACCAATATAAATAGAAATCAAGATTTCTACAGTACCTAAAGTGGTAGTTTGTTTTCTTGTGCTAATGATATCATGAGTTTCTGTTTAAGTTTTGTGTTGTGAAGTTTTAAAGTTTTGGGTGATGATCTCCTGGACAAAGGGATAAAGAGTGCAAAGAGCTCAAGCTTGGGGATGCCCAAGGCATCCCAAGCCAAATTCAATGACACCAAAAAGCCTAAGCTTGGGGATGCCCCGGGAAGGCATCCCCTCTTTCGTCTTCAATCCATCGGTAACATCACTTGGAGCTGTATTTTTATTCACCACATGATATGTGTTTTGCTTGGAGCATCTTGTATCGTAGGAGTCTTTTCTTTTTGTTGTGTCACAATCATCCTTGTTGCACACCTTTTGAGAGAGACACGCACTCATCGTGATTTTGCTAGAATGCTCATCGTGATTCACTTATATCTTTTGAGCTAGATAATTTTGCTCTATGTGCTTCACTTAGATCTTTTAGAGCATGGCGGTGCGTAACTTGGTAATTGGCTTGTGCTATGAAAGTAGTCCAAAAGGTGATAGGACCCAAAGAGGATACAAAAACTTCCATCTTCATGTGCATTAAGTAGAAAGAGAAGTTTTGATTCCTCTCAATTAGTTTTGAGACTAATGTTTTGATTTGGTAATATTAAGAGTTATGTTAGTAGGGTGTTGTGATTCTAGAAATACTTGTGTTGAAGTTAGTGATTCCCTTAACATGCACGTATGGTGAACCGCTATGCTAGGAAGTCAGAGAATAATTGATCTAATGATTGTCATCCTTTGTGTTGCGGTCGGGATCGCACGATGGTTAAACACCTACCAACCCTTCCTCTAGGAGTATGCGTTTAGCACTTTGTTTCGATTACTAATAAAAACTTTCGCAACAAGTATGTGAGTTCTTCATGACTAATGTGAGTCCATGGTATAGATGCACTTTCACCTTCCACCATTTCTAGCCTCTCTAGTACCGTGCAATTTTCGCCGGTTCACAAACCCACCATATGCCTTCCACAAAACAGCCACCATACCTACCTACTATGGCATTTTCATAGCCATTCCGAGATATATTGCCATGTAACTCCGACCGTTCCGTTTCATGACTTGTGCCGTCACTCTCATATTGCCATTGCATGATCGTAAGATAGCTAGCGAGATGTTTCAATGTCATACGCCAAGCTAGATCGTTGCACATCCCGGTACACTGCCGGAGGCATTTCCTATAGAGTCATCATCGTTCTATGCTTTGAGCTGTGAGTAAATAAAAGTGTGACGATCATCATTATTAGAGCATTGTACCATGTGAGGAAATAAAAAAAAGAGGCCAAAGTTGCCCACAATAAAAAAAAAGAGAGATATGGAAAGAGGCCAAAGAGCCCAAACAAAAAAATATATAACAAAAGAGAAAAAGAGAGAAGGGACAATGCTACTATCTTTTTCCACACTTGTGCTTCATAATATCACCATGTTCTTCATGATTGAGAGCCTCTCGTTCCGTCACCACCATATGCTAGTGGGAATCTTTATTATGTAACTTTGCTTGTATATTCCAATGATGGGCTTCCTCAAAATTGCCCTAGGTCTTCGTGAGCAAGCAAGTTGGATGCACACCCACTAGTTCTCCTTTTGAGCTTTCACATACTTATAGCTCTAGTGCATCCTTTGTATGGCAATCCCTCCTCATTCACATTGATATCTATTAATGGGCATCTCCATAGCCCTTTGATACGCCGAGTCAATGTGACCATCTTCTCCTTTTTTGTCTCACAACCACCACCACACTATATTCCACCATAGTGCTATATCCATGGCTCACGCTCATGTATTGCGTGATAGTTGAAAAAGGTTTGAGAATATAAGAGTGCGAAAGCAATTACTTGGCCAATACCGGGGTTGTGCATGATTTAAATTAGTTGTGTGGGGATGATGGAGCATAGCTAGACTATATGATTTTGTAGGGTAACTTTCTTTGGCCTTGTTATTTCGAAAGTTCATGATTACCTTGCTAGTTTTCTTGAAGTATTATTGTTTTCATGTCAATAGAAAACTATTGATTCGAATCTTACGGATCTGAACAATCATGTCACATGAAATAAGTTACAAAGGACAACTATGCTAGGTAGCATTCCACATCAAAAATTCAGTCTTTATCACTTCCCTGCTCGAGGACGAGCAGGAGTTAAGCTTGGAGATGCTTGATACGTCTCCAACGTATCTATAATTTTTAATGGTTTCATGCTATTATCTTGTCAAACTTTGGATGTTTTGTATGCCTTTTATATCTTTTTTGGGACTAACTTATTAACTCAGTGTCAAGTGCCAGTTCCTGTTCTTTCCGTGTTTTTGACCCTTTTCAGAGGAGAATTTTGAACGGAGTCCAAACGGAATAAAACTTCCGAAAATATTTTTCCGAAACAGAAGACGATCGGGAGACTTGAGAACCAAGGCAGAGGGTCACCAAGGACCCCACAAGCCCTCATGGGGCGGCCAAGGGGGCCCGCGCCTCCCAGGCTTGTGGGCTCTCTGGGCCTCCCCTACCATAGGTCTTTCGCCTATATATTCCCCAAAATTCCAGAAAAAATCAGGAGATCCATGAAATACTTTTCCGCCGCCGCAAGCTTCTGTCTCCGCAAGATCCCATCTGGGGCACGTTCTGGTGCCCTGTCTGAGGGTGATTCGGATATGGAGGGCTTGTTCATCAACACCATGACCTCTCCGATGATGCGTGAGTAGTTCACCATAGACCTACGGGTCCATAGCTAGTAGCTAGATGGCTTCTTCTCTCTCTCTTGGATCTTCAATACAAAGTGCTCCATGATCTTCATGGAGATCTATCCGATGTAATCTTCTTTGCGGTGTGTTTGTCGAGATCCGATGAATTGTGTATTTATGATCAGATTATCTATGAATCTTATTTGAGTTTCTTCTGTTCTCTTTTATGCATGATTTCATATCCTTGTAATTCTCTTCGAGTTGTGGGTTTTGTTTGGCCAACTTGATCTATGATTCTTGCAATGGGAGAAGTGCTTGGTTTTGGGTTCATACCGTGCGGTGACCTCACCCAGTGACAGAAAGGGTAGCGAGGCACGCATCGTGTTGTTGCCATCAAGGGTAAAAAGATGGGGTTTTCATCATTGGTTTGAGTTTATCCCTCTACATCATGTCATCTTGCTTAAGGCGTTACTCTCTTCGTCATGAACTCAATACACTAGATGCATGCTGGATACCGGTTGATGTGTGGAGTAATAGTAGTAGATGCAGAAAGTATCGGTCTACTTGTCTCGGACGTGATGCCTATATGTATGATCATTGCCTTAGATATCGTCATGACTTTGCGCGGTTCTATTAATTGCTCGATAGTAATTTTTTTACCCACCGTAATATTTTCTATTTTGAGAGAAGCCTCTAGTGAACAATATGGCCCCGGGGTCTACTTCACACCATATTTTCAGCCTTACACTTTTACTTCGTTGCACTTTTCGCCTTCAGATCTGACTTTGCAATCAATCTTGAAGGGATTGACAATCCCTTTATAGCGTTGGGTGCAAGCTCTTTTGTGTTTGCGCAGGTACTCTGGACATGACGAGATTCTCCTACTAGATTGATACCTTGGTTCTCAAACTGAGGGAAATACTTACTTCTCCTGTGCTACATCACCCTTTCCACTACAAGGGAAAAACCAACACAAGCAAGTCTCCGTCAACGTGTCAATTTCTGGCGCTGTTGTTTGAGAAGCAGCATTACCATGTTAAATGTTTTGAAGTTCTGTCGTATCTAGACGAAAACCTGCTCTTTCACTTTCTCTTTTCCCTCGTTCGAACCCGCACTCGTGCATCTTTAATTTTATGAGCTTTCCGGGAACGCTTGCAAGTGTGCTGCCGGCAGGATCGTCTTGCCGTCCGTGCCGTGACTACTTGGAGTGTTTTGCTAAGACATCCAAGCACGCAACAATTTTTACAATGACCCTACACGTTGATTGCTAGTGCGTGTGTCTTCCCGCGGGGTGTCTTTAGGACCAAGTCCTTAGTATCTTGGCGATGGCATCACTATCGGCAAGACCATCTCGTCGTCCTTGTCGTGGCTGCTCGGGGTGTTGAGTAAGCTCAAAACACTTCAAACGCGCAACAGTTTCAATAAAGTACATCCATGTGCAGGTCTTTTTACATGAGCGCTAACTTGATTGCGGGAAGTTTTTGAGAAATTTGCACTTAGCTTTTTCTCTCGCTACGTCCCTTGCTGCAAGGTGGATCTTGCAGCATACGCTGGTGTCCGTGCAAGTGATTCTTCACCCTTTTCAAAAAACAAACGAACAAAAACCAAGGACGCTAGGAAGCTTGGCGGTCCCGTATCCAATAGAGAACATAGGAAAACATTAGTGACCACAACAATTTACGCAGGAATACATAACATAAATAAGTACTTTGACAAAAGGTTGTGGAATACTTGTTTTTTCTACTACGCACTGGGTCATCACCTGGCTTTGTACAAAGGATTACATGCCTTGCCGTGAGACTTGTACAAAAGTGGTTGCCGGGAGGCCCGACAACCGCGCCTTACAGGTAGAACTTGCTACGATGCTTGATATTCCATGCGTACTACACCGGAGTGTCGTCTTCGATCTGCACGCGGACATCGCCAGGCCTGGTGAGTTGTACTACCCGGTAAGGGCCTGCCATCTTTGGCGTCAATTTATTGGATCCATTTGCAGACTAAATCCGTTGAAGAACAAGATCACCTTCCTCAATGATCCTCGCGTGCACCTTGCGGTTGGGATAGCGACGCAAGGCTTGTCGGTACCAAGTGGCATGCAGTGGAGCCTGGAGACGATCTTCATCGAGGAATGTGACATTGCCTTGCCGTAGCTGCTCTTTCTGGTCCTCATTAAAGGTCTACACTCAAGGTGATCTGTATGTGAGTTCTCTGGGGAACATTGCTTCTTCTTCATAGACAAGTGAACCACCGGGAATCTCGGTGGTAGCTCAATTTTGTATCATTTTGATACACCAAAGAACCACTGGGAGCTCATCGACCCAGTGCCTTCCATGCTTGTGGAGCTTGTCGAAAGTTCTCATCTTGAGGCCCCGCACCACTTCAACATTTGCCCTATTTGTCTTATCATTGCTCCTTGGGTGAGCAAGGGAAGCAAAATAGATCTTGGCGCCAATGTATTCATAGTATTGCATGAAGGTGTTGTTGTTGAACTGTGAGTCGTTATTGGTGTTATCGTTGTTGGGTACACCGAACGACAGACTATTCCTCTCAGAAACTTGACTGTCGCCGGCATCGATACCTTTCTCACAGGATCTACCTCAGTCCACTTCATGAACTTGTCTATTGTAATGTACCAGAACTCGAAGCCCTCGGTAGCATGGGGGAAGGGCCCGATTATGTCGAGCTCCCATACATAAAACGACTAGGAGAACGATATGGTTTGAAGGGCTTGTTTTGGTTGATGTGTTTGCTTGGTGTGGTACTGGCGTGCTTCACATGTCGTCACCGCCACCAATTGTCTTGGAGGGCGGTCAGCCAATAGAAACCTTGTCAGAATGCCTTCTCAACATGGGCCCGCGACCCGATATGGGAGCCATAAATCCCTTCATGTATCTCCCCGAACAACTGTTGTCCTTCCTCCCGGTAAATGCACCTCAATTTCACCCTGTTTGGTCTCCTTCTCTACATAACACTGTCCACGAACTGGTACATATACTTGACTAACAGGCTACTATTTCAGCTTGCTCTTGATCTTCACGGAGGTCACGATTTGGAGGAATCGCCCAATCTGTTGTTCCCATGTCGGAGCCAATGGCTCGACGACAAGGACTAAATGCATTTCTTCTGCAGTGGGAGCGCTGGCTTCTACGGCAAGGGCCATTGGGTCCATCAGAGCTTGCTTCTCTCCGGCGGGAGTTCTGTCGTCACCCGCAAGCTTCTTGCTAGCCACTGGTGGCTCTACTAGGAAATAATCATCGGAGTTGACCTTCCTTTTCTTGGCTCGTCAATCTGATGGCGTGACGGATGGCTGAGTGAGTCAGATTACAAAAGTGTGTGGTTCCACAGTCAACTTCTGAGCGGCTCATTTTGATAGGTAATTGGCAATGTTGTTCTCCGCATGGGGGACGTGCTCCATTTGCAGACCATCAAGATGCTCTTCCAACTTCCTCACTTCATCTACGTACGCTTCCATCAGAGGACTCTATTAATATTTGTTTACTTTGTGCACAACCAGCTAAAAATCCCCTCGGACTATCAACTTCCTCTTACCAAGGTCGGCAGCTATCCGTAGTCCGGCAAGCAGTCCTTCATACTCGGATATGCTGTTGGTTGATACCTCTCATGGAAAGTGCATATGGATCACATACTTGAGGTGCTCTCCTTTGGGTGCGACAAGCAGCACTCCGGCAACTGCGCCTAGCAGCGAAGAAGCCCCGTCAAAGTACATGATCCACTCTTGAGTCTCCTCCTGTCTGTGAGGGGTTGTTTCTGGGCTTTCTTCATCTTGCATTGGCGTCCATTCAGCAATGAATTATGTCCGGGCTCTACTCTGTATTGGTTGATGTTCTCTCAAAAATTAGATCAAAGCTAGCCAGTTCCACAGACCACTCCACAATCCTATCGGTTGCCTACGGGTTATTAAGATTACACTAAAGCGGGAGGCGGGTGATGACGATGATGTGGTGTGCTTGGAAGTAGTCGTGCAACTTCCACGGGGGCATTAGAAGGTGAAAGAACAATTGCTCCCTTGGTGGTTTTGATAATTCATGAAAAGATACACGGTCTCTTGGACTAATATTTTTATCTAGTGCATTTCACATATACTCCCTCCGTTCCTAAATATAAGATGTATTGGTTTTTAAAAAAGTCAAACCATGTCTATGATTGTCCAACATTATAGAAAAATATATAATGATTTACAATACCAAATATATAAAATATAAAAATATATTTCATGGTGAATCTAGTGATAATGATTTGGTATTCTAGACATTGATATTTTTGTCTACAAACTCGGTCAAAGTTAGACAAGTTTGACTTTTTGAAAAAATAATACACCTTATATTTAGGAATGGAGGGAGTAGTCCACACAGAGGATTGTCTAAAGATTGTGAGGAGATTCCCCAAAGAAGGAAAGGAATAGAATTGGCCAAACTTCAAGTTTCAAGACTTTACATTTTATATTTTGTGAGAAATCACATTTGTGTGTCACACCCTGTTTTTACCTTATTTCAGTTGTAGTCTCTTCAAAACCAGAGTTTATTAAAACTTTTAAAGCAAGTGCTACGATTGCTATGAGTGCCATGATTGCCATTGTTTGTGTGTATGCTTGAGTGAGTGGATCCAAAAACAATATTTTTATAACATGATATTTCCAAAAACATCCTTTTCTCATTTTTGACTATTTCAAAACCTTACTTTGGGTTTGCACTACAAGACCCCGATTCCAAGGGGGTGCATTCACCCAAATATCGTATTCTGATTTTTGCACTATTATAACTCTCTGAAATCATAGAATAATTATTTTAAAAATATTTTTCTATTTTATTTGCATGTCCTTTTCTAAGGCCAGAAATGATATTTCTGAACGGAAAATTATTTTTCTTCCTTAGAAAAATCTAAGAAAATTTGGAGATACTCAGAGGATATATATTTTCCATACATAAGATTTTCAACCCCTATTTATGTTCAAAATATTTGTGCAAATCCTTGAAAACCTATTCTGTCTGTTTTGCCCTTTTGAAATATTTCCAATGGAAATATTTTCACAAAATTGTCAGAAAATTCTAGCATGCTTCCCAAGCTATATTTGGTGGTCATGCCAAGTTTCACCTCATTCCAAGATGGTTTGGTTCACCAAATATTCCTAAAACCTTCCCTGTCCAGAATCAAGTTGTAGCAACTCTACATAGCAAAGTTTGTCCATATGGCCTGAAACTTTGTAGGAGTGCTCAACATCCCAAATGAGGAGAACCTGCCAAGAATTGGATTTGTGGGGATTAATTTACCCACATTCTCTATTAAAAGGATAAAACTGCCCATTTGGGGGTGATTTCAAGTGTGCACTGTCAAACTTGTCCAATGGAGCTCAAATTTGATGGAGCATCCTGTTAGCTTTCAGCAACACTGGTGGAGGTTAACTACCCCCAAACACATATCAAACACCTTCTACCACTATGGTCAAACAATACTTAACACCCTCTACACCCACTCCCTTCCCACTAAACTCTTAGTGAAAGCTGCCAGTACCACTCCTCAACTGCAGACGAGTGGCCCCTCTGTGGTTCCAAGCCCGTAAGCCAAAATCCCAAATTTAGTTTCTGAATCAAGGCTGACAGCTTCGCTCCAAGCACTTCCTTTGACCAGCAGCGAGACCCTCGGCTCCCAAACGGCTAAGGGGCATCTCAGAGAACCACCGAAAATGCCAAACAGGGGCAAAGCACCCCAGAGCGCGCCAGCATGCCGTGGCATGCCAAATCTGCGCTCTGGGTGCGCTACAGGGCGCACCCGAGGCAAAGGAGGCCAGCCCCGGCTGGTTCTCACCTCCCCTCGATGTCCCTCCGCATCTGTGACAAACATCCTGACTCGAGGCAGCCCCAGGGCCCCTTCTCCCCCTCTCTGCTGACCAGGGCGACACGTGCCCACGTGAGCCAGATTCGGAAAGAAGAGCGCGGCCCCGCAGCACGCGCGCACTGAGCCTCCTCTCTCTCTCGTTGAGTCTCTAGGGTCTCAAACCACGTCCGTGAAACCGTGGTATCAAGCACTCTCTCCCTCTCCTGCAGCCGCGGTGGAACCATCGGCTCTCCGCCGCTCAGTGCACCGTTGCTGGCCTATAAATAGGACCTCCCCCTTCACTCCAGCACCTCACACCACTCCTCCAGACCCTCAATCGAGGCCCTAGCCACTCCATTCGAGCAGAGAGAGCTCCGGTGTTCGACATCGACCAAGCCCCCGCCGCTTCGGAGCTCCATCGATCTCCGGCTACAGGCCACCTCTCGCGCTCCTCTCACCTCCTCCGTGACCGTAGAGAGCTCAGCAAGCCTCCCCACCTTTTCCCCGAGCATTTCCCTGCCCGTAGCACCCCAGCTCCACCACCACCCATATCACCTCCGCCGCGGCCACCTCGTCGCCGGTAACCCAGGGCCTCCCCGTCGTTCATTCGACCACCAGTAGATAGGCGACGATGCCACGGTGTCGTTCCTGCTGTTACCTGAACTCGAGGGCGTCGAAATCCCCACCGGCATGCCTCCCCTCCCCTCTGTCCAGAGTAGGAAGAAGACCCAGACAGGCATGCCCCACCTGTCGGAGGCTAGTATCCCCCCCTCTCTCCTCTCTCTCTTGCTGACTGCACGGGCTTGCGTGTCCGGTTTAAACCTCACGGCGCGCGCACACCTGGGCTGCTGGCTGGCTAACTGGCCGGTGGGCCAGTTGGGCCGGCCCAGCCGCAGGCCGAGCTAGGCCAGGGTTAAGCCCTTTTCCTTTTTTCTTTTATTTTGATTCTAAATGATTTTTCTAAAGTTAAATATTTAATCAAAGTTAAATATTTTTCCACCACAATTCTTCTAAACATGTGTAGAATTTATTAGTGTTGTTGCACCAATTTTTGTAAAAGCTTTTATACATGGCTTTGATTAAAATGTCTAGTTTAAATATTTTAGCCCCTCTTATTTAGTTTTTAAATATACCTTTTTGCATCAAAACAAGAGACAACCATTTTTAAAACTATAATAAAGATTTATTAGTATAGGATAAAAAATTTAAAGTGAGTTTGTGCTCTGTTTTTGAATGAGCTTCTTATTTTATTACTATTATTACAACGATAGATTCCATGTTCGACGCAGGACTTGGAGCCGAAGACTCGGATACCTAGCTGATCAAGGCAAGCAGCCCTTTGACCATGTCTAAGAAAATACTTCTATGCATGACACATTGGTTACTCTATCCCGACGCATATAGTTAAGATTTATCGGTGCACCCCAGCTTGGTGTTTCCGATAGCTCCTCTAGAGCACTCGCATGTAGCATGACTCTATCATCCATGAGGGTCATGCTCATAATATATTGACAAGTAGACGGTAGTGCTATGCATAGAAAAAACATGTGCAGGATGATGTTAACACAAAGTTGATATCAAAGGTTTTAGGAAAAACCCGTCGGGTGCCACTAATGCCTGAGGGTGACGATTTGAGTTAGGTGACCACTTGTGAAGAAGTGGTGCACCGGGAATATTTTGAGTGAGTGGTTTCTGAAATGGGATTAGATTTATGATGTGTCGACCGTCCCAACCTTACATGTGCGACCACGATACCCCTTTATGGGACGGGGCTTTGCTGATTACTTTGGTCGGTGCTAGCAAAGAGGCGACATTCCTAGTGGCAGGAGTGATATGGGGTCACTCTCGTGACGGGGTCGTACCAGGTAGGTCGACTATGCCGTATTTATGTGTTCCGGGCACACTGTGGGTCCCTGCATGGATGATACGGTCCAGAGTTAGTGCTCGTAAGACGTACATCATGTGGGATGGGTACCAGTCGAGTGGACTCTTTGTCTAGTGTCGTCAGGGGAAAGGCAATGATCGGGGTACTTACCTCGGGTATGTTATATACCGCGAGTCGTGGATGACATGGAAGTTTTCTGGATTTCGTGGGTATAGCATACAACCTCTGTAGAGTGTAAAACTATTTGAATAGCCGTGTCCATGGTCAAGGCCAGTTGGGTGGTGCTGCTTAAACGACGTCCAATCGTTTCCACATAATCCAAGTGTGTGTGTGTGTGTGTGTGTGTGTGTGTGTGTTCATAGTGTGTATGAAAGAGTTGATATGATCAAGTTTGGTGACTTGGCATATCGGGTGAACCCGAATTGTTCAGCCCTCAGCAGATATGTTGATATGTGTAACCTATTCTTATGATTACCATCTAGTTTATGATGCATATCCATACAAGTAATTGACCTTGCATTTTCTTAAGTAAAGACTTGCTTTCCGCAAAGGCTGCATATTACTTTATTATTGTACCAGCTTCATTATCCATATCATGGGCTATTTGCAAGTACATTCAAAGTACTCACTGGCTTACCACTAGTTATGTTATTGACCACACATGGAGGAGCCGGAGTTTGGAGAAGAATTGGTCATCGGAGACGGACACGCAAAGAAGGACACTTCCCAGTCAGAATGCCTGTTGGTGAAGGATGATGGCATGGGCTCCCGTTTATTACCAAGATTTTCGCTAATAGATGTATCAGTGTGATTGGCCTTATAGGCTCTACCTATGTGAGACTTGACCATCGTGGTCATTTGTTGTATCGAGCGGTGTGCTTGGATGTAAGACTCTTAATATTTAGTATATGTGTGTTCGGTGAGCATTGATCTCTGGGATCACTGAGCACGTACATTCGGTGATCTCAACTCGTAAGTCGGGGTCCCCATAGAGTATCCATTGGAAAGCGAATCCAATTAAAAGGGGATGAGGTTACCGATACATCTCCAACATATCTACTTTTCCAAATACTTTTGCTCTCATTTTGGACTCTAATTTGCATGATTTGAATGGAACTAACCCAGACTCACACTGTTTTCATTACAATTGCCTTGGTGTTACTTTTTTCCAGAAATAAAAGTTCGTGGAATTGGAAAAAACAATTTGTGAAGATCCACCCGAGGGGGCTACCAATGGGCCACAAGCCAACTGGGCGAGTCCACCCCCTCGTCGCGCCATGATGGCTTGTGGGGCCCACATGGCTCTCCCGACCCTAATTCCAGTCCTATAAATTCCTATTCTCGTTCAAAAAATCAGAAAGAAGATTTCTTCATATTTTAGGAGATGAAGTCGCCGCCACCTCCTGTTCTTCCTCGGGAGGGCTGATCTAGAGTCCATTTGGGGCTCCGAGCAGGGGGATTCGTCGTCATTATCATCATCAACTCTTCTCCATCAACAATCCCATGGTGCTCATCATTTGGTGTGACTAATTCCTTAGTAGGCTCGCTGGATGGTGATAAGGTTTGGATGAGATTAATCATGTAATTTAGTTGATTTTGATAGGGGTTGATCCCTAGTATCCACTATGTTCTGAGGTTGATGTTGCTATGACTTTGCTATGCTTAATGCTTGTCACTAGGACACGAGTGTCATGATTTCATATCTAAACTTATTATGTGGTCTCTGAATATGAAAAGTATTTGGATCCTATCTTCCAAGTTGTATGCATCTATTGCGTGTCTTCATCCACATACCTCAAGGTGACAATAATTGGAATTCTTTTCGGTGATTGTCATAGTTTGAGTTCATGTATTCACTATGTGTTAATTCTTTGTTCCGGTTCTCCTTTAAAAGGAGGCCTTAATATCCCTAAGTTTCCAATAAGACCCAGCTTCCACGGGAGGGTAAGACAAAAGATGTCATGCAAGTTCTTATCGCAAGCACGTATGACTATGTACGGAATACATGCCTACATTATATTGCTGAATTAGAGCTAGTTCTGTGTCGCTCTAGTGTGTAAGTATTAAATGATTGATATCATCCATATCTTTCCATTGCTGATCCATGTGCCTACGCTTTACAAATATTGAATCTTGCTATGTTACTACTGTTTCTGTTACTATCACACCTGCTACTCAATTGCTACTGTCACTCGTGTTAGCAAATTTGTTGCTATCATTGTTACCGCTACTACAATTATTTGTCGTGCTAGTGAATCTTTTTCTATAGAGAGACATCCCAAGTGTGGCTGAATTGACTACTGAACTGTCATGGCCAATAAATATTCTTTGGCTCCCCTTGTGACAAATCAATAAATTAGGGTGAAATACTACACATGAAGACTGTCGCGGTCCCCTATACTTCTCGGTTATCAAGACCTTTTTCTAGCATTGTTGCCGAGGAGCATAGAAAAATTATTGTGTTAACTTGAAGATATCCAATTGCTACTATGAATGATCTGAAATATACTCAAACAAAGATGATCCCCTCTCCCACGAGAGGAGGTAAGAAACTTCCATCTACCTGTGCTTTTGATTCACCTACTATTTTGAATCAGCTTGTTACAACACCACCTGTTGATCATCCTGATATGTCACATGAATTTGATGTTGCTACTTCTGAAACTAATGATGATACTAATGCTACATGCTATCCCACAGACAACAGCGCCAGAAGTTGACACGTTGACAGAGGTTGGGCTTGCGTTGGTTCTTCCCTTGAAGAGGAAAGGGTGATGCAGCACAGGAGCAGTAAGTATTTCCCTCAGTTTGAGAACCAAGGTATCGATCCAGAAGGAGGGTCTCGTCAAGTCCAGACTACCTGCGCAAACACAAACAAGGTTGCACCCAACATTTCAAAGGGGTTGTCAATCCCTTCAAGATTGTTTGCAAAGTGAGATCTGAAGGCGGAAAGTGCAACGAAGTAAAAAGTGTAAGGCTGAAAATATGGTGTGGAGTAGACCTTGGGGCCATAGTGTTCACTAGAGGCTTCTCGCAAAATAGCAAGTATTATGGTGGGTGAACAAATTACTGTCGAGCAATTGATAGAACCGCGCAAAGTCATGACGATATCTAAGGCAATGATCGTGCATATAGGCATCACGTTCGAGACAAGTAGACCGATACTTTCTGCATCTACAACTATTACTCCACACATCGACCGATATCCAGCATGCATCTAGTGTATTGAGTTCATGACGAACAGAGTAACGCTTTAAGCAATATGACATGATGTAGAGAGATAATTCCTGATCCGCAGGTTCAGCTCCCAGGCCATGGAGGCAACCTTTATGAGATGTTTTATGCAAATGCTTGAACCCGTGAGTGGAAGAGTAGTATTGTAGTAGTTGTATTTCCATAGTCATGTGTGTCTTGTGGAGTATGACTATGTTGCGAGATGAGTTCCGGAGGCATAGATAAATAATGTATAGGAAGCTTGGGAAGCCTCTGATGAGTAGTATCATCTTTTCAGTAGTTTGCCCTTCAGTTTGAGGTTCTACTGAACTATGTAATGGTGTGTATGAACCATGGTGTGTATATAGCAGTTTGCTTGTTATCATGCTGTTCGGATGTTCATTTCCGCATTCCATGTGTTCAGTGCATTCTTAATCCATAGTTAGTATTGATGTTGATCAAGTCTAAGCTGTGAGTTTGTTTGCCAGGATGGTGTTTACCAGGCAGAACCGTGCCCCTAGCCATGAGCAGGGAGAAGGTAGTTAGGCAACACAGGAGGAACTGCCTCACTCGCCTTCTCTGGCGGAGGTCATGCTCGAGGCAGAAAGAAACAAGCGGGAGACCAACCATCTGCTAGAATGTATTGAGCAAAATACATCTCGTCAGCCACGAAATGACGTAGTGTCCCTCAATGACTTTGTGAAGCTGAATCCCCTGAAGTTCCATCACTCTGTCGATCCTCTCGACGCTGATGACTGGTTGTGCAGTATATCGCGCAAGATACGCTCTGCCAATGTTTCTGAGGCTGACAAGGTGACCTTTGCTGCGTATTTCCTGGAACGCCCCGCCAATCTGTGGTGGGAGAATTTTGAAGCTATGCGTCTTGCCGGACCAGCAGCCACATGGGCAGATTTCAGTGCAGCCTTTCGTCTACACCACATTCCAGAGGGTCTGATCGACCGTAAGAGAGAGGAATTATGTGCCTTCACCCAGGGAAAGTTGACCATGGATGCTTATAGCCGCGAGTTCGGTAATCTCGCTCACTAGCAACTAAAGAGGTGTCAACTGACGCCAAGAAGCTAGCAAGATTCCGCAAGGGTCTGAGCCCCGAACTTCGTCATGACGTGCGCCTTCATGAATGTACAAGTTTCCAAGATCTTGTCAACAAGGCCATCAGTGCCGAGACTGGTCATACCGACTATGAAGCCACGAAGAAGCATTCTCGCGATTCGGGCTCCTCATCCGGTTCCGCGTTTCCGAAATGCAAGTTGTGGGTCCCGAATAGCTCTCTGCCGCCAAGATATACCCCGAGGCCATCCTATGTGGCGCCTCAAGCGAACCAGACCAACCCTCCAACAAAGACCTATGGTGGTCCAGCTAGCAATGTTGCACCACGTGCCAATCAGGTGACCTGTTACAAGTGTGGAGGACTAGGATACTATTCATGAGAGTGTCCTCAGAATATAGCTGTCAAGCAACCTGGGAAGTCTGTTGTGCAAGGCAAGTCAGGCAAAGCATACTATATGAAGCCAACTCATGCGCGTGGCCGCGTGAATTATATTTCAGCAGAAGAAGCTAGAGAGGATCTCGACGTCATTTTGGGTACGCTCCTTGTCAATCATCACCCAGCGTCTGTTCTTTTTGACACTGGGTCATCTCATTCTTTCATTTCCGAAAGTTATGCAAAGTTGCATAACATGTCCTTTTGTGATATTCCAATCCCATTAGTTGTCCAAACCCCAGGTAGTAAATGGCAAACTTGTGGGATAAGTTATGACAATGAAATCCTAGTAGACAAGCTAGTTTTTCTAGCATCGTTGATAGCCCTAAAGTCCTCAGATATCAATATCATCTTGGGTATGGACTGGATGTCAACTCATTACGCCAAGATTGATACCCATACTAGGAATGTTCAGCTTACCCATTCCTCGGGTGAGATAGTTAATGTCTCAACTCGAGTTGCCAAATGCCAACTCTATTCCCTCAATGCTAGTCCTCTTCCAGAACTTGAAGACATTCTGGTAGTCCATGACTTCCTGGATGTTTTTCGAAAAGAACTGCCAAGAATTCCACCTCACAAGGATGTAGAGTTTGTGATAGATCTCTTTCCAGGAACTGTTCCAATAGCAAGAAGACCGTATAAGATGGCACCCTTAGAGCTAGCCAAACTTAAGAAACAACTAGATGATGCCTTGAATAAAGGTTTCATTTGTCTTGGCTCTTCTCCTTGGGCTTGTCCCGTCCTCTTTGTTAAGAAGAAGGATGGAAAGGATCAGATGGTTGTAGATTATCGACCAATTAACCTGGTCACCATAAAGAACAAGTATCTGCTCCCCAGGATCAACGATCTGTATGATCAACTCGCTGGATCCTAAGTCTTCTCCAAAATGGATTTGAGGTTGGGTAACCATCAAATCAAGATCAAGAACGGGGACATTCCAAAAACGGCTTTTGTCACTCGTTATGGCCAATACGAGTACACCATTATGTCCTTCGGTTTAACCAATGCCCCAGCCACTTTCTCTCGCTTGATGAATTCAATCTTCATGGAGTATTTAGATAAGTTCGTCGTGGTATACCTCGATGATATTCTCATCTACTCAAAGAACGAACAAGAACATGTCGAGCATCTAAGGCTGGTATTAATGAAACTTCGAGAGCATCACCTTTATGCCAAGTTTTAAAATGTGAATTTTGATTACCAGAGGTGTCCTATCTAGGCCACGTAATTTCTGGTAAGGGTATTGCTATCAATCCCGAGAGAGTTCAAGCCGTCCTTGATTGGACTCAACCTGAATCGGTTAAGCAAGTTAGGAGTTTTCTTGGACTAGCGAGCTATTGTCGCCGCATTGTCGAGAATTTCTCCAAGGTTGCAAAGCCTCTAACTAAACTCCTCAAGAAAGATAAAAAGTTCGAGTGGACTCCATAGCGTGTGCATAGCTTTCAGGAACTGAAAAGACGCCTGACTTCCGCACCTGTGTTGCTACCACTAGATTTTTCTAAGGACTTTGTTCTCTATTGCGACGCCTCACGACAAGGATTAGGTTGCATTCTCATGCAGGATCATCATGTGATTGCATACGCATCTAGACAGTTGCGTCCACATGAGGATAATTATCCCACCCATGATCTTGAGCTTGCAGCTGTAGTTCATGCACTAAAAACCTCGTGACACTACCTTCTTCGTAATCGTTGCCAAATATTCACTGATCACCAAAGTCTAAAATATATCTTCACCCAGTCGGATTTGAATCTCACGCAAAGATGGTGGGTTGAGTTGATCTCAGATTACGACTTAGGGATAACTTACACCCCGGGGAAGGCCAATGTCATGGCTGATGCACTAACTCGTAAGTCTTATTGTAACAATCTGATGCTACAACGAGGTCAACCAAGTCTCTATGAGGAATTTCGGAAGTTAAACTTCCACATTGTTCCTCAAGGATTCCTTTCTAACCTGGTGGCGAAACCTACTCTTAGGGATCAAATCATAGCTGGCCAAAAGCGTGATAACGGTATATCACGGATCAAGGAGAATATTATTGGCGGAAACGCTTAGGAATACTCCATGAATGATCAAGATGTTGTGTTTTTCTAGAACCGTCTAGTGGTTCCTAAGAATACACATCTAAGGCAGTTGATCCTTAAGGAGGCTCATGATTCTCCTCTCACCATTCATCCTTATAGTACTAAGATGTATCAGGACCCTACGCCAGAGGTTTTGGTGGACTAGGATGAAGAGAGAAATTGTTTAGTTCGTTGCTAACTGCGACGTTCGTCGTCGAGTTAAGGCAAAACATCAAAGGCCTACTGGCACCCATCAAGCTTTAGCTATTCCTGAATGGAAATGGAATAAAGTTAGTATGGATTTCAGCACTGGATTTCCGAGGACCAAGAAAGGAAATAATGTTATCTTTGTGGTCATTGGCCGTCTTTCCAAAGTAGCTCATTTTCTTCCAGTTCGTGAGAGTATAACAGCTAGCCAGCAATGAGAGTTATATATTTCTCGAATTGTGTCTCTTCATGGTGTCCCTCTCGAGATTAACTCAGATCATGGAAGTATTTTTACTTCTCATTTCTGGGAAAGTTTTCAGAATGCCATGGGGACTCACCTATCTTTTAGCACTGCTTTCCATCCTCAATCAAGTGGTCAAGTAGAAAGAGTCAATCAAATCCTAGAGGATATGCTTCGAGCTTTTGTTATATCGTTCGGTATGAATTGGGAGAAGTGCCTTCAATTCGCCAAATTTGCTTATAACAATAGCTATCAATCAAGCTTGGGCAAAGCCCCTTTTGAAGTTCTCTATGGACGAAGATGTCGAACACCTCTTAATTGGTCCGAAACCGGAGAGAGGCAACTCTTTGGTCGGGATATGATCCAGGAAGCAGAAGAGCAAGTTCGCATTATTCGTGAAAAGTTGAAAACAGACCAGTCTCGTCAAAAGAGCCAATATGATCATCATCATAAGGAGTGACCTTTGAATTTGACGAGAAGGCTTACCTTCGGGTTCTACCTTTGAAGGGTACCCATCGCTTCGGTATCAAAGGCAAATTGGCTCCTCGTTACATTGGTCCTTTTCGCATTCTTGCCAAACAAGGAGAAGTTGCCTACCAGTTGGAACTTCCTCCGCATCTTTCCAAGGTTCATGATGTTTTCCACGTCTCGCAACTCAGGCGTTGCTTCTCGGATCCTATCCGTGAAGTGGACCACGAAACGCTTGATCTCCAAGATAACCTTTCATACCGAGAATACCATGTTCGTATTCTTGATCAAGCTGAGCGTGCCACTCGACGTTGAAACCTCAAGTTTCTTAAAGTTCAATGGTCAAATCATTCTGAAAAATAAGCAACATGGGAAAGAGAGGACCATCTTCGACTTGAGTATCCCGCGCTATTCCTGATGACTTCCAAATCTCAGGACGAAATTCTTTTGATTGGGGGTGAGTTGTCACATGCCTAGCTACCCTTTGATGATTAGCAAGATTGCGCTCATGTTTTATTCTTGCATTAAAAATGAAAATAGAAGTCAAAGATAAACCCTAGCACTTTCATATTTAATCCAATTCAAAACTTGTGATAAATCAGTGAACCCAAAATGGTCTTCATAAAAGTCCATCATTTCGATAAATAGTGGAAACAATATTCAGGGGTGGATTTCTTTTTAAAATATACTTTTGGCATTTTATTTAAAACCCAAAAGCCTGTGATAATATTCAAATAAGGTGTTTTAAATATCTCTAATTTCTATAAAATGTTGAATCTTTTATGTGGGCTTGGACATAATTCAAATAACACCCCAACATTATTTTCACTATTTTAGGAATAGCTTGGAGCCAAAAATAAAATCAACAAGTGTCAGATATGAATTAACAGAAACAGAAAAGAAAGAAAATGAAAAAAAACTATCTCGCGCTTACCTTGGCCCAGCACAGCTTCCTCCTCCCTGTCGTCTTCCTCGCGCTAGTAAGCAGCAGGAGGTGGCCGCCGCCTCCTCCGGCACGGCCACGCACCTGAGTGCCTGCCTGGCATCCCCGTCGCGCTGGCCTCAAAGAGATAAGCTCCCGTGACCCATCCAGCTCTCTCCCTCTCCTCATTCGCCCTCCTGCTCCCCTCTCTCTCGGCCGCCATTAGAGCCGAGCTTGAGCTCGAGCTCGCCGTCATCTCTGGCCACCTCAAGCCTCTCCGAGCACGCCGTTCGCTCCACCTCGTCCAGCATGTCGTCCCCGCCAAAGGAAGCATGCTCTCGAGCCCTGCATCGCCCCGACATCGTCGTCTTCCTCCTCGGATCACCGAAGCTCGCCGTCATCGTTCTCCCTCTCCAGGCCATCCTCGAGCATGCTCTCGACGTCTCTGCAACCCCTGTTAGCTCAGGATGGTATTCCCCTCTTTTCCCCATCGATCCCGTGCCCTAGCAACCGATTCCACCGGAGCCCGATGAGATCCGCCACGGGAGCTCATCGTCGGTGATGTTTCGATGATGGGTTGGTCCATCTGAGACCTCCATCAGCTTCAGTGCATCATGTAGATGTTGTAGGAACAAATCCCCGGCCCTATTGCCCTCTGTTTTGATGATCTCGATGTTGCCCGAGCTCCAGCAGCCGCCGAGCTCGTTGTTGACGTCATCTCCGGCCGTTAGCAAAAATGGACGCGCGGACGAGTCGCCGTTCTTCCAGTGCCATCCGCCGCTCATTTGGTCACCGGAGGAGCATTTTTTATGCCCTCCGCCATCCCTGGAGCCACCGGCGGCTCAACGCCGGTGGGTTTGACCCCAGCGCTGGTGGGTTGACTCCCCTGACCCTATGACAGGTGGGGCCAGCCCCTGGCTAATTAAGTTTAAGTTAATAAAAATAATTAGTTAATTAAAACCCTAATCAGTCAATGACATGTGGGCCAGTCTCTTTTAATTAGCTAATTAACTTAAAGTTTAATTAAAATCTAGCCAGATTCACTGACCCGTGGGTCCCACTGGTCAGGTTTAACTTTCAACAGCCAGATTGACCTCCTGTTGTCATGCTCATGCAGTAAATACTATTTCTGTTTTATAATAAAGCCAGAATAAGTGCAAAACTTTGGAAATTCATAGAAAATTAAATATAACTCCAAATTTGACAAATAATATATGCAAATTGATCAGAAAAATTCAATGAACACAACGATGATATTTTTGTGCATGACAAACAAAGTTATGAAACAGCATCAGGTCAAACCAATTAAAGCAATTTAATAAATGTCCCATTTTAAATAGTATTTGAATTTGAATTCAAGTCAACATCAACCCAAAGGTTTGATAGCCACACTAGCTCATCCTATATTTCATTGCATGCCATGATCATGCATCATATTGTTGCATATGAATGTTATTGATTGTCGTTATTATTTCGGTAGGCTCTGCCCTTCCGGATACGTCCGAATATCCGACTGGCAGATTTAATCGCTCTGCTGCACAACAAGGCAAGCACCCTTTTGATCATACCGATATAATCCCATGTTCTTTCTCCTGCTCCCACTTATTGCATTAGGTCTAAATATTTCAAATGCTTTACTTCGGTAGCTGAACCTATTCCTTTGAATGACCTTTCATTGTCACAGTAAATAGCCAAACCTTGCAACCTAGCATACCTGGTAGTTGCTTGAGCCATGATGTGTCTTATTCTGCTATGCTTGTTATGCTTAGAGTTGTGTTAGGTCTGTTTCATCTGGGTGATGAACAGGAATGCATGAATGTGTTCTAGTGACAAAGAATAAGTGTGGAACCCGATTTGGTAAAGGTACCAATGAAAGGCTATGTAGGAGTACATGGCGAGTTGTTTCATTGGACCGTCCTTAGGAACTGAGTTCCCTGTATGTAATCCAAGACTAGTTACTATCACATGTTGGGCCCTGAAATATGACCCCGCTCAACTTATTAATCGCCTAGTACTCGGTCCAGGAGTTGCAAGTAGTTTCTGGTGTTTATAGTCATATTGGAGGTCGTGCATAGTGCTGACCTTAGAGGTGGGCTATGATGCGGTAGGTAGTGGCACGGTGTACCAAGTGGCACCCGGATGGTGGGCTTCGGAACCCTGCGCACATTGTTTGGGGCCGTGGCGGAAACCTCGGCCGGACTTCCGCGCGGGTTCACTCTCAAATAGGCGATAAACCTAGACTAGGTATTAGCGTGGTTAATGGTCGTGGTTGACTCCCTCGCTGGGCTTCCGCTTGAAGGTTGCCAAGGTGCATGACGTGCACATGGCGATAAGTGGCGAGAGCGTGTGTGAAGAAGTAGACCCTTGCAGGGTTATGATCTATTCGAACAGCCGCGTCCGCGGATATGGACTACTTGGAGACATATGTTGTTCATAGATAACTTTAATCTCTACTCATAAAAGTATCAAGATAAGTGTGAGTATCATGTATGGCATTTCTGTAGGGAGACAGAAAGGAAACCATGATAGTGTATTGTTGTGGTGGTATTGGACTCGTGTACGACTTATCAAAGTTTTTAAAACTATTTAAAATTGTAGTTTTGTCTAGGCAAGAGTTAAAGCTAGCTTGCTGCATGAAACCCCACAACCCCCTTTTTTGATACTTGTGCATGAGTAGATAGATCTGTTCTAAAGTCTTGCTGAGTACTTTTGTACTCATGTTTGCTTAATAAATGTTGCAGAGAATACCCACGAGCCAACAAGTGGGTTCTATCTAGACCTCGATGATGACGAGTAGCTGGTGTCCCAGCTACGACCTGCCCCCTTTCAGAAGGGATCTGTAGATAGTCAGGCTTTATGCCTTTTCCTTTCAACTGTTCGTACTCAGACAACTTAAATGCTTCTGCTTGGTTTGTATGACTCTGTTTGTATGACTTGAGTGTCGGGTCATGTGACCCCTACCTATATGAACATATTATGCAAGACTCTTCCGAGTCTTCTAAATAAATGTTGTGTTGTTGTATGGTTCTGTTGTGATGCCATTGTTGTATCTATGCATATCGAGTATGTCATGCGTACGTGTGATGCACTGTGATATGTATGGTATTGGACACCTAGTTGTATACCCTTAGTGGCTCTCTATACAGAGAAATGCCCCTTTGTGCTTCCAACGAGATTTGGTAGTTCGCTACTGCTCCGTACACATTGGTTGACCGGCATGTATCCTTCTTAGCTGTTGTGTCTGTCCCCACTGGGAAATGTCACGTGGTGTAATGGAGTCCATGTAGCTTGCTTCGAATCGTCTAGACTCGCTGATGACCGACACCTGCTTTGCTGGGTTATGTATGCATGTCTCTGTACACTTGAGCCACTTGAGTTTATGACTAGTTATGTCGACCCGGGTTCTTTGACATTGGAATGCTAGCGATGCAAATGCATACGTGAGTCAAAAGGCGCAAACGGTCCCGGCTAAGGTAAGGTGGCAACCGTGGGGTTAACCGTGCGTGAGACCGCAAAGGGATGCGATGTGTTACAGCCTGGATTCCTATGGCTTAAGATCGGGGTCCAGACAGAATGCAAAAGGTATGCAAATGACAGCCACAAGCATGTTAAAATGGATGCAACAAGATAGTATGGAACTAGAAAAATTCTAGGCAAGTTTCAATGAGGCCGGAACAACGAATAACAATTCTCCAAAGTCCCCATATGCAGATTTAGATTCAGTACTATTCTGCCTATAACACCATTTTCGAGTTGTTTAATAGCAAAATAAATGTAACCATGTTATTCTACACGTTTTTCTAGCAAAGTTACATATGTGAATCATTTTAATTGGAGCTACGGTTAATTAGTTATGAATTAAACCGTTTTAACATGGTATTAATGCAAAACAATGGAAACAGCAGGTTAAACAGTTTTAAACATGCATGAAACTGGGATATTATTAATCTACATGATATTATGGACATTTTACATATCTAATTCATTTTAATCCGATGCATGGTTATTTAGTTATTAGCAAATTAAAAATGTGCATTTTTTTGTAAAACGGCTATTCTCTGGATAATTTGGAAATTCGGAGCGCTGAAAAAAACATTGTTGGGCCAAATCTGGCGAGCGTTAGATAACATAACGTGCACACGGGCGAGGCATAGTGGGGCATTGGTGCTCACCTAGGGCCCATGGGCAGGCTCGGTGGAGTGGGAGTGGTTGGGCCAGACGCAGGGAGGCTCATGAGGCGCTGATGGGCTTTTCTTGGCCGGGGTTGTAACTGGGCCGAGAGGATAGCAATTTGAGAGGGTAGATGTCACACCCCAATTTTTGGCTTTCCTGACTAAGTAACTTATTTCAAAATTTGGGACCAATTAAAATTTTTGTGAATGCTTGTGATGCTTGGAGTGACTATTGTGTGTCTGTTTGTTTTGCATGTGATTGATCTCCATTAATTCTTGTCATTCTCTTAATCATCTTCTCATCCCATGATCTTCTGCCTAAAGATCATGCCATGTGTTTAGGACAAATATTATTTTCACCAAAAAGCTTTTCTTTGAATTAAACTTTCAAACCCCTGAGATGATGTTTGTACTACAAGTCCTCAAATTAGGGAATTTCTTTTGCACCAAAACTTTTATTTAAAACCTATTATCAAAATGACTTCCAAAAACCATCTTGTTATTATTTTAGAAGTGATTTTATTATTTTATTTAAAAGCCCTTCTGTGAGGCCAGAAATGGTCTCCTATGAAGGAAATTTATTTTTATTGCCTTCAAAATATTTAAGAAAATTTAGGGAAACTCAGTGGATATATTTATTCCATATTTAAGAATTTCAACACATGGTCATGTTCAAAATATTGGGCAAACCCCTCCAAAACCATTCCTGTCTATTTCAAGCTTTTGGAATATTTCTATAAGAAATATTCTGAATAAATTCCAGTAAAATTCTAGCATGTCATCTATGATATTCTTGATGATCTTGCCAAGTTTCATTTCCATCCAAGTTGATTTGACTCCCCTAATCACTCTAAAACCCTATCTGTCCAGAATCAAATTTGAGCAACTCTACATTGTGAAGTATCTCCAATTGTGCTCAAATTTGGTGGACATGTTCCAGTACTCCAATGAGGCATCCACACCAAGTGGTACATCAAGGAGAATAGAGGAACTTGTCCTAAAGCCCTCAAAACCCTCTCTGTTGATTTCTGACTTTGACAAACTTTACATTATAAAGTTTGTCCAATTGACCTCAAACATTTTGTGCATGCCTTAATGCTCAAATAATGCCCCTACACCAAATATTGGATTTGTGGGGATTTGATTGAATAGGGTTCTAAGCAGAAACCCATTTCTGCCCATTTCTAGGGTTTTCCAAGTCTACATTGGAAAACTTATCCAGCAAATCCCAAATTTGGTGTGCAAGCCTATTTTCATCTATTATTTGATCATGTTAAGTTTCATAGCCATTGGAATCCATCTGGTAGCCTAACCACAGATCAAACACCTTGTGGGCACTCACTAATTTGGCTTCTATTGCCCCTTCCACTTTATTCCTTGAGCTCCAATTTCTACCACAGCCTCACATAGTTACATTTCACCTCCAGTAACAGTCCCATGGCCACTGGTCAATTATTGGAGAAGGTCTCTTTGTAACTTTCTCTCATTTTCACCCTTGGCGACGCTGTTTTACCCTTCTTCCCATTCTTCTGCTTAAGCCATCACCCCAATTCTTTCCAGAGCCTCTCTAGTGTCTCAATGCATCATTTCAAATCAATTGATGGCATGCTCATGTAGGAAAAATGAGCAGCACCTCTTCAAGTTCATTTTTGGCTGAAATGTGGCTTTGTACAGCAAGTAGTAGCTATCCTCCTTTGTTTGATCTGAAACTTTGCAGTCTGGTAGTCCTTCCATGCCTAACACTACCAGACATAATTTCTCCCCAAGTCTCGCCACCTAAGACCCACTTTTATCAGCTCCAAGTTTGCTATTAGAAACTTAACAGCAGTCAAAACCCCACCTAGACAGCTCCAACTTGGTCCAGACTTCACCAGTGCATCGTGGCAAGCATGCCTTGCACGGTTGACACCTTGGCCTGGCCAAGGGGTGCCCCAGGACACCAGGTGGGGTGGTGACCACCACTCTGGCCTGCACTAATGGTGCTCTGCGCCATTTTCTTGTTCTCTAGCTCGTGTCCCGCAGCTGCAGTATGTCCCAGCATGTCTCAAAGGCTCCCCTTGACCGTTCAAGCCATTCCCTCCACCAGCAAGCTTCCAAAACCCCTCTCGCACCCTGTCTACTCCGTGTTCTCATAGCTCCAGAGAGCTCCTGAGCTCTCCCCTCTTTCCCCTCTCCATATGGCTTTCCCCCGTGCACCAGAGCCTCAGATCCTCTTCCCCCGAGTCCCTCCTCCCTCCTAGCCACCCCTCGGAGCCTCCCCTTGAGCTCCCTAGTTGCCTCCTCCTCCCATGGCCGCAAGGCCACTGATTCGGCTCGCCCAAATCCGAGCTCCCCCAGGACGCTCTCCTCTCCCTTGAGCCTTCTCCAGTCACCCGGAACACCGGGGTCTCCCCTAGACCCCCTTCCTCTCCTCCTCCTTCCCTTCGCAGGGGGCTGCCGCCTGAGCCACCGTCGGCCGGCCGCTGTGACCGAGGCCCTGCTCGCCCTCGCTTCCCCCGCAAGCAAAACCCTCCAGGCCGGCGCAGGAGCCTTGCCCCGAGGGCGCCGCTGAACGAGGCATCGCCGGGCGTGGCCAGAGCCGCCAGGAAGAGCGCCGGCGTGCCCCCAAGATCGGGCCCCTGCTCCTCCCTGGCCGAGCAGAGGTTGAAGAAGAACCTGTCGCGCGGGACCCCCCTGCCAGCCTTCGAGAGGTCGGGCCCGCATGGAGTAAGTGGAGGCGCACCCTTGTTGTCTCCGTTTTCATGTGGGGAAAGCGCACCCCAGGAAAGGCACCTCCTGCGTGGCCTCCCTCGCTGGTGGCCGAGCCACTGGGCCGGCCCATTGCCTGCCCAGCACCCTGTGCGCTAGTTAGCCCGATAAGGGGGCTCTTTCTCTCCTTTTCCCTTTCACTTAAACTTATAAATTCCATCCAAAAATCATACTAACTCCAAATTGCATGATTCAAATTCCTGCAGGTTTCTAAATTCAAGCTCTATCCACCCATGTGATTTGCACATTTTTCCAAGATATGTTTCTGTGGTGTGTTAATAAAAATCCAAATCTGGATATTATTCACACCACCTTTCAAAAATCCCATAGGCTTCATTTCAACTCCAAATGGAGTGATTCCAACTTCCAGAGACTTCTAAAATCACTCTCCATTTTTAGAGCCTTGGTCAACATTTTTATCAAACTTCATTCTGTTGCAATAAATAAATAGCTCCTATTGCTATTTAATCCTCATTGTAAAATCTCTAGGATATTCATACCATCTCCAAATCCAGTGAAACCACTTCCTAAATATTTCAAAAATCATCCTCTGTTAAATGGGTGCCTCCACTCATTTTTAACAGAATGTTTTCTGTTGACCTCTTCAAAGGTCACCTATCCCTCCTTTCCTTCCATCTAGACACCCCTGATGATTCAAACCCTTTGGCAAAGATTCAGGTATTTTTCTTATGACCAGAGAGGTCCAAGAAAAATATAACTTCTATTTATAGAACACTTTTATTCTGCTGGATATATGGCTTACTATAGTTGTTTCCGACGATAGTTGACGGTACACGGAGTATTCGGGGACGGAGCGGAAGACCTCGAAGACCCCGAGGACTTACGTGAGCAAGGCAAGCAGCCTTTTGCCATGACTTAAGCATATAAAATGATGCATGCTAGAATAGCAAGTATTTTCCGTTGCATGTGATCACGATGCCGGTTCATCATTGATGTGATGGTACCGAAGGCTTCTTCGAAGCACTTGCATGTTGATAATGATATTCACATGGCTCCTCGAAGCACAAACATGATGAGCTGACCCTACCATCTACGAGGATCATGATACTGTCATGTTGACTAGTAAAGTAGAATCACTGCATTGAGCTTGACCCTACCCCGTGAGGGTCATGTTATTACCATGTTGACAAGTAATGTTAAGGCAAATTATCTCAAGCATAATGTTGAGTTAAATAAAGATTTTATGTAAACCCCGTCGGGTGCCACTAATGCCCGAGGGTGATGATGAGTTGGTGATCACTTTTGGTGAAGTGATGCACCGGTGATTTTGGTGTGAGTATGGTTTCGAAAATGGATTAGATTTATGATGTGTCGACCGTCCCAACCTTACCAATACGACCACGATACCCCTTTATGGGACGGGGCTTTGTTGATTACTCTAGTCGGTGCTAGCAAAGAGCCACATTACTAGTGGCAGGAGTGATCGGTGTCACTCTCGTGATGGGGTCGTGCCAGGTAGGACGACTATGCCATTATTATGAGTTCCAGGCACACCGTTGGTACCTGCATGGTTGATACAGTCCAGAGTCGGTGCTCGTAAGACGTACAACATGTGGGCTGGGTACCAATCGAGTGGACCTCTTTGTCTAGTATCGTCAAGGGAAAGATGATGATCGGGTACTTACCTCGGGTATATGTGATATACCACGAGTCGTGGATGACACGGAAATTTCCCGTTTCTCGTGGGTCCAGCGTACTACCTCTGCAGAGTGTAAACTATTCGAATAGCCGTGTCCACGGTCAAGGACAGTTGGGTGGTGCTGCTTAAACTACGTCCTGAGTTTCCGCATAAACCAAGTGTGTGTGTGTGTGGTGTTAAAAAGGTGTTGTTATAATCATGATAAAATATGACCAAGTTCGGTGACTTGGCATATAGGGTAAACCCGGATGGTTTAGCCCTCATTAGTACCTCGAGATTGTGACAAGTCCGATGACTTGGCATATAGGGTAAACCCGGATGGTTTAGCCCTCATTAATACCTTGAGATTGTGACAAGTCCGATGACTTGGCATATAGGGTAAACCCGGATGGTTTAGCCCTCATTAATACATTGAGGTTATGACAAGTCCGATGACTTGGCATATAGGGTGAACCCGGATGGTTCAGCCCTTAGCAGATATGTTGATATTTGTAACCTGTTCTTCAAAAGTAATTCTTTAACCTGATGCATATACATGACCATTCCACCCAGATGAGTTACACTAAAGAAGCATGATACTGTTATCCTTCACTTTCATTGTTCGTATCATGGACTGTTTGCGAGTACATTCAAAGTACTCATTGGCTTGCCACTGGTTATTTCATTGACCACGTGTGAAAGACAGGATACGGTGAAGATTAACTCGGTGACTTCTTGCGAGCTAGGATGCTTCCCAGTCAGAATGCCTGTAGGTTAAGGCTGATGGCATGGGTTCACGCTTTCAACCAATATTTCCGCTATTGGTCTAGTTTGGTGCTTGGCCTTTAATGCCCTATGTATGTAAGACTCGACCGAAGTGGTCATTTATTGTATCAAACGGTATGTATGGATGTAAGACTCTATTATTCAGTATCTGTGTTCAGTGAGCATTGATCCTTGGGATCACTGGGCACGACGATCTCGACTTACCAGTTGGGGTCCCCACAATAGATATGAAAAGAATTACTCATGACTGAAAACAATTTGAGAGCATAGCAATGTTGGAAATATGCCCTAGAGGCAATAATAAATTAGTTATTATTATATTTCTTTGTTCATGATAATCGTTTATTATCCATGCTATAATTGTATTGATTGGAAACACAATACTTGTGTGGATACATGGACAAAACACTGTCCCTAGTAAGCCTCTAGTTGACTAGCTCGTTGATCAAAGATGGCCAAGGTTTCCTGGCCATAGGCAAGTGTTGTTACTTGATAACGGGATCACATCATTAGGAGAATCATGTGATGGACTAGACCCAAACTAATAAGACGTAGCATGTTGATCGTGTCATTTTGTTGCTACTGTTTTCTGCGTGTCAAGTATTTGTTCCTATGACCATGAGATCATATAACTCACTAACACCGGAGGAATGCTTTGTGTGTATCAAACGTCGCAACGTAACTGGGTGACTATAAAGATGCTCTACAGGTATCTCCGAAGGTGTTAGTTGAGTTAGTATGGATCGAGACTGGGATTTGTCACTCCGTGTGACGGAGAGGTATCTCGGGGCCCACTCGGTAATACAACATCACACACAAGCCTTGCAAGCAATGTAACTTAGTGTAAGTTGCGGGATCTTGTATTACGGAACGAGTAAAGAGACTTGCCAGTAAACGAGATTGAAATAGGTATACGGATACTGACGATCGAATCTCGGGCAAGTAACATACCGAAGGACAAAGGGAATGACATACGGGATTATATGAATCCTTGGCACTGAGGTTCAAACGATAAGATCTTCGTAGAATATGTAGGATCCAATATGGGCATCCAGGTCCCGCTATTGGATATTGACCGAGGAGTCTCTCGGGTCATGTCTACATAGTTCTCGAACCCGCAGGGTCTGCACACTTAAGGTTCGACGATGTTTTATGCGTATTTGAGTTATATGGTTGGTTACCGACTGTTGTTCGGAGTCCCGGATGAGATCACGGACGTCACGAGGGTTTCCGGAATGGTCCGGAAACGAAGATTGATATATAGGATGACCTCATTTGGTTACCGGAAGGTTTTCGTGCATTACCGGAAAAGTTTCGGGCTCATCGGTAGTGTACCGGGAGTGCCGGGAGGGGTGCCGGGGACCATCGGGAGGGGTGTCACGCCCCAAGGGGTCTTATGGGCTGTGGGAAGAGATAAACCAGCCCCTAGTGGGCTGGAATAAGTTCCCACTAAGGCCCATAAGGTTTGAGAAGGAAAAAAACACAAGGTGGAAAGAGTTTCCAAGTGGGAAGGTGGAATCCTACTCCAAGTAGGATTGGAGTAGGACTCCTCCACCTCCAATTTCGGCCAAACCTTTAGGTTTTGAGGCTGCCTCCTCCCCTCCCTCCCACCTATATATACGGAGGTTTTAGGGCTGATTTGAGACGACTTTTCCACGGCAGCCCGACCACATACCTCCATAGTTTTTCCTCTAGATCGCGTTTCTGCGGAGCTCGGGCGGAGCCCTGCTGAGACAAGATCATCACCAACCTCCGGAGCGCCGTCACGCTGCCGGAGAACTCTTCTACCTCTCCGTCTCTCTTGCTGGATCAAGAAGGCCGAGATCATCGTCGAGCTGTACGTGTGCTGAACGCGGAGGTGCCATCCGTTCGGTACTAGATCGTGGGACTGATCGCGGGATTGTTCGCGGGGCGGATCGAGGGACGTGAGGACGTTCCACTACATCAACCGCGTTCACTAACGCTTCTGCTGTACGATCTACAAGGGTACGTAGATCACTCATCCCCTCTCGTAGATGGACATCACCATGATAGGTCTTCGTGCGCGTAGGAAAATTTTTGTTTCCCATGCGACGTTCCCCAACAGTGGCATCATGAGCTAGGTTCATGCGTAGATGTCTTCTCGAGTAGAACACAAAAGTTTTTGTGGGCGGTGATGTGCGTTTTGCTGCCCTCCTTAGTCTTTTCTTGATTCCGCGGTATTGTTGGATTGAAGCGGCTTGGACCGACATTACTCGTACGCTTACGAGAGACTGGTTTCATCGTTACGAGTAACCCCCTTTGCTCAAAGATGACTGGCAAGTGACTGTTTCTCCAACTTTAGTTGAATCGGATTTGACCGAGGAGGTCCTTGGATGAGGTTAAATAGCAACTCATATATCTCCGTTGTGGTGTTTGCGTAAGTAAGATGCGATCCTACTAGATACCCTCGGTCACCACGTAAAACATGCAACAACAAAATTAGAGGACGTCTAACTTGTTTTTGCAGGGTATGATTGTGATGTGATATGGCCAACGATGTGATGTGATATATTGGATGTATGAGATGATCATGTTGTAATAGAAATATCGACTTGCACGTCGATGGTACGGCAACCGGCAGGAGCCATAGGGTTGTCTTTATACTAACGTTTGTGCTTGCAGATGCGTTTACTATTTTGCTAGGATGTAGCTTTAGTAGTAATAGCATAAGTAGCACGACAACCCCGATGGCAACACGTTGATGGATGATCATGGTGTGGCGCCGGTGACAAGAAGATCGTGTCGGTGCTTTGGTGATGGAGATCAAGAAGCACGTGATGATGGCCATATCATGTCACTTATGAATTGCATGTGATGTTAATCCTTTTATGCACCTTATTTTGCTTAGAACGACGGTAGCATTATGAGGTGATCTCTCACTAAAATTTCAAGACGAAATTGTGTTCTCCCGACTGTGCACCGTTGCGACAGTTCTTCGTTTCGAGACACCACGTGATGATCGGGTGTGATAGACTCAACGTTCACATACAACGGGTGCAAAACAGTTGCACACGCAGAACACTCGGGTTAAGCTTGACGAGCCTAGCATGTGCAGACATGGCCTCGGAACACATGAGACCGAAAGGTCGAGCATGAATCGTATAGTTGATATGATTAGCATAGGGATGCTTACCACTGAAACTATTCTCGACTCACGTGATGATCGGACTTGAGATAGCGGATTTGGATCATGTACCACTCAAATGACTAGAGAGATGTACTTTTTGAGTGGGAGTTCTTAAGTAATATGATTAATTGAACTAATTGTCATGAACATAGTCTAATGGTCTTTGCGAATTACGATGTAGCTTGCGCTATAGCTCTACTATTTTATATGTTCCTAGAGAAAATTTAGTTGAAAGTTGATAGTAGCAAACTTTGCAGACTGAGTCTGTAAAACCGAGGATTGTCCTCGTTGCTGCACAGAAGGCTTATGTCCTTAATGCACCACTCAGTGTGCTGCACCTCGAGCGTCGTCTGTGGATGCTGTGAACATCCGACATACACGTTTCTGATGACTACACGATAGTTCAGTACAAAAATACTTAATGGCTTAGAAGCAAGGCGCCGAAAACGTTGTAAAACGTCACGGAGCATAAGTGATGTTCTAAAGAGATGAAATTGTGATTTCATGCTTGTGCCCTTGTTAAAGAGGTACAAGACCTCCAACAAGATTCTTTGTCCACAAAGTAAAGGAGAAAGGCTCAATCGTTGAGCGTGTGCTCAGATTGTCTGAGTACGACAATCACTTGAATCAAGTGGGAGTTAATCTTCCAGATGAGATAGTGATGGTTCTCCAAAGTCACTGCCACCAAGCTGTGAGAGCTTCGTGATGAACTATAACATATCAAGGATAGATACAATGATCCTTGAGCGATTCGCAATGTTTGACACTGCGAAAGTAGAAATCAAGAAGGAGCATCAATAGTTGATGGTTAGTAAAACCACTAAGTTTCAAGAAAGGCGAGGGCTAGAAGGGATACTTCGTGAAACAGCAAAACAGTTGCTGCGCTAATGAAGAGACCCAAGATTAAACCCAAACCCGAGACTAAGTGCTTCTGTAATGAGGAGAACAGTCACTAAGGCGGAGCAACTCTAGATACTTGGTAGATAAGTGGGCTGGCAAAAGTCGAAAGAAGTATATTTGATATACATGATGTTGATGTGTACTTTACTAGTACTCCTAGTAGCATAAGGGTATTGGATACCGGTTCGGTTGCTAAGTGATTAGTAACACGAAATGAAAGCTACGGCATAAATGGAGACTAGCTAAAGGCGAGGTGACGATACGTGTTGGAAGTGTTTCCAAGGTTGATATGATCAAACGTCGCACGCTCCCTCTACCATCGGGATTGGTGTTAAACCTAAATAATCGTTATTTGGTGCTTGCGTTAAGCATGAACATGATTGGATCGTGTTTATTGCAATACGATTATTCATTTAAAGAGAATAATGGTTACTCTATTTGCTTGAATAATCACCTTCAATGGTTTATTGAATCTCGATCGTAGTGTTACACATGTTCATGATATTGGTGCCAAAAGATACGAGTTAATGATGATAGTACCACTTACTTGTGGCACTGCCGCTTGAGTCATGTTAGTATAAATTGCATGAAGAGGCTCCATGCTGATGGACCTTTGTACTCACCTGATTTCGAATCACTAGTGACATGCAAATCATACCACATGAGCAAGGCCTTGCTTTCATTGCGATGTAACAAGATAGTAACTTGTTGGAAGTGATACATTTTGATGTATGCAGTCCAATGGGTTCTGAGGCACGCAGTGGATATCATTATGTTCTTACTTCAATGATGATTTGAGTAGATACTAGAGTATTTACTTAATGAATCACAAGTCTGAAATATTGAAAAGTTCAATTCTGTTTCGGAGTGAAGTTCGTCGTAACAAGAGGATAAACTGTCTACGATATGATCATAGAAATGAATATCTGAGTTACGAATTTTTGGTACACAGTTAAGACAATGTGGAAATTGTTTCACAGTTCATGCCACCTGGAACATCATGGTGTGATGATGTGTCTGAACATCATAGCCACGCACTATTTAGTATGGTGCATGCTGGGATGTCTCTTATCGAATTACCACTATCGTTTATGGGTTATGCATTAGAGACAACCACATTCACTTTAAATGGGGCACCGCGTATTTCCGTTGAGATGACACAGTATAGACTGAGGTTTAGAGAAATCTAAACTGTCGTTTCTTGAAAGTTTGGGGCTTCGAAACTTATGTGAAAAAGGTTTTAGTCTGATAAGCTCGAACCCAAAGCGGATAAATGCATCTTCATAGGATATCCAAAACAGTTGGGTACATCTCCTATCTCAGATCCGAAAGCAAAGTGTTTGTTTCTAGAAACGGATCCTTTCTCGAGGAAAGGTTTCTCTCGAAAGAATTGAGTGGGAGGGTAGTAGAACTTGATAAGGTTATTGAACCATCACTTCAACCAGTGTGTAGCAGGGCGCAGGAAGTTGTTCCTGTGGCGCCTACACCAATTGAAGTGGAAGCTGATGATGGTGATCATTGAGCTTCGAATCAAGTTACTACAAACCTCGTAGGTCGACAAGGTCGCGTACTGCTGCAGAGTAGTACGGTAACCCTGTCTTGGAGGTCATGTTGTTGAACAACAGTGAACCTACGAGTTATGGAGAAAGCGATGGTGGGCCCAGATTCCGACAAATGGCTGGAAGCCATGAAATCCGAGAGAGGATCCATGGATGAAAACGAAGTGTAGACTTTGGAAGAACTACTTGATGGTCATAGGACTATTGAGTAAAGATGGATCTTTAAAAGGAAGACAGACGATGATAGTGATAAGTCACTATTAAGAAAAGCTCGACTTGTCGCAAAGATGTTTCCGACAAGATCAAACAGTTGACTATGATGAGACTCTCACTCGTAGCGATGCTAAAAGTCTGTTAGAATTATGTTAGTAGTTGCTGCATTATTTATGAAATATTGCACATAGGATGTCAAAACATTGTTTCCTCGACGGTTTCCTTGAGCAAACATTGTATGTGATACAGCCAGAAGGTTTTGTCGATCCTAAATATACTAGCAAGTATGCAAGCTCCAGTGATCCTTCAATGGACTGGTGCAAGCATCCCGGAGTTGGAATAAGCACTTTGATGAGATGATCAAAGATTTTGGGTGTGTACAAGGTTTATGAGAAACTTGTATTTCCAAAGAAGTGAGTGGGAGCACTATAGAATTTCTGATAGGTATATGTGGTTGACATATTGTGGATCAGAAGTAATGTAGAATTTCTGTAAAGCAGACAAGATTGTTTGAAAGAAGTTTTCAAAGGAGTACCTAGATTACGCTACTTGAACATTGAGCATCAAAGATCTATGGAGATAGATCGAAAACGCTTAATAGAAGTTTCAACAAGATGCATGCCTTGACAAGTTTTTTGAAAGAGTTCAAAATAGATCAGCAAAGAAGGAGTTCTTGGTTGCGTTGTGAGGTGTGAATTTGAGTAAGACTCAAAACCCGACCACGGCAGAATAAAGAGAATAGACGAAGGTCGTCTTCTATGCCTTAGCCGTAGAATCTAAAGTATGCCATGCTGTGTACCGCACCTGAAGTGTGCCTTGACTCAAAGTATGTTGAGAGGTACAGAGAGTGATCCATGATTGAATCACTAGCAGCGGTCAAAATTTATCCTTAGTAACAAATGGACTAAGGAATTTTTCTCGATTATGGAGGTGGTTAAAGAGTTCGTCGTAAAGGGTAACGTCGATGCAAGCTTTGACACTAATCTGAATAACTATGAGTAGTGAAACGGATTCATATAGTAGAGTGGATATTTGGAGCATTTCCGAATAGCACGTAGTAGCAGCATCTATAAGATGACATAAAGATTTGTAAAGAACGCACGGATCTGAAAGTTTCAGAACCGTTGACTAAAACCTCTCTCACAAGCAAGACATGATCAGACCCCATAACTATATGGGTGTTGGATTCGTTGGAATCACATGGTGATGTGAACTAGATTATTGACTCTAGTGCAAGTGGGAGACTGTTGGAAATATGCCCTAGAGGCAATAATAAATTAGTTATTATTATATTTCTTTGTTCATGATAATCGTTTATTATCCATGCTATAATTGTATTGATTGGAAACACAATACTTGTGTGGATACATGGACAAAACACTGTCCCTAGTAAGCCTCTAGTTGACTAGCTCGTTGATCAAAGATGGCCAAGGTTTCCTGGCCATAGGCAAGTGTTGTTACTTGATAACGGGATCACATCATTAGGAGAATCATGTGATGGACTAGACCCAAACTAATAAGACGTAGCATGTTGATCGTGTCATTTTGTTGCTACTGTTTTCTGCGTGTCAAGTATTTGTTCCTATGACCATGAGATCATATAACTCACTAACACCGGAGGAATGCTTTGTGTGTATCAAACGTCGCAACGTAACTGGGTGACTATAAAGATGCTCTACAGGTATCTCCGAAGGTGTTAGTTGAGTTAGTATGGATCGAGACTGGGATTTGTCACTCCGTGTGACGGAGAGGTATCTCGGGGCCCACTCGGTAATACAACATCACACACAAGCCTTGCAAGCAATGTAACTTAGTGTAAGTTGCGGGATCTTGTATTACGGAACGAGTAAAGAGACTTGCCAGTAAACGAGATTGAAATAGGTATACGGATACTGACGATCGAATCTCGGGCAAGTAACATACCGAAGGACAAAGGGAATGACATACGGGATTATATGAATCCTTGGCACTGAGGTTCAAACGATAAGATCTTCGTAGAATATGTAGGATCCAATATGGGCATCCAGGTCCCGCTATTGGATATTGACCGAGGAGTCTCTCGGGTCATGTCTACATAGTTCTCGAACCCGCAGGGTCTGCACACTTAAGGTTCGACGATGTTTTATGCGTATTTGAGTTATATGGTTGGTTACCGACTGTTGTTCGGAGTCCCGGATGAGATCACGGACGTCACGAGGGTTTCCGGAATGGTCCGGAAACGAAGATTGATATATAGGATGACCTCATTTGGTTACCGGAAGGTTTTCGTGCATTACCGGAAAAGTTTCGGGCTCATCGGTAGTGTACCGGGAGTGCCGGGAGGGGTGCCGGGGACCATCGGGAGGGGTGTCACGCCCCAAGGGGTCTTATGGGCTGTGGGAAGAGATAAACCAGCCCCTAGTGGGCTGGAATAAGTTCCCACTAAGGCCCATAAGGTTTGAGAAGGAAAAAAACACAAGGTGGAAAGAGTTTCCAAGTGGGAAGGTGGAATCCTACTCCAAGTAGGATTGGAGTAGGACTCCTCCACCTCCAATTTCGGCCAAACCTTTAGGTTTTGAGGCTGCCTCCTCCCCTCCCTCCCACCTATATATACGGAGGTTTTAGGGCTGATTTGAGACGACTTTTCCACGGCAGCCCGACCACATACCTCCATAGTTTTTCCTCTAGATCGCGTTTCTGCGGAGCTCGGGCGGAGCCCTGCTGAGACAAGATCATCACCAACCTCCGGAGCGCCGTCACGCTGCCGGAGAACTCTTCTACCTCTCCGTCTCTCTTGCTGGATCAAGAAGGCCGAGATCATCGTCGAGCTGTACGTGTGCTGAACGCGGAGGTGCCATCCGTTCGGTACTAGATCGTGGGACTGATCGCGGGATTGTTCGCGGGGCGGATCGAGGGACGTGAGGACGTTCCACTACATCAACCGCGTTCACTAACGCTTCTGCTGTACGATCTACAAGGGTACGTAGATCACTCATCCCCTCTCGTAGATGGACATCACCATGATAGGTCTTCGTGCGCGTAGGAAAATTTTTGTTTCCCATGCGACGTTCCCCAACAAGCAACACCCTAAAAACAAATCTTCAAAAGAATGGACCAAGATTTAAGAGAAACACTTCTTCAGTATTCAAAGCCGCGAATGATGACGAGGAATGACACCAAAATTGTTGAGACACTCCGGAAGAAATGAATAAGAAAAGGTTGGGCCAAAGATGAAAATAATTTTTGAAAACGATATTGAAGAAGTGATATGACTGATGAAAATCATTCTTACGTCATATATGAAAAGAGATTGAGATCTCCGGAAAAGATTAGAACAGTTAGGTATGATCCCGAGAAAACCTGTGGTTAATGGGCCCACTCAAAGAGAACACCGTTGAATTGATTGATTAGGAAGAGAGAGATTGCACCAGTATAAATGAAAACTTGATGAGGTGAGAACCTCGAAATAATTGAAAGGATTTGAATGGAAGCACGAATCTTCTAAGATATCTTCTGCACTCCCGAAGGAATAGAGGAATGAACAAACAAGAGAGGCTTGATGAGAATTTCCAACATGGAAATCATTATAGGATGAAAAGGATATGATGAACACCAAAATCTTGAATTGAATCCACCGGAATTGAAACAAGAATGAAGAATGATGAACTTAGCACCTGAGCATTTTCACAAAGACTCACCGGATACAACACAGAAGAGAAGATAGCATAAGCACTAATAAAAGAAAGGCTCATGGATGATAATATAATCATTGAAGAAAAGGGAGGGAGGGTGGAAAAAAGACAACTTGGGAGAGATGAGATGAACTCCGGAAGAAATAAGAGGATGGAACTTGCAATATTGAAAATGATTGGATTAACTTGAAGACAAGCACACTAGTTGGAAAAGAATTGACATGACGATTCTGGTTTGAAAAGAATTGATAAGACAACTTGATTGAGCAAAAAATTAATTAGCACTCCCATAGAAATATGAGAACACCGCTTCAGAATGATATGAAATCACCACTTGACATCGAAGGAACTCGAATTACCATAATCCAAGAAAACAAAGGATGAGGCTTACTAAAAAGACGAAAACAAGTACATAACAGACATTTTGCTCAATATTTTTGTGGTAAGGTTCACACGGGCTCGACTGTATATTGGATTGTCATATTTAAATTTTGTTCGAATATGCTCCCTAGGCCTAGCAAACTACAAGGCTTGACAGAGCATATCTGATGAAATATATTGAGACTGTCGTTTGTAAGAAAGACCGTGAATAAACAAATCCACTAGATGTCGAACCCCAACCTCAATCATGCATTTGTTGGAAAATAATCCTAGGTAACTACTTGAATTGCCATCTAAGAAGTCCCGAAATTTTTCTAGTTATGCAATCAGGTCCACGGATATAAGGAGTAAAATCCATCACTCAACTCCTAGCAATAACACTACCCGTCTAGTGTATCACATTCATCAACACATAACCAAAGATCTCGAAAACTCATCTACCTCACACCCTCATAATCACAATGATACCAAGTATGGAAGTACATCCAGACTCTCTCCACCAGTAATGGGGAGGCCAGACTCCTCTCGCTACTACTAGTATTGAAGCAATTTCGAACATCCTCTGTCCTGAGATACTAAAAAATCTGAATGAAAACGATGTGCTCAAGAATCCCCTAGACCTCATCTCCCTATAAGAAATCAAGTCAGACAGGACGCACCAAGTCAGAACTCTATCACATTGACATCATATAGATTAAAAAAATACCCACATGATCCTAAAAAATTTGAGTGAGAAGAGGAGTAGAATTAAAGTTTTTAAGTCGTAATTCCTCACTAGAGCATAGACGAGGAGTAAAAAGAATCCCACACTCCGATATATAACTAGACTCTAAATATTTTAACTAGACTCGACTCGTCAAAGTTCGATCAATCAAGCGAGCTCATAGGTCGGCACTACTCTCGTACCAACTTTTAACACCCAAGATGTGATCATATCCTTATTTTGGCTCGAGGGCCTTGACAGGGATAGAAGCGCATCTTGTCGTTTTGCAAGAATGGATATTGTTACAAGTACATGTATAGAAGAGATGAGTATATGGAATTGGCTTACACTCGCCACAAGCTACAACAAGAACATCTCAATACAACAATACATTCAATCATTAGGTAGAAGAGTAGGATCCCATTAAGGACAAAATCAAATGATAAAAGAACGGCATCCATCCTTGCTATCACAGGTTGTTGGTCTGTAACCCATCCTAGATCGATGAAGAAGAATAAGGAGAAACTCGAAATAGCACAATCATCACGCTCACAACAAAATATCGCTTTATCTATACATGCAACTGTTGTTGTACTAATATGTGAGCCACACGGACTCACCAACCTCATTTCCAAAGGTATCAAAGGCTTAATGGGTGAGGTATGGTTAAGTGGTGACGCTACAGCAAGCGACTAAGCATTTATTTGATGTGGCTAACTTCCGAGTACAAGATTAAGAGGGGGTTATATACGGGTGATCTATGCATAATTGGACGTGAACTAATAATGATATCGAAGTGATCCTAAACAGCTATTTACGTCAAACATAACCCCACCATCTCCTCTTCCGGATGCAGAACTCACGAGAAGATATAGTCACGTTTACGCACATAGTTGGCAAGTTTTAATTAAGTTTACTTCAAGTTTGCTATGGTCGGGTGTTAGACAAAGTTTCCAAGTTGCCACATGAGCACGGCTCTCAGAAAGATTTCACCCTGCAAGGGTACTCCAATTAGTCCAAAAACAATTACCACAAGTTGCGTCAGAAACCTCGACCATGGCAAACCCGTGATCTTCTCAGATTCGTGGTGGAAAACCTCAACCTTGAGATAGCCCAATGTATCCTCGGAATTCCTCGCACAAGACGTTCGAGAAGGGTAAAACAAATCCAACAAGGTCGTACAATGTGTCAACGATCCCGATAGGAACCACGTATCTTGTTCTCACGACAGGACGGATGACCGACGCGTATAGTGGCCTTATAGCAATCACCCGAGCTGCCCCAGGTTGGCCCCGCATAGTGCTCTATTTACGACCAGCACCCAGCATTGTCCCTCTATGTATTATGTTGAATTACTCCTCGGGTTCATGACGCCCTATGTTTTAATAACGATGTTCAGTATTATTATGTTGGGCACATATAGTACCAATGTTGGGACTTCCTAGATGAGTTTTACCCCAAAACGAAAGTCAAGGGGGTCTGCATAACACCCCAAGAATGTTAGAAGCGCTCAATTGTGGATAATAACACGATATCCAAGTAACTAGGGTTGCAAAGATGGAACAAGACACTAGGCTAGAAGGCCAAGCCTTCCACCTTTTACCAAGTATATAGGTGCATTAAATTAGTTAGCAATAATATGGTGATATAACAAGAAATCCATGTTGTCACATGGAAGCAATTGCACTTGCAATTAGCAACGCTATAAGAAGGTTGAGCAAGCGGTAACATAGCCAAACAGTGGTTTGTTGGGTTGTGTGTGGGGGTTAGAGGTTTTCATGGCAATGTTGGGAGGCTTATTAAACAAGTGGTAGGCATCAAGACATAGCAAAATAAACGAGATAACTAGCATGGGAATGGTAGTAGTGGTATCTAGGGAAATGATCATCTTGCCTGTGATCCCGCTTGGAAGAAGAACAAATCCATGAAGCAAACGAACCAACATAGTCGAACGAATCCTCACACTTCGAAGCGGTTCGGAACTCTATCAAAAAGAAACAATTTGGAAACAACAATCAACACACAATAAACATCACAACATATGCATGACATGATGTGCAAGCAATTATGATGCATGTCCATTTAATTATGCACGACACGACAAAGCACAACAATTTATTACTACACATTAAATGAAGCTCAATATGAAACTCGGTGCATATTGAGGGAACTCCATATTTGAATTACTTAGTTCACTCCCGTTTAGGTACACAACAATATTAAATATTGTTAAACATGGAAAGAGGTGAAGCATAAATAGATTGCACTATCTAGGCATTTTAAATGAGGTTGGAAACAACTTATGGTATTTTCGAAACGAGCCCACGTGTTATTTAAAAATTGGTCCAGATCTGAACTAAACATGTTTTATAATTATTAAACAGCAAAATAAGGGGGACCATGTGATTCTACATGTCATCTAGTCGATTTATATAGATATATATCATGTAAAATGGAGCTACAGTTTAAAAGTTATGATCAACACAAGATAATATGCCATGAATGCAAAATGTATGTAAATTACAGCGACAATCATGCTAAAATGAATGCAATAAGATATTATGGAACTACATAAAATTCTAGGCAAGCTTAAATGAAGCCGGAACAACGAATAACAATTCCGAAAAGTCGCCATATGCAAATTAAGATTTGTTACTATCCTGGCTATAACACCATTTTAGAGTTGTTTAACAGAAAATTAAATGTAACCATATTATTCTACAAATTTTTCTAACCCAGCTACATATATGTATCATTTTAATCGGAGCTATGGTTAATTAGTTATGAATTAAACCGTTTTAACATTGCATTAACGCAAAACAATGCAAAAAGAAGGTTAAACAATTTTAAAGATGCATGAAAGTGGGATATTACTAATCTACATGAAATTCTGAACATTTTACATATCTAATTCATTTTAATCCGATGCATGGTTATTTAGTTATTAGAAAATTAAAAATGTGCATCTTATTGTAAAACGGCTATTCTGTGGATAATTCGGAAATTCGGAGCGCTGGAAAAAAAACATTGTTGGGCCAAATGTGGTGAGCGTTAGATAACATAATGTGCACGCACGCGAGGCGTAGCGGGGCGTTGGGGCGCACCTAAAGCCCATGGGCCGGCTAGGTGAAGTGGGAGTGGCTGGGCCAGATGCGGGGAGGCCGGCGAGGCGCTGCTGGACTGTGCCTAGCCAGGGCTGTTGCTTGGTCGAGAGGCATGGCAGGTGGGCCTAGAGAAGTTGGGCGTAGCGTGGGGCAGCCCAGCCGCGGGGCACCTTGTCCTCCTCGACCCCAATTGGGACGAGGCAGGGGAGGCCACGACAGGAGGTCGAGGCCAGGGCGGTCGGGCGACAGGAGACGGCGAGGGGCTTGGGAGGCCAGATCCATGAGCTAGGGCGCAGATCCGGTCGACCAGCACTAGATCGGGCTGTGGACCCGGCAGAGTGGCTGCGGGAATTCTGGCAGTGAGGCCGGGTGACGGCGGCTGCAAGCTTGAGAACGCGGGGCTCGGCGCCATGGCAGAGCGACGAAGCGGTGAAGCGGTGGAGTAGTGGCATGGCGGCGTGTGCACAGGCAACAAGGTGACAACGGCGGACGCGGACCTCCGGCGAGGAACCGGTGAGGCACAGCAGCGGGGAAGCGGGCGGCTTAGATCTCGCGACGAGCGAGAGGTCCTGGCTGCAGCGGCGCTCGACCCGGATTAGTCCCGGGGATGGCCGGCTTCAGGCCTGGCAGGCCTTGGCGGCGCAAGCGAGGAGAGAGGGCTTGCGAGGCGACGACTGAGGGTTGGCTCAGTGTGGATTACGAGGTGGAGAGCTAGGTTCCCTAATTAGGCAGGGGAGGCTGTTATATAGGGAAGGGGGTAGGTTTAGGGGATTTTGCACCGGTTTTGACCGCACAATCGCGATCCGATGGCTCCGGTTAGAGGACCAAAGTTTGATGCGTTGTTGGGATGTGTAGATGGGTGTTGGTTAAGATGGGAGGGATAAATGAGCAGCCCGGCAATAATTAAAACATCAAAAACGTCAAATCATTTACCAGCTAGTGTCACTATACATATAACGGTTCGAGTATCAAACGACCTCTGATTGCGATGGAATTTGGCATGCGGCCTTTATACACTATAATAAGACTGCACTCCAACTTTCAACTCAATCCGATAAAGTTTTATACACAATTTCTAAAATAATATTTTAAAATATCGTGGGCGTGTGCATGTGTGGTTGGTCTCGAAATGGTCCACGGCAAAAACTGAGAGAACTGACAACTAACAGCCGATACAAGTTTAAAAAAAATGACGGCAACACAGTGCCAATGCAATGTGGTTTATGCAAACGATGCGATCATGAATGAGATAACCAAATAAATCACACGGCGTCAACGGAATAAAAGGGAATCTTCTGGAGTATCGGTTCCGGGGGATTACATAGTATCCCCTCAGAAGGAGCCACATGCATCTATGATGAACCTGAACTGCCCAATCACATGTTGCAAGTGTTGATGAAGCCTTTGGCTCCTAGCAAACCACCAAGAACCACATTCCTTGTCAAGGGCGTGCTTTATGTGTCAAGGACAGTCTATCACATCTAAATCAAAACCCTCAGCCCTATCAAGGGTCATAACACTGAAGAAGAAGATATGGTGGGAATCATGAATAATTTGTTGTTCAACATCATTCATGGGATTCCCATAAATCTTCACAATTTCATAATGAGGAATTTTGCCAATATTGCTCTGTCACCTTTTAAACTGAAGTCTTATGCATCGTGGATCATGAAATTCAGTAGGGCCAGATCCTCAAGTCCTTACAAAGATGATTTCCAGAATCACTTCAGTTTCCTGCCCCAACTCGAAGTCATCAAGAAAACCTTCGACCAAATTGAATGTAAGGGGAAAATAATAATTGATGAAGGATCTCGTCCCCTTGATGGACAATTTTGTCAAGAAGCATCTTACTCCACCAATGATGACACTGCATCACAATATTCTGTTGCAAAAGCCTCATCTCAAGTTCCTCGTGAAACTCCCCCACACGTGATGACTAACCGTGAACTTCTACTAAGTGTTCATCTTAAGGTCGATCACAAGCATAAGTGGGTAAAGCGTCAGTTTGGTGCCATTGTTCATGACCTTACTATGACGCGTAATGTTGTGCGGAAGAATCACTATTATCATCATGAAATCTTCGATCGCACATGGGCCATTCTGTCTGACCTCAAGACTCTTGAAGAACTTGCTGAGATGGAATTTTAGCAGGACTTTGATTGGCCATTCTGCCAAAGAAGAAATTCTAAAAGGTTCAATTTCCTCTGGTGGTTTCCAGTTCATTTTCTTCATCTCGCTCGATGGATGAAGTTGAGGATCTTGGCGACACTCCTATCAGCCCATCATCAACAAACGACCCTGACAACGTTGGCACTCCTCCACCAGCAACAAGATGAAATTCTTAAGTGCTAATAGTCCTCAATTTCGTCCGTTTTCGTCACTTGATGACAAAGAAGGAGAAATTTGAGTTAGTCTTCAAGCGGGTTTACCTATATGGGCTATATTTGTGTTAAGTTGCAACTCTCGTTCTACTGAAGTGTTTGGCTATATAAGTTGTAAACTTATGTCTGGTGGTTGTGTGACACCTTTGAACCATTTTCATCGCATGCTTATTCCTTATGTTGGTTAATGCACGCATGTTGGATTTAATCACACACCACTTTCCATCATGCATTTCAATTTCCTCATAATATATGTTAAATGCGTGTATGGATTACAAGATATAGGGGGAGATCTCCATGGTATAAACCCACAATGGCATTTGCAGTCCAAAGCAAATTCTTCAAATATGCACATATTTAGGGGGAGTTTCTCTATATATTGCAGTCAAAATCTTCAAACTCTATACTTACACTTCATATATTTATCTCTCTTGAGAACTCAACCTATTTGTCATCATTCACCAAAAAGGAGGAGATTGTAAGTGCATCTAGTGCCCCTTAGTGATTTTGGTGGATTAAAGACGTATAGGTTAAGAGATTAATGTGTTTGTGAGTGTACGCATGCTCTATAAGTCGTTGAGGAGTTTTAGTTATTCAAAGAATATCGACCCCTAAATGTGAATGTCTTCAACTGAAGACTTTGATACCTTCCTGAGGATTTTGAAAGTGAGGAAATTCGTGTGTCCTTGAAGATATTGATGCAAGGACTTTGAAGCGTGAAGACTTTTGTTTTCGTAGTTTTATTTCCTTTCTTTTGAGTCATAGGAAAAACATACTGTTAAATGGGGTCGAGGTAATACTAAGGAAAAGTTTCCAAGTGAGTCTCATCTCAAAACCTAGACATACCCACTCTTTCGAGTGAAGCCTTTGTAAATCTTGGACAGTTCGGTCAATTTCTTTAGTGACACAGACAAAGATCTTCTGGTCTATGAGGAATTTCTCTAACTAAGAAGTTAGGATTTCTCTAGTGTGAATTATCTACAAGTGAGGAACATGAGAGATATGAGGACTTTCATAGGTTGAGAGTTCCGACCGTTGTTGCGCCAATCGCCACGTATTCCCAAACCTTATCCACATAACCATCATACCATTTGGTCATTTATGTCAAATCATGTCGGGATTGCTCCCCAGCTATAAATAGCCATCCCCATAGCCACTAGCAGGTTGGCTGCTCCAAGAGAGAACTTGACACTTTTCATTTGAGAGATCCCATCCTCTGAGGACTTTGAGAGAAAATCATCAATGGGGAAATCCAAACACACAAACCAAACCCAAAACCCAAAGTGATTGAGCATCACTGAAGAGATTGTTTCTGTGTAGAACCAGAGCTTGTTACCTTTAAAGATTGTGGATCTTTCAAATGGTTAGGCGTCACTAGTCTAGAGCATCCAGCTGTAAATTGTGGATTGCCGGGTGACTGAGTTTATGAGGGTTTGGAAGTATGCCACGAAGACATATCACGAGTGTTGGGCGAGGTATGTGTGACCTTATCTCAAGGAGAATACAGTAAGGACTATGTGTCCTAGGACTGTGTGTCCTTTGATTTAAATACAAAGCCGCTCCAAACTAGATGTACGACTGTCATAGCAGTTGGAACTGGCTCATGACATCACTGTCTTCACTGAGTACCTGGTTATGTTTCCTCTACCCCTGTATTTCCTAATTTACATGTTGATCAAATTGATCGTTACTACTTGAAGAATTTAAAGGGGAACGTTGCATGGGAAACAAAAAAAATTCCTACGCACATACAAGATCTATCCATGGTGATGACCATCTACGAAAGGCGAGATCGGATCCACATACCCTTGTAGACCGCTCAACAGGAAGCGATAAGAAATGCGGTTGATGTAGTCGAACATTTTCACTTTCCAAATCGCAAACCGTCCTGTTATCCAATCACGATCTATTACCGAACGGACGACACTTCCGCGTTCAGCACACGTACATATCGATGACGATCTCCACTTCCTTGATCCAGCAAGCAAGGGTGGGGAGGTAGATGAGTTCTCCGGGAGCACAACGGCGTGGTGGCGGTGGTGGTGAACTAATCCGGAGGGCTTCGCCGAGCTCTACCTAACTAATCTAGAGGAAGAATACGATCTATGGAGAAGTGGACAACACGTGGGTTTTCAAGTGTTGGTTGCCCTCAAAACATCCACTATATATAGGAGGAAGGGGTAGGTAGGGCTAGCCTTGCCCCCTCCTCCAAGGAGGAGGGTTCGTCCGAAGTGGGGAAAGATTCCACCTCCCACAAGGGGAGGTGGACACTCTTGGGAGGACTCCTCCTCCACCAAGTGTTGGCGCATGTGCAAAACTGTCTTGCACCTTTTGTATGTGAACGTAGAGTCTATCACACCCGATTATCACGTGGTGTCTCAAAACAACAAACTTTCGCAATGGTGCACACTCGGAGAGAACACAATTTTATCTTGAAAAATTAGTGAGGGATCACCTTAGAATGCCACCGCCGTCCTAAGCAAAACAAGGTGCATAAAAGGATTAATATCACATGCAAATCATAAGTGGCATGATATGGCCATGATATTGTGTTTTTGATCTCCATCTCCAAAGCACCGGCTTGATCTCCGTCGTCACCGGCATAACACCATGATCTACATCATTTTTTTGACATCAAGGTTGTCGCACCACCCATGCTTGTACTACTATTGTTACAATTTAGTGATAAAGCAAAGCAATAATGATTGGCACGCACGACATACAATAATTAAAGAAAACCCTATGGCCCATGCCGGTTGCCGTAGCATCGACATGCAAGTCGATATTAACTATTACAACATGATCATCTCATACATCAAATAAATATCATCATGTCTTTAGCTATATCATATCACAACATACCGTGCAAAAACAAGTTAGACGGCCTCTAATTTGTTGTTGCATGTTTTCCGTGGCTGCTATGGGTATCTAGCAAGAATGCTTCTTACCTACACAATACCACAATGGTGATATGAAAGTTGCTATTTAACCTTCTACAAGGACTGCCTTTATCGAATCCGACTCAACTAAAGTAGGAGAAACAGACACCCGCCAACCATCTTTATGCAACATGTTGCATGTCAGTCGATGGAACCAGTCTCTCGTACGTGGACGAGTAAGGTTGGTCTGGGCCGCTTCATCCCACAACACCGCTGAATCAAGAAAAGACTAAGGAGGGAAGCCATCTGAATATGAACGCTCACAAACTCTTTTGTGTTCTACTCGAGATGTCATCGATGCATAGACCTAGCTCATGATACCACTGAAGGGAAACGTTGCATGGGAAACAAAAAAAATCCTACGCACATACAATATCTATCCATGGTGATGACCATCTATGAGAGGAGAGATTGGATCCACATACCCTTGTAGATTGCTAAGTGGGAAGTGTTAAGAAATGCGGTTGATATAGTAGAACGTCTTCACGATACAAATCGCAAGTCGTCCCAGGATCCATTCACAATCTAGTGTCGAACGGATGGGACCTCCGCGTTCAGCACATGTATAGCTTGATGACGATATCCACCTCCTTTATCTAGCAAGCAAGGGTGGAGAGGTAGATGAGTTCTCCTGCAGCACAATGGGGTGGTGGCGGTGGTGGTGAACTAATCCGTTAGGGCTTCGTCGATCTCTACCGAACTAATCTACAGGAAGAAGACGATCTATGGAGAAGAGGGCAGCACATGGCTTTTCACATGTTGTCTTCCATCAAAACCTCCACTATATGTAGGAGGAAGGGTAGGTAGGGATGGCCTTGGTCCCTCCTCCAAGGAGGAGGATTCGTCCGAAGTGGGGAAGGAGTCCACCTCCCACAAGGGAGTGGATACCCTTGGGAGGACTCCTCCTCCACCTCCTCCACCAAGTCTTAGCGCATAGGCCTTTCGGGGTCGGCTTACCAAGCCTACCAGGGGATGGTGCACCACCTCCTAGGCCCATGTGCCCCCCCGGGTGGGTAGCCCCTCCCGATGGACCCCTAGAACCCTTTCCGCACTGTCGGTACAATACCGGAAATCTGGAAAACTATTTCGGAACCTCAATACCACTTTCATGTATATAAATCTCTACCTCCAGACCATTCCAGAGCTCCTCGTGACATCCAGGATCTCATTCGGGACTCCGAACAACCTTCAGTCACCAAACCACCTAACTCAATAATACTGATACGTCATCGAACCTTAAGTATGCAGACCCTTCGGGTTCGAGAACTATGCAGACATGACGGAGACATTCTCCGGTCAATAAACAATAGCGGGACCTTGATGCCCATATTGGTTCCTACATATTCTACAAAGATCTTTATCGTTTGAACCTCTATGTCAAAGATTCAGTGAATCCCGTATGTTGTTCCCTTTGTCCATTGGTATATTACTTACTCGAGATACGATCGTCAGTATCTGCATACCTAGTTCAATCTCGTTACCGACAAGTCTCTTTACTTGTTCCATAATACAACATCCCGTGACTAACTCATTAGTCAAAATGCTTGCAAGTTTCTTGTGATGTGGTATTACCGAGTGGGCCCTCGAGATACCTCTCTGTCATATAGAGTGACAAATACTAGTCTCGATCCATGCAAACCCAACAGACACCCTTGGAGATACTTGTAGAGCACCTTTATAGTAACCCAGTTACATTGTGACGTTTGATACACACAAGGCATTCCTCTGGTGTGCGGGAGTGGCATGATTTCATGATCATAGGAACATATACTTTGACATGCAAAAAACAATAGCAATAAACTGATACAATCATATGCTACGTTTATTGTTTGGGTCTTGTCCATCACATCATTCTCCTAATAATGTGATCCCATTATCAAATGACAACTCGTGCCTATGGCCAGGAAACCTTGACCATCTTTGAGCAACGAGCTCGTCTTATAGACACTCACTAGGGAGAGTGTGTTGTCTATGTATCCACACATGTACTTGACTTTCCAATCCATACAATTCTAGAATGGATAATAAATGATTATCATGAACAAGAAAAGATAATAATAACCACTTTCTTATAGCCTCTAGGGCATATTTCCAACAGAATTTGACTAAAGACTTTCACAATTTCATCATCTCAAATTCTTCACACAACTTGTTCTTCACCTTCTTATCCTAGTCATGGTACTCGCACTAGGTGTTTGTTTTATTTGATCATGATGACCATATTTTTTCATGTTACACTTAACCATGAGTGTCTATTCTGCTGCAACTAGTTCATTATGTAGCAATTTCCTCACAAGGAAATCCCTCAGTGAAGAATTCATAAAATCGGCTGTTCACCCCCCCCCCTCTAGTCGATATAACGCAATTTGATATTGTTTTTGGCTTAATCCACAATCCTCATCCTTTGTTTTGTTACAACTAGTGGATGACGATCCATATATCTTAATATTTGCATTTAACTTTCTATTTTCGTGTGACAAAGATAAACATAGCATAGCTAGGCAAGTAAACTAGAGAGCAAAGATGCAAACTAGTGACAAGCAAAAGTAGATATTTCTATATTTTTGATTTTTTGAAGAAAGCGAACTATAACAGCAAATAAAATAAGAACAAGTGAATGATAATTGGAGGAAACTAAGTAGAGGTGCCGCATATTAGTGTTCCCATGCGGCGCCAATGCCGAAACGTCCATTAGCATATTAACGTCGAGTCTGCGATCTTCACGCCATGTGAGAGGTTGCGGGCCCAGGGTGTCTGTTGCTTTTACCTTTTTCTACAATACCAGTTGCTTTCGACTTGCTCCATGGACTACGCGTGCATCCAGGCAGGTTAAAAAACAAGAAAAGAGAACATACATGTGGGTATGTAGATTCAGAATTAAAAATCAGGAGTCAAGTTGTCCCTTCATATCGGTATGAGTGTCATATAGAGGAAATTCTTGGTAGTGCTAAAATAGGTTGCATATGTGATGTATTGATGCTTGCACACAACAATCGAGAAAATACTTGATTGTTATGTTCAAAATATACTTGTTAGAATATAACCTATTTGGTCAGATTAAAATTCGTAGTTGCCCACAGAGTTGCGAGATTTTAAACATGTTTATTTGGCATATTAAAATTATTTGGTTGTCAAAATTAACATGTTTAGTTGCCAAAAACACAAGTACTTAATTGTCTATTTTTTAAAATCTTAGTAGTTTACTTATTTGATAGATTTTAAAACATGCTTAGTTGTCATATCAGTATTACTTGGTTATGAGAAGTAACATGTTTAGTTGCCAAAAATACAAGTACTTGGTTGTATATTTTTTCAAAGCTTAGTTGCATACTTAGTTGCTAGATTTTAAAACATGTTAGTTGACAAAATTATACCATTACTTAATTGTGAGGATTAAACATGGTTAGTTGTCAAAAATACAAGCACTTAGTTGCTTATGTTTTAAAAGCTTTGTTACATACTTAGTTATCAAATTTTAAAACATCTTTAGTTGTGAGGATTAAAGATGTTTAATTGCCAAAAAATAGGTGCTTAGTTGTCCATTTTAGGCTGGAATTTTATTTAGAAAAATATATATTTATAGGTGTATAAATTTTTGGTATATTCGCATTTCCCGTGTAGCCATGGAAGAAAAAACACGACAGCAAGGGTACCTTTGGAGCAAAACATGTCCTATTGTCCAGTAGTCCAGCCCAGGTAGCAATCAGTGTTAATCCAAACATTGACGTTTTCGTCTGGCAAACAGTACGAGTGTTGTACATGCAACAATGTGTACTGTATGCACGGGAAAAACATGATGAACTATGGCTATGGTGTACCACGCTGTAGCAGGACATTCGCACCAGCTGTCGCATGGGAACGCGACCGTGCATCGTGTGTAGTATAGAGTTTTTTCATGATAATTTGTGTGAAGTTACTTGATAGTTGGTGATGATATTCCCTCGCAACATCGCCAGAAATCCTTCCTCATACTTGTGATCTGCGTTGGGATATCTGTGAAGAGGAATGGGTTATCGTAACACAATGCGGGTAAGTATTTCCCTCAATTAATAAATCAAGGTTTATCGAACCAATAGGAATATCAATCATCAACCGTCTTAGCGGTTGCACACGAAATAGCAAACAACTTACACCCAACGCCGGCAAGAGGGTTGTCAATCCCCTTGATCTTGTTATTTGCAAGCGATTGAGGTGTGTACATAATTGTTGATAGTTGTGACTTGCAAAATAAAATAGAAGACAAATAATAGCAGCATGGAAATTATAAGCTTTCTGAATATATAACTGAATTGACCTAGGGGCCATAGTGTTCTCTAGTGGCATCTCTCATGAAAGCAACATACGGTGGGTAAACAAATTACTCTTGGGCAATTGATAGAACGACGGATAGTTATGCGAATTTCATTGCAATGATCATGTGTATATCGGCATCAGGACCATAAGCAAATAGGGTAACTTCTTCCTGCACCTACTACTATTACTCCACCCATCGACCGCTATCCAGAATGCATCTAGAGTATTAAGTAAAACACAGTAACGCTTGGGGAACGATGACACGATGTAGACAAAGTAAACTCAGTCAATATGAATAAACCCCATCATTTTATCCTTAGTGGCAGCAACACGAAGATGCATCTTGTCCCCTTCTATCACTCGGATATAGAAATTTGCCAGGTTGAACCCACTACAACGCATAGCTACCACTCAAGAAAGATCAAATTACTTGGCCAAAGCAATTCAATAGATCAGATAGATTTACGAAGCTATGATGATCATGCAATAAGTATCATAAAACTTAGAGAAGATTCAAATACTTTTCATGAATAATCTAAACATAAACCCAAAATTCATCAGATCCCAACAAACACACCATACAAAAGAATTACATCGGATAGAACAAAGGGAGATGTGTTGATCATTGTATAGAAGATCAAGAGACAACGAAAGCCATCTAGATAATAACTACGGACCCGTAGGTCTATGGTGAACTACTCACACATCATCACGATGGCACCAAGGTTGATGAAGAGGCCCTCTGTGATCAATCCCCCTCTGACAGAGTGCCGAAACGGAGTAACATGTGGGGTCACCGTGGAACACAGACTTGTGGCAGCATAAAAATTGTTTTATGGATGTTTCTAGGGTTTCTAGAATATTTGGGAATTTATTGGCCAAAGAACGAGGCAAGACGGGTCAGAGGGAGGTTACAAGGCATCACGACACGACCTCCCACCCCCTAGCTGCCCTGTTGCCTTGTGGGCTCCTCGTGTGGCTTCGGGTCTTCTTTTGGTCCAAAAAAGTCGTAAAAAAGTTTCATGGCAATTGGACTTCGTTTGGTACTGAAAAATCTGAGAAACAAAAAACACGTAGAAATCAACAGCTAGCATGGGGCAATTGGTTAATAGGTTAGTGCTCAACAATAATACGAATTGGTGCATTATGACCCAAAAAGTTCTTAAGATGATAATATAACAACATGGAACAATAAAAAATTATAGATATGTTGGACACGTATCAAGCATCCCGAGGCTTAATTCATGCTCGTCCTCGAGTAGGTAAGTGATAAAAATTGGATTTTTGATGTGACATGCTATCCAATATGTAATATTTTGTATGTATGCTCGTTAAGAAACGATAAATTAACAAACGTCAACATAATAATAATTACAAGCACAAGCAACAAAATCATCTATCTTTCAAATTATACAATCCTAAAAGAATGCTTACCCCCATTAATCTTTCGTATTAGCAAAGCATGGCTCCATCTTCACCACATTAATATGAATGTTAAGCTCCACGTTGTCCAAGTCAGACAATTGGATCATACTTTTTCAAAGTGAATCAACTTTTTATTCTTCACGCAATACATGAGTGTGATCCGTGGACATAACATATGGTGGAATAGAATATGGTGGTAGATATCAAAGGGGTAAAAGTGGAGAGATATACTCACATCAACTAGGCGTACCAACGGGCTATGCAGATGCCCATCGGTGGATTTCAATGCAGGGAGTAGGGATTGACATGCAAATGATGCACTAAAGCTCTAAGTGTATGAAAGCTCAAATGATTCCAAGTGGGGTCTATCGACGTGAGAACCGGTAGATCTCACGTAGGGAGGCCGAACAGTAGACCTTGGATCGATGGGTTGCAGGAGAGAAAGGGAGACAGTATTTACCCGGGTTGGCCCTCGTGAGGAGGTAAAACCCTACGTCCTTCTTGATTCTATTGAAGTGGAATGATGATTACATAGTTGATATACCTTGAGATTGTATGAGCTAAACCATAGATGAGATAACATACCTTTATGCATAAGAACCTCGGCTTATATAGACACCAGGGTTCCTGGGGTTACATGTTACCAACCTTAGACGGGGGTAGATGGGCTGAATTGATCCTCTTAACTTGGGGTACACGTCTAGTAATCAGAGCTTTCCATATTTATCATAAAGTTATCACACAATCCGGTCTTCAATGATGTAGCCCATATGGTCGGCCCACAAGAGATAACCCGGCCACCCGAGGACGCCTTAATCTAGAACTACCTCAGTAGCCCCCGAACTGGCCTTCAACACCGATGTGTATGGTCTTCGACATCGGACACTTAGAATAATTGGCTTGCACGACGAGTTCCTCTTATGTTCGGCTGGCATCGGTTTAGTCGCTCCAATGATATCGTGTTCTCGAGTTCTCGAAACAGGCGTCATTAAATCTAAAGTCTTAGAGGCCCAGAGGTGAACAGTCCCTTATCTGACAATTCTTCTGACGAAAAGTTGCGATAACTAATGACAAAAAAACTCGAATCGCGGCTCTAGGCCACTTTCCCCGGGGCACGTTCTATCAACAAGGAGACCGTGTCCTGCATTGAAGAGGATTCGAATAATGACCCGGGAGAGCCCACGCATGCTCAACAGTGCGGTCATTTCAGGAAGTGGCGGAGCCAATGGCGCGGTAAGTGGAAACCCTTGGGTTTACGACCTCCCATAAAAATGGGAAAAGGATCCAAAGCCCACCATAAGCATTCCAAACTGGACAGTGCCCGACGCGTTCAGATATGGACCCCCGTGAGGCTAACCTCATGGGTTAAGAAAGGCCTAGACTGGGGCTCGGCTTCGGATGTGAAGCTACTGCAAAAGCGCATCAAGCAGATGGTGGCGACAAACATCCAGCTGACCGACATAGTCCAGGTTATGCTCCATCGCCGCATCCTTCCCTGTCATCGCCGGGATAACCCGATGTGGCCCTACAAGACCATCGACCTCTGGGTGGTGCAGGAGTTCTATCGCACCACCCATAAGAACTAGTGGCGGATACTGCTCAAGCCTCAGCTGGAGTGGCTGGTCGAGGATGAAGACACCAGCTTGGATGCCGAGACACCCCCCTTTAGAGGTACGTCTAAGATCTTATACTTACTTAAAGTTCTTATTTGGTTGAGGGCCTTACTATCTATCCTACTATCCTTGCAGGATAGGCTGGCCCCAAGCCGAAAACATAGACGACCCAGCTCCCCTACCCAAGGAACCTCGGTCACCACTTTTGAGCTTGATGCTGGTAGTGGCACCATACACGATGCCATACAATAAGAAGAACGAGAACCGCAGGGGTCTCTGTTCGAGGGGTCCGCCAGATACCAAGTCCGGGTAGCCTCTTCCAACCACGAGGGGGAGGATGAAGAAGATGAGGAAGAGGAGGACTCTCTCCAGACAAGGAAGAGGGAGGTGCTACTGCGTCAACAGACCTTCCCTGGCAATGGCGCCAGGAATCCTTCTGCTACGGGCTACGCCTATAGGGACTTCCTTGGCAAATATGCAAAGGATTTCCCCGCGGCCTTGGAGCCTTGCGTTGGTGTTCCCTTGAAGAGGAAAGGGTGATGTAGCACAGCGGCGGTAAGTATTTCCCTCAGTTTGAGAACCAAGGTATCGATCCAGTAGGAGGATCGCGTCAAGTCACAAGTACCTGCGCAAACACAAAGAGCTTGCACCCAACGCTATGAAGGGGTTGTCAATCCCTTATAGATTGTTTGCAAAGTGAGAACTAAAAGCAAAGAGTAAACAAAGCAAAGTAAAAGTGAAAGTGGAGACGATAGTTGTGAATAGACCCGGGGGCCGTAGTGTTCACTAGTGGCTTCTCTCATGAAAGCAAGTACATGGTGGGTGAACGAATTACTGTCGAGCAATTGATAGAACCGCGCAAAGTCGTGACGTTATCTATGGAAATGATTATATATATAGGCATCACGTCCAAAACAAGTAGACCGATACTTTCTGCATCTACTACTATTACTCGACACGTCGACCACTATCCAGCATGCATCTAGTTTATTAAGTTCAAAAGAACAGAGTAACGCCTTAAGCAAGATGACATGATGTAGATGGATAATCTCAAATCTATGATGAAAGCCCATCTTGTTACCCTTGATGGCAACAACACGATGCATGCCTTGATGCCCCTTCTGTCACTGGGAAAGGTCACCACACGGTATGAACCCAAAACCAATAACCTCTCCCATTGCAAGAATCATAGATCTAGTTGGCCAAACAAAAACCAAGACTCGGAGAGACTTACAAGGATATCAAATCATGCATATAAGAAATCAGCAAAGACTTAAATATAATTCATAGATAATTTGATCACAAATCCACAGTTCATCGGATCTCGACAAACACACCGCCAAAGAGGATTACATCGGATAGATCTCCATGAAGATCATGGAGAACTTTGTATTGAAGATCCAACAGAGAGAAGAAGCCATCTAGCTACTAACTACGGACCCGTAGGTCTGAAGTGGACTACTCATGAGTCATTGGAGAGGCGATGATGTTGATGTAGAAGCCCTCCAGCTCCAAAGTCCCCTCCGGTAGGGCACCAGGAAGGGTCTTCAGATGAGATCTCGCGGAAACGGAAGCTTGCTGCGGCGGAAAAGTGTTTTCGTGGATGCCCTGATTTTTTCTGCGATTTTAGGAAATTTATAGGCCAAAGAGCTAGGGAAGGGGAGCGCTAGGGAGGCCACAAGCCTGGTAGCCGTAGGTACCCCTGGCGGCTACAGGGCTTGTGGGCCCCCTGTGGCTCTCCTGCCTTGGCCCTCAAGTCCCCCGATCTTCTTTTGTTCTGGAAAATTTATTTCGGGGATTTTATTCCGTTTGGACTCCGTTTGAAAATCAGATCTGAAAAGAGTCAAAAACACAGAAAAACAGGAACTAGCACTTGGGACTGAATTAATAAGTTAGTACCAAAAAAGATATAAAAGGTACATAAAACATCCAATGTTGACAAGATAACAGCGTGAAACCATAAAAAAATATAGATACGTTTGAGACGTATCAGGAGGCGCCAGAGGTGACCCAGGAGGGGCTACCTCCTCGAGCTTCGAAGAAACCTTGCAAGAGCAAGGTCGCCCTGCTCGGCGCTAGCCCAGATTCGGATGACGAGCTCGGAGCCTTTGAGATGATTGCTTGCCAAACCCCTAGGGTCAAGCCCCCAGCCCAAAGGTACATAATCCAATTCTATTTTTAGCGGAATTACACTGGATTTTTGTTAATAACGATTTGTTCTTGTCGCAGCTCCGTTTGAGACCTTTCAATGGACCAGATCTCAGAGGGGGGTTCGCTGCCCACGGAGATGGCGGAGAGCGGGAATGCATCCCACAATACCCATCCCCGGGACTTGGATGTGGCGGCTGAGGTGATATCTCATCAGACCCCGTCGACTAGGGACGAGGTGGTTATGGCCGGGGAGGGTACATTGAACACCAAGGATCAGGAGGTCCCGGCCGAAGTTGATACACCGGCCTCCGAAGACCGGGAGGTCTTGGCTTAAGTTGATGCACGAGCCATTAAAGATCGGGAGGTCCTGGCCGAGGTTCAAGCCTTGGTCACTGGTACCCAAGAGGTTGGTTCCCTCCCTGCAAGCGGAGATGGGAACTGAATTCCCTCTGAGCTTTGCTCGTAGAAAGCTTGAGGGAGCTCTGATATTCTAGGGTCTCCGGTGTCGCCTCCGGAGCCACCTCTAATAGAGGAGGTTGTGGCTTGGTGGCCAGCAATGATGGAGGATGCCTTGGCTGGCTCATCCATCACCGATGAATATCGCACCCTTATGAGTGCGGTTCTGCAGAGTATTCGGTCTGTTAACAGCGGACTGGGTGAAGCCTTCAATGGCTTGCTGGCCGGTTTTAAGGTAAGTCGTGTGATGTTTTAAGTTTTATTATAAGGTTTTATATGATGTTATGGGTATAGAAGCCCCCGAGCCATCACTACAGGAATCAGACGCTTTGCAATCAACCATAATGGACGGCAAAGAGGTGTTCCACCGACGGCAAAGGTCTTTGTCGTCTGCCTCCTGTCGGCAAAGTTCCTACGACTACTTTCGATAGCATAGCACCTTCTTTGTCGTTTGTCTGCCATAAGCGGACGTCAACAACCTTTGTTGTCAGCCTTTGGTACCGAGCAGACGGCAACCATTATTAGACGACAGCCGACACGCAACACCTCCGTTAGGGCTAACGGAGGCTTTGTCGTCTGCCTCCCTCATCAGCTTTGATGTCCGCCTCTCGCCATTATTTTTGCCGTCTGCCTATATGGGCCAGCCCTCAGTTGGTCCAGCCGGCTTCTCACACTCTTTGTCATCTGCCTCCGTCATACTATGTGCCGTCTGCCTCCCTCAAGCTCTATGCCATCTGCCTCCCTCAGCCTTTGTGCCGTCTGCCAGACAGGGTAGCGGATGGCAAAGAGCCTATATGGGCCAGCTGCTGCTGCATCAGGTTGCACAGCTGGGTGCCACGTGGCACCATTGCCGTGTGCTACCTGATGGCAAAGGCCTTTGCCATCAGCTGGCAGACGGCAAAGAGCCCATATTGCCATAGTTTTTTTATGTTATTTCACAGCACATACATATATAATTCATAGCACATATATGATATATAGTTCACAACACATATATGATATACATATAAAGTTCTTCAATGCCATTTGTTCATCAATGTACACCCCATATATCGAAAGAACCAACATATACAAAGTTTCATCCATATGTATACATATACATATAGTTCCACATATATTGTTCATCCATATATACATATACATATAGTTCCACATTGTTCATCAACTGAAATGAAAACTAGAACTAAAGCAATCCATCAATGCCAGCTTTCATGCATGTAGTACATCCAATCTGCAAAATGGGAATAAGAAAGTCAGAAGAAGAAGAACAACAACATATGACGTCTTTGAGCTTATTATGTCATTGTGGAGGAAAATAAGCTAAGTATATGACCTTTTCGACCTAACCAAGCTAATTATGTCAATTTGGATGGAAATAAGCTAACTATCTGACATTTATGAGGTAACAAAGGTTCTTATGCCATTTTTGACCTAACTAAGGTAATTAGGTCATTTTAGAGGAAAACAAGCTAAGTATATAATATTCATGAGCTAACCAAGGTTCTTACGCCATTTTGGGCTTATTATGTCTTTTTGGAGCTAAATGGGCTAATTATGTCATTCTTGGGGAAAATAAGGTAAGGAGAATATGAAAGAGGATAAGAAAGAGTAGGAGAAGAATAAGAAGCAAAGAACAAGGAGAAGAAGAAGGATATCCTTCTTCTTCTTCTTCCTTCTATTCATTTATCCTCTTCTCCTCTTCTTGGAGCTAAATTAGCTAAGTATGTCTTTTTGGAGCGAAATGGGCTAATTATGTCATTTTAGAGGAAAACAAGCTAAGTATATAATATTCATGAGCTAACCAAGGTTCTTATGCCATTTTGAGCTTATTATGTCTTTTTGGAGCTAAATGGGCTAATTATGTCATTGTTGGGGAAATGAGGTAAGGAGAATATGAAAGAGGAGAAGAAAGAGTAGGAGAAGAAGAACAAGAAAAGAAGAAGATGGAGAAGAAGTAGGACTCCTTCTCCTCCTTCTCCTTCTTCTTCTCCTTCTTCTTCTCTTCTTCTTCTTCTTCCTTATTTTAATTTCTCCTCTTCTCCTGTTCTTGGAGCTAAATTAGCTAAGTATGTCTTTTTGGAGCTAAATGGGATAATTATGTCATTTTAGATGAAAACAAGCTAAGTATATAATATTCATGAGCTAACCAAGGTTCTTATGCCAGTTTGAGCTTATTATGTCATTTTGGAGCTAAATGGGCTAAGTTATGAGTTAACCAAGGTTATTATGATGTTTTTACCTAAATAAGCTAATTATGTCATTCTGGAGGATAATTATCTGAGTATGTCTTTGTTGGGGAAAATAAGGTACGTACAAGAAGAAAGAGAAGAAGTAAGAAGAGAAGAAGAAGGAGAAGAAAAAGAAGGAGGAGGAGGAGAAGGAGAAGGAGGAGGAGGAGAAGAAGAACAAGAAAAGAAGAAGAGAAGAAGGAGAAGGAGGAGAGAAGAAGAAGAAGGAGAAGAAGGAGACGGAGCCCTCCTACTTCTCCTCCTTCTCCTTATTCCTTATTTTCATTTTTCCTCTTTCTTCTCCTCTTGTCGTCTTCTTGGAGCTAAAGTAGCTAAGTATGTATTTTTCAAGATAAATGGGCTAATTATATCATTGTTGGGGAAAATAAGGTAAGGAGAATATGAAAGAGGAGGAGAAGAAGAAGGAGAAGAAGAAGTAGAAGAAGGAGGAGAAGTAGGACTCCTTCCCCTTCTTCTCCTCCTTCTCCTTCTTCTTCTCCTTCTTCTTCTCTTCTTCTTCTTCTTCCTTCTTTTCATTTCTCCTCTTATCCTCTTATTGGATCTAAATTAGCTAAGTATGTATTTTTGGAGCTAAATGGGCTAATTATGTCATTTTAGAGGAAAACAAGCTAAGTATATAATATTCATGAGCTAACCAAGGTTCTTATGCCATTTTGAGCTTATTATGTCATTTTGGAGCTAAATGGGCTAAGTTATGAGCTAACCAAGGTCCTTATGATGTTTTTACCTAACTAAGCTAATTATGTCATTTTGGAGGATAATTAGCTAAGTATGTCTTTGTTGGGGAAAATAAGCTACGTACAAGAAGAAAGAGAAGAAGCAAGAAGAGAAGAAGAAGGAGAAGAAAAAGAAGAAGAAGGAGGAGGAGGAGGAGAAGGAGAAGGAGAAGGAGGAGGAGGAGAAGAAGAAGAAAAGAAGAAGAGAAGAAGAAGGACAAGAATTATATATTTTTTGAGCTAAATTGGCTGTTTATGCCATTTTGGAGCTAAATTAGCTAAATATGCCTTTTCGGAGCTAAACTAGCTAAGTATGTCATTTTGGAGCTAAATTAGCTAAGTATGTCTTTTTCGACCTAAACTAGCTAATTATGTCATGAATGAACTAGAGAAAACTTACCGTCGTGGTCATCAAGGAGGAGAAGCATCAGGGTTGCTCGCGGCGGCTTTGTTTGAAGATGGTTGCCCTGGAGAAGGGTCGTGCGATGCCGCTCGGGAGTTATTTTGCAGAAAAGATATTTTGCAATGTCTCAGTTAGCATGATGACACTCAATTTTTAATACTAGTTTATAATGACCATTGATATGAAACTCACCGTGCCAATCGCAGAGAAAACGGGCATCGGCGGAGGGGCTTGACCGGTCTTCTCTCACATAGACTGCACATTTGGTTTTGAAGAGTCGGTCGTATTAGTTAGTAATGAAAAAGACATTACACACATGATTTGGCTAATGTGAAAAAGAAACTTACCAAAATAATCTTGTACATGGCCACGTGACCCGCCTCATTTCGGGCCCTCTCCTCCTCAATCAACCGAGCCGTGGTCTGGTCCCTCTCCTCAAGAGCAGCCTGGCTTGCCAATCTCTCTTTCTGAAGAGCAACCTGCAACACCATTCCTTGTTACCACAGTAATGATCGATGGCCACACACACAATGAAATGGATGAAAGTTTTCTGAGTCCGTACAACTAACCTCGATGGCAAGATCAACTGGCCGTGGACGAGGCGTTATCTCAGGACAAGAGCTCGACTGGCGTCCCTTGATCTCTGGGAGAGTGAGTGGACAACGTATTATCCCATCTCCAATGGCTATCGAGCCATGGGGCCTCCCGCCACCAGATATCATCACCAGCTCTGGATCCAAAGGTTCCTAGCTCGGGTTAAAGTCCTCACCTTTCCAAGCTTTCCCCACGTCCGTGTATTTCACGAGCTTGTGGTGGGATGAGATGTTGGTGAAGTTCTTTGGATCATCTAGGTCAGACTCACATAATGCCTTCGCCTTATTGTAGGAGGCAGTATGGGCCATGCCATAAAGGTCGTACAACTCTCGCATCTCTGTCTTATTGTGATGAGCCTAAAAGAGAGGAACAAAGTATTAGTAAGGGGCTCAAGCTAGCATGAAGAATGAATTGCATGAATCATGAAGCAAACCACATACCCAGTTTCGTCCGAACTGAAGTAAGTTGGCACTACCATGATGGTGTGGCACACCAACCATTTGGCTACGCTACTCTTCGCATTGTCGTGGATGGCTCGCCAGTTGCCTATGCACCACTCATCCACCAACGCCTCCCAACAATCCATCTTATCCGCACACCATCTCGGGGGCACCTATAAGTTATTATAAAGAATTTTGAGCGCTACGCCTATGAATCAAATCAAGAAAACTACGTACAAGGCCTTAAGAATAGGTAATTACCTTCATGTACTGCTCCTTCTTGAGATACTTTCTGTGGCACTCCTTCTTCTGCTTCTTAATACCACGTGTGGCGTAGTAGTCTCGAATGACCTGCGGCCGAGCCTCATGGCGTAAGTTCTGTAATAACCGCCTACACTCAGCCTCGAGAACCTTGGCCGCCTCCTCCTCATATCCCTCCTCACACCTATAGAAGGTCTGCAATCAAACAAGACAACACCAATTAGTACAATAATTAGCTATACTGTTATTTTTAGATTGTGTAAAAGGATAATTTACCCAAAAGCTGTTGATCACCATCTCGTCCCTCGTGCGGTACAAGACACCGTCTATAATCTCCTCTGATGGGGCCTGCGCAGCCTCGTAGTTCTCCTAGGTAAATCCTAGTGTAGGAACCTGACCCTCACCAGGCAACATGACAAACCCCGGGAAAGTTATCCGGCAAAGCACACCAAGGACGATGTTCGGCTTGCGGACTCCACCAGGGTGTTTCTATCCCCTACAGTATGATAAGGTCAACACATTAGATATTTGAAGAAACTTGAAGGCAAAAGCTAAAAAAATAGTAAATATACTTACCTATCCCCTTCAAGCTTAATCATCGGCCTCTGCTCGCGGGTAGCCGGCACGACCGGGAGACATGTACTACCACGCTTGTACACGATGGCCCCGTCCACCTGCATGCCGCCCTCACTATCCTTAGACTCATCCCCTCCATCAACAGAATAGCCACCCGGACCCTCGGTCCAATCCGGCACCTCGGTATGATCCGGCCAGGCACCCCATCCGGACGTCTCCACGTCGGCCAAAGCATGTGTGGCAGGAGTCTCCTGGGATGTAGCCTCAGGAACCGGAGTCTCGTGGGCTGAACGCACCTCAACCCGAGGCTAATCGTGGACCGGAGTCTCATGGGCCAAATGCCCGTCCACCCGAGGCTCCAATATCGGAGTCCCCGTAGCCTCCTCTGCAAACGGGTCCACCATAGTAGTCATGTGCTCGGGTGAATGAGCTGGTGGTGGTGGCAAGGACGGCGCAACAGTCTGCCTACATCTTCCGCGGCCACCACCTCTCCCTGTACCCTTCCGCTTCTTCCCTACCTGACGAGCACCTCTCCAAGTGTGCCGCCGACGAAGAAGCACACGTGGGTGGTGTCGTCAGACTGTTTGCCAAGGCTCTACGGAGAGATAGGGTTGGAATGCAAGTACCACCCCTCGTGCGGGCCGCCGAAGAAGAACCCGTCGAGCGATCTGGACCCGCGCCCACCATCTTTCAACACCTACTGACCTGCCATGATAAAGATTAAAAGAAATTAGTACAACATAAAAAAATTGAATAACTGACATGAATAATAATATGTACATATAATTTAAGTTGGGAGTCTTACAAACTAATAATCATCATCAATAAATGCATCATCATCATCACTATCACGCATGTCTTCATGAATGACGTGCTCATCGGGTTCAACGACATGAAGTTGTGGAAGGCCTTTCTGTAATCGGTCAAGCATTGACAGGTCATCCGCATCAGTAACCTCTTCTAGTTCCAGCTCTGCTGGTTCCGGCTCAGGGGTGAAGCACGATTCATTGTCGCTGTCTACTTCCATGTTCTGGGGTGAAGCACGGTGGTTCTCGAAACGTTTCTTGGAAAGACGTGTTTCTTGGAAGAATTCTCCATCATATGTGTCTGGGTTAATGTGAGGTTCATAATCCTATTCATTTGGGGGAGGTGGTCTAACACGTGGCGACACTTCATAAACAACATACCAACCTTCCAGATTCTTATGAGTTTGGCATGCCCACGGTAGATAGAGAACTTGGGTCGCCTGTTGAGCCATAATATAGACATCGGGAACATCTAAATGGGTGTTTGGATTGATTTTGACTAGTCCTATATGTTCATGAGTCCTTCTAGTCTCCTTCGGCTGGAACCAATAACATTTGAAGACTACGATGTTCGGTGGGTTTTCACCATAGAATTGAAGTACATAAATTGCTTCAACTCTTCCATAATACTCGATACCACCTTCGCCGATAGTAGAGACACAAAAATTTGTAGATTTCTGGTCGGGCATAGATAGCTCTTTGCCAAAGGTACGAAAGATATACCCGTTGATGTTGTATTTCTCAAATGAACAGAACTTATAGTCAAAACAATTAGCGGCTTGTCTCAATTTGGCGTCCATAGACTCTGAATTAGCCTACAAGTTTAATACGAAATGATTGTTGCATTAGCCGCAAGTTAGACCAAGAAATTAAATGGTCCATTATTGATAATTACTGTTTGTTTGAACCAAGATATGAAACCGGGATAGCCGCCTCCATGCTTTGCCAGAAGCTCATACTCTTCGACGGAATCATTTTGGATCACCGCTCCATCCAAGAATTTGGCGACGTATCGGTTGTATGAAATATCCGGGAATAAGAGCAGTTCAAGGGAATTAGAAGTTACGGAAAAATGTGCCGAGAACTTACTAGATGTACGACCGCACTTCTGTTAGGTTACTGAAGATATACAACGAAATGTTCCGCCATTCTTGGAAATCCAACGTTATTGGTTCCGAAGCACCGGCTGGTGCGAGCTTCCCTTGGGATAGGCTGAGGTTGGATCCACCTTTTTTAGGGTCTTCATCATTGTACCGAGGCTTCGGATTATGCAAATGATGATTTTTGGCTTCGTAGTGTGCTGTCACAAAGTTTGCCACCTCGTGAGTAATGAATGTATCACCCATCGATGCTTCAGTTCTATGATTATTTTTACATTTAGCTCGAAGCGTCTTCTGCATCCTCTCAGTTGCATAGCACCAACGATTTTGCACGGGCCCACCCAATCTTGCCTCGGTCAGTAGATGTAAAATCAAATGTTGCATTGGATTAAAGAAGCCCGGCAGAAAGATCGTCTCTAACTTGCACAACAACTCCAGTGCAAACTCCCCCATGTCATCTACCACGCGAGGCGACAATTCTTTCGCACAAAGAATACGGAAGAAATATCTCAGCTCCGCCAGTACTAGCCATTCATCCACAGGAATAAAGCCACGTAACATCACCGGCATTACCCGCTCAAGTCATATGTGCCAATCATGAATCTTGATACCAAAGATTTTTAATTTTTCAAGACTCGCTCCCCTCTTTAGATTCACTGCATACCCATCGGGGAACATCAAGTGCATTTTGACCCACAAGATAATGTCCCTCATAGCTGGCCTACCAAGATTGAACCAGGCCTTTGGATTCGACCACTTTTGCTTTCCTTTGACTTCTCGCTTGCTTTGTAACGGTCTATGACATAGTGTCTCTTGATCGACTCTAGCCTTAGTATTATCCTTTGTCTTTCCATCTATGTCAAACGATGTACCAAAAATAGCCTCTCCGATATTATTTTCAGTGTGCATCATGTCGATATTGTGTGGAAGAAGGAGGTCTTTGAAGTAAGGCAGATCCCACAAGCATGGCTTGTGAGTCCAAGCGTGTTTTGAATTATACCCTTTGAAATACCCTGGATGCTCTAGATTAGGCTCTAGATTAGTCAACGCAGGTGGCGCCAAGTTTTTGACAACTTTACCTTTGGTAAAGTTCTTCTTGTCTTTTCTGAACTGATGGTCAGGATCCATGAACTGTCTATGCAAGTCAAAGCAAGAATACTTCCGACACTCCTGCAACAAATGAAACTGAAGAGTTGCCTTGCATGTGGGGCACAGGAACCTTCCATGCACACACCATCCAGAGAATAGCACATACGTCGGCAAGTCATGCATAGAGTACATATACCACACATGCATTTTGAAGTTTTCTTTTCTAGCGGCATCGTATGTCTTGACCCCATTATCCCAAGCTTCTTGCAATTCATCCTTAAGCGGCTGCATGTACACATTCATATTCTTTCGGGATAATTGGGCCCTGGAATTATCAATGTCAGAAATATGTTCTTTCTTTGCATAATCTGCTCGAGGGCGAGATTGAGTGGAATGACAAATACAGGCCAACAACTGTATTGGGTTGTCGTCATGCCGAAGTGATTAAAACCATCTGTGGCGACGCAGACTCGAGTATTGCTTGGATCTACCGCTTTACCCTGATGCAATCCATCGAAATGTTTCCATGCTTCCCCATCCGATGTGTGTACCGCCATCTTATTCCCATCCGCATCTAGTTCGGTTCTTTTGCCCAATTTGTGCCATGTCATCTGTCTAGCTGTCTCCTCGACCATGAAAAGACGTTGAAGCCTTGGTATGATTGGCATATACCGAAGAACACTAACTGCGATTTTGGTCTGCTTCTTCTCACCCATACAGTTGTCTACCACAAGATACCTGCAAGACTTGCAATTGGGACAATAGTCCAAGTGTGCATACTCCTTCCTAAATAAGACACATCCTTTCTCACATGCATCTATCTTCTCATAGGGCATCTTAAGTACACGAAGTATTTTTTCCGACTGGTACAGGTTTGTAGGCATGGCATGGCCTTTGGGTAGAAAGCGTCCAAATAGTGTCATCATCGCGTCGTAGCATTCTCTTCCCAAGTTGAACTGAGCCTTCAGAGCCATTATTTCTGCAATGGCATCCAGTTGACAAAGCTTGGTGTGCTCGTGGAGAGGATGTTTTGAAGAGTCCAACATTTCATAGAAGGCCTTTGCAGATTCCTCCATCTCATCTTTCGAATCCCGAGCATCATCAAAGTCTTGCACCAAGTCTTCGATCCCGATACCATGCTCGTTGGTGCGACGACAAACCACCTCAGCTCTGGTGCATTGTATAGACTCACCCTGAAATGTCCAAACCGTATAATTAGGCTTAAAACCCCTCCTCTGCAGGTGTTTAATCATTACAACCTATGTTCTCTTTTTATAGTTGTCGCATCCAGGACAAGGGCACCAGTTTGTTTCTTGGCCATTTGCAAATGCGACTTCCACAAACTCCTTGGTTTTTAGAAACCATTCTTTTGTCATCTCTTTCTGACTAGGGTGACCAGTGTACATCCATGCACGATCACTCATCTTGCCTAGCTACAAAACACACAAGAAATATATTTATATATAATTCAGCATATATATTCATCAGTTAATCAAGTTCGCCAGTTTTATTACGTCCATGCAACATACACGCTAATAGGTAAAGATAGGTCCTAATCCCACCCAAGTATGTGTAAATTGGGTTCGTTTTCCCATGCTCTTCTCCAGATCCAACGAAAAATTTCGGCATCACCTCCTCGTTGTTCTCCTAATACACGTCTCCGCAATAAACAGAGAGGTTGTGTATCCGAAGAACAACAGGGAGGCATTAACGAAATTATGCATCGGATCTGGAACAAAGCATATGGGAAAACGAACCCAATCTACACATACTAGGGTTGTCCATGGATAACGTTGGACAATTCGAAAGAATCACGGTTATAAATATGTGCAAATGCATGCATATTTATAACTATAACCCTTTCGAACGGGAGACGCATACTGGTCACGCATACTGATAAATTAATTTAATTACCTATATCTAGAAAGTTTCATCCGAAGACCAACCCACAACAAATGAAGGGGCGAGGAGGAGATGACATTTGCACTCACCCACAAATGCAGGGGCGGACCTCATAGAACGCACGGGGAGGTCTTCGCACCGCAGACCTCACAGCGACAAGATAACTGTCACATGTACATCCACCCGATCAACACAAATATTTTGTGTTCATTAATTAAAATTGAAAAATATAAGACCTAACACAAATATATGACCGATATGGATGTCATCTAGGGTTCCATATAAAAAATTTGTGTCGGGGTGTCATGGAGATGTCGTGTCGGGGCGTCATGTTGGGGTTTCGGGGCATCGTGTCGGGTGTCGTGGTGTCAGGGTTTCGTTTTCTTCTTCATCATCTTCTTTTTTCCTCTTCTTCCTTTTCTTCTTCTTCTTCTTCCTTCATTTTCTTCTTCTACTACTTATTCTTCGTCTTCTTCTTCTCTTTTTCTTCTTCTTCTTCTTCTTCTTCTTCTTCTTCTTCTTCTTCTTCTTCTTCCTTCTTTTCCTTTTTCCTCCTCTTCTTCTTATTCTTCCTTCTTTTCCTTTTTCCTCTTCTTTATTCTTCTCCTCTCTCCTTGGGGGTCGGGGTCAAGGGTCGGGGGTTGGTAGCATCGGGCGTAGGGGGTCGGGGGTCGGGGGTTAGTGGCGTCGGGGGTCGGGGGTCGAGGGTCGGGGTTGGTGGCGTCGGGCGTCGGGGGTCGGGGCTCGGGGGCTGGGGGTCGGGGGTCAGTTGTGTCGGGGGTCGGGGGCCGAGGGTCGGGGGTTGGTGGCGTCGGGCATCGGGGGTCGGGGTCAGTGGCATCGGGGGTCGAGGGTCAGTGGCATCGGGGGTCGGGGTCGGGGTTCAGTGGCGTCGAGGGTCAGAGGTCGGGGGTTGATGGTCAATGCCGTCGGGGTCGAGGGTCGAGGGTCAGTGGCGTCGGGCGTCACGGGTCGGGGGTCGAGGGTCAGTGCCGGGGAGTCGGGGTTCCTTTTTCCTCTTCTTTCTTCTTCTCCTCTCTCCTCTTTTTCTTCTTCTTCTTCTTCTTCTTCTTGATCATCTTCTTATTATTATTATTATTATTCTTTTTTTCTCCTCCTCCTCTTCTTCTTCTTTCTTTTCTCTTTCTCCTCCTCGTCCTCCTCCTCTTTTTCTTCTTCTTTCTCCTCCTCTCCTCTTTCTTCTTCTTCTTCTTCTTGTTCTTCTTTTTTCTTTTTTCTTATAGTTTTTTTTCTTCTCTAATTTTCTTCTAAGTTTTTTTATTTTCTATCTATTTTTTATTTTCTATCTACTTTTTTCTACATAATAAACTAACTATCTAATTTGACAGAAAAAGCTGAAAAAAACTAACTATCTAATTTAAAAGAAAAAACAGAAAATAAACTAACTATCTAATTTAACAAAAAAACAGAAAATAAACTAACTATCTAATTTAAAAGAAAAAACTGAAAACATAGGGGTACCCGAGGCACTCACCGGAGTTGGGGACGGCCGGCGAGGGGAGGGGCGACGCCGGGAGCCGGTGAGGGGAGGGGCGTCGCCGGAAGCCGGTGAGGGGAGGGGCGTCGATGGGAGCCGGTGAGGGGAGGGGCCTGCACATGGAGCCGGTGAGGGGAGGGTGGCACCCGCAAACGGTGACATGAGGGGTGGCGCTGGGAGCCGGTGAGGGAAGGGGCGGTGCCGGGGGCGGGTGAGGGGAGGGGGCAGCGCCGGGGGCGACGCCCGCAGCTAGTGAGAGGAGCGGCGGCGCCCGCAGCCAGTGAGAGGATGGAGGTGGCACCGGGGGCGGTGGAGGGGTGGCCGACCGCTGGTGGTGCTGGAGCGAGGTGCGCAAGCGGGTGGAGAGAGAGACAGTGGGGGTGGGGTAGTGGAGGGAGGGGTCGGGGGGCAACGGTCGTTATAGGCACTCCCCTTTGTCGTGTGCCCCCGGACGGCAAAGAGCCCCACGACGGACGGCAAAGAGCGCGTCCGTTGGACCTGGCCAGGCCCAAGATCTAGTGGGACCCATCTGTCCTCTTTGCCCTCTGCCCCCGGTCTCTTTGTCGTCTGCTCGCAGATGGCAAAGGACTGACCGATGGCAAATATTCTATTTGCCATCAGTCAGCCCTTTACCGTCTGCTTTAGGTCAGCTGACGGCAAAGAGGTTCTTTGCCATCAGCGAGCAGACGACACAGAACTGGTTGATGGCAAATTACTAGATTCCAGTAGTGCATCGGTAGGTTTGACAAGCTTATCTGTTGCTCAAAATAACTCTTGGGCATAAATAAAAATAATCTGGAGATCCTTCGATTATAACTGCTTGCTGGAGTAATTCCGACCGAGTGTCTCCTGTTCCGATAAGTCGTAGTCCTTTTAATTCATAATTTTACCTTGCAAGCCTCATCCTCCGCTGCTGATGCCAACACTCTCGAGATTGTTGAGCTGAATCGAAAATGAAGGTTTCTGACAAAGAGCTCAGCTGGGTAAATGTCCGGCTCGATCAAAGTCAGGGTAAGTTTTTAAGAAGTGTTATGAAAATTCTGATTGCCCTTAGTAGAGAAGGATTGTCCTAGCTTTTAGTATATGACCCCGTGATATCGATTTGGTCAGCGGCCTAGGACAAAGAGTATGAAAAACTCAAGGCTGAATTGGACAAGGCCAAGCAGGAGGCCGCTGCTCACAAGGTGGCGGCCGAATAGGTAGCTGCCGAGCTGAGCTCCCTCACGGTTGATGGCAGCAAGCAAGAAGCCCGGGTAGCAGGGATTCAACTGGAGCTGCAAGAGCCCAGCTATAAATGAGAAGCCTTGGAGCAAACATCCCGGGAGCAGATGGCTGATCTCTCCAAGGTGTCCACCGAGCTCAAATCGGAGCGGATGGACTAAAGGTTTTTTGAAGAAGAGCTGCGCCAGGCCAAGCTGATGCCAAATGGTAAGCCATACTTATTGCAATGTGCCTTTGTTGGAAACATGTATGCCTTTCTTACACGAATATGGCGTTCCTCAAGCTCCTTCACGGCCCTCCCGCGGAGTGTGGCAGAAGCGACCAAGCACTATTTGGCCCATGACAAGGATGTTGAGTGGAGGCTTTTCTGGGTGTAGTTTTAGACTCTTGAGCCTAACCCCAGTCTCACCTATCAGATGAAATAACTCATGGAGCTGCATAGGATGGAAGAGCCAGCCATGAAAGATCTTTGCCCACCTGTAGCCTACCGAGCCTCTTCCGAGCAGCTACTTCGGCTTAGTGCAGAAGTTGGTCGATGTTGTGCCTTGGATTGATGTCCTGGAGCGCTCTGTTTGTATAGAAGGGGCACGTATAGCCTTTGTGAGGACTATGGTGCACTTTCCAGGGGTGAAGACCCTGAAGATGGCAACCAATCCTCAACAAGATGGAAAGGAGCACATGCGCCCCAAGCTATATTTCAATACCGCGATGTAGGGTGCTAGGGTTATCGAGGCCCAGTGCTCGAAAGATGTAATTTTTGAATGAACATGTTATAGTGTGCTTCAGGAAAATTTGTATGTTATAACTTGTCCCAAGTGAAGTGCATTTTGAATTATTTTGACTCCTCTGTTGGCTGTTTTAATCGGAAAGCTACCAGTCGTCGGCTTCAGCCCCCATGTACAGACTACTCGGGGTGTTTCAACGCCCGCACTTTAACCCTTAGCCGATGTATCAGTGCCCGAAGGTCCTAGTGCATGAAGGAAATAAGGCAATCGGACTATGCGGTTTTATCACTTTTACTTAGCCTTAGGAGCTTTAATTTGGGGGCTGGTTACAAGCCCCATGCCTTTTTCTAGTAATCGTATAAACCAAAATTCGAAATAATTAGCACATGGTTCGCGAAGGTACAACCCCCCGTATGACACAGAATATCCTCTGTTGGCTTTTTTTTACTTAAGCTTGGATTGCAAACACTTCTCGCTTATTATGATGGTCAGTTTTCGGCTTTCCCCACTAAGGTATTTTTAGCCAGGCCATGTGGGAATACAATCGCAGTGGTTCTCCCTTTACCCCTTTAGCCGAACTAGTTAAACGTAAGGGGGTAACCACACGAGAGGGGCAACCCAACTTTTGAACCAAGACATAATTCGAAACCGATGCATATAAAGAAAAATCCGAGAAATCGAACACTTAATAAAAGAAGTAGTGACGGGGTAGTGCTTGGGGAGGTATTATCATCCAAGACCCTGGTCTATTGGTCGATCGCACTTAGCATGTGTATAATAAGTTTGACCTGTCAACGCCGATGAATATCAAAAACATCCATACAAAAATACCGTAAAAAGGTTTATAAATGGTGTGTGCGAGAAATTTTTATAACTCGTGGCACCAAGGAAGCTATTACAGGTAACTATCATTTATTGAGATAAAAGTTTTTAAACCAAATTTTTCTCTCTGACCTTCCATGGGCGGCTTGACGTCCGCCCTATTTTTGGTTGTACTATTTATTTTATCCTTGTTAGAGGTGGGGGTACTATACTTTGAAGGAAGTTGCTGTCAGCACGCGGACCTTGAGTAGAGGGTCTTGAGAAGCTATTGATGACACGAAAAAGCTTGACGCATGGGGAGTTCTTCATGATACCCCGCTTTTACCGTAAAGGTGTTTGGACCGTGGATCGGTTGAACCGATCACATGATCCTTTCCGGGTGGCTCCCATGGCTTCCCATGGCAATTTAGGGATGAAATTTTGTCTATGAGGGACATACCTTGCAGGTGTTCGGACCAAGCCATGGGAGACGTATCTGTATTTACTCTGAGCCGAAGAAGTCTCCGATAGATATGATTGAGCTCGGGCTTGCTTGCCTTCCTTCCATGCCATGATTGTCGGCGTGTGGCTTGATGTTTCGCTGTCATGTTGGCATTCAGCTGCCAGTGCGGCCGTGTGTTCCTCAGTCTGGAGAGAGCACTCTGTATTTCGAGGCATTTTGAGCTTCATATCGGCGTAGTGGGGCATAGCATTGTAGTGGGCGAAAGTTGTGTGGCCGAGCAATGTGCGGTATCCGCTGCAAAAGGGACGATGTCAAAGATTAAGTCTTCACTGCAGAAGTTGTCGGGTGAGCCGAACACAACCTCTAATGTTATCGTACCAAAGCAGCAGGCTTTGACGCCTGGAATCACTCCTTTAAAGGCAGTGCGACTTGGTTTCATTCTTGATGGGCCTATGCCCATCTTTTTCACCATATCTGAGTAAATCTGATTAAGGCTACTTCCTCTGTCCATAAGAACGCTAGTGAGGTGGTACCCATTTATAATGGGATCTAAAAAGAGGGCGGCCGACCCTCCATGATGGATACTGGTCAGATGGTCCTTGTGGTCGAAGGTGATCGGGCAAGCCAACCATGGATTACATTCGGGGGCTAGAGGATCTATGGCGTATACCTCTTGAAGGGCTCTCTTCCTCTCCTTTTTTGGTATATGAGTGACATAAATCATGTTCACGGTTTTGACCTCAGGTGGGAACTATTTTTGTCCCCCCGGTGATCAGGCCGCGAGGCTCCTTGTTGTCTTCACTTCGTGGGTCACTGGTCTGCTCTTCGGTGTCTAGCTTGCCGACCTGTTTGAACACCCAACAGTTACGGTTGGTGTAGGTGGCGGGCTTGTCTTGGGTGCCATGGATCCGGCAGGGCCATTCCATGATTTTATCCCATGGGGTCGGTCCGTCCCTGTTCCCTTTAAAGGGTTTCTTCTGCTGTCTAGGTTTTGAGTTGCGGAATCCAGCATTTACCGCTGTGTCGTCCGCATCGCCATTACAGTAGCGGCGTTTGTTCTTGTTTTTTCTTGGATTGTCATTCCCATCCCAAACTTCAGAGGTTCCGGGGTCGTCCGCGTTGTGGCTGTGCCGAGCTAGCCTATTATCTTCGCTTGTGCAAAAGTGGGTCATGAGGGAAGTAAGAGCGGACATTGTCCTCAGCCTGTCCTAGAGCTGTCGGGCCAGCCATTCGTCCCAGATGTTGTGCCTAAAAGAGGCTACTGCTTCAGTGTCCGGATAGTCCACAATTTGATTCTTCTTGGTGAGGAACCGGTTCTAGAATTCTGTCGCTGATTTGCCCGCTTTTTGAATGACGTTGCTCAGGTTGGACGAATCTGGTGGCCGAACATAGGTTCCGTGAAAGTTAGACAAGAAAGCCTCCTCGAGCTCTTCCCAGATCCCAATGGAGTCTTCGGCTAGGTTATTTAGCCAGTGTCGTGCCAGTCCTTTGAGCTTTAGGGGCAAGTATTTTATGGCATGGAGATCATCTCCCCTAGCCATATGGATGTGGAGAAGGAAATCTTCTATCCACACGGTGGGGTCTGTCGTCCCGCCGTATTGTTCTATGTTTATGGGTTTAAACCCTTCCGGGAATTGGTGTTGCACGACCTCATCCATGAAACACAATAGGTAAGCAGTGCCTCTTATCCAGGCTATGTTGTGCCAGAGGTCGGCTCCGAGTTGAGCCCGGTATAGTTCCCGACCTCTGCTTTTGTAAGCGGCCCGAGGTGGTTCGTCATCCCATCGAGTGGGGGAGTACCTCCTGGATTTGTAGATGGATCTGTTGCGACCTGCTGGTCGGTTGTGTCGGTCCCTAGTGTGTATGTGTTCTTTGCATTTTCTACGGGGAGGCTCCGGTTTGTAATCGGTCCCTACGGCCGCTCTGTCACTCCCTCGAGGAAGGCTGTCAGGATGGTCACAGTCTGTGTGCCTGGGGGACATGTGCTCTGGGGCCTCGTCCTCGAACTGAGGCAGCAGGCGCCAGCGTGGGTAGCTTCTCTTTTTATCTGGCCACTCAGTGTCGTATCCTTCTTCGGGGGCCAGGATTTTTGTCCACCTGCTATTAATGGTGTTTTGTTCGGCCTGGAGTGGCTCTGAGCGGTAGCTATAAGCTGCAACCGGAACTGCTCCTGGCCTCCAGGGTCCTCGGGGATTACGAGGTCTTCGGCCTCGAAACCGTCTTCGTCGTCGACAGGGGGAAGGTAGTCGTCGTCGTAAAAATTATTGAAATCATCAGGATCAGTGTTGTCCGGTTCTTCTGGTTGTTACTATGGAGCTTCCAGGTTGTTTTGGTTCTTTGGGGTTATGTCTTCCCCTATAGCTTGTGTGGAGCCCTTTCACGTATTCGCTTTGGCACGCTTACGCAGCTTACAGCGCATTGAGGACTCCTCCATGGACTTATCGGCGTGTTTCCTGGGTGTGACATCACGCGTGTCACGGGACGTGTCTACCATGTAAATGTCATAGGTGGACGTTGCGGTCAACCCCCCAGTATTTACGGGGGTGGGGTAATAGGCCTCGTCATCCACGTCTTTGAGCTCCTCGGAGGCATAGTCCAACGCGTCGGTTAAATCTTCGACAGTAACAACCGAGTGGGTGATGGGTGGGCTGTAAAAGTCCTCATAATCCACCTCAGAGCCAATGTTCGCGCTAGTCGGGCTCCGATTATCTGAGATTTCAAGCGGTTGGATCTGGTCGAGTGTCTCGTTTAACATCAAGAAGTTGTCCTAATCGACTTTTTTGAGATTTTTGGAGTTAACCTCCATGGCTTCCGCAAGGGATGCAAGTTCGACAATGGTCGTTCGCTATTGTCCGGGCATATTAGTTGGGTCCAAGATCACAGGTGACTCTTCGAGGAAGAGAGGACCGGGGCTATGGCCGGACACGAGACCCAGAGTCAAGGCTTCGGGGTTTTGAGATTCATCGGTCGAGGTCGTGATTTCGTCAGGGAACAAATTGTGCCGGGAGTCGGTGGAGAATTCTAAATCTCCAAATCTTATTTGCTGACCACAGACGAAGCCTCTGATCTGGCCAGGAAGGCCAATTGAGTTCGCGTGCAGCGTGACGCTGCCGAGCACGAGGATCCGGCCGGGGGCGAGGGTGCCCCCGTTGTTGATTCGATCACTGATGATCAAGCGAGCCATCGATCCTTCCTATGATCCCAATACGAAACTCTCAATGAAAGCACCAATGTCGGTGTCAAAACCAGCATATCTCGGGTAGGGAGTCCCGAATAGTAGACCTTGGATCGATGGGTTGCAGGAGAGAAAGGGAGACCGTATTTACCCAGGCTCGGGCCCTCGTGAGGAGGTAAAACCCTATGTCCTACTTCATTATATTGATGTGGAACGATGATTACAGAGTCGATCTACCTCAAGATCGTATGAGTTAAATCCTAGATGGGATAGCCTACCTATATGCGTAAGAACCTGCGGTCAATATAGACACCAGGGTTCCTAGGGTTACATGTTACCGACCTTAGCCGGTGGTAGATGGGCTGAATTGGTCCTCTTGACTTCGGGTACATGTCTAGTCTTCGGAGCTTTCCATCCTGGTCATAAAGTTATCAGACAATCCGGTCTTCAATGATGCAACCCATATGGTTGGCCCACAAGAGATAACCCAAACGCCCGAGGACCCCTTAATACAGAACTCCCTGAGGGTGTGCATCCAACTTGCTTTCTCATGAAGACGTCGGGCATTTGAGGAAGCTCGTCATCGGAATATGCAAGCCAAGTTTATAGTAATGATAATATGATTCCCACTAGCATATGAAAATGACATATCACTAGACTTTCTACATGAGGAATATGGTGCCACTTTGAGGCAAAATTGTGGTAAAGGATAGTAGCAAAGTCCCTGCTCTCTCTTTCTCTCATTCATTTTTTTCTTTTTTATGGTGGGCTCATTTGGCCTCCCGCATTTTCATTTTTCGTCCAAAGTATCTTCCTGACTTGTGGAGGAACCATAGTCTCCATTATCCTTTCCGCACTAAGATAATGCCCTAATAATGATGATCATCACACTTTTATTTACTTACAACTTATGAAAGCTCGATATGACTCAATATGAATGCCTCTAGTAGTGTACCAGGATGTGAAATGATCTAGCATTACATGTATCAGCAATCTAATGAATGGTGGCTTTGCCACAAATGCTATGTCAGTTGTGTATGATCATGCAAAGCAATAGGATGATGAATGAACAAGTCATATGATGTAACGGTGGAATTTACATGGCAATATAACTCGGAATGGTTATGGAAATGACATGATAGGTATCTATGGTGGATGTTTTGAGGATGATAAAGTAAGGTTTATGTGTGATAGAGCATATCATGCCACGGGGTTTGGATGCACCGGCGAAGTTTGCACTGATCCGCGAGATGAGAATGGGCAATGCACTGTACCAAAGAGGCTAGCAAAATATGAGGAGGTGAGATTGCATATGTCCATGGTTACACATTAGTCATGAAGAACTCATATACTTATTGCAAAGTTTTATTAGTTTTATCACAAATCAAAGCACTACCCTCATGCCCGAGGGAGAGGGTTGGGAGGAGTTAACCATCGCGCGACTCCGACTCGAAACAACACTAGGATTTCAACAAGGAATAGAAATGCGCACACATCCCCGCCATGCCTTTTTAATATTCAGATAAACAAGGAATTAACACCTCTTAATACCGCTGATTCTACAAATAAACAATGATGCACTCACACATTTTTCATATTACCATATTAATATCATTAACCAACAATTTATCTTTATGTGCTACATGATGGTTTTGATTATCATCCATTGGATACTTATTGTTTTTGGAATAGCTTTATGACCCATGAAAATTACTGCTACTTTTTATTAACTCTCAAACAAATATAACTGAAGAACGAGAGTTCCAATATTTTTATAAATCTACACGCCACCGTGCTCAAAAAGATATAAGTGAAGTACTAGAGCAATTGTTTACCTCAAAAGATATAAGTGAAGCACAATGAGCATTCTAACAAATCAGGATAGATGTGCATCTCTCTAAGGTTGGTGTGTCCGGAAAAATAAGATTGTAGAAAATTAAAAATAAAAATCAAATTAAAGAAAATGATGCTCCAAGCAAAACGCATATCATGTGATGAATAAAAATGTAGCTTCAAGTGACATACCGATGGATTGAGACAAAAGAGGGGATACCTTCCGGTGCATCCCCAAGCTTGGACGCTTGAGTATTCCTACAGCATTACCTTGGGCATCCCCAAGCTTAGGCTCTTGCTGCTCCTTATTCAGTTGTCCATCACGATAACACCCAAAACTTTTAACCTTCAATCACACAAAACTCAATAAAACATTGTGAGGTCCGTTAGTATAAGCAACATAACAAATACTTAGGTACTATTGTAAATTGATTCATATTTAATTTTTGCATAATAGGTACCGCATTCTAACTTATCCATGGTTTATACCACCCGATACAATCCATAGTATCATCAAAACAAGTAAACTATCCAAGCAAAAAACAGAATATGTCTAAAACAGAAAAAACCGGTAATAATATGTAATGAACCTATAATTCTGTAACCCCAAAACTTCTGAACAATTAGGATGACCTGAGGAATTTGTACAGCAATAAGGTGTAAAAATTTAAGTTTAAAAGGACATTCTAGTAAAATCAAAGAAATTCTGCACTGGACGTCAAAGTTTATGTTTTTGACACAAAAGCACGATCATTATAAAGGCAATAATCATGTCATCACACCTAAATAGAAAGTATTGGGTTGTCCCCCAACAATCTCTTTCTTTATATCCATTAAGATAGGCTTGTGATGATAATTATGCTCACATAAAAGACAAGAATATAAGCACAAAGAGAGCATCATAAAACATGTGACAAGCACTTTTAATTCTAACATACTTCTTATGCATAAGCATTTTATAAGCAAAACATTTATCAAGAAAAGAAGTGTCTAGCATAGGTAAGTACGAAAAATGAAGCAATAACAATTTTGATATGAAGATAGGTAAGTGAGTAACATGAAAAAATTATAAAACCATATTTGCCTCTCTCATAATAATTACATGTAGGATCGAATTCAAATTCAACAAAATAACTATCATGTCAAATATTCTCTTTATGATCCATATACATACAAGTCTTATAATCTTCCAAGGTAATAGGATCATTATTACCTAAAGATGACGCTCTTCCAAACCCATTTTTAGTAGTTTTGCAAATATGATAATCAATAATAGATTCATCATGAAGCATAGAATTATCAAGATCACAAGCAACATCATGATTATCACGCTAATCATGATCATTAGCACAATTGATATTCGTAGAATTTATACTAACAACATGGTAATCATGCTTTTCATTCAAGGAATTCTCATGAATCACTTTATAAATTTCACAAATTTTGGATTCTTGATTTTCAAGTAAGACCTCATAAAGATAATATAGTGCACTTTCGCTACCAATCGTTTAAACATAAACAAGTCTTTTAAAAGATTAGCTAGTGGATGAGAATCCATTTATCTTAATATTTGCATTTTACTTTCTGTTTTGGTGTGACAAAGATAAAGATAGCATAGCTAGGCAAGTGAACTAGAGAGCAAAGATGCAAACTAGTTACAAGGAAAGCTAGATTGTTTTGTATTTTTGATTTTTTTGAAGCAAGCAAAATATAATAGCAAATAAAAATAAGAACAAGTGAATGATGATTTGTGTGAATTTACTTGATAGTTGGTGATGATATTCCCTGACAACGGCGCTAGAAATCCTTCCTCGTACTTGTGATCTGTGTTGGGCTTTCCGTGAACAGGAATGGGTTATTGCAGCATAATGCTGGTAAGTATTTCCCTTGATTAAGGAAACAAAGTTTGTCAAACCAATAAGAATATCAATCCTCAATCGTCTTCAGCGGCTGCACACAAAAGAGCAAACAACTTGCACCAAACACGGGAAAGAGGGTTGTCAATCCCCTTGATCTCGTTATTTGCAAGCGAATGTGGTGTGGAGATAATTGTAGATAGTTGTGACTTGCAAAATAAAATAAAAGGCAAATAATAACAGCAAAGAAATAATAGATTTTCTGAATATATAAGTGAACAGGCTCGGGGGGCATAGTGTTCTCTAGTGCCATCTCTCATGAAAGCAACATACGGTGGGTAAACAAATTACTATTGGGCAATTGATAGAACAACAAATATTTATGTAGTTTTCATGGCAATGATCATGTGTATATAGGCATCACGTCCATAAGAAAACAGGTCGACTCATGCCTGCACCTACTTCTATTACTCCACCCATCGATAGCTATCCAGCATGTATCTAGAGTATTAAGTAAAACAAAGTAATGCTTTCTCGGGACCACGATCCAAAGCCATAGAAATCCAACATGTAACACACAGCATCACTTTGCGGTCTCACGCACGGTTAACCCCACGGTTGCCACCTTACCTTGGCTGGGATTGTTTGCGTCTTTTGACTCACATATGCAAATGTGTCGCTAGCATTCCAATGTCAAAGAACCCGGGTCGACATAACTCCCAAGTGGCACATCTGTACAGATAGAGGCATACATAACCCAGCAAAGCAGGTGTCGGTCATCAACGTGTGTAGATGAGTCGTAGCAAGCTACAAGGACTTCATTACATTGCGAGACATTTCCCCCACGGGACAGACACATCAGCTAAGAAGGATACATGCCGGTCAACCAATGTGTCCGGAGGAGTAGCAAGCTACCAGGGCTCAGTGGAATCACAAAGCGGAATTTCTCTATAAAGCGTACTACTAAAGTCACACAACTAGGTGTCGAACCCCAAACATATCACAACACATCACACGTATGCATGACATACTCAATATGCATAGATACAACAATGGCATCATAACATAACCATACAACATCACAACATTTATTTAGAAGGCTCAGAAGAGCCTTGCGTATTAAGTTCATATAGGTAGGGTTCACATGACCTGACACTCAAGTCATACACACAAAGTCATACAAGCCATGCGGAAGCAATAAAGCTGTCTGAGTACAGACAGATGAAAATAAAAGGCATATAGCCTAACTATCTACAAATCCCTTCCGAAGGGGCCAGGTCGTAGCTGGGACACGAGCTACTCATCATCATCAACGTCTAGTACAACCCACCAGATGGTTCGTGGGTATCTTCTACAACAATTATTAAGCAAACATGAGTACCAAAGTACTCAGCAAGATTTTAAATCAGAACTATCTACTCATGCACAAGTATCAACAAGGGGGTTGTGGGGTTTCATGCACAAAGCCAGCTTTGACTCTTTGCTAATCTATACTATGACTGTAAGTATTTTTGAACAAGTCTTGGTAAGTTGTACACGAGTCCACTACCTCCACAACAATACACTATCATGGATTCTTTCCCGTCTCCCTACGAGAATGCCATCCATGATAATCACACTTATCTTGATACTTTTACGAGTAGCCATTAAAGTTATCTATGAACAACATATGTTTCCAAGTAGTCCATATCCATGGACACGGCTATTTGAATAGATCATAACCCTGCAGGGCTGTACTTCTTCACACACACTCTCGCCACTTATCTCCATGTGCACTTCACGCACCTCGGCAACCTTCAAGCGGAAGCCCGGCGAGGGAGTCGGGCACGACCGTTAACCACGCTAATTCCTAGTCCAGGTTTATCGCCTATTTGAGAGTGAACCAGCATGGAAGTCCGGCCGAAGTTTCCTCTACGGCCCCAAACGATGTGCGCAGGGTTCACAAGCCCACCATCCGGGTGCCACTTGGTACACCGTGCCACTGCCTACCGCGTCACAGCCCACCTCTAAGGTGAGCTCTATGCACGGCCTCCAGCATAACTACAAACACCAAAAACTACTTGCAACTCCTAGACCGAGTATTAGGCGATTAATAGCCGAGAGGGTCCATTGGTTTCGGGCCCAATGTATGGTAGTATCTAGTCTTTGATCACATACACGGAACTCAGTTTCTAAGAACGGTTCCAATGAGGCAACCCGCCATTTACTCCTACACAGTCTCTCATCGGTACCTTTACCAAATATAATTCAACACTTATCCTTTGTCACCAGAACACATTTATTCACTCTAGTTCATCATCGAGATGAAACAGGTTTAACACAATTCTAAGCATAGCAAGCATAGCAGGTAAAGCACATCATGGCTCAAGCATCTACCAGGTATGCTAGTTTGCAAGGTTTAGCTATTTACTATGACAAGTAGAGGTCATGTAGAGGAATGGGTTCAACTACCGAGGCAAAAGCATTTATCACGATGTGTCCTAATGCAATAAATGAGAGCAGGAGCGACAACGTGGGAATTTATCACAATGCTCAAAAGTGGTGCTTGCCTTGTGGATCAACGGAGGGGTACACTCCTTCAGTTGGATACCCGTGAGTATCCTGTGGAGCGGAGCCTATCAAACAAACAATCACAATCAATACACAGCAAGTGCAACAGTACGATGCATGATCACGTCATGACATGGATATGATGGATGAAATAATGCATCTAATATTGAATTGGTTGAAGTTGGTTTGAATCAAAGATTCAAATGCCACTTCAAATAAGGTATTTTTAAATTACCTTTAATTGATTTGACCAGATGCTCAGGTATAGCTTGATCTATCATGCATGAAAATATCACCAATGGATTCCTTGAATTTTTTTGATAAATTTTCATATATAAATTATTTTAATCTAAGTCACAAATTAATTTCTATGATTTTTAGAAGTTTATAACTATTTCTAGAATTTTATTAATTACAGAACATCAGTAATTGTGCCAGCATGACATGAGTATTGCCTCAGCTGGTCAAACTGACCGTTGCAGGTCAAATCTGACCAGTGGGGTCCATTAGTTAGTGACTCACAACTTAACTAAAGTCAAAATCAAACTAAATAGCTAATTAGAAGGGTTGGGCCCACTAGTTAGTTAGTGATTAGGTTAGTTAATCATAATAAAAGAATAATTAGTTAATCTAAACTAATCTGGGGGCTGGCCCCACATGTCATCGACCCAGGGAGGTCAAACCCACCAGCGGTGAGTCGTCGATAGCACCAAGGACGGCGGAGGGGGTCGCAAACCTACCTCCGGCAGCCATTTGGGCGGCTGAGGCCACGGATGTTTCGGCCTCCCGCTCGCGCGTCTAAAGGGACAAGCCACAGGGGCTCGGATGGCCAGAAACATCAATAGCGAGGACCTCAGCGGCTGTCAGAGTTCGGCCTTCGTCGAGCTCGACACCATAGAGCACAAGAGGACTAAAACTAGGCACCAATAGGACCTACTCGACATCGCAAATCTACTGGTGGCCTTGGTTGGACTTGAGGTCCACCGGAACCCTACCGTCGATGAGCTTCCGAGGCGGATCTTGTTGGACCTCAATGGGATCGACAGCTACGGCTCGGGAACGAAAGGGAAAAGGAGACAAATGGATCCTCCGACTCACACCGATCGCAACGACGTCGAAAGCACGATCGGGGAGGGTCTGTTGACGGCGAATCAACGGCTCCGACCTCGATGGCCGAAGTTGGAAGATGACGGCGTCCTGTCGATGGGAAGCTCCTGGCGTCGCCTGGCTTGCTGGAGAGATCAAGGGCGTTAGGGCGGAGCTTCAGAGCGTCTCAGGGGCGAGAGGGAGCGACGGGGGCGAGCTAGCGACGTCGAGCTCGAGCAGTGGCCATGGCACCAGAGAGGGGAAGAGAGCAGAGGGGGAGAATGGCCGGGACGGGGCGATGGGGACGGCTCTTGTTGAGTCTATCCACCTCTCTAGCATGACGGGGAGAGCCAGGCAAGCACGCAGCTGCGTGTTGGAGGCACAGCAGGCGGCGGCCAGCTCCTCCTCTGCCTACTCACACAGGTAGAAGACGACAGGGAGGCCCAGGTGGGCTCGGCCACACGCCAGGTAAGGTTTTCTCCTTTCTTTTCTTTTTCTATTTTGTGTTTCTTTTTTAGTTCTAACATGAGTTTTCTTATTTTGTTTGGCTCAAAAACCTAAACCAAAAACCGTAGAAATAAAGATGGGGTATGTTTGGAATATTTCCAAACTCCACAAATTATTTCAGCATTTTTGGAAATAACTAAAATATTTATAGTTAGTTGTTTTGGCAATTTCAGTGGCTTCTATGGATTAATTAATATACCAAAAATGGTTGTAAAATAAAGTTCATCCTGTAATGTTGTTGCCAACATTTAAGAGAAAAGATAAACATTTTTAAGGCCATTTTGGGTTCATTGAAAATCACACCATTTGAATTGTTTTATTTAGGGTGAGGTGCTAGGGTTTTCTTAATCCCCATTTTAATTTTACAAAAAGTAAATATGATACACACACTAACTAGGCACAAAGCAAAATGAAACCAGGGATGTGACAACTCACCCCCACTCAAAAGAATCTCGTCCCGAGATTTTGGAGTCGTCGGGAAGAGTGCGGGGTACTCTAAGCGGAGATGGTCTTCCCTTTCCTAGCTTGCTTCTTTTTCAGAATGATTTGACTACTGAACCTTGAGAAACTTGAGGTTTCGACGTCGAGTTGTATGCTCAGCTTGGTCAAGAATACGAACAGGGTATTCTCGATATGAAAGGTTATCCTGGAGATCAAGCGTTTCCTGGTCCAGTTCACGGATGGGATCCGAGAAGCAACGGCTGAGTTGTGAGACGTGGAAAACATCATGGACCTTGGAAATATGCGGAGGAGGTTCCAATTAGTAGGCAACCTCTCCTCGTTTGGCAAGAATGCGAAAGGGACCAAAGTAACGAGGAGCCAATTTGCCTTTAATACCGAATCGATGGGTACCCTTCAGAGGTGTAACCTGAAGGTAAGCCTTCTCGATAACTTCAAAGGTCACAACCTTATGATAGCGATCATATTGGCTCTTTTGACGAGATTGGGTTGTTTTCAACTTTTCATGAATAATGCGAACTTGCTCTTCTGCCTCCTGGATCATATCCAGACCAAAGAGTTGCCTCTCTCCGGTTTGTGACTAGATAAGAGGTGTTTGACACATTCGTCCATAGAGAACTTCAAAAGGAGCTTTGCCCAAGCTTGATTCATAACTATTGTTATAGGCAAATTCGGCGAACGGAAGAAATTTCTCCTAATTCATGCTGAAAGATATAACAAAAGCTCGAAGCATGTCTTCCAGGGTTTGATTTACTCGTTCTACTTGACCACTTGACTGAGGATGGAAAGCAGTGCTAAAGGAGAGATGAGTCCCCATGGCATTTTGAAAGCTTTCCCAGGATCGAGAAGTAAAAATGCTTCCACGGTCCGAGTGAATCTCCAAAGAAACACCATGAAGAGACACTACTCGGGAAATATATAACTCCGCTAGCTGACTAGCTGTTATACTTTCTCAAACAGGAAGAAAATGAGCCACTTTGGAAAGATGGTCAATGACCACCAAGATAGCATTATTCCCTCTCTTGGTCCTCGGAAATCTCGTGATGAAATCCATACCGAGTTTATCCCATTTCCACTCAGGAATAGCTAAAGGCTGAAGGGTGCTAGCAGGCCTTTGATGTTCTACTTTAACTCGACGACAAACGTCGCAATTTGCAACAAACTGAGCAATTTGTCTCTTCATCCTAGTCCACCAGAACCTCTGGCGTAGGTCCTGATTCATCTTGGTGCTACCAGGATGAATCATGAGAGGAGATTCATGAGCCTTCTTAAGGATCAGTCGCCTTAAGTTTCGTACCTTGCGAACCATAAGACGATTCCCAAAGAATAAGACACCTTTGTCATTAACTAAGAAACACACGGCATTTCCCTTCTTGATGTTCCTCTTGATACGGGGAATCCCCGGACCAACCTTTTGAGCCTCAATGACCTGATCCCTAAGAGTAGGTTTCACCACCAAGGTAGAAAGGAATCCTTGAGGAACAACGTGGAGGTTTAACTTCCGGAATTCCTCATGGAGAAGTGGTTGTTGTAACATTAGATTGTTACAACAAGACTTACAACCTAGTGCATCAACCATGACATTGGCTTTCCCCGGGGAGTAAGTTATCCCTAAATAGTAATCTGTGATCAACTGGACTCACCATCTTTGCCTGAGGTTTGCTGCGGCAACAAAAGTCCTTCCCTTGCGCGTAGGAATTCTTCTTGTTACTTCTCTGGTTTGCGTCGGTTTTTCAATTGAAGAGGAAAGGGTGATGCAGCATAGGAGCAGTAAGTATTTCCCTTAGTTTGAGAACCAAGGTATCGAACCAAAAGGAGGGCCTCGTCAAGTACAAAGTACCTGCGCAAAAACAAACAAGCTTGCACCGAACGCTTCAAAGGGGTTGTCAATCCCTTCGAGATTGTTTGCAAAAGTGAGATTTGAAGGCGGAAAGTGCAATGAAGTGAAAAGTGTAAGGCTAAAAATATGGTGTGGAGTAGACCCTGGGGGCCATAGTGTTCAATAGAGGCTTCTCTCAAAATAGCAAATATCACGGTGGGTGAACAAATTACTGTCGAGCAATTGATAGAACCGCGCAAAGTCATGACGATATCTAAGGCAATGACCTAGCATATAGGCATCACGTCCGAGACAAGTAGACCGATACTTTCTACATCTACTACTATTACTCCACACATCAACCGCTATCCAGCATGCATCTAGTGTATTGAGTTCATGACGAATAGAGTAACGCTTTAAGCAAGATGACATGATGTAGAGGGATAATCTCAAACCAATGATGAAAATCCCTTCTTTTCACCCTTGATGGCAACAACACGATACGTGCCTCGCTACCCCTTTTGTCACCGGGTGAGGTCACAACACGGTATGAACCCAAAACCAAGCACTTCTCCCGTTGCAAGAATCATAGATCTAGTTGGCTAAACAAAGCCCACAACTCGAAGAGAATTACAAGGATATGAAATCATGCATAAGAGAGATCAGAAGAAACTCAAATAAGATTCCTAGATAATCTGATCATAAATCCACAATTCATCGGATCTCGACAAACACACCGCAAAAGAAGATTACATCGGATAGATCTCCATGAAGATCATGGAGAACTTTGTATTGAAGATCCAAGAGAGAGAAGAAGCCATCTAGTTACTAGCTATGGACCCGTAGGTCTATGGTGAACTACTCACGCATCATCGGAGAGGTCATGGTGTTGATGGAGAAGCCTTCCGTGTCCGAATCCCCCCTCCGGCAGGGCACCAGGACGTGTCCCAGATGGGATCTTGCGGAGACAGAAGCTTGCAGCGGCGGAAAAGTGATTACGATGCTCCCCTGATTTTTTGGGAATATTTGGGAATTTATAGGCGCAAGATCTAGGTCAGGGGACCTCCATGGGGCCCACAATCTTGCATGGCGCGGCCCCCTTGCCGCGGGCTGGGGGCTTGTGGGGCCCCTGGGGCTCTTCTCGCTTGGCCCCCAACCTCTCTGATCTTCTTCTGTTCCAGAAAAAATCTTTTCGGGGATTTTCTTCCGTTTGGACTCCGTTTCAAAATCTCCTCTGAAAGGGGTCAAAAACATGGAAAAAACAGGAACTGGCACTTGGCACTGAGTTAATAAGTTAGTCCAACAAAATAAATAAAAGGCATGCAAAACATCCAAAGTTTGACAAGATAATAGCATGAAACCATCAAAAATTGTAGATACGTTGGAGACGTATCAAGGTTCAAATCCGGTTGGGTGAAGATGTATTTCAGACTTTGGTGATCATTGTAAATTTCACAACAATTACTAGAAGGTAATGTTGCTAGGTTTTTACTGCATGGACTACAGCTGCAAGCCCAAGATCATGTGTGGGATAATTATCCTCATGTGGACGCAACTGTCGAGATGCATATGCAATCACATGACGATCCTGCATGAGAATGCAACCTAATCCTTGTCGCGAGGCGTCGCAATAGATAATAAAGTCCTTGGAGAAATCTGGTGGTACCAACACGGGAGCAGAAGTCAGGCGTCTTTTCAGTTTCTTAAAACTATGCAAGCATTGTGGGGTCCACTTGAGCATTTTATCTTTCTTGAGGAGTTCAGTTAAAGGCTTTGCAACCTTGGAGAAGTTCTTGACAAAGCGGCGACAATAGCTCGCTACACCAAGAAACTCCTAACTTTCTTAACCGATTCAGGTTGAGTCCAATTAAGGACAGCTTGAACTCTCTTGGGATTGACATCAATACCTTTACCAGAAATTACATGGCCTAGGTAGATCACTTTTGGCAACCAGAATTCACATTTAGAGAACTTGGCATAAAGGCGATGCTCTCGAAGTTTCATCAACACCAGCCTTAGATGCTCGGCATGTTCTTGTTAGTTCTTCGAGTAAATGAGTATATCGTCGAGGTAAACCACGACGAATTTATCCAAGTACTCCATTAAGATCGAATTCATCAATCCATAGAAAGTGGTTGGAGCATTGGTTAAACCAAAGGACATGACGGTGTACTCGTATTGGCCATAACGAGTGACAAAGGCCGTTTTTGGAATGTCCCTGTTCTTGATCTTGATTTGATGGTAGACCAACCTCGAATCCAACTTGGAGAAGACTGAGGATCCAGCGAGCTGATCATACACGCCGTTAATCCTGGGGAGCGGATACTTGTTCTTTGAGGTAACCAGATTAACTGGTCGATAATCTACAACCATCTCATCCGTTCCATCCTTCTTCTTAACGAAGATGATGGAACAAGCCCAACGAGAAGAGCTAGGACGAATGAAACCTTTATTCAAGGCCTCATCTAGTTGTTTCTTAAGTTCGGCTAGCTTTAAGGGTGCCATCTTATAGGGTCTTCTGGCTATTGGGAAGGTTCCTGGGACAAGATATATCACAAACTCTACATCCCTGTCAGGTGGAATGCCTGGCAGTTCTTCTGGAAAGACATCCGGAAAGTCACGGACTATCGAAATATCTTCTAGCTCCGGAAGAGGGCTAGCATTGAGGGAATAGAGTTGGCATTTGGCAACTCGGATCGAGACATTGACTATCTCACTCGATGGACGTGTAAGATGAACATTCCTAATATGAGTATCAGTCTTGGCGTAATGAGCTGACATCCAGTCCATACCCAAGATGATATTGATATCGGAAGACTTAAGAGCTATCAAGGATTCTAGGAAGACTAGCCTATCCACAAGAATTTCATTGTCATGGCTTACCCTAGAGGTCTGCCATTTACTACCAGGAGTTTGAATCACTAATGGGATGGGCATATCATAAGAGGACATGTTATGCAACTTTGCATAACTTTCGGAAATGAAAGAATGAGGTGACCCGGTATCAAAAAGAACAGATGATGGGTGACGATTGGCAAGGAGCGTACCCAAAATGACGTCGAGATCCTCTGCAGCTTCTTCTGCTGAAACATAATTCACACGTCCACGCACAGGGGTTGGCTTCACACAGAATGCTTTGCTTGGCTTATCACCTCCAACAGCCTTTCCAGGTTGATTTGTGACGTTATTCTGAGGACACTCAGGTGAATAGTGACCTTGTTCTCTACACTTGTAGCAGACCACTTGATTGGCACGTGGTGCAACATTGGCAGCTGGACCACCATATGTCTTGGATGGAGGGTTGGTCTGATTTGCACGAGGCGCCACATTGGATGGTTTCGCGGTGTATCTTGGCGGCACAGAACTATTCGGGACCCACAGCCGGTGCTTCTGAAATGCTAATCCGGATGAGAACCCAGAATCACGGAAGTGCTTCCTTGTTGCTTCATAATCAGTATGTCCAGTTTCAATACTGATCGCCTTATTGACAAGAGTTTGGAAGCTCACACATTCAGGAGGGCGTGGATCACGACGAAGTTCGGGGCTCAGTCCCTTGCGGAACCTTGCTTGCTTCTTCGCGTCAATTGGCACCTCTTCAGTTGCATAGCGGGTGAGGTTTCCAAACTCGCGGCTATATGCATCCACATTCAGCTTCCCTTGAGTAAATGCACATAACTCCTCTCTCTTGCGGTCCATTAACCCTTCTGGAATGTGATGCAAACGGAAAGATGCGCTGAAATCAGCCCAAGTGGTTGCTGGTCCAGTAGGGCACATAGCTTCATAATTCTCCCACCCAAGATTGGCGGGGACTTCTAGAAAATAAGCAGCAAATGTCTCCTTATCAACCTCAGCGACGTTGGCAGAACGTATCTTGCATGAAATGCTACACAACCAATCATCAACATCGAGGGGGTCGACGAAATGATGGAACTTGGGTGGATTAAGCTTCACGAAGTCATTCAGGGTCACTAAGTCATTTCGCTGCTGACGAGCCGTATTTTCTCAATACGCTCTAACAAATGATTGGTTTCTCTCTTGTTCCTTTCTGCCTCCAGCATGACCTCCGCCAAAGAGGGCGGGTGACGCATGTTTTCTTGAGCTGCTTGACTACCTTCTCTGTGCTCATGGGAAGGAGCACGGTTGAGCCTGGTGAACACCATCCTGACAAACAAACTTGCAGCTTAGACTAGATCAACATCAACTCTAGCAAACGAGTTAAGAAATGGACTGAACAATATGGAATGCAGAAACAACATCCGAACATCATGGTAATAAGCAAACTGCCATATATACACCATGGTTCATACACACCATAACATAGTTCAGTACAAACTCAAACCGAAGAGCAAACTACTGAAAAGATGACACTACTCATCAGAGGCTTTTCAAGCTTCCTATACATTATTTATCCATGCCTCCGGAACTCATCTCACAACTCAGTCATAATCCACAAGATATGCAGGGTTCTGGACAATATAACTGCTACAATGCTACTGCACCACTCATGAACTCAAGCATCAGTGTAGAACATCTCATACAGGTTTCCTCCGTGACTTGGGAGCTGGACCTGAGGGTCAGGAAACACCCTAGTCTGAGATCCCTGAAAACCATAAGGACACGGATGTGGCCTCGATCCCTTGACTGGCGGCAACAGAGGGCCACGAAGCGGGGTGACACCTCCAATAGCAGGCCAATCTACGTGAGCTGGCAAATGAGTCTGAACTGGGTTCAACATCTCCATGTCTCCATAGCTTGTCTGAACGACACGTGCCAGTCGCGTCAAAGCTGTCCACAGACAGGCACGGGTAGCATAAAGCTCCATGCGAAGAGCACGAGCATCTCGGTATCTATCCTCTAACATCTAGGTGGTAACCTGCAGCAACTGGTCCTCCAAAGAAGAATCATAGTAAACTCCACTAAGATAACCTTCTTCTCCTAGCTGATAAGTTGGGATATAATAGAACTCTGAATTCTGCAGTAGTGCATGATTTGCTCTCATGATGGTCAACATTGAATAGGCAGCATCCTGGACCGCCATGTCAATGGTAACCCCCAACCCGTAAGACCAATAGATTGGCTCCTCAGCTCCACGGTAATCTGGATATAACCTAACAGTACACATATATTGTCTCTGGTTAAAGTCCTGGTACTGGTCCTCCACTATATACTCTCGGTACTAGCGGTAACCGGATACTGACATCATTCTGACCAGCATGGTCGTGTGACCCGGTACATCAATGCACCTAGTCAAACAGACCACCTGATGAAAAGGACGAGAAGGCATCTGAAATAGAGAGTAATGCAGAGGCATTAGAGCTCTAGCAAAAATCAGGCAGTATAACGGGTGAAAATGCTCAAAAACAATTTTGACACATCCTGCAAAAGATTGGATATCATAACCACTCAACTCTCTAGTTCGGGGTTCCACAGTCAACAATGTTTCTCAAAAGGAAACTAGAAAAATCGGATTGACACTCAAACCATTTTCTCTACAAGTCTATACAGTAGTAACACGTGATCCTGAGAGATAGATAAGAAGCCTAGTTCTTAATTCCCGTAGAAAAGATAAGAGTGACCGGAATAGAATGACTATAGAAGAGAAGCAAAAGAGCCTTACGTTCCCTTCCACAATCAATTCCCTTATATATAACTACAACATTTCTAGACTCGACTTCGACCAGTTTGGCTTGGTAATCCTATAGTTAGTCAGGCTCTGATACCAACGATGTCGGGACCCTGATCCTAAGCCATAGAAATCCAGCCTGTAACACACAACATCACTTTGCGGTCTCATGCAAGGTTAACCCCACGGCTGGCACCTTACCTTGGCCGGGATCGTTTGCGTCTGTTGACTCACGTATGCAAATGTGTCGCTAGCATTCCAATGTCAAAGAACTCGGGTAGACATAACTAGTTATAAAACCAAGTGGCACATCTGTACAGTGACATGCATACATAATCCAGCAAAGCAGGTGTTGGTCATCAGCGTGTGTAGACGAGTCATAGCAAGCTACAAGGACTCCATTACACTGCAAGACATTTCCCCGAAGGGACAGACACATCAGCTAAGAAGGATACATGTTGGTCAACCAATGTGTCCAGAGCAGTAGCAAGCTACCAGGGCTTAGTGGAATCACAAAGGGGCATTTCTCTATAAAGAGTACTACTAAAGGCACACAACTAGGTGTCGAACCCCATATATATCACATCACATCACACGTACGCATGACATACTCAATATGCATAGATATAACAATGGCATCACAACATAACCATACAACATCACAACATTTATTTAGAAGGCACGGAAGAGCCTTGCATAATAAGTTCATACAGGTAGGGGTCACGTGACCCGACACTCAAGTCATACACACAAAGTCATACACGCCATGCAGAAGCATTAAAGTTGTCTGAGTACAGACAAATGAAAAGAAAATGCATAAAGCCTGACTATCTACAGATCCCTTCTGAAGGAGCCAGGTCGTAGCTGGGACACCAGCTACTCATCATCATCGACGTCTAGGTAGAACCCACCAGATGGTTTGTGGGTATCTTGTGAAATTTTTATTAAGAAAACATGAGTACGAGAGTACTCAGCAAGACTTTAAATCAGAACTATCTACTCATGCACAAGATCGACAAGGGGGTTGTGGGGTTTCATGCAGAAAGACAGCCTTGACTCTTGGCTAATCTATAATACGACTACAAGTATTTTTGAACAAGTCTTGATAAGTCGTACATGAGTCCACTACCTCCACAACAATACACTATCATGGACTCTTTCCCGTCTCCCTAAGAATGTCATCCATGATACTCACACTTATCTTGTTACTTTTATGAGTAGCCATTAAAGTTATCTATGAACAACATATGTTTCCAAGTAGTCCATATCCACAGACGTGGCTATTCGAATAGATCATAACCCTGTAGGGGTGTACTTTATCACACAGGCTCTCGCCACTTATCGCCATGTGCACTTTACGCACCTCGGCAACCTTGAAGCGGAAGCCCAGCGAGGGAGTCGGCCACGACCATTAACCATGCTAATACCTAGTCCAGTTTTATCACCTATTTGAGAGTGAACCCGCACGGAAGTCCGGCCGAAGTTTCCGCTACATCCCCAAACAATGTGTGCAAGGTTCCCAAGCCCACCATCCGGGTGCCACTTGGTACACCGTGTCACTGCCTACCGCGTCACAGCCCACCTCTAAGGTCAGCGCTATGCACGGCCTCCAGCATAACTACAAACACCAGAAACTACATGCAACTCCTGGACCGAGTATTTGGCGATTAATAAGCCGACAGGGTCCATTGGTTTTGGGTCAAATGTATGGTAGTATCTAGTCTTGGATCACATACACGGAACTCAGTTCCTAAGAATGATTCCAATGAGACTACCCGCCATGTACTCCTACACAACCTCTCATCAGTACCTTTACCAAATCAAATTCAACACTTATCCTCTGTCACCACAACACATTTATTCACTCGAGTTCATCACCGAGATGAAACACGCCTGACACAACTCTAAGCATAGAAAGCATAGTATGTAAAGCACATCATGGCTCAAGCATCTAGCAGGTATGCTAGGTTGCAAGGTTTAGCTATTTATCGTAACAAGGATAGGTCATGCCGAGGAATGGGTTCAACTACCGAGACAAAAGCATTTATCACGTTTTGTCCTAATTCAATAAATGATAACAGGAGCGAGAACATGGGATTTTATTCGAATGTTCCAAAGGGGTGCTTGCCTTGTGGATCAACGGAGGGATACACTCCTTCAGTTGGGTACTCATGAGTATCGTGTGGAGCGGAGCTTACCGAACAAACAATCACAATCAATACATGGTAAGTGCAACAATACAATGCATGATCATGGCATGACATGGATATGATGGACGAACTAATGCATCTAATATTGAATCGGTTGAAGCTGGTTTGAATCAAAGATTCAAATGCCACTTCAAATAAGGTATTTTAAATTACCTTTAATTGATTTGACCTAATGCTCAGGTATATCTTGTTCTATCATGCATGAAAATAGCACTAATGGATTCCTTGAGTTTTTGTGATAAATTTTCATATATAATTTATTTTCATTTGAGTTATAGATTAATTTCTATGATTTTTAGAAGTTCATAACTATTTCTGGAATTTTATAAGTTACACAATATCAATAATTGCGCCACCATGACATCAGCATTGCCTCAGCTAGTCAAACTGACCGTTGTAGGTCAAATTTGACCAGTGGGGTCCACTAGTTAGTGGCTCAGACCTTAACTAAAGTTAAAATTAAACTAAATAGCTAATTAGCAGGGCAGGGCCCATTAGTCAGTGAGTGATTAGGTTAGTTAATCCTAATAAAATAATAATTAGTTAACCTAAATTAATCAGGGAGCTCGCCCCACATGTCGTCGACCCCCGGCGATGAGTCGCCGACAGCACTAGGGACGGAGGAGGGGGTCGGAAACCCACCTCCGGTGGCCATTTGGGTGGCTGAGGCCATGGATGGATCGGCCTCTTGCCCGCGCCTCGAAAGGGACAAGCCACACGGGCTGGGATGGCCGGAAACGTCGCCGACGATGACCTCAGCGGCTGCCGTAGTTCGGCCTTCGTCGAGCTCGACACTACAGAGCGCAAGAGGACTAAAATTAGGCACCAACAGGACCTACTCGACATCGCAAAGCTACTAGTGGCCTTGGTTGGGCTTGAGGTCCACCGGAACCGTACCGTCGACGAGCTTCCGCACAGGATCTCGTCGGACCTGGATGGGATCGACAGCTATCGCTCGGGAATGAAGGGGGAAAAGAGAAAAATGGATCCTACGGCTCACTGGGATCGCAAGGGCGTCAAATGCAGGCTGGGGGAGGGTCTGTTGACGGCGAATCGACGGCGGCGACCTTGGTGGCCAAAGGTGGAACACGACGTCGTCCTCTCTATGGGAAGCTCCTGACGTCGCGTGGCTTGCTGGAGAGCTTGAGGGCGTCGGGGCGGAGCTTCTGAGCGTCTTACAGGCGAGAGGGAGTGACGGGGGCGAGCTAGCGACGATGAGCTCGAGCGGCGGCCATGGCGGCAAAGAGGGGAAGAGAGGAGAGGGGGTGAATGGCGAGGACGGGGCAATGGGGACGGCTCCTGTGGAGTTTATCCACCTCGCTAGCACAACGGGGAGGGAGAGGCAAGCACGCAGCTGCGTGCCGGAGGCACAACACGCGGCGGCCATCTCCTCCTCCGCCTACTGGCAGAGGTAGAAGACGACGGGGAGGCCTAGGTGGGATGGGCTAGGCGCGAGGTAAGGCTTTCTCCTTTCTTTTCTTTTTTTATTTTGTTTTATGTTTTAGTTCAAACATGAGTTTTGTTATTTCGTCTCGCTCAAAAACCTAAACCAAAAACCCTACAAATAAAGATGGGGTATGTTTGGAATATTTCCAAACTCCACAAATTATTTCAGCATTTGGGAATTAACTAAAATATTTATAGTTAGTTGTTTTGGCAATTTCAGTGGCTTCTATGGATTAATTCAAATACCAAAAATGGTTGTAAAATAAAGTTCATCCTGTAATGTTGTTGCCAACATTTAACAGAAAAGATGAACATTTTAAGGCCATTTTGGGTTCATTGAAAATCACACCATTTGAATTGTTTTATTTAGGGTGAGGTGCTAGGGTTTTCTTAATCCCCATTTCAATTTTACAAAAAGTAAATATGATGCACACACTAGCTAGGCACAAAGCAAAATAAACCAGGGATGTGGCATGCTTGGGGAACCATGACATGATATGAACTAAGTAAACTCAATCAGTCTGAATAAAGCCATTGTTTTATCCTTAGTGGCAGCAACACAAAGATGCACCTTGTCCCCTTCTGTCACTTGGATATAGAAACTCGCTAGGTTGAACCCACTACAATGCACATCTACCACTGAAGAAAGATCATACTACTTGGCCAAAGCAATTCAATAGATTGGGTAGATTTACGAATCTACGATGATCATGCAAATAAGAATCATAAAACTTAGAGAACACTCAAATACTTTTCATGAATAATCTGAACAGAAACCCACAATTCATTGAATCCCAACAAACACACCACACAAAATAATTACATCGGATAGATCAAAGAGAAGATGCGATGATCATTGTATTGAAGATCAAGAAAGATTGATAGCCATCTAGATACTAACTATGGACCCGTAGGTCTATGGTGAACTACTCACACATCATCACGAGGACACCAAGGTTCATTAAGAGGCCCTCCATGATCAATCCCCCTGCTAGCAGAGTGCGGGAATGGAGCTCTAGATGTGGTCGCCGTGAAACAAAGACACGCGACAGTGTAAAAAGTGTTTCATGGATGTCTCTAGGGTTTCTGGAACATTTGGGAATTTATAGGCTAGAGAACGAGGCAACAAGGGCCACAGGAAGGCGACAAGGCATAAGCGCACGACGACCCCCCTCGACGCGCCTTGTTGCCTTGTGGGCCCCTCATGTGGCTTCAAGTATTCTCCCGAAGCTTCGAGGTCTTCTTTTGGTCTAGAAACAATCATAAAAAAGTTGCATGGGAATTGGACTTCGTTTGGTACTTAAAACCTAAAAAACGGAAAGACATAGAAAACAACAACTCGCACTGGGCACTGGTTTAATAGGTTAGTGCTCAAAAATAATATAAATTGGTGCATTATGACCCAAAAAGTATCTTAGGATGATAATATAACAGCATGGAACAATCAAATATTATAGATACGTTGGAGACGTATCATGAACGTCCTATGGTGCTAAGTTCATCATTCTTCATTCTTGCTTTCTTCTCCGGTGGATTAAATTCAAGCTCTCATGTTCATCATATCATTTTCATTTGTTAAATTCTTTTCTATGTTGGATATTCTCATCGAATCGTCTCTTGTTTATTAACCTCTCTGTTCTATCTAGAGTGCTGAAGATATCTCGGAAAATTCATGTTTTCATTGAAAAGTTCTTTCAAATTATTTTGAGGATACCACCTCATTAAGTTCTTAATTTTGAATGGCGCCATCTCTCCTTCTAAGCAATCATTTTAGCGTTATTCCTTGTAGTGGGCCATAACCCACTGGTTTTTCCCTATGATCTCATTTGACTCTTCTAATCTTTTTCGGAGTTGTCCTCAAGTCTTTTAAAATGTGAGGTAAAAATGAATTCCATGAGTCATATTCCTTCTCCAAGATCGCTTCAATTAATTTGACCAATGCATGAACCTTTGTTTCTTGATTATTTCAAAGTGTCTCAGTAATTCATGTTGTTGTTTCTCGTCATCATTCTTTGTCTTGAAGACTGAACAAGAGTTTCTCTCAAATCTTTGTCCATTCTTTTGAAGAATCGTCCTTTCAGCTTGTTGCTATCTTCTCAAATAGTTTCTATTCGCGAGGACTTCTTTGCTTATCTATCCGAAGCATTTCAGAATTGTTTTCATTGTCGATCTTCCGAAGGCCATCATTTCATAATATTTGTTCATTCTTATCAATTGGTGTCTCTTCGTCCGTATCTCAATTATTTTGGTGCTTCGTTCAAGTTTTCTAATAGGCGGATCATGATCTCTTCGTTCTCATGTATCTTCATTATTTCGTAGTATCCTCATTCGTTTTCAAATTCTTACTGATGTTTTGTTCAAGACTTCTTCAAGTTTGCATTAACTCTCCTCAATCTTTGCAAGAATAATAAGTAGTACACAATTCGTTGCTTGTCATCAATTTAACTTGATGAAAGATAAGCATAACATAATTCTTATTCTCGTTTCCTTGCAGTGATTTAATTCCATCTTTCGGAGTTGTTCATGATATCAATTCTCGATTCTAAGTCGTTTATCTTTTCTTTGCGAGAGTTCCAAGTTTTCTCAAGCATCTCGTTGTGAAGATTCATCTAAATCATGGCAAGGCCTCAATCTTATTCTTTTTACAACCTTCTGTTGTTTTCTATCATGCTTTCATTTTCGAAGTTCTTCTCGGTGGTTCATCAAGTATTTTATTCATTCTCAAAGTATGCTTCAAGATTCTTGTTGGAGAAGCTTAAGTATTTTTTATCTTACATTTAAAAGTGCAATTCTTTCTCCCTTGAGATGGTGTTATAGCACTCTTGATTCATGAGGAGTCTCGAAGAGAATTTATCAAGAATGAGATATTTTAACCCATTTTTGTTCCTTGGAGGTGTCTTGGATTGGATTTCACTTAATGCATTTTCTAAGGATTATTGCTATCCTGGTGTGATAAATGGTCCAAGTTATCAATGTATACTCATGGCGAGAGAAGTTTTACATATTTGGTTGCTCCCAAGGAATCATTGTTTTCCATTTGTGGTTGGTTGTCACCTCATAATTTTAGATGATTTTTCATAAGTCCATAGCAATCTCATTATTTTCGTTGTTGATTTTCCAACAACTCTGTTCTTTTCCTTCCAAAGATCTAGCTTTTATTGTGGTAGAATATGCCATTTTCTTCTCCGTTCTTTACATTCCAAAGATCTAGCTTCAATCCTTTTGTTCTAGAGGCATTGTGATGTTTCTCTCTTCGACCCATCATCTCATTTTGTCAAGATCATCTTCTTTCCTTACTTATCCTTTTAACCATAGTGTGTGTCCCCTTTTAAAGTTACTTCCATCTTATCAAGTTTTGTTTCTCTTTCTACTGAAGTGTTGCCTTCTCTCTCATTCCTTGTCTATCTCGTTTCAATCGGAGTGGTTTCAGTTCTTTCTTGCCCCTTGTGTTCTTTCCAAACCTCCCTCTCATCTTAGCCCAAACACCCCTAAACATCCTCACTGGACCCACCAAGCCCACCAAGCCTACCCTCGCAACCGGAGCTCGTCCGATTGCGATCGAAAGGTTCGAAAACTGGAGCAAATCCCCTATCCCTAGCCCCCTTTCCTATTTAAGCACCCCTAACCTCCCTAAAATGAAACCCTAGTCGGATTTACTTCTTTTCCCATGGTGTCCGCTCCTCAGCCGCCACCGAGAGCTCCTCCTCCCACATCCATCCGTCCTGGCCCGTCGACCCCATCTGAAGCCCGCCTCAGACCTGAACCAGGCCGGGGCAACAACACACGCCCGCAAGACCCGCGTGTGAAGCTCCCACGCCTGATCATGATCCTCACTGGGTGATCGTGCTGCCCCTGCTGGTCGCCGGAGCATCATCAGACCGAGGCCAGCCCCGCCACTGCGCCCATCTTATCCCTAAGCGACTCTTCGTCTCTCTACCCTCCCTCTCTCTGATCCATGCCAGGAAGCCCCGTGCCATGGAGGTCTCCCTATCGCCGATCTGCTCCTGCCAACGACATCCGAGCGCACCGTCGGCCTTCGTTGGAGCTCGCCATAGTTTCGAGGCCGTCGTCGGCTGCCTCCTATCGTGCGGGAGCACGAAGATGACACCCAACGCCTCACGCACGAGCTGGGCCGACCCAACCTCCCGAGGCCTAATCAATGGGAGCGAGCCCACACCGGCCGAGTTCACCTCAGTGTGCACCACCTCCACCGACCTGGTGTTGTCCCACTCTCAGCTCCAATCCCTTTGCTATATTGCGCCCTATGCATTGTATAGCTATGATGCACCCAAAGTTTTGGACCGCTTGCGTCTTTTTCTGTGTCGAGCAAATTGTCCAATTATCTAGGGAAATACAGTTTTACAGAAAAAACCCACATTTATCATGCATATAATAATTCTCAAACCGTGCATCGAATTAAAATGAATTATATATGAAAAATGCTCAGAATATTTTATAGATTAATAATATGCCACTTTCATGCATGATAATTTTTTTTGAAGTTGTTCTTTGCATTAATTTGCATAAATGCCATGTTAAAAATGGTTTAATTTATAGCTATAAACTGTAACTCTGATTAAAATAACATGGTGCACTTTACTTTCGGTCTAATAAATATATAATATGTTTACACAAAACAGAAACAAATTCATAATATGCATATGAGGTCACTTTGGAAATAATATATGTTGTTTTCGGCCTCATTTAAAATGCCTAAATAGATATATTATGTATGCTTCACCTCTTGCCATGATAAACAACATTTAAAGTTGTCGTGTAACTAAATGAGAGTGAGCTAAATAATAAAAACATGGAGTTTCATTAATATGTAACTCGTTGCATATTGAACTTCACTTAATGTGTAGCACTTTTTGTTGGGTTTTGCCATGCCATGCATAATTAAATGGACATGCTTCCTATTTTATTGTGCATCATGCCATGTTTATGTTGTGGTGTTTACCGTGAACATTGTTTCTTTTCCGATTTTCTTCTCCTTGCTAGAGTTCTGAAAGGACTTTGGACTGTGAGGATTCGTTCGACTACATTGATTCGTCTTCTTTGCAGACTCGTTCTTCTTCCATGCAGGATCTAAGGCAAGATGATCATTCCCTGGATACCACTACTATCATTGCCATGCTAGTTGCCTTGTTTCTATCCCTATGTCTCACTACTGACCACTTGTTTGTCAAGCCTCCCAAAATGACATGATAAGCCTTAACCATCCACCTTTCCAGGAAACTGTTTTTTCGCTAAGTTAATGCTTGCTCAACCCTTCTTATGACATTGCTAGTTGCAGGTGTAGGTTGCTCCATGTGATAACATGGATATCTTTGAGATATCACAATGTTCCTACTATTTACTTTAATGCAAGTATACACTTGGCACAAGGTGGAAGCTTGGCCTTTTGCTCGGTGTTTTGTTCAAACTTTGCCACTCTAGTTTCTGTTTATCGGTGTTATGTTCCATATTGAGCACTCCTAACATGCTTGGGGTTGTTATGGCGAGCCTCTCGATTATTTGGTTTGGGATAAAACTCTTCCGACAAGGCCCAACATTGGTTTTACCATTCGGAAACCTAATAAAACTCGCATAGGTACTTTCCGGATCCCGTGGATAATTAATCAAAATAACAGGCGAGTGCTCCTCCTGAGTGTTGGTCCACCTACCTAGGAGTCGACGGTGTCGTCTCGGGGAAACTCGGGTATTTGGCTATCGTCCACTATGCGTAGATGATTGTGTCCTGACAACGAGATACGCGACTCCTATCGGGTTTGTTGACACACCAGGTTGTCTTGCTAGATTTGTTTTACTCTTCTCAAATCTCCTCTGCACCAGGATTCCGAGGATACTTTAGGCTATTCATACATCTCCAATGTATCAATAGTTTATAAAGTATTCATGCCATGGTTGTCTATGTTTACAAATTTTTTATATGGTTTTGATGCACTTTAGATGATTTATTTATAACTAACCCGGACTGACGTTGTTTTCAGTGGAATTACCGTGGTGTTGTTTTTTGTACAGAAAATGAAAGTTCTCGAAATCACCCAAAACTTATATATATATTTTCTAGCGGAAGTAAGCAATATTGGAGCGAAGAACCACGAGAGGTGAGCCACCAATGGGCCACAAGCCACCAGATCACGCCCCCCTAGGCCATGGCATGACGGGGCCCATGTGGCTCCATTTGGCGTGATTCCAACACTGAAAGATCCTATATATACCAGAAACTACACAAGTAAAAAAAGAGAACTTCCTCTCCGTCACCACAGCTCTCTATATGGATGAAAAACCAATGTGGAGACGTTCCAGTACCCTCCGAAGATGGGAAATCATCTCCGGTGGCCATCTTCATCATCCAAACGGAGGCCATGACGAGGATGGAGTAGTTCACCTTCGGGGCTGAGGTTTTGTACCCGTAGCTATGTTTTTAATCTCTCTCCCTCCCTCCCTCCCTCCCTCCCTCCCTCCCTCCCTCTCTCTCTCTCTCTCTCTCTCTCTCTCTCGTGTTTTTGAGATGTCATGATCTTGATGTATCAGGGGCTTTGTTGATATAGTTGGATCATATGGTGTTTGTCCCTTGCTATTGTTGTGACAAATTGAATTGTAACGTCCAAGATGTGATCATATCCTTATTTTGGCGCCAGGGCCTCGACAGGGATAGAAGCGCATCTCGTTGTTTCGCAAGTATAGATGTAGTTACAAGTATATGTACAGAAGAGATCAGTTTATGAAATTGGCTAACACTCGCCACAAGCTACATCAAGAACACATCAATACAACAATACATTGAAACACCATGTAGAAGAGCAAGGTCCGACTATGGATGAAATCAAATGATAAAAGAACGACATCCATCCTTGTTATCCCAGGTTGTCGGCCTGGAACCCATCCTAGATCGATGAAGAAGAAGAAGAAAACTCCAAATAGAACAATCATCGCGATCACGTTAAAGTATCGCTTTACCTATACTTGCAACTGTTGTTGTACTAATCTGTGAGCCACATGGACTCAACAATCTCATTTCCAAAGGTATCAGGACTAGCAAAGCTTAATGGGTGAGGTATGATTGAGTAATGAGCATGCAGTAAGGATTAAGCATTTATTTGGGTGGCCAACTTATGAGTACGAGAAGAAGAGAGGGGTGATCTACACATAAATGGACGTGAACTAATTATGATTTCGAAGTGAACCTGAATACCTACTCACGTCACCCATAACCCCACCGTGTTCTCTCTCGGATACAGAGCTCATGATAAGAGGCAGTCATGGTTGCAAACACAGTTGGCAACTTTTAATTAAGTTAACTTCACGTTTGCTATGACCCGGTGTTAAACAATGTTTCCAAGTTGCCACAGAACCACGGGCATGGCTTTCTAAAAGATCTAACCCTACAAGGGTGCTCTAACTAGTCCATCACAAACTACCACAAGTTGTGCCAGAAACCTCGACAATGGAAAAGCCGTGATATCCTCGGCTTCCTGGTGGAAAACCTCAACCTCGAGATAGCCCAAAGTATGCTCAGAATCCCTCGCACAAGACGTTCAAGACAGGTAAAACTAATCCAGAAAGGCCGCCCGGTGTGTCAACGAACCCGATAGGAGCCGCATATCTCGTTTTGAGGACACGACAGATGAGCACACCATACAGTGTCCTGAGAGAAATCTCCCGAGTTACCCCTGGTTGGCTCTGCACACGGCTCTAGTCTGGACCAACACTCATGAGGAGCACTGGACCGGGGGCTGATTAATTATCCACGAGGTCCAAAAAGTCCCTATGCAATTTTATTAGGTTATTAGGCAAATGTAGTACCAATGTTGGGCCTTGTCAGAAGAGTTTTATCCCAAAACAAAAATCAAGGGAGTCCCCATAACAACCCCAATCATGTTAGGAACGCTCAGTATGGAATATAACACCGGTACACTAGTAACTAGGGCGGCAAAAGTGAAACAAAACGTTGAGCCAGAAGACCAAGCCTTCCATCTTTTACCAAGTATGTAGGTGCATTAAATTAAATAGCAATAATATAGTGATATTCAAAATAATATACATGTTTTCACATGAAAGCAACTACACCTGCAACTAGCAATGCTATAAGAAGGCTGAGCAAGTGGTAACATAGCCACATAGTGGTTTGCTAAGATGAGGAGGGGTTAGAGGCTTTTTATGACAATGTTGAGAGGCTGACATTTAAGTAGTAGGCAGCTTGACATAGCGATAGAAACAAGACACCTAGCATGGCAATGATAGTAATGGTATCTAGCGAAATGATCATCTTGTATGTGACCCCGCTTGGAAAAAGATCGAATACATGAAGTAGACGAACCGACGTAGTCGAACGAATCCTCGCACCCCGAAGCGGTTTGGAACTCTAATGATAAGAATCAATCCATAAACAACAATCAACACACGATAGACACCACAACATATGCATGACATGATGCGCAAGAAAATATGATGCATGTCCATTTAATTATGCATGACATGATAAAGCACAACAATCAACTCCTACACATTAAGTGAAGCTCAATATACAACGAGTTGCATATTGATGAAACTCCACACTTGATTTACTTAGTTCACTCCCGTATAGGTACACCACAATATTAAATGTTGTTAAACATGACAAGAGGTGAAGCATAAATAAACTACACTACCTAGGCATGTTACATGAAGTCGAAAACAACATATAACATTTTCGAAATGACCACATATGTTAATTTAGAAATTGGTCCAGATCTTAACTAAACACATTTTATATTTATTAAATAGCAAAATAAAGTGGATCATGTGATTCCACACGTCATTTAGTCGATTTACATATATAGATCATCTAAAATGGAGCTACTTTCTAAAAGATATCCGCAACACAAGATGATATGTCACGAATGCAAAATGGATGCAAATGTCATCCACAATCATGTTAAAACATGGATGCAACAAGTTATTATGAAACTAAATGAAATTCTAGGCAAGTTTAAATGAATCTGAAACAACGAATAACAATTCTTGAAAGTCCCCATATGCAACATAAGATTTCGGTACTGTTCTGCATATAACACAATTTTAGAGTTACTAAACAGCAAAATAAATACACCATGTTATTCTACGCATTTTTCTGATCAAGTTACATACGTGGATCATTTCAATTGAAGCTACACTTAATTAATTATGAGACAAACCGTTTTTCACATGGCATTATGCTAATTAAATGAAAATAACAAGTTAAACATTTTAATCATGGTTGAAAGTTTGATATTGTGAAATAACATAAAATTATAACCATTTTTCGTGTATAAAGTTTCTAAGTACGATGCACGGTTAATTATTTGTGAGCAATGCAAATTAATGACATTTGAGGTAAAATATGCATGCACTAGAAAATGTTAAAACCTACGAAGCTAAAAAAACATACTTGGGCCCGAAGCATCAGGTGCAACGGCCCAGGTATAGATCACGCCCAAATGGACATGAATGTGTGCGTCAAAATAAAACAATTACAAAGCCAAAAAAAAAGGGCTAGCTGGGTTTCGAACCTAGGACCCCGTGTATTATGTTCCACAAATACGAAGATTGGCAGGTTGTGCTCATTAGCGTAACATAATAGGAGGTGATTTCCACAAATACGAAGATTGGCAGGTTGTGCTCACCATGGGCTAAGCCCATTCGGCGAGGAGGCTGGTCCATTGGGCTTGGGGGAGGCTGACATGGGGAGGCGACCCACACGGTGCTCCTAGCGGTTAATGGGCACGCGACATGTGCTCCTGGATCTCGAGAAGGAGACAACCGATGACGGAGGCTTGCCGCAAGACCTCACTAGCGGGACGACAAGGCAGCGGGGCGGAGCGGATCTAGAACGGGCGACTCCGGGGCGGCTGGATTCTATGCTAACGGCGGCGGCAGAGCTCCGGTGCAGCTCCATGGAGTTCCTACGGATGCGGGTTCCGGCACCATCGAAAGAGGGAGAGTCGGTTAGGGAGAGGAGGAAGAGGAGAAGGGAAGGAGAGAAAGGAGGAGGTCCAGCGGGTCGACCTGGTCGTGGTGTGGCTCGCTCGATCGCCTGCTTCGGCCTCGGGCAAGGCGGCGATGTTCGAGCGTGACACGGAGAGGCACGAGAGCTCCTCCCTGGAGCAGCGCGGGCGAGGAGCAGAAGCAGCTCGGGAGGCTTCGTCTACAGGCACTGCACACAGGAGCTCGAGGGGAGCTGCTGGTCTCGCGCACAAGCTCCCGGGCGTCATGCAGGTGCTTGCGCGGCTGTGGGAGCTTCGCTCGTGTGGTGACGCGAACGAAGCGATCTGTAGGCGGTTGGACGCGTCCATGCGCGGCAGCGGCTGGCTGCGCGCTGCTGTTGGCTGGGCTGGATCGGGCAGGGGCTCTGGTTGCTAGTTGGCTTCGAGGGGATCGGCGCTGGTTGGGGTAGGCTGGATTGGGAGGAGATCCCGACGTGGGAGGCGGCGGCTGGAAGGATCGTAGAAAATAGGGTTTTGTCCAAAATAGGCCAGGGGTGGTTCATATATAATTTTTTTTATTAGGTTTGTAACCTTCGATTGAAGTTGGAGGGTTGAAAAAAATAGGCTAGGGAGTCCAATTAAAAAATCGGTCATGGCTTATAGGGTATTAAAGGGTTGATCCGGATCCAATGGTAAGACCACTAGTCGTCAACCCGTGCTGTTGCACGGACTAGTTAATTAGAAAGACATCAATAGAAGTATAAATATCATTTCGATATTTCTTTATATTTTAAATTATGAGGAATTATGATTTCTAATGTTAGTATTGAAAACATGCAAAAATATTGTTTTCTTATCATCAAAAATATTGGTAGGAAATATTACCAAAGACACATTGATTTATTCAGTGTCATGCTTAAGGTGTTGCCCTGTGGAAGCAGGTAAATACATGATGGATTAAGATACATCTGCTTGTGTCACGAAATTAGAAGAAAATAAATTTAGGGATGTATTAAATCTACGGTTGTGAAGTCTTCGACTCTAATGGCATAGAAACACCTTCTTATGATTCTTTGACCAATATACTATTTAGAGATTATCTACCCAACTTCTCCACTTTATTGCTTAGAACACCATAGCTTGTTTTCATTACCAATACATATGCAAACATTTGTATCTCCATTTGAAACTCAACAGTGTTGTTACCCATGTCCTAGAAAACATTGTGCTTCCTTCTTCATGTGCTTTGAAATTCAGATGATATACTCTGAAAATATGACCATAATGTTATTTAGTTATAATGAACATGTATCAGATTCACTTAGTTTTCCTATTATGTGTTTGAGCTTGCGGCGTGTAGGTACCATGCTTAGTATCATTGTTCCAAATTAGCATCTGAACAAATATGATTTGCTATTTTTTATTCAAAGATTACCGTTTGTATGTTCAAAAGCACGCATTGAAAATTAGAAGTTAAATGTTGGTCACAAAGCTAAATTAGTTTTATTAACTCAATACAAACTTAAGATTTTACAATCATGTGGCATCTTATCCATTCAGGAGTCTATCTTTCCTCAATGTATCTATATCATGGCCTCCTGTAATAACATTTAGTTTTGCTCTATGACCAAATAATGGTGATGCACTTAATATTTAATTTTATGTCCAAGTAGCTACAATCTAAAGTAGACCTTATAGAAGGGTACGAATATGGACATCCTTCTCAAGTAAAACTTAACACATAAATACGCAAATAGCTTCTACGCGCAAACAAAGGGCATTTTTCAATCAATTTATTCATAATAGTTACATTAGATCTAAGAAAACGGTAGATAGTACTTAATGGCTAAGCATAACATATTAACATTTGATTTAGTTGTATATGCAAAACCTGCATGGCAAAATAGTTTAGAACATATGCATGAGAAGAACTAATCTCTGTCAAAAGTACATTCATGATTTATTAATCTAAGTAAGGTCTAGATGTGAATAGGTGTACCTACATTATATTAGTAGAATCTTCATGGCAATAATTTTTTGCCACAGACTATCCAGCATATGATCTCTGAGTACGGCACCGGCAACAAATCGGGTTGCTACCTTTTTTTTTCAAAATCAAGCACAAACTCTCTTTTTTACCATGAGGCTTGAGGTCCCTCTTTTTTGTACGTGCATGAATTTTCATGATATTCTCGCATGGTCAAATGTAAAATTACAACATAAATGATCTAATGCTTAAAAATAGGAAAATGATGTGTTTAGTGCTCAATGCAAACAAAGTGAACCTGCCAAGGGAGATGCATACCATGCACTAATTAGTTTTGATGGAGCTGTACATGAAGCAATAATATTTGTGATGCAACATCGTCCACTACAGTATGCACGTAGGTTAATCTAAAAATGAGAAACATGTGAAAATATAAAGTTAAATAACCTTCATATGTTTAAATTGCATAAAATATTAACATTGGATGGAATGAATAGAAAACTACCAAGGTAGTATCAATTTTCATAAATTCGTAAATATGAGGAACGTAAAATTAGTTAATTCCGTTCCTTTGACCACTAAGCTACTCCAAGCTTTTGTCAAGTACATATTAGAGGGAAATGCATGTCAAAGAGAACAACGGAGGAACCAAGCAGAAGCAGAAATTAGGTGATCAACTGCCTAAGACATGCAAGTAATTTCCAACGACTCGGACTTTGTCGTCAATGTCGGTTGTGCCACCGACTGGTCAGCATATAATATCTGAGTTCGGGTACCTTTTTTAATCAAAATCCAGCCGTTACCTTTTTTCTCAAAATCAGGCATGAACTTTCGTTTTTGGCCATGAGGCTTGAGCATCATCCTTTTTGTACATGCATGAGTTTTCAATATTTTTGGGGATTGAGATGTGGACTCCTTTTAGTAAGAGGCCTGACGACATTTATTTAGGTGCCTGAGATCTTTATTTGGCACAATGTTTTCTTAATAGTAGAATTCGCTAGATGCAAGTTGAGAGAACATTCATTTATCTGACTATTTGCATTTAGGGACTATTTTGTAGTATATGATGTTTTTTCATTCAACCAACATCTTCTAATAGGTATACCCCTTTCCTTAAGAAAATCAGGCCTAAGACTCTCTTTTTCAACAGTGAGGCTCGATGTCATAGAGTGTAACAGATTAATGTCAAACACACTTGCACATAGCTAAGCTGACTTTTCAAGCAAGTTGATCAATTTCGGCCAGATGTGCTAGTAGCTACGTACATAAGTACATTGTGCAGATGATAGGGATTAATTTCTTCCTTCCGCTGACACAACCATGTGAGAGAGATGATCGCACGCAAGTTTGCAACAGATCATGGTTGTACTGGCCTGCAGCGCCGGCCTTTGAATGGCGACTTGCACGAAATTCAGCCGCCGAGATGCACAGATAGCTAGCCGCCTTGATCTTTGGCCAGAGAAAACAAAAAAAGCTGATTCAGTCGACCTGAAATATACACCGTACAGAACCTCCTAATCAAGTGGCAAGCACTTGATTAATCTTTGTGGCTAGAAATACTCCCTCCGTTCCTAAATATAAGTCTTTTAAGATATTTTACTATAAGTCTACATACGAAGCAAAATAAATGAATATATACTCTAAAGTATGTCTATATACATTCGTATGTAGTTCATTAATGAAATCTTTTTAAAGACTTATATTTAGGAACGGAGGGAGTACAACGCATGTAACATGCTGGATGTGCCTTGGATGATGTGCTACCCAAGGCGGGATGGATTTTTTTTCTTTTTTTGGAGTGGGATGTGGGCTCTTTTAACGTGATGAAGCTAGAGGTTTATTTACTTGCACCAAGGAGACCCTTTTCTTTGGATCTAAAGGGACACTTTTTGTACATAGGGTAAAGTAACGCTACTTTTTTTTGTTTCTACAAATCCTAGACATGGTTATTCGGGACTCTCTCTTGTGTTCTTTACAATAAAATCTCAAATGTATTACGTAGATCCAATGGCTAAAGATTTTGGCCAACATTGAATGTGACAAATGTTCTTATTCTCGACTGGACTATTTGTGTTGCGTAAATTTACTTTTCATCTGGAACGTAAATTTTATAGTCCAACGGTGTAATTAATTTTGATGATGTGGACTAATGAGAAGTCTAGAAAGGTGCCTCCAATTAGTAAATAAGAGATATGTTTCGGGTTCCGGGAGTTTTCGGGCTAGGTTGCGCATAGTGTATGTGCACTGTGCAGAGGGGCTAGATATAGAAGGGAGGGAAAACGGACAACCCGGCAGCATAGTTTAAAATACCGAAACGTGTGCGATTAAGACAAGCTATAGTGCCACTATAGGTTTAACGGTCCAGGTATCAAGCGAATTCCGAATGTGACAAAATTTGGCAGGCGGTCTACCTACACTATATTAAGACCACACGCCAACTTTCAACCCATTCCAATAATGTTTTATACAAAGTTTTAAAAAAATGATGTCGCGGGCGCGGGCGTGTGTGGTTAGGCACGAAACGGATAATGATAAAACAAAGAGAACCGGCAACTAACAACTTATGCAAGTTTTAAAAAAATGACGACAACGGAGTGTCAATGCAATATGGATGATGTGCATGATGGGATGATATATGCGACAACCAAATAAATCACACAAGGGTAACAAAATAAAAAGGAATCTTCAGGAGCGTCGGATCCAGGATGTTACAACTCTCCTCCACTATCAAGAGATCTTAGAATGAAAGGGGGAAGAGGAAGAGAAGAGCACGAGGTTGTCATCGTTTTCTCACGACAGAAGCCATGGGTAGGCTAATCGAGAATGGTTTGAGCCGGAGGGACACCAGCGGGCTCGGGGAACGGGATTGGTAGCTAGCGGTGCGAAACACACGACGTACCCAGGTTCGGGGCCCTCCGTGGGAGGTAACACCCCTAGTCCTGCCAGAGTGGTTGATGAACCAAGAGAACTACAAAGTGCTCCTTGAGTTGTTCGTCGGAGGAGGAAGAAAGAGATAGCCAGCTCGTTATCTCCCTCTCCTATGTGTATGTTCGTGCATAAGAATGGTTGACCCTCTGCATGGAGGAGGGCCAGGGGGTTTTATAGGCGAACCCCCTGGCATACAAAAGGGATATAAGGTACTCTAGGGCCCCCCACCTGGCATCCTCTTCGGCTGGTCAGTGGGTCCCCTAGTTGAGGAATCTTGTCGCGTGCGGGCCCTGCTGACTTTCGGGTCCCATCGAGTGTTGGGGCATGCTGGTGCTCCAATGGGATTGGTGCGTGCTCTCCATGCTCGGCGTGGACCGCACTGTTGCCGTCGTCTTGCGGATCCCGTCCGTGGTCAGCGGTACGCCCGCCTTTACTGTAGCCACATCGGGACACGTAATGGAGTGAGTGGAGGCATGCTGGCACTGTGCGAGGTAGATAGATCGTAGCCGGCGCCGATCAGCGGTACGACCGCCTCCACTATAGCCTTGGGTACGTCAGTCCGTGGTACCTGAGTTGATGCCATCTTGCCTTTAGTCATGAGCCATGTCCCATGGGAGGGGTTGATGTGACTGATGCTAGCCGCCTACCGGACGGCTGGCCGTTGGGCCGGTTGTCGGCTAGCGCGTCCCTAGCCGGCGCTAGTGCGCAAAGGAGTAGGCTCGATGAGCCTTCCCCGGGGTTATCCCCCCGTCAGTAGTCCCCGAAGCAGGAGAGGCCCGCCAGCTCAGTGTGGCGGACCTCGTCGGCTTAAGAGCGATGCATGCGGATCTTTGGGTTGGCGGTCAACTAGCGAGTCGACCGAAGATGATCGGGGCGTCAGCCGGTCGGCTCCCACGAGACGCCTCAGCTTATCCATTTCACAGCCGTGGTGTGACACGTGCAACGTGTCACGGGGTTCGCCCTGACAAACCAAGTGGGTGACAAGACGGAGCCAACAGGGAGGGCCCCGCCCAGCCGCGGCCTCGATCCCTGCGCTGGGATATTTTGCGGATCCCGGGGGCGACGGTTGGCGCCCTCGAGACGCATTAACGGCCCCCGTGCGGTGCGGTGGGAGTGGGAATCGTGCACGATGAATCCCCTCCCCCACGACTCCACGCGGGGAATAAACGGGCAAGCGGGGAGGCCGAGAGAGCCATTCGCTCCTTGCCCGTGCCCCCTGCCATTCCGACGCCCCTCCCCTCCCGAATGAAAGGGAAGAGAGAGATACGCCAACCGTGAGCTCGTTGCCGCTTGCCGCCGCCGTCGGACGCGCCCTGCCATCGTTGTCCGCTTGCCGCGCCATGTCTCGAGCCGCGGCCAACAAGTTGAGGACGGGAGGCGCCTGGGGTGTAAGCGACATCGATGAGGGACATATCGAGTTCCTCCGCCATCGCCGCAAGTGTCCGTCAGCGGAGCTCGTCGCTGCGCGCCTCCCTGAGGCGGAGAACTCCCCGGCCGTGAAGGCTGGCAAAGTGGTAGTGTTCACCAAACACTTTGCTCGCGGGTTCGGGTTGCCGACGAGCGATTTCTTCTTCTCCTTCCTAACACATTTTGGGTTGCAGCTTCACCACCTTGCCACTAACACTGTGTTGCAGCTCGCGGCCTTCATTACCCTCTGCGAGGGCATATTGGGGATCGAGCCGCGCTTGGATCTCTGGCGCTGCCACTTCTACCTCAAGCAGCAATCACTAACGGACGGGGTCACCAGCATCAAGAGGATGACCGCTTGCGGCGTGATAACCCAGAAGTATAGGGGATCGCAACCATTTTCGAGGGTAGAGTATTCAACCAAAATTTGTTGATTCGACACAAGGGAAGCCAAATAATATTCTCGAGTATTAGCAGTTGAGTTGTCAATTCAACCACACCTGAAAGACTTAGTATCTGCAGCAAAGTATCAGTAGCAAAGTGGTGTGATAGCAACATTAGCAACGGTAATAGTAGCAACAGTGACAGCAGTAGCGACAGAGTAACAGTATCAGTAGTGACAGCAGTAGCGGCAAAGTAACGTAGCAAGGACCAGTAGGAAAAGACTCGTAGGCATTGGATCGGTGATGGATAATTCTGCCGGATGACATTCATCATGCAACAGTTATAACACGGGGAGATAAGTAACTAGCTCTAGTTCGTCAATGTAATGTAGGAATGTATTCCGTATGTAGTCATACGTGCTTAGGGAAAAGAACTTGCATGACATCTATTGTCCATCGCTCCCGTGGCAGCGGGATCCTAATGGAAACTACGGGATATTAAGGTTCTCCTTTTAATAGAGAACCGGAACAACGCATTAGCACTTAGTGAATACATGAACTCCTCATACTATGGTCATCTCCGGGAGTGGTTCCGGCTATTGTCACTCCGGGGTTGCCGGGTCATAACACATAGTAGGTGACTACAACTTGCAAGATAGGATCAAGAACACACATATATTGACGAGTACATAATAGGTTCAGATCTGAAATTATGGCACTTGGGCCCTAGTGACAAGCATTAAGCATGGCAAAGTAGTAGCAACATCAATCTCAGAACATAGTGGATACTAGGGAACAATCCCCATCAAAACTAACTCGATTACATGATAGATCTCATCCAACCCATCACCGTCCAGCAAGCCTAGATGAGATTACTCACGAACGGTGAAGAGCATCATGGAATTGGCGATGAAGGAAGGTTGGTCATGACGATGGCGACGAGATCCCCTCTCCGGAGCCCAGAATGGACTCCAGATCTGCCCTCCAGAGGAAGAACAGGTGGTGGCGGCGCCTCCGTATCGTAAAACGCGATGAACTCTTCTCCCTGATTTTTTCGGATGAAAGGGACTAAATAGAGCTGGAGTTGGAGGCGGCGGAGCTTCGAGGGCCCCACAAGCCTGCTAGGCGTGGCCAGGGGGGCCCGCGCCTGGTAGGCTTGTGGGCTCCTCGCTCCACTCCTCCGGTTGATTCTTGCGCCAGTATTTTTTTATATATTCCACAAAATATCCTCGTAAATTTCCAGGTCATTCCGAGAACTTTTATTTCTGCGCAAAAACAACACCATGGCAATTCTACTGAAAACATCGTTAGTCCGGGTTAGTTCCATTCAAATCATCCAAATTAGAGTCCAAAACAAGGGCAAAAGATTTTGGAAAAGTAGATACGACGAAGACGTATCAACTCCCCCAAGCTTAAAGCCTTGCTTGTCCTCAAGCAATTCAGTTAACAAACTGAAAGAGACAAAATAAAAACTTTTACGAACTCTGTTTGATCTTTTTGTTGCAATTATGTCTAACTCATATTCAGATTTTCAGCAAGATCATAAGCTAACCACATAAGCAATGACATTTAGGTCTCAAGAGGAACTCATATCAATGGCATAATCAACTAGCAAGCAATAATAATAAGTTTCAAACGTCAACACTTCAATCAAGACAATCATGAAGCAATATGAACAAATGGTATCTCGCTAGCTCTTTCTGAGACCGCAAAACATAAATGCAGAGCACCTTCAAAGACCAAGGGTTGACTGAACATTGTAATTCATGGCAAAGAAGATCCAGTCACAGTCATACTCAATCTCAATTAAAAGCAAAGCATAAAAATGATAGAGGTGCTCTCTAATTTGTGCTTTTATAAGAAGAGGATGATTCAGCAGAAACATAAATAGATAGGCCCTTCGCAGAGGGAAACATTGATTTGTAGAGGTGCCAGAGCTCAAGCTTTTAAAATAGAGATAAATAATTTTGGGTGGCATGCTTTCATTGTCAACGGAATGACCAAGAGTTTTCACCATCTTCCATGCTACACATACTATAGGCAGTTCCCAAACAGAAAAGTAATGTTTTGACTCCCCCACCACCGATCAATCACACTCCACGACTAGCCGAATACTCGGGTGCCGTCCATACCAACAACAATCCAGGGGGAGTTTTGTTTGCAATTATCTTTTCGATTTGAGCATGGAACTGGGCATTCCGATTACCGGCCCCTTTCTCGTGAGTGATAGTGAATAAACACATATCGAGGATAACACGCCTAGAATGGAAGATAATGACCACCCCTTGTCACCACATGAGCGGTTCGGGTATGCATAACAGATTATTTCTTGAAGGTTTAGAGAGTGGGACCTACAAATTTACTTGGAACGGCAGGTAGATACCACATATAGGTAGGTATGGTGGACTCATATGGAACAACTTTGGGTTTATGGAAGTGGATGCACAAGCAGTATTCCCGCTTAGTACAAGTGAAGGCTAGCAAAAGACTGGGAAGCGACCAACTAGAGAGCGACAACAGTCATCAAAATGCATTGAGATTAACCAACATTGAGTGCAAGCATGAGTAGGACATAAATCACCATGAACATGAATATCATAGAGGCTATGTTGATTTTGTTTCAACTACATGCGTAAACATGCGCCAAGTCAAGCCACTTGAATCATTCAAAGGAGGATACCATCATATCATACTACATCATAATCATCTCAAAATTCATGTTGGCATCCAAGACAAACCATTATAAGCTCCTAGCTAATTAAGCATGGCATCAGAAACTATGATCTCTAAGTTGTCATTGTAAACATGTTTCCCTCACAACAAAGCTGAACTAAGAACAATGAGCTAGTCATATTTACAAAAAGAAAATAGATTGAGTTCATACCAGCTTTTCCAGGCTCAGTCACTTCATCACATATCGTCATTATTGCCTTTCACTTGCAAGAATGAATGATGTGAACAATAACAAGAGTGCTCGTGCATTGGACTAAGATGGAATCTGCAAGCAAACACAAAGGAGAAGACAAAGTAATATGGCTCTTTGACAGATAAATAGATATGCATGCGAGAGCCACTAAACATTGTAACCATGGTCTTCTACCTTGACCCAAAGAAAAATAAAACTATTTACACGGGAAAGCTCCCAACAAGCAAAAGAAGAACGAGAAATCTTTTTGGGTTTTCTCAATCTAATCAAACACACGAGAAGAAAGCAAGAAAAATAAATAAACTAGCATGGATGATACAGTGGCAAGGTGTGAACACCGACTAACAAAGTGAAAGCGTGAGCATGAATATAAAGTCGGTGAGAAACACGTACTCCCCCAAGCTTAGACTTTTGGCCTAAGTTGGTCTACTCCCATGGAGGGAAATAACCGTCTCCGGGGTACTCCGTTGTGTAGTGAGGGTGCCACTGCTGGGTGAGCTCCTCTGGCTCCCACTGTGAAAAGTTGGGAACAGAAGGTTGTGACTTCTAGATTCATCCATCTCAATGGGGATGTGCGTATCCCCAACAAGTAAATCATACTTCATCTTGACAGTAGGTATAGGGCATTCAAAGCTCCCAATAAGAATCGATGAAGTTTTTTCAATAGCATTAATGCAATGTACTCGATATTGTTTCTTCGGAAAGCGCACCGTATGCTCATTACCATTGACATGGAAAGTGACATTGCCTTTGTTGCAATCAATAACAACCCCTGTAGTGTTTAAAAAGGGTCTTCCAAGGATGACCGCCATGGCATCATCCTCAGGAATATCTAGAATAACAAAGTCCGTTAAGATAGTAACGTTAGCAACCACAACAGGCACATCCTTGCAAATGCCGATAGGGAAAGCAATTGATTTGTTGGCCATTTGCAGAGAGATTTTAGTGGGTGTCAACTTATCCAGTTCAAGTCTACGATAAAGAGAGAGAGGCATAACACTAACACTGGCTCCAAGGTCGCATAAAGCAGTTCTAACGTGGTTTCCTTTAATGGAGCAAGGTATAGTGGGCACTCCGGGATCACCTAGTTTCTTAGGAGTTCCACCCTGGAAGGTATAATTAGCGAGCATGGTGGAAATCTAAACCTCAGGTATCCTCCTTTTATTAGTCACAATATCTTTCATGTACTTGGCACAGGGAGACATTTTGAGCATATCTGTCAAACGCATTTGCGGAAAGACAGGTCTAATCATTTCAACAAATCGCTCAAAATCCTCATCATCCTTTTTCTTGGATGGTTTGGGAGGAAAGGGCATGGGTTTCTGAACCCATGGTTCCCTTTCTTTACCATGCTTCCTAGCAGTCAAGTCATTCTTATCGTATCTTCTATTCTTAGGCTGTGGGTTATCAAGATCAACAGGTTCAATCTCCACATCCTTATCATTGCTAGGTCGAGCATCTTCATGAGCATCACTATCGATATTATCATTAGGCTCATGTTCATCACCAGATTGTGTTTCAGCATCAGAAACAGAGACATCGTTTGGACTCTCGGGTGTAACAGCAACGGGGTTGCTAGCGTGCAAGGTCCTATCATCTTTCCTTTTATTTCTAGGATGGCTAGGTGCCTCGGTGCTAACTCCTTGAGAATCTTGTTCAATTCTCTTAGGATGACCCTCAGGATACAAAGGTTCCTCGGACATTCTACCGCCTCTAGTGACGACTCTAACAGAATTGTCATTCATCTCATTGAGCAAGTCATTTTGAGCCTTAAGTACTTGTTCTACTTGAGTAGTAACCATAGAGGCATGTTTACTCAAAAGCTTAAGATCATTGACATTTCTATCCACACAAGCACTTAAATGACTAAGCATGCGAGCATTCTGTTCCAACTGCGTGCTAACATAATCATTGAAACTTTGTTATTTGGCAACAAAGTTATCAAATTCATTCGGGCATAAGCTAGCAGGTTTATCAAAAGGAGTATCACTCTCATGGAACCTACGAAGAGAATTTACCTCTAATACCTGTGTCGGGTTATAAAGACCATGGATCTCTTCGATAGGTGGTAGATTTTTGACATCTTCAGATTTAATGCCTTTCTCTCGCATAGATTTCTTAGCTTCTTGCATATCTTTAGGACTGAGGAATAGGATACCTCTTTTCTTCAGAGTTGGCTTTGGAGGTGGTTCGGGAATAAATCCAAGCATTCTCATTGCACAAGATATTATTCAATAGGATGTCAGCTTGTTCTACAATTCGTTCCCTGAAAACACAACCAACACAACTATCTAGGTGGTCCTTAGAAGCATCGGTTAGTCCATTATAGAAGACATCAAGTATTTCATTCTTCTCAAGAGGGTGATCGGGCAACGCATTCAGTAGCTGGACGAGCCTCCCTCAAGCTTGTGGGAGACTCTCTTCTTCAACTTGCGCAAAGTTGTATATTTCCTGCAAGGCAGCTTGTTTCTTATGGGCAGGAAAATATTTCTCAGAGAAGTAGTAGATCATATCTTGGGGACTACGCACACAACCAGGAGCAAGAGAAGTGAACCAAGTCTTAGCATCATCCTTTAGCGAGAAAGGAAACAACTTAAGGATATAGTAGTGGCGGATCTTTTCCTCACTCGTAAATAGGGTGGCTATATTGTGCAACTTAGTAAGATGTGCTACAACCGTTTCAGACTCATAACCATGAAAAGGATCATATTCGACCAGAGTGATTAACTCAGGGTCGACAGAGAATTCATAATCCTTGTTGGTCACAAAGATAGGCGAAGTAGCAAACTTCGGGTCGTATTTCATCCTAGCGTTCAATGCTTTTTCTTTCCACTTGCGCAGTAATTTCTCAAGATCATAGCTATCCTTACAAGCAAGAAAGTCCTCAGCTATATCTCCCTCCATAACATAACCCTCAGGCATATCAGGCAATTCATATCTAGGAGAGCTAGTTCTAACAGGCGAAATAGCAGGTTCTACTTCAATAATCTCAGCAGTTTCAAAAGTATCATCACATCTAGCAGCAACTCTAGCAATTTGTGCATCTAGGAATGCACCTAGTGGCAAAGCAGTATCAAGCAAAGCATCATTACAAGCATCATGGACAACAGAAGTAGCATCATCAAGCACATGCGACACATCAAAATTTCTAGCAGGAGGTGGTGTCGCAAACTTACTCATAACTGAAGGTGAATCAAGTGTAGAGCTAGATGGCAGTTCCTTACCTGTCCTCGTAGTTGAGGGCAAGACTTTAGTTGTTGGATCTCTCGGATTCCTCATAGTGATCAGCAGACGTAAATCCCAAGTGACTCAGAGAATAGAGCTATGCCTCCCCGGCAACGGCGCCACAAAATAGTCTTCATAACCCACAAGTATAGGCGATCGCAACAGTTTTCGAGGGTAGAGTATTCAACCGAAATTTGTTGATTCGACACAAGGGGAAGCCAAAGAATATTCTCGAGTATTAGCAGTTGAGTTGTCAATTCAACCACACCTGAAAGACTTAGTATCTGCAGCAAAGTATCAGTAGCAAAGTGGTGTGATAGCAACAATAGCAACGGTAATAGTAGCAGCAGTGACAGTAGTAGCGACAGAGTAACAGTAGCAGTAGTGACAGCAGTAGCGGAAAAGTAACGTAGCAAGGACCAGTAGGAAAAGACTCGTAGGCATTGGATCGGTGCTGGATAATTATGCCAGATGACATTCATCATGCAACAGTTATAACACGGGGAGATAAGTAACTAGCTCCAGTTCGTCAATGTAATGTAGGCATGTATTCCGTATGTAGTCATACGTACTTAGGGAAAAGAACTTGCATGACATCTATTGTCCATCCCTCCCGTGGCAGCGGGGTCCTAATGGAAACTACGGGATATTAAGGTTCTCCTTTTAATAGAGAACCAGAACAACGCATTAGCACTTAGTAAATACATGAACTCCTCATACTATGGTCATCTCCGAGAGTGGTTCCGGCTATGGTCACTCCGTGGTTGCCGGGTCATAACACATAGTAGGTGACTACAACTAGCAAGATAGGATCAAGAACACACATATATTAACGAGAACATAATAGGTTCAGATCTGAAATCATGGCACTCGGGCCCTAGTGACAAGCATTAAGCATGGCAAAGTAGTAGCAACATCAATCTCAGAACATAGTGGATACTAGGGATGAATCCCCATCAAAACTAACTCGATTACATGATAGATCTCATCCAACCCATTACCGTCTAGCAAGCCTACGATGAGATTACTCACGAACGGTGAACAACATCATGGAATTGGCGATGAAGGAAGGTTGGTGATGACGATGGTGGCAATCTCCCCTCTCCGGAGCCCAGAACGGACTCCAGATCTGCCCTCCAGAGGAAGAACAGGTGGTGGTGGCGCCTCCGTATCGTAAAACGCGATGAACTCTTCTCCCTGATTTTTTTCCGGACGAAAGGGACTAAATAGAGCTCGAGTTGGAGGCGGCGGTGCTCCGAGGGCCCCACAAGCCTGCTAGGCGCAGCCAGGGGGCGCGCCTGGTGGGCTTGTGGGCTCCTCACTCCACTCCTCCGGTTGATTCTTGCGCCAGTATTTTTTATATATTCCACAAACAATCCTCGTAAATTTCCAGGTCATTCCGAGAACTTTTATTTCTATGCAAAAACAACACCATGGCAATTCTACTGAAAACAGTGGTAGTCCGGGTTAGTTCCATTCAAATCATGCAAATTAGAGTCCACAACAAGGGCAAAAGAGTTTGGAAAAGTAGATACGATGGAGACGTATCACGGCGCCGTGTTTGTCCATCACTGAGGCGGATCTGGCTTCCCAAAGCTCCCCTTGTAGGACTTGGTGAAGAAGTGGCAGCGAGGTTTCTTCTATGTGAAGAACTTCAACCCTCGCGACGACCATATCAACTTGCTGCCTTTCGTCATAGCAGCCCCAATAGATAAATAGAATTGGCATTCGGACTTGCCGCACTCGGCTGCAGAGGTGAAGCTGATCTGCACCGTTTGGAGATTCTCAGGGCGGAAGGCCTCACTGCTGATGATCTACTCGCCACCATGGTAGCATGCTAGATCCTGCCGTTGCAGCGCTGATTGCATCTGATTTTTTAGATAAGAGGCCGGCACGATCCGTGCCGGCTCTTGATGAAGGAGCTGCGAGCCAGCAAGGTGGAGGAGCGGGTGAACTGGATCTCCTGTGCCTCAATGGACGAAAGTGGTGGATGGGAGTGGGGCGTGACCCCTTACGACCAGGACCACCCGACCCCTGAGGTAAGTCGCGTGTCGATCTCGATTTTCCTTGCTAGTTCTGTTGTGTTTGTTTTATTTGATGCCGAATGCCGACTGTGTCGCTAGCTATTTGGCCGGCTGCAGGTTTATCATCGGCCAGCTGACGACGTAGCCCAGTCGGACCCCGACGAGATCGAAGACGTTGATGAGGTAGAGCCGTGGGAGATGATCGATGCCAGAGAGTCGGAGTCCGACGATGAGAAGGTGGACTATGACGGATCCCAGCCAGCGGGTGAGTCTTTTAAGTCCAGCTTGTTCAGATGGACCAATGCTAAGGTTGTGTTGCTCGACTTGTGTGGCGAAGCCTCCATGGAGGATCTGGAGGAGCCAGAAGACGTCTCGAGCGTGCCTAGGAGGCGGCTGCGCCGAGTCGCCTGCGAGCCGGCGGAAGATGCCACGACGGTGAAGAGTAGGGGAAAACTGTCGGTTACCACGTGATACGTCTCCAACGCATCTATAATTTTTGATGGTTTCATGGTATTATCTTGTCAAACTTTGGATGTTTTGCATGCCTTTTATATATTTTTGGGGACTAACTTATTAACTCAGTGCCAAGTACCAGTTCCTGTTTTTTCCATGTTTTTGACCCCTTTCAGAGGAGATTTTGAAACGGAGTCCAAACGGAAGAAAATCCCTGAAAAGGTTTTTTCTAGAACGGAAGAAGATCAGGAAGCTTGGGAGACAAGGCAGGGGAGCCTCAGGGGCCCCACAAGCTCCCACCCCGTGGCCAGGGGGGAGGCCGCGCCATCCAGGCTTGTGGGCCCCCTGAGCGCCCCCTGACCTAGGGGTTGCGCCTATAAATTCCCTAAAAATCCCCAAAAAAATCAGGAGATAATTGAAATCACTTTTCTGCCGCCGCAAGCTTCTGTCTCCGCAAGATACCATCTGGGGCACGTTCTGGTGCCCTGCCGGAGGGGGGATTCGAACACGGAGGGCTTCTTCATCAACACCATGACCTCTCCGATGATGCGTGAGTAGTTCACCATAGACCTACAGGTCCATAGCTAGTAACTAGATGGCTTCTTCTCTCTCTTCGATCTTCAATACAAAGTTCTCCATGATCTTCATGGAGATCTATCCGATGTAATCTTCTTTTGCGGTGTGTTTGTCGAGATCAGATGAATTGTGGATTTATGATCAGATTATCTATGAATCTTATTTGAGTTTCTTCTGATCTCTCTTATGCATGATTTCATATTCTTGTAATTCTCTTCGAGTTGTGGGTTTTGTTTGGCCAACTAGATCTATGATTCTTGCAATGGGAGAAGTGCTTGGTTTTGGGTTCATACCATGCGGTGACCTCACCCAGTGACAGAAGGGGTAGCGAGGCACGCATCATGTTGTTGCCATGAAGGGTAAAAAGATGGGGTTTTCATCATTGGTTTGAGATTATCCCTCTACATCATGTCATCTTGCTTAAGGCGTTACTCTGTTTTTCATCAACTCAATACACTAGATGCATGGTGGATAGCGGTCGATGTGTGGAGTAATAGTAGTAGATGCAGAAAGTATCGGTCTACTTGTCTCGGATGTGATGCCTATATGTATGATCATTGCCTTAGATATTGTCATGACTTTGTGCGGTTCTATCAATTGCTCGATAGTAATTTGTTCACCCACCGTGATATTTGCTATTTTGGGAGAAGCCTCTAGTGAACACTATGGCCCCCGGGTCTACTCCACACCATATTTTCAGCCTTACACTTTTTACTTCGTTGCACTTTCCGCCTTCAGATCTCACTTTGCAAACAATCTTGAAGGGATTGACAACCCCTTTGAAGCGTTGGGTGCAAGATTGTTTGTGTTTGAGCAGGTACTCTGGACTTGACGAGGCCCTCCTTCTGGATCGATACCTTGGTTCTCAAAACTGAGGGAAATACTTACTGCTCCTGTGCTGCATCACCCTTTCCTCTTCAAGGGAAAAACCGACACAAACCAGAGAAGTAACAAGAAGAATTCCTAGCGCCAAGGAAGATCAAGTCAAGAACTCATCCAAGTAGGTGACGCAAACTCATCTCTTGCATTTACTTTGTTTGCCAGTTGCCTCTCGTTTTCCTCTCCCCCACTTCACCAATTTTCCTTTTTCGTTTGCCTTTTTCGTTCGCCTTTTCGTTTGCCCTTTTTATCGCCTGCTCCTTGTTTGCTCGTGTGCTTGCTTGCCTGCTGAAGTCACCATGAATGCAAATACAAAACTTTGTGACTTCTCGAATACTGATAATAATGATTTTATTAGTACTCCGATTGCTCCGGCACTAGTGCGGAGTTATACGAAAGCAATGTCGCTTTGCTGAATCTTGTTATGAAAGAGCAATTCTCTGGCCTTCCTAGTGAAGATGACACATCCCATCTCAATACCTTCATTGTGCTTTGTGATATGCAAAAGAAAAGAGATGTGGATGATGATGTGATTAAATTGAAGCTTTTTTCCTTTCTCGTTGCGAGATCGCGCAAAAACTTGGTTTTCTTCTTTGCCCAAAAATAGTATCGATTCTTGGGATAAGTGCAAAGATGCTTATCTATCCAAGTATTTTCCGCCGGCTAAGATAATCTCTCTCCGTAATGATATCATGAATTTCAAGCAACTTGATCATGAACATGTTGCACAAGCTTGGGAGAGAATGAAATTAATGATTAGAAATTGTCCCGCTCATGGCTTGAGCCTTTGGATGATTATTCAAATCTTTTACGTTGGCTTGAATTTCGCTTCTACAAATATCTTGGACTCCGACTCAGGTGGAACGTTCATGGAAATAACGTTAGGAGAAGCCACAAAGCTCTTAGACAACATCATGACGAACTACTCTGAGTGGCACACTGAAAGGTCACCTACTAGTAAGAAGGTACATGCTATAGAGGAAATTAACTCCTTGAGTGCAAAGATGGACGAGTTAATGAATTTGGTTGCTAGTAGAAGTGCTCCTTCAGATCCTAATGATATGCCTTTGTCTTCTTTGATTGAGAGTAGCAACGCTAGCTTGGACGTTAATTTTGTTGGTAGGAATAACTTTGGCAACAACAATGCTTTTAGAGGAAACTATGTTCACAGGCCTTTGCCTAGTAACTCCTCTAATAACTTTGGCAACTCCTACAACAATACTCATGGAAATTACAATAGATTCCCTTCTAATCTAGAGAGTAATATCAAAGAGTTCATAAACTCTCAAAAGATTTTCAATGCGTCCATAGAGGAAAAGTTACTCAAAATTGACGATTTGGCTAAGAGAGTTGATAGAATTTCTAGTGATGTTGATGCCTTGAAAGTTAGATGTGCTCCTCCCAAAATCAACATGGATGAAACTTTGAAAGCTATGTGTGTTTCCATGATTGAGAGCCAAGAAAGAACCGCCAAAATTCGTGCTAGACATGAATGGCTTAAAAAGGCGTGTTCTCGTGATGAGAATCACGAAGATCTTAAAGTGCTTGGTGTGACTCCCATTGAATCTTTGTTTTCTTGTGTCAAACCTAATGATTATGGGGCTGGATATGAATCCACTTGGGTTGAAAAGTGCCCCAATGATTCAGAGTCCATCTATCTTCATGCTAAAAGCATTGAAAGTGGAGTAGAAGATGTTAAAACTTTGAGTAGTAATGAAATTACTACTGTGGCTTTCAAGGAATTCATATATGATAGTTGCTCCTTGATTGAATGCATTTCTTTGATGCAATCCATGTTAAACTCTCCACACGCTTATAGCCAAAACAAGCCTTTACCGATCATATCGTCAAAGCTATGATAAAATCTCTTGAGGAGAAAATTGAATTGGAAGTCTCTATCCCTAGAAAGCTTCATGATGAGTGGGAACCTACCATCAAAAGCAAAATAAAAAACTATGAGTGCAATGCTTTGTGTGATTTGGGTGCCAGTGTTTCTCCGATTCCAAAGTCTTTATGTGATGTTCTGGGTTTTAATGAGATTGAAGAGTGTTCTCTTAATTTGTATCTTGCCGATTCTACTGTCAAGAAACCCATGGGAAGGATCAATGATATTATTATTATTGCAAATAGGAACTATGTACCCGTGGATTTCATTGTGCTTGACATTGATTGCAATCCTACTTGCCCTCTTATTCTTGGTAGACCTTTCCTAAGGACTATCGGTGCTATCATCGATATGAAGGAAGGGAATATTAGATTTCAGTTTACTTTAAGGAAGGGCATAGAATACTTTCCTAGAAATAAAATAAGATTGCCTTATGAATCCATGATGAGGGCCACTTATGGTTTGAGCACCAAAGACGATGATACGTGATTCTATCACTTTTATGCCTAGCTAAGGGTGTTAAACAATAGCACTTGTTGGGAGGCAACCCAATGAATTTATCTTTTTCTTTCTGTTTTGTTGCCTCTACACCATCACAATTCTGTCGTGATTGTGTTTTTTGTGTTTCTTTTTGTGTTTGAGCCAAGCAAAACCTTTATGACTAGTCTTGGTAAAGGTTGTTTGATCCTGCTGGAAAAAGACAGAAACTTTGTGCTCACGAGATGATTTTTCATTTTTATTAAGAAAGAGCTTTTGAGTTGATTCATTTTGCTTCTGGTTGATATGCTTTTTGCCCAGGCCGTCGTAATTCTTTAGGTTTGTTGAGGTACCAGAAGTATACGAAGTATACAGATTGCTACAGACTGGTCTGTTTTTGACAGATTCTGTTTTTTGTTGAGTTGGTTGCTTGTTTTGATGAAACTATGGTTAGTATCGGGGGGTACTAGCCATGAAAAAGTGAGAATACAGTAGCCCAACACCAATATAGATGGAATTCAAGTTTGCTACAGTACCAAAAGAAGTGGTAGTTTGTTTTCTTGTGCTAATGTTATCACGTGTTTCTGTTTAAGTTTTGTGTTGTGAAGTTTTCAAGTTTTGGATGATGTTCTCATGGACGATGAGATAAGGAGTGGAAAGAGCTCAAGCTTGGGGATGCCCAAGGTATCCCAAGCCAAATTCAAGACACCAAAAAGCCTAAGCTTGGGGATGCCCCGGGAAGGCATCCCCTCTTTCGTCTTCAATCCATCGGTAACATTACTTGGAGCTATATTTTTATTCACCACATGATATGTGTTTTTGCTTGGAGCGTCTTGTATCATAGGAGTCTTTTCTTTTTGCTGTGTCACAATCATCCTTTCTGCACACCTTTTGAGAGAGAGACATGCACTCATCGTGATTTTGCTAGAATGCTCATAGTGCTTCACTTATATCTTTTGAGCTAGATACTTTTGCTCTAGTGCTTCACTTATATCTTTTAGAGCACGGCGGTGTGTGATTTGGTAGTTGGATTATGCTATGAAAGTAGTCCCAAATGTGATAGGTACCCAAAGAGGATGCAAAAAACCTCCATCTTCATGTGCACTGAGTAGAAAGAGAAGTTTCGATTCCTCTCAATTAGTTTTGAGACGTGGATTCGGTAATATTGAGAGTTATGTTAGTAGGGTGTCGTGAATCTAGAGATACTTGTGTTGAAGTTAGTGATTCCCATAGCATGCACATATGGTGAACCGCTATGTTAGGAAGTCGGAGCATGATTGATCTATTGATTGTCATCCTTTGTGTTGAGGTTGGGATCGCGCGATGGTTAACACCTATCAACCCTTCCCCTCGGAGTATGCATTTAGCACTTTGTTTCGATTACTAATAAAACTTCCTCAACAAGTATGTGAGTTATTCATGACTAATGTGAGCCCATGGTATAGATGCACTTTCACCTTCCACCATTTCTATCCTCTCTAGTGTCGCCCAATTCTCGCCGGTGCACAAACCCACCAAATTCCTTCCTCAAAACAGCCACCATATCTACCTACTATCGCATTTTCATAGCCATTCCGAGATATATTGCCATGAAACTCCCACCTTTCTGTCTCGTGACTTGTGTTGTCACTCTCATACTGCCATTGCATGATCGTAAGATAGCTAGCGAGATGTTTTCAACGTCATACGCCATGCTAGATCGTTACACATCCCGGTACACTGCCGGAGGCATTTCCTATGGAGTCATCATCATTGTGATCTTTGAGCTGTGAGTAAATAAAAGTGTGATGATCATCATTATTAGAGCATTGTCCCATGTGAGGAATAAAAAAAGGCCAAAGAGCCCAAAAACAAAAAAAGGGGAGGGGAGAAAAGAAAAGAAAAAAGAGAGGCCTAAGAGCCCAAATGAAAAAAAGAGAGAAAAAGAGAGAAGGGACAATGCTACTATCTTTTTCCACACTTGTGCTACATGATAGCACCATGTTCTTCATGATTGAGAGCTTCTTGCTTCGTCACCACCATGTGCTAGTGGGAATCTTCATTATATAACTTGGCTTGTATATTCCAATGATGGGCTTCCTCAAAATTGCTCTAGGTCTTCATGAGCAAGCAAGTTGGATGCACACCGACTAGTTCTCCTTTTGAGCTTTCACATACTTATAGCTCTAGTGCATCCTTTTGTATGGCAATCGCTACTCATTCACATGGATATCTATTAATGGGCACCTCCATAGCCTATTGATACGCCGAGTCAATGTGACATCTCCTCCTTTTTGCCTCACAACCACCACCACACTCTATTCCACCTATAGTGCTATATCCATGGCTCGCGCTCATGTATTGCGTGATAGTTATAAAAAGTTTGAGAAAGTAAGAGTGCGAAAACAATTACTTGGCCAATACCGAGGTTGTGCATGATTTACATTAGTTGTGTGAGGATGATCGAGCATAGCCAGACTATATGATTTTGTAGGGATAACTTTCTTTGGCCTTGTTATTTTGAAAGTTCATCATTACATTGCTGGTTTGCTTGAAGTAATATTGTTTTCATGTCAATAGCAAACTATTGTTTTGAATCTTACGGATCTAAACATTCATGTCACGTGAAAGAAGTTGCAAAGGACAACTATGCTAGGTTGCATTCCACATCAAAAATTTATTATTTATTACTTTCATCCCCAAGCTTAACTCCTGCTCGTCCTCGAGTAGGGAAATGATAAAGAATGAATTTTTGATGGCTAGTACCCCCCGATACTAACAATAGTTTCATCAAAACAAGCAACCAACTCAACAAAAACAGAATCTGTCAAAAATAGACCAGTTTGTAGCAATATGTATACTTCGTATACTTCGGGTACATCAATAAATTTGAAAAATTACGACGGCCTGTGAAAAAAGAATATAAATCAGCAACAAAAAGAATAAACTCAAAAGCTCTTTCTGAATAAAAATGAAAAATCATCTCGTGAGCAAAAAGTTTCTGTCTTTTTCCAGCAGGATCAAACAACCATTACCAAGACTAGTCATAAAGGCTTTGCTTGGCTCAAACACAAAAAGAAACACAAAAAACACAATCACAACAGAATTGTGATGGTGTGGACGCAACAAAACAGAAAGAAAAAGATAAATTCATTGGGTTGCCTCCCAACAAGCGCTGTTGTTTAACGCCCTTAGCTAGGCATAAAGCGATAGAATCACGTATCGTCGTCTTTGGTGCTCAAACCATAAGTGGCCCTCATCATGGATTCATAAGGCAATCTTATTTTATTTCTAGGAAAGTGTTCTGTGCCCTTCCTTAAAGGAAATTGAAATCTAATATTCCCTTCCTCCATATCGATGATAGCACCGATAGTCCTTAGGAAAGGTCTACCAAGAATAATGGGGCATGTAGGATTTGCAATCAATGTCAAGTACAATGAAATCCACGGGTACATAGTTCCTATTTGCAACAATAAGAACATCATTGATCCTTCCCATGGGTTTCTTGACAGTAGAATCAGCAAGATACAAATTAGGAGAACACTCTTCAATCTCATTAAAACCCAGAACATCACATAAAAACTTTGGAATCGCAGAAACACTAGCACCCAAATCACACAAAGCATTGCACTCATAGTTTTTGATTTTTATTTTGATGGTAGGTTCCCACTCATCATGTAGCTTTCTAGGGATAGAGACTTCCAATTCAAGTTTCTCTTCAAGAGATTTTATCATAGCTTCGGCGATATGATCGGTAAAGGCCTTGTTTTGTCTATAAGCGTGTGGAGAGTTCAACATGGATTGCATCAAAGAAATGCATTCAATCAAGGAGCAACTATCATAATTGAATTCCTTGAAATCCACGGTAGTAATTTCATTACTACTCAAAGTTTCAACATCTTCTACTCCACTTTTAATGCTTTTAGCATCAAGATAGATGGACTCCGAATCATTGGGGCACTTTTCAACCAAAGTGGATTCATATCCAGCCCCATAATCATTAGGTTTGACACAAGAAAAAAAATATTCAATGGGTGTCACACCAAGCACTTTAAGATCTTCATGATTCTCATCACGAGAACACGCCTTTTTAAGCCATTCATGTCTAGCACGAATTTTGGCGGTTCTTTCTTGGATCTCAATCATGGAAACACGCATAGCTTTCAAAGTTTCATCCATGTTGATTTTAGGAGGAGCACATCTAACTTTCAAAGCATCAACATCACAAGAAATTCTATCAACGCTCTTAGCCAAATCGTCAATTTTGAGTAGTTTTTCCTCTATGGACGCATTGAAAATCTTTTGAGAGGTGATGAACTCTTTGATATTACTCTCTAGATCAGAGGGTAATCTATTGTAATTTCCATGAGTATTGTTGTAGGAGTTGCCAAAATTATTAGAGGAGTTACTAGGAAAAGGCCTAGGAACATAATTTCCTCTAAAAGCATTGTTGTTGCCAAAGTTATTCCTACCAACAAAGTTTACGTCCAAGCTAGCGTTGCTACTCTCAATCAAAGAAGACAAAGGCATATCATTAGGATCCAAAGGAGCACTTCTACTAGCAACCAAATTCGTTAACTCGTCCATCTTAGCACTTAACGAGTTAATTTCTTCTATAGCGTGTACCTTCTTACTAGTAGGTGACCTTTCAGTGTGCCACTGAGAGTAGTTCGTCATGATGTTGTCTAAGAGCTTTTTGGCTTCTCCTAACATGATTTCCATGAACGTTCCACCTGAGGCGGAGTCCAAGATATTTCTAGAAGCGAAATTCAAGCCAGCGTAAAAGGTTTGAATAATCATCCAAAGGCTCAAGCCATGAGCGGGACAATTTCTAATCATTAATTTCATTCTCTCCCAAGCTTGTGCAACATGTTCATGATCAAGTTGCTTGAAGTTCATGATATCATTACGGAGAGCGATGATCTTAGCCGGCGGAAAATACTTGGAGATATAAGCATCTTTGCACTTATCCCAAGAATCGATACTATTTTTGGGCAAAGAAGAAACCAAGTTTTTTGCGCGATCTCGCAACGAGAAAGGAAAAAAGCTTCAATTTAATAACGTCATTATCTACATCATTTTTCTTTTTCATATCGCAAAGCTCAATGAAGGTATTGAGATGGGATGCGACATCTTCACTAGGAAGGCCAAAGAATTGCTCTTTCATAACACGATTCAGCAAAGCGGCATTGATTTCGTATGATTCCGCACTAGTGGCGGGAGCAATCGGAGTACTAATAAAATCATTGTTATTAGTATTCGAGAAGTCACAAAGTTTGGTGTTTTCATTCATGGTGACTTCAACAAGCAAGCAAGCACACGAGAAAACAAAGAGCATGCGAGAAAAAGGGCGAACGAAAAAGGAAAATTAGTGAAGTGGGGGAGAGGAAAATGAGAGGCAACTGGCAAACAAAGTAAATGCAAGAGATGAGTTTGCGACACCTACTTGGATGAGTTCTTGACTTGATCTTCCTCCCCGGCAACGACGCCAGAAATTTGTCTGCTGCGGCAACAAAAGTCCTTCCGTGGCGCGTATGAATTCTTCTTGTTACTTCTCTGGTTTCCGTTAGTTTTTCCCTTGAAGAGGAAAGGGTGATGCAGCACAGGAGCAGTAAGTATTTCCCTCAGTTTGAGAACCAAGGTATCGTTCCAGAAGGAGGGCCTCGTCAAGTCCAAAGTACCTGCGCAAATTCAAAGGGGTTGTCAATCCCTTCCAGATTGTTTGCAAAGTGAGATCTAACGGCGGACAGTAAAAAGTGTAAGGCTGAAAATATGGTGTGGAGTAGACCCTGGGGGCCATAGTGTTCACCAGAGGCTTCTCTCATAATATAAAATATCACGGTGGGTGAACAAATTACTGTTGAGCAATTGATAGAACCGCGCAAAGTCATGACGATATCTAAGGAAGTGATCATACATATAGGCATCACGTCCGAGACAAGTAGACCGATACTTTCTTTATCTACTACTATTACTCCACACATCGACCGCTATCCAGCATGCATCTAGTGTATTGAGTTCATGACGAACAAAGTAACGCCTTAAGCAAGATGACATGATGTAGAGGGATAATCTCAAACCAATGATAAAACCCCCATCTTTTTACCCTTGATGGCAACAACACGATGCGTGCCTCGCTACCCCTTCTATCACTCGGTGAGGTCACCGCATGGTATGAACCCAAAACCGAGAACTTCTCCCATTGCAAGGATCATAGATCTAGTTGGCCAGACAAAACCCAAAACTCGAAGAGAATTACAAGGATATGAAATCATGCATAAGAGATTTCAGAAGAAACTCAAATCAGATTCATAGAAAATCTGATCATAAATCCACAATTCATAGGATCTCGACAAACACACCGCAAAAGAAGATTACATCGGATAGATCTCCATGAAGATCATGGAGAACTTTGTATTGAAGATCCAAGAGAGAGAAGAAGCCATCTAGTTACTAGCTATGGACCCGTAGGTCTATGGTGAACTACTCACGCATCATCGGAGATGTCATGGTGTTGATGAAGAAGCCCTCCATGTCCGAATCTCCCCTCCGGCAGGGCATCAGAACGTGCCCCAGATGGGATGTTGCGGAGACAGAAGCTTGCGGCGGAGGAAAAGTGATTGCGATGGTCTCCTGATTTTTTGGGGATTTTCAGGGAATTTATAGGCGCAACCCCTAGGTAAGGGGACGCTCAGGGGGGCCACAAGCCTGGATGGCGCCGCCTTCCCCCTGGCTGCGGGGTGGGGGCTTGTGGGGCCCCTGGGTCTCCCCTGCCTTGGCTCCCAAGCTCCCCGATCTTCTTCTGTTCCAGAAAAAATCTTTTCGGTGATTTTCTTCAGTTTGGACTCCGTTTCAAAGTCTCCTCTGGAAGGGGTCAAAAACATGGAAAAAAACAGGAACTGGGACTTGGCACTGAGTTAATAAGTTAGTCCCAAAAAATATATAAAAGGCATGCAAAACATCCAAAGTTTGACAAGATAATAGCATGAAACCATCAAAAAATATAGATACGTTGGAGACGTATCAAGGAGCGCCTCCAGCTCAACGCACCCCAAAAGCCGACATCGAGCATGCCTCTAGGGACAGGAACCATGGTCGAGTCGACGCACGTTCCGGCTGCCGTTGGAGCCGGCTCCATCTTCAGGAGCCGGTTGATGGAGACCTAGAGCGTGTCCGGACTGACCCTTAAGAGGACATCCCCCGGCACCACGTTATGTGGGGTTCCCGAACTGATCGCGGGGTTCGCCCAATGCCATAAGCACGTCGAGCAGGCGGCCAAGGTGGCTCAGGAGGAGATGCTCCGCCTCGAGCGGGCGGTTAAGGTAAGTTTCCATCCCCTTGCTTTTCCCTTGGGATTTGTCTTTAATCTTTGCTTCAGTGGGGGCGCGCCAGCGCACCCACTTGGTGTAGCCCCCGAGTGTCGGGCCAACTAGAAGTCAGCCGAGTCGGGTCTTACTCGCGGCTAACTGTTTTCTTCTTGCTTCTAGTGGGGGCGCGCGAGCGCACCCGCTGGGTGTTGCCCCGAGAGTTGGGCTGGCTGGAAGTCAGCCGGGCCAAGTCTTACTCGCAGCTAACTATTTTCGTCTCTTGCTGCATGACCATCACAACTGCCGAGTGCTCTCCCACAACATCATGTTGGGCCAGCTCAGGGAGGCGTAGAGCCAACTAGACGATCTTCGTGGCCAGCTAGATCAAGCCGGCCGGAGCGGGACGCCCTCTGGGATGAGGGCGTCCGGCTATGCTAGGAGGTGGAGCTTCTCGAGGCGGAGAAGAAGGACCACGAGGCGGAGCGCCAGGCAGAGTTGGAGCAGCTGCGTGCCGCCCATCGCACTGCTTTTGCACAGAAGGAGGCATCCCTCCATGACACCCTATCACAGAAGGAGGCGTCCCATATCGCCAAACTGGAGTGGCTGGACCGGGTCCACCGTGAGGTGTTGGCGAAGCGGGATGCGTCCTTAAAGGAAAAGGATGACCGGCTGGCACAGGAGGTCAAGGCGGTGCAGGTTCTGCGCGACAAACTCGCTAGTAGGATCCTGGCGTAGACAGCTCGGGACCGCGAGCTAGACGAAGAGGCTAGCGAAATCGACATCCTCCTCAACAATGAGTCCCTCTTGACTTGAGTTTCCTCCCTGGTGTTGGTTTGGTTCCTCTTTATTTTTTCTGACGTCGCGCGCCCGCTTTCAAACCCGAGATATCTTTCCGGGGACGCGGGAGGTGGTGGATGTGGCCGTAGCGGCCCACCACGAAGAGCAGCAGGCTGCAGGTGTCCAAATGGCCGCGGAAGCCAGTTGGAGCATGAATGAGGTGGCGATTACCGCCAAAGCCCGCCTGCAGGAGCTGACAGGATCCGTGGCCCGGCTCCAAGACGTCGGGGCTGGCCATGGTTCATACTCTTTGTCTGGACGGGGTGGAGCTGGCAACGGTGAGCCGGCTATCCTGGTGGCTTGAGACGGGGAGTGCCTGGTTGAACACCTCGCATGCGTCGGCGGCGCGAGCCGACGCATATATGGCGCTTCGGGTCACCAAGTCTTGGTACTTCGACCTTGACTTGGGCCTGCTTGCGGCGCAACGCACCGACACGGATGCAGAGTTTGCCTTCATTGAGGACAAGCTGTAGGTATGAGCCACCGATGTTGCCTCGTTCTCCGCATGGGACGAGTATGTTCTGGAGCGGATTGCTGGCAGCAGTCCAGTTCTAGAGGACAACTTCCAGCTGGCTCTTGGTGATCCTGACGGTAGCACCGGTGAGGCGGCTCTCGAGGGTGCCGACTCCAGCTTTGAAGCCTACGCCGACTCTGCGGTGGGGCTGATTCAACCGTGAAGGACGATGTGGGAGACGCCAGAGCAGGTGATGGAGTGTCCGCCTCGACCGTCATGGGAGATGTTGGGGCCAAGGATGGAGCCACCACCTGTAACGACTAAGATGTGGTCCTTTCCGATTTGGGGATCGAGGCCCCGAATTGGAAAGAAGTGCATCTAAGCGTTTCGCAAACATGGTAACATATCACATACATAAATACTAGAGGAAATACAATAAGGGATTCAACTATCATCTCATAAATGTATCAGAGTTACATCACACATCCAAACAAGGTAGTTCCGCTATGGACTAAAAAACAAGGGAAATGACTATGCTACCCTACATTCTTTCCCATGATCACAACCACGCCTCATTCTTCTGGATAGTTCACGTACAGGTGGTCGTTCTCCTCATCGTACTGCCATGCCAGCTGCGTGCCATCGGGATCACCTGTCTCGGGGGTACCTAAACCTGTTGGTGTTGTGAAGGAATCTGTGAGCCACGGGAACTCAGCAATCTATGACCTCGGTGCCAGAACTAGTCAAGTTATTAGGTTGGAAAGGTGGAGTATTTAGGTTGCAGCATCCTAAGCTTTATATGGTGGCTAACTTACGTAGAGCATGTATTGAAGGTGGTCTATACTAGCGGTCGATGAATAGATGATCACTAAGTGATCTTGAACACCTACCTACGTCAAACATAACCCCACCGTGTTCCCGATCGAAGAGAGATCTTCGAAGGGGACAATCACGGTTACGCACACAGTTGGCAATTTTATTATCTTATGTTTAAGTTATCTATTACCGGATGTTAACAAATATTCCAAGTTGCCACATAACCGCGGGCACGGCTTTTCGAAAGATTAAACTCATGCAGGGGTGCTCCAACTAGTCCATCACAAACGTACACGGGCCGCAAAGTAATCCTCTATCACGAATCTCGCGATCTTGTCGGATTCCTTAGAGGAAAACCTCAACTCTGGGAGAACCAAAGCTTCACCGGGATTCCTATACGCAAGATATGTTGCTAAGGTAAGACAAGACTAGCAGGACCTCCCGTCGTGTCGACGACCCTGATAAGAGCGGCGTATCTCAGTCTCAAGACATGACGGATGAGCTAGACGTCGGGATGGCTAAACCTCTGGGGTGACCAGTGGGGCCCCGGACATCGCTCAGGTGGGACCAACACTCATGAGGAGCACTGGCCCGGGTTGTAGATTAAATTCCTCGGGGTAGCTATTCCATATGCATATTATTATTAAGTGATTAGCAGATTAAACCCAAAGGTGGGTCCTGCCGGACAAGTCTTAACACTACGTGATTTATCGAGGGGGTCCCCATAACAACCCCGAACGTGTTAGGAGCGATCATTATGGAATCAAACACCGGTAGCGGGTAACTATGGCGGAAATAACGGAACAAAAGACCCGGCAAAAGGCTAGGCCTTCCGTTATTTACCAAGTATATAGGTGCATTAATTAAATAACAGATTTAGCATAATGATATCAAACTCATGTTATCACATGAGACAATTGCACCTGCAACTAGAAACGCTAACATTAGTAGCTGAGCAAGCCTACTTAGCCATTCAAGATCTGCTAGGAAGGGATAAGTGGTTGGTTTTATGGCATATCAGGAGGCAATTATTTCAGTGGTAGACAGCGAGCATATGATGGAAGAAACGTAATCTGGCATAACAAGTCTAGAGATGGAATCAAGGTCATATCATCTTGCGTGTGATATCCTCAGCTTGGAACTGTTCTTGTTGGTCCTGCATGTACTCTCCTGAATCCACGTACTCGTTCTCCAATCCCGATGCTACCCAACATAAAAATAACATCCAATGAACAACATCACCTCAAGATACAACAAGCATATGATGCATGAGATGAATATGAACATGCATCACTATTTCTATCACTAGCACAAGCATGAGAAGTAAATACATGTTCCTGGACAGAAATGCATTCTAAGCTATCTTGACATGCATGAGAATGACATTATCATATGCGTCTCATGAAAACGATGCAAAAGCATATAAAGAACATTACAAACGGAGCTAGGGATCAACGAGAAACAACGAAACAAGAAATGAATCCCTACGTGTCAAATTCATCACCACACACTCCAATGGCTCAACTCTGGTATTTCCAGGTAGACAAGACATAAAACAAACCAACATGGATGGGTTGGTGCAAATAATATCACCACACCATCGACTATGCACTCACAAACATCAAAATACCAAAACTACACAATCTGCCATAAACTTCATCATAGCACTTTGTGAGCTACATGCAAAGCACCTACAACCACCTAAACATGCCAAATAAGACATGTGGCTGTAGCTATCCAAGAGTAATACAAGCACAAGCAAAAATATCATACAAAGGAGTTAAACACAGAAAGTTGCACAGCTACAAACTTGCCCAAAAATATCAGATTTCAGGGACTTAGTGAAAATTCCAGATTCTCACTATCTGTTTATGCTGTGAAGCATTTTCACATCAGCCAAAACAATATCTACAATACTCCAAATGGAATAAAAATTTATAGGGAGCTATAAAAACACATACGCTTCAACTTTCCAGTTGAAAGCTAAGGCTGAATCACAATACATTAACCTGCACAACCTCATCAACACGAGAAGAAAATATAAACAGATTCTCACACTTGGTGAAAATCTCAGATTTTCACTAATCTGGAATTTCAGCCACATGCCTATTTTGAATGGGCACAACTTGCACACATGGATTCCTAAGCATGAAACAAAACCTATATGTGGTAGAGGGGGTCACCCTCTACTACCATAACCAAGAATCAAACTCTTGGGTTCACCACATCTCATGGAACCAAGGTCCAAACATAGAACAAAACTGAAATAAGTCATCTCTAGAAAATGTTGCAATGGCAAAACTGATTTCACCAATGGATTCCTTGGATGATTCTACACCAAAAATATACATAAAACATATGCACTTGCTTGGAACAAATGAGCACAAACTAGGAAATGAAATCTACCTAGAATCCTATCTAGTGAATAGTGCATCATCACATGTGCTATTCACTAGAACAAAACCTACATAAGCATATACACATGTCCACAACACCAATGGGGTACATGACGGGTAGACCTCATGCCTATGTGCCTTGGCACACCACCACTTCACCACAAGGACAAGCACACCATATAAACACCTACACTATCAAAGAGAGTATGCACACACTCACATATGGACATGTGATGGTGCACACTTGGCTTAGTAGGTGGGGTGAACCCACACACACCTACACTACTACACACTCACATATGAAATTGCACAAGAGGGGCACAAGCATAACACCCTTGGTGCTTGCTCCACATCACATGCACATGAACTCTTGTTCATGTGTGTGAGATGCACACACACACATGTACCACAACCATCACACATAAAGCATGCACTCTTACAATGTGTGCTACCACACACAAAACTACCATCACCACACACACTCCCACACACACAATACACAATCTGCACCATCACCTATATGCACAACTAGCTACAACACTAGGCAACACAATCATATAACTTGGAGCAAAAGAAATGGAAGCCACATGCTGTAGATAGCTACAAAATAAATACCACAACTCAACCTAGTGCAACCAGCATCTACACAGCCAAGGAAACAACATAAGGAAGAAAATACACAACAAAAATAAAAATGGGGGGGGGGAGAGGATTCGAACCCTGTACCCCCTGGATTCAACAAACTACAACACACCACTCTACTAGGCACCCAATGTTTGACAGAGGAGGGACTCCAAATAGGATAAGCTATTCTGCTGCACGACACTACTGCCAGAAATAAAATGCAAAAAGGGGGGGGGTGCATCCCCTGGGACTCGAACCCACGAGCTCACGAGAACAAACACATGCTTATACCACTGCGCTACGATTCGGACGTCTGACAGAGCAAGGGACTGCAGCAAGGTAAGCTAACACGAGCGCCTTGAGCCCTGCTCGGCATGCAGAGTTGCCGGCGACAGGAAGCTAGCCATGGCTGCACTGCTACAGCTGCTAATCCTACGAGGGGGAAACCACCACGCTGCCGCTGCGCTACACTGATGGGGAGGAAGCCCCTGCTTTGCTCTCACGGCTACCGATCCCATCCAACACATAACACACACACTGCAACATGATGGATCTACACTCTCGGGACAGAGAAGCTTCGGCGACCTCTAGGCTGATCCAAGCGAGGAGGAAGGAGGGAGGAGAGATCCCTCACCTAGGGAAGGAAGAGGAGAAGCCGATCTGCTTGGAGGAGAAGCCAGAGGGGAAGAAGCCGATCTGAAGGAGGACTTGCTGCAGGCCGACATAGAACCGAGGAAGAAGAAGGAGAACTCCAGGGCCGAGGCGTTGACGACGAGCTGGCCATCGACGTAGACGTTCCCTGGCCTCACCGAGGTCGGGAATGGGGCGCAGGCACCTCTCCCGTGCCCCTGGACATGACGGCGGCGCCGGACGCCGACGGGAGCGGGGGTAGACGCCGGCGGGGATTCTCTCCTCTCTCTGTTTGGAACTGCAGAGACTCACCTTTGGGGGAGAAAGAGAGATGGGGAATGGAGTGGCGGCGGCGGATGGAAGAGAGGGGAACCCTAGGGAAGAGGGGCATGGACGCCCACTTATATGGGGGGGACCTCGACGTTTGTGCCTCACGGCGGCAGCTCTCTCTCTCTCAGCTAACTAACAGAAAGAAGGCGCGGGACTGCAGACGGCGTCTGAAGGTGGAAGGAGGTCATGGGAGATGGGCTTAGCGCGGAGAGACGGGTACTGGGCCGCCAGGGGGGAGGAAGCCCACCTGAGCGCCACATAATAGAAAAACAATTCCCTGGGGTTGTTTCTATTTATAGGAAAAGCCAGAGAAGAAATAAAGCACACCGAAAATCTACTGGGAATAAAAACAAAACAAAATACCCTTGGTCATGATAATTCATGACCTATTTAAGAAAAATAGAAAAGGAGTATTTGGGGCATTTAAATATTTTCAAAACAGCATTAACATTGGCTGTTTTGGAAATATTTGCACCTTGCCAAAAAGGATTGAAGCAGCAATTCACCTCTACAATTACACCACAAAATATGCTAAACCCTGGATATTTTAAAAATAGAGAAGATGCAAAGATATTTGGGCTTGAGATAAATAGGAGGGAGAGAGTTTTGAAGCTATGCAAACCACATCTATTCCTACTATCACATGCAATCTACTAGAGTTGCACCACACCACACATTTCACAAACCACATATCACACGAGAGCACAAGCATCACATGACCTCATAAGAACACAATGCAACAACACAAGGATATGGACATGAAATAATATGGCATGCATGCATGCAAGGAAGAATAACAAGTGACATCACATGAAATCGTAGCATAGATAGCTCTCATGTCCATGACAAGTTGGACCCACATGAAGAAGGTTCCAAAAAGGGAAGGTTACACACTTGGGGCATTACAAACTCTCCCACACTACAAAAAGATCTCCCCCCGAGATCTACGCCTGAAAGAACTCCGGAAATTCAGAACAGAGGTGATCCTCACGTTCCCAAGTAGCCTCTTTATCGGAATGGTGTGACCACTGCACTTTGAGAAATTTGACAGTCTTGTTGCGGGTCTTGCGCTCAGTCGCCTCAAGAAACACAACTGGATGCTCACGATAAGATAGGTCAGGCTGAAGGTCGATGTCTTGAAGATGAACAGTGCGCTCGGGGGTCTTGAAGCACCTCTGGAGCTGAGAGACATGGAACACATCATGTACATTTGCAAAGTTTGCCGGGAGCTCAAGTTGGTACGCAAGGTCGCCTCTCTTGCCAACAACTCTGAACGGACCAACGAAACGAGGCACAAGCTTGACTTTGATGCCAAAGCGTTGCATACGCTTCATAAGCGACACCTTGAGATAGACGAAGTCATCAAGCTCATAAGACATGTCACGGTGCTTGCTATCATAATAGCTCTTCTGACGGGACTGAGCTACTCTGAGGTTGTCGCGAATGACCCGACACATCTCCTCATCTTCTTATATCAAATCATTCCCAAGGATCTGACGCTCGCCGGTCTTGGACCAGTTGAGCGGGGTACGACACTTCCTGCAATAGAGAATTTCAATCGGAGCCTTGCCAGAACTAGCTTGATAAATGTTGTTAGACGAGAACTCCGCAAAAGGCAGACAATCCTCCCACGTCATGCCAAAAGAGATAACACAGGCTCTCAGCATACCCTCAAGAACTTGATTGACTTGCTCCACTTGACCACTAGTCTGAGGATGAAAAGCCGTGCTGAAGCGGATCTTCGTGCCCATAGCAGACTGAAAAGAATCCCAGAACTTGGAAGTGAAGATACTTCCGCGATCCGAAGAGATCATCATAGGCACGCCGTGCAAAGACACAATCCTGGATGTGTGCAACTCTGCAAGCTGAGCTGCGGAAATGGATTCCTTGACTGGAAGAAAATGAGCCACTTTACTCAACTTGTCGATGACGACGAAGATGGCCTCATTACCCTTCTTGGACTTCGGAAACCCGGTGACGAAATCCATCTCAATGTGATCGAACTTCCACTCGGGAATCGGCAAAGGCTGCAAAAGACCTGCTGGACGTTGATGCTCTGCTTTCACCCTTCGACATACATCACATTCATTTACGAACTGAGCAATCTCACGCTTCATACGAGTCCACCAAAAGGTCTGTTTCAAGTCCTGGTACATCTTGGAGCTTCCAGGATGAATAGAGAGCAGAGAGTTATGAGCTTCTTCCATGATTACCTTTCTGAGATCACCTTTCGCGACGAGAAGACGATCCTCGAAGAACAATGTCTCTCTGCCATCAACAGTGAAGCACTTATACTTGGGAAGACTCTTTTCCACGCCAATCTTGACTTTCTTCACCATAGCTTCAAGAAGTTGTGCTGCTTGGACCTGATCTTCCAAGGTAGGAGAGATCTGAAGGTTTGCAAGAAATCCTTGGGGTACTAGCTGAAGGTTGAGCTTCCTGAAAGACTCACAAAGACCAGGCTAGAGAGGTTGCAGAATAAGACTGTTGCAGTACGCCTTCCTGCTCAAGGCATCTGCCACGACATTAGCTTTGCCTGGCGTGTACTCAACACTCGGATTAAAATCTTGGAGCGTTTCCACCCAACGTGTTTGTCGAAGATTCAGGTTAGGATGAGTGAAGATGTACTTGAGACTCTTGTGATCAGTGAAAACTTCAACCTTTCGTTCCAACAAGAGGTGTCTCCAAGTCATCAGAGCATGTACCGCAGCTGCTAGCTCAAGATCATGCACAGGATAGTTCTTCTTCGCTGGCTTCAACTGCCTGGAGGTATAAGCAACACCTTCTTCTCTTGCATCAGAACTGCACCAAGACCCTGGAGAGAAGCGTCGCAGAACACCTGGTAAGACTTGGAATCATCCGGAGGAACCAACACTGGAGTGGAGTTGAGCTTCTCTTTGAGTGTGTCGAAGGCCAACTGACACTCTAGAGACCAAGCATACTTCACACCTTTCTAAAGAAGACTTGAGAGCGGCTTCGCAATCTTGGAGAAGTTCTCAACGAACCTTCTGCAATAGCCTGCAAGCCCGAGAAAGCTTCGAAGCTGCTTCACATTCTGCGGAGACTCCCATTCAACAATGGCCCGAACCTTGGACGGATCAACTTTGATGCCCTCGGTAGAGATAATGTGACCAAGATAGACGACTTCTTTCAGCCAGAACTCACACTTGGAAAACTTGGCATACAACTTGTACTCTCTCAGCTTATGAAGCACCAATCTGAGATGTTCTTCATGTTCTTCCATAGTTTCAGAAAAGACCAGAATGTCATCGAGATAGAGCAATACAAAGTCATTCTTGAACGGAGAGAATATGTAATTCATCAATCGAGAGGAGCATTTGCCAGACCAAAAGACATGACCGTATACTCATGCGAGCCAAAACTAGTCCCGAAGGCACTCCTCGGAATATCTTCTTCCTGAATGCGAATTTGATGATAGCCCATTCTGAGATCGACTTCGAGAAGACCTTAGCACCTTTCAACTATTCGAACAACTCAGTTATATTCGGAAGTGGATATTTGTTCCTGATTGTCTTCTTGTTCAATGGATGGTAATCGACACATAGTCGGTCCGTGCCATCGTTCTTCTTGACAAACAGAACTCCACAGCCCCACGGAGACGAGCTCGGTCTGATCAAACCCAAACGCTCCTCCTCATCGAGTTGCCTCTTAAGTTCCTTCAACTCTTCTCGACCCAATTTGTACGGCCGTTCGCACACTCGCTCGGTACCTTGCTCAAGCTCAATCACAAATTCAACTTCTCGGTGCAGAGGCATGCCTTGCAGCTCTTCAGGAAACACATCTTCATATTCGCAGACAACTAGGACTTGCGAAATAGGATTAATCTCACCCTTTTCATTCAAAGAGAACATACGGATTGTATCATCGCGCGGCGCGAATATAATCACATCCTCGGAAGAGTGGGTAAGCTTCACTTCGTTAGCTTCACAATCAATCGATGCCTTGTTCATGGCCAACTAGTCCATACCAAGGATCAAATCAATGTCGGACTTGCCCAAGACATACAGAGAAGCCAGAAAAGAATAACTTCCCATCTTGACAGAAACATCGGGAGCACGAGTACTAGCATGCATGAACTTGCCTGGAGAAACTACTGACAACGGACTAGGAAGCTCTTCAATAGGAACATTATGCTTGGATGCAAATGGAATGGAGAGGAACGAATGCGAAGCACCAGAATCAAATAACACTTTAGCAGGAATATCATTAACGAGGAGGTTACCCATGATCACATCTGACGAGTTTTCTGCCTCAGCCCCATTCACCATGTTGACTCGAGCTGATCTGGGGTTGAACTTGACAAGAGCATTACTTGGAGGTTTGCCTGGAGGAGGAGGCGGCAGACGAAGCTGAGAAGTGCACTTGTTGGCATAATGACCCTTCTTCCCACACTTGTGACAAGTAACCTCTGTTGGCTGCCGGTACTGAGTCTGAGGGGGCCCTTGCTTCCTATGCTGGAATCTCTGCTGAAAGAGAGGGTTGGGAGGGTGGGAAGAACCACGGCCACCAGAATGCTTGAGATGCTGCGAGTGCCGAGGAGGAGGAGGAGACACCCAAAACTTCCGTTCCTTCTGAACCACCTCAGTAGAGGAAGAGTTGGAATCTCTAAAGCGCTTCTTAGAATTCTCCACCCTGAGCAAGGTTGCCTTTGCTCTGAGACTAAGTTGTAGAACTTGTCGAAGTCCTTAGGATCGTGCAAAGCAAGAGCTAACTGCAAATCTTCTTTCAAGCCACCTCTGAACTGATAAATCTTGCTCTTCTCATCAGGGATATCCTTCAAGGTGTATCGGGCTAGCTCGTGGAACTCAACGTTGTACACACGGAGTTACCACCCTGCTTCAAGCGCCTGAACTTCTCACGAATTTCCTCCATGAAGCTGGAAGGAATTTAGTGGGACCTGAAGTCACGGCAGAACTCATCCCAAGTGATCACTCTAGCGCGTGTGGAATCCTTCAACTGTTGCCACCAGATGGATGCTTGCCCCTTCAGATGGAAAGTTGCAAATTTGACGAAACCCTCAAGACGAACATTACTACACTCGAAATGCTTGTTCATATCACGGATCCAATCATCGACATCAAACGGCTGGTCACAGGAAGTGAAAGTCTTTGGTTGATTCGACAGGAACTGACTCAGATTAGCAAACTGATTGCCACCATGCTGTAAATTGCCTTGCTGCTGATTAGCTCTCTCTTGCAACAACTGTAGCCGCACCTGAGTATTTGCATTAGTAGTAGCCATCACCGCTTGCCAAGCCTCAGCAGGAGGAGGCGGCGGCGGAGGATTCTCCGGAGGAGGAGGTGGTGGCGGCACATCCTCACGCCCTGGGTTCTGATGAGTCGGTGGAGCTATCCTGAAGACGGACAACACATTAGCCCACGGAATAAATTGAAGATATTGCTGAATCAAAATGACAAGAATATCTGAACAGGAATAAAGCAATTACACTCGAACAAAATAGTAAGAATGCTTCCTCAAAGTCACGGTCGACAATATTCCGATTAAGACCACTTCAAACAAGTATGAGCTAGAATTGCTCGGAACAAACATATCATCGAGATTTCATCCGATATCTTCGTGGATAAGATCGCACGGGCTCGAATTTATAGTAGCCATCCTATGCAAGGTAGTTCACACGACATACGAAGTATCCCCGAGTCTTAGCGAGCTACAAGGACTCTGTAAGACATAATGAGAACCGCTGTAAGACGACCGTGAACAACCACACCCACTGAACATCGAATCCCAACCTCAATCATGCATCTGTAGGAAGATAGTCCTATAAGATACTACTTGATATCCCACCTACGAATTCCCGAAATAACTGGTCATGCAATCTGGTACACGGATACAAGGAGTAATATCACACAACTCCTATACTAACTCGTCACGTGTATCACATCCATCAACACACAACCAGCATCTCGGACCTTCATCTACAACAGACCCTCGTGATCACAACGATACCAAGTATGGCAATACTCCCGAACAATCTGCACCAGTACTGGGGACATCGGGGTTATCTCACCACTACTAGTATTGAAGCAATAACGCATATCCTTCGTTCTTAGATACTCAGAAATCTGAATGATGGCGATGTGCGCAAGAATCCCCTGGAGCTCAACTCCCCGGAAGAAATGAAGGCAGACAGGAGGCACCAAGACAGAACTCCGTCACATCGAAATCATATAGATTTCACAAATACCCGCGTGATCCTAAAAAAATTTTGAGCGAGAGAAGGAGTAGAATTAAGATTTCCCAAGACGGGAACCTCACCAGAGCATGGAAGAGGAGAAAAAAGAATCCTACTCTCCGATATAACTAAGACTCAAAACATTTTACTAGACTCGACTCGGCCAAGTACGATCACACAAAGGCTCCTATGGTCGTAAGGCTCTGATTACCAACTTGTAACGACTAAGATGCGGTCCTTTCCGAATTGGGGATCCAGGCCCCGAATTGGAAAGAAGCGCATCTAAGCGTTTCGCAAACATGGTAACATAGCACATACATAAATAATAGCGGAATGACAATAAGTGATTCAACTATCATCTCATAAATATATCATAGTTACATCACGCATCCAAACAAGGTAGTTCCGCTACGGACTACAAAACATGGGAAATGACTATGCTACCGTGCATGCTTGCCCATGATCACGACCACGCCTCAGTCTTCTGGATAGTTCATGTACAGGCGTTCGTTCTCCTCATTGTATTGCCACGCTAGCTGCGTGCCGTCGGGATCACCTGACTTGGGGGTACCTGAACCTGTTGGTGTTGTGAAGGAATCTGTGAGCCACGGGGACTCAGCAATCTATGACCTCGGTGCCACAACTAGTCAAGGTATTAGGTTGGAAAGGTGGAGTATTTAGGTTGCAGCATCCTAAGCTTTATATGGTGGCTAACGTACGTAGAGCATGTATTGATGGTGGTCTATACTAGCGGTCGATGAATAGATGATCACTAAGTGATCTTGAACACCTACCTACGTCAAACATAACCCCACCGTGTTCCCGATCGAAGAGAGATCTTCGAAGGGGATAGTCACCGTTACGCACACAGTTGGCAATTTTATTAGCTTATGTTTAAGTTATCTATTACCGGATGTTAACATATATTCCAAGTTGCCACATAACCGCGGGCACGGCTTTCCGGAAGATTAAACCCTGCAGGGGTGCTCCAACTAGTCCATCACAAACGTACACGGGCCGCAAAGTTATCCTCTATCACGAATCTCGTGATCTCGTCAGATTCCTTATAGGAAAACCTCAACTCTGGGGAGAACCAAAGCTTCACCGAGATTCATATACGCAAGATATATCGCTAAGGTAAGACAAGACTAGCAGGATCTCAGTCTCAGGACACGATGGATGAGCTAGATGTCGGGATGGCTAAACCTCTCGGTGACCAGTGGGGCCTCGGACATCGCTCAGGTGGGACCAACACTCATGAGGAGTACTGGCCCGGGTTGTAGATTAAATTCCTCGGAGTAGCTATTCCCTATGAAGATTATTATTAAGTGATTAGCAGATTAAAACCAAAGGTGGGTCCTGCCGGCCAAGTCTTAACACTATGCGATTTATCGAGGGGGTCCCCATAACAACCCCGAACGTGTTAGGAGCGATCATTATGGAATCAAACACCGGTAGCCTGTAACTATGGCGGCAATAACGGAACAAAACACCCGGCATAAGGCTAGGCCTTCTGTTATTTACCAAGTATATAGGTGCATTAATTAAATAACAGATTTAGCATAATGATATCAAACTCATGTTATCACATGAGACAATTGCACCTGCAACTGGCAACTCTAACATTAGTTGTTGAGCAAGCCTACTTAGCCATTCAAGATTTCCTAGGGAGGGATAAGTGTTTGGTTTCATGGAATATCAGGAGGCAATTATTTCAGTGGTAGGCAGCGAGCATATGATGGAAGAAACGTAATCTGGCATAACAAGTCTAGAGATGGAATCAAGGTCATATCATCTTGCCCGTGATATCCTCAGCTTGGAACTGTTCTTGTTCCTCCTGCACGTACTCTCCCGAATCCACGTACTTGTTCTCCGATACCGATGCTACCCAACATAAAAATAACATCGAATGAACAACAACACCTCAAGATGCAACAAGCACATGATGCATGAGATGAATATGAACATGCATCACTATTTCTATCACTAGCACAAGCATGACAAGTAAATACATGTTCCTGGACAAAAATGATTCTAAGCTATCTTGACATGCATGAGAATGACATGATCAGATGCGTCTCGTGAAAACGATGCAAAATCATATAAAGAACATTACAAACGGAGCTACGGATGAACGGGAAACAACGAAACAAGAAATGAAGCCCTACATGTCAAATTCATCACCACACACTCCAATGGCTCAACTATGGTATTTCCAGGTAGCCAAGACATAAAACAAACCAACATGGATGGGGTGGTGCAAAGAATATCACCACACCATCAACTATGCACTCACAAACACCAAAATACCAAAAGTACACAATTTGCCATAAACTGCATCATATCACTTTCTGAGCTACACTAGTAGAAAACAGGGCTATCATTCGGCCCTGGCCAGCTCATTAGTCCCGGTTCTTCAAGAACCTGGACCAATGGGGGTATTAGACCCGGTTCGTGAGCCCAGGGGGCCGGCCAGGGCCTCGTGGGCATTGGTCCCGGTTCGTGTAGAACCATTTGTCCCGGTTCGAGCCACGAATCGGGACCAATGGTCCTCGCTGCTGGCCCACAACCATTGGTCCCGGTTCGTGGCATGAACTGGGACAGAAGGGGTGGCTTTAGTCCCGGTTCATGCCACAAACCGGGACAAATAACTGGCCTATATATACCCACCACCGCGGCAGAGCACTCCACAGTGCTCTGTTTTTTCAATCCGGCGAGGTTTCTAGTTCACCTCCTATGCACATGAGGTGTTCACCTCTTATGCACATGAGGTGTTCGATGAAATGCCCGAGCCACAGTAGTTAAGCTTTCTCCTCTCGAAGCTCAACCTAGGAGCTCCATTTTTTCGAGATTTGTCTAGATTTAGGGGTCCGTCACGCCCCGTCCCCGTTTTCACCGCCGTTGATCGCCCGCACCGATCTCATCGCCGGCACCACCGTGGTGAGCCTCTTGTTCTTATCTTCTTTAGGATACTTGTCTGATTTTCATACTTTAGATAGATATTTGTCTGATTTTCTTAATTTTTACACACATAATTATATGTAATGCACGCAGATGAACCGGCAATGGATGTATGGTGACAGACACACCTCCGAGTACATTAAGGGCGAGCATATTTTTCTCGAAGTGGCTGAGGCAAACAAGCAGAACATTTTTATGTGTTGTCCATGTAGTAAATGTGGGAATACGAAGTCTTACTCTGACCGGAAATCCTTCACACCCACCTGCTTTACAAGGGTTTGATGCCACACTATAATGTTTGGACGAGGCACGGAGAAATAGGGGTTATGATGGAAGACGGCGAATAAGAACAGGACGATGACAACTATGTGCCCCCAGGAACCAGACGATGATGCTGCAACGAGGGAAGCTGCTGAAGATCAAGAGAAACCAGACGATGTGCCCGATGATGATCTCCGCCGGGTCATTGTCGATGCAAGGACGCAATGCGAAAGTCAAAAGGAGAAGCTGAAGTTCGATCGCATGTTAGAGGATCACAAAAAAAAAGTTGTACCCCAATTGTGAAGATGGCAACACAAAGCTGGGTACCATACAGGAATTGCTGCAGTGGAAGGAAAAAAATGTTGTGCCTGACGAAGGATTTGAGAAGCTACTAAAAATATTGAAGAAGAAGCTTCCAAAGGATAATGAATTTCCTGACAGTATGTACGAAGCAAAGAAGGTTGTATGCCCTCTAGGATTGGAGGTGTAGAAGATACATGCATGCCTAATGACTGCATCCTCTACCGCGGTGCATACGAGGATTTGAACGCATGCCCGGTATGCGGTGCATTGCGGTATAAGATCAGACGAGATGACCCTGGTGATGTTGACGGCGAGCCCCGCATGAAGAGAGTTCCTGCGAAGGTGATGTGGTATGCTCCTATAATACCATGGTTGAAACGACTATTCAGAAACAAAGAGCATGCCAAGTTGATGCGATGACACAGTGAGGACCGTAAGAAAGATGGGAAGTTGAGAGCACCCGCTGACGGGTCGTAGTGGAGAAAAGTCAAGAGAGAGTACTGGGCTGAGTTTGCACGTGACCCAAGGAACGTATGGTTTGTTTTAAGCGCGGATGGCATTAATCCTTTCGGGGAGCAGAGCAGCAATCACAACACCTGGCTCGTGACTCTATGTATGTAAAACCTTCCTCCTTGGATGTGCATGAAGCGGAAGTTCATTATGATGCCAGTTCTCATCCAAGGCCCTAAGCAACCCAGCAATGACATTGATGTGTACCTAAGGCCATTAGTTGAAGAACTTTTACAGCTGTGGAATGGAAACGGTGTACATGCATGGGATGAGCACAAACAGGAGGAATTTAACCTGCACGCGTTGCTGTTTGTAACCATCAACGATTGGCCCGCTCACAGTAACCTTTCAGGACAGACAAACAAGGGATACCACGCATGCACACACTGTTTAGCTGACACCGAAATTATATACCTGGGAAGCTGCAGGAAGAATGTGTACCTAGGCCATCATCGATTTCTTCCGACCAACCATCAATGTCGAAAGAAAGGCAAGCATCTCAAAGGCGAGGCAGATCACCGGAAGAAGCCCGCCATGCGTACCGGTGATCACGTACTTGCTATGGTCAATGATTTACACGTAATCTTTGGAAAGGGTCCCGGCGGACTAGCTATTCCGAGTGACGCTGGGGGACACGCACCCATGTGGAAGAAGAAATCTATATTTTGGGACCTACCCTACTTGAAAGACCTAGAGGTCCGCTCTTCGATAGACGTGATGCATGTGACGAAGAACCTTTGCGTCAACCTACTAGGCTTCTTGGGCGTGTATGGGAAGACAAAAGATACAGCTGAGGCACGAGAGGACCTGCAACGTTTGCACGAAAAAGACGGCATGCCTCCAAAGCAGTATGAAGGTCCTGCCAGCTACGCTCTTACAAAAGAAAAGAAGGAAATCTTCTTTGAATGCCTGCTTAGTATGAAGGTCCCGACTGGCTTCTCGTCGAATATAAAGGGAATAATAAATATGGCCGAGAAAAAGTTTCAGAACCTAAAGTCTCATGACTGCCACGTGATTATGATGCAACTGCTTCTGGTTGCATTGAGGGGGCTTCTACCGGAAAACGTCCGATTAGCCATTGTGAAGCTATGTGCATTCCTCAATGCAATCTCTCAAAAGGTGATCGGTCCAGAAATCATACCAAGGCTAAGGAGTGATGTGGTGCAATGTCTTGTCAGTTTCGAGCTGGTGTTCCCACCATCCTTCTTCAATATTATGACGCACGTCCTAGTTCATCTAGTTGACGAGATTGTCATTTTGGGCCCCGTATTTCTACACAATATGTACCCCTTTGAGAGGTTCATGGGAGTCCTAAAGAAATATGCCCGTAACCGCGCTAGGCCAGAAGGAAGCATCTCCATGGGCCATCAAACAAAGGATGTCATTGGGTTTTGTGTTGACTTCATTCCTGACCTTAAGAAGATAGGTCTCCCTAAATCGCGGTATGAGGGGAGACTGACTGGAAAAGGCACATGCATGGAGGGGAGACAATAATATGCAGGGACGGATATTCTCGGTCTCAAGCACACTGCACAGTTCTACAAAACTCTACCTTGGTGACCCCTTATGTCGATGAACACAAGAACAGTCTGCGCTCCAAACACCCAGAGAAGTGCAACGACTGGATTACATGTGAACACATCAGGACTTTCAGCAGTTGGTCAGAAACACGTCTCAGAGATGAAAACACTGTTTGTGATGAGCTGTACTCGTTGTCCAGGGGACCATCTTCGACTGTTATGATTTGGAAAGGATACGAGATAAATGGGAATACATTGTACACGATCGCCCAAGATCAAAAGAGCACCAACCAAAACAGCGGTGTCCGCTTTGATGTAGCCACCGAGAGGGGAAAGGACACATATTATGGTTACATAGTGGACATATGGGAACTTGACTATGGAGTAGATTTTAAGGTCCCTTTGTTTAAGTGCAAATGGGTCAACCTGTCAGGAGGCGGGGTACATGTAGACCCACAGTACGGAATGACAACAGTGGATTTGAACAATCTTGGGTCCAGTGACGAACCGTTCGTCCTAGCCAATGATGTGGCACATGTTATCTATGTGAAGGACATGTCTACCAAACCGAGAAAAAGAAAAAATAAGGAAGCGAATACATCATACGATGACCAAAAGCGCCACATAGTTCTTTCAGTAAAAAGGGACATCGTGGGAGTGGAGGGCAAGACAGACATGTCCAAAGATTATGAAAAGTTTCATGAAATTCCTCCCTTCAAAGTCAAGGCTGACCCAAGCATCCTGATAAATGATGAAGAATATCCATGGTTACAGTGCAATAAGGAAAGGACACAAGCGAAGAAAAAGTGAAGACTTTCTCCAGAACTATTATGATGATACCATGCCAACTATCAACCTTTTTGTAGTTCATTTGAAATGCATGTTGTAGCAGACAAGTTTCCGTATGAACTCCTGATACTTCGAAAGAGATTGTCCGTTTTGTACACGAAGTGCATCCAGTTTTTCCCGTAACCCTCTCAACTTTCTTGCATATTCTATGTGGATGAAATGATGATACCATGCCAAAATAAAAGAGAGGCGCAATGCTCACGTGCACGTTGCTTAGCTTCAGGCCAACGTGTAGGTGAGCACTGCGCTTCTCCCTTCATCGTCTCTACACTCACGACATATAAACTGCTGCGAGTGCCTCTCGCTTGGCGAGCTGGGACTAAAAAACAGCTGCAGAAAGAATCAACTAAAAAACTCTTTTACCGGTTCATGCCACGAACCGGTACTAAAAGGTGCTCGTGGGGCCCCAGCCTTAAAACCTGTACCAAATAAAATGGCTTTGTAACAGCCTTAGAACTGGTACTAAAGGAATCAACTAAAAAGCTTTTATAAACCTCTAGTATTATTGAAACTAAAATTATATAGAATTTTGTTACAAACTTTAATAGAAAAAAGAATTATCATAAAAGAAAATAAATAAGTAATTATAATTTTGTTCAAAACATCAAAAGCAAAAGGAATTATCATAAAAGAAAATAAATAAGTAATTAGAATTTTGTTACAAACTTTAATAGCAAAAAGAATTATCGTAAAATAAAATAAATAAGTAATTAGAAACAAAAAAGAAAGCAAAAACAGGAAAAAAAATAAAAAAGTGCCACCTATAGGGCCACCACGGCCTGCATACGACTAGAAACCCATTACTAGTGCTAGGATGTAGGCCCGCAGTAGGCCCAATAGGCCCACAAGCACAAAGAGTGATTTTAGGCCCGTAAGCCTGCAGTAGAGAGGAGCTCGAAGTGGTTAGTTCGGCAGGGCTTATAAACCACTCCGAGCCCCTCTCGGCTAGCGAGGTGGGACTAAACATAGCACCGCACCGCGCCAGCACACGCCCTTTGGTCCCGGTTGGTGCCACCAACCGGGACTAAAGGGGTGCATTGGTATCGGTTGGTGGCACCAACCGGGACCAAAGGTCTGTGTTTCCCGCCCTTTGGGCTGCTGAAAAGAGGCCTTTGGTCCCGGTTTGTGGCACCAACCGGGACCAAAGGTCTCTGTTTACCGCCCTTTGCGCTGCTGAAAAGAGGCCTTTGGTCCCGGTTGGTGCCATGAACCGGGACCAATTCTCTGCCTATATAAGCAGCACTCGTGAAAATTTGGTTCAGTTCGTTCTTCCCCGCCGCCCGACGCCGCCAAGCTGCCCGTCCGTCTCTGCCTCACCGTCGCCGTCGTCGCCCCGCGCCGCCCTGACGCCGTCGCCGCCCCCTGCCCCGCGCCCCGTGCCCCGCGACGCCGCCGGCCCGTGCCCGTCGTCGCCCCGCCCCGGCCCGCGCCGCACCTCACCGTCGACCGTCGCCGTGCCGCCCCGCCCCGCGCCGCACCTCGCCTTCGCCGTCACCGTCGCCGTCCCCGACATCGTCGACGTGAGCAAAAATTTTGCTAATTTAATTTGATGTTAGTAGTAGTTAATTTAGATGTGTAGTATAATTTAGATGTGTAGTTAATTGAGTTAGATTTTGTTAGATTTTTTTTAGATTTTTTGTTATATGTTTTTGTAGTTCATAGATTTTTTTGTTAGATGTGTAGTTCATAGATTTTTCTGTTAGATTTTTTTTTTCATATTTTGTAATTAATTTGTTCAAATTGTGTTAGATTTTTTTTCTGTTAAAAGATTTTTTGGTGATATTATTGTTGAATATGCATGTTTGTATGTTCATATATATGCAAAGATTGAATATGTCAAATTTTTATGATTTTTTTCTATTCATAGAATTTTATGATTTTTTTCTATTGTAATTTTGTTCATAGAATTTTAATGATATTTTAGTTCATAGTGTTTTCTTTGTCAATTTATGTATATGTTCATATTGTGTATGTATAGGAAAATTGTGCATTATCAAAGTCATTTATGAATATGTTCATATTTAGAATAGAGGAAAAAGGAAAAATAAGAAGAGAAAGTGTTTAATATAATTAGTTAGAAAAATAATAGAACTATAGTTAAACTAGTTTATTTTTAGTAAGTACTACTTTATTTTATTTATAGTAAGTGCTTCATATATAGTTGAACTAGCTAGTTGATTTAATAAACTACTTTATTTTACTATATATAGAAGTAGTTTGTTTTTAGTAAGTACTACTTTATTTATTTATAGTAAGTGCTTAGTAGTTGAACTAGTTGATTTAATTAATAAAACTACTTTATTTAACTATATACAGAAGTAATTCCCGCATCGACGTCGACGATGCCTATCCCGCATCCTCGTCGTCGTCGACTCGGCAGTGGAGGCCTGCTTGATGAGGGCCATGTTCGGGACTGGGCTCCGCCGGGCTGGTATTGGGAGCTGCTACCTTCCGGGGGACGTAGGTTGGTGAGGAGGCAACCCGTTGTTGACCCGATCCTTGTTTGGTGGCGGTCGCGTGGGCCAGTGACGGTGCCGAGGTTTCCGGACACCGCGGAGGTGGTACGTCACCGTGTCAGCGAGGAGGACGAGCACGTCCATTGCTACATGGTTGCATTGGAGGGCAGGTTCGACATGACCTAGCAAGTTCTTCAGGGATCTCAATGGAGCTATGATCCTGTGATGGTTCCTTATCTTTGGTGTCCACCGCCCGCGACGATACCCGTCGGGCGCTACGGTTCTAGCTGTATTAGTGATGCTATATGTATGACAAGAGATGATGTAGTTTTGCTTATAATTGAATGCATGCTAATTTGAATACTACTTTACTTTACTATTTGGTTTTGCTTATTGAATGCTCAAATTGGAAAAGTACTCCTACTTTGAATGCTAAAATTGGAGAGCACTATGCAGAAATCTAGGAGCCCCCTCCATCATCCACGTCGTCGTCCCCGTCACCGACCCCCCTCCGACCTCGAGGCAGGGTCTATATTGTTTTATGCTATTTTACCTTAAAGAGGGTATTTAATTAGGTCCTACCTAATACTGATGATCATGTTGCTGTAAATGTTGTATGACAATGTTGTAAAGGGTAGTAATTGGTCTCTTCATCTGCTTTTCACAGATGGAGTTCTTCACGATTATACTTGAGAAATCCTCCAGCAGGCAGGTGCTGCCGGACAATTTTCTGAAGATGTTGGACGGCCATCGGCCACAGAACATGAAGCTGAGGCAGGCCGGCAACAGGCTTCGCAAGCTGTGGGACGTGGAGGTGGTGTTCGACACCGATGGAAGCATGTACCTAGATCGTGGTTGGAAGCAGTTCGTCCGTGCATACGACCTGCGGCACGGGTACTTACTTGTCTTCAGGTACGACGACAACGCCACGTTCGTCGTGAAGGTGTTCGACACGACTATGTGTCGGAGGCGCTACCAGGACGACGACGATGCCAGTATGCTCTGTCTCTTCTTCCTCTCCATTAGGCTATGTCTCACACCCATTTAAAAAAAATTGCATTTGGCAAGGCAATGGGAGCAGGAGCAGCGAGTACTGCGACAGGTGCTATGTCTACGGCAGTAGCGACTCTAGCTATAGAAAAAGTAGCAGCGACTCTGGCTACATCAAAAGTAGCAGCGATGATGGCCTCGCGATGGTGATCCCACAGCTGGGCGACAGGGCCATGCCAATTCTGGTAGAGGAGTACATCCCACAGCCTGGCCTGGGGCTTCGCCGCTCTAAGCGCATCAGGATGATGAAGGAGAAGGTGAAGAAGCAGGAGTAGTGAAGATCTTAAGAACATGATGGAGCTTTAATCTTTATTGTGTAAACTTTTTAAGTACGATAGTGTTGAACTGCTACTGCACTTTTAAGTATGATGGTGGTGTGCCTGATGAAATTTTGTGCATGCTCATGGATGCTTATTGATGAAAGATAAAATTATTTCTTTTTGTGCTTGCTCATGGATGCTCCTTGGTTGGTGTATATAACAACCTAAATTAACCCCTAAACCAGCCCATTTCAAAAAAAAAACTCAGCTTCAGCCAGGTGCTGACGCGTGGATGACTTTTGGTCCCGGTTGGTGTCACCAACTGGGACTAAAGGCCCCCCTGCCTGGCCTGGCCGCAGCGGCCACATGGAGGCCCATCTGTCCCGGTTGGTGTAATAACCGAGACTAAAGGCCGAGGGCATTAGTAACGACCTTTTAGTCCCGGTTCCAAAACCGGGACAGAAGGCCCTTACGAACCGGGACAAAAGGCCCTTTTTCTACTAGTGCTACATGCAAAGCACCTACAGCCACCTAAACATGCCAAATAAGATATGTGGCTGTAGCTATCCAAGAGTACTACAAGCACAAGAAAAAATATCACACAAAGGAGTTAAACACAGAAAGTTACACAGCTACAAACTTGCCCAAAAATATCAGATTTCAGGGGCATGGTGAAAATTCCAGATTCTCACTACTTGTTTATGCTCTGAAGCATTTTGACAGCAGCCAAAACAATATCTACAGAACTCCAAATGGAATGAAAATTTACATGGACCTAGACAAACACATAACCTTCAACTTTTCAGTTGAAAGCTAAGGCTGAATCACAACACATTGACCTGCACAAGCTCATCAACAGGAGAAGAAAATATAAATAGATTCTCAGACTTAGGTTCACCACATCTCATGGAACCAAGCTCCAAACATAGAACAAAAGTGAAATAAGTCATCTCCAGAAAATGTTCCAATGGCAAAACTGATTTCAACAATGGATTCCTTGGATGATTATACCCCAAAAACATATATAAAACATATGCACTTGCTTGGAACAAATGAGCACAAACTAGGAAATGAAATATACCTAGAATCCTATCTAGTGAATAGTGCATCATCACATGTGCTATTCACTAGAACAAAACCTACATAAGAATATACACATGTCCACAACCCCAATGGGGTACATGAGGGGTAGACCTCATGCCTATGTGCCTTGGCACACCACCACATCACCACAAGGACAAGCACAACATATAAACACCTACACTATCAAAGAGAGTATGCACACACTCACATATGGACATGTGATGGTGCACACTTGCCTTAGTAGGTGGGGTGAACCCACACACACCTACACTACTACACACTCACATATCAAATTGCACAACAGGGGCACAAGCATAACACCCTTGGTGCTTGCTCCGCATCACATGCACGTGAACTCCTGTTCATGTGTGTGAGATGCACACACACACATGCACCACAACCATCACACCTAAAACATGCACTCTTACAATGTGTGCTACCACACACAAAACTACCATCATCACACACACTCCCACACACACAGTACACAATCTGCACCATCACCTATATGCACAACTAGCTACAACACTACGCAACACAAGCATATAACTTGGAGCAAAAGAAATGGAAGCCACGTGCTGTAGATAGCTACAAAACAAATACCACAACTCAACCTAGTGGAACCAGCTTCTACACAGCCAAGGAAACAACATAAGGAAGAAAATACACAACAAAATTAAAAATGGGGGGGGAGAGGATTCGAACCCTGTACCCCTGGATTCAACAAACTGCAACACATCACTCTGCTAGGCACCCAATGTTTGATAGAGGAGGGACTCCAAATAGGATAAGCTGTTCTGCTGTGCTACACTACTGCCAGAAATAAAATGCAAAAAGGGGGGTGCATCCCCTGTGTCTCGAACCCACGAGCTCACGAGAACACACACATGCTTATACCACTGCGCTACGATTCGGACGTCTGACAGAGCAGGGGACTACAGCAAGGTAAGCTAACACGAGCGCCTTGAGCCATGCTCGGCACGCAGAGTTGCCAGCGACAGGAAGCTAGCCATGGCTGCACTGCTACTGTTGCTAATCCTACGAGGGGGAAACCACCATGCTGCCGCTGTGCTACACTGATGGGGAGGAAGCCCCTGCTCTGCTCTCATGGCTACCGATCCCATCCAACACACAACACACACACTGCAACATCATCGATCTACACTCTCGGGACAGAGAAGCTCCGGCGACCTCTAGGACGATCCAAGCGAGGAGGAAGGAGGGAGGAGAGATCCCTCACCTACGGAAGGAAGAGGAGAAGCCGATCTGCTTGGAGGAGAAGCCGGAGGGGAAGAAGCCGATCTGATGGAGGCCCTGCTGTAGGCCGACGTGCAACCGAGGAAGAAGAAGGAGAACTCCAGGGCTGAGGCATTGACGACGAGCTGGCCGTCGACGTAGACGTTCCCCGGCCTCACCGAGGTTGGGAATGGGGCGCGAGAACCTCTCCCGTGCCCCTGGACATGACGGCGGCGCCAAAAACCGACGGGAGCAGGCATAGACGCCGGCGGGGCTTCTCTCATCTCTCTGTTTGGAACTGCAGAGACTCACCTTTGGGGGAAAAAGAGAGATGGGGAATGGAGTGGTGGCGGCGGATGGAAGAGAGGGGAACCCTAGGGAAGAGGGGCACGGACGCCCACTTATATGGGGGGACCTTGACGCTTGTGCCTCACGGCGGCAACTCTCTCTCTCTCTCAGCTAACTGACAGAAAGCAGGCGCGGGACTGCAGACGGCGTCTGAAGGTGGAAGGAGGTCGTGGGAGATGGGCTTAGCGCGGGGAGAGGGGTACTGGGCCGCCAGGGGGGAGGAAGCCCACCTGAGCGCCACATAATAGAAAAACAATTCCCTGGGGTTGTTTCTATTTATAGGAAAAGCCAGAGAAGAAATAAAGCACAGCAAAAATCTACTGGGAATAAAAACAAAACAAAATACCCTTGGTCATGATAATTCCTGACCTATTTAAGAAAAATAGAAAAGGAGTATTTGTGGCATTTAAATATTTTCAAAACAACATTAACATTGGCTGTTTTGGAAATATTTGCACCTTGCCAAAAAGGATTAAAGCAGCAATTCACCTCTACAATTACACCACAAAAATATGCTAAACCCTGGACATTTTAAAAACACAGAAGAGGCAAAGATATTTGGGCTTGAGATAAATAGGAGGGAGAGAGTTTTGAAGCTATGCAAACCACATCTATTCCTACTATCACATGCAATCTACTAGAGCTGCACCACACCACACATTTCACAAACCACATATCACACTAGAGCACAAGCATCACATGACCTCATAAGAACACAATGCAACAACACAAGGATATGGACATGAAATAATATGGCATGCATGCATGCAAGGAAGAATAACGAGTGACATCACATGAAATCATAGCATAGATAGCTCTCATGTCCATGACAAGTTGGACTCACAAGGCAACATTTTTGTGGAATTAAAAAGGTATGCCCCAAGCGTCAGCTCAGGGCACCCGCTGCATTCATTTAAGCCCAAAAGGATAGAGGATACATACGTACACTTGTTTCTCTTTTTCTCTCAACAGTAGAATGGGGGAAGAAGTGCCACGTTCCATGGATGCTACATCTCCTCGCCGGAGGTGTCTCTCTTGCCCTTCTGTGGCTTATGGGTGTCTATGAGATAGTACGCGTTGTTGTGCAATGCCTTATTGACAATGAAGGGTCCCTCCCATGGGGAGGATAGCTTGTGTTGGTCGGTTGTTCCCTGGATTCTTCTAAGCACCAGGTCCCCCTCACGAAAGGAGAAGGGCTTGATCCTTTTGTTGTGGTAGTGCCTCAACTTCTGCTGGTATAGAGCCATTCAGCTGAGGGCCAGCTCGCGTGCCTCTTCGAGTAGGTTGACTCTGTCTTCTCTTGCTTCTTTTGCGTCCGCCTCCGTGTACAGGGTGATGCGCGGTGAGTCGAACTCGACATCCGTGGGGATGACTGCCTCGGCCCCTTACACGAGGAAGAATGGTGTGAAGCCGGTCGATTGATTCGACATGGTGCGGATGCTCCATAGTACAGCCAGCAGCTCTTCAATCCAGCAGCTGACCGACCTGATGAGTGGCGCCACAAGCCTTGTCTTGATGCTGGCCAGAATTAGGCTGTTTGCCCTTTTCGCCTCGCCATTTGACTACAGGTGGGCGACCGACGCGAGATCAAGCCGGATGCCCTCTTTTGCACAGAAGAGCGTCATTGCGCCTTGGGCGAAGTTGGTACCGTTGTCGGTGATGATATTGTGTGCAATGCCGTAATGGACGGTGATGTCCTTGATGAACCGGACGGCTGTGGGGCCGTCCAGCTTTTTGATGGGTCTAGCTTCAATCCACTTGGTGAACTTGTCGACGACCACCAGGAGATGTGTCATGCTACCTAGGGCCGTCTTGAATGGCACCACCACGTGGAGCCCTCGGATGGCAAACAACCACGAAAGGGGGATGGTCTTCAGGGGTGTAGCCGGTAGATGCCTTTGTGTGATGAAGTGCTGGCATCCTTCACATTTGTCGACCAGAGCGGTTGCCTCCTCTAAAGCCGTGGGCCAGTAAAATCCATGGCGGAGCGCCTTGGCCACCAGGTTTCTCGAAGTAGCGTGATGTCCGCACTCTCCCTGGTGGATGTCTCTGAGTATTTCCTGCCCCTTTTCTGATTCGGCGTAGCATTGAGACACACGGTTAAGCTACGTCGAACCAGTTCATGGTTGATGATGGCGTAGGCGAGAGACCGGCGCAGGATCTGGCGGGCCTCGGCCTCGTCGGGCAGTAGCTCTCTGTGAAGGAGGAAGGCAAGGATGGATTGAGACCATGTTAGTGTCAGGACGGGAGCCGACTACGACTCGGGTTGAAGGCTAGGGGACGCCGAAGCCCCCGGGTTTGTCGCTGGAGTCCTCAAGACGAAGTCGTCGGTCCCCGGGACTAAGGCGGCAGCCGGCTCGCCATCAACCTCCATGAGGACTACCGGCTCGAAGCTGGGCGGGCTGGACGTGGGGTTCATCGCAGCCGGCGATGTTGGGGGAGCCGGAGACGGTGTAGGAGTCGGCGAAGCAGGCGGAGTCGGCGGAGGTGGTGGATTCTCTGGACCCGAGGCTGTCGGGTCAGATGGATCTGCAGGTACGAAAATTGACATCGACTCCGGCGACGGCTTGATTGATGGCTTCTGCAGCTACTCGAGGGAGACGTCGACTCGGATTGCTTGCTGGCTAGAGCCCATTTTTGCCAGTGCGTCTGGTGCCTCGTTCTTCGCCCGGGGGACATGATGGAACTCGCAATCCTCGAAAGGGCCACTGAGCTGCTCGATGAGGAATCGGTAGCTGGCCATGTTGGCATCCATGGCGTCCCATTCGCCACAGACCTGTTGCACCACGAGGTCGGAGTCGCCGAAGCAAAGGATCCACCGAATGCCAATTTCTCTGGCGAGTCAGAGGTCGTGTGCGAGCGCCTCGTATTCGGCCGCGTTGTTGGATGCGGCGAAGTGGATCTAGAGGGCGTACTTGAGCTGGTCCCCTTTCGGGGACGACACAACAATGCCGGCTCCCAAGCCGGCCCACATCTTGCAGCTGTCGAAGTGCATCCGCCAATGTGTGGAGTCGAAAGGCGGCTGTAAGAACTGGGTTTCAGCCGAGTCAACGAGGAAGTCGGACACGACCTGGGACTTGATGGCAGTGCGCGGCTTGTAGCGGATGTCGGGGCCGTCCATGCGGATGGACCATTTGGCGATCCGTCCAGTGGCGTCCATGTTTCCCATGATCTCTGAAAGTGGAGTCGTGCTCACCATCGTGATGGTGTGCTCCTGGAATTATTGATTCAGCTTCTTGGCGGCAAAGTACACACCGTAGCACATCTTCTGGTAGTGGCGGTAGTTCTGCTAGGAGGCAGAAAGGACTTCTCTTAGATAGTAGACAGGGCACTGAACCGGCAGCACCGTGGCCTCCTCCGGCTGCCCCACCACCACAACGACGCTGACCACACGAGTGGTGGGCGCGATGTAAGCGAGCATGGGTTCCTTCTCAGCAAGCGCGACCAAGACGAGTGTGCTGTAGATAGCATGCTTGAGGTCGTGGAAGGCTTCGTTCGCCTAGTCATTCCACTCAAACTTGGTAGTCTTCTTCACAAGTTAGTAGAGGGGCAGAGCCTTCTCGCCCAGCTGGCTGAGAAACCGGCTGAGGGAGGCCAGGGAGCCGGCGAACTTCTGGACATCATTGAGTCGAGCCGACCTGGCCATGTGCTCGATGGCTTTGATCTTCTCGGGGTTTGCCTTGATGCCGCGCACCAACACGAAGAACCCCAAGAGTTGGCAGACTAGAACTCCAAAGACACACTTCTCTGGGTTGAGTCGGATCTTGTATTCGCATAGTTTGGAGAAGGTCTCCCACAAATCTTCAAGGAGACTGGAGTGCTTCTTGGTTTTGACGACGATGTTGTCGACGTAGACGTGTATGTTCCTGTCGATCTGCGGCAGGAGGCCTTGCTGCATGCAACGCTGGAAAGTTGCGCCTACATTCTTCAGGCCGAAGGTCATCATCGTGTTGCAGTAGGCTTCGAAGGGGGTGATGAAGGAGGTCTTGAGCCGGTCGGCCGGATCCAGCTTGATCTCGTGGTAGCCGGAATAGGCATCTAGGAAGGACAGCAAATCGTAGAAGGCTGTGGAGTCGATCACTTGATCTATCTGTGGAAGGGCAAAAGGGTCCTTGGGACATGCCTTATTCAAGCTTGTGTAACCGATGCACATGCGCCAAGTTTTGTTTTTCTTCACCACCAGGACTGGGTTGGCCAGCCAGTCCGGGTGGAAAACTTCCATGATGAAGCCGGCTACGAGTAGTCGGGATTTTTCTTCTCCGATGGTGCGCCGCTTCCCCTCGGCGAAGCGGCGCAAGGGTTGTTTGACCGGCTTCGCATCCGGCCGCACATGAATCTTGTGCTTGGCGTACTTCATCGGAACACCCACCATGTCTTTGGGGGACGATGTGAAGATGTCCAAATTCTCACGGAGGAAGTCGACGAGCTCGCCTTCCTATTTGGGTCTGAGGTTAGCCCCAATGGTGACGCACTGCCGGGGGTTAGCCGGATCGAGCGGCACCTGCTTGGTGTCCTTGGACGGCTCGAATGTGGCCTCGCTGGCTGGCTGGGATGGAGGAGTCGGCATGGCCTGCTGCTCAGTGGCCAGAGCCACGAGTCGGCCAAGCTACCCCTTCTCATCGGCAATCACTAGCGCTTCAACCAATCGGCTCCTGTCTCATGCGCACTCGACCGATTTCTTGTAGTCTCCGGCGATGGTGATGATGCCCTTGGGTCCCAACAACTTCATCTTGAGGTAGGCGTAATGAGGGGTGGCCATGAACTTGGCCAGAGCCGGCCTACCCAACAGCGCATGGTAGGGGCTGTTGAGGTCCACCACCTCGAACTAGACCGGCTCGCGGCAGAAATGAGCTTTGTCGTCGAAGCGGACGTCCAGCTGGATCTTGCCGATGGGAGAGTAGGACTACCCGAGCACGATGTCGTGGAAGACAGTCCGAGTCGGCTGCACGTCCTTCTCCTTGAGCCCCAACTTGAGCAGGGCGTTGTGGTAGAGAATATTGATGCTCCTACTGCCATCGACCAACACCTACGAGAATCGACACGTGAGTCTCTTGGAGGCGATGGTGGGGTCGAGGACCAACGCGTAGCTGCTGGGGTTCGACATCACTGCCGGATGGTCTGTTTGGCTCCAGGTGACTGGTTTCTCGGACCAGTGCATGTATTGGGGAACCGAGGGAACTATGGCATTCATGTCATGACGGCGTTGGTGATGGTTGTGCTTGTCGCCGCCCTCACTAGTGAAGATGACACACGCCCCGTCTTGTTCGGGGAACTAATCATGGAGGCGGCCGTCGTTGGGGGAGGATGAGCTGGAACCTGAACCTGGGCTAGAGCTGGGGCTCGAGGGTCCAGCGGCGGAAGAGCCGGCAGGCCCTCACCCTGGGCCAGGCGCTGTGAGATGCACTACTAGAGAATGTGGGTAGACGGCTTCGCCCCGGTGTGCATCTTGCATGGTACGTCGACCATCTGCTCGAAGGTAAGCTTGGGTTGCGAGGTGGCCTTGTCGCCTCGCTAGCGCTGGCTACCGGCCTGATCAGTCGGCTGCTCCTCCTCGACGGTCACAACCTGCTTTCTCCCGTGTCATGGGTCCGGATGCTCAGACTTGCGCTTGCAGTTCTGTTGGCCGCGCTTCTCGCCAGCCGACTGCATCATGGCGGGCGGCTGGATGGGCTTGTCTGTCGCGCTGACCTTGATCCGCAAAGTGGAGTCGGCTGTGGCGTATTTGTCTGCCTTGGCAATGAGCGCCGCCAACGTGCTGAGCTTGGAGCACATGAGCTTGTGCTTGAGGAGGGTGCCATCTCGGTAGCCCGCGATGAAGTACTGGATGGCTTGCACCTCATGCACTCCCTCACAGGAGTTGTGTAGCTTAGTGCAGCACGTGACATAGTCGCGAAGAGGCTCATCGGGCTTCTGGATGTGCATGGCCAGCTCGCGGGGACGGCCAGGGCGCTTGTAGGTACCAGTGAAGTTGCGGACGAAGGCCTCCTCGAAATCTACCCACGTATTGACGTTGTCGGCTGGTAGGATGTTGAGCCAGGTCCTGGCCGAGCCGGTCAACATGAGTGGCACGTAGCGGACGGCTATGCGCTTGTTTCCCATGGCGATGACGACTGCAATGGTGTAGTCGATCAGCCAGTCCTCCGGCTTGGCGGGGCCGCTGTACTTGGGGGTATCCCGAGGAAGTGTGAAGTCGTATGGAAATGGTTCCTCATGGATCTAGGGTCCAAAGCACGCCGGTCCGATTGGACCCTCCTCCTTCACGAGGGTCAACTGTGCTAGCCGGTCAAGGCGAGTGCGCGCCTCATTCTCGCTGCGGGGGATGAGTGGCCCGAGCCGAGCTGCGAGCTCGGCCCGAACAGAAGGGGCGGGCGTGGGTACCCGCTCCCGTCGCAAAGTTGGGGGAACGATTTGGACCTCCTGGTCGTCACCTCCTGCCGGCTTGTGGAGCCGGCTGGAGACCACCGGTTGTTGATTTCGGCACTAGGAACGCCGACCGCGACCTCCCTTGGTCCTCCGGTCGGAACCGTGAGGAGAGGGAGAGTGCTAGGCCTGCTAGCGGCCGTTGGGTGCATGGTGACCCTCGTCATCGAAGCGAGGGGCCTCGGAGAAGGCATAATCAGCTTCAAGGCGACCCTGCTGCTCGTTAGCAGTTGCGAGGAGGTCCCGGATGTGTTTTTCCTGCCTCTCATGCTCCTCGCCTTGCATGGTGGGCATCTCTTCATGGGTCACCTGGGCGGCCCTCATGTTGGCTTGCCACCTAGGATTTCAGCGCTAATAACAAAAAATATAGGGGATCATTTGTAGCCTTCTTCGATAAATAAGAGTGTCGAACCCAACGAGGAGCTAATGGCAGAACAAATATTACCTCAAGTTCAATCGACCGCCGATACAACTCTATGCACGCTTGACGTTTGATTTACCTAAAACAAGTATGAAACTATTTTGCGAGAATAAAACTACGAGTACTTTGCGAGAATAAAACTACGAATAAAATTCAAGGTAATAAAAGTGGATAGCTTTTGTCAACAAGAAAGTCATTTGTCCCTAGGCAATCGATAACTAGTACCGGTAATCATTCTTGGAACTTTATATGACGGAGAGGCATGAGCTAACATACTTTCTCTGCTTGAATCATATGCACTTATAATTGGAACTCTAGCAAGCACCCGCAACTACTTAAGATCATTAAGGTCGTGAAACCCAACCATAACATTAAGTATCAAGTGCTCTTTACTCCCATACGCCATAACCCACTTATCCGCGTTTAGGCTGCTGTCACCCCTGCAACACCGACAATAAGCAAACCATGAACATATTGCAACACCCTACAGCGGAGGCCCCTCACGTTTGTGCACACGAAGGGCACCATAGGACAACACCATAAATAAAATATACAATCATACCAACCAACATCACGATTAACCCATAGGACAAAATGGATCTACTCAGACATCATAGGATAGCCAAATATCATTGGGAAATAATATATGGAGTTGAGCACCATGTCTAAGTGGATATTATGGCGGGGAGAAGGGGTGTTACACCGCTGCATAGAGGGGGAGAAAGTTGGTGTTGACGGTAGCAAGGTTGTTGATGTAGATCACTGTCACGATCCTAGCACCGGCGGCACTCCGGCGCCACCGGGAGAGAGGGGGAGAGAGCCCCCCTCCTTCTTCTTCTTCCTTGGCCTGCCCCTAGATGGGAGGAGAGTTTCCCCTCTGGTCCATGGCCTCCATGGCGGCAGAGGGGTGGGAACCCCTCCGAGATTGGATCTCCCTCTCTGTTCTCTTCTGTTTGTGCGCTTCCCTTATCTGGCCCTTCACAGTTTCTTAAATTCCCGGAGATCCGTAACTCCAATTGCACTCAGATTTTTACCCGGTTTTTCCATAAACTATATTTTATGCGCCAGAAGAAGGGCTCCAACCAACGTTCGAGGAGGGCACAAGATACCAGGGCGCGCCTGGGACCTGTGGCGCGCCCTGGTGGGTTGTGGGATGTGTGGGCCCCCGTTTGCGTTGATTCCACCTCCCAAAAATCGCATAAATTCCAAAATAATTCTCCATAATTTTTTATCACGTTTGGACTTCGTTTGATATGGATTTTCTGCGATACAAAAAACATGTAAAAAATAGGAACTTGCATTGGGCACTAGATCAATAGGTTAGTCGCATAAATCATATAAAAAGTTGCCTAAAGTATGTGAAAGTTGTATAATATTGGCATGAAACAATAAAAAATTATAGATAGGACGGAGATGTATCAGCATCCCCAAGCTTAGTTCATGCTCGTCATCGAGTACGTAAATGGTAAAAATAATAATTTTTTTATGCGGAATGCTACCTAGCATAAACTTGATCATATATCTAATCATGGCATGAATATTAAGACATAAGTGATTTAAAGCAAGACTATAATTTGACATAAATACATCAATACACAGGCATCCTACTAAACAATCATGTCTTTCAAAATATCAAGTCTAAAGAAAGCTATCCCTACAAAGTCATATAACCTTGTCATGCTCTGTGTTCTTAACACAAAGTATAAATCATGTACTATCCCGGTGTGAGCCAAGCAATTGGTTCATACTTTTTAACGCGCTTCAGCTTTTTCAACCCTCACGCAATACATGAGTGCAAGCCATGGATATAGCACTACGGGTGGAATAGAGTATGATGATAGGGGTAAATATAGAGAATACAAAAAAGTAAGAAAGTCTCACAGCGACGGGGCTAACCAATGGGCTATGGAGATGCCCATCAATTGATATCAATGTGAGGTGTAGGGATTACCATGCAACTAATGCACTAAGAGTTATAAGTGTATGAAAGCTCCATATGAAAACTAAGTAGGTGTGCATCTAATCCTATAATGGAAAATTCCCACCGGTATATGAAAGTGACAACATAGGAGACTCTCCATATGAAAAACATGGTGCTACTTTGAAGCACAAGTGTGGAACTAGCATGCCCCTTCTCTCTTTTTTTCCTTTTTTCTTTATTTTCTTTCTTCCTTTTCTATTTTTTTTCCTTTTTTACATTTTTTCTCTCATTGTCCGGAGTCTCATCCCGACTTGTGGGGGAATCATAGTCTCCATCATCCTTTCCTCACTCGGACATACTCTAATAATGAATAATGATGACCATCACACTTCTATTTACTTATAACTCGAAAGAAATAAAAATTACAACTCGATACCTATAACTAAATATGACTCTACATGAATGCCTCTGGTAGTGTACCAGGATGTGCAATGATCTAGCGTAACATGTATAAAAAATGATGCACGGTGGCTGAGCCACAACTACTACGTCAGCTGTATGATCATGCAAAGCAATACGACAATGAATGCTCAAGTCAAACGGGGGTGGTGGAAATTGCATGCAATATATCTCGAAATGGCTATGGAAAGTCCATAATAGGTAGGTATGGTGGCTGTTTTGAGGAAGATATAATAAGGCTTATGTGTGATAGAGCGCATCATATCACGGGATTTGGATGCACCGGTGAGGTTTGCACCACGTCTCTAGGTGAGAAAGGGCAATGCACCGTACCGTAGAGGCTAGCAAATTGCAGAAAGGTAAGAGTGCGGACAAGACTCACATTAGTCATAAAGAACTCATATACTTATTGCAAAAGGTTATTAGCCCTCGAAGCAAAGTACTACTATGCATGCCCCTAGGGGGGAGGTTGGTAGGAGTTAACCATCACGCACCCCCGTCCTTCACACAAAGATAGACAATCAAGGATAAATTGTGCTCCAACTTCCTCGCATAACGAGAGACTATACGTGCATCCTTCGGGAATCACAAACCTTAACACCAATATTCTAACCAAAAACAAATGTTTACTAGTACCTCCCACATATTCCATCTCTATATCGCAAAACTATTGCAAGGAATCAAACATATCATATTCACTGATCCATAAGTTTTATGTAGGATTTTATGACTAACCATGCAAATGACCAATTCCTTTTGACTCTCTAAGTAGATATAAGTTAAGAAAGAGAGTTTAATTCTTTCTACACAAGATCATGATCTAATAAGTATAAGTGAAGCAATAGAGAATTTTACAAACAACGGTTTTCAACATGAAGAGAAATAGGCAATCCAAATTTCAAATGATATAAGTGAGGCACATGAAGCATTCTATAAAGCCATACTCAAAAGATATAAGTGAAGTGCAATGAGCATTCTATAAATCAACCATGGAATATCTCATACCAGCATGGTGCATAAAAGAAAAAAAAATGAAAACTAAATGCAAAAGACGCTCCAAGATTTGCACCTATCACATGAACGAAGCAAAGACGAAAACATACCGATACTTGTTAAAGAAAGATGGGATGCCTTCAGGGCATCCCCAAGCTTAGACACTTGAGTATCCTTGAATATTTACTTGGGGTGCCTTTCGCATCCCCAAGCTTGAGCTCTTGCGTCTCCTCCTTCTCCTCATATCGAGACTTCCTCGATCTTTGATCACTTCATCCACACAAAACTCAACAGAAAGCTCGATAAGATCCATTATTATTATAAAGCAAATCACTACTCTAAGTATTGTTGCAAACCAATAGAAATCGATAGTTTCATCAAAAAAAGCAAAACAATGCATCAAAACCGGAATCTGTCTTAAACAGGACAGTCTGTAGAAATCTTTACATCTACCATATTTCTATTACTCCAACAATTCTGAACAATTAGGAAGAAATAACAAATTTGTATAGAAAGACTTTGCAAAAAGTTTCAGAACCTTTTTACGTTCCAGTGAAAAATGCAAATTCACGCGCTACATCCAAAGTTTCTGTTTCTGCACCACACATACCAACAAGCAATCTACCCATCCTAAAGGCAAATCTTGGCACATTGTTTTTATAATACAATGGATTTGTACAACGGGATAATTATTTTTGTGAGAATATTCATGAAAAATTCTATATTGTTTCCATGAGCATGAACATAAGTGTTCAAGGTCGACCCTCACTTCACCAATGCATCACCTTTCAATCGCTTCTATTTTTGTGAAGTTGTAAGTTCCCCTCTATGTTTTTTTGTTTTCAAACTTTATAGAAGCACTCAACAGAACTAAATGACTCTCTAAATCTTCCGGGTTGTATCCTAGCAGCGCTTTCTTTAAATCCATTAAGCTAGGGATAAAGTGCTCAAGTAATGGATCCACCAGGATCCCAAGGTATAACAAAGCCAATTTTAATTAGCCATGATTTGGCATTTAGTAGTGAGCACAAAGCAACATATATCAAGCAATGACGAAGTCTAACTCTCTTCCTACGCATCGGCATGTCATACAAGAACAATTCATGCACATCAAGTAAAGGCCAATACATAGCATAAGCAGTTTCTTGCAATTTTATCGTGTTGGAAACATAGAGAGGTGGAGACGTAGTTCCTCTCTCATAATAATTGCAAGTAGGAGCAGCAAGCACATGTATATTATATTCATCAAAATCATCATGTGTAGTGGTAAAAGACAACCCATCAATATAATCCTTAACAAGTGCAAACTTCTCCCATATAGTGTAGTTTGGAGAATTCAAAAAGATAATAGGACTATCATGTGTGGGTGCAATAGCAGAAATTTCATTCTTAATATAAGGACAATATCAAGTTAATATCCAATAGCATAATTCATATTGGCATCTTGGCCACAAGCATAGCAAGCATCATCAAAAAGGGATATTTCAAACGGATCAACGGGATCATAGCAATTATCATAGCATTCATCCTTCGGTAAGAACGAAGGGACGCTAAACAATGTATGAGTTGAAGAGTTACTCTCATTAGAAGGTGGGCACGGGTGATCAGTCCACTCTTCCTCCTTTTGTTCTTCGCTCTCCTCATCATCTTTTTCATCCAATGAGCTCACATGTTCATCAATTCCTTCTTCCATAGACTCCTGCAAAATATTAGTCTCTTCTTGGACAGCAGAGACTTATGAGAATTGTATTAATAATTATCATTGCAGTACTTAAGGATAGAAAAATTTTCTGGTCTATCAATTGAATCATCAAAAATTTCAATGTTTTCAAACAAAGATTCAATTTCATAAGCACCCTTAAAAGCAACAAATTCTTCTATTCGTTCCACATCATAGTAATCATATATACCATTAGCATAAGAAGCCAAGGTTTAATTATCATTAAATTTGCATGAAAAGGGAAGGTGTGGAGCATTCATCCTAGACCTACAAGTGAAATCATATCGCTCGCATAAATTCCAAGCATACCAATGCAACATATCAATTTGATCCCATAAGAGTTTCCCTTTTTGTGTCAAGCGATATGTGACAGCCCGATGCCGACGTTCCAGAAGATTCCCCCTTTATTCCGTTTTTGTCGTGTGTCTATTTTATTTTGTCGCATCATCATCACATCATGTACATCATCAGCATTGCATCAGCATCCCGTTGCCGCCAGTTTTCGAAATTTGCATCCGTTGTTAGTTGCCGGTTCTCGTCGTTGTCCGTTCTGAGCCCGAGCGCACACGCACGCTCCCGCGGCATCGTTCGAATCTTGTTTTTAAAAGTGTGTTAAAAACTTTCTCTGATCAGGGTGAAACTTGGCATGCGGTCATGATTAGTTATAGGTAGGCCGCCTGTCGAATTTCGTCGCGATCGGAGTCCGTCTAGTACCCGAACGGTCGACCGTAGCGGCACCGTATTCGGACTATCGTCGGACATCTGTGAGTGTTTTAAAAATCGTTGCCGCGCCGCCAGTTCTCCCTCTCGTCTCCGGATAACCACTCTACACGGCCTCATAACCATTCCCGCATTCGGAATTATCCGAACGCGGCCGCACGGTTGGATCCGGAACGGATTTCCGGTTAACTTAGCCCCCCCCCCAAATAGTTATAAATAGACCCAGTTCATTAGACAACAAACCCTGGCCCTGTGCCTCAAAAACCGTGCCCCACCTACCCCCGAGAACCCTCCCACCTCCTCTCTCCTCCCGCGGGCCTGCCAGGCCCAAATCGGGCCCGATCGAGCCCATCGCCCTGCCGTTGCCGGCTCCTCTCCCTGCCAGGGTCCACGCCGCCTGCGCCGGTGCACCGTGCCTCCAGCAGCCTTCCCGGATCGCCGCCGCCGCCTCCCTTTGGGTGCCGGCCGGAGCCGCCGAGGCCTCGCCTCTGCCTGACCTCCCTGCCTCGCCATGCTCATCCCTGCGCGTCCCTGGCCGATCCCGCCGCCTACTTGCCGTCCCACCGCGTGCTCACCGCCGGCCGTCATGTGCCTCGCCGGCCGGCGCCGTCGGGAACGAGTGGAACCTAGCCGGATCCAACCACCGAGCCGGCCCCCGCAGGTTCCCCTCGCACCCGGAGCCTGTGGCTCCTCCGTCGTGCTCATCGCGCACTACCGCGGGCTCCAGATCCAATCGGGGCTCCTCCTCGCTCAACCCCCGTTGACCGCACGCAGGCCGCTACCAACTGCCGGCTGGGCCCCGCAGCGGCCCTTCTCCAGGCGCCCGAGGCCGAGGGTAGCCAGGCCTCGCCCCGGCCCAGCTCCTGCAGCCATGGCGCCCCCGACCGGCCCAGCTTCTCCTCCTGGGCAAGGCCCGCAAGGTAAGAGCCCTGCCCGAGCCATTTCCCCTCGCCCGTGGCGAGATGTGCTAAGTTGCGCCCACTGATTAGGCCCATTTAGCTTAGGATTTTTCTGAGAATAAACTGTTTTCAGGATTATATAGGTATTTTAGATTGCCCGTATCTTTTATTCCGTGTGTCGGAACAAAGCGTGTAGCATATGTATTTGGTGTAGTTTTGCGCGTACAATACGATTATAAAACTTTCATATTTGTTTGACGTGGTTTGCCGTGCCAAATGCATAGATTAACGTGTTGTTCCAATATGATAGACGCTCGCATATATTTTTCGCGCAACACCAGGTTGCTCGAATGCCGTAGTAGAAATGTCCATGATTTAGGAACCCTCTTGCCATGTATTTTAGAGTAGGCGTTGGTTTTTTGCTTGTAGGGATTGTCGCTAGTTTATTTTTCCGTGTATAGGTTTTTATCTCGCTTTTCGTGTGGTAATATTTTTGACTCGCAACCCCACATATTTTATATGTTTTTGGGGTAAAAAATCCATGGGGTTTTTCTATGTATTTGGTTTTAGCTTTTGAGCAAGTTAGTTCGTGCGATATTTTACCATGTTGCCCTCTTGTCTTTTTCGTAGGATTTAATCCGTGCTTCATTTGAAGGAGGTGTCGACTAGAGATTTGCCCTTTGATGTTTTCTCTAGCCCCTGGTATTTTTGGTTGCAATAGAAATGCATGTTTAGGTGTGGTTTGCTTGCTCTCAAGTTGCTAGAAATAGTGCTCATTTGGAGGTGCTGAAATATTTCTAAGTCTGGAATCTGTTATATTTTGTTGTTGTCTTGTCTTGCTTCTATCTTGTGATATGTAGCTCTTTTGAGGTTGGTACAATGGAGTTAGTTGTAGACTTTGTGTTTCTCTAGCATGCTATGACTATTCATGTCATTTAGAGTCCTGTAGCTTATGGTTTTGCTGCTGTCAATATGCCTTCAAATCGAAAACTGCACTTTCATGAAGTGTTATTTTTACAAAGTCCGAAATAGTGTGTGAGATACCATTTTGTGACTTCTTTCCCTAGTGATCCTTGATGCCATGCTAGTTGTTGTTAGTTGTATGTTGTAGTGCTTCTTTCCCTCTATCGTCTCATGCCTTGGTTGAGCATATCGGAGTTGTGTAGCTCGTAGTTGTGGGTGTAGAAAATGCTATGTGGCTTATTTTGGCAGATTGTAGTGATTTCTTGTTTTGCTCGTAGTTGTAGAACTGTAGCTCCGATTTGATCGTGGACTACATGAAACTTGCTTAGTATCTTGTGTAGTTTCATTATCTCTTGCTGGTTGTATGTTTTGAAGTGCTCGTGATCGTCGTTGCACACATATTGCATTCATGCCATCATATCTTGCGGTGCTTGTATCTTTTGATCAGTAGCGCCGTTGGAGATGTTCTCTATGTGTAAATTGCTTGTAACGACACGTAGAATCACGTGAACCTATTTGTTTTTCTATTTAACAACTAATTAAATGTGTTAGTTCAGATCTAGACAGAATTGTAAATTAACCTGTGAGGTCGTTTCGGAGGTGCTATATGACATTTCCGACCTCATTTAAAATGCCTACATAGGTAGATTAATTGCGCTTCACCTCTTGCCATGTTTAACCACATTTAATATTGCCGTGTATCTAATCGGGATATAACTAAATAATTAAACGTGGAGTTTCGTCAATATGCAACTCGTTGCATAATGAACTTCACTTAATGTGTAGTGTTGAGTGATGTGAATTGCCATGTCGTGTATTGCATGTGTTCAGCTATTCATGCATCATATGTGTTATGCATCGTGTGGTGAATATCGTGTGTTGATGTGTGTTTACGGTTTCCTCCGTCTCGATAGAGTTCCGCATGCGTGTCGGAAAGTGAGGACCCGTTCGACTACGTCGGTTCGTCTGCTTCACGGAGTCATTCTTCTTCCAAGCGGGATCTCACGCAAGATGACCATTTCCCCAGATACCATTACTATCATTGCCATGCTAGTTATTTCGATGCTATCGATTATGTCTCATTGCCTACCACATGTTAAATATCAGCCTCTCAACAATGCCATGAAAACCTTCAACCTGTTCAACCTAGCAAACCACTGATTGGCTATGTTACTGCTTGCTTAACCATGTTGTTAGCGTTGCTAGTTGCAGGTGTAGTTGCTTCCATGTGAAAACATGGGTTCCTTGTTATATCACCATATTAATGCTATTTAATTTAATGCACCTATATACTTGGTAAAAGGTGGAAGGCTCGGCCTTTCTAGCCTGGTGTTTTGTTCCACCTTTGCCCCCTTAGTTTTGGCTACCGGTGTTATGTACCATATTTGAGAGCTCCTAACACCATCGGGGTTGTTATGGGGACCCCCTTAATAATTCATTTTAGATTAAAGCTGGTCTGGCAAGGCCCAACATTGGTTCTACATTTGTCCAACATAATAGTTCTCTTAATCTGAAATTCATAGGGAGTTAGCGCTACCCGAGGAGAAATTCTACATAATACAGGGGCGCCAGTGCTGATGGTGCTGGTCCAAAACTAGAGCCGTTTGCGGGGTCGACCCAGCGCGACTTGGGAGATTTCTATCAGGCCACCGTACGCTGTGCTTATCCGTCGTGTCCTGAGAACGAGATACGCGGCTCCTATCGGGATCGTCGACACGTTGGGTGGCCTTGCTGGATTAGTTTTACCTTTGACGAGATATCTTGTGCATCGAGATTCCGGTGATGCTTTGGGTAATCTTGGAGTTGAGGTTTTCCACTAAGGAGCCCGAGGAGATCGCCAGTTTCGTGATTTAGGATTTCTATGCGGCTTGTGGTAATTTGTGATGGACAAGTTGGAGCACCCCTGCAGGGTTAAATCTTTCAGAAAGCCATGCCCGCGGTTATGTGGCAACGTGGAAACTTTGTTTAACACTGGTTCTAGATAACTTGAACTTAACTTAATTAAAACTTGCCAAGTGTGTGCGTAACCGTGACTGTCTCTTTCGTGAGTTCCTTCTCCGATCGAGGACACGGTGGGGCTATGTCTGACGTAGGTAGGTGTTCAGGATCATTTATTTGATCATCAGTAGTCACGTCCGTGATGCGTAAACCTTCCCCTTTTATTTCTTGTACTCGTAAGTTAGCCACCAAATATATATATGCTTAGCCGCTGCTGCAACCTCACCACTTAACCATGTCTCACCCAATAATCTTTGCTAGTCTTGATACCATTGGAAATGAGATTGTTGAGTCCCCTGTGGCTCACAGATTACTACAACACCAGTTGAGGTACAGGTAAAGGTTACTCGACGCGAGCACATTGCTTGTACATTTGGAGTTGCTTCTTCTTCTTCTTCTTCACTGATCTAGGATGGGTTCCAGGCCGACAGCCTGGGATAGCAACGATGAACGTCGTTCTTCTTTTCTCGTTTGTTTTCGTCCGTAGTCGGACCCTGCTCTTCTTCATGATGATTATGTATTGTACTGTTGTGACTCTGATCTAGCTTGTGGCGAGTGTAAGCCACCAACTCTATTTATATACCTCTTCTTTTCAGTACATGTACTTGTAACAATATCCATTCTTGCGACACGACGAGATGCGCTTCTATCCCTGACGAGGCCCTCGTGCCAAATTGAGGATAGGGTCGCATCTTGGGCGTGACAAGTTTGTATCAGAGCAGTACCGACCTAGGAGCCCCCTTGATTGATCAAACTTGGCCGAGTCGAGTCTAGTGAAAAACTGCTTTGAGTCTAATTATATATCGGAGAGTAGGATTCTTTTTTCTCCTCTTCTATGCTCCGCTGAGGAATCTTGACATAATATTTTAATTCTACTCCTCTTCTCACTCAATTTTTTTAGGAACACGCGGATATTTTTAAAATCTATATGATGCCGATGTGACGGAGTTCTGTCTTGGTGCCTCCTGTCTGACTTGATTTTCTTTCGGGGAGTTGAGCTCCAGGGGATTCTCGAGCACATCGTTATCATTCATATTTCTTAGTATCTGAGAATGAAGGATGTTCGTAATTGCTTCAATACTAGTAGTGGCGAGATAACCCCGATGTCCCCAGTACTGGTGCAGATTGTTCGGGAGTACTTCCATACTTTGTATCGTTGTGATCACGAGGGTCTGTTGTAGATGAAGGTTCGAGATTCTGTTTGTGTGTTGACGGATGTGATACAGGTGACGGGTTAGTATAGGAGTTGTGTGATTATTACTCCTTGTATCCATGTACCAGATTGCATGACCAGATATTTCGGGAATTCTTAGGTGGGAATTCAAGTAGTTGCTTATAGGACATTCTTCCAACAAATGCATGATGTTAGGTTGGGGTTCGACATCTAGTGGATTCGTTTGTTGACGGTCGTCTTACAGCGGTTCTCGTTGTGTCTTAAAGAGTCCTTGTAGCTTTCTAAGACTCGGGGACGCTTCGTATGTCGGGTGCACTGCCTTTCACTTGATGGCTACTGCAAGGTTCGAGCCCGTGCAATCCTGTCCACGAAAATATCACACGAAATCTTTCTCATGAGTTTGGTCGGGCTAATTGTAAGCCGCATCCTTGTTTTGTTGGAATATGGTAATTCGTGTTGCTTCAATGTCAAGTGGTGATTTTAGATCTTTCCTAAGTAGTGTTCTCATATTTTTATGAGAGTGCTAATCCTTTTCCTTAATCAGTGGTCTTGTCAATTCTTGTTAACCGGAGTCGTCATGTTAATTCTTTTCCAACCGGTGTGTTTTTCTTCAAGTGAACTCAATCCTCTCCAATTTTTGCTAGATCATTCTCTCATCTTATTCTGGAGTTCATCTCATCTAGCCCAAGTTGTCTTTGTCCCCCCCCCCCCGCCCTTTTCTTCAGCATTTGGATTTCATCCAAGTGCATTCCATTTTAGTGATGCTTCCGCTATCTTTTCTTCCGTGTCCTATCCGGTGATTCATTGTGAAGATTAGATTCTCAAGAGCTTCGTGTTCATTTTTCTTCAGTCTTGTTATCTTTTCCAGGTGAATTCAATTTAATTATCCGTGTTCATTATATCCTATTCATCCTTGTATCTTTTTCCCATGTTGGAAATTCTCATCAATCTTCTTATTGTCATTTCTCTCTATTCCATCCGTAGTGCTGAAGTTATCTGCTACTTCAACAAAAGACCTTCCAACGGCGCGAGGAACACGTGCTGACGGGAGACTGTTCTTGTCTTGATTCTCCTCAGCAATGGCATCAGGAATCCTTCTGTTACGGCTACGCCTTTAGGGACTTCCTAGGCAAATATGCAAAGGATTTCCCCGTGGCCTTGGAGCCTTGCGTTGGTGTTCCCTCAAAGCGGAAAGGGTGATGTAGCGCAGTGGTGGTAAGTATTTCCCTCAGTTTTGAGAACCAAGGTATCGATCCAGTGAAGGAGTATCACAAGTGCCTGCACAAACACAAAGAACCTGCTCCCAACGCGATGAAGGGGTTGTCAATCGCTTATAGATTGTTCGCAAAGTGAGAACTGAAAGCAACAAAGTAACAAAGCAAAGTAAAAGCGGAGGTGTAAACGATAGATGTGAATAGACCGGGGGGCATAGTGTTTACTAGTGGCTTCTCTCATGAAAGCAAGTAGACGGTGGGTGAACAAATTACTGTCGAGCAATTGATAGAACCGCGCAAAGTCGTGACGTCACTATGTCAATGATTATATCTATAGGCACCACGTCCAAAACAAGTAGACCGATAGTTTCTGCATCTACTACTATTACTCCACACGAAGACCGCTATCCAGCATGCATCTAGTGTATTAAGTCCAAAGGAACAGAGTAACGCCTTAAGCAAGATGACATGATGTAGATGGAGAATCTCATATCAACGACAGAGCCCACCTTGTTACCCTTGATGGCAACTACTCAATGTGTGCCTTGCTTCCCCTACTGTCACTGGGAAAGGTCACCACATGGTAAGAACCCAAAACCAAGCACTTCTCCCATTGCAAGAATCATAGATCTAGTTGGCCAAACAAAACCCAAGACTCGGAGAGACTTACAAGGATATCAAATCATGCATATAAGAAATCAGCAAAGACTCAAATATATATCTTAGATAATCTGATCACAAATCCACAATTCATCGGATCTCCACAAACACACCGCCAAAGAAGATTACATCGGATAGATGTCCATGAAGATCATGGAGAACTTTGTATCGAAGATCCAAGAGAGAGAAGAAGCCATCTAGCTACTAACTACGGACCCGTAGGTATGAAGTGAACTACTCACGAGTCATTAGAGGGGCGATGATGATGATGAAGAAGCCCTCCAACTCCAAAGTCTCCTCCGGAAGGGCGCCGGGAAGGGTCTCCAGATGAGATCTCGCCGAAACGGAAGCTTGCGGCGGCGGAAAAGTATTTTCGTGGATCCCCTGATTTTTTTTCTGATTTTTAGGGAATATATAGGCGCGACATCTAGGTCAGGGAGGCGCCAGGGAGGCCACAAGCCTGCCCACCGCCGCCTCCCCCCTGGTGGCGGAGTGGGGGCTTGTGGGCTCCCTGTAGCCCTCCTGGCTTGGCCCACAGGCCCCCTGATCTTCTTCCGTTCGGGAAAAAATCATTTCGGGGATTTTATTCCATTTGGACTCCGTTCCAAAATCAGAGCTGAAAAGAGCCAAAAACACACAAAAAACAGGAACTGGCACTTTGCACTAAATTAATAAGTTAGTCCCAAAAAAGATATAGAAGGTACATAAAACATCCAAAGATGACAAGATAACAACATTTAACCATCAAAAATTATAGACGTATCAAGCATCCCCAAGCTTAACTCCTGCTCGTCCTCGAGTTGGGAAGTGATAAAGAATGAATTTTTGATGCTTTCATGCTACCTAGCATAGATGTCCTTTGTAACTCCTCTTATGTGACGTGAATGTTCAGATCCATTAGATTCAAAACAATAGTTTGCTATTGACGTGGAAACAATAATAATTCAAGCAAACTAGCAAGGTAATCATGAACTTTCAAAATAACAAGGCCAAAAGAAACTTATCCTTACAAAAGCATATAGTCTGGCTATGCTCTATCTTCATTGCACAACGAATTTAAATCATGCACAACCCCGGTATTGGCCAAGTAATTGTTTCACACCTTTACTTTCTCAAACCTTTTCAACTCTCACACAATACATGAGCGTGAGCCATGGTTGTAGCACTATAGATGGCGTGGAGTGTGGTGGAGGTTGCAAGACAAAAAGGGAGAAGATAGTCACATTAACTAGGCATATCAATGAGTTGTGGAGATGCTCATCAATAGATATCAATGTGAATGAGTAGGGATTTCCATACAAATGATGCACTAGAGCTAAGAGTAAGTGAAAGCTCTTAAAGAAAACTAGTGGGTGTGCATCCAACTTGCTTGCTCACGAAGACCTAAGGCAATTTTGAGGAAGCCTATCATTGGAATATACAAGCCAAGTTATATAATGAAAATTTCCCACTAGCTATATGGTTGTGACAAAATGAGAGACTCTCAATCATGAAGACCATGGTGCTTAATATGCACAAGTGTGGAAAGGTGGTAGCATTGTCCCTTCTCTCTTTTTCTCTCATATTTTTTTGGTGGGCTCTTTGGCCTCTTTTTTTTATTTTGGTGGGCATCTTTGGCCTCTTTTATTTCCTCATGTGGGACAATGCTCCATCAATGATGATCATCACACTTTCAACTCAAAACTTAGAGCAACGATGACTCTATATGGAATGCCTTCGGTAGTGTACCGTGACAATGATCTAGCATGGCATAGACATTAATGGAAACATCATGCTAGCTATCTTACGATCATGAAATGGCAATGTAGACGTGGTGGCACATGTCATGGTGGTAGTTGCATGGCAATATATCTCGGAATGACTTTGAAAATGCCATAGTAGGTAGGTATGGTGGCTGTTCTGAGGGAGGCTAATGGTGGGTTTTGTGCACCGGCGAAAGTTGCACGACACTAAGAAGATAGTGATGGTAGAAGGTGAAAGTGCATCTAAACCATGGACTCAACATTAGTCATGAAGAACTCATATACTTGTTGCAAAAGTTTTATTAGTAATCAAAACAAAGCATTCAACGCATACTCCTAGGGGAAGGGTCGGTAGGTATAAACCATCACGTGATCCCGACCGCCACGCAAAGGATGACAATCAATACACTAATCATGCTCAGATTTCATCACATAGCGGTTCACCATACGTGCATGCTTCGGGAATCACTAACTTCAACACAAGTATTTCTAGATCCACAACACCTTACTAGCATGACTTCAATATTACCATAACCACAACTCAAAACTAATTGAGATGAATCAAACTTCTCTAACTATTCAATGCGCATGAAGGTGGAAGTTTTCGTATCCCTTTGGATAACTACCCCTTTTGAGACTACTTTCAAAGCATAGATCACCTACCAAGACACGCACCGTTGTGCTCTAAAAGATATAAGTGAAGCACATAGAGCAAAAGTATCTAGCTCAAAAGATATAAGTGAAGCACATGTGAGCTGAATTGACTACCAAAAGATATAAGTGAAGCTTGACAAAATCATGGTGTGTGCATGTCTCTCTCTCTAGGTGTGCAGCAAGGATGATTGTGACACAACAAAAGTAAAAGACTCCAACGATACAAGGCGCTCCGAGCAAAAACACATAACATATGGTGAATAAAAATATAGCCCCAAGTAACGTTACCGATGGATTGAAGACGAGAGAGGGGATGCCTTCCCGGGGCATCCCCAAGCTTAGGCTTTTACGGCATCCTTGAATCTCTTGGGATGCCTTGGGCATCCCCAAGCTTGAGCTCTTGCCACTCATTATCTCTTTGTCCATAAGAACTTCACGCAAAACATGAAAACTTCACAACATGAAACTTTAACAGAAACTCGTGATAACATTAGTATGAGAAAGCAAACCACCACTTTCTTAGGTACTGTAGCAAACTTAAATTATACTTATGTTGATGTTGGGTTACTGTATTTTAAATATTCCATGGCTAATACCCCCCGGTACTATCCATAGTTTCATCAAAATAAGCAACCAACACAACAAAAACAGAATCTGTTAACAGCAGACCAGTCTGTAGCAATCTGCATATTTCTTACACCTCTGGTAGTTCACAAATTCTGAACAATTACGACAGTCTCAAGAATTTGTGTAGCAATCAGCAGCAAAAAGAATCAACTCAAAATATCTTATATAAAACAAATGAAAATTCTTTTTGTGAGCAGAAAGTTTCTGTCTTTTCCAGCATGACCAAACGATCATCCCCAAGACTAATCATAACGGTTTTGCTTGACACAAACGCAAAAAGAAACACAAAAAACACAATCATAACAGAATTATGAAAGTGTGGAAAACACAAAATAGAAATAAAAATGATAGATTCATTGGGTTGCCTCCCAACAAGCGCTTTTGTTTAACGCCCTTAGCTAGGCAAAAGGTGATGGAATCATGTATAGTCATCTTTGGTGCTCAAACCATAAGTAGCCCTCATCATAGATTCATAAGGCAATCTTATTTTCTTTCTAGGAAAGTACTCCATCCCTTCTTTAAAGGAAATTGAAATCTAATATTCCCTTCTTTCATATCGATGATAGCACCAATAGTCCTTAGGAAAGGTCTACCACGAATAATGGGACATGAAGGATTGCAATCTATGTCAAGTACAATGAAATCCACGGGTACACAGTTCTTATTTGCGACAATAAGAACATCATCGATCCTTCCCATGGGTTTCTTGACAGTAGAATCCGCAAGATGCAAATTAAGAGAACACTCTTCAATCTCATGAAAACCAAGAATATCACATAAAGACTTTGGAATCGCGGAAACACTAGCACCCAAATCACACAAAGCATTGCACTCATAGTTTTTGATCTTGATTTTGATAGTAGGTTCCCACTCATCATGAAGTTTTCTAGGTATAGATACTTCTAATTCAAGCTTCCCTTCAAGAGATTTCATCATAGCATCTACGATATGCGCGGTAAAGGATTTGCTTTGGCTATAAGCGTGTGGAGAGTTTGCAATGGATTGCATCAAAGAAATGCATTCAAACAAAGAGAAATTATCATAAGTGAATTCCTTGAAATCCAAAGTGGGAGTTTCATTACTACCCAAAATTTTGATTTCTTCTACTCCACTCTCCACACCTTTATCATCAAGATGGGTGGACTCCGAATCATTGGTGCGTTTTTCAACCAAAGTGGATTCATATCCAGCCCCTCCATAAATAGGTTTGACACGCGAAAACAAAGATTCAAGAGGAGACACCCAAGCACTATAAGATCCTCGTGATTTGCATCACTAGAACGCACCCTTTTAAACCATTCATGCCCAGCGCGAATTTGGGTGGTTCTTTCTTTGCTCTCATTCATGGAGATACGCATAGCTTTCAAAGTTTCATCCAAGTTGACCTTGGGAGGAGCGCATCTAACTTTCAAAGCATCAATATCACAAGACATCCTATCAACGCTCTTAGCCAAATCGTCAATTTTGAGTAGTTTTTCCTCTATGGACGCATTGAAAATCTTTTGAGAGTTGATGAACTCTTTGATATTACTCTCTAAATCAGAGGGTAATTTGATGTGATTTCCATAAGCGTTGTTGTAGGAATTGCCATAATTGTTAGAGGAGTTACTAGGAAAAGACCTAGGAACATAGTTTCCTCTAAAAGCATTGTTGTTGCCAAATTGTTCCTACCAACAAAATTCACGTCCAAACTAGCGTTGCTACTCTCAATCAAGGAAGATAGTGGCATGTCATTAGGATCTACGGTAGCGTTTCTACTAGCAACCAAATTCATCAACTCGTCCATCTTAGCACTAAGCGAGTTAATTTCTTCTATAGCATGCACCTTTTTGCTAGTAGGCGACCTTTCAGTGTGCCACTGAGAGTAGTTGGTCATGATATTGTCTAGGAGTGTTGTAGCGTCTCCTAACGTGATTTCCATGAACGTTCCACCTGAGGCGGAGTCCAAGATATTGCGAGAAGCGAAATTCAAGCTAGCGTAAAAGATTTGTATAATCATCCACAAACTCAAGCCATGAGCCGGACAATTTCTAATCATAAGCTTCATCCTCTCCCAAGATTGTGCAACGTGTTCATGATCAAGTTGCTTGAAATTCATGATATTGTTACGTAAGGGGATGATCTTAGCCGGTGGAAAATAATTGGATATGTAAGCATCTTTGCACTTATCCCAAGAATCGATACTATTTTTAGGCAAAGAAGAAATCCAAGTTTTTGCGCGATCTCGCAACGAGAAAGGAAAAAGTTTCAACTTAATCACGTCATTATCCACATCTCTTTTCTTTTGCATATCACAAAGCTCAATGAAGGTATTGAGATGGGATGCGCCATCTTCCCTAGGAAGGCCAGAGAATTGCTCTTTCATAACAAGATTCAGCAAAGCTGCGTTGATTTCATACGATTCCGCACTAGTGGCGGGAGCAATCGGAGTACTAATAAAATCATTATTATTAGTGCTCGAGAAGTCGCAAAGTTTGGTGTTTTCAGCCATGATGACTTCAACAAACAAACAGGCACACAAGCAAGCAAGAGAACCGGCAAAGGAAAACGACAAAGGCAAAAGAAAATGGCAAAGGAGAAAGGCAAATGAAAACGGCAAATGTGAAGTGGGGGAGAGGAAAACGAGAGGCAACTAGCAAAAAAGTAAATGCAGGAGATGAGTTTGTGAGACCTACTTGGATAGATCTCTCCTCCCCGGCAACGGCGCCAGAAATAGGCACGTTGTCGGGAAATTATCTTGGCGTTCTCCTCCCCGGCAACGGCGCCAGTAATACTTCTGCTACTGCAACAAAAGACCTCCCAACGGCGCCAGAAACACGTGCTGGGAGGAGACTATTCTTGTCTTGATTCTCCTCAACAATGGCACAAGGAATCCTTCTGCTACGGCTACGGCTTTAGGGACTTCCTAGGGAAATATGCAAAGGATTTCCCCGTGGTCTTGGAGCCTTGCGTTGGTGTTCCCTCAAAGCGGAAAGGGTGATGTAGCGCAACGGTGGTAAGTATTTCCCTCAGTTTTGAGAACCAAGGTATCGATCCAGTGAAGGAGTATCAGAAGTGCCTGCACAAACACAAAGAACCTACTCCCAACGCTATGAAGGGGCTGTCAATCCCTTATAGATTGTTCGCAAAGTGAGAACTCAAAGCAACAAAGTAACAAAGCAAAGTAAAAGCGGAGGTGTAAACGATAGATGTGAATAGACCCAGGGGCCGTAGTGTTTACTAGTGGCTTCTCTCATGAAAGCAAGTAGACGGTGGGTGAACAAATTACTGTCGAGCAATTAATAGAACCGCGCAAAGTCGTGACATCATCTATGGCAATGATTATATCTATAGGCATCACGTCCAAAACAAGTAGACCGATACTTTCTGCATCTACTACTATTACTCCACAGGTCGACCCCTATCCAACATGCATCTAGTGTATTAAGTCCAAAAGAATAGAGTAACTCCTTAATCAAGATGACATGATGTAGGTGGACAATCTCATATCAACGACAGAGCCCACCTTGCTACCCTTGATGGCAACTACTCAATGTGTGCCTTGCTGCCCCTACTGTCACTCGGAAAGGTCACCACATGGTAAGAACCCAAAACCAAGCACTTCTCCCATTGCAAGAATCAGAGATCTAGTTGGCCAAACAAAACCCAAGACTCGAAGAGACTTACAAGGATATCAAATCATGCATATAAGAAATCAGCAAAGACTCAAATATATATAATAGATAATCTAATCACAAATCCAGAATTCATCGGATCTCGACAAACACACCGCCAAAGAAGATTACATTGGATAGATCTCCATGAAGATCATGGAGAACTTTGTATTGAAGATCCAAGAGAGAGAAGAAGCCATCTAGCTACGAACTACGGACTCGTAGGTCTGAAGTGAACTACTCACGAGTCATTGGATGGGTGATGATGATGATGAAGAAGCCCTCCAACTCCAAAGTCCCCTTCGGCAGGGCGCCGGGAAGGGTCTCCAGATGAGATCTCGTGGAAACGGAAGCTTGCGGCGGCAGAAAAGTATTTTCGTGGATCCCCTGATTTTTTCTGATTTTTAGAGAATATATAGGCGCAAGATCTAAGTCAGGGGGGCGCCAGGGAGGCCACAAGCCTACCCACCGCCGCCTCCCCCGTGGTGGCGGAGTGGGGGCTTGTGGGCTCCCTGTAGCCCTCCTGGCTTGGCCCACAGGCCCCCTGATTTTCTTCCGTTCGGGAAAATATCCTTTCAGGGATTTTATTCCGTTTGGACTCCATTCCAAAATCAGATCTGAAAAGAGCCAAAAACACAGAAAAAACAGGAACTGGCACTTGGCTCTGAATTAATAAGTTAGCCCCAAAAAAGATATAAAAGGTACATAAAACATCCAAAGATGACAAGATAACAGCATGAAACCATCAAAAATTATAGATACGTTTGAGACGTACTCAATCCTCTCCAATTTTTGCTAGATCATTCTCTCATTTTATTCTAGAGTTCATCTCATCTAGCCCAAGTTGTCTTTGTTTTCCCCGCCCTCCCGCCCTTTTCTTCAGTGTTTGGATTTCATCCAAGTCCATTCCATTTTAGTGATGCTTCCGCTATCTTTTCTTCCGTGTCCTATCCGGTGATTCATTGTGAAGATTCTCAGGAGCTTCGTGTTCATCTTTCTTCAGTCTTGTTATCTTTTCCCGGTGAATTCAATTTAATTATCCGTGTTCATTATATCCTATTCATCCTTGTATTTTTTTTCCATGTTGGAAATTCTCATCAGTCTTCTTATTGTCATTTCTCTCTATTCCATCCGGAGTGCTGAAGTTATCTCAGTGGTTCTTGTCTCCAATCCTTTCAACTATTTTGACGTGCTCAACCTCATCAAGTTTTCATTTGTACCGATGCAATATCAATCTTGTTGAGGAATCTTTTCAACGGTGGTTTCTTTCGAGTGGGCCCATAACCCACAGGTTCTTTCCCAGGATCTTATTTAGCTCGTGTAATCTTGTCCCAGAGGTCTCTAATTCTTTTCAACTATGACGTAAGTTTGTATTTCATCAGTCTTATTCCTTCTTCAAGATCATTTTGAATTAATTCTCAGATTTGGCTCAACCTTGCATTCTTCTTTATTTCGGAGTGTCGCATTATTCTTGGTGTTGTTTCTCATCATCATTTTCAGCTTGCAATTAGAAGGAGTGTTTCTCTCAAATCTTGGTCCATTCTCTTGTAGATTCATCATTTCAGCTTCATGTCATCATCTTGAATTATTCCCAATCACGAGTAATCCCTTTCTTGCTATTCGGTGCATTTCTGAGTTGTTTTTATTTCTCGATCCTCCGAAGGCCATCAATTCAGAAGATTCTTCGTTCTCAGCTTTTAGCTTTCACCCTTAATTCTTCTCAATTGTTGTCTCTTCGTTCGTCTCTCGGTTATTCCGGCACCTTGTTCAAGTTTTCTCTCAGGTGGCTCGTGGTATTTTCATTCTCTTGTATCTCCATTCATTCATGGTTGCCTCGTTCATTTCAATTCTCACCGGTGTTTCTTGCAACATTTCTTCTAGTTTGTGCTCATATATCTCCTCTATCTCTTCAAGAAGATTAAGTGGTTTGCTAAATCTGTTGCTTGTCATCAGTTTAACTTGATGAAGGATAAGCATAACATAATTCTTATTCTTGTTCATAGTGATTTCAATTATTCTTCCGGAGTGGCTCATGATGTCAATTCATTCTCAAGTGTTCTTCAAGATTCTTATTGGAGAACCTCAAGTTTTCTTATCTTGCATTTCCAAGTGCATTTGTTCTTCCTTTATCCTTTGAGGTGGTATTATAGCATTCTAGTTAGTGTAGGAGCCTCGAAGAGAATTCCTTTCAAGGATGAGATAAATAAACCCACCAATTATGTGATCATGAGATATTTTCAACCCATGATTTCTTCATTGCGCTATCTTCATTTGGATTTCACCTAAAGCTTCTCCTATGGATTGTTGCTATTATGGTACTTGTCTTTAATCCAAGTTCTCAATGTATCCTCTTGGTGTAAGAAATTGTTCATATCTTGTTTCTCCCAATCAATCCTTGTTTCTGTTAGTGGCTGGTTGTCACTTCATTAGTTTGAAAGGTTTCCATAAGCCCACTACTATTTTGTTCTTGTCATTGTTGTTTTTCCAACAACTCCGTCCAATTATTCTTGCAAGGATGCTTGCCAAGTTCATTGGAGTTAGTAGTTTTCATTCTCTCTTCATTTTCTTCTTCCGTATGAGCTTGTTCATATTCTCTATTGTTCCGGAGGCATTGTGATGTTGCTCTTTTGGCTCAATCATGTTGTTCTATCAAGATCATGGTGTTCCCTTGTTCTATTTAGTTGTTTGTTATGTATATTGTCTATTTCTCCCATCTTATCGGATTTTTTGTCCCATTTTCCTACCGAAGTGCTGCCGAAATTTTCCGTGAATTCCTGTTTGTTTCTCATATCATTACTCATCACTTTGCAACCTTCAAGGATCGTTGGTTTCACTCGTTTGTCAAAGAAGCGATTAAGTTTTTACCTCTTGTTATTTCTCATCCTCTCCCCCTTTCATTCTTGGATCTCGGGGCGAGATCCTCTTGTAGTGTAGGAGAGTTGTGACAGCCCGATGCCGACGTTCCAGAAGATTCCCCCTTTATTCCGTTTTTGTCGTGTGTCTATTATCTTTTGTTGCATCATCATCGCATCATGCGCATCATGAGCATTGCATCGGCATCCCGTTGCCGCCAGTTTTCTAAATTTGCATCCGTTGTTAGTTGCCGGTTCTCGTCGTTGTCCTATCTGAGCCCGAGCGCACACGCACGCGCCCGCGGCATCGTTCGAATCTTGTTTTTAAAAGTGTGTTGAAAACTTTCTCTGATCGGGGTGAAACTTGGCATGCGGTCATGATTAGTTATAGGTAGGCCGCCTGTCGAATTTCGTCGCGATCGGAGTCTGTCTGGTACCCGAACGGTCGACCATAGCGGCACCGTATTCAGACTATTGTTGGACGACTGTCGGTGTTCTAAAAATCGTTGTCGCACTGCCCGTTCTCCCTCTCGTCTCCGCATAACCACTCTACACGGCCTCGTAACCGTTCCCGCGTTCGGAACTATCCGAATCCGACCGCACGGTTGGATCCGGAACGGAATTCCGGTTAACCTAGCCCCCCCCCCCAATAGTTATAAATAGACCCCAGTTCATTAGACAGCAAACCCTAGCCATGTGCCTCGAAAACCATGCCCCACCTACCCCCCAGCAGCCTCCCACCTCCTCTCTCCTTCCGCGGGCCCGCCAGGCCCAAATCGGGCCCGGCCGAGCCCATCGCCCCGCCGCCGCCGGCTCCTCTCCCTGCCCGGGTCCCCGCCGACTGTGCCGGTGCACCGCGCCTCCAGCCACTTGCCCGGGTCGCCGCCGCCTCCCTCCACGTGCCGCCCGGAGCCGTCGGGGCCTCGCCTCCGCCTGACCTCCCTGCCTCGCCATGCTCGTCCCCACGCGTCCCTGGCCGATCCCGCCGCTTGCTTGACGTCCCACCGCGTGCTCGCCGCTGGCTGTCATGTGCCTCGCCGGCCGCCGCAGCCGGGAACGGTTGGAACCTGGCCGGATCCAACCACCGAGCCGGTCCCCCGCCGGTTCCCCTTGCAGCCGGAGCCTGTGGTTCCTCCGTCGTGCTCGTCGCGAGCCACCGCGGGCTCCAGATCCGATCGGGGCTCCTCGCTCAACCCCCGTTGACCGCACGCAGGCCGCCACCAACCGCCGGCTGGGCCCCGCAGGGGGCCATCTCCACGCGCCCGAGGCCGAGGGTAGCTAGGCCTCGCCCCGGCCCAGCTCCTGCAGCCATGGCAGCCCCGAACGGCCCAGCTTCTCCTCCTAGGCAAGGCCCGCAAGGTAAGAGCCCTACCCGAGCCATTTCCCCTCGCCCGTGGTGAGATGTGCTAAGTTGCGCCCACTGATTAGGCCCATTTAGCTTAGGATTTTTCTGAGAATAAACTGTTTTCAGGATTATATAGGTATTTTAGATTGCCCGTATCTTTTATTCCGTGTGTCGGAACAAAGCGTGTAGCATATGTATTTCGTGTAGTTTTGCGCGTACAATCCGATTATAAAACTTGCATATTTGTTTGACATGGTTTGCCATGCCAAATGCATAGATTAATGTGTTGTTTCAATAGGATAGACGCCCGCATTTATTTTTCGCGCAAGACCGGGTTGCTCGAATGCCGTAGTAGAAATGTCCATGATTTGGGAACCCTCTTGCCATGTATTTTAGAGTAGGCGTTGGTATTTTTGCGTGTAGGGATTGCCGCTAGTTTATTTTTCCGTGTATAGGTTTTTCTCTTGCTTTTCGTGTGGTAATATTTTTGAGTCGCAACCCCACATATTTTATATGTTTTTGGGGTAGAAAAATCCATGGGATATTTGGATTTTTCTATGTATTTAGTTTTCGCTTTTGAGCAAGTTAGTGCTCGCGATATTTTGCCATGTTGCCCTCTTGTCTTTTTCGTAGGATTTAATATGTGCTTCATTTGAAGGAGGTGCCGACTAGAGAGTTGCCCTTTGATGTTTTCTCTAGCCCCTGGTATTTTTGGTTGCAATAGAAATGCATGTTTAGGTGTGGTTTGCTTGCTCTCAGGTTGCTAGAAATAGTGCTGATTTGGAGGTGCTGAAATATTTCGAAGTCTGGAATCTGTTATATTTTGTTGCTGTCTTGTCTTGCTTCTATCTTGTGATCTGTAGCTCTTTTGAGGTTGGTCCAATGGAGTTAGTTGTAGACTTTGTGTTTCTCTAGCATGCTGTGAATTTTCATGCCATTTGGAGTCCTGTAGATTATGGTTTGGCTTCTGTCAATATGCCTTCAGATCGAAAACTGCACTTTCATGAAGTGTTATTTTCAATAAGTGTGAAATAGTGTGTGAGATGCCATTTTGTGACTTCTTTCCCTAGTGATCCTTGATGCCATGCTAGTTGTTGTTAGTTGTATGTTGTAGTGCTTCTTGCCCTCTATCGACTCATGCCTTGGTTGAGCATATCGGAGTTGTGTAGCTCGTAGTTGTGGGGTGTAGAAAATGCTATGTGGCTGATTTTGGCAGATTGTAGTGATTTCTTGTTTTGCTCGTAGTTGTAGAACCGTAGCTCCGATTTGATCGTGTCCTACATGAAACTTGCTTAGGATCTTGTGTAGTTTCATTTTCTCTTGCTGGTTGTATGTTTTGAAGTGCTCGTGATAGTCGTTGCACACATATTGCATTCATGCCATCATATCTTGCGGTGCTTGTATGTTTTGATCAGTAGCTCTGTTGAAGATGTTCTCTATGTGTAAATTGCTTGTAACGACGCGTAGAATCACGTGAACCTATTTGTTTTGCTGTTTAACAACTAATTAAATGTGTTAGTTCAGATCTGGACAGAATTGTAAATTAACATGTGAGGTCGTTTCGGAGGTGCTATATGACATTTCCGACCTCATTTAAAATGCCTAGATAGGTAGATTAATTGTGCTTCACCTCTTGCTGTGTTAAACCACATTTAATATTGCCGTGTATCTAATCAGGATAGAACTAAATAATTAAACATGGAGTTTCGTCAATATGCAACTCGTTGCATATTGAACTTCACCTAATGTGTAGTGTTGAGTGATGTGAATTGCCATGCCGTGTCTTGCATGTGTTCAGTTGTTCATGCATCATATGTGTTATGCATCGTGTGGTGAATATCGTGTGTTGATTTGTGTTTCCGGTTTCCTCCGTCTCGATAGAGTTCCGCAAGCGTGTCGAAAAGTGAGGACCCATTCGACTACGTTGGTTCGTCTGCTTCACGGAGTCATTCTTCTTCCAAGCGGGATCTCAGGCAAGATGACTATTTCCCCAGATACCATTACTATCATTGTCATGCTAGTTATTTCGATGCTATCGATTATGTCTCGTTGCCTACCACATGTTAAATATCAGCCTCTCAACAATGCCATGAAAACCTTCAACCTGTTCAACCTAGCAAACCACTGATTGGCTATGTTACTGCTTGCTTAACCATGTTGTTAGCGTTGCTAGTTGCAGGTGTAGTTTCTTCCATGTGAAAACATGGGTTCCTTGTTATATCACCATATTAATGCTATTTAATTTAATGCACCTATATACTTGGTAAAAGGTGGAAGGCTCGGCCTTTCTAGCCTGGTGTTTTCTTCCACCTTTGCCCCCTTAGTTTCATCTACCGGTGTTATGTTCCATATTTGAGAGCTCCTAACACGATCGAGGTTGTTATGGGGACCCCCTTGATAATTCGTTTTAGATTAAAGCTGGTCTGGCAAGGCCCAACATTGGTTTTACATTTACCCAACATAATAATTCTATTAATCTGAAATGCATAGGGAGTTAGCGCTACCCGAGGAGTAATTCTACATAATACAGGGGGGCCAGTGCTGATGGTGCTGGTCCAAAACTAGAGCCGTTTGCGGGGCCAACCCAGGGCAACTTGGGATATTTCTATCAGGCCACCGTACGATGTGCTTATCCGTCGTGCCGTGAGAACGAGATACGCGGCTCCTATCGGGATCGTCGACGCGTCGGGTGGCCTTGCTGGATTGGTTTTACCTTTGACGAGATATCTTGTGCATCGGGATTCCGGTGATGCTTTGGGTAATCTCAGAGTTAAGGTTTTCCACTAAGGAGTCCGACAAGATCGCGAGTTTCGTGATTGAGGATTTCTATGCGGCTTGTGGTAATTCGTGATGGACAAGTTGGAGCACCCCTGCAGGGTTAAATCTTTCGCAAATCCGTGCCCGCGGTTATGTGGCAACATGGAAACTTTGTTTAACATTAGTTCTAGATAACTTGAAGTTAACTTAATTAAAACTTGCCAATTGTGTGCATAACCGTGACTGTCTCTTTCGTGAGTTCCTTCTCCGATTGAGGACGCGCTAGGGTTATGTCTGACGTAGGTAGGTATTCAGGATCATTCATTTGATCATCAGTAGTCACGTCCGTTATGCGTAGACCTTCCCCCTCTTATTTCTTGTACTCGTAAGTTAGCCACCAAATATATATATGCTTAGCCCCTGCTGCAACCTCACCACTTAACCATGTCTCACCCAATAAGCTTTGCTAGTCTTGATACCTTTGGAAATAAGATTGCTGAGTCCCGTGTGGCTCATAGATTACTACAACACCAGTTGTAGGTACAGGTAAAGGTTACCCGACGCGAGCGTGTTGCTTGTTCATTTGGAGTTGGTTCTTCTTCTTCTTCTTCTTCACCGATCTAGGATGGGTTCCAGGCCGACAGCCTGGGATAGCAACGATGGACGTCGTTCTTCTTTTCTCATTTGTTTTCGTCCGTAGTCGGACCCTGCTCTTCTTCATGATGATTATGTATTGTACTACTGTGACTCTGATGTAGCTTGTGGCAAGTGTAAGACACAAACTCTATTTATATACCTCTTCTTTTCAGTACATGTACTTGTAACGATATCCATTCTTGCAACATGACGAAATGCGCTTCTATCCCTGACGAGGCCCTCGTGCCAAATTGAGGATAGGGTCGCATCTTGGGCGTGACACGGTAATCCCTAAAGTATTCACGTTGATCCAGCGTGTCTCCCATTATCATGTTGAATGGGGTTTTCTTAGGATTATCAAAGTAGTGCATAATACTTTTCACATAACGAGTATTGAGTGTTTTAGTAGGCTCCCCATCTCCATGAGTAGCAAGTACCACTAATTGTTTTGGTGTTTCGTGTTCCATATCCATAACTAAAGATAGAGAACTACTTAGAGTGGGAAATAAAAACTACTTAGTGATAAAGCAAACAAGCACACACAAGAATATTCACCCCCACGCTATTGCTCCTCGGCAACGGCGCCAGAAAAAGGTCTTAATAACACACAAGTATAGGGCAACGGATGTGTTTCTCCTGCCTCTCATGCTCCTCGCCTTGCATGGTGGGCATCTCTTCATGGGTCACTGATACGTCCCGAACGTATCTATAATTTCTGCTTGTTCCACGATCTTTTGGGTGACATTGTTATATGTTTTGCTACACTTTTATATAATTTTACACATATTTGGACTAACCTACTAACTTAGTGCACCAGTGCCAGTTTCTATCTACAGATGTCTATTTTGCAAGGGCTTTTACCCGATTTTTCGAAGCCCGAAAAATTCCAGGAAAAATATATAAAAAATTAACGAAACGGAAACTTCCAACCCACCAAAGATGTCCCAGAGGGGGCCAATGGCCGTCTAGGCGACCTGCTGGCGCGACCTACCCCCTGGCCGTGCCAGGAGGCCGCTTGGGTGGGCCCCACCTCCTCCGGTGCCCACCTTTGGCCTATATTTAGTACTCCGACAGGAAACCCTTCGACAACTTCCAGAATCGCGAATTTCTCCATCGTTCCGCCACCGCAGCGTTTCCGAGATCGGGACCGTCAGTAGACCTCCCGGCACCCTGCTGGAGGGACGATTGACCTCCGGGAGCTTCTCCACCGCCATGGATGCTTCCCAAACGTGTCGTGAGTAGTTCTCCTTGGACCATGGGTCCATGACCAGTAGCTATGTGATTTCTTCTCTCCAATCTTGTTCTTCAATGCTTAGTCCTTATGATTTGCCCTACATGATCAAGGCATCTATGTAATTCTCTTGCTATTGCTATGCTCGGTTTGTTGGGATCCGATGGATTATGAGGTTATGTTCAGATTCTTATGAATTATATATTTGATTATCCTTTTATATTATGTTCCTTAGTGATTCATGCATGTTCTCCGTTGCTATTTATTGCTTTGGCCGAGTAGTAGATTGTAACTCTAAGAGGGAGCGTTATGCATGATTGTGGGTTCATGCCCCTCGATGTCTAGCTTGAGTGACAGAAACATGAGAGTAGGGGATGTGTTGTTGCCACCAGGGAGAAAACAACGGTGCTTGTGACCATGGTTGCCAAGAGCTTGAGCCTATTAGTGATAGGTGTCGTATTTTGGGAAATTAAGACCATGGTTGCCAAGTAACTTGCAATAGTTTTGAAGTATTGATTTGAGTAATGTTTGGACTATTGGTCCCAAGAGCTTGAGCCTATTAGTAATAGGTGTCATATTTTGGGAAATCTGTGTGTTTTTTAAAAACTAAAAAATAGTTGAGAACTCTATCTACTAAATTGATCGCTAACCTCTGGAGGGGTTGGAATATATGGAGTACCCTCACGTTACCATGAGTCGAGGATGCGCAAGGATAACCAAACCCCCAAATACTCATCCTCGGGTTACTTGTCTCTTTCTGAATTTCCTAACTAGATAGATAGTTATCGATAATAAGTGTATGAGTTCTTCGAACTAATGTGAGTATTTGATAGTTGGCACTTCCACCATCCATATTTTGCTAGACTCTTCGGTACCGTGCATTTCCCTTTCTCACACTCAGAGTTGGTGAAAACTCCGCCGGTGCATCCAAACCCATGACATGATACGCTCTGTCATACAAAATCCTCATTATATCTTTCCTCCAAACAGCCACCATACCTACCTATTAAGGCATTTCCATAGCCTTTCTGAGATACATTGCCATGCAACATCCACCATCTCATGACTTGATCTTCATGTCATACATGCTTTTGCTTGATCGTAGAGCCGCATGATAGTTGGGCCTTGCCCCGATTATTGCTACACGGTGCACTGGTATCATTGCATATCCTGGTACACTGGTAGAGGCATACATTTGCATACATCATGATAGTTTTCACTTGTCTTTATGTTGAGTACTTGTTATAAAGTGTGATGATCTTCTTTTTATTCATGTAAAACATAGAGTGTTGCCCTTAAGAGAGGAAAAGATCCCAAAGAGAACAAATTAAAAGATCCCAAAGAGGGCAAATGATAGATAAAAAGAAAAAGCCGAACAGGCCACAAAAAAGAGAACAGTAAAAAAAGAAGGGGGCATATCTCGTACTCGTACTCCATTGCTATATTCCTTTTGAAAGATCCACACTCGTACTCCATTGCTATATTGGTACTACATAGAGATTATCATTCATGCATAACTATGTGGGGACCCTTACACTATAGAACTTGGTTTGCATATTCCAATGATGAGCCTCCTCAAATGAGCTCTAGGTCTTCATGAGCAAACAAGTTGGATGCACCCCCACTAGTTCCATTGGAGAGCTTACCTTAGCTCATATGTGCATCCGTTACATGGCAATCCCTACTCCTCACATCATATCTATCATTTGGCTTCCTCTCGCCTATGGTTGTCCTCATTGATGTGAGACTTTCACACCTTTTTGTCTTCCTTATCCATCACTATTCTATTTGCCATCCTAAGTGCCAACATATCTTGCTTATGCTCATCCATTGCATAGGTGCTCAAAGTCGAAAGGGAGAGGATCATTTTGACTTGTGCCTGACTAGTGGTCTGGGGATGAGTCAAAATAAGATTCCGAAGGATACCAAGTGTGAAAGTTTAGTAGATTGAGTTCTCAATTAAAAAATATTTTATGATCTCAACCCATCTCCCACTTCTTGCACGCAAACACCATTTGGAGACATTCAAGTCACGGATAGCGAGAGCTCCTGTACCTTTATGTTCTTACTTTGCTAATTTCAATACTAGATATAAACTCTTGCTTGTTATTGTCTTGACTTGAATTACATATCTTACTTGCTTTACTTTGAAGTTCTTATATGTGTGTTAGCATGTCACCGCGGAAATTATTGTGTTGTTATTTATCTACTCAAGGACGAGCAGAAAATAAGCTTGGGGATGTTGATACGTCCCAAACGTATCTATAATTTATGTTTGTTCCATGATCTTTTGAGGGACATCGTTATATGTTTTGCTACACTTTTATATCATTTTACACATGTTTGGACTAGGCTACTAACTCAGTGCACCTAGTGGCTGTTTCTGTCTGCTGATGTCAATTTTGCAGGGGATTTTACCCAATTTTTTGAAGCCCGAAAAATTCCAGGAAAAATATATAAAAAATCAGTGAAACGGAAGCTTCCAGATCACCGAAGATGGGCCAGAGGGGGGCCAGGGGCCGTCCAGGCGACCTGCTGGCGCGGCCTACCCCTTGGCCGCGCCACGAGGTCGCTTGGGTAGGCCCCACCTCCTTCGGCGCCCTCCTTTGGCCTATATTTAGTCCTCCGAGAGGAAACCCTTCGACAACTTCCAGAATCGCGAATTTCTCCATCGTACCGCCGCCGCAACGCTTCCGAGATCGGGAGCGTCAGGAGACCTCTTGCCGGCACCCTGCCGGAGGGACGATTGACCTCCGGGAGCTTCTCCACCGCCGTGGACGCTTCCCAGACGTGTCCTGAGTAGTCCTCCTTGGACCATGGTTCCATGATCAGTAGCTATGTGATGTATTCTCTCCAATCTTGTGCTTCAATGGTTAGTCCTTGTGAGCTGTCCTACATGATCAAGACATCTATGCAATTCTCTTGCTATTGCTATGCCCAGTTTGTTGGGATCCGATGGATTATGAGATTATGATCAAATTGTTATGAGTTATATATTTTATTATCCTTTTATATTATGTTCCTTACTGATTCATGCATGTTCTCCGTTGCTATTTATTGCTTTGGCCGAGTAGTAGATTGTAACTCCAAGAGGGAGCGTTATGCATGATTGTGGGTTCATGCCCCTCGATGTCTAGCTTGAGTGACAGAAATATGAGACTAGGGGATGTGTTGTTGCCACCAGGGAGAAAACAACGGTGCTTGTGACCATGGTTGCAAGGATTGTTTACCTTATGCATAGTTTGTTAATGCAGTTGTCCGTTGCTTTGAGTTTACACTTTGGGTGGGGCTCGCAACTTAATACCGGCGAGATGTTCTAAATAGATATCTCAAGGTGGATGATTAGTAAGTAGATGTTAATGACTAAACGGTCAAGTTGTCTTGGCGTACTGCCCTTTACTATTGAACCTCTAACTATCAAGTAGCATAATTAACATTGTGGTGCGTTCATAATTCTATCAATTGCCCAACTGTGATTTGTTTACCCAAGCATAGTTGTTTATCGTCTTTTGGGAGAGAGACGTCACTAGTGAACATCATATGACTCTGATCCGTATCACCATCATTGCCTACACCTCCATCATTTACGGTTTTCATTTACTTTCCCGCTTGTGTTTTGATCCTTTGCAAACTACAAGGCTGGAGAGATTGACAACCTCTCTGTACTCGTTGGGAGCAAAGTTATTTGTTGTGTGTGCAGGTCCACGTCTTTTGCTAGCGCCAGGGTGGAAGAAACCTACTTGTTGAGCCTAGGAGTCCTTCTGGTTCGATAAACCTTACAGTCTCTCTGTAAGGGAAAACTTGTTGCTGACTACATCTCAACCTTCCACTTGGGGTAACCAACGAGGAGCGAGAAGTATATACATCATCCCGTCATTAGTCACTTGGGTGGCCCTCATGTTGGCTTGCCACCCAAGAATTCAGCGACAACACGGCCGCAACCACGGATCTCACCATGCTGATAACCCACAAGTATAGGGGGTCGTTTGTAGCCTTCTTCGATAAATAAGAGAGTCGAAGCCAACGAGGAGCTAAAGGCAGAACAAATATTCCCTCAAGTTCAATCGACCGTCGATACAACTCTACGCACGCTTGACGTTTTATTTACCTGAAACAAGTATGAAACTATTTTGTGTGAATAAAACTACGAGTACTTTGCGAGAATAAAACTATGAATAAATTGCAAGGTAATTGAAGTGGATAGATTTTGTCAACAAGAAAGTCATTTGTCCCTAGGCAATCGATAACAAGTACCAGTAATCATTCTTGCAATTTTATATGAGGGAGAGGCATGAGCTAACATACTTTCTCTGCTTGGATCATATGCACTTATGATTGGAACTCTAGCAAGCATCCGCAACTACTAAAGATCATTAAGGTCGTGAAACCCAACCATAGCATTAAGTATCAAGTCCTCTTTACTCCCATACGCCCTAACCCACTTATCCGCGTTTAGGCTGCAGTCACCCCCGCAACACCAATAATAAGCAAACCATGAACATATTGCAACACCCTACAGCAGGGGACCCTCACATTTGTGCGACATGGAGGGCACCGTAGGACAGAACCATAAATAAAATATACAATCAAACCAACCAAGATCATGATTAATCCATAGGACAAAACGTATCTACTCAAACATCATAGGATAACCAAATATCATTTGGAAATAACTTATGGAGTTGAGCACCATTTTTAAGTAGAGATTATAGCGGGGAGAAGGGGTGTTACACCGCTGCATAGAGGGGGAGAAAGTTGGTGTTGACGGTAGCAAGGTTATTGATGTAGATTGTCGTCACGATCCTAGCCCCGACGGCACTCCGGCGACACCGGGAGAGAGGGGGAGAGAGCCCCCTCCTTCTTATTCTTCTTGGGACTCCCCCCTAGATGGGAGAAGAGTTGCCCCTCTGGTCCATGGCCTCCATGGCGGCGGAGGGGCGGGAGCCACTCCGAGATTGGATCTCCCTCCCTGTTCTCGTGTGTTTGTGCGCTTCGCAGATCTGGCCCTTCACGGCTTCTTAAAGTCCCAGAGATCTGTAACTTCGATTGTGCTCAGATTTTGACACGATTTTTTTCATAAATTATATTTCTTGCGCCAGAAGAAGGGCTCCAACCGAAGTTCGAGGAGGGAACAAGACCCAGGGCGCGCCTGGGCCTGTGGCGCGCCCTGGTGGGTTGTGGGCTCTGTGGGCCCCCGTTTGTGTTGATTCCACCTCCAAAAAATCACATAAATTCCAAAATAATTCTCCGTAAAGGTTTATCACATTCGGACTTCGTTTGATATGGATTTTATGTGGTACAAAAACATGCAAAAAATAGGAACTCACACCGGGCACTAGATCAATAGGTTAGTCGCATAAATCATATAAAAATTTGCCAAAAGTATGTGAAAGTTGTATAATATTGGCATGAAACAATCAAAAATTATAGATACGACGAAGACGTATCAAATGCCGACTGGGCCCATCGACAGCCGGAGTGAGGTCGTAAGCGGAGTTTTACTAGCGATGCGCGGCCTCTATCCGACGCTTGACGGTAGCAAGGGTGGTGCCTTTCGTAAACAACTGTTGGCGAGCTTGCTCCAGCTCGGCCCTAGCGGAACCAGGTTGGTAGACGGCGTGATGGGGGTGCTCAACCCTTCAAGGGTGGCACACAAAAGGTCGGTTGGACCGAGACAAGACGCAACAGCATCTGTCGCGGCCTGAACTAGTGCTGGAGCCGATAACCATTACCTCCATGTGGATGGGAGGGTTGGCAACGTCATGCGGGGCAGAAGACCCCGCAAGCACCGGTGGATCGGTGTAGTCCAGCACCTCGGTGGGGTATTCATCGGGCACAGGGGCGTCGTCAAGACAAAGCTTGTTGAAGAACGTGCAAAGAGCATTGACGTCATCCACGATGGCGAGGCGACCGGGCTTGTCGTCAAGGCGCTGCTCATCGGAGAGGACGCATAGGCTGCCAACACCGGTGGCAGGGTCGTCAATAGGATCGACGGCGAAGCCTGTGGGGCAGGTGATACGTCTCAAATGTATCTATAATTTTTGATGCTTTCATGCTGTTATCTTGTCTTCTTTGGATGTTTTATGTACCTTTTATATCTTTTTTGAGAATAACTTATTAATTCAGTGCAAAGTGCCATTTCCTGTTTTTCTGTGTTTTTGACTCTTTTCAGATCTGATTTTGGAACGGAGTCCAAACGGAATAAAAACCTCGAAATGGTTTTTTCCCGAACGAAAGAAGATCAGCGGGCCTTTGGGCCAAGCCAGGTGGGCTCGAGGGAGCCCACAAGCTCCCACTCCGCCACCAAGGGGAAGCGGCGGTGGCAGGGCTTGTGGCCTCCCTGGCCGCCTCCTGACCTAGATCCTTGGCCTATATATTACCAAATATTCAGCAAAAAAACAGGGGAGCCTCGAAAATACTTTTCCTCCGCCGCAAACTTCCGTTTCCGCGAGATCTCATCTGGAGACCCTTCCCGGCGCCCTACCGGAGGGGACTTTGGAGTTGAGGGCTTCTTCATCATCATCATCACCCCTCCAATGACTCGTGAGTAGTTCACTTCAGACCTACGGGTCCGTAGTTAGTAGCTAGATGGCTTCTTCTCTCTCTTGGATCTTCAATACAAGGTTCTCCATGATCTTCATGGAGATCTATCCGATGTAATCTTCTTTGGCGGTGTGTTTGTCGAGATCCGATGAATTGTGGATTTGTGATCAGATTATCTATGATATATATTTGAGTCTTTGCTGATTTCTTATATGCATGATTTGATATCCTTGTAAGTCTCTTCGAGTCTTGGGTTTTGTTTTGCCAAATAGATCTATGATTCTTGCAATGGGAGAAGTGCTTGGTTTTGGGTTCTACCATATGGTGACCTTTCCCAGTGATAGTAGGGGCAGCAACGCACACATCAAGTAGTTCCCATCAAGGGTAAAAAGATGGGGTTTTTATCATTGGTTTGAGATTATCCCTCTACATCATGTCATCTTGCTTAAGGTGTTACTCTGTTCTTATGGACTTAATACACTAGATGCATGCTGGATAGCGGTCGACGTGTGGAGTAATACTAGTAGATGCAGAAAGTAACGGTCTACTTGTTTTGGACGTGATGCCTATAGATGTAATCATTGCATAGATATCGTCACGACTTTGCGTGGTTCTCTCAATTGCTCAACGGTAATTTGTTCACCCACCGTCTACTTGCTTTCATGAGAGAAGCCACTAGTAAACACTACGGCGCCCGGGTCTATTCACATCCATCGTTTACACCTCCGCTTTTACTTTGCTTTGTTACTTTGTTGATTTCAGTTCTCACTTGGCAAACAATCTATAAGGGATTGACAACCCCTTCATAGTGTTGGGAGCAAGCTGTTATGTTTGTGCAGGATCTTGAGATACTCCTCCACTGGATTGAAACCTTGGTTCTCAAACTGAGGGAAATACTTACCGCCGCTACGCTACATCACCCTTTCCGCTTCGAGGGAACACCAACGCAACGCTCCAAGGCCACGGGGGAAATCCTTTGCATACTTGCCTAGGAAGTCCCTGAAGGCGTAGCCGCAGCACAAGGATCAAGCCAGGTATTCTCCCGTCGACGTGCCTATTTCTGGCACCATTGGAAGGTCTTTTGTTGCAGTAGCAGAAGTATTTCTGGCGCCGTTGCCGGGGAGGAGAGATCAAGATCTATCCAAGTAGGTCTCACAAACTCTTCTCTTGCATTTACTTTTGTTGCCAGTTGCCTCTCGTTTTCCTCTCCCCCACTTCACATTTGTCGTTTTCATTTGTCTTTCTCCTTCGCCGTTTTCTTTTGCCTTTGTCGTTTCCCTTTGCCGGTTTTCTCGCTTGCTTGTGTGCTTGTTTGTTTGTTGAAGTCATCATGGCGGAAAACACCAAACATTGCGACTTCTCGAGCACTAATAATAATGATTTTATTAGTACTCTGATTGCTCCCCCCACTAGTGCGGAATCGTATGAAATCAATGCAGCTTTGCTGAATCTTGTTATGAAAGAGCAATTCTCTGGCCTTCCTAGTGAAGATGTCGCATCCCATCTCAATACCTTCATTGAGCTTTGTGATATGCAAAAGAAAAGAGATGTGGATAATGACGTGATTAAGTTGAAACTTTTTCCTTTCTCGTTGCGAGATCGCGCAAAAACTTGGTTTTCTTCTTTGCCTAAAAATAGTATCGATTCTTGGGATAAGTGCAAAGATGCTTACATATACAAGTATTTTCCGCTAGCCAACATCATCTCCTTACATAACGATATCATGAATTTCAAGCAACTTGATCATGAACATGTTGCACAATCTTGGGAGAGGATGAAGCTAATGATTAGAAATTGTCCTGCTCATGGCTTGAGTTTGTGGATGATTATACAAATCTTCTACGCTGGCTTGAATTTCACTTCTCGCAATATCTTGGACTCCGCCTTAGGTGGAACGTTCATGGAAATCACGTTAGGAGACGCTACAAAACTCCTAGACCATATCATGACCAACTACTCTCAGTGGCACACTGAAAGGTCGCCTGCTAGCAAAAAGGTGCACGCTATAGAAGAGATTAACTCGCTTAGTGCTAAGATGGACGAGTTGATGAATTTGTTTGCTAGTAGAAACGCTACCGTAGCTCCTAATGACATGCCACTATCTTCTTTTATTGAGAGTAGCAACACTAGTTTGGACGTGAATTTTGTTGGTAGGAACAATTTTGGCAACAATAATGCTTTTAGAGGAAACTATGTTCCTAGGCCTTTTCCTAGTAACTCCTCTAACAATTATGGCAATTCCTACGGCAACACTTATGGAAATCACAACAAATTACCCTCTGATCTAGAGAGTAATATCAAAGAGTTCATCAACTCTCAAAAGATTTTCAATGCGTCCATAGAGGAAAAACTACTCAAAATAGACGATTTGGCTAAAAGCGTTGATAGGATGTCTTGTGATATTGATGCTTTGAAAGTTAGATGCGCTCCTCGCAAGGTCAACTTGGATGAAACTTTGAAAGCTATGCGTATCTGCATGAATCAGAGCAAAGAAAGAACCGCCCAAATTCGCGCTAGACATGAATGGTTTAAAAGGGTGCATTCTAATGATGCAAATCACGAAGGTCTTAAAGTGCTTGGTGTTTCTCCTCTTGAATCTTTGTTTTCGTGTGTCAAACCTATTTATGGAGGGGCTGGATATGAATCCACTTTGGTTGAAAAACGCCCTAATGATTTGGAGTCCACCTATCTTGATGATAAAGGTGTGGAGAGTGGAGTAGAAGAAGTCAAAACTTTGGGTAGTAATGAAACTCCCACTTTGGATTTCAAGGAATTCAATTCTGATAATTGCTCCTTGTTTGAATGCATTTCTTTGATGCAATCCATTGCAAACTCTCCACATGCTTATAGCCAAAGCAAAGCCTTTAACGCGCATATCGTAGATGCTATGATGAAATCTCTTGAAGAGAAGCTCGAACTAGAAGTCTCTATACCTAGAAAACTTCATGATGAGGGGGAACCTACTATCAAAATCAAGATCAAAAACTATGAGTGCAATCCTTTGTGTGATTTGGGTGCTAGTGTTTCCGCGATTCCAAAGTCTTTATGTGATATTCTTGGTTTTCATGAGATTAAAGAGTGTTCTCTTAATTTGCATCTTGCGGATTCTACTGTCAAGAAACCCATGGGGAGGATCGATGATGTTCTTATTGTTGCAAATAAGAACTATGTAGCCGTAGATTTCATTGTACTTGACATAGATTGCAATCCTTCATGTCCCATTATTCTTGGTAGACCTTTCCTAAGGACTATTGGTGCTATCATCGATATGAAGGAAGGGAATATTAGATTTCAATTTCCTTTCAAGAAGGGCATGGAGCACTTTCCTAGAAAGAAAATAAGATTTCCTTATGAATCTATGATGGGGGCTACCTATGGTTTGAGCACCAAAGATGACTATACGTGATTCCATCACCTTTTGCCTAGCTAAGGGCGTTAAACAAAAGCGCTTATTGGGAGGCAACCCAACGAATTTATCCTTTTTCTTTCTGTTTTGTGTTTTCCACACTTTCATAATTTTGTTATGATTGTGTTTTTTGTGTTTCTTTTTGTGTTTGTGCCAAGCAAAACCGTTATGATTAGTCTTGGGGATGATCGTTTGGTCATGCTGGAAAAGACAGAAACTTTCTGCTCAAGAAAAGAATTTTCAATTTTTTTTGTAAGAGATTTTGAGTTGATTCTTTTTGCTTCTGATTGCTACACAAATTCTTTAGACTGTCGTAATTGTTCAGAATTTTTGAAGTACACAGGTATACGAAATATACAGATTTCTACAGACTGGTTTGCTGTTAACAGATTCTGTTTTTGTTGTGTTGGTTGCTTATTTTGATGAAACTATGGATAGTATCGGGGGGTATTAGCCATGGAAGATTGAAAATACAGTAACCCAACATTAGCACAAGTAGAATTTAAGGTTGCTACAGTACCTAAGGAAGTGGTGGTTTACTTTCTTGTACTAATGTTATCACGAGTTTCCGTTTAAGTTTCGTGTTGTGAAGTTTTCAAGTTTTGGGTGAAGTTCTTATGGACAAAGAGATAAAGAGTGGCAAGAGCTCAAGCTTGGGGATGCCCAAGGCACCCCAAGAGATTCAAGGATGCCGTAAAATCCTAAGCTTGGGGATGCCCCGGGAAGGCATCCCCTCTCTCGTCTTCAATCCATCGGTAACGTTACTTGGGGCTATATTTTTATTCACCACATGTTATGTGTTTTTGCTTGGAGCGTCTTGTATCGTAGGAGACTTTTATTTTTGTTGTGTCACAATCATCCTTGCTGCACACCTAGAGAGAGAGAGACATGCACACACCGTGATTTTGTCGAGCTTCACTTATATCTTTTGGTAGACAATTCAGCTCACATGTGCTTCACTTATATCTTTTGAGCTAGATACTTTTGCTCTATGTGCTTCACTTATATCTTTTAGAGCGCAGCAGTGCATGGCTTGGTAGATGATCTATGCTTTGAAAGTAGTCTCAAAAGGGGTAGTTATCCAAAGGGATGTTGTCGTGGGCATAAATCTGAAAGTAGAAGTATGGGGTACGAAAGTATATGGGCAGAGCCTTAGCTACGGCGTGGATGTATGAGTTCAGGCCCCTCTACGGTGGAGGTAAAATCCCTACGTCTCAGTGCTCTTGGGAGCTTTGTGTCGAGTGTATTGTGGATTACAGCAAGTGCCAACCCTTGCACCGGTGGGGAAGGGCGGCTTATATAGAGTGCGCTGCCCTTCATAATGGCCTGGTGGACAGGGGTGGAATAGTGGCAAGTAAAAGCTTATGTTACAAGTAACGTAAGCTTTAAATGCTAATAATGGTGTATGAAAACGTATGACCGTTGCCCTCCTGGGAGATTACGATGTACAGAGTGGATTCCAGTCGGTACATTAGATATTCTCCGAGTGGATCGTCGCCGACTAGATGATGGGGGCGTCCTTAGTTCACTCGGAACTGTCTAAGGGCCTTGTCTTCTATGAAGGGTAGTCCTTGGGTAGGACCTATAGGGCAGACCTATGACCCTACCCTCAGACTATAACACCATCATTAGTCCCCGAATGGATCGGGGTTGGAACGATGAAGTGATGTCTGGAGTTTGGAACCGACTGGTATTGAGGTGACTTTAGCGTTGTTTGCCTCGATCCATTTTATCCTTTCAGCCAGTGATCCGAGTGAATATACCACTGAAATGAACTGTCGGGGACCGAGTGCTTCCGCGGAATCTTTCGACGTGACTGGTCAAACTGACAGCGCCGAATTTTCCGGGATCCTCAAATTTCGGTTGCCGTGCGCTCAACGGGGATGACGACATCGCCATCGAGTAGGTCTTGCCTCCTCGATTACCGCGCCGTTATCTTCTCCAATAATCTTGCAGCGGCCGGTTGGGGGGATAAGATCCTAGGCCCACCTGTAAGTGACCCAGTCGGAGGCCTATTAAAGCCTCCCCGGCGGGATTTCCTGTTGCGCTGCTCATCCTCCTCCCATTAATCTCGCTCCTCCCGCAGCTCTCTACACACCTCAAGCCACCTCCTACCTCTCCTCCTCTGCGGATCCGTCGTCCTCGCCATGACGAAGGGGCAGGCCAGCAAGCTCGAGGCGCAGAAGAAGAAGAAGAAGAAGGGGGCGGCCTCCACTCAGCGGCGGCAGCGGGCGTTGCCGGCGGGCTGGATCCGGGGGGACTTCCTCCCCTCCTCGGTGAGGGAGAACGACGTGTTGTAGCTGGTGGAGCACGGCATGGTCGCCAACAAGCCCTGGAGGCTGCCGGAAGGCGAGACGGAGCCGGCGCCGAAGGAGGGGGAGCACGTTCTGCTGCTTAGCCACGTGGCCAGAGGTTTCTCCTTGCCTCCCCATCCTTTCTTCCGAGGTATCATGAATTACTTCGGGGCGCAGCTCCATCACTTTCCTTCGAATGCAATAGCTCATCTTTCCGCGTTCGTCACCCTCTACGAGTGCTTCATAGGATGTCCTCCCCACTGGGGGCTCTTTAAATATGTCTTCTCCGCTAGATCCCAAACTGTTAAGAAGCTTAGCCAGTCGGATGATAAGACACACATCCTCCAGCTCTGCGGGGGTTTAGGCTTCCAGAAGAAAACAAAGAGTAGCTATCCCTCCCTCCAGCTATCCGAGTCAGTTAGGAACTGGCAATCGTCCTGGTTCTATTGCCAGGACATTGCTTGGCCGAATGCTTCGAGTGGTTGCCACCTTTCAGTTTAGACCGTCCGGGCCCTCCCAGGAAGCTTGCGTTCTCTAAGGGAGAAAGAACCCAGATCCAGCCTTTGGTCGACGTGCTGATAGCCGTCGTCCGGAGGGGAGTCACCGGCATGGATTTGCTGGAGACTTTTCTGGGTCGGCGCATCCAGCCACTACAGGCCGGAGACCACGCTATGTGGCATTACACGGGGCCTTCGGATACCACTCGATCTCATCTAGAGGACGTGAGCGGGGAGTGTGAGTGCGTGGGTCTGCAGCATCACAGGCACGTGTGATAACCCCGTGGGAGCCCGGCGGGTGAAGCCCTTCCGCGCCGAAAATCCTCCTCCGAATGAGGTGAGTACATGTTGTCGAGTACTTTTAACCTTCTCAGCTTTGTTGCTTTTCTTGTCTCGCTGACTGACGTTGCCGACTGTGTTTTGTGCAGGAGTGGACAAACTGGCATTCCGCAGTCTCGAACGAGAATCCAGTCGAGGAAGAGGAGGGCAGCATGGAGGGCAGCGTGGATAGCGCCGAGTACGTCTCTGACAGTGGGGAGACGGAGGAGGATACGGAAGAGGAGGAGGAGGAGAGTGGAGAGCAGAGCTCGTCACCCTCACCACCAGAGCACCGAACCAAGCGCCGTCATGACCCCGCTTCTCCGCCGGCTCCTTCCGCAGCCCCGAATGCTCCGCCAGCTCCTCCCGTGGCTCCGAGTGCTCGGAGTGTGAAGAGAACCAGGGGTGCTTCTGCCGAGCCCGTGAACCAGCCGTCCAAGGTGGCTAAACCTAGTGGGCCTAAACCTCGGAAAGCCTTGCCCCGGATGAGGATCGTTGTTCCGGTCGCCTCAGCGTAAGTATCTTTACTCTTTCATCTTCCTTCAGTATCCGATTGAATTCCTCTTTTTGGGAACTCATGTTTATCCGTCGAGTGGATTTCACTCAACAGAGTTGCTACCTTCGCCACCTCTCTGCCGCGCCAGGATGATGATCCCATGGACACGGATAATGCTGCCACGTCCCGGCAAGGTACGTTGTCACAACTCTGAGAGCTGTATTACTGTTTCGCGAGTGCTGTCTTTCATCTTGACCTTTTTCTGTAATTTTATTTTGTTCAGTCGGGCTTCCTTCGAAGGGGATCCATCTAGACGACGACGACTAAAGGAGGTCGGAGCCAGCTTTGGCGCCTGTCCCTAGGGTTATCTAACCTGCTGCCAATCCCACCATGAACGTGCCGCCGACTGAGACGGTGGCCCTCACGGCGGAACCGACTGGACCAGAGCTCGGGATGCCCAGGGAGCCTTCTGCCACGTCGGGTCCGTCGGTTGTTCAATATGATGCCTGACGCCTCCCGGAAGATCAAGTAGGAGCTGCCAAGGACGCCATGGTACAAGTAGAGCAGATGGTGGGTGATGCCAAGGGAGCGTATGACTCCATCGTATCCCTGTACAAGAAGAGCTTGGAGCTTCGGGATGATATCCGAGTAAGTGCGCTAGTAAGTGTTTACATTCCTCTTGGTACCACTGGGGGTTTCAGCAATATACTTGGATACAGTAGGATGATTTTGCAGTGGGTTCACTCCGAGTGAACCCAGTGGGTGTAGTCCCCGAGACTTCTGCCGAGTGCTTGCGCCGGCAGTTGTCTTTATATGTATTTTTCCATAATCTGTACAGATCAGAGCTGATCTGCCCGAATGGTACCAGTGGGGGCACGCCGAGTGCACCCACTGGGTGTAGTCCCCGAGAGTAGTGTTACTCGGGTTGAGTAATAGTAATTTCATACTGTTGTTGGCTTGTTATGGAGCTCAATAGGGCCGACCTGTTCGAGCTTCATGCCAGTGGGGTCACTCTCAGTGAACCCACTGGGTGTAGTCCCCGAGACCGCTGTCCATTTCTTGCATCGGCACGGGTCTGAAGAATTTTGAGCTTTGATTGTTTTGTCATATCTGTCGAGACTTTTTCCTTGTTGAATGTGGCTGATCCTCCCTTTGTGTCTCTTTGACAGAAGACTTGTGAAATGGGATCGGCGTACAATGCTCTGAAGGCTGAGAAGACTCAACTTGTTGCGGACTTGGAGGTGGCTGTGAATGAACTGGCTCGCGTGAAGAAGGCTCTTACTGACCGAGGGAAATCTTTGGAGGAATCTCGGGAGGCTAACAAGGCACTGCTAGCCGAGGTAGAAAAAATGAAGAGGGAGAGATCCGAATGGATGGGCTAGCTGAAGGTGGTGAACACTCGGTGCAGAGCGCAGGAGAACTACGTCGGCGACTGGGCAAAGAAGATGGTCGCACTGCTTGGTGGTAAGTTCTTGCCGAGTGCTTTTTGACTTCGGAGTTCACTCCGCGCTTATTTTCTGTTTGTCTTTTCTTTGCAGATTTCTGTCGGGACGTTGAGGCCAAAACAGCCGAAATTGAGCGGTCGCTTGTTCCGAATGTCCCACTCGGCGATGAAGCTAACCGGGACATGTTCCGAGTGCATTCTCACCTTAACAGGGTGGGCCCTTTCATTGGTCGCCTGAGAAGAGTTGTTGGCCGAATCGACAAGGAGTTGTGGCCTGAAGACGACTCCCAGAACGATATAGAGGGGTTGATGACTCGACTGGAGGGCGTTCCAAGCAGAGTGCAGGCATGGAAGAAGTCTGCCGCTCGGTGTGGTGCGGACGTGGCGCTGTCTCTGGTCCGAGTGCACTGCAAGGAAGCCCGTGAAGACAAGTTGAAGACGTTGCAGGTCGCCAACACCAAGAAGCTTCGATTTGAAGATTTCATGGAGACCTTCCTCGACACAGCTACTCGGATTACAGATGGAATCAACCTCGACACCTTTGTGGAGCCTGCCAGTCACGGCGACGCTTGATAAACTTTATGCTGAACGCACATTTACATCGGTATGCCGAGTGGAGTCTGTATTAAACTTTGGCCACTGCCGTTGGCTGGTACATTCATGGTTCGGTGTGGATAAACTTGATTCACACCGAGCCGATTGATCGCAGATCCAGCTTGAATTCGAATCGGATCTTTTGCTCTTCTTTCGCTGAGTTTTTTTGACACGATTTTGGCTCGTGGTTTTTGTTTGGGCATCTCTTGGTGAAGCCAATGGCAACCATGCGGAGCATGTATTTGTCAGTTGTCTTCACATCCACATGAGCCTCAATGAGGGTCTGATAAGCCTCCGAGTGTATCTCGAGTGCCCACTCGGAGGAAGCTTTTTACTTAGGCGACTCCGGTTCGCATCTAAGTCTCCGACTGTTACTTGAAATGCACACCCGGAGCAAGTTGTTTACTTCGGCGACTCTGAGTCGCGGCTAAGTCCCCGAGTGTGACTTTTGGTCCACACTCAAAACGAGTTTTTACTTAGGCAACCCTGGGTCGCAGTTAAGTCTCCGAGTGTGACTTTTAGTGCACACTCGGAGCAAGTTGTCACTCATGTAGTAGTCAGTTGTCTTCACATCCACATGAGCCTCAATGAGGGTCTGCTAAGCCTTCGAGTGTATCTCGAGTATTCATTCGGAGGAAGCTTTTTACTTAGGCGACTCTAAGTCGCACCTAAGTCCCCGAGTGTGACTTTTGGTGCGCACTCGGAGCAAGTTTTTACTTAGGCGACTATGGGTCGCAGCTAAGTCCCCGAGTGTGACTTTTAGTGCGCACTCGAAGCGAGTTTGTACTTAGGCGACTCTGGGTCGCAGCTATGTCTCCGAGTGTGAATTTTCGCGCACACTCGGAGCGAGTTTTTACTTAGGCGACTCTGGGTCGCAGCTAAGTCCCCGAGTGTGACTTTTAGTGCACACTCGGAGCAATTTTTTACTTAGGCAACTCTGGGTCACAGCTAAGTCCCCGAGTGTGACTTTTAGTGCACACTCGGAGCGAGTTTTTACTTAGGCGACTCTGGGTCGCAGCTAAGCCCCCGAGTGTGACTTTTAGTGTGCACTCGGAGCGAGTTTGTACTTAGGCGACTCTGGGTCGCAGCTAAGTCTCCGAGTGTGACTTTTCGCACACACTCGGAGCGAGTTTTTACTTAGGCGACTCTGGGTCGCAGCTAAGTCCCCGAGTGTGACTTTTAGTGCACACTCGGAGCGATTTTTTACTTAGGCGACTCTGGGTCGCAGCTAAGTCCCCGAGTGTGACTTTTAGTGCACACTCGGAGCGAGTTTTTACTTAGGTGACTCTGGGTCGCAGCTATGTCCCCGAGTGTGACTTTTAGTGCACACTTGGAGCGAGTTTGTAGTTAGGCGACTCTGGGTCGCAGCTAAGTCTCTGAGTGTTACTTTTGGCGCACACTCGGAGCGATTTGTTTACTTAGGCGACTCTAGGTCGCAGCTAAGTCTCGGAGTGTGACTTTTAGTTCACACTCGGAGCGAGTTTTTACTTAGGCCACTCTGGGTCGCAGCTAAGTCCCCGAGTGTGACTTTTAGTGCACACTCGGAGCGAGTTGTTTACTTAGGCGACTCTGGGTCGCAGCTAAGTCTCCGAGTGTGACCTTTGGTGCACACTCGGAGCGAGTTTGCACTTAGGCGACTCTGGGTCGCAGCTAAGTCTCCGAGTGTGACTTTTCGTGCACACTCGGAACGAGTTGTTACTTAGGCGACTCTGGGTCGCAGCTAAGTCCCCGAGTGTGACTTTTATTGCACACTCGGAGTTAGTTTTTTAGACCGGAGTCTGCAAACGCGGAAGAATTTTGAATCGGCAAGAAATCAATCTGCTTTGTATTACTTCGATGATACTTGTTCTTTCCATTGTCTTCGTCGGCGGTTATGTGTAGAAGCATTTCAGTAGATCTCCATTCCATGCTCGCGGCTCGTTCATTTCCCTATCGAGGTTGTAGAGTCGATATGCTTCGTTGTTCGGCACCTTAGAAATGATGAACGGTCCTTCCCAGGCGGGAGCCAACTTGTGTGGTCTCTGTTGATCCACTCGGAGCACCAGGTCGCCTTCCTAGAACGTGTGGCTCCTGACGTGCCGCGCATGAAATCGCCACAAGTCTTGTTGATAAATTGTTGAATGGATCAGTGCCATCTCGTGCTCCTCTTCTAAAAGGTCTACTCCGTCTTGCCTGGCTTGCTCTGCTTCGGCTTCGGAGAAGAGTTCGACTCGTGGAGAGTTGTGAAGCAAGTCACTCGGAAGGACTGTCTCTGCTCCATAAACAAGGAAAAATGGGGATCGCCATGTCGATCTATTCGGAGTTGTGCGAAGGCCCCACCGCACCGAAGGCAGCTCGGTGACCCATGCACCGGCGGCATGTCCAACTTCTCGCAGGAGTCGAGGCTTCAACCCTTGAAGAATAAGTCCATTCGCCCGCTCTGCTTGCCCGTTTGTTTGGGGGTGCGCCACGGATGCAAAATCCACTCGTATATCTTGGCCTGTGCAAAAACCTTTGAACCTGTCCGAGTCAAAGTTTGTGCCATTGTCGGTGATTATGTTGTGCGGAACCCCGTATCTGGAGATGATGTCTCTCATAAATTTGATGGTCGTAAGGGCATCAAGCTTCTTGATGGGCTTGGCTTCAATCCACTTGGTAAACTTGTCGACTGCTACCAGTAGATGGGTGAATCCTCCTTGGCCTGTTCTGAATGGTCCGACTGTATCTAACCCCCACACAGCGAATGGCCAAGCAAGAGGAATTGTCTTCAGCGCAGACGTTGTCTTGTGGGACTTGTTTGAATAGAACTGACAACCTTCGCAACGGTCGACCATATCTTTTGCCATTTCATTCGCCTGCAACCAAAAGAAACCAGCTCTGAATGCTTTGGCGACGATTGCCCTTGAGGAGGCATGATGACCGCAGGTTCCCGAGTAAATTTCTTCCAAGATTAACTTCCCCTCCTCAGGAGAGATACACCGCTGAAGGACGCCTGAAACACTTTCCCTGTATAACTAGTCATCAATGACGGTGAAGGATTTCGACCTGCGAACGATCTGCCTAGCTTGGACTTCGTCTTCTGGTAACTCTTGCCTCATGATGTACGCAATGAACAGCACAGTCCATTCGGGAATGATAGCTAGAATCTCCATGATCAAATCAACCACAGCGGGGACCTCGACTTCAGTCTGATCTGTTGAGCTCTTCGGTTGTATTGGTTCCTCTGTAAAAGGATCTTCTTTTACCGAGGGGAGGTGTAGGTGCTCGCGACAGACATCACTCGGGACTGGTCTCCGAGTGGATCCAAGTTTTGCTAATTCATCTGCTGCTTGGTTTTTCAGTCGGGGAACATGGTGAAGTTCCAGACCTTCGAACTTCTTCTCGAGCTTCCTTATTGCGTTGCACTATGCAGTCATGGTGGGGTTCCTTACATCCCATTCCTTCATTACTTGATTAACCACTAGATCTGAGTCACCATAGACCATCAGGCGACGGACGCCGAGTGTGATGGCCATGCGCAATCCGTAGAGGAGAGCTTCGTACTCTGCTTCTTTGTTGGAAGAATCGAAATGGATCTGCAACACATACTTGAGTTTATCACCTTTTGGGGATATGAGCACTACGCCGGTGCCGGAGCCATTCAACATCTTGGACCCATCGAAGAACATGGTCCAATGAGCCGAGTAGATGTGAGTCGGTTGTTGTTGTTCTACCCATTCTGCTATGAAGTCAGCAAGAGCTTGAGACTTTATAGCTTTATTGGCTTCGAACTTGATGTCGCAGTATAGCATCTCCATTGCCCACTTTGCCACTCGGCCTGATGCGTCCCGATTGTGGAGAATTTCCGACAACGGAGCATCAGATATGACAGATTCGAGTGGTCTTGGAAATAATGAGCCACCTTCTTTGCAGTCATGTAGATCCCATAAATAAGCTTCTCATAATGGGGATACCTCTGCTTGGAAGGAGTCAGAACTTCGGAAACATAATATACTGGCCGCAGAACCTTGTACGCTTTGCCTTCTTCTTCGCGTTCGACTGTCAGAACGGTGCTAACGACTTGATTTGTAGCCGCGATGTACAGAATAAGGGGTTCTTTACTGAGCGGGGCAGTAAGAAGCCATCTGATGATCAGCAATTCTCGACCCCTGCTGCAGACACTCCTCGGCCCGCTGCCGATTGCCTCTGACAGTAATCACACCTTTGGGACCGGGCATCTTCAGCTTCAAATAGACGTAACATGGACGGGCCATGAAACGCGCATATGCCGGACGGCCCAGAATCCCATGGTATGCACTCTAGAAGTCTACCACCTCGAATGTTAACTTCTCCTTGCGGAAGTTCTTGTCAAAGCCGAAGACGACATCCAACGCAATCTGGCCGAGTGATTTGACCTTTCTTCCTGGGACGACTCCGTGGAACTGCATGCTGCTCTCGCTAAGTCTAGACATCGGAATGCCCATTCCCTTGAGAGTGTCCGCGTACATGATATTCAAGCCGCTGCCGCTGTCCATGAGGACTTTGCGCAGCCTAACTCCTTCCACCACCGGGTCGACGACCAGAGCTTGCCTCCCTGGGGTGGGTACGTGTGCTGGGTGGTCTGACTGATCAAAGGTGATCACAGTCTGTGACCACTTGAGGAACGTGGGAGATGATGGGGTTGCCATGTTTACCTCCCTGTTGACCAGCTTCAGTCGACTTTTGCTTGCCACATCGGCAAAAATCATCAATGTTGCATGGACTTGGGGGAACGGATCCTCCTTGTCCTCATCATCCTGCTCGGTGTCCTTCTCACTCGGCTGTCCTTCACCTAATCCTTGGATCAGGAGGCGACACTGCCGAGTGGTATGCTTTGGCAATATGACATTGCCTTCATCATCCGTCTTCGTGTGGATTGGAAACGGTTGATCTAGGATGGAATTTCCTGATTGCCTCTTCTTGGGGGTGTACTGTGCTTTCGCCTTGCCTTTGAACTTGGCATTTGTAACGGTTGTTGCCTCTGCCTGCGGAGTGGATTGAGCTTTCTGCTTCTGCTTCCGATTTCTATTCCCATCTCCACCGGCGACTGACTTATGCTTGCCGCTATGTATGCGGTCCTCCTCTTTGCCATTTGCATAGCGCGCGACTATCTCCATCATCTTGCTCATGGATATGTCACCTGTCCGACCAAACTTCAGGTACAGATCTGTGTACCGCACACCTACCTTGAAGGCGCAGACTGCTTGGTGCTCTGTGACGTTCTCCACCGTGTGGTAGAGGGTCGTCCAACGCTGGATGAAATCGTGCAAGGGCTCGTTTTGCTTCTGGACACAGTGCTGAAGCTCTACGAGACCATCAGGGCGTTTGCACGTACCCTCGAAGGTCCTGATGAAGACTCGGAACAGATCTGCCCAGCTGTAGATGCTTGACGGAGCTAACTGGTTTAGCCAAGCTCGCGTCGAACTGTCGAGCATCAGTGGGAGATGTTTCATGGCGACATGGTCATCTCCGCCACCGATCTGGACCGCCACTCTGTAGTCGTCCAACCAAGTTTCTGGTTTGGACTCTCTCATGAATTTGCTGATTCCCGTCGCCAATCGGAAGTTGGGAGGGATGTCAGCTGAGCGGATGGCCCGAATGAAGCACTCGGGGCCAGAAACAACGGTCCTGCTTCCACTCGGACGGTCTCTATCGTGACCATCACGGTGGGCTCGACGTCTGTCGTCCTTCTTCTGGGCGATGTACCCTCTTGCATCAGGCCTTGGATCATGCGCGCCACTGCCCGAACGACGATCATCGTAATGTCGGGGCCCGTAAGGCCCACTCCATGGAGGAGTATGTGAACGGCGACGATCTTCGGGATGAGACCGAATGGGAAGCGGATTCCGACTCAGGTCCGTGGAACGGCTGCCCCCTCTGCATCGTTGGTGAGAGTCGGGACTGAAAACCGATCGATGCGTGTTCGCTTGAACAGAACTGTTGTGGATCCTGTTGTGCAACTGGGAGACCGCCGAATTTTGCTGCTGCACCGTATGCAACAAAGCACGGATCTTCTCGATTCCTCTACCAGCCTCTGAATCAGTCGGTTGGAGGGAATCGGCTATCCTGGTGGCTGCAGCCAAGCTGAGGATGGGTGTGCGGAACACCTCAACGTTGCTCTGCCGAGTGCGCCGACTGGAAGAACGATGGTGCTGACGACGAGCGCCAGATGATTCTCCGAACTCACGCTCGTTCCGACCAGTCCTGAGGGGACTTTCGTGGGAATCGTCCATGAGCATTTTGGCTGCAGGCCCATGACCCGGATACTCGGAAGGTAGTTCAGTCGGAACTGACTCCAAGTACTAGGATGACGGCAGGACCACAACCGATTCGAGCACCGCCACTTGAGAGGACGCTTTTTGTCGCTCTTGGGTGTGTTGCACCCAACGCTGAAGCCGCGGACGACGGGATCGCTTGTTGCGGCGCGTGACGGGGGCGAAGATCAACACCGCGGTCGATGGCTGGAGAAGAAGAACGCCGCGGGAACTGGCACGGAAGTGCGTAGCCCCGCGACTGGGAAGCGCCTCGACGTCGAGGGGCGCATCCCGAAGGCATGCCGAATCGTCGGCGATGAAGGAGAGTGTGCCAAAGAGGATCTCGTGACCCATGCACAGATCTCCGCCAGATGACATGACGAAAAGATGAAATCGCAAACTCGCCGGAAGTCGCTTAGACGCCTGCCCCACAGTGGGCGCCAACTGTCGTGGGTATAAGTCTGACAGTAGAAGTATGGGGTACGAAAGTATATGGGCAGAGCCTTAGCTACAGCGAGGATGTATGAGTTCAGGCCCCTCTACAGTGGAGGTAAAAGCCCTACGTCTCAGTGCTCTTGGGAGCTTTGTGTCGAGTGTATTATGGATTACAGCAAGTGCCAACCCTTGCACCGGTGGGGAAGGGCGGCTTATATAGAGTGCGCTGCCCTTCATAATGGCCCGGTAGACAGGGGTGGAATAGTGGCGAGTGAGAGCTTACGTTACAAGTAACGTAAGCTTTAAATGCTAATAATGGTGTATGAAAACGTATGACCGTTGCCCTCCTGGGAGGTTACGATGTACAGAGTGGATTCCAGTCGGTACCTTAGATATGCTTCGAGTGGATCGTCGCCGACTGGATGATGGGGGCGTCCTTAGTTCAGTCGGAACTGTCTAATGGCCTTGTCTTCTATGAAGGGTAGTCCTTGGGTAGGACCTATAGGGCAGACCTATGACCCTACCCTGGGACTATAACCCCATCAGATACGAAAACTTCCACCTTCATGTGCATTGAATAGTTAGAGAAGTTTGATTCATCTCAATTAGTTTTGAGTTGTGGTTATGGTAATATCGAAGTCATGCTAGTAAGGTGTTGTGGATCTAGAAATACTTGTGTTGAAGTTAGTGATTCCCGTAGCATGCACGTATGGTGAACCGCTATGTGATGAAATCTGAGCATGATTAGTATATTGATTGTCATCCTTTGCGTGGCGGTCGGGATCGCGCGATGGTTTATACCTACCAACCCTTCCCCTAGGAGTATGCCTTGAATGCTTTGTTTCGATTACTAATAAAACCTTTTCAACAAGTATATGAGTTCCTCATGACTAATGTTGAGTCCATGGTTTAGATGCACTTTCACCTTCCACCATCACTATCTTCTTAGTGCCGTGCAACTTTCGCCGGTGCACAAAACCCACCATTAGCCTCCCACAAAACAGCTACCATACCTACCTACTATGGCTTTTTCAAAGTCATTCCGAGATATATTGCCATGCAACTACCACCATGACATGTGCCACCACGTCTACATTGCCATTGCAAGATCGTAAGATAGCTAGCATGATGTTTCCATTGATGTCTATACCATGCTAGATCATTGCCACGGTACACTACCGAAGGCATTCTATATAGAGTCATAGTTGCTCTAAGTTTTGAGTTGAAAGTGTGATGATCATCATTAATGGAGCATTGTCCCATGTGAGGAAATAAAAGAGGCCAAAGAAGCCCACCAAAATAAATAAAAAAAGAGGCCAAAGATCCCACCAAATAAAAAAATCAAAATAAAAAAGTGAGAGAAAAAGAGAGAAGGGACAATGCTACCACTTTTTCCACACTTGTGCATATTAAGCACCATGATCTTCATGATTGAGAGTCTCTTGTTTTGTCACCACCATACAGCTAGTGGGAAATTTTCATTATATAACTTGGCTTGTATATTCCAATGATAGGCTTCCTCAAAATTGCGTTAGGTCTTCGTGAGCAAGCAAGTTGTATGCACACCCACTAGTTTTCTTTAAGAGCTTTCACATACTCGTAGCTCTAGTGCATCATTTTTATAGCAATCCCTACTCATTCACATTGATATATATTGATGAGCATCTCCACAGATCATTCATATGCCTAGTTAATGTGACTATCTTCTCCTTTTTTTTGTCTTGCAACCTCCACCACACTCCACACCATTTATAGTGCGATAACCATGGCTCACGCTCATGTATTGCGTGAGAGTTGAACAGGTTTGAGAAAGTAAAGGTGTGAAACAATTGCTTGGCCAATATCGGGGTTGTGCATGATTTAAATTCGTTGTGCAATGATGATAGAGCATAGCCAGACTATATGCTTTTGTAGGGATAAATTTCTTTTGGCCTTGTTATTTTGAAAGTTCATGATTACCTTGCTAGTTTGCTTGAATTATTATTGTTTCCACGTCACGTCACATAAGAGGAGTTACAAAGGACACCTATGCTAGGTAGCATGAAAGCATCCAAAATTCATTCTTTATCACTTCCCTACTCGAGGACGAGCAGGAGTTAAGCTTGGGGATGCTTGATACGTCACAAATGTATCTATAATTTTTGATGGTTTCATGGTGTTATCTTGTCTTCTTTCGATGTTTTATGTACCTTTTATATCTTTTTTTGGGACTAACTTATTAATTCAGTGCCAAGTGCCAGTTTCTGTTTTTTCTGTGTGTTTCGACTCTTTTCTGATCTGATTTTGGAACGGAGTCCAAACGGAATAAAAACCCCGAAATGATTTTTTTCTGAACGGAAGAAGATCAGGGGGCCTCTGGGCCAAGCCAGGTGGGCTGTAGGGATCCCACAAGCTCCCACTCCGCCACCAGGGGAGGCGGCGGTGGCAGAGCTTGTGGCCCCCCTGGCCGCCTCCTGACCTAGATCCTTGGCCTATATATTCCCAAATATTCAGCAAAAAATCAGGGGAGCCTCGAAAATACTTTTCCGCCGCCGCAAGCTTCCGTTTCCGCGAGATCTCATCTGGAGACCCTTCTCGGCGCCCTGCCAGAGGGGACATTGGAGTTGGAGGGCTTCTTCATCATCATCATCGCCCCTCCAATGACTCGTGAGTAGTTCACTTCAGACCTACGGGTTCGTAGTTAGTAGCTAGATGGCTTCTTGTCTCTCTTGGATCTTCAATACAAAGTTCTCCATGATCTTCATGGAGATCTACCTGATGTAATCTTTGTTGGCAGTGTGTTTGTCGAGATCCGATGAATTGTGGATTTGTGATCAAATTATCTATGATATATATTTGAGTCTTTGTTGATTTCTTATATGCATGATTTGATATCCTTGTAAGTCTCTCCGAGTCTTGGGTTTTGTTGGGCCAACTAGATCTATGATTCTTGCAATGGGAGAAGTGCTTGGTTTTGGGTTCTACCATGTGGTGACCTTTCCTAGTGACAGTAGGGGCAGCAAGGCACACATCAAGTAGTTGCCATCAAGGGTAAAAAGATGGGGTATTTATCATTGGTTTGAGATCATCCCTCTACATCATGTCATCTTTCTTAAGGCGTTACTCTGTTCTTATGGACTTAATACACTGGATGCATGTTGGATAGCGGTCGACGTGTGGAGTAATAGTAGTAGATGCAGAAAGTATTGGTCTACTTGTTTTGGACGTGATGCCTATAGATATAATCATTGCATAGATATCGTCACGACTTTGCGTGGTTCTATCAATTGCTCGACAGTAATTTGTTGACCCACTGTCTACTTTCTTTCATGAGAGAAGCCACTTGTAAACACTACGGTCCCAGGTCTATTCACATCCATCGTTTACACCTCCGCTTTTACTTTGCTTTGTTACTTTGTTGCTTTCAGTTCTCACTTGGCAAACAATTTATAAGGGATTGACAACCCCTTCATAGCGTTGGGAGCAAGCTTTTGTGTTTGTGCAGGATCTGAGATACTTCTCCACTGGATTGATACCTTGGTTCTCAAACTGAGGGAAATACTTACCACCGCTACGCTACATCACCCTTTCCGCTTCGAGGGAACACCAACACAAGGCTCCAAGGCCACGGGGGGAATCATTTGCATACTTGCCCAGGAAGTCCCTTAAGGCGTAGCCGCAGCAGAAGGATCAAGCCAAGTATTCTCCCGTCGACGTGCCTATTTCTGGCACCATTGGAAGGTATTTTGTTGCAGTAGCACCAGGGAGAGCCGGCGATCAAGATCGTGGAAGCCTCCGCGGGGGGCAGCTCCACGGGCGTGCTGATCAGTCTGGACACGATGCTTCCGTGGAGTTGTCGAGGGGTCCCGCTCGGGGAGCAACTCCGACCGGTGCCGCGGACGGTCCCATGGTGGGCGCCAACTGTCATCATTTTCTCACGATAGATGCCATGGGTAGGCTAATTAAGAGTGGTTGGAGCCAAAGGGACATTGGCGGGCTCCGGGAACAAGATTGGTAGCTAGCGGTTCGAGACACGCGATGTACCCATGTTTTGGGCCCTCCGTGGGAGGTAACACCCCTAGTCATGTCGGAGTAGTTGATGAACCAAGAGAACTACAAAGTGCTCCTTGAGCTGTTCATCAGAGGAGGAAGAAAGAGCTAGCCGACTCGTTATCTCCCTCTCCTATGTGTATGTTCGTGCGTAAGAATGCCTGACCCTCTGCATGGAGGAGGGCGAGGGGGTCTTATTGGTGAACCCCTGGCATACAAAAGGGATATAAGGTACTCCTGGGGGGCGCCTGGCAGCCTCTCAGGCCGGCCAATGGGTCCCCAGTTGAGGAGTCTTGTCGCATGCGGGTCGCGCCGGCTACTGGGTCCCATTGAGTGCTAGGGCCCGTCGGCGCTCTAATGGGATTAGTGCGTGCTCTCCACGCTCGGCGTGGACTGTACTGTTGTTGTCGTCTTACGGATCCCCACAGTGGTCAGCGGTACGCCCGCCTTTACTATAGCCACACCTGGACAGGTAATGGAGTGGGTGGAGGCGTGTCGGCACTATGCGAGGCTGATAGATCGTAGCCGGCGCCGGTCAGCGGTACGGCCGCCTCCACTGTATCCTTGGGTATGTCAGTCTGTGCTACCCGAGCTGATGCCATCTTGCCTTTAGTCATGAGCCCATGTCCCATCAGAGTGATTGATGGGACTGATGTTGGCCGCCTACCAAACGGTTGGCCGTTGGGCCGGCTGTCGGCTAGCACGTCTCATGATCGAAGAATTGGTGAGTTTAACTATCTCATCCTTGAAACAAATTCTCTTTGAGACTCCTCATGAATCAAGAATTCTATAACACCACCTCAAGGATGATGGAGGAATAAATGCACTTTGAAATGCAAGATAAGGAATACTTGAGGTCCTCCAACAAGAATCTTCAAGAATACTTCGAGAGAGAATTGAAACCTTAAGAACCACCATGAAGAACCTCTTGGAGAAAAACGGAATGAAAGGATGATAGAAAAGAATTGAAGGTCAAAAAGAATAAGATTATAACCTTTCAAAGATTTAGATGGAGCTTCACAAAGAGATATTTGAGAAAACTTGAACTCCAGAAAAGAAGAGATGAACAACTTAGATCCAAGAATTTGATAACATGAACAACTCCAGAAAAAGAATTGAAATCACCTTCATGAAACAAGAATAAGAATTATGTTATGCTTATTCTTCATCAAGTTAAATTAATGAAAAGCAACGGATTTAGCACAACACTTATTATTCTTGAAAAGATTTAAGAGGGATATAACAACTTGAAGAACTCTTGAACGAACTACCGGTAAGAATTAGAACGAATGAGAAGGATATGATGAACACTGAGAGCTTGAATTGAATCCACCGGGTGTCGGCGTTCTGGGAATGGGGGTACCCAGACCTGCCTGCCTGCGGCCCAAGTTTGGCCCACTTCATCGACACAAGATCAACTGGCACGGCCCCACCCAGGATAAGGCCCTCATGAGGGGCCAAGCCTCGCGAGGAGGAGTGACATCAAGACCCGTATGGGGCCTCCTCAGGATCCCCCGGAGCGGTTGATATTCCGAGGCGAGGCCGGACCTCAGGAGTCAAGGCTGACGTAAAGGGAGGACAGGTGAGCAGCAGGCAGCAGGCGGCGCAATTTCTCCTTTGCTGCAAAGAGGGCAAAGGATAAAGTTGGTTCCCAAGGCGTCTTCAAAAGGTTTCCCTTTCGGTGTAACAAGACCATGGCCGCCCGCCAGCAAGACGGGCGTCATCCCTGCACCCACCTCTGCACCGCTGGCAGCTACTTTGCACGCGGAGACCAGTTTTGATAGGGGAAGCACGTTCCCTTGTCCCCCTTCAAAATTGGCCATTGTGGGATCCCTTCCCGCCGAAACGATAAGGGAAGAGGACCCGAGCCTCCACTATAAATAGAGAGGGTAGGATATTTGGTAAGGGGGTCAGTTCATTCTGACTCGAGAGCAACACACCAAGCCACTTAACCTCCGGAGGCTCGAGAGCACTGTACTAGTTCATCCACCAACCTCCGCGAGAGGCAATACACCAAAAGCAGGAGTAGGGTTTTACGCTTCACAGTGGTCCGAACCTCGGTAAACTATTGTGTTTTGTGTTTCCCTCACCATCGAGTGAGTGCTTCGTCATTTCCATCGAGTAGCGAGCTAGGCAAGGCTGAGCAGGGAGAGATCTTCGTACGCCCGTGTGTTCGAACCCTTAGGGTTTTGCGGAGCCCGAAATCCGATACCGGGGAAGAACACAGAGAAAAAGAATTGAAGAACCCGAGACTCCTGAAAATCTTCACAACGAATCACCGGATAGAATATGGAGGAAAAGATAGAGAAGCAAGAATGAAAAGAACCACACTTGGATGATAATTTAATAGTTAAAGCAAAAGGGTGGGAGGGTGGGAAAAACAAAGACAACTTCAGACAGATGAGAAGTTCCCGAGAAAAAGAAGAAGATTGATCTTGCAAATATTGGAGAGAATTGAATTATTTGACAAGAAGTACACCGGTTGAAAAAGAATTGACATGAGAACTCCGGTTTAAAAACACTTGATACTACAACTTGACTGAGCAAAATAATTAATTAGCACTCCCATAAAAATATGAGAACACCACTCGGAAAGATATGAACTCATCACTTGACATCGAAGCAACTCGAATTACCATACTCCAACAAAACAAAGGATGAGGATTATGAAACAAGCCAGGAACAAATACATAACACAGCTTCCATTCGATATTTTCGTGGTAAGGCTTGCACGGGCTCGATTGTACATTGGATTGTCATATTGCAATGACGCTCAAATATGCTCCCTAGGTGTAGCGAACTACAAGGCTTGACGAAGCATATCTGATGACATATATCGAGACTATCCTCTGTAAGAAAGACCGTGAACAAACGAATCCACTAGATGTCGAACCCCAACCTCACGTCATGCATCTGTTGGAAGGTAATCCTAGGTAACTACTTGAATTCCCATCTAAGAACTTCTAAAAAATTTCTTGGTTATGCTATCAAGTTGCAGCTCTAGGAACCTACTCAATGTAATCAGCTACAAACCTTTCCCGCAACTATCAACACGTATCCACGAAGTTCCACAAATTCATCTACCTCACACCTTCGAAAAAACGATGATACTAGACCCGGTAGATCATGTGAGCTATCTCCACCAGTACTAGGGAAATGTCACGACACTATTTGCCACCAAGCAAAGTATAGATGCATTTCTATGTTCGCATCCTGAGATACTAAGGAATATGAATGATAACAGTGTGTCAAAAACTCCTTGGAGCTCAACTCCATGGAAAAAATCAAGTCATACAAGAGGCACCAAGTCAGAATTCTGTCACATCGGTTCCAAAATACCTGCGTCATCCTAAAAAAATTTGAGTGAAAAGAGGAGTAGAATTAATATTCCTACATCAGAATTCCTCACCATAGCATAGAAAAGGAGTAAAAGGAATCCTCCTCTCCAATATATAACTAGACTCAAAGTAGTTTTTCACTAGACTCGGCCAAGTTCGATCAATCAAGAGGGCTCCTACGTCGGTACTGATCTAATACCAACTTGTAACACCCAAGATGTGATCCTATACATATTTTGGCGTGAGGACCTCGACGGGGATAGAAGCACATCTCGTAGTTTCGCAAGAAAGGATATCGTTACAAGTACATGTATAGAAGAGATGAGTATATGGAATTGGCTTACGCTCGCCACAAGCTAGAACATGAACACACCGATACAACAATACATTCAAACACCATGTAGAAATAATGGCGTCCATCCTTGCTATCCCACGTTGTCGGCGTGGAACCCATCCTAGATCGATGAAAAAGAAGAAGAAGAAAAGTCCAAATAGAACAATCATCGCGCTCATGTCAAAGTATCACTTTACCTGTACCTGCAATTGTTGTTGTACTAATCTATGAGACACAGGGACTCAACAATTGCATTTCCAAAGGTATCAAGACTAGCAAAGCTTAATGGTTGAGGTATGGTTGAGTGGTGAGGCTGCAGCAAGCACTAAGCATTTATTTGAGTGGATACTAACAAGTACAAGAATAAGAGGGGATGATCTATGCATAAACGGACGTGAACTAATAATGATCTCGAAGTGATCCTGAACACCTACTTATGTCAGACATAACCCCACCATGTTCTCTCTCGGATACAGAGCTCATGACAATAGACACTCACGGTTACGCACATAGTTGGCAAGTTTTAATTAAGTTTACTTCAGGTTTTCTATGACCGTGTGTTAAAGAAAGTTTCCAAGTTGCCACGTAACCGCGGGCACGACATTCTGAAAGATTTAACCCTGCAGGGGTGCTCCAACTAGTCCATCACAAACTACCACAAGTTCCATTGGAAATCTCGACCATGGAAAACTTGTGATCTCCTCGGCTTCCTCGTGGAAAAACTCAACCTCGAGATAGCCCAAAGTATCCTCGTAGTCCCTCACACAAGACGTTCGAGAAAGGTAAACAAATCCAGCAAGGCCGCCCGACGTGTCGACAAACCCGATAGGAGCCGTGAATCTCATTCTTAGGACACAAAAGATGAGCACAACATATAGTGGCCTGATAGAAATCTCCCGAGTTGCCTCGGGTTAGCCCTGCACCCGACTCTAGTTTGGACCAACACTCATGAGAACCACTGGCCCAGGGGTTGATAAATTATCCATGGGGTCCAAAAAGTCACTATGCAATTTTATTAGGTTATTAGGCAAATGTAGTACCAATGTTGCGCCTTACCAGAAGAGTTTTATCCCAAAACAAAAATCAAGGGGGTCCCCAGAACAACCCCAAGCATGTTAGGAGCGCTCAATATGGAACATAACACCGGTACACAAGTAACTAGGGTGGCAAAAGTAGAACAAAACACCGAGCCAAAAGACCAAGCCTTCCACCTTTTACCAAGTATATAGGTGCATTAAAATTAAATAGCAATAATATGGTGATATTCAAAATAATATCTATGTTGACAGATGGAAGCAACTGCACCTGCAACTAGCAACGCTATAAGAAGGGTGAGCAAGCGGTAACATAGCCAAACAGTGGTTTGCTAGGATGTGGATGGGTTAGAGACTTTTCATGGCAATGTTGGGAGGCTGACATTTAAGTGATAGGCAGCGAGACATAGCGATAAAAACAAGACAACTAGCATGGCAATGATAGTAATGGTATCTAGGGAAATGATCATCTTGTGTGTAATCCCGCTTGGAAGAAGAACGAGTCCATTGAGTAGACGAACCAATGTAGTCGAACGAATCCGCACACCCCGAAGCGGTTCGGAACTCTAACGTTAAGAATCAATCCAGAAACAACAGTCAACACACGATAGACAGTATGCACAATCAACTCCTACACATTAAGTGAAGCTCAATATGCATGACCATTTAATTATGCATGACATGGTAAAGCACAACAATCAACTCCTACACATTAAGTGAAACTCAATATGCAACGAGTTGCATCCTGACGAACCTCCACACTTGATTTACCTAGTTCACTCTTGTATAGGTACACCACAATATTAAATGTTGCTAAACATGGAAAGGGGTGAAGCATAAATAAACTACACTACCTAGGCATGTTAAATGAGGTCGGAAACAACATATAGCATTTCCGAAATAACCCCATATGGTAATTTCGAAATTGTTCCTGATCTGAACAAAATACATTTTATATTTATTAAACTAAAAAATAAAGTGGACCATTTGATTCTACACGTCATTCTAGTCGATTTACATATATAGATCATCTAAAACGGAGCTACTGTCTATAAGATATGAGCAACACAAGATGATATGCCACGAATGCAAAATGTATGCAAATGACAGCCACAATCATGTTAAAACATGGATGCACCAAGTTATTATGAAACTAATTGAAATTATAGGCAAGTTTAAATGAGGCCGGAACAACGAATAACAATTCCGGGAAGTCCCCATATGCAAATTAAGATTTTGGTACTGTTCTGCATATAACACAGTTTTAGAGTTATTAAAGAGCAAAATAAATGCCACCATGTTATTCTACACATTTTTTTGGTCAAGTTACACATGTGGATCATTTTAATCGGAGCTATGGTCAAACCATTTTTCACATGGCATTATGCCAAATTAGTGAAAACAACAAGTTAAACATTTTAATCATGGTTGAAAGATTGATATTGTGAAACTACACAAAATGCTAAGCATTTTTCATGTATAAAGTTTTTTAAATCCGAGGCACAGTTAATTGTTTGTGAGAAATTCAAATTAATGACATTTTAGGTAAAATATGCATGCACTAGAAAATGTTAAAACCTATGGAGCTAAAAAAACATACTTGGGCCCGAAGGATGAGGGTGCAACGGCTGAGGTATAGATTAGGCCCAAATGGACATGAGTGTGTGCGGCAAAATAAAACAATTACTAAGCAAAAAAATAGGGCTAGCTGGGTTTCGAACCCAGGACCCCGTGGATCAGCAGTGGATGGTCCACCACCTCAGTTGTGCTCATTTGTGTAAGGTAACATGAGGTGATTTCCACAAATACCAAGATCAGTAGGTTGTGCTGACCATGGGCTAAGCCCAATCAGTGAGGAGGCTGGTCCACTGGGCCTCGAGGAGGCCGGCGTGGGGAGGAGGCCCACACGATGCTCCTAACGGTCAACGGGCAGGCGACGTCTGCTTGCTCGATCCCGGGCAGGAGACAACCAACAACGATGGAATGCTGCATGACCTCGCTGGCGGGATGACAAGCAGCACGGCGAAGTGGATCTCGCGTGGGCGACTCTGGGGCAGCCAGATCCAGTGCTAACGGTGGCGGCAGAGCTCCGGTACGGCACCATGGAGTTCCTGCGGATGCAGGTTCGCGCACCATGGAAAGAGAGAGAGTCAGTTAGAGGGAGGAGGAAGAGGGGAAGCGAAGGAGAGGGAGGAGGTCCGGCGGGTCGACCTCGTCGTGGTGTAGCTCCTGGCGGTGCGGGGTCGCCGGCTTTTGCCTCCGGCGAGGCAGCGATATTGGAGCGGGGCACACAAATCCACGAGAGCTCCTCCCTAGAGCGGCACGGGCGAGGAGCATAAGCAGCTCGGGAGGCTTCCTCTATGGGCACTACGCAGAGGAGCTCGAGGGGAGCTGCTGGTCTGACGCGCGAGCTCCCAGGCACCATGTGGTTACTTGCACAGCTGCGGGAGCTTCGCTCATGTGGTTGCACGGACAAAGCAATCTGCACGCGGTTGGATGCATCCATGCATGGCAGGGGGTGGATGCGCACTGCGGTTGGTTGGGCTGAATCGGGCACAGCCTATGGTTACTAGTTGGCTGCGAGGGGATCGACGCTGGTTGGGGTAGGCTGGATCAGAAGGAGATCCCGAGGTGGGAGGCGACTAGGTGTGGGTGGCGGTGGCTGGGATGATCCCTAGAAAATAGGGTTTGGTCTAAAATAGGCTAGGGGTCGTACATATATAGGGAAAATTTGATTAGGTTTGGACCCTCAGATTGAAATCGGTCGGTTGAGAAAAATAGGCTAGGGAGTAAAATTGAAAAACCGATGATGGTTTGGGGTATTACGGGGTTTATCCGGATCGAACGTTTATGACCGAATGTTCTGGGTTTCGGGAGGTTTTTGGGCTAGGTTGCGTATAGGGTTTGTGCACTGTGCAAAGGGGCTAGGCATAGAAGGGAGGGAAAACGGGCAACCCGGCGACAGAGTTTAAAATACCAAAACGTCTGCGATTTAGACCGGCTATAGTGTCACTATAGATTTAACGGTTCGGGTATCAAACAAACTCCAAATTCGACAAAATTTGGTAGGCGATCTACCTACACTATATTAAGATTGCACGCCAAGTTTCAAACCATTCTGAGAATATTTCATACAAATTTAAAAAAAACAATATTGAAATAATGTCGTGGGTGTGGGGGTGTGTGATTGGCACGAAATGGATAGCGACAAAACAAAGAGAACCGTCAACGAACAACGTATGCATGTTTTGAAAAAAATGACGACAACGGTGTTTGAAATATGCCCTAGAGACAATAATAAATTGGTTATTATTATATTTCCTTGTTCATAATAATCGTTTATTATCCATGCTAGAATTGTATTGATTGGAAACTCAAATACATGTGTGGATACATAGACAACACACTGTCCCTAGTGAGCCTCTAGTTGACTAGCCTGTTGATCAAAGATGGTCAAGGTTTCCTGGCCATAGGCAAGTGTTGTCACTTGATAACGGGATCACATCATTAGGAGAATGATGTGATGGACAAGACCCAAACTATAAACGTTGCATATGATCGTGTCAGTTTATTGCTACTGTTTTCTGCATGTCAATGTATCTGTTCCTATGACCATGAGATCATGCAACTCCCGGACACCAGAGCAATACCTTGTGGGTTATGAAACGTCGCAATGTAACTGGGTGACTATAAACATGTTCTACAGGTATCTCCAAAGGTGTATGTTGGGTTGGCATGGATCAAGACTGGGATTTGTCACTCCGTGTGACCGAGAGGTATCTTGGGGCCCACTCGGTAATACAACATCACAACAAGCCTTGCAAGCAATGTGAGTAAGGAGTTAGTTATGAAATCTTGTATTACGGAATGAGTAAAGAGACTTGCCGGTAATGAGATTGAACTAGGTATGAAGATACCGATGATCGAATCTCGCGCAAGTAACATACCGAAGGACAAAGTGAATAGTATATGGGATTATATGAATCCTTGTCATAGAGGTTCAAACCGATAGAGATCTTCATAGAATACGTAGGAGCCAATATGGACATCCAGGTCCCACTGTTGGTTATTGTCCGGAGAGTGTCTCACGTCATGTCTGCATAGTTCTCGAACCTGCAGGGTCTGCGCACTTAAGGTTCGGTGACGTTTCGGTATAGTTGAGTTATATATGTTGGTGACCGAAGGTTATTCGGAGTCCGAGATGAGATCCAGAATGTCACGAGGAGCTCCGGAATGGTACGGAGGTAAAGATTGATATATAGGAAGTCATGTTTTGGTCACCGGAAAAGTCTCGGGCTCATCGGTAGTGTACCGGGAGTGCCGGGAGGAGTGTCACACCCCAAGGGGCCTCAGGGGCTGTGGGAAGAGATAAACCAGCCCCTAGTTGGCTGGAATAAGTTCCCACTAAAGCCCATAAGGTTTGAGAAGGAAAAATCACAAGGTGAAAAGAGTTTCCAAGTGGGAAGGAGGAATCCTATTCCAAATAAGATTCCACGAGGACTCCTCCTCTCCTCCTTGCGCAAGGGACAAAAGGCAGCCCTAGGGCGCAGCCCTCTCCCTCCTCTCCTCCTATATATACTAAGGGTTTTGAGGGTTTTAGACACAATAGAAAACAGCCACGTGTTGCCCTCTCTCTCTAGATCTGTTTCTCCTCTAATTTCAGCGGTGCTTAGGCGAAGACCTGCTGGAATAGCACCACCACCATCACCACCACGCTGCCGTGCTGGAGAACTCATCTACCTCTCCGCCCCCTCTTGCTGGATCAAGAAGGTGGAGATCGTCATCAAGCTGTACGTGTGCGGAACGCAGAGGTGTCGTACGTTCGGCACTTGATCGGGACGGATCGTGAGACGGTTCGTGGGACGGATCGTGGGACAGTTTGTGGGACGGATTGTGAAGACGTACCACTACATCAACCATGTTTATTAATGCTTCCGCTTAGTTATCTACAAGGGTACGTGTATCCGATCTCCGTCTCGTAGATGATCATCACCATTATAGGTCTTCGTGTGCGTAGCAAATTTTTTGTTTCCCATGCAACATCTCCAATACTGGCATCATGAGCTAGGTTCATGCGTAGATGACATCTCGAGTAGAACACAAAAGAGTTTGTGGGTGTTGATGTTCAATTCGCTGCCCTTCTTAGTATTTTCTTGATTCGGCAGTATTGTTGGATTGAAGCGGCCCGGACCAACCTTACTCGTACGCTTACGAGAGACCGGTTTCATCGACTAACATGCAACTTGTTGCATAAAGATGACTGGCGGGTGTTTGTTTCTTTAACTATAGTTGAATCAGATTTGACCGAGGCGGTCCTTGGAGAAGGTTAAATAGCAATTTGCATATCACCGTTGTGGCTTTGCATAAGTAAGATGCAATCATACTAGATACCCATAGCAGCCACGTAAAACATGCGACAAGAAATTAGAGGACGTCTAACTTGTTTTTGGAGGGTATCCAGGTGATGTCATATGGCCAAAGACATGATATGATATATTGGATGTATGAGATGATCATGTTGTAATAGTTAAATATCGACTTGCACATCGATGCTACGGCAACCGGCAGGAGCCATAGGGTTGTCTTTAAACTAACGTGTGTGCTTGCAGATGCGTTTACTATATTGCTAGGTAGTAGCTTTAGTCGTAATAGCATAGTTAGCACGACAACCTCGATGGAAGAACAATGATGGAGATCATGAGGATGGACATCATGGTGTGGCGCCGGTGACGATGAAGATCATGTCGGTGCTTTGGTGATGGAGATCAAGAAGCACAAGATCATGGCCATATCATGTCACTTATGATTTGCATGTGATGTTTATCCTTTTATGCACCATATTTTGCTTATAACGACGGTAGCATTATAAGGTGATCCCTCACGAAAATTTCAAGATAAAATTGTGTTCTCCCCGACTGTGCACCGTTGCCATAGTTCGTCGTTTCGAGACACCACGTGATGGTCGGGTGTGATAGACTCAACGTTCACATACAACGGGTGCAAAATAGTTGCACAAGCGGAATACTCGGGTTAAACTTGACGAGCCTAGAATGTACAGACATGGCCTCGGAACACAAGAGACTGAAAGGTCGAGCATGATTCATATAGTTGATATGATCAACATGGAGATGTTCACCACTGAAACTATACTCAACTCACGTGATGATCGGACTTGAGTTAGTGGATTTGGATCATCCGCCACTCAAATGACTAGAGGGATGTCTACTTGAGTGGGAGTTATTAGTAATATGATTAGCTAAACTAAATTATCATGAACATAGTCAAAAGGTCTTTGCAAATTATGTTGTAGCTTCTGCTGTAGCTCTACTATTTTTGATATGTTCCTAGAGAAAATTTAGTTGAAAGATGATAGTAGCAATTATGCGGACTGGGTCCGTAAACTGAGGATTTTCCTCATTGCTGCGCAGAAGGCTTATGTCCTTAATGCACCGCTCGGTGTGATGAACCTCGAGCATCGTGTGTGGACGTAGCGAACATCTGACATACATTTTTTTGATGACTACATGATAGTTCAGTGTGTAATACTTAACGGCTTATAATTGAGGCACCGAAGACGTTTTGAATGTCATGGAACATGCGAGATGTTCCAAGGGATGAAATTGGGATTTCATGCCCGTGCCCTTGTTGAGAGGTATGAGACCTCCGACAAGATTCTTTGTCTACAAAGTAAGGGAGAAAAACTCAAACGTTGAGCATGTGCTCAGATTGTCTGAGTGCTACAATCGCGTGAATCGAGTGGGAGTTAATCTTCCAGATGAGATAGTGATAGTTCTCCAAAGTCACTGCCACCAAGCTACTAGAGCTTCGTGATGAACTATAACATATCAAGGATTGATATGATGATCCTTAAGCTATTCATGATGTTTGACATCGCGAAAGTAGAAATAAAATAGGAACATCAATTGTTGATGGTTAGTAAAACCACTAGTTTCAAGAAGGGCAAGGGCAAGAAGGGATACTTCATGAAACGGCAAACCAGTTGCTGCTCTAGTGAAGAAACCCAAGGTTGAACCCAAACGCGAGACTAAGTGCTTCTGTTATGAGGGGAACGGTCACTGAGGCGGAACTATCCTAGATACTTGGTAGATGAGAAGGCTGGCAAAGTCGACAAACGTATATTGGATATACCTGATATTGATGTGTACCTTACTATTACTCCTAGTAGCACCAGGGTATTAGATATCGGTTCAGTTGCTTAGTGTTAGTAACACAAAATTATAGCTATAGATTAATGGATGCTAGCAAGGGTGAGGTGACGATGCGTGTTGGAAGTAATTCTAAGGTTGATATGATCAAACATCGCACGCTCCCTCTACCATCGGGATTGGTGTTAAACCTAAATAATTGTTGTTTGGTGTTTGCGTTGAGCATGAAATGATTAGATCATGTTTATTGCAATACGATTATTCATTTAAAACGAATAATGGTTATTCTATTTGCTTGAATAAATACCTTCAATGGTTTATTGAATCTCGACCATAGTGCTACACATGTTCATAATATTGATGCCAAAAGATACAAAGTAGTAATGATAGTACCACTTACTTGTGGCACTGCCGCTTGAGTCATGTTGGTATAAAATGCATGGAGAAGATCCATACTGATGGATCTTTGTACTCACTCATTTTTGAAACGTTTGAGACATGCAAACCATACCTATTGGTATAAACGCATGAAGAAACTCCATGCAGATGGATCGTTTGGACTCACTTAATTTTGAATCACTTGAGACATGCAAATCATATAACATGGGCAGGATGACTGAAGGCCTCGTTTTCCAGTGAGATGGAACTAGAAAGTAACTTATTGGATGTAATACATTTAGATGTATGCAGTCCAATGAGTGCTGAGGCACGCAGTGGATATCGTTATGTTCTTACTTCATAGGTGATTTGAGTAGATACTAGTGTATTTGCTTGATGAAACACACGTCTGAATTATTGAAAGGTTCAAGTAGTTTCAGAGTGAAGTTGAAGATCGTCGTGACAAGAGGGTAACATGTCTACGACGTGATCATAGAGATGAATAGCTGAGTTGCCAGTTTGGTACACAATTAAGACAAATGTGAAAATTGTTTCACATCTCATGCCACCTAGAACACCATAGTGTGATGGTGTATCTGGCCGTCATAGCCGCGCCCTATTTGATATGGTGCATACTATGATGTCTCTTATCGAATTACCACTATCATTTATGGGTTATGCATTATAGACAACTCCATTCACTTTAAATAGGGCACCACGTATTTCCATTCAGATGATACCATATGAACTATGGTTTGGAGAAACCTAAGTTGTTGTTTCTTAAAAGTTTGGGGATGCGATGCTTATGTGGAAAAGTTTCAGCATGATAAGCTCGAACCCAAAGCGGATAAATGCATCTTCATAGGACACCCAGAATAGTTGGGTATACCTCCTATCTCAAATCCGGAAGCAAAGTGTTTGTTTGTACAAACGGGTCCTTTCTCGAGGAAAACTTTCTCTCGAAAGAATTGAGTGGGAGGGAGGTGGAACTTGATGAGGTTATTGAACCGTCACTTCAACCAGTGTGTAGCAGGGTGTAGGAAGTTCTTCCTGTGACGCCTACGCCAATTGAAGTGGAAACTGATGATAGTGATCATTAAGCTTCGTATTAGGTTACTACAAACCTCGTAGGTCGACAAGGTCGCGAAGTGCTACAGAGTGGTACGGTAACCCTGACTTGGAGGTCATGTTGTTGAACAACAATGAACCTACGAGCTATGGAGAAGCGATGGTGGGCCCGGATTCCGGCAAATGGTTGGAGGCCATGAAATCCGGGAGGAACCATGTATGAAAACAAAGTATAGACTTTGAAAGAACTACTTGATGGTCGTAAGACTCTTAAGTACAGATGGATCTTTTAAAGGAAGACAGACAATGATGGTGAAAGTCACTATTTAGAAAGCTCGACTTGTTGCAAAGAGGTTTCTGGCAAGTTCAAGGAGTTGACTGCGATGAGACTCTCTCACTCGTAGCGATGCGAAAAGTCTGTTGGAATTATGTTAGCAGTTGCTGCATCTTGCAGATGGATGTCAAAACATTGTTTCCTCGACAGTTTCCTTGAGGAAAGGTTGTATGTGATACAACCAGAAGGTTTTGTCGATCCTAAGGATGCTAACAAGTATGCAAGCTCCAGCAATCCTTCTATGAACTGGTGCAAGCATCTCGGAGTTGGAATATACACTTTGATGAGATGATCAAAGCTTTTGGGTTTATAGAAGGTTTATGAGAAACTTGTATTTCCAAAGAAGTGAGTGGGAGCACTATAGGATTTCTGATGAGTATATGTGGTAGACATATTGTTGATCGGAAGTAATGTGGAATTTCTGGAAACCATAAAGGGTTGTTTGAAAGGAGTTTTTTAAAGGAAAACCTGGATAGAGCTACTTGAACATTAAGCATCAAGATCCATATAGATAGATCAAAACGCTAAATAGAACTTTCAATGAAATGCATGCCTTGACAAGTTTTTGAAGGAGTTCATAATAGATCAACAAAGAAGGAGTTCTTCGCTGTGTTGTAAGGTGTGAATTTGAGTAAGACTCAAAGCCCAACCGCGGCAGAAGAAAGAGAAAGGACAAAATTCGTCCCCTATACCTTAGCCGTAGGCTCTAAAGTATGCCATGATGTGTACCGCACCTGATGGGTGCCTTGCCATGAGTCTGTCAAGGGGTACAAAGAGTGATCCAGGATTGAATCACTGAACAGCAGTCAAAGTTATCCTTAGTAACTAGTGGACTAAGGATTTTTTTTTCTCGATTATGGAGGTGACTATAAAGTTTGTCTTAAAGGGTTACGTTGATGCAAGCTTTCACACTAATCCGAATGACTATGAGTAGTAAACCTGATTCGTATAGTGGAGCGGTCATTTGGAATAGTTCCAAATGGTGCATGGTAGCATCATCTATAGGATGACATGGAGATTTGTAAAGCACACAGATCTGAAAGGTTCATACCCATTGACTAAAAACCTCTCTCACAAGAAAGATATGATCAAACCCAATAACTGTATGGGTGTTAGGTTCATTGCAATCACATAGTGGTGTGAACTAGATTATAGACTCTAGTGCAAGCGGGAGACTGTTGGAAATATGCCCTAGAGGCAATAATAAATTGGTTACTATTATATTTCCTTGTTCATAATAATCATTTATTATCCATGCTAGAATTGTATTGATTGGAAACTCAAATACATGTATGGATACATAGACAACACACTGTCCCTAGTAGGCCTCTAGTTGACTAGCCCATTGATCAAAGATGGTCATGGTTTCCTAGCCATAGGCAAGTGTTGTCACTTGATAACGGGATCACCTCATTAGGATAATGATGTGATGGACAAGACCCAAACTATAAACGTAGCATATGATCGTGTCAGTTTATTGCTACTGTTTTTTGCATGTGAATGTATCTGTTCCTATGACCATGAGATCATGCAACTCCCGGACACCGGAGGAATACCTTGTGGGTTATCAAATGTCGCAACATAACTGGGTGACTATAAAGGTGCTCTACAGGTATCTCCAAAGGTGTCTGTTGGGTTGGCATGGATCAAGACTGGGATTTGTCACTCCGTGTGACCGAGAGGTATCTCGGGGCCCACTCGGTAATACAACATCACAACAAGCCTTGAAACAATGTGACTAAGGAGTTAGTTTCGGGATCTTGTATTATGGAACGAGTAAAGAAACTTGCCGGTAACGAGATTGAACTAGGTATGGAGATACCGATGATCGAATCTCGGGCAAGTAACATACCGAAGGACAAAGGGAATAGTATACGGGATTATATGAATCCTTGACATAGAGGTTCAAACCGATAGAGATCTTTGTAGAATATGTAGGAGCCAATATGGACATCTAGGTCCCGCTGTTGGTTATTGATCGGAGAGTGTCTCGGGTCATGTCTGCATAGGTCTCGAACCCGCAGGGGCTGCACACTTAAGGTTCGGTGACGTTTTGGTATAGTTGAGTTATATGTGTTGGTGATCGAAGGTTATTCGGAGTCCCGGATGAGATCCAGGACGTCACGAGGAGCTCCGAAATGGTCCAAAGGTAAAGATTGATATATAAGAAGTCCTGTTTTGGTCACCGAAAAAGTCTCGGGCTCATCGGTAGTGTGCCAGGAGGGGTGTCGGGAGGGGTGTCGGGGACCATCGGGAGGGTTGTCATGCCCCAAGGGGCCTCATGGGCTGTGGGAAGAGATAAACCAGCCCCTTGTGGGCTGGAATAAGTTCCCACTAAATTCCATAAGGTTTGAGAAGGAAAAAACACAAGGTGGAATGAGTTTCCAAGTGGGAAGGAGGAATCCTACTCCAAATAGGGTTGGAGGAGGACTCCTCCTCTCCTCCGTGCGCAAGGGAAAAAAGGCAGCCCTAGGGCACAGCCCTCTCCCTCCTCTCCTCCTATATATACTAAGGGTTTTGAGGGTTTTAGACACAACAGAAGACAGCCACATGATGCCCTCTTTCTCTAGATCTGTTTGTCCACTAGTTTCAGCGGTGCTTAGGCGAAGCCCTGCTGGAATAGCACCACCACCATCACCACCATGCCGCCATGCTGGAGAACTCATCTACCTCTCTGCCCCCTCTTGTTGGATCAAGAAGGTGGAGATCATCATCGAGTTGTACATGTGTGGAACACGGAGGTGCCGTTCGTTCGGCACTTGATCGGGACGGATCGTGGGATGGATCATGAGACGGTTCGTGGGACGGATCGTGGGACGTTTCGTGGGACAGATCGTGAAGACGTACCACTACATCAACCGCGTTTATTAATGCTTCCGCTTAGCGATCTACATGGGTATGTGGATCCGATCTCCCTCTCGTAGATGATCATCACCATGATAGGTCTTCGTGTGCGTAGGAAAGTTTTTGTTTCCCATGCAACATTCTCCAATAAACTGAGTGTCGATGCAATGCGGATGATTTGCATGATGCGATGATGAATGCCACAACTAAATAAATCACACGGAGATAACGAAATAAAAAGGGAATCGTCTGGAGCATCCGTTCCGGGGTGTTACATGAATCTTTAAATTTAAGATCTCGTTATGTTGGATTGGATATTCAGGTTTGAGAACACTTGATGTATGTTTTATATGCGGATACCCATAGTGACATTGTGGTATTCAAGTGATTAACTTGATATATGTTATGGCATCAACTTGCGGATTCCAGTGACCTTGGGGATCTATGCATAGGGGTGGATTGCACGTTTTCATCCTATGTTATCCAATAGAAATCTTGGGGTGCTCCTTGAAGTTCTTTGTGTTGGATTGAATATGAAGAATCTGAAATTGTTTGATGCATGTCGTATAATTTACCCACGGATACTTGAGGTAACATTGGAGTATTTACGTGACATTAGGTTTGATTGATATGTATCGTTGGTGTTATTTTAGCACGAATTATAGGGCTATTTGTGACACTTACAGGAATAGCTCAACAGGTTGATTAGAAAGAATAAATTTGAGGTGGTTCTACTACCTACACCAATTTCATCTTATTGTTCTCCACTAGATAGGAACTTTGGAGTGATACTTTGTTGCATGTTGAGCGATGATCAGATGATTCTATTATGTTAACATTGTTGGGAAATTTCACTAGTGAAAGTATGAACCCTAGGCCTTATTACCAAGCATTTATACAATGTTTTGCTCGTTGTTTTACACTTATTACATTGCTGTTTTATATTTTCAGATTAAAAAAACCTATATCAATCATCCATAATACACTTGTATCACCATCCCTTCACCAAACTAGTGCACCTATACAATTTGCCATTTTATTTGGTGTGTTGGGGACGCAAGAGATTTTTTATATTTGATTGAAGGGTTGTTTGAGAGAGACCATCTTCATCCTATACCTCCCACAGATTTATAAACCTTAGGTCATCCACTTGAGGGAAAATTGCTACTTCCTACAAAACTTTGCACTTGGAGGCGCAACATAGTCTACAAGAATAAAGTTCCATAGTAGACATCAAGCTCTTTTCTAGCACCGTTGTTGGGGAGGTGAGTGCTTGAAGGTATATCTTTATATCTTGCAATCAATTATTTTAGTTTCTTGTTTTTCACTAGTTTGGTTTTATAAAATAAAACTACAAAAAAATGGAATTTAGGTTGCCTCATTTCTATCGTCTCTATAATGCCTTTCCTGAAAATGATGGTTCGGCAAATTCTGCTCAATTTTAGAGGAAGAATTTATGAAAATGATTAATGTGAAATCCTTGAATGATGAGCGTGGTAGTAATGTTGTTAGTATGAATTCTCTGAATATCCATGATACTAATGATGATTGCACTAGTCATAATAAAAAATATTTCCTATAAGCATGTCAATTTTGGTGGAGTGAATAAAATTTGTAAAGACATGTCATATAGGGATGATAGATTTTGTACGAAACATAAACAAGATCAAACTAATTGGTGGCTTAAAGTGATAGATGAATTTGCCACAATATTATTCTCTCTTCATACCACTACTTGTGAGCTTTGCAATAGGGTTAGTCATCTTAATTTCCAATGCATGTATTTTCATGATCGAACCGTTTCCAAATATTGTGACAGTTTGATCTCCCGTGAACTCTACAATGAACTTTGTTTATTTTTGGGTAGTGAAGAATTGTCACATAAAAATGATTGGTTTGATATATTTATTACCACTAATGATAATGAAACTAATCTACAAGAAATCTATATGTTTTGCATAGTGAATTGCAATGAGAATGCTTATATTGCCAAATATAGTAAGAATGAGGAACCAATAGAATATAAAGTGAATACTAATGAAAGGGTAAAGGTCTCCCAATACCCTCCAATTGTTTCTCATAATGAATCAGGTTGAAAGGAGGAGCTTCCCATCTCTTCAACAATAGGCTTGGATAAATTACTTAAACCCACACATAAGGTGGTGAGGAATAAGAAAAGAAGGAAAAGTGGAGGTAAAGAGGTATCTCTCTCAAATAATGTTGCTCGTATAATCATTGGGAATGAATACGAGAGTAGTGTGGACAATGATACACTTGGTGATTATTTTGTTATGTCTACTACTTGTTGTGATAAGGATGATTGGGAAGATAATAATACTCCTTATAATATTGCAAATCTTTTTGGCAACAACTTGGAAAATTATGATGATAATAATTGTTACACTATTGGTGCTATATATGCTATTGATATACAAACCCACAATCTTGGGGATGCTATGCTTGATGAGAATGACATATTTGAGAATATATTTTCTGCAATTGATGTGTATCCCAATCTTGGGGATGCTATGCATAATGTTGACGATCTTTTTAGTCCCCCTACTTCGAATGATCAAATGTTTTATGATGATTTCATGCCTCCTATATATGATGATTGCAATTTTTATGAAAGTGGGTTTGGAAGAGTGTAAACTCTAGGTATTAATGATTCCACTATTTTGGAGGGTGTTGAATCTTTTCTTAATGATAAAAGTGGATTTGGACAGGTTGTAACATTATTTAGTAATTATTCCACTATCTTGGAAGAGGTTTCAATTCATTATGATGAGAACAAAATTGCTACTTATGATGACTATTGTGATTGTACTTATAATATTAAAATTAGTTATGATTATTATTATAAAACTTGTCATCATTATGAATACCCATTTTCTGAATGTTACTTTTTTTTAATGTGGAACCAATTTATAGTATTCAACTTTCATATGATACCCCCATTGTTATGTATGAGAAGCTTTCCTATGGGGGAGTAATAAAAAATCTATGCTTGTGCATCATGAAAAGAATGCTTTATGTGATAGTTATATTGTTGAATTCCTTCATGATGCCACTGAAAATTATTATGAGGGAGGAATATATGCTTGTAGAAATTGCAATAATATCAAGTTTCCTCCCTATGTGTTGAAGGTTTTGAAGTTATGCTTGTCTTGCCTTCCTAAGAAAATTGATTATTGCTACAATAAAATTTTGCTTGCAAAACCCCTATGCATAAGAAGTGGGTAATACCTAAATGTTCTTGTAATGTTATTCATGATGCTCTCTTGCATCTTTCCAATACTATTCTTATGTGAGCATCATTGAAATCATCATGCCTAGCTAATAGGCATTAAAGAAAAGTGCTTGTTGGGAGACAACCCAAAACTTTTACTTTATGTTTTTGTGTGTTCGCATGATTAAGCTACTGTGATAATCATGTTGTATAGATTTTATTTCAATAAAGTGGCAAGTAAACCCTTTGGGATAGTGTGGTTACTTTTTTTATTGATTCTATGCAAAAACAGAAACTTTTACATCCACTGCAGAATTTCTCTGATTTTACTGGAGCGTCAAAAAAATATGAACTTTTTACACATATTTCATGTGAAAATTCTCTGCATTTTCCTAATTTTTCAGAATTTTTAGAGATAGGGAAATACGAATTTCATGCACATCTTCACATACTGTTCTGTTTTTGACAGATTATGTTTTGCATGCATACTTTGCTTGTTTTAGTGTTTCGTAGCTTATATTGAGTGATATAAATTATGGGAATGATATAATATAGTAGGTATCATGTTAGAACAATTATGAATCTTGTCATGACAGTACCTAGGTGAATAATCTATCTTTATTACAATAACCCATCTCACAAAGTTCCGTTAAGTTTTGTGTGACTGAAGTTTTCAAGTTTTGGGTGAAATACTGATATGAGGTAAATAATGAGCAACAAGAAACTAAGCTTGGGGATGCACAAGTCACCCCAAGGTAATATCCAAGGAAGACTCAAGCATCTAAGTTTGGGGATGCCCCGCAAGGCATCCCCTCTTTCGTCTCCCACCCTATCGGTATATCTCACTTGGAGCTATATTTTTATTCATCACATGATATGTATTTTTCTTGGAGAGTCATTTTATTTTGTTTTTTCTCTTTTATATGTTATTTATAATCCTTTTTTCAATAAAAAGTTCCAATAATTGCCTTTAGAATGCTTGAATTGCATGTGTGATGTGTGTTGTACAAAAAACAGAAATTTTGTTGTAGTATTTGAATTATCAGATTTTAGTGGAACATGGAAAGTTTCTGAAATTTTGACATAGAATTGTCATACAAATTTTTATCATGTACTAATTTTCAGAATTTTGGGAGATGCAAAAGTACACGTTTTATATAGATTGCTAGAGACTGTTTTGTTTGGACAGATTGCTGTCATAGTTTTGTTATCTACTTATTCTATAGTTCCCATAGCCTATATTGGTAAATATAAATTATAGAAATGATAGTAAACAGTAGATAATGTTTTCAAATTATCATGCAACTTGTATTGGCAGTACATAAAGAGTTGATCTATTCTTATGTGCACAAACCTATATTACGAGTTCTTTTCAAGTTTTGTGTGGATGAAGTTTTTGAATTTCAGGTGAAACCGGGATATGAGAGGATTGAACGAGGTACAAAATATCAAGCTTGGGTATTACCAAGGCATCCCAATTAAATATTACAAGAAGTATCAAGCATCTAAGCTTGGGGATGCCATGCATCCCACCTCTCTTCGTCAACAAATATCGGTTACCCTATGTTGATCCTAAATTTTTATTTGTCCACATGATATGTTTTATTCTTGGAGTGTATTTTTTATTTTATTTGCTAATTAAAAATAAATATCAGATCTAAAAATCATTATTGAGAGAGAGTGCTCATATGGCTACTTAATTGTTTGACTATTCATTGATCTTCACTTATATCTTTTGGGAGTAGTTTGATGTTTACTCTTGTGCTTCACTTATACCCTAAGAGTAAATTGTGAATGAATTGAATATCATAAATCTGAAATTATCAATGTGCATTATGCATTGTAGGTTTAGATAATAAAATCTATTGAAGTTTGACAATCACAATATTGGTCAAACAAGCAATTCATGAGTGATTAGTATAAGAAAGAGAACTTCTACAACAACAACAACCAAGCCTTTCAGTCCCAAACAAGTTGGGGTAGGCTAGAGTTGAAACCCATAAGATCTCAAAGCCAAGTCGTGCCTCTCGAACGTGGATATCTAACTTACACGCACCCCTGTCCATGGCTAAGTCTTTGTCGATATTCCAAACCTTCAGGTCTCTCTTAACGGGCTCCTCCCATGTCAAGTTTGGTCTACCACGACCCCTCTTAACATTCTCAGCACGCTTTATCCGTCCGCTATGCACCGGCGCTTCCGGTGGCCTCTGTTGAATATGTCCAAACCGTCTGAGACAATGCTAGACCAGCTTCTCTTCAATCGGTGCTACCCCAAGTCTCTCTCGTATATCGTCATTCCGAACCCGATCCTTCCTTGTGTGGCCACATATCCATCTCAACATGCGCATCTCTGCTACACCTAACTGTTGGATATGTCGTCTCTTGGTTGGCCAACACTCCACGCCATACAACATCGCAGGTCGGATAGCTGTCCTATAAAACCTGCCTTTTAGCTTTTGTGGCACTCTCTTGTCACACAGTACGCCAGAAGCTTGGTGCCACTTCATCCACCCAGCCTTGATTCGGTGGCCCGCGTCTTCATCAATATTGCCATCCTTCTGCAACATGGACCCCAAATATCGAAATGTGTCTCTCTCCGGTACCACCTGCCCACCAAGGCTAACCTCTCCATCCTCGTGCCTAGTAGCACTAAAACTGCACCTCATGTTTTCACTTTTAGTTCTACTAAGCCTAAACCTGTCGATTCTAGAGTCCGCCTCCATAACTCTAACTTTCTATTAACCCCCGTTCGGCTATCATCGACTAGCACCACATCATCCGCAAAGAGCATACACCATGGGATATCTCCTTGTATATCCCTTGTGACCTCATCCATCACCAAATCAAAAAGACAAGGGCTCAAAGCTGACCCTTGGTGTAGCCTTATTCTAATCAGAAAGTCATCGGTGTCGCCATCACTTGTTCGAACACTTGGCACAACATTATCATACATATCCTTGATGAGGGTAATGTACTTTATTGGGACTTTGTGTTTCTCCAAGGCCCACCACATGACATTCCGAGGTATCTTATCATAGGCCTTCTCGAAATAAATGAACACCATATGAAGGTCCTTCTTTTGCTCCCTGTATCTCTCCATCAGTTCTCGTACCAAGAAGATGGCTTCCATGGTAGACCTCCTAGGCATGAAACCAAATTGGTTTTTGATCACGCTTGTCAACCTTCTTAAGCGGTGTTCAATGACTCTCTCCCATAGCTTCATAGTATGGCTCATCGGCTTGATTCCGCGGTAATTAGTACAACTTTGAACATCCCGCTTGTTCTTAAAGATTGGTACTAAAATACTCCGCCTCCATTCTTCGGGCTTCTTGTTTGACCGAAAAATGAGGTTGAAAAGCTTAGTTAGCCATACTATCGCTATGTCTCCAAGGCCTCTCCACACCTCGATGGGGATACCATCAGGACCCATCGCCTTGCCTACTTTCATCCTCTTTAACGCCTCCTTAACCTCACACTCCTGGATACGTTGCACAAAGCACATGCTGGTATCATCAAAGGAGTCGTCTAGCTCAATGGTAGAGCTGTCAACCTCTCCATTGTAAAGGTTTTCAAAGTACTCCCGCCATCTACGCTTGATCGCCTCATCCTTCACAAGAAGCTGATCATCTCCGTCCTTGATGCATTTGACTTCGCCGACATCCCTCGCCTTCCTCTCCCTAATCTTGGTCATCTTATAGATGTCCCTTTCTCCTTCCTTAGTGTTTAAACATTGGTAGAGGTCCTCATACGCCCGACCTCTTGCTTCACTCACCGCCCGCTTTGCAGCCTTCTTCGCCACCTTATACTTCTCCATGTTAGCTGCACTCCTGTCCAGATATAGGCATCGGAAACGGTCCTTCTTCTCCCTAATAACCTTCTGGACCTCATCGTTCCACCACCAGGTGTCCTTAGCTTCCCTTCTACTTCCCTTGGTCACCCCAAACTCCTCTACAGCGACCTTCCGCAAGAAGGTCACCATACTCGTCCACATCAAGTTTGCATCGCCTCCTTCCTCCCAAGGGCCCTCCTTAATGACCCTCTCCCTGAAAGCCTGGGATGCCTCCCCCTTGAGCTTCCACCACTTCGTTCTAGCGACTTTGACGCGCTTATCCCGTTGGACACGAATCCTAAAGCGGAAGTCAGCAACCACAAGCTTATGTTGAGGGACAACACTCTCTCCATGTATCGCTTTACAATCAATGCAAGCGCGTCTGTCTTCTCTTCTAGAGAGGACAAAATCAATCTGGCTAGAGTGTAGACCACTACTTAACGTCACTAGATGGGATTCTCTCTTCCTAAATATGGTGTTAGCAACAACCATGTCGTAGGCTAGAGCAAAGCTCGGGACATCTTCTCCTTCTTGGTTCCTGATGCGATAGCCAAAGCCCCCATGCACCCTTTCAAAACCTGTGTTAGATGTACCCACATGGCCATTCAGGTCTCCTCCTATGAAGAGCTTCTCACCAATAGGTACCCTCCTAACCAAGTCCTTCAGGCCTTCCCAGAACTCCCTCTTGGTGCTCTCATTGTGGTCTACTTGCGGGGCATACACGCTGATAACATTGACGACTAAGTCCCCAACTACCAGCTTGACAAGGATCATCCGGTCCCCTTTCCTATTAACGTCCACAACTCCATCCCTAAGGCTCTTGTTGACCAAGATGCCTACTCCATTCTTGTTTGAAGTTGTCCCCGTGTACCACAACTTGAAGCCGATATCCTCCACCTCCTTCGCCTTTTGTCCCTTCCATTTGGTCTCTTGGACACATAGGACATCAACATGCCTCCTCACCGCCGTATCAACTAGCTCCCGTAACTTACCCATCAAGGACCCTACGTTCCAGCTACCTAAGCGTATCCTCCTAGGCTCGGCTAACTTCCTTACCCTCCGCACTCGTCGAGTCAAATGCGAAGACCCTTGCTCATTTTTCACTACACCGGGGCGTCGGTGCAGCGCGCCACTAAGGATGCGGTGACCCGACCCTTGCTCACTTATCACCATATCCAGATCAAGATACAGCGCGCCACCAAGGGGGTGACGGCCCGGCCCTTGCCCATTTGACACCACACCTGGGTTCCGATGTGGCGCGTCGCTAAGAGGGTTATGCCCCCAACGAGTTTCCTTTGGGTTTCATCTCCATAAGAGTGGTTGGGTTTTTCACGTTGGCTCTCCACGCCTATCACAACCCTCCTCCTTTACCCGGGCTTGGGACCGGCTATGCTGAGACAACATAAGAAATAGAACTTCTACAAACAAATATATTATCTTTGACATCTTTTATGATTGTGAATACCCAATAATTATTTTCAACCTTGATCAAATAGTTGAAATTGGAAAAGAAATACAACATAAGTGTTATGTTTGGGAATATTTGCATAGAAGTTATATTGGTATGGATCCTCCAACATGTGGTGTTTGTTTAGAATAGTTTGCTAGCCAAAACTTCGTAATAAGTAGTGATACTACTTGTGCATCCAAACTCTTGATCCAAGTTTCTTCCATGAGAGTCCACCATACCTACCTATATATGGTATTACACTGCCATTCCAAGTAAACTTGCATGTGCGACCACTAAACATTCAAATAAACATCTGTTTTGTGTGCCCGTACCGCTAATGGAGCGACGGGGCGGCCATTATCTTCCATGCTAAGCGAGATATTCTCAAGATGAGTGATTATTCACTTGTCATTGCACGAGAGAGACTGGTAAAAAGGATTCCCAGTCATGCATAATACAAAAACAAATGAACAAGAAATCCCCCTACAAAGTTGATTGTTTGGAGGACACCCGTGGATAAGACTAGCCATGGAATGTGACTGAATGGTTGAGGGGGGTAAAAATTTAGTTCAGATTGGGAACCGCCAATAATATGATTAGCATGGAATATGTTGAAAACTCTTGTCATCACATTGACATGAAAGGCGCACCACCCAAATTACATATGCATCTCTGTTTTAAAATAATGAGCTCTCGCACCTCTCAAATCTTTGCTTCCCTGTGCGAAGGGACAATCTATTTAATTTCATGTTACTGACACTTCATGTTGAGTCAACTTATTATTCCAACCTCAACCTATAGTTGGAAAATCACCATGTGGTGAGGAAAAATCTAAACATATATATCCAATAAAATATATTTGATCATGATTCATTATTGTTGACAATTATCTTTATGATAAGTATGTTGGGAGGCGAAACTTTAAGCCTATATCTTTCTCTGTTTTTGATGGATATTATTTTTCTAAAAATATGCTTTGAATATTAGCAATCATAGAAGACTATATGATAATTGAGCATTTGGAGCTCTTACTTAGACATGATGATGTATTGAAATTGTTTTATGACTAAGAAATTAGGTTGTTAAACTTCAAGAAGATGCATTGTGAGAACCATGACATGTGAATTGATTGCTACTCTACCATGATAAGTTTTATGAGAAAAAGTTGTTGCTTTTGGTGCTAGACAAGTGACTGAAATTATCATTGATCAAACTAATATACTATGCTAGCATTCACACTTCATAAATTATTTATTTTATCATTTACCTACTCGAGGATGAGTAGGAATTAAGCTTGGGGATGCTAATACATCTCCAACGTATCGATAATTTATGAAGTATTCATGCCATGATTGCCTATGTTTACAATATTTTTATATGGTTTTAATGCACTTTAGATTATTTATTCGTAACTAACCCGAACTAATGTTGTTTTCAGCAGAATTATTATGGTGTTGTTTTTTGTGCAGAAAATGGAAGTTCTTGGAATCGCCAGAAACTGATGACCCACAAGTATAGGGGATCAATCGTACTCCTTTCGATAAGTAAGAGTGTCGAACCCAACGAGGAGCAGAAGGATCTCACAAGTGGTTTTCAGCAAGGAAAAATCTGCAGGCACTGAAATTGTCGGTAACAAGTGATTGTGTGGAGAGATGATTCGTAGCAAGCAACAAGTAACAAAAGTAGCAACGGTGCAGCAAAGTGGCCCAATCCCTATTGTAGCAAGGGACAAGCCTGGACAAAGTCTTATAGGAGGAAAAACGCTCCCGAGGACACACGGGAATTTCTGTCATGCTAGTTTCATCATGTTCATATGATTCGCGTTTGTTACTTTGATAGTTTGATATGTGGGTGGACCGGCGCTTGGGTACTGCCTTTACTTGGACAAGCATCCCACTTATGATTAAACCCTCTCGCAAGCATCCACAACTACGAAAGAGGAATTAAGACAAAGTATAACCATAGCATTAAACTAGTGGATCCAAATCAGCCCCTTATGAAGTAACGCATATACTAGGGTTTAAGCTTCTGTCACTCTAGCAACCCATCATCTACTTACTACTTCCCAATGCCTTCCTCTAGGCCCAAATAATGGTGAAGTGTTATGTAGTCTACGTTCACATAACACCACTAGAGGAAAAACAACATACAACATATCAAAATACCGAACGAATACCAAATTCACATGACTATTATTAGCATGACTTATCCCATGTCCTCAGGAACAAAAGTAACTACTCACAAAGCATAATCATAATCATGATCAGAGGGGTAATGAGTAGCATCAAGGATCTGAACATAATCTCTTCCACCAAATAATCCAACTAGCATCAACTACAAAGAGTAATCAACACTACTAGCAACCTTACAAGTACCGACCGGAGTCGCGAGACGGAGATTGGTTACAAGAGATGAACTAGGGTTTGGAGATGAGATGGTGTTGATGAAGATGTTGATGGTGACGAGTACCCTCCGATGAGAGGAGTGTTGGTGATGACGATGGCGACGATTTCCCCCTTTGGGAGGGAAGTTTCCCCGGCAGGATCGTCCTGCCGGAGCTCTAGATTGGTTCTGCTCAAGTTCCTCCTCGTGGCGGCGGCGAAACCACGAAAAATCTCTTGTATGATTTTTTTTTCTGGACGAAACCCTCCATATAGCAAAATAGGGGGGCAGAGGCCCAGTCGGCTGCCCACAAGCCCCCATGGCGCGGCCTGGGGGGTGGCCGCACCGTGCAGGCTTGTGGGCACCCCCTGGTGCCCCTCCGACACTTCTTCGGCCCAGTATTTTTTATAAATTGGGAAAAATCTTCGTTGATTTTCACGACGTTTGGAGTTTTGCAGAATAGGCATCTCAACTTTGCTCCACTTTCAGGCCAGAATTCCAGTTGTCGGTATTCTCCCTCTTCATGTAAACCTTGCAAAATAAGAGAGAAAAGGCATAAGAATAGTACCATGTAGTGAAATAACAGCCAAAGAAAATAACAACATGAAAACATGATGAAAAATGGATGTATCAACTCCCCCAAGCTTAGACCTCGCTTGTCCTCAAGAGAAAGCCGAGCTCAATAAATATGTCCACATGTTTAGGGAGAGAGGTGTCGACAAAACAAGATACGAACATGCATGCATCATGATCAAGATCAGAACAGCAATACCAACATATAATCTCTCATGCTAAAGTGATAATTCGTTCACAAAGTAAAGCATGGATCAAGAACCTTACCGAGAAGTAACAACCGATAGCCTTTAGTCATTGAAGCAATTGCAATTTATCACAACATTAGAAAGAGTCAATAAGAGCTTGTAAAACAAATCCACATACTCAATCATTCTTTAGTTCTCTACAATTGCTACAACTCACGTGGTACTCATGATATCAAAGTTTCAGCTGGACACAGAGAAAGATAGGGGCTTATAGTTTTGCCTCCCAACTGCTTACCTCAAGGGTAAAGTCAACAATAATAATTCATGAGTTCCTACCTCCAAGTTGACATATGAATATAGATCTTTCCCAAGCATGTGACGGTAGCCAAGACAAAGGCAAAATAAGGAATTGGTGAAGATCACCATGACTCTTTCAGGGGGTAAAAGGTAAAGGTACAAGATAGGCCCTTCGCAAAGGGAAGCAGAGGTTCTCATGCGCTTTTGAGGTTTAGATGCATGGCATGTTAGTGTTGAGGAACGTCACTTTACATTGCCCCATGTGATAAAGAACTTTATTATGCAGTCTGTCGCTTTTATGTCTTCCTCATCACAGATTCGTATAAAGCTTATTTTCCACGCACTAATAGATCATACATATTAGAGAGAAATTTTTATTGCTTGCACCGATGACAACTTACTTGAGGGAACTTATTAAATCCATAGGTTGGTATGGTGGACACTCATGGCAAAATTGGTTTGAAGGTTTATGGATGCACAAGTAGTATCTCTACTTTGTGCGGGAGGTTTGTCTATTGTGAGGTCGAAGCAATCGTCACATGCTAAGGCATCTCTAATCATATAACATTGTTCAGAACCAAGCAAACACAATTCATTACGTTGTCTTCCTTGTCCAACATCTACTTCTAGGCATGCAATAGTTTGGTGAGTGTTCACAATCATAGATGGTGTCAGAGATAATATATTTATATGTGAACCTCTCCTTCCTTATCACTTCCTATTAATTGCAACAATGACCAAGGTCTACATTTTCCTACCCTCAACAAGTTTCAATCATCATTCTTTCTATATGTGAAGCCATCACTTCCCATAAGATCATTACATGATCTTTCATGCTTTTGTTCTATTCTCACTCTTTTGATCATGGCAAGAGGCAAAGCCCTTCAACTAAGACACTCTTTATTATATGGATCATGAGCTCGAATACATTGGGGGTGACACAAAGCAAAACTCAAGACTAAAACACTAAGAATTTTAAACTACTAGAGAAAAAAGAAAACTGAAAAGGAACAAACTAAAACAAAGGTAAAGGCAAAAGATGTGATGGTGATACGATACCGGGGCAACTCCCCCAATCTTGGCAAAAGCCAAGGGGATTTCCCATACCCATGCTCAGTTGTCTTCCTTTGGTGGTGAAGGTGGAGGAGTTGTTGCACAGGTCTTGAGCTTTTGGGGAAGTCATGGCGATCTAGATCTGCAACAGAAACAGGCTCGAAACAAAAAACAGAGGAAATCTGCGTGATGCAGGGGTCAGACCAAACGGGAGTATATATAATGATTTTTTCCAGACCAGAAGGAGTACCCCGCACGAAAACGGAGTCCGGGAGGCGCACGAGGTGGCCACAAGCCCTCACGGCGCGGCCAGGGGGTGGGCCCGCGCCGTGCAGGCTTGTCGCCTCCTCGCGCACTTTCCGGACTACTTCCAATTTTTGTATTTTTTTCAAATATTCCAAAACGGAGAAAATTTCCTACTGGAAACGTTTTGGACTCTGTTTTCTTACCGAATCACATACCTCTTCGTTTTCGGAGTCTGAAATAGGCTGATAAACATCCCATAGGTATTCCTCCGGAGTTAGGGTATTGATGATATTGCTTTCAACATTTATGGGAGTACCTTAGATATAATGCTTGATTCTCTTCCCATTTACCACTCTTGGACAATTACCTTCCGTGTTGTTGATCTTGATAGCACCGGAATGATATACTTCCTCAACAACATAGGGGCCTTCCCATTTAGAGAGAAGCTTGCCTGCAAAGAATCTTAAACGAGAGTTATATAGCAAGACATAATCACCAACATTGAACTCACACTTTTGTATCCTCTTATCATGCAACCTCTTAACCTTATCTTTGAAAAGCTTGGCATTCTCATATGCTTGAGTTCTCCACTCATCAAGCGAGCTAATGTCAAATAACCTCTTCTCACTGGCAAGTTTGAAATCAAAGTTGAGCTCTTTGATTGCCCAATAAGCTTTATTCTCTAGCTCAAGAGGTAAGTGACATGCTTTCCCATACACCATTTTGTACGGAGACATGCCCATGGGATTCTTATAGGCAGTTCTATAAGCCCACAGTGCATCATCGAGCTTCTTAGACCAATTCTTTCTAGACATGTTGACAGTCTTTTGCTGAATCAGTTTAATCTCTCTATTACTTAGCTCTACTTGACCAGTGGACTGAGGATGATAGGGAGACGCAATTCTATGGTTGACATCGTACTTAGCAAGCGTCTTGCAGAAAGCACCATGAATGAAGTGTGAACCACCGTCGGTCATTAGATATCTAGGGACTCCAAATCTAGGGAAGATAACTTCTTTCAGCATCTTGATAAACGTGTTGTGATTAGCACTACTAGTGGGGAAAGCTTCTACCCACTTAGTGACATAATCAAAAGCAACTAAGATGTGAGTATACCCATTGGATGTTGGAAAAGTTCCCATATAATCAAAGCCCCAGACATCAAATGGTTCAATAACAAGTGAATAGTTCATAGGCATTTCCTGACGTTTGCTAATATTACCTATTCTTTGACATTCGTCACAAGACAAGACAAACTTACGGGCATCCTTGAAGAGAGTGGGCCAATAGAAACCTGATTGCAATATCTTGTGTGCAGTTCTATCTCCCGCATGGTGTCCTCCGTAGGTCTCGGAGTGACACTTCTGTAGGATCTGTCCCTGTTCATGTTCAGGTACACAACGTCTAATAACACCATCTACTCCTTCCTTATAACGGTGAGGATCATCCCAAAAGTAATGTCTCAAGTCAAAGAAGAATTTCTTCTTTTGCTGGTACGTGAAACTAGGTGGTATGTATTTGGCACCGATATAGTTTGCATAATGAGCATACCACGGTGCACTACGTGAAGCATTGATGACATTCAGTTGCTCATCGGGAAAGCTATCATCAATAGGTTGTAGGTCATCAAGAACGTTCTCCAACCTAGACAACTTATCTTCTACTGGGTTATCAGAACCCTTCCTGTCGACAAGGTGCAAATCAAATTCTTGTAGCAAGAGAACCCATCTGATAAGTCTAGGTTTAGCGTCCTTCTTCTCCATGAGGTACTTAATAGCAGCATGATCAGTGTGAATAGTAACTTTGGAATCAACTATGTAAGACCTGAACTTTTCACTTGCAAACACGACTGCTAAAAATTCCTTCTCCGTAGTAGCATAGTTTCTTTGGGCACTGTCTAGAGTTTTACTAGCGTAATGAATAACATTCAACTTCTTATCAACTCTTTGCCCTAAGACAGCACCAACAGCATAATCACTAGCGTCACACATGATCTCAAAAGGTAGGTTCCAATCAGGTGGTTGAACAATAGGTGCAGTTATCAAAGCCCTCTTAAGTATTTCGAAGGCTTCCTCACAATCGTCGTCAAAGACAAAAGGAATATCCTTTTGCAAGAGATTGGTAAGAGGCCTAGAAATCTTAGAGAAGTGTTTAATGAACCTTCTATAGAAACCAGCATGACCAAGGAAACTTCTTATACCTCTGATATCTGTGGGGTATGGCATTTTCTCGATTGCATCAACCTTAGCCTTATCGACTTCAATACTTCTTTCAGAAATTTTATGTCCTAAGACGATGCCTTCATTAACCATAAAGTGGCACTTCTCCCAATTCAAGACAAGATTGGTGTCTGAACATCTCTGTAAGACTCGATCAAGGTTGCTGAGGCAATCATCAAAGGAAGACCCGTAAACGGAGAAGTCATCCATGAAAACCTCAACAATCTTTTCACAAAAGTCGGAGAATATAGCCATCATACATCTTTGAAAGGTGCCAGGTGCATTACATAAGACAAAAGGCATACATCTATAGGCAAAGGTACCGAAAGGGCAGGTGAAAGTGGTTTTCTCCTGATCAGATTGTGCAACTGGTATTTGGGAGAAACCAGAATAACCGTTTAGAAAGCAGAAGTGTGTGTGTTTGGACAGCTTTTCTAGCATTTGGTCGATAAAAGGCAAAGGGTAATGATCTTTCCTAGTGGCTTTATTCAATTTCCTAAAATCGATCACCATCCTGTAGCCAGTAATAATCCTCTGTGGGATCAACTCATCCTTATCATTAGGGACAATGGTAATGCCTCCCTTCTTAGGAACGCAATGCACCGGACTCACCCAATCGTTGTGAGCAACAGGATAGATAATACCCGCTTCCAGGAGCTTTAGTATTTCTTTTCTTACTACTTCTTTCATCTTAGGATTTAATCTCCTTTGATGATCAGCAACTGGTTTGAAGTCAGGATCAGTTTTAATCTTATGCTGGCATAGAGTAGGACTAATGCACTTAATATCATCAAGAGTATATCCTATAGCAGCACGGTGCTTCCTCAGAGTTTTTAGTAACTTCTTTTCTTCATGATCCGAGAGGCTAGCACTAATAATGACAGGATATATCTCCTTTTCATCAAGATAGGCATACTTAAGAGTATCACGCAACTGTTTAAGCTCGAACACAGGATCACCCTTTGGTGGGGGTGGATCCCCAAGCAGTTCAACAGGCAAATTATTCTTAAGGATAGGATATTGTTCTAAGACAACTCTATCTATTTCATCCCTTTCATCCATATGGATATCATTTTCATGCTCAAGCAAGTATTGCTCTAAGGGATCAGTAGGAGGCACGACAATAGAAGCTAAGGCAATAGTTTCATCCCTACTAGGCAACTCCTTTTCATGAGGTTGTCTACCGAACTTAGAGAAGTTGAACTCATGTGACACACCTTCAAAGCCAACAGTGACAGTTTGCTTCTCACAATCAATATGAGCATTGACGGTATTGAGAAAGGGTCTGCCAAATATGATGGGACAAAAGCTATCTTGTGCGGTAGCAAGAACGAGGAAATCAGCAAGATACTTCGTTTTACCACACAAGACTTCAACATCCCTAACAATTCCCACAGGGCAGATAGTATCTCTATTGGCAAGCGGAATAGTGACATCTATAGGTTCTATCTCAGGAGGTGCAATCTCATCTTTGATTTCATCGTATAAGGATTGAGGTATTGCACTAACACTAGCACCCACGTCACATAAACCATGGTAACAATGATCTCCTGTCTTAACAGAAACCACAAGCATGCCAACAACAGGCCTATGTTTGTCTCTAGCATGAGGTTTAGAAATTCTAGCAGCATCTTCACAGAAGTGAATATTATGTCCCTCAACTTCTTCAGACAGAAGATCTTTGATAATAGCAATGCTAGGTTCAACTCTAATTTGCCCAGGGGGTGTAGGTGTTCTAATATAGCCTCTACGTATCACAGTTGAAGCTTTAGAATGATCCTTTATCCTAACAGGGAAAGGTGGTTTCTCAATGTAAGCACTGGGTACCACAGGATCATTATAGGCAATGACTTTCTCCTCAACTGGAGTGGGTTTAACTACATTGACTTCTAACGGAGGATGATATTTAAGCCACTTCTCTTTGGGGAGATCAATATGAGCAGCAAAGGATTCACACAGTGAAGCTACTATCTTAGAGTCAAGTCCATACTTAGCGCTAAAGTCACAAAAAGTATTTGTCTCAACAAAGGATTTAACGCAATCAAACGTGAAATTCATACCTGACTCCTTACCTTCTTCAAGCTCCCAATCTTCAGAGTTGCGTTTAATTCTCTCCAATAAATTCCATTTGAAATCAATATATCTCTTCATAAAAGAACCTGTACAAGAAGTGTCAAGCATGGTGCGATCATCATGAGAAAGCCGAGCATAGAAGTTCTGAATGATAATTTCTCTCGAGAGCTCATGATTGGTGCATGAATATAGCAACTATTTAAGCCTCCCCCAAGCTTGAGCGATGCTTTCTCTGTCACGAGGAAAAAAATTATAAATATAATTCCGATCACGATGTACTAAATGCATAGGATAAAACTTTTGATAAAATTCCAATTTCAAGCGATTGTAGTCCCATGATCCAGTATCATCACATAGCCTATACCATGTCAACGCCTTATCCTTCAAAGATAAAGGAAAGACCTTCTTCTTGACCTCATCCTCGGGCACACCTACAAGCTTAAATAAATCACAAACTTCATCTACATAGATCAGATGCAAGTGTGGGTGTGATGTTCCATCTCCTGTAAAAGGATTAGCTAGCAGTTTCTCAAGCATACCCGAAGGAAATTCAAAGCAAATATTTTCAGTAGGTGCAGCAACTTGAGGAGCAACTATTTGTGCTTCCGTTCGAGATGAAGATACCCCGAACAAGCCCCTCAAAGGATTAGTATCCATGGTGACAAGTGACAAGAAATTTCAGCACACTATATGAATGTTTCCTTACCAAGTTCCACTTACCAAAGGCGCTTCACTCCCCGGCAACGGCACCAGAAAAGAGTCTTGATGACCCACAAGTATAGGGGATCAATCGTAGTCCTTTCTATAAGTAAGAGTGTCAAACCCAACGAGGAGCAGAAGGATCTGACAAGTGGTTTTCAGCAACGAAAAAATCTGCACGCACTGAAATTGTCGGTAACAAGTGATTGTGTGGTGAGATGATTGGTAGCAAGCAACAAGTAACAAAAGTAGCAACGGTGCAGCAAAGTGGCCCAATCCCTATTGTAGCAAGGGACAATCCTAGACAAAGTCTTATAGGAGGAAAAACGCTCCCGAGGACACATGGGAATTTCTGTCATGCTAGTTTCAACATGTTCATATGATTCACGTTCGTTACTTTGATAGTTTGATATGTGGGTGGACCGGCGCTTGGGTACTGCCCTTACTTGGACAAGCATCCCACTTATGATTAAACCCTCTCGCAAGCAGTCGCAACTACGAAAGAGGAATTAAGACAAAGTCTAACCATAGCATTAAACTAGTGGATCCAAATCAGCCCCTTACGAAGTAACGCATAAAGGTTTAAGCTTCTGTCACTCTAGCAACCCATCATCTACTTACTACTTCCCAATGCCTTCCTATAGGCCCAAATAATGGTGAAGTGTTATGTAGTCGACGATCACATAACACCACTAGAGGAAAAACAACTTACAACATATCAAAATACCGAACGAATACCAAATTCACATGACTATTATTAGCATGACTTATCCCATGTCCTCAGGAACAAAAGTAACTACTCACAAAGCATAATCATAATCATGATCAGAGGGGTAATGAGTAGCATCAAGGATCTGAACATAATCTCTTCCACCAAATAATCCAACTAGCATCAACTACAAAGAGTAATCAACACTACTAGCAACCTTACAAGTACCGATCGGAGTCGCAAGACGGAGATTGGTTACAAGAGATGAACTAGGGTTTGGAGATGAGATGGTGCTGATGAAGATGTTGATGGTGACGAGTCCCCTCCGATGAGAGGAGTGTTGGTGATGACGATGGCGACGATTTCCCCCTCCGGGAGGGAAGTTTCCCCGGCAGGATCGTCCTGCCGGAGCTCTAGATTGGTTCTGCTCAAGTTCCTCCTCGTGGCGGAGGCGAAACCATGAAAAAGCTCTTGTATGATTTCTTTTTTCTGGACGAAACCCTCCATATAGCAAAATAAGGGGGCCAGAGGGCCAGTGGGCTGCCCACAAGCCCCCATGGCACGGCCTGGGGGGTGGCCACACCGTGCAGGCTTGTGGGCACCCCTTGGTGCCCCTCCGACACTTCTTCGGCCCAGTATTTTTTATAAATTGGGAAAAAATCTTCGTTGATTTTCACGACGTTTGGAGTTGCGCAGAATAGGCATCTCAACTTTGCTCCACTTTCAGGCCAGAATTCTAGTTGCCGATATTCTCCCTCTTCATGTAAACCTTGAAAAATAAGAGAGAAAAGGCATAAGAATAGTACCGTGAAGTGAAATAACAGCCAAAGAAGCGATAAATAACAACATGAAAACATGATGCAAAATGGACATATCATGCACCTATACAATTTATCATTATATTGGGTGTGTTGGGGACACAAAGATTTCTTGTATTTGCTTGCAGGGTTGTTTGCGATAGACCATCTTCATCCTATAGCTCCCACGGATTGGTAAGCCTTAGGTCATCCACTTGAGGGAAATTTGGTATTGTCCTACAAAACTCTGCACTTGGAGACCCAACAAAGTCTACAAGAATAAAGTTGTGTAATAGACATCAGCTATCTCGTGGTTGAGTCTTTCCACCGCACCTTGTGGTTAGTTTGTGAAGGATGAGTTAGAGCACACCCCCCCCCCCGTAGGGTTAAACCTTTACGGGAGTCGTACCAGCGGTTATGTGCCAACTTGGAAATTGTTGAACACCCGATTATAGAAAACATGAAGCAAACTCAATTAAAATACACCAATCGTGTGTGTAACTGTGACCATATCTTCTTGTGAGGTTTGAACCAAGAAGGGAACACCGTGAGGTTATGTTTGACTCATAACTAAGTCTTCAGTATCATTTCTTGGTCATTATTAGTTCACGTCCGTTTATGCGTAGATCATTCTTCTTATTCTTGTACTTGTAAGTTAACCACATATAAAATGCTTAGTGCTTTCTACAACCTCACCACTTAACCATTCCTCACCCACTAAGCTTTGCTAGTCTTGATACCCTTGCAAATGAGATTGTTGAGTCCTTGTGGCTTAGAGATTACTACAACAACAGTTGCAAGTACAGATAATGCGGTGCTTTGATGTGAGAGCGATGCTAGTTTGATTAGGAGTTCTTCTTCTTAATTGTCTTCAATGATCATAGGATTGGTTATAGGTCGACAACCTAGGATGGCAAGGTAGATGTCGCTTTTCATGTTTAATTTTGTGTGTAGTTGCTTTTATGTATGATGATTGTTATGCACGATTGTATTGAGATGATCATGATTTAGCTTGTGGAAAGTGTAAGCCAATTCCATATTCTAATCTCCTCTTTACAAGTACTTGTAATGACATCCATTCTTGCGAAACAACGAGATGCACTTATATCCCTGTCAAGGCCCTCGAACCAGGATGAGGATAGTACCCGATCTTGGGTGGTACACTCACGAATGACAACACTATAGAATGGCGTTTTACTGGTTTTTATTGTCACCCGAATTGATGTGATTGTAATTTCTCTTGGAATGATATTCATAACATTCGCAATAAAGGTGATAACCCTTGGATGGTTTTGGGGACTATAATGAAATTATTCCTTCTTTGGAAAAAGATGGAGGAAAGGCGAGACCGAATGCAATGATGAGAGAATTTTGTAATTGTTTGGGAGAATGCGGTCTCGAAGACATGGGGTGTACTGGGGACCTTTTCACTAGGAGGATGGGATATATTAGGGAGATACTTGATCATGCGGTTTGTAATGTGGAATGGGCGACCAAATTTCGTCGGTCCACGATCATAAATCAAGACATATACATTCTGATCATCGCCCTCTCATACTCGATACGTAATATTTTGATGGTCATATGTTTCACCACCCAAGGATCCGACTAAAAAAATTTGAAGCTCGATGGCTCAAAGAAGAGGTAGTTGAAGAAATTGTACGTACAACATAGGAAAAAGCAATAATGTGGGGGTATTTGGCTCTCTCTTGTTGATTGAACATGAGCGGTGAATGCGGATTTGCATACTTGGGACCGTGATATTCAAAGGTGACTGGAAAAAGAATCAATAAACTAAAAAAGTTATAGAAAAGCATCGAAGGGGTCCTTTAAATGCGTAGTCCCAAGTGCGACAAAAGAAGATTCTTGTCCTTACTGAAAATCTTTTAGAGTAGGAGGAGATTTATTGGTTACAAAGGGTCGTGCAAACTCTCCAAAAGGTAATATATGTGGTAATAGATCTAGGAGACACCACTCTCCAAAAGGCAATAGATGCGGTAGTATGATGAACTCCTTGCTCTTGTGCTTAAAAAGATAGTTTCCTCAACACTCAATCACTCTCTCAGAGATTTAGCTCGGGTAGAAGAGATTGATTGCAAGGAAAGCAACTTGGGCACGCTAGAAATCAAGATTTATATGGTAGTATTAGAATGTCTTTATCTCAACACGTGAGTAGGTGGCTCTCTCTTAGAAAATAAATGGGGCAAGTGTTGGTTTGTTCCGAGTGCTTCCTCTATGAATGAGAGGTAGGTGGAGGGATATATATAGGTATATCCAAAAATCCAACCATTACAATATTATTGCCCAACTCGGTGAAACCGAAGTAAAAACTCGATTGCAGCGACTAATGCAAAATGTGGCAACTTTAGGCTTTTCAGTGAGACTAATATATGAATCTCAGAGGATCCGATTTTGGCTGGCCTCGGTAGTTACCAGACTCGGTAGTACCGATTTGCAAAACTTTGAAATTCCAATTTAGAAAATGGCTATCTAGGGAGTTGGTCTCTGTTTTTGGTCAGACCGAAACAAAACTTGGTGGTACAGAGATGTTAGGGTTTGGCATAGGTTTTGTCTAGGGTAAAACTCGGTACAGCCAATTTGGAAGTATTGGTGGAACCAAAATTGACTTTGGGTTTGGACAGAATATTTGTGGGAGAATTTCATTAGTATTTTTGGTGTCTAATCTCTAAGCACTTGAGCAACCATATCATCATAGACACCTCACCCCCTTTTAATAGTATTGGCTTTCCCATGGACTCAAATGTGATTTCTCACAAAGTGTAAACTGTAGAGTCTTAAAGCTTGAAGCTTGGCTAATCCCATTCCTTTCCTTCCTTGGTGTTTATCCTCATAATCCTTAGCCAATCCATCATTGAACCTTTCCTGAAGAATACTAGATATAATCATTAGTCCAATACCATCTATGTTGTTATTAATTACCAAAACCACCTATGGAGAAGTGTGCTTTCAATCTCCCCCTTTTTGGTAATTGATGACAACATATAGATCAAATCTTTGACATAATATGTAATTAATGAATAGCATTGTCGCTTTGAGAAGTATGTGATAAGCAAGAGGCCCCCCTAAATTTGTGCATTATTTTAAATTTCCATTTGAATGCAAATGCACAATCGATTAGGATCATGGGTCACTCTTCCATGCCACATACATATTGGTGGTGCGCATAAATGATATGAATGAATTATAGAGCGCATAACACCAATAATGAGTGAATGATCATCACATAGATATCTCAAGGATACTAAATAGTAGCATAAAACATAAAGCATATGATCAATCACAACAAGGTTTAAGACATCCAAATGATAAACCAAATGTTTGCAAAACGAGAAGAGCAACAAAAATGAACACTCTCTCTTGAAGCCCTAATGATCTATACACTTCTCCCCCTTTGGAAACAAGTTACCACAAATTTCAAATATATAGTGCTAAGCGTCGCTCTAGGCATGGTCTCCTCCAGTAGTTGTTGAAGGAGTCGACAAGAGAGCATCGATGAAGGCTTGAGATGACGTCCTTTGAGGTGGTAGTGTAGACACTAGAGGTGTAGCAGCTGATGGAGCTGATGCTGGAGCTGATGAAGAAGGTCTCGTCTCTAGAACTGACACGACAACAGATCTAGCTTGAGTTCTGAACTGGGTGGAAGTCTGGAGAGAAGGATTATCATCATCGTCACTTCAAGAGCTGGGAGTAGGCACTGCATCAGCTTCCATCTTCAACTCGTTGACAGTTGTAGTCAGCTCACTTTAACATCTAGGTCATGAAACTTTGTTTCCCCAATCCTCTCAAGGCTCTTTTGTTTCAGCAAAATGTCCTTGATGTTCTTCTCCATCCCTTGGATGGTGCTCATAAGAAACGCCATTTGATCACCTTTGGACCTCAACACTGGAGCACAAGAGGTTCTGTGTGCCTCTGCTTGGGCCTCACCAGCTAACTCAGCCTGTGCAGTAGCTGAAGTAGGATTACTTGGCTCCATCACCACAACATTATCCTTGAACTCTGGCATCAGTGGTAGGTGTTGACGATCAAGTAGATACACGCTCTGTTGGAAATATGCCCTAGAGGCAATAATAATATGGTTATTATTATATTTCCTTGTTCATGGTAATCGTTTGTTATCCATGCTATAATTGTATTGATTGGAAACTCAAATACATATCTGGGTACATAGACAACACAATGTCCCTAGTGAGCCTCTAAGGACTAGCTCGTTGATCAAAGATGGTCAAGGTTTCCTGGCCATAGACATGAGTTGTCATTTGATAATGGGATCACATCATTACGAGAATGATGTGATGGACAAGACCCAAACTATGAACATAGCATGTGATCATGTCAGTTTATTACTACTGTTTTCAGCATGTCAAGTATCTGTTTCTTTGACCATGATATCATGCAACTCCCGGGCACCGGAGGAATGCCTTGTGTGTATCCAACGAAACAACGTAACTCAGTGACTATAAAGGTGCTCTACAGGTGTATCCAAAGGTGTCTGTTGGGTTGGAGTGAATCAAGACTCGGATTTGTCACTCCATATGACGGAGAGGTATCGCTGGGCCCATTTGGCAATACAACAAGCTTGCAAGCAATGTGAATAAGGAGTTACTCATGATATCTTGTATTACAAAATGAGTAAAGAGACTTGCCGGTAACGATATTGAACTAGGTATAGAGATACGGATGATCGAATCTCGGGCAAGTAACATACCGATAGACAAAGGGAATAGTATACGGGGTTGATTGAATCCTTGACATCGTGGTTTGACGGATAAAGATCTTCGTAGAATATGTAGGAGCCAATATGTACATCCAGGTCCCGCTATTGGTTATTGGTCGGAGAGTGTGTCGGTCATGTGTGGATAGTTCTCGAACACGCAGGGTTTGCACACTTAAGGTTTGGTGACGATTTGGTATTAATGATTTATGTGTAATAGCAACATATGGTTGTTTGGAGTCCCGGATGTGATCCTGGACATCACGAGGATCTCCGGAATGGTCCGTAGGTAAAGATTTATATATGGGAAGTCATATTTTGGCTACCGGAAAAGTTTTGGTTTTTTCGGTATTGTACCGGGAAGCTTCTAGAAGGTTCCGGAAACTTCTGGAGGAGTCCATAAGTACACTAAGGGTTTCACCACATCCCAAGAGTTTGAATGGGCTGAGGGGAGACATCGTGGCCTTATTGGGCCAAGCAGACAAGTCCCTCAAGGCCCATGCAGTTTGGAAAGGTGGAAAGTCCACCTTTGTATGGAAGGGAAGGAAGGGGACTAGGATTCCACCTCCTCCCCCTTGGCTGCACCCTAGGGCTTGGAGGGGTTGTTCCCCACGTCCCTCCACCTATATATAGATAGGAGGGGGCACCCAAAGAGCACGCACGAAGCCCTTGGCGTCCCTCTCTCCCTAGATCGTTTTCTCCTCCGTTCATGGTTTCGGTAGCGCTAGGCGTAGCCGTGCCAAGATAGCACCACCACCGCTGCCACTAGGCCGTCGTGTTGCCAGAGAAATCATCTACTACTCCGCCCTTGCTCTCTGGATCGAGGAGGCGGGGATGTCATCGAGATGTACGTGTGTTGAACGTGGAGGTACCGTCAGTTCGGCGCTCGATCGAGAGTTCGTGGGACGGATCATGATTGGATCGCGAAGACGTACCACTGCATCAACCGAGTTCTTTAACTCTTTCGCTTAGTGATATACAAGGGTATGTAGATACAATCTCTCCTCTCGTATATGTGTATCTCCTAGATTGATCTTGGTGAGCGTAGGAAATATTTTGTTTCCCATGCAACGTTCCCCAAGAGTGGCATCATCAGCTAGCTCTATGTGTAGATGACATCTCGAGTTGAACACAAAGGAGTTTGTGGGCGTTGATAATCAGATTGCTGCCCTCCTCGGTCTTTTCTTGATTCGGCAGTATTTTTGGATGAAGCAGCCCAAACCAACCTTACTTGTACGCTTACGAGAGACCGGTTCCATCGAGAGACATGCAACTTGTTGCATAAAGATGGCTGACGGGTGTTTGTTTCTCCTACTTTAGTTGAATCAGATTACAAAGGCGGTCCTTGGAGAAGGTTAAATAGCAACTTGTGTATCACTGTTATGGTTTTGCCTAGGTAAAAATCGTTCTTGCTAGACACCCATAGCAGCCACGTAAAACATGCAACAACAAATTAGAGGACGTCTAACTTGTTTTTGCACGGTATGTTGTGATGTGATATGGCCAAAGACATGATATGATATATTTGATGTATGATATGATCATGTTGTAATAGTTAAATATCAACTTGCACGTCGATGCTACGGCAACCGATAGGAGCCATAGGGTTGTCTTTAATTATTTTTGCGCCCGATGATGCTTTGCTTTAGTAGCTTTAGTAGTAACAACATAGGTGGCGTGGCAATCTCAATGGCAGCACAAAGATGGAGATGCCAGTGATGATGGAGATCATCCCGGTGCTTTGGTGATGGAGATCAAGAAGCACAAGTTCATGGCCATATCATGTCACTTATGATTTGCATGTGATGTTAATCCTTTTATGCACCTTATTTTGCTTAGGACGATGGTAGCATTATAAGGTGATCCCTCACTAAAATTTCAATATAAAACGGTGTTCTCCCTGAGTGTCCATCGTTGTGAAAGTTCGTCGTTTTAAGACACCACGTGATGATCGGGTGTGATAGACTCTACGTTCACATACAACTGCTGCAAAACAGTTGCACATGCGGAACACTCGGTTTAAACTTGACCAGTCTAGCATCTACAAAGATGGCCTCGGAACACAAGAGACCGAAAGGTCGAACATGAGTAATATAGTAGATGTGATCATCAGAGAGATGTTCACCATTAAAGCTAACTCAACTCACGTGATTATCGCACTTGAGTTAGTGAATTTGGATCATGTGTCACTCGAATGACTAAAGGGATGTCAATTTGAGTGGGAGTACTTAAGTAATATGATTAATTGAACTAATTATCATGAACATAGTCAATATGTATTTGAAAATTATGTTTTAGCTTGCGCTGTAGCTCCATTGTTTTTGATATGTTCCTAGAGAAAACTTAGTTCAAAGATGATAGTAGCGATTATGCGGACTGGTCCGTAAACTGAGGATTGTCCTCATTGGTACACAGAAGGCTTATGTCCTTAATGCATCGCTCGGTGTGCTACCCCCCCCCTCTCCCCGAGCATCATCTGTGGATGTTGTGAACATCTGACATACATGTTTTTTATGACTACGTGATAGTTCAGTCTGTCAGGCTTTACAGCTTAGAATTGAGGCGCCCATGACGTTTTGAACGTCAAGGAGCAAATGAGATGTTCTAAGAGCTGAAATTAGGATTTGAGGCTCGTGACCATGTTGATAGGTATGAGACCTCCGACAAGATTCTTGGCCTACAAAGTAAGGGAGAAAATCTCAATCGTTGAGCATGTGTTTAGATTGTCTGGGTGCTTCAATCGCTTGAATCGAGTGGGAGTTGATCTTCCAGATAAGATAGTGATTGACATAGTTCTCCAAAGTCACTGCCACCAAGCTACTGAGCTTCGTGATGAACTATAACATATCAGGGATAGAGATGATGATCCCTGAGCTCTTCGTGATGTTTGACACCGCAAAAGTAGAAATCAAGTAGGAGCATCAAGTGTTGATGGTTAGTAAAACCACTAGTTTCTAGAAGGGCAAGTGCACAAAGGGATACTTCATGAAATGGCAAACCAGTTGACGCTCTAAAGAAAAAACCCAAGGTTGAACCCAAACCCGAGACTAAGTGCTTCTAATATGAGGGGAACGGTCACTGAAGCAGCACTACCCTAGATACTTGGTTGATGAGAAGGCTGGCAAAGTCGACAAAAGTATATTGGATATACGTGATATTGATGTGTACCATACAAGTACTCCTAGTAGCACCAAGGTATTAGATATCGGTTCAGTTGCTAACTGTTAGTAACTCGAAAGTATAGTTATTGAATAAATGGATACTAGCAAGGGTGAGGTGACGATGTGTGTTGGAAGTAATTCCAAGGTTCATGTGATCAAACTTCACACGCTCCCTCTACCATCGGGATTAGTGTTGAACCTAAATAAATGTTATTTGGTGTTTGTGTTGAGCATGGACATGATTAGATCGTGTTTAGTGCAATACGATTATTCATTCAAAGAGAATAATGGTTACTCTGTTTACTTGAATAATACCTTCAATGGTCATGCACCTAATATGAATGTTTTATTGAATCTCAATCGTAGTGATACACATGTTCATAATATTGAGGCCAAAAGATACAAAGTAGTAATGATAGTACCACTTACTTCTGGCACTGTCGCTTGAGTCATATTGGTATAAAACGCATGAATAAGCTCCATAGTGATGGATCTTTGGACTCACTTGTTTTTGAAACGTTTGAGACATGTGAACCATGCATATTGGTACAAATGCATGAAGAAATTCCATGCAAATGGATCGTTTAGACTCACTTGATTTAGAATCACTTGAGACATGCAAATCATGCCACATGGGCAAGATGACTGAAGGCCTCATTTTCAGTGAGATGGAACGAGCAAGTGACATGTTAGAAATAAAATATTTTGATGTATGCAGTCAAATGAGTGCTGAGGCATGCAGTGGATATTGTTTTTTCTTACTTCACTCGTGATTTGAGTAGATAAAGTTGTATTTGCTTGATGAATCACAAAGTCTGAAATATTGAAAAGTTCAAAGCAATTTTAGAGTGAAGTTGAAGATCGTCGTGACAAGAGGATAATATGTCTACGATGTGATCGTGGGGGTATATTGATACGTCTCCGTCGTATCTACTTTTTTGAACTCTTTTGCCCTTGTTTTGGACTCTAATTTGCATGATTTGAATGGAACTAACCCGGACTAACGTTGTTTTCAGCAGAATTGCCATGGTGTTGTTTTTGTGCAGAAATAAAAGTTCTCGGAATGTCCTGAAAATTTATGGAGAATTTTTCTGGAATAAAAGAAAAATACATGCGCAAAGATCCACCAGAGGGGGTGTGCCAGTGGGCCACAAACCCCTGGGTCGCGGCCAACCACCTAGGTCGTGCCGTGAGGGCTTGTGGGGCCCACGTGGCACCACCGCCCCCAAACTCAGCTCTATTTATTCCGTCTCGCCCGGAGAAAAATCAGAGAGAAGGATTCATTGCGTTTTACGATACGGAGGCGCCGCCACCTCCTGTTCTTCATCTGGAGGGCAGATCTGGAGTCCGTTTTAGGCTCCGGAGAGGAGAAATCGTCGCCATCGTCATCATCAACCTTCCTCCATTGACAATTCCATGATGCTCTTCATCGTTCGTGAGTAATCTCATCGTAGGCTTGCTGGACGGTGATGAGTTGGATGAGATCTATCATGTAATCGAGTTAGTTTTGACGGGGATTGATGCGTAGTATCCACTATGTTGTGAGATTGATGTTGCTACTACTTTGCCATGCTTAATGCTTGTCACTAGGGCCCGAGTGCCATGATTTCAGATATGAACCTATTATGTTGTCGCCAATATATGTGTGTTTTAGATCCTATCTTGCAAGTTATAGTCACCTACTATGTGTTATGACTCGGCAACCCCGGAGTGACAATAGCCGGAACCACTCCCGAAGATGACCATAGTATGAGGAGTTCATGTATTCACCACGTGTTAATGCGTTGGTCCGGTTCTTTATTAGAAGGAGAACCTTAATATCATGTAGTTTCCATTAGGACCCCGCTGCCACGGGAGGGATGGACAATAGATGTCATGCAAGTTCTTTTCCCTAAGCATGTATGACTACATAAGGAATACATGCCTACATTAGATTGACGAACGGGAGCTAGTTACATATCTCTCCGTGTTATAGCTGTTACATGATGAATCACATTCGTCATACTCATCCATCACCGATCCACTGCCTACGAGTCTTTTACTACTGGTCCTTGCTACGTTACTTTGCCGCTACTGCTGTTACTCTGTTGTTACTACTGCTGCTGCTACTGTTGTCACTACTGTTGTTCCTAGCTACTACTGTCACTACTGTTGTTACTTTGCTGCTACTTGCTGCAAGAATTTTCTGGAGCCGTTGCGTGGGAAGAATATTTCCCCGTCCACGTGCTATTTACTTGCGCCATTGATACAACAGTTATGAATCGTCTGCCGTCAACAGACCTTTTTCTGACACCATTGCTATCATACTTCTTTGCTACTGATACTTTGCTTGCAGACACTAATCTTTCAGGTGTGGTTGAATCTGACAAACTCAGCTACTAATACTTGAGAATATTCTTTCGCTTCCCTTTGTGTTGAATCAATAAATTTGGGTTGAATACTCTACCCTCGAAAACTATTGTGATCCCCTACACTTGTGGGATTATCAAGACTATTTTCTGGCGCCGTTGCCGGGGAAGCACAGCTATATTCTCTGAGTCACTTGGGATTGACGTCTGCTGGTCACTATGAGGAATCTGAAAGATCCAAGAACTAAAACCTTGCCTTCCACTATGAGGAGAGGTAAGGAACTGCCATCTATCTCTGCACTTGATTCACCTTCAGTTTTGAGTAAGTTTGCGACATCACCTCCTGCTAGAAATCTTGATATGTCGCATGTGCTTGATGATGCTACTTCTGTTGCCTATGATGCTTATGATGATGCTATGCTTGATACTATGCCTGATGATGCTATGCTTGATACTATGCCTGATGATGCTATGCTTGATACTGCTTTGCCACTATGTGCCCTTGATGCACAAATTGCTAGAGTTGCTGCTAGACCTGATACTTCTGAAACTGCTGATACTATTGAAGTAGAACCTGCTACTATGCCTGAATTGCCTGTTATGCCTGAATGCTATGTTATGGAGGGAGAGATAGCTGAGGATTTTCTTGCGTGTAAGGATAGCTATGATGTTGAGAAATTACTGCGCAAGTGGAAAGAAAAATCTCTGAACGCTAGGATGAAATATGACCTGAAGTTTGCTACTTCGCCTATCTTTGTGACCGATAAGGATTATGATTTCTCTATCAACCCTGAGTTAATCACTCCGGTCGAATCTGATCCTTTTCACGGTTATGAGTCTTAAACGGTTATAGCCCATCTTACCAAACTGCACGATATAGCCACCCTATTCACTAGTGAGGAAAAGATCCGCCACTACTATATCCTCAAGCTGTTTCATTTCTCGCTAAAAGATGATGCTAAGACCTGGTTCACTTCTCTTGCTCCTGGTTGTGTGCGTAGCCCCCAGGATATGGTCTACTACTTCTCTGAAAAATATTTCCCTGCCCATAAGAAGCAAGCTGCCTTGCAGGAAATATACAACTTTGCTCAAGCTAAAGAAGAGAATCTCCCACAAGCTTGGGGGAGGCTCATCCAGCTACTGAATGCTTTGCTTGATCACCCTCTTGAGAAGAATGAAATACTTGATATCTTCTATAATGGACTCGCCCATGCTTCGAAAGACCACCTAGATAGTTGTGATGGTTGTGTTTTTAGGGAACGAACTATAGAACAAGCTGAGATCCTATTGAATAACATCTTGTGCAATGAGAATGCTTGGACTATTCCCGAATGACCTCCTAAGCCAACTCCGAAGAAAAGAGGTATTCTATTCATCAGTCTTGAAGATATGCAAGAAGCTAAGAAATCTATGCGAGAGAAAGGCATTAAATCTGAAGATGTCAAAAATCTACCACCTATCGAAGAGATCCATGGTCTTGATAACCCGATACAGGTAGTAGAAGTAAATTCTCTGCGTAGGTTTGATGAGAGTGATATTCCTTTTGATAAACCTGCTAGCTTATGCATGGATGAATTTGATAACTTTGTTGCCAAACAACAGAGTTTCAATAATTATCTTAGCAGACAATTGGAACAGAATGCTCGTATGCTTAGTCATTTAAGTGCTTGTGTGGACAGAAATGTCAATGATCTTAAGCTTCTGAGTAAACATGCCTCTATGGTTACTACTCAAGTAGAACAAGTACTTAAAGCTCAGAGTGACTTGCTCAATGAGTGGAATGAAAATTCCGTTAGAGTCGTTACTAGAGGCGGTAGAATGACCCAGGAACCTTTGTATCCCGAGGGTCATCCAAAGAGAATTGAACAAGATTCTCAAGGAGTTAGCACTGATGCACCTAGTCATCCTAGAAAGAAGAAGAAAGATGATAGGAACCTGCACGCTAGCAACCCTATTGCTGCTACCCCTAAGAGTCCAAACGATGTCTCCGTCTCTGATGCTGAAACACAATCTGGTGACGAACATGAGCCTAATGATAATATCAATAGTGATGTTCATGAAGATGCTCAACCTAGCAATGATAAGGATGTGGGGATTGAACCTATTGATCTTAATAACCCACAGCCTAAGACAAAGAGATATGATAAGAATGACTTCGCTGCTAGGAAGCATGGTAAAGAAAGGGAACCATGGCTTCAGAAACCCATGCCCTTTCCTCCCAAACCATCCAAGAAAAAGGATGATGAGGATTTTGAGCGATTCGTTGAAATGATCAGACCTGTCTTTCTGCAAATGCGTTTGACAAATATTCTCAAAATGTCTCTGTATGCTAAGTACATGAAAGATATTGTGACTAATAAGAGGAGGATACCTGAGGTTGAGATTACCACCATGCTTGCTAATGTTACCTTCAAGGGTGGAACTCCTAAGAAACTAGGTGATCCTGGAGTGCCCACTATACCTTGCTCCATTAAAGGTAACTACGTTAGAACTCCTTTATGCGACCTTGCAGCCGGTGTTAGTGTTATGCCTCTCTCTCTTTATCGTAGACTTGAACTGGATAAGTTGACACCCACTGAAATCTCTCTACAAATGGCCGACAAATCAACTGCTTTCCCTATCGGCATTTGCGAGGATGTGCCTGTTGTGGTTGCTAATGTCACTATCTTAACAGACTTTGTTATCTTGGATATTCCCGAGGACGATGCCATGGCGGTCATCCTCGGAAGACCCTTTCTAAACACTGCAGGGGCTATTATAGATTGCAACAAAGGCAATGTCACTTTCCATGTCAACGGTAATGAGCATACGGTGCACTTTCCGAAGAAACAATATTGAGTACATTGCATCAATGCTATTGAAAAAACTTCATCGATTCTTATTGGGAGCTTTGAATGCCCTATTCCTCGTGTCAAGATGAAGTATGATTTGCTTGTTGGGGAGATACACATCCCCATTGAGGTGACCTAGTGACTATTCGAAAATTCTTCGCTCTCTTTCGCGATTTGGAAAGGTTTGTCGAGGAGACTTGATCAACCTCATTGACGGATTTCTTTCGATGACCATGAGATGGATGAATCGAGGAGTCACAAACCTCTGTTCCAAGCTTTCACTTTAGGTTGCTTAAAAGAAAAATGATAGATTTAGTTTAGTTTTCCCTGTTTTCTGTATTAGCGTCCGGTAGAAAAGTACCCCGAAAATAAAAGTTCTCCGAACAACCTGAAAATCTAGTATGATTTTTTCTGGAAATTTTGAAAAATTCTGAGACAAAGAGCTTGTCTGGGGGTTGCACCAGTGGGCCACAAGCCCTGATGGCGCGGGCACCCCCTGTACGCGCCACCCAGGCTTGTGGGGCCCACAGGCACCCCCTGCACTCATTCTTGCTCTCATATGGTTCTCCTACCTCCAGAAAAAAATCGTTTCGCAGCTCAAACCCGTGTTCTAGCTCCTCTTGCTGGGATTTTCGATCTCTTTGCTCAAATCACCATTCTCCGAACTGTTTTGGGGAAATTACTCCTTGGTAAGTGACTCCTCCATTGGTCTAATTAGTTTTTGCTCTAGTGCCTTATACTCCGCGTATTTTTGCTGCCTTGATGACCATGTTCTTGAGCTTTGCATGCTAATTCTAGTTGGTCCCAAGTAGTTTTGACGCGTAATATGGCCTCTAGGCACTTGTGGGAGTAGTTGCTATGAGTTTAGTTGAGCCTTGTTCACTTTTCCTTTGGGTCACTGAAAATTTCAGAAAAAGGAAGATGTTCAGGAGAAACTTTCATGGTGGTTCCTCAAGCAAGAGAGGTCCCCGTCTTGCGATTCGGGAGCCTGATCCTTACCAACCAAGGGACACGCAAGTACAACCATGTGAATGGCCTTCTGATGAATTTATGATTGAGGCAGGTTTCAAAGATGAGTTTGATGCACTTGTTCACAACGTCGGACTCAAAGAATTCATCTCCGATAAATGTGAACAGTATGTTGCTCTCACTACCTCTTTTGTTCGTAGATTCAAATTTTCAGCTGGCCGTGAAACATCGGTACTGTTTGATCTCTATCATAAATTTTATACCATGGATTTAGAGGATTTCAATAGAATTTGCAAAATACCTATTTGGGGTAGCCTCAGTGATCCTCCTAAATCTTCGGTTAGAGATTTTTGCTCTGGTATTACTGTTGGAGAAACTAGAGACATTACGCAAGCTACCATGGGGAGTATTCATTTTCCTTCCTTGCATTACTTTGCCCTCTTCATAGGCAGATGCATTAATGGCAAGATTCAGCATTGTCACCTCTGCGCACCCGACCTTAGTATCCTTAAGAGCGCAGTGACGGGTGACAAAAGCTTCAACATGGGAGCTATTATAGCAAGGAGGCTGAATAAGAATGTTAATGAAGGGGATTTCTTTGGTGTGATCTATGCCACTCGTATAGCAAATTTTCTTGGAGTACCCATCCGCGAAGGAGATCCCCCACTCCATATAGCTTTCCTTGACCGCGTCGCTTTGACATGCTACCAGTTCCTTAAGAGGGATGATGAATCCCTCCTATACCGTCTGATATTTAACCGACAGCGTGTTTTCCATATTACCCTTCCTGCTCCTGCCTTCTTTGACTTCCAGGTAAAACGGAGATATTACATAACCAGAGGAGAGGCAGAGGAGTATGAGAGGAAGGCAAAGGTTGCTCATCTCCATGAGGCAGCTATTCAGGCAGTGGCTGCAGCGCTCCCATATAACCCCCATTATGATTTCGGGTTTCGCCAGGACCATCTGTGGGAGTAGACCAACTTAGGCCAAAAGCCTAAGCTTGGGGGAGTACGTGTTCTCACCGACTTTACATTCTTGCTTATGCTTTCACTTTGTTAGCCGGTGTTCACACTTTGCCACTGTATCATCCATGCTAGTTTATTTCTTTTTCTCGTTTTCTTTTCGTGTGTCTGTCTAGTTTGAGAAACCCCAAAAATATTTTCTTTTTCTTCTTTTGCTTATTGGGAGCTTTCCCGTGTAAATAGTTTTGTTTTTCTTTGGGTTAAGGTAGAAGATATTGGTTACAATGTTTAGTGGCTCTTGCATGCGTACCTGTTTAGCTTTCAAGGAGCCATATTACTTTGTCTTCTCCTTTGTGTTTGCCCCCAGGTTCCAGCTTTAGTCCAATGCACGAGCACGCTTATTATTGTTCACATCGTTCGGTCGTGCAAGTGAAAGGCAATAATGACGATATATGATGAAGTGACTGAGCCTGGAAAAGCTGGTATGAACTCGATCTATTTTGTTTTTGTAAATATGACTAGCTCATCATGCCTGATTTAGCTTTGTTGTGAGGGAAACATGTTTGCAATGACAACTTAGAGATCATAGTTGCTTATGCCATGCTTATTTAGCTAGGAGCTTATAATGGTTTGTCTTGGATGCCCACATGAATGTTGAGATGACTGTCTTGTAGTATGATAGGATGGTATCCTCCTTTGAATGATTCAAGTGGCTTGACTTGGCGCATGTTTACGCATGTAGTTGAAACAAAATCAACATAGCCTCTATGATATTCATGTTCATGGTGATTTATGTCCTACTCATGCTTGCACTCAATGTTAGTTAATCTCAATGCATTTTGATGACTGTTGTCGCTCTCTAGTTGGTCGCTTCCCAGTCTTTTGCTAGCCTTCACTTGTACTAGGCGGGAATACTACTTGTGCATCCACTTCCATAAACCCAAAGTTGTGCCATATGAGTCCACCATACCTACCTATGTGCGGTATCTACCTGTCGTTCCAAGTAAATTTGCATGTGCCACTCTCTAAACCTTCAAGAAATAATCTGTTTTGCATGCCCGAACCGCTCATGAAGTGACAAGGGGCTATTGGTATCTTCCATGCTAGGTGTGTTATCCTCGATATGTGTTTATTCACTATCATTCACGAGAAAGGGGTTGGTAATTGGAATTCCCAGTTCCATACTCAAATCGAAAAGATAATTGCAAACAAAACTCCCCTAGGATTGATGTTGGTAGGTACGGTACCCGAGGATTCGGCTAGCCGTGGAGTGTGATTGATTGATGGTGGGGGAGTCAAAACTTTACTTTTCTGTTTGGCAACCGCCTATAGCATGTGTAGCGTGGTAGATGTTGAGAACTCTTAGTCATTGCGTTGACAACGAAAGCATGCCACCCAAAATTATTATCTTTGTTTTCAAAGCTTGAGCTCTGGCACCTCTACAAATCAATGCTTCCCTCTGCGAAGGGCCTGTCTATTTATGTTCCTGTTGAGTCATCCTCCTCTTACAAAAGCACCAATTAGAGAGCACCTCTGTTATTTTTATGCTTTGCTTTTAACTGTGTTGAGTATGACTGTGACTGGATCTTCTTTGCCATGAAGTACAATGTTTAGTCAGCCCTTGGTCTTTGAAGGTGCTCTGCATTTATGTTTTGTGATCTCATAAAGAGCTAGCGAGATACCATCTATTCGTACTGCTTCATGTTGTTTTGATTGAAGTGTTGACGTTTGAGACTTATTATTATTTGCTCGCTAGTTGATTATGCCATTGATATGAGTTTACCGTGAGACCTAGATGTCATTTGCTTATGTGGTTTGCTTGTGATCTTGCTGAAATTCTGGTTATGAGTTAGACATAGTTGCAACCACAAGATCAAACAGAGTTCGTCAAAGTTTTTTCTTTTGTCTCTTTCAGTTTGTCAACTGAATTGCTTGAGGACAAGCAAGGCTTTAAGCTTGGGGGAGTTGATACGTCTCCGTTGTATCTACTTTTCCGAACTCTTTTGCCCTTGTTTTGGACTCTAATTTGCATGATTTGAATGGAACTAACCCGGACTAACGTTGTTTTCAGCAGAATTGCCATGGTGTTGTTTTTGTGCAGAAATAAAAGTTCTCAGAATGTCCTGAAAATTTACGGAGAATTTTTCTGGAATAAAATAAAAATACCTACGCAAAGATCTACCGGAGGGGGCGTGCCAGTGGGCACAAGCCCCTGGGCCGCGGCCACCCCCCTAGGCCGCGCCATGAAGGCTTGTGGGACCCACGTGGCACCACCGCCCCCAAACTTAGCTCTATTTATTCCGTCTCCCCCGGAAAAAAAATCAGAGACAAGGTTTCATCGCGTTTTACGATACGAAAGCGCCGCCAGCTCCTGTTCTTCATCTGGAGGGCAGATCTGGAGTCCGTTTGGGGCTCCGGAGAGGGGAAATCGTTGCCATCGTCATCATCAACCTTCCTCCATCGACAATTCCATGTTGCTCTTCATCGTTCGTGCGTAATCTCATCGTAGGCTTGCTGGACGGTGATGAGTTGGATGAGATCTATCATGTAATCGAGTTAGTTTTGACGGGGGTTGATCCCTAGTATCCACTATGTTCTGAGATTGATGTTGCTACTACTTTGCCATGTTTAATGCTTGTCACTAGGGCCCGAGTGCCATGATTTCAGATCTGAACCTATTATGTTGTCGCCAATATATGTGTGTTTTAGATCCTATCTTGCAAGTTGTAGTCACCTACTATGTGTTATGACCGGGCAATCCCGGAGTGACAATAGCCGGAACCACTCCCGGAGATGATCATAGTATGAGGAGTTCATGTATTCACCACGTGTTAATGTGTTGGTCCAGTTCTTTATTAAAAGGAGAACCTTAATATCCCGTAGTTTCCATTAGGACCCCGCTGCCACGAGAGGGATGGACAATAGATGTCATGCAAGTTCTTTTCCCTAAGCACGTATGACTACATACGGAATACATGCCTACATTAGATTGACGAACGGGAGCTAGTTACATATCTCTCCGTGTTATAGCTATTACATGATGAATCACATCCGTCATACTCATCCATCACCGATCCATTGCCTACAAGTCTTTTACTACTGGTCCTTGCTACGTTACTTTGTCGCTACTGCTGTTACTCTGTTGTTACTACTGTTGCTACTACTGCTGTCACTACTGCTGTTCCTTGCTACTGTTGTCACTACTGCTGTTACTTTGCTGCTACTTGTTGCAAGACTTTTCTGGAGCCGTTGCCTGGGAAGAATATTTCCCCGTCCACGTGCTATTTACTGGCGCCATTGATACAACAGTTAGGAATGGTCTGCCGTCAACAGACCTTTTTCTGACACCGTTGCTATCATACTAGTTTGCTACTGATACTTTGCTTGCAGACACTAATCTTTCAGGTGTGGTTGAATCTGACAAACTCAGCTACTAATACTTGAGAATATTCTTTCGCTTCCCTTTGTGTCGAATCAATAAATTTGGGTTGAATACTCTACCCTTGAAAACTGTTGTGATCCCCTACACTTGTTGGTTATCATATATATATATATATATATATATATATATATATATATATATATATATATATATCTAAGTTGTGAGTTTGGTAAACATTTAAGACGATGTAAATTGTTTCACAACTCATGCCACCTGGAACACCATAGTGTGATGCTTTGTCCGAACATCATAGCCGCACCCTATTGAATATGGTGCATACTATGATGTCTCTTATCAAATTACCACTATCATTTTTGGTTAGTCGTTAGAGCCAACCCCATTCACTTTAAATAGGGCACCATGTAATTCCATTGAGATGACACCTTATGAACTATGGTTTGGAGAAACCTAAGTTGTCGTTTCTTAAAAGTTTGGGGCTACGACGCTTATGTGAAAAAAAATCAGCGTGATAAGCTCGAACCCAAAGCGGATAATTGCATCTTCATAGGACACCCAAAATAGTTGGGTATACCTCCTATCTCAGACCCGGAAACAAAATGTTTGTTTTCTAGAAACGGGTCCTTTCTTGAGAAAAAGTTTCTCTCGAAAGAATTGAGTGGGAGGATGGTGGAAACTTGATGAGGTTATTGAACCGTCACTTCAACCAATGAGTAGCAGGGCGCGGGAAGATGTTAGTATGGCGCCTACACTAGTTGACGTGGAAAGCTGATGATGGTGATTATGAAGCTTCAGATCAAGTTACTACCAAACCTCGTAGGCCAACAAGGAAACGTACTACACTAGAGTGGTAAGGTAATCCTGTCTTGGAGGTCATAAAACTTGATGAGGTAATCATGTCTTGGTAAGCTATGGAGAAATGATGGTGGGCCTGGATTCCGACGAATGGTTGGATGCCATGAAATCCGAGGTAGGATCCATGTATGAAAACAAAGTGTAGACTTTGGAAGAACTACTTGATGGTCGTAAGGCTAATAGGTACACATGGAACTTTAAAAGGAAGGCGGGCAATGATGGTAAATGTTACCATTAAGAGAGCACGACTTGTCGCAAAGATATTTCCGACAAGTTCAAAGAGTTGAATGTGGTGAGACTTTCTCACTCGTAGCGATGCTAAAAGTCTTTTGGAATTATGTTAGCAGTTGCTGCATTATTTACGAAATCTTGCAGATAGGATGTTAAAACATTGTTTCCTCGACGGTTTCCTTGAGGAAAGGTTGTATGTGATACAACCAGAAGGTTTTATCGATCCTAAGTATGCTAACAAGTATGCAAGCTCCAGCGATCCTTCTATGGATTGGAGCAAGCAACTCGGAGTTGGAATATATGCTTCAATGAGATGATCAAAGCTTTTGGGTTTATACAAGGTTTATGAGAAACTTTTATTTCCAATAAAGTGAGTGGGAGCACTATAGAATTTCTGATGAGTATATGTGGTTAACATATTGTTGATCAGAAATGATGTACACTTTCTGGAAAGCATATAGGGTTGTTTGAAAAGTGTTTTTCAAAGGAAAACCTGGATTGAGCTACTTGAACATTGAGCATCATGATCTATAGAGATAGATCAAGACGCTTAATATAACTTTCAATGAATACATACCTTGACAAGATTTTGAAGGAGTTCGAAATAGATCAGTCAAAGAAGGAGTTCTTGACAGTATTGTAAGGTGTGAATTTGAGTAAGACTCAAAGCCCGACCACGGCAGAAGAAAGAGAAACGACAAAGGCCATCCCCTATGCCTTAGCCATAGGCTCTACAGTATAACATGTTGTGTACCGCACCTAATGTGTGCCATGCCATGAGTTTGCCAAGGGGTACAAAGAGTGATCCAGGTAAAAAACACTGAACAACAGTAAAAGTTATCCTTAGTAACTAGTGGACTAAGGAATTTTTCTCGATTATGGAGGTGATAAAAGAGTTCGTCGTAAAGGGTTACGTCGATGCAAGCTTTGATACTAATCCAAATAACTCTGAGTAGTAAATTGGATTCGTATAGTGGAGCAGTCATTCGGAATAGTTCCAAATGGCGAGTGGTAGCAGCATATATAGGATGACATAGAGATTTGTAAAGCACGAACTGATCTGAAAGGTTCAGGCCCGTTGACTAAAAATCTCTGTCACAAGCAAGACATGAACAAACCCCAGAACTGTATGGGTGTTAGATTCGTTACAATCACATAGTGATGTGAACTAGATTATTGACTCTAGTGCAAGTGGGAGACTGTTGTAAATATGCCCTAGAGGCAAAAATAAATTGGTTATTATTATATTTCCTTATTCATGATAATTATTTATTATCCATGCTATAATTGTATTGATTGGAAACTCAAATACATGTGTGGCTACATAGACAACACACTGTCCCTAGTGAGCCTTTAAGGACTAGCTCGTTGATCAAAGATGGTCAAGGTTTCCTAGCCATAGACATGAGTTGTTATTTGATAACAGGATCACATCATTAGGAGAATGATGTGATGGACAAGACCCAAACTATGAACGTAGCATGTGATCGTGTCAGTTTATTGCTATTGTTTTCTGCATGTCAAGTATTTGTTTCTATGACCATGAGATCATGCAACTCCCGGGCACCGGAGGAATGCCTTGTGTGTATCAAACGTCACAATGTAACTGGGTGACTATAAAGGTGCTCTATAGGTATCTCCGAAGGTGCCTGTTGGGTTGGCGTGAATCAAGACTGGGATTTGTCACTCCGTATGACGGAGAGGTATCTCTAGTCCCACTTGGTAATACAACATCAAAATAAGCTTACAAATAATGTGAATAAGGAGTTAGTCACAAGATCTTGTATTACGAAACGAGTAAAGGGACTTGCCGGTAACGAGATTGAATTAGGTATAGAGATACCGATGATCGAAACTCGGGCAAGTAACATACCGATAGACAAAGGGAATAGTATACGGGATTGATTGAATCCTTGACATCATGGTTCGACCGATAAAGATATTCATCGAATATGTAGGAGCCAATATGTATATCCAGGTCCCGCTATTGGTTATTCGCCGGAGAGTGTCTCGGTCATGCCTGCATAGTTCTCGAACCCGCACGGTCTGCACAATTAAGGTTTGGTGACGGTTTTGTATTAATGAGTTATGTGTGGTAGTAACCGAAAGTTGTTAGGAGTCCCGGATGAGATCCCGGGCATCACGAGGAGCTTCGGAATGGAACGGAGGTAAAGATTTATATATGGGGAATCATATTTTGGCTACCGGAAAAGTTTCGGGTTTTATCGATATTGTATCGGGAAGCTTCTAGAAGGTTTCGGAAACTTCCAGAGGAGTCCGGAAGTCCACCAAGGGTTCCACCATGTCCCAAGGGTTTGCATGGGCTGAGGGGAGAAGTCTTGGCCTTATTGGGCCAAGCGCACAAGTCCCTCAAGGCCCTTGCACTTGGGAAAGGTGTAAAGTCCACCTTTGTATGGAATGGAAGGAAGGGGACTAGGAGTCCACCTCCTCCCCCCTTGGCTGCACCCTAGGGCTTGGAGGGGTTGTTTCCCATGTCCCTCCACCTATATAGAGAGAGGAGGGGGCGCCCCAAGAACACACACGAAGCCGTTGGCGCCCCTCTCTCTCCCTATATCGTTTTCTCCTTCGTTCGCGGTTTCGGTAGTGCTAGGCGTAGCCCTGCCGAGATAGCACCACCACCACCGCCACCATGTCATCGTATTGTCGGAGAACTCATCTACTACTCCGTCCTTGCTCGCTGGATCGAGGAGGCGGAGACGGCATCGAGCTGTACGTGTGCTAAACGCAGAGGCGTCGTCCTTTCGACACTCGATCGGGAGTTCGTGGGACGGATCGTGATCGGATCGCGAAGACATACCACTACATCAACCGCGTTCTTTTACGCTTTCGCTTAGCGATCTACCAAGTTATGTAGATACAACTCTCCTCTCGTAGATGTGCATCTCCTAGATTGATCTTCGTGAGCATAGGAAAATTTGTGTTTCCCGTGCAACATTCCCCCAACATGTTCTTCCCAACCTTAGAGTTGATCAACATCTGAATACATAGAGCGTATCCACAAGACCTCTTTTGGTCAGCAGCATTCCTTCTGATAGTCGCAACAATCAAGTCCATCACCCTAATCCTGGTGTGAGTGTCTACATGATGCGGCATGTTTATGGAGCACCCCCTTATCATCTTTTCATCGCCCGATTTGGGCATCAAGGTGTACCTCATAATTGTGTTGGTGGTGGGTACCTGTCTGCAAAAAGTAGACTCCTCCTAGCTTGTGGGACTTCAAGTACTCCTTGGGCATCGGGTTATGCATGTTGTCCATGGAGTTGTGGTTCATCTTGGCCTCGGTATAAATGTCCAGATCTCCATCCTGCACCTGTGGGGCTCCTAAGATGGTAGCCCACTCTTCAATAGTGGATTGATATCTGGTGCCTTATGTCATCCATACAATTCTACCATATCGATAGAAGTGAGCTGTAGAGTAGAATTACATGATCATCTCATCATTCAATGCTATCATTGTTCTGCCAACAAAGCTTTCAATGTCTATGGCCTTGAAATTTTCTTGCACATGAGGGGAGTAGTATTCATGCTCCTTGATGTAGTCCCAATCTACATACCTCATGTCGTTGACAGCAGGACTCTTCTCTAATAAGACGGTCTCATAGATGTCTTGGTGCTCCTTTGTGTGAAAGCGAGCATCAACTGTAGTCCTCCTCCTAATAGCATATGGGTTGGCTTCTCTCTACTTCCTGAGCCCTTGATCCATCCTCTCCTTCATGTTTTCAGCTATAGGGTGTTCATCATTGTGCTCTAGCAGATGTGGTCTCAGCTTCCTCAGCATAGCAATTTCTTCTTACTCTGCAGCAGCATCTCTTGAAGAAGAACCCTTGTTCTTCTCAGCTGGAGGTATATCTCTGGTAGTCCTCTTTGTCTTAGAGGCTACAGGCTTCTTGGCCTTGGTAGCAAATGGCTTGGCCATGGATGCTGGCTTGCTAGGCATAACATCTTTCATGAGTTTCCTCTGCTTGGAAGGAGGTGGGTTAGAAGGTTCCTCCTCTTCCTCTTCCTCTTCATCAGCTCGATCTTCATACAAAGAAGTTAGCCTTCCTACCACATGGACAATTATGTTTTTGACCCTCTTCTTGGCTGGCTTGGAGGTGGTAGAAGGCACTAGATTTTTTGCTCTCCATTTAGTAGACTCAAGGGATCTTACTGTACCTGGGTTAGCATACTCCTTTCTCACTGTCTTCCTCTTAGAAGATGCATCATGTGGGATGAAATCTTCATCCTCTTAATCAGGGTTGAGATTCTTCGTTGCCCTATTTGCTACCTTTGATGGGTCATGGGAGCTAGGGGTGCCTGGGTCTGACTCACTCCTCTCAGGACTAGTGTGTGAATTGACTTCAACACTCTATTCTCTGAATCCACTCTGGCTGTCTTCGGATCCTGACATACTCGCTAGCTGATCGTGTCAATAGATATAGAAGAGTTTGAAAGATAAGTGACTCCTTACTGATTGTGTTGGTTTCCCTCCAAGCTTAAAGGTGATGTAGTACAACGATGACAAGTATTTCCCTCATTTCTGAAACCAAGGTATCAACCGAGTAGGAAGATCCATAAGACTATGTAAGCAGCACCTGCACACAAATAGCAAATCCTCGCAACTCAATGCATGAAGGGGTTGTTAATCCCTCATGGGGAAAGTAAGGATAGATTGATAGATACAAATAAGAGTGATAGCAACTAGAACGCAAAAAGGTATTTTCGGGTTTTTTGATAATATAGATCTGAAAATAAAAGAGCAGATAAAATAGAAACGCAAATAGCAAAGTAAAGATTCCAAATAGATGATGTGAAATAGACCCGGGGGCCCTAGGTTTCACTAGTAGCTTCTCCCAAGAAAATAGTAAACAGTGGGTAGACAAATTACTATTGGGCAATTGATAGAAAAGAAAATAATTATGATGATATTCAAGACAATGATCATGTATGTTTGCATCACATCCAAGACAAGTAGACCTACTTCTACGTGCATCTACTTTTATTACTCCACACATCGACCGCTATCCAGCATGCATCTAGTGTATTGAGTTCATGGAGAAACAGAGTGATGCCTTAAGAACGATGACACGATGTAGACAAGATCTATTCATGTAGGAACAGACCCCATTGTTTTATCCTTGATAGCAATGATACATGCGTGTCATGTCTCTTTGTGTCACTGAGATTGAGCACCACAAGATCGAACCCATCACAAAGCACCTCTTCCCATTGCAATATAAAAGATGAAGTTGGCCAAACAAAAACAAAATATCAGAGAAGAAATACGAGGCTATAATAATCAAGCATGAATATGTTTTCGTAGATCTGATCATAAACTCACAATTCATCGGATCTCAACAAACACACCACAAAAGAAAGAGTTACCTCATATGGATCTCCAAGAGACCATTGTATTAAGAAATAAAACGAGAGAGAAAGCCATCTAGCTACTACCAACGGACCCGTAGGTCTAATACGAACTGCTCATGCATCATCGGAGGAGCACCAATGAGGATGGTGAACCCCTCCATGATCGTGTTATGTCGGTGTAATGGGAGTGGGGGTACCAGACATGCCTGCCTGCGGCCCAGGGCTAGCCCGCTTCATCGACCAAAACCAACGGGCCCGGCACCACTCAAGGCAAGGCCCTCGTGAGGGGCCAAGCCTCGCAAGGAGGAGCAGATTCAAGACCCGCAAGGGGCCTCCTCGGGACCCCTCCGGAGCGATGGAGATTCCGAGGCGAGACCCGACCTCAGGAGGCAAGGATGACGCAGAGAAAGGACAGACGAGCAACAGATTGCAGGACGGTGCAGTTTCCCCTTTCGAGCAAAGGAGGGAAGGACGTACGCGGGTTCCCAAGGCATCTCCTAAATGTTTCCATTCAGGTGCAACGAGGCCACCACCGCCCGCCAGGAGGACGGATGTCATCCCTGGACCCGTCCCTGCTGGGCTGACAGCCACTTTGCAGGTGAAGACCACCTTTGGACATGGGGAGCACCTTCCTGTGTCCCCCTCTAAAATTGGCGATTGTGGGATCCCTTCCCGCCCCGGTGATAAGGGAAGAGGACCTGGGTCGCCGCTCTATATAGGGGATAGGTTACTTCGTAGAGGGGAGCCCCATTCATTCGCACGCCCACACAGCACGAAGGCCACCCAGCCTCCCGAGGCTCCCGAATGATGTACCATTTCATCTACCATCCTCCACGAGAGGCAATCCACCAAAGCAGGAGTAGGGTATTACGCTTCCAAGCGGCCGGAACCTGGGTAAACTGTCGTGTTCTGTGTCTTCCTCACCATCGAGTGAGTTCTTTGCCCTCCTTAGCGAGTAGTGAGTCCGACGAACCAAGGCTGTCGAGTGGCCTCCGCACACGCCCCTGTGTTCGAATCTTTAGGGTTTTGCGGAGCCCGAAATCCGACATTTGGCGCGCCAGGTAGGGGCGCATGTGGGAGCCTCCACGCCAACAGAAAGATCCAGGCCTCGAATCGGCGACTCCATGGCGAGTGCGACCACCAACAGCCACCGGTCCCTGGCGGTGGACGGCGTTCGAGCGAACGGGGCTGCCCCTGCAGTCGCGTTCATCTTCGGCAGATCGCAGGCACCATCTTCCGGCCGTCACGTCAAGTGTTTCCTGCAGCGCGAGGGGGCGGCTCATCCAAGGCCCGAGCCCACAGAACACCGCGTGTGGCTAGAGATCAACATCACCTTCGGCCACGACGATCACCCCAAGGCTACGACAGCCTCCAGCACACTTCCTATGATGTGCACGCCGACCATACGCGGTGTGGCCGTCTCCAAGACCCTCATCGACGATGGCGCGGGCCTCAACATCCTCTCGGTAGAGGCGTTCGACACGCTAGAGTTGATCCGAGAGCAGCTTGCGCCTTCAAGGCCTTTCTCCGAGGCGGTGGCACGATATGTCACCCCTGTGGGACAGATTCGCCTCCCCATCACCTTCGGCACTAGCTCCAACTTCCGCACCGAGCAAATCGACTTCGACGTCGCCTGCATTCACCTTTCATACAATGCAATACTTGGCTACCCCGCCCTCGCGCAGTTCATGGCAGCAACGCACCCAGGCTACAACATCGTCAACATGCCTGGGAGCGGCGGCGTGCTCACGTCGTGGGAGACGTCAAGGACGCGTCTCGGGCACTGTCGTATTTCGGGCTCTGCAAAACCCTAGGGATTCAAACATGGGGGCACGCGCAGAGACCACTCAACAGGTTCGGTTTCCTGGACTCGCTACACGTTGGGCAAGGCTAGAACTCACGCGACGGTGAGGAGAAATCGGGACACAGTAGTTTACCCAGGTTTGGGCCACTGCAAAGTGTAAAACCCTACTCCTTCTTTGGTGGATTGCCTCTCACAGAGGTTGATGAACGAGATAATACAATGCTTTTTAGCCTCTGGAGGCCAAGTGGCTTGGTGTGTTGCTCTAGGGTTATGATGATCCGATCTCTCTCTCAGGTATCCTACCCTCTCTATTTATATGGAGGCCAGGGTCCTCTTCCCTTATCATAGGCGGGAAGGAATCCCACAACGGTCATTTTCGGTGGGAGACAAGGGAACATGCTTCCCCTGTCAAAAGTAGTCTTCGCCTGCAAAGTAAATGTCTGCGCTGCAGGGAAAGGCACTGGTGACGTCTGCCCTACTGACGGGCGGCGGTGGCTCTATTGCACCAGAAGGGAAACCTTTGGGAGATACCTTTGGGGCCCATGTACGCTCCTGCCCTCTTTGCACCAAAGGGGGAACTGCAGGCATGTGCCATTTGCAGGTCGCTTGTCCACCTTCTGCGTCATCCTTGACTCCCGAGGCTGGGCTTTGCCTCGGAATGTCCGCCGCTCCGGAGGGGTCCTGAAGAGCCCCTTGCGGGTCTTGTATCCATTCCCCCTCGTGAGGCATGCCCCCTCACGAGGGCCTTGCCGTGCCTGCTCGTGCTTGATCGATGGAGTGGGCCAGCCCTGGGCCGCATACAGGCAAGTCCGGGTACCCCCATTCCCAGGATGCTGATAGGCACTCGAGCTCTCCCACAAGGTCGCGGCCATGGCGCGTACCAACCTCAAGGGTGCGCCGCGTGCCGCGGAAGACATTGGGGACATCCCTGACGTCGCGCCCGTGAGGAAGAAGCAGTTGTTCTCCCACGACCGGGCGGAAACAAAGCAAGTACTGATGGAAGAAGGAAGCTCGGCTCCCACCTTCACCATCGGTGCAAACCACCCCCAAGACCAAGAGAAGGCATTGGTGGGTTTCCTTATGGCAAACAAGGACGCGTTTTCCTGGAGCGCCTCCGACCTGGTGGGGCTCCCGAGGGACGTCATTGAGCACCACCTCATGGTGTGCCCGAACGCGCGCCCGGTGAAGCAGAAAGAAAGAAGGCAAGCCCCGGAGAAGCAGGCGTTCATCGCTCAGGAGGTGCGCAAACTAAATGAAGCAGGGGTTATTCGAGACGTGCGCTACCCGGAGTGGGTGGCCAACCCGGTGGTCACCCCGAAGAAGTGCGAGAAGGAGTGCATGTGTGTCGACTTCATGAGCCTCAACAAGGCTTGCCCTCAAGATCCGTTCCCGCTACCACACATTGACCACATCATGGACTCCACTGCAGAGTGCGACCTCCTGTGCTTCCTGGATGCATTCTCGGGTTACCACCAGATCAAGATGGCGGTGGACGACGTCTAGAAGATAGCCTTCCTCTCTCCATGGGGAGTATACTGCTACGAGTGCATGCCCTTCCGGCTGCGGAACACCGGAGCAACCTTTCAGCGGTTAATGCATATCACTTTGGACCACAGCTCGGGAGGAACACACAGGCCTACGTCGACAACATCATGGTCAAGTCAAGGCAGGCAAAGACCCTGGTGGAGGACCTGGAGGAGACCTTTGCCAGCCTAAGAGAGGTGAACCTAAAGCTCAACTCCGAGAAGTGCGTCTTCGGGGTCCCATCAGGCAAACTGCTCGGTTTCCTGGTGTCGCACCGGGGGATCGAGGCAAACCCGGTGAAGGTCAACGCCATAAACAAGATGAGCGCGCCCACAACCCTTAAGGAGATGCAGAAGTTGGCAGGGTGTGTTACCTCCCTGGGTCGTTTTATCTCCAAGCTCGGCGAGCGGGCCCTACCTTTCTTCAAGATCATGAAAAGGAAGGGACCCTTCGAATGGACCCCGGAGGCCGACGCAGCCTTCGATGAACTCAAGCAGTACCTCAGGAGCCCACCGGTCATGGTGGCGCCAGCGCACAGGAGCCTCTACTTCTGTACCTTGCTTCCACCCCCCCCCCCCCTCACTCCGCCAGCGCCATGTTAGTGGCGGTAAGGGAGGAGCGAACCAGCAAGAACGCCACCTCGGAGAACCCCCGGTGGGCCCCCACCCGCGGGGTCTGGGGGCTCACACGACTCGCGAGCTCCGATTCCCCCACAGGCAGAGGAACCCGAGGTTCAGGCCGTAGGATCGGGCCATGAGATACTTAGCCCTCTTAAGGCCCCGACCCCTCCTCCGGACCGCGAGATGCCCGAACCTCCTGAGCTTGCCGGGGAGCATGACACCCCGGGGGCCGCATCCTCGTCGAGCACCCCGTATACTTTGTCAGCACGATGCTGCGGGATGCACGCTCACGTTACCCCATGCAGCAGAAACTCCTTCTAGCGCTCCTTGTCGCTTCGCGCAAGATGCACCACTACTTTCAGGGGCACCCAATCAAGGTCATCTCTGCCTACCCCTTGGAGAAGATCCTGCATAACCCAAACACGGCAGGAAGGGTTGTCGAATGAAACATCGAGCTCGAGGCCTTCAACATCGAATTCAGCACGACCATGGTCATCAAGGGAGCGGCCTTGGCTGACTTCATGGCGGAGTTGACGGACGCACCGGACCAGGGGTTGGAAGGGAGCCAGTTCCTTACCCTCGGTGTGGAGGCACCCGAGGGATGGACCATGCACTTCGATGAAGCCTTCACACGCAGAGGAACACGCGCTGGAGTCGTGCTCACCTCCCCGACGAGAGACAAGCTCCGCTACATCGTGCATCTCTGCTTCCAACGTGGGGAGAAGGTCTCCAACAACATAGAGGAGTATGAGGGCCTCATCGTCAGCCTCAAAGCGGTGGTGCCCTTGGGAATCCGGTGCCTCCCCATGATGGGCGACTCCCAACTTCTCGTCAACTTAACCAACAAAGAGTACACGCCCAAGGACGAGCACATGGAAGTGTATCTACAAGAGGTACGTAAGATTGAGAAACATTTTCAGGGCGTGGAGCTGCAGCACGTCCCGCTTGGCGAGAACAGGGATGTGGATGACATCGCCAAAAGAGCCTCGCGTCGCGAGGCTCAAGAGCCAAGCGTCTTCGTGGAGCGACCCTTCAAGCCTTCCGCAACACCGACACCCAAGGACTCGGTGCCACGCGGAGATGAGCTTCCCCCGGCACTGCTCTCGGGGGCTCCGGACTGTGGCCAGGCCTCGGGGGCTTGACTGCTCCTGGCCCTGGAGGCGCAGGCCGGTGATTGGATGCAGGATCTCGGGGCGTACCTGCTCCATGGCATATTACCGGAGAAGGAGGAGGAGGCGGAGCGCGTAGCACGACAAGCCTCGGCCTACCGCTTGCGGGATGGTGATTTGTACCGTATGCGCCCTAACAATGTCGCGCTGCGATGCATTTCCATGGAGTAGGGGCTCAAACTATTGGCTGACATCCACGAAGGGGACTGCGGGCATCACTCCTCTTCGCGCACGCTCGCACGTAAGGCGTTCAGGTCAGGCTTCTACTGGCCTACTGCGTTGGACAACGCCACCGAGTTGGTCCGGTCTTGCGAGGCGTGCCAATTCCACGCTAAGAAGATCCACCAGCCCGCGCAAGGCCTCCAGACCATTCCGCTCTCCTGGTACTTTGCGGTTTGGGGGCTAGACATACTGGGGCCCTTCCCGCGGGCGGCGGGCGGCTTCTGATACATCTACGTCGCCATCCACAAAATCACCAAGTGGGCAGAGGTGGAGCCCGTGCGCACCATCCCTGCAGGATCGGCCGTCAAGTTCATCAAGGGCGTCGTGAGCCACTTCGGCGTCCCCAACTGCATCATCATTGACAACGGTTCATACTTCACCAGTCAGCTCTTCAAGGTTTACTCTGCTAACCTAGGGACGCATGAATGCTACGCATCGGTGGCCCACCCGCGGAGCAACGGCCACGCGGGGCGCGCAACCGCAAAGGTCCTGCAGGGACTCAAGGTGAGGAGCTTCAAGAAGAAGCTCGAAGCTTGCAGTCGGGGTTAGGTCAACGAGCTCCCGTCGGTGCTATGGTCCATCCGCACCACCGCAACTAAGCTCACCGGCGAAACCCCGTTCTTCCTCGTCTACGGAGCTGAGGCGGTCCTTCCCCACAAAATCAAGCACCGGTCCCCGCGGGTCATGGCGTTCGATGAGGAGCGTCAGGAGGCTGCGCGGGGGACGAACCTCGTGCTTGGAGAGGAGGCGCACCGTCGGGCCTCACTCTGAGCTGCGAGGTACTAGCAGGCCTTACGGCGCTATCACTACCGCAACATCCGCTCCAGGACCCTTGAAGTCGGGGACCTCGTCCTGAGGTGGGTCTAGTCCAGGGAGGGCTTGCATAAGCTCTCACCCATGTGGGAGGGTCCGTTCAAGGTCGTCCATGTCTCCAAGCCTAGCACCGTGCGCCTGGAGACTCAAGATAGAGTTCCCGTCCAGAACGCCTGGAACATCCATCTCCGGAAGTTCTACTCGTAACGCCTCTACACCGCCTCTGCATCGTACTTCAATTCTTCTGGAACCTACTTCATCCCGTGACACTCTCACGTAACAATGAGCCAAGGATATATACGCCCAGGGCCCTCCGAGGACGCGGAAGGGGTCCACCCCACTCCTAGTGGAAGACCTATGCTCCGCGCTGGGGGGAGACGGAGGCAGTGAATAGATTAGGCGTCGGACGCGGCTTTTATTTGCTTTTTCTCTAGCTTGGATTTGCTGACATTTTCAAAATCAAACTCAGAGCTTTCTCAAATGAAGTCTTTGCGAAAACTTTTTTCTTGGTCGTTCTTTGTAGCACACTCTCTTCCTCTGAGTCGAGCATTCGCGTGCACCCCCCCCCCCCCCCCCGCTTGTAACCCGCGAGCGGGGCTGGGGGCACGGTGCTGACACCCCACCAAGGCCTTGGCACCCGTACCCTCGCGTGGCACTCACAGACGAGTCGGCATACTCATTCCATATAACCGCTCAAGAGTCTCATTCACGGATCGGTGCGCCATCCTAGAGAGGAAACAAACTTTGGTCTTTTCTTACAACAGATGTTTCTCTTGGGACAGCTTGAGCGTCTAAGGGGGCTCGTGAGCATCGCGCCTCAGGGGCCTCACCGGTCACAAGGACACTTGACCTCCCTGGTGCCGTCCAGGCATATTCGGTCGGCATCGGGGGTGTCAAGGCTTTGCCCCGTGAGGAACGACCTTGGTAACGGGTCGCGCCTCACGAGGCAGGGAAATATGCGGGACCGGGACCTATTGACGCAGAACTTCCTGAATGTAGACTAGGGACCTCCAGATACTAGACCCTTCGAAAGCAGAAAGCAGAACCCCCGATGGCCACTTGAGCGTCTAAGGGGGCTCCTGCGCATCGCGGCTCAGGAGCCTTACTGGTCACAAAGCCACTTGGCCACCCTGGTGCCGTCCAGGCACATTCGGTCGGTGGCAGGGCGTCAGGGCCTTGCCCTGTGAGGAACGGCCTTGGTAACGGGTCGCGCCTCACGACGGCGGGGAAATGTGTGGGACTGGGACCTATCAACATAGAGCTGCTTGAATGTCTAAGGGGGCTCCTGAGCATCGTGCCTCAGGAGCCTTACCGATCGCAAAGCCACTTGGCCACACTGGTGCCGTCCACGCACATTCGGTCGGTATCAGGGGTGTCAGGGCCCCGCCCCGTGAGGAACGGCCTTAGTAACAGATCGCGCCCCACGGCGGCAGGGAAATGTGAGGGATTGGGGCCTGATGACATAGAGTATCGACCCGCTTCACCCGCAATAAGGAGAAACCAGTCGGGCAACAAGCCCCTCGGACTCCACAACCACGCCTCACAACCAAAGAGGCTCGCTGCAAGCACACTAAGCTAAGTATCTAAAACAGTCACACACAACAATACTAACAAAAGGGCGATCGCCCAAATCCATTACATGCCCGAAGGGCCCTTCCTCGTTTTCATGGACGCAGGGTCAGGAGAAGGAGGAGACAGCTAGTGATGGAGGTCCCAAGGGGGTTGCCGCTCCACGCGTCTGATGCCTGTGCGACGGCACTTAGTCCGTGCCCGCCTCCTGCTTCACGGGCGCCAGAAGAGCACACGAGCATCACTGCACGTGGGTGGCCCTCGCCATTGTCCAGGCGCGGCGGCGAGGTGGCTCATCGTAGCTGCTGTCGCTCGGGCTCCCCCCGGAGGAGGTGTCACTGCAGCCGGAGGCGGGCTCATCTTCAAGATCGTCGCAGCCGGCATCCTCAGGGCAGCAACCCAGATGCTCGCCCTCATTCCCAAAGATCTTGACGAAGAGCGTCGTCTCCTCGTCATACTTGAAGTGAAGGTAGCACCCCCTTCAGGCCTCAGGCGCAGGCAAACGTCTGCCACCCACAATTCAGATACACGTAGCCGCTGGGGGTGACCTCGACCTCCACCCAGGACGCCCCACCACACCAGCCGTCGGCCTGCAACCAGAGGCCTGGGGGCCCGCCGGCCGGCAGCACCGTCCCAAAGAAGTTGGGGAGCTGGAACCTTGCAACTTCCAGCCTGTCCACCCACATCACGAACTCCATTGCTGGGTCAGCTAAATGGAGCCACGGGCGTGGCGGCCGGGGGGCCACCATTGACCTTCCGCCCCGGCCACTGCGGACGCCCCGTCGACACTGTTGATGGTGACTCCAAGGCGGGCAGAACCACGGTCGCGCCCGCCAGAGATCACCGTCGACCCCACCGCATACTCCCGAGGGCGACAGCGACCCCTCTTGGGCGGCGGTGCGGCGAAACCTTCCCCGGAAGCCTTCCCCTTCTCAGCAGCGGAATAACTCCTCACTGGCGCCATGCTGAGGGGCTGGAGGTCACGGAGCAGAAGATGAAGAATACGGAGGCAATGTGGACCTTATCGCACTCGCCAGCTCTAATATATGGCCGAGGGCAGACCGGCGCCCCTCCATGTTCCTGGGCCCGCGCGGCTCAAGAGGAAGCACGCCCGCGTAGCGTGCGCAGTGGTCACATCCCCGATGAGCAATGATGACTAGTGCAGCACCGGGCATCGCGTCGATTTGACCCCGTATGCCTGTGAGCACCTCGAGAATTGGAAGCGCTGCTACCTGGCTGCACGGTGCACGTGAAGCCTGGTCCGTAGACTTTTAGGACCTGCGACGCTTCAGACCGCCCTTAAGGCTTAGCCAAGAAGCTGGCCCAGGCGCGCCTTGGCACCAGGAGCTACTGTCGGCATTCTCGGAATGGGGGTACCTAGACCTGCCTGCGTGCGACCGAGGGCTGGCCTACTTCATCGACCAAAACCAACGGGCCCGGCACCACTCAAGGCAAGGCCCTCGTGAGGGGCCAAGCCTCGCGAGGAGGAACAGCTTCAAGACCCACAAGGGGCCTCCTCAGGACCCCTCCGAAGCGGCGGAGATTCCGAGGCGAGACTCGGCCTCAGGAGGCAAGGATGACGCGGAGAAAGGACAGACGAGCAGCGGATTGCAGGACTATGCAATTTCCCCTTTCGAGCAAAGGAGGGAAGGGCGTACGTGGGTTCCCAAGGAATCTCCCAAAGGTTTCCATTCTGGTGCAACGAGGCGACCACCGCCTGCCAGCAGGACGAACGTCATCCCTGGACCCGTCCGTGTTGCGCTGATAGCCACTTTGCAGGCAAAGAACGCCTTTGGACACGGGGAGCACGTTCCTCTGTCCCCCTTTAAAATTGGCCATTGTGGGATCCCTTCCCGCCCCGGCGATAAGGGAAGAGGACCCGGGCCGCCGCTATATATAGGGGATAGGTTACCTCATAGAGGGGAGCCCCATGCATTCGCATGCCCACACCACACGAAGGCCACCCAGACTCCCGAGGCTCCCGAACGTTGTACCCGTTCATCTACCATCCTCCATCAGAGGCAATCCACCAAAGCAGGAGTAGGGTATTACGCTTCAAGCGGCCGAACCTGGGTAAACTGTTGTGTTCTGTGTCTTCCTCACCATCGAGTGAGTTCTCTACCCTCCTTAGCGAGTAGTGAGTCCGACGAACCAAGGCTGTCGAGTGGCCTCCGCACGCATCATTGTGTTCGAATCTTTAGGGTTTTGCAGAGCCCGAAATCCAACATGTTCCTCTCCGGAACGGGCTCTAGATTGGATTTCGTGGCTTCTGGAACTTGCGGTGGATGAAACAATTTTTCGTCAACTCCTCTAGGTTTTTTTAGTATTGGGGTATTTATAGAGCTCATAGGCGGTGGAGGAGGTGCCAGAGAGCCCCACTAGATATTAGGCCACGCCACAGGCCATGGGCGCGCCCTCGTGTCTAGTGGCCTCCTAAACCTCGCCTGCTGCTCATTCTTGGCTCCCAAGTTTCCTTCTGGTCCAAAAATATCTCCGTAGAGTTCCGTGGCATTTGGACTTGATCTGATATGGATTTTTTGTGAAGGAAAAAATAGTAAAAACAGCAACTGGCACTAGGCACTATGTCAAGCGGTTAGTCCCAAAAATGAAATAAAGTTGCTATAAAATGATCATAAAACATTCAAGAATTATAATATAACAAAGGATTAAAGCAACTAACACCCCCACATGATCCCAAAGGCTTTACTTGGCACAAAAAATAAATAAAACACAAAAAACACAATTATAACAGCAGCATAATTTTGCAAACACTCAAGAACGAAAAGCAAAAATGAAAAGTAAATTTTATTTGTTGGGTTGCTTCCCAACAAGCTCTATGGTTTTATGCCTCTAGCTAGGCATATAGAATAGATTCAGGTATTGGACATCTTTATTTTTTGCTATTTTTGTAAGAACTTTCTCAAACCCAGGTGGCTCTTTACGTTTTCCAATATTCTCAGTAAAGAGGCGGTCTTATGATCCAAAATATCCAAATGCTTATTACACAAGGTAATCAAAGTATTCATGCGATTGATGTTTCCACTAATATGTTTGAGAGGTTCATAAGATTTTTTCAATTCAAAAAAAATTCCCATATATCCCCAAAATTTTCTAATATTTGAGCTCTTTCTTGTGTAAAAGTAAATCCCTTTTTGAATGGCGGAACCCCCAATATCCCCTCTATTATTTCATAAGCAGCATTAGCATCAATCTCAACAAAATTTCCATAAGCGGCAAAATCTAGAAGTGTTCTATGATGCATGTTCAATCCTATGTAAAACTTACAGAGCAAAACCTTTGCACCTCCTTTTAAATTGCGAACACTATAAGATTACATCAACCTATACCAAGCATCTTCATGATCATGCAAACAAGAGATTCGACAAGAAAACAACAAATGGAAAGAGGGAAAATGAAAAGGAATTTTTTTGTGAAGTGGGGGAGAGGAAAACGAGAGGCAAATGGCAAATAAAGTAATTGCAATGAGATGAGATTTGTGTACACGAACCTGATATATCTTGACTTGATCTTCCCCGGCAACGGCGCCAAAAATCTTGACTCCTTGCTGATTGCGTCAGTTTCCCTCCAAGCATAAAGGGTGATGTAGCACAACGATGGCAAGTATTTCCCTCAGTTATGAAACCAAGGTATCAATCCAGTAGGGAGACCCACAAGACTATGTAAGCAGCACCTCCACACAAATAGCAAATCCTCGCAACCCAACGGGTGGAGGGGTTGTTAATCCCTCGTGGGTAAGGTAATAGATTGATAGATGCAAATAAGAGTGATAACAAATAGAATGCAACAAGGTATTTTTGGGTTTTTTGATAATATAGATCAAAAATAAAAGATCAAATAAAATATAAAAGCAAATAGCAAAGTAAAGATTGCAAATAGATGATGTGAAGTAGACCCGGGGCCCATAGGTTCCAGTAATGGCTTCTTCAAGAGAATAGCAAACGGTGGGTAGACAAATTATTGTTGGGACATTGATAGAAAAGCAAATAATTATGACGATATTCAAGACAATGATCATGTATATAGGCATCACATCCAAGACAAGTAGACCGACTTCTGCGTGCATCTACTTCTATTACTCCACACATTGACCACTATCCAGCATGCATCTAGTGTATTGAGCTCATGGAGAAATTGAGTAATGCCTTAAGAACGATGACATGATGTAGATAAGATCTATTTATGTAGGAATAGACCCCATCATTTTATCCTTGACAGCAACAATACATGTGTGGCATGTCTCTTTCTGTCACTCAGATTGAGCACTTCAAGATCGAACCCAGCTCAAAGCACCTCTTCCCATTGCAAGACAAAAGATCAAGTTGGCCACACAAAAACCAAATATCAGAGAAAAAATACGAGGATATAATAATCAAGCATGAATATGTTTTCTTAGATCTGATCATAAACTCACAATTCATCGGATCCCAACAAACACACCGCAAAAGAAAGAGTTACATCATATGGATCTCCAAGAGACCATTGTATTGAGAAACAAACCAAAAGAGAAAGCCAACTAGCTACTGCCTATGAACATGTATGTCTGATATGAACTACTCATGCATCATCGGAGGAGCACCAATGAGGATGGTGAACCCCTCCACGATCGTGTTCTTCTCTGGAACAGGCTCTAGATTGGATTTCATGGCTTCTGGAAATTGTGGCATCTGAAACAATTTTTCATTGACTCCTCTAGTGTTTTCTGAATATTGGGGTATTTATAGAGCTCAGAGGCGGTGGAGGAGGTGCCTGAGGGTCCGAGTAGATACCAGGCCACACTAGGGGCCCTGGGCATGCCCTGGTGTCTAGTGACCCCATTGGGCCTCGTGTGCTGCTCATTCTTGGCTCCCAAGTTTCCTTCTCATCCCAAAAAAGTCTCCGTAAAGTTTCGTCACATTTGGACTTCATCTTATATGGATTTTTGGCAAAGGAAAAAATAGCAAAAAACAACAACTCACACTAGGCCCTATGTCAATAGGTTAGTCCCAAAAAATGATATAAAGTTGTTATAAAATGATCATAAAACATCCAAGAATGATAATATAACAGCATGGAACAATCAAAAATTATAAAATGATCAATAAGCATCACAAAACACGGCTGATTTTGGAAAATCTGAACTCAACATCTTAGTTTCATAATTCAGCTATGTGAGTTTCACGTCCACCAAGATTTAATTTTAGGAGCCACCGAGACAGACTTTCTCCTTATCATAGACTTGCTCGTCATTTTTGGATTCACAAAAATGATAACTAGGTTTGTCCGATATAGTTCTCACAACTCAAAACCAGAATTGATGGTACTGATCCTTTTCCACTTGGTGCTACCGATACGCATATAGCGGAACCCTAAACCTAAAATATTTTGTTCAGCTAATCTAATCGAGTTTTCTGATGGATAGGAATATTTCAATTCGTGGCATGAAGATGAACATGTCCTAGTGTGCAAGAATTAAACCTTGGAGCACAAAATGGGTCGAGTTCTTACCCTAACTTGGCGAAGAACTTGCTACGACAGCAACGGCGGGGCAGACCGCCATGGACGGTGCCATACTCCGATGGCGAGGGTGCATGGGAGGCAAGTATGATGTCCTTGGAATTCGAGCGCAACAGCAGTGGGACGCGGGAGGCAAAGTGTTTGAAGAAATTTTCAATCTTGGGTTCGTGGGTATGTACATCCACCTGCTGTCGATGACACTCATTTTAAAAAAATTGGTGCCACCAAGTTTCTTAACTGCTAGAGGATAGGGAAACTCGGTGAGGCCGAGATTATAAAATCGGTTGTACCGAGGTTCAAAAACCAGATTAACCCTAGTGCTTTGGTGGAACCAAGTTCGTGGAGCTGGTATCACCAAGTGGCACATGGGAAGTTTTGGAAGTTAGCTCTTGTCGAAATGGAACTCCAAGTGCTCCTCACACAGAGGGTGCGAAAAGTGCTTGCTCAAATTTTGTGATAAAGCATGAATAGAATTTGAGATGAGAAATCATAGATAGCTAAATAGGGGTACTTAGGCATTCTTGTATATCCAATTGTCCAAATAAAAAGAATAACAACAATTGGATATCCTCAAATGAGTAAAAATATGCATACCAACATGTTCACACAATAAGATGTCAAATGAAATATGGCAAACATGCACATCCACTCTAGTATCTACCAAGCACTTTGGTGATGACGAAGTCATCTACTCCCTCCGTTCCTAAATTTAAGACATTTTAGAGATTATACACTATGGACTACATACAAAGCTAAATGAATGAATACACACTTTAAAATATGTCTATATACATCTGTATGTAGTCCATAGTGAAATCTCTAAAAGGTCTTATATTTAGAAACGGAGGGAGTATATATGAGTATATTGACTTACTATCCAAGTAAGGATACTTGTTCATTTGTCATACTCACCATTTAAGCACAAGTGGGGTTACCACTTTTACATAAAGCTTTTAATGTGTTCACATCTTGTGAGATGCTTTGACTCATGTCTTAGATTAAAGACCCCCCTTGATGTGACACCCCCCCCCCCTAAGAGGGACAAAATAACCTTGGGTTTTTTAGTAGAAGACTTCATGTAGGTGTAGTAGTGGTGGATGCTCATTGTTGATGAAGATCATCTTGAGTTGGGAGCTATCCTTGTTGTTTCATACTCTTCTCACCTACATGGGTTAGTCCCACACAAGGAAGAAATACAGGGATATCTATGGACATGGAGTGAAGCACATATGAGATGATGTTCATTGATACATTAATTACCTTGACCATTGCTTACCTTTGAGGGAATATATGACTCCTTGAACTAATGCATAGGGTTGGAGTTGATTGCAAATAGTTCTTGCCAAAATGAATGATAGTGAATTTTAATGAACATCAATTACCTTGACCATTGCTTGCCTTTGAGGGAATATATGACTCCTTGAACTAATGCATAGGGTTGGAGTTTATTGCAGATAGTTCTTGCCAAAATGAATGGTAGTGAATTTTGTTGGTAGAGTCACCCATCAAGAACTTCTCTAGTTCTTCTTCTTGGGGAACCACATTAACTTGATGGTGAACCTTGGACTTGAGGTAGTGCTTGATGAAGAAAAGCTAGTGGTGGCCTTGGGAACACACTTGACCATGGCTTGGGATTCTTGTTCAAATGAGTTAATATTCTCTTTGAAGCTTGTCCTTGCCCTTGAGCTTGTGGTCTTGTGGTGGAAGGTCATCTTGAGCATTTGTTCCCTTGGGGAGAGTAGGATCATACTTATCCTTTTGGGGAACAAACTTCGGATTGGGGTATTAACCTTCTTCCCATTCACCTTCATTGGCATTGAAGTAGCCAATGCCTTGTTTCTTCCGATGTCCTCCTTGCTTGCGTAAAATCTCCTCGAATTGCTTACTTTCGGCAAGACTCTTGAAGACACCTCTCTCTATAATTCCTTCTAATAAATTTTTTTCTTGCTCAAGTGTAACTTGGCTAAGAGAATCATTAGTGGAATCAATAGAGCTACTAGCAACAAGATCATTTGATTTAGCATTAGTGTTGTTGTTACTAGATGAAGAAACTTTCTTGCCTTTGTTACTAGTTTTCTTAGCTTAACTTTTGGAACAAAAGTAGACAGAGTAATGGTTTGGCTAGATAAGAAGAATTGTTCTTTCGAAGATCATCATTGATCTCTTTAAGAAACTCATACTCTTGCTCTAAATTTACCTTCTCGAAGCGTAGCTTCTCATGAGTTCTTACAAGCCCTATATGTTATTCTAGAGTAGATTCATGGGCTAACTTAAGAGTGTTTATTTCTTTAGTTAGACACTCAATCTCCTTCTTATCATCACCACATGACTTATCTTGGCTAGCATGATTATCATCAAGTTCATTTTGACTAACATTACTAGTTTTATCAAAAAGCAAGTCATCATATCCAAGTAAGTCATCCCCATCACTCTTAAAGTCAAAGTATTTGGGGTGTGATACCCTGGAGCCTTTAGCCATACAGTAATTTCCAAATCCTTCATTTGGTGACTCAAATATGTCATAGGAATAAGAGGATACGGGTGCTAGTCTCGCAACACCTTCATCTTGACTATAGTCAGAGTTGGAGTGGTAGCTTCTCTCGGATTGGTTGTCAGATTCGAAGCCGGATACCATTCACCAACATGACCTTGATGTCTTGTTCTTGAGTGTCTCTTGGTGTATACCTATACTTCTTATCCGATTCCTTGCTTCTCCGGGAGGGACTTCATTCATAAAGATCTTCTCTACTCCTTATCTCTCTTTGAGGTGACTCATCTCTTGAGCTTCGTCTTCTAGGTGATTGTTCTCTTCTTTTGGGGGGGGGGGGCGTGCACTCATTGAAGTAGTGTCCGGGCCTTCCACAATTGTAGCTATGACGATCACGACTAGATGAATGCTTCTCTTCATATCTTGAGTTGGAGCTTCTCTCTTTGCCTCTACTCTTGTAGAACTTCTTGAATTTCTTGACCATGAGGCTTATCTCTTCATTGGTAATAAGTTGTCATTTGAAGTAGAGGGAGTGTCACTTGAAGATTTGTAAGCACCGCTTGACTTGTTATGAAACTCTTATTTGTCTTTGAGTGACATTTCATGAGCAACAATCCTTCCAATGACTTCCGTTGGCTTGAGATCTTTGTAGTTTGGCATCATTTGGATCAATGTGCACATGGTGTCTTACTTTCCATCCAAGGCTCTAAGAATCTTCTTGATGATGAATTTGTCGGTCATATCTTTGCTTCCAAAGATGGCAATCTCATTTGTGATGAGAGCAATCCTAGAGTACATTTTCGCGACTCCTTCACCATCCTTCATCTTGAACTTCTCAAGTTGACTCTGTAGCACATCCAACTTAGATTCCCTAATGGATTCGGTACCTTCATGCATATCAACCAAAGTGTCCCAAATTTCCTTTGCAATCTTGTTGAACTCTTCGGGGCATAGGCAGATGAATAGATGTCACATGCTTGAGCGTTGTATCGCAACATCTTCAATTATTCTACGGTCGCTTCATGATCTGACTCCCTTCCATCACCAAAGAATTCACCTTGCAATCCAACACGAGTAATGGCCCAAACGGGGGGGGGGGGAGTTATGACCAAAAATATGCATTTTTACTTTATGCTTCCAACTTGCAAAGTTTCTACCATCAAAATATGGACCTCTACGATGGTAATTTACCTCACTAGACCCATACTCTCCTAGGTTGTGAAACCAATGCAATGGAGACCAAAGCTCTGATACCACTTGTAGGATCCGAAGTATGTCTAGAGGGAGGGTGATTAGACTATTTGACAAAATAAAAACTTATACTTTTCCCAATTTTAGTTGTGGGAAAGTTTTACCAATAGTAGCAAGTCAAGCACACCCTACACATGCAAGTCTAAGAGTATATCAGCGGAAAGTAATGACATGCACATGTAAATAAAGGGTATATGGATAGGAAGATCAAATGCGAAGATAGACACGGAGATTTTTGGCGTGGTTCTGATAGGTGGTGCTACCGTACGTCCACGTTGATGGAGACTTCAACCCATAGAGGGTAATGGCCGCCGGAGTCCACGGAGGGTTCAACCCACAAAGGGTCCACGGATAAGCAACCTTGTCTATTCCACCACGGCTTACTTCCACAAAGGACTAGCCTTACTCGGGTATATCTTCACAAAGTAGGCGATCTACTTGCCCTTACGAACTTCTTGGTTCAACTCCACACAAATTCGGAGGCTCCCAAGCGACACCTAACCAATCTAGGAGACACCACTCTCTAAAAGGTAATGGATGTGGTAGTATGATGAAGTCCTTGCTCTATTGTGCTTCAAAAGATTGTCGCCTCAACACTCAATCACTCTCTCACATTTTTGGCTTGGGTAGAAGAGATTTATTGGATGGAAAGCAACTTGGGGAGGCTAAAAATCAAGATTCATATGGTAGAATTGGAATATCTTGATCTCAACACATGAGTAGGTGGCTCTCTCTCAAAAAATGGATGGGGCAACTGTTGGTTCATTCTGAGTGCTTCCTCTACGAATGAGAGGTAGATGGATGGGTATATATATGCATCTCCCAAAATCTAACTGTTACACCATTCTGAGTGCTTCCTCTACAAATGAGAGGTGGATGGATGGTGAAACCGAAGTAAAAACTCGGTTGTACACACTATTGCAAAATGTGGCAACTTTAGGCTTTTCGGTGAGACCGATATATGAATCTTGAAGGGTCTGATTTTGGCTGGCCTAGGCAGTTACCATACTCGGTGGCACCGATTTGCAAAACTCGGAAATTCTGATTTTAACAAATGGCTATCCAGGGAGTTGTCCACTGTTTTTCAATCAGACCGAAACCAAACTTGGTGTTACCGAGATGTTAGGGTTTGGCATAGGTTCTGTCTAGGGTAAAACTTAGTATGGTCGATTTGGAGGTATTTGTGGCACCGAATTTGACCTTGGGGTTTGGATAGAATATTTGTGAGAGAACTTTATGAGTATTTTTGGTGGCTAATATCTAAGCACTTGAGCAACCAGATCATCATAGACATCTCATCCCCTTTTAATAGCATTTGTTTTCCTATGAACTCAAATGTGATTTCTCCCAAAGTGTAAAATATAGAGTCTTGAAACTTGAAGCTTGGCCAATCCCATTTATTTGATTCCTTGGAGTTTCTCCTCACAATCCTTAGTCAATCCATCATTGAACTTTTACTCAAGAATACTAGATAGAACCATTAGTCCAATGACATGTATGTTCTTATTAATTACCAAAACCACCTAGGGAGAAGTTGTGCTTTCATACGGACATTGTGACATCTAGAATATTATCAAGTGCGGCTTGTACTAAACTCGAACCAACCGAGAAGGGCAAGGAGGGTGTAATCAAGAATGTTGGTACAATTATGAACTGTCCAAATGTATTGCACACTAGCAGAGATGGCAAAAAACGTTTGCCATGTGGCTCAGGTGTTTGTGCTGCGAAGACGGGTGCATATGTGGATAAAAAATTGATGCATATTGTACAATTCTTGTACATGCACATACATAAGGAAATATAGGAGAATCACAAAATCCATGTGAGAGACGTCCATATATAAAGCCTATATATCAATTTTGGTTTGATAAATAGAAGGAAGTCAGATCCTTTCCAAGAAGTATTTGTTCGTCATGGCAACAAACCTAAGTTTATGGAGGAACCCATATGTGGCAAGGTGCAACCCAACTTTCGTACACCTCCCGGTTGGATTAAAATTGAGACCATGGAATTTCACGTCGGGTCCTTTTTGAATTGTTTGGATTGCTTATCACATGTGTCACGTGGTAATTGTACGTTAGGTCCTAATTGCATGGAGAATATTTATCCTTTTTTGAGTCTGTTTAATTTATGTATGCATGTGTCCTTTTAAAAATAGGAAGTACTCCCTCCGTTCCTAAATATAAGTATTTTAAGAGGTTTCATTAAGGGACAACATGCAGATGTATATAGACATATTTTAGAATATAGATTCATTCATTTTGCTCCGTATGTAGCCCCCTAATAAAATCTCTAAAAAGACTTATGTTTAGGCACGGGGAGGGGGGTATATCTTCTTGTTAGCTAGCAGTTTTCCTTATGCTAATTATGTGCCATATAAATCGTGATGGCAAGTCGTACTAGTTACGTAGGCATGAGTCTAGGAGGTTTGGGCCTTAGGCCATGCATTTTTTAAAAACATCATCAACTTTATTAATTTGAAATATTTTTTACATCATCTATAAAGAATAGGTACAATATTTTCAAGAGGCTCCTCAATCCACTCCATCGTACCAGAACTTTTTGCTACTCTAGCGAGCTCATGATCTACTTTGTTCTCTTTTCTATTATAATGCTCAAAACTAGTAAAAGAAAAATCACAAACCATAAAAAAAACAATCCTCGAAGATTGCAGTTGCGCTCCTCCCAAGTATACTCCGTTGTTCATTTTTTCAATTACTTCCATATTGTCAGAATAGATAATAAGGCAATTTCATCCTCCTTTTTGTGCCAACAGAAGGAAAAACCTAAGTGTTAACGCTTTCGCAGCTAGGGCATCCGCACAACACTCAATCTTCCAGTTTGCTCCTACAATGAAGTTTCCTTTGTCATCCCTTATACAACACCTGATGTGCCCCTTAGCTGATCGTGATCAAAATAAGGATCCACATTTAATTTAACAAACCAATTTGGAGGTCTGCTCCATCCTCCACTCTTCTTCTTCGCCTTTGGTAATTGGGTATTTATGTAGTTTGCCATTATAGCCCATATCACCATTGAGGTTTGGGACGCCTCTTCCGACTTCCTCTCATGAACAAGCTTCCTTATATTACACCATAGATACCATGTGGTAATAGAGATCAACTCCCTTCCGTTCTGGCAACCCAACATAGATATATCTTGATCAGACATAAGTAGTAACACTTTAAGAGTTGCCTCACGTGCACGGTCCACCATGCTAGTGTTTTTAATCATTTCGTATAGCCCCAAACTTTTCCCACACCTTTTTAGCCTTCTAACATAAAAACATGACATGTTTAGTATCCTCTGGCCCATTCACACATGCTGGATAGACAGACAATTTTTTTATGTGTCTATTAGCGAGCATAACCCGACACGGAAGAGTTCCGTGGAGCGTATGCCGGATATTTTTTTTAACCTTCTCTGGACAAGCTAATTTCCAAATCTTGCCCCAAATATGATTGACCTTACTTATTCCCATGTCGTTTTAATATTCCAATTTCCGCCCATGTTGTTTATTCCATTCCTCCATATAAGATGGTCTTACAGTGAACAAACCATTCTTAGTATAGCTCCAAGCAATGAAGTCCTACATATTATTCATAGGGAAGGGAATTGCCAGGACTCTTCAGGCGTCGATTGGCCACAATATTTGTCTTACCAGATCCTCATCCCAAAAGTTTGTAACTGGATCAATAAGGTCAATCACTTTCGTCAATAGATTCCCCCTCCTAGGTGTAATAATTCTCCTATTCGCACAATTCGAGATCCATGCATCTCTCCATATATCAATGTTTTCTCTGGTTCCAACCCTCCATATGTAACCATTCCTAAGAGATTCCACTCCTGCTATAATAGTTTGCCAAGTGAAAGAAGCACCCTTTTTTAAGCTTGCACTCATCAAATCACCCACGGGAAAAATACTTAGCTCTTAAAATGGTGGCACATAATGAGTTAGGATTATCCAATAAACGCCAGGCTTGTTTAGTTAGTAGTGCCAGATTAAAATAGTGTATATCTCGGAAGCCCATTCCACCTTGGTCTTTTGGAACATACATCCTCCACCACGCCATCAAATGCACCCTTTTCTGATTGTCCTCGTCACCCCACCAGAATTGCGGCATCGCGTCAATAATTCATTTACAATTTTTTAGGAATTTTAAAGGCGGACAAGGCATATGTTGGGATAGCTTGAACAACAGGTTTTAGTAAAAATTTCTTTCCACCACCAGATAACAACTTTTCTTTCCATCCACTAATTTTCATTATGTTTCGATCAATCAGGAATTGAAAACAATCACTTTTGTCCATTTCCACATTGGTAGGTAGTCCCAAATAATTATCATTAAGTGCCTCAGTCATGATATTCAAAATAGTACAAATTTGCGATTTATCTTCTACTTTTGTGTTGGCGCTAAAAAATATACTTGATTTTTTGGCACTCACCACTTTCCCCGAAGTACCACAATAAGTATCTAGAATCGCTTTCAAAGCCTCCGCACTTGTAGCATTTGCTCGCATAAGTATGAGCAAATCATCTGTGAAAAGTAGGTTGAACACTGATGGTGCTTCTCTACTGACCTTTCTACCAGAAATATTGTCAGTTTCCTCCGCCTTTGCTAAGACAGCAGTCAGACCCTCCGTACATAACAAGAACAAATAAGGCGAAAGGGGATCCCCTGCTTTAGGCCATGCGTTGGTTATATATAAAAGTAGATGGCGTCCATGTATAGGGAGATCATTTTTTGTGTATTCGTGATTTATGAGATATACACAAAAATGTTCGAGTTTCGGTCGACCATATCTTGTTTATCATCTATGATTTTTCCATCGTAAAAATTTACTAGTGACGAAGGGTTAATCATCACATCCAGACCTATGTGCTGATTCAAGGGGATCATTATTTTTATTCATGTATTTTTTAACGCGGTTGAAAACTATTCTTGGAGGTTGCAAGGAGGATCTCGAGACAAACTGTTGATCAAGCATCGCCATGAAAGATCGGGCCATCTACACGCACGAATTGGCATCTCGCTAGTCCTTGGTTCATCGAGTGTGTGTGCCATAAAATTGGATATGCACAAAGCGTATGACTGAGTAGAGTGGTCATTTATGAAGGAAATTATGCTCAAGTTGGGATTCCTAGAGAAGTGGGTAAATTTGATTATGCAATGTGTATTCTTTATGGAGAACCGGGTTTGCTTTAATACTAAAGATACAGAGAGTTTTAAACCTATTAGAGGTCTGAGGCAGGGAGATCCACTCTCCATATTTATTTTTGTTATCTATGGAGGGGTTGGCTACTCTACTAGCTAATGCGGAGGAGGACTGTAATATTTCTGGAGTTAAGGTCTGTAGATATGCCCCTTCGATCTCAAACCTTCTCTTCGCTGATGACTCTTTGATCATTATGAAAGCAAATGTTATGAATGCAGAGGCATTGAAATCAGTTTTGGACTCTTATTGTGCTACCATGGGGCAAATAGTGAACATTGAAAAGTCTATTATTTTCTTTAGTCCCAATACAAAAGTGGAAGGGAAGGTGCAAATTTGCACAATTCTAAATATGACGACTAAAGCCCTCAATGACAAATATTTGGGTTTACCTTCAAAAGAGGGTATGGATAAAAGCAATTGTTTCCAATTCCTATTTGATCACATTATTATAAAAATAAGTGAACCAAAAGAAAAAAAATGTTATCTACTAGGGGAAAGGTGTCGGATTTCGGGCTCCGCAAAACCCTAAGGATTCGAACACACGGGCATGTACGAAGATCTCTCCCTGCTCAGCCTCACCTAGCCCGCTACTCGATGGAAAGGACGAAGGACTCACTCGATCGTGAGGGGAACACACAACACAACCGTTTACCCAGTTTCGGGCCGCTGCGAAACGTAAAACCCTACTCCTACTTTTGGTGGATTGCTTCTCGCAGAGGTTGGTGGATGAACTCGTACAGTGCTCTCGAGCCTCCGAAGGCCAAGTGGCTTGGTGTGTTGCTCTTGGGTGAGAATGAACTGCCCCCTTCTCAAGTATCCTACCCTCTCTATTTATAGTGGAGGCTCGGGTCCTCTTCCCTTATCGTTTCGACAGGAAGGGTTCCCACAACGGCCAGTTTTGAAGGGGGGCAAGGGAACATGCTTCCTCTGTCAAAACTGGTCTTCGCCTACAAAGTAGCTGCCAGCGCTGTAGAGGTGGGCGCACGGATGACGTCCGTCCTGCCGGCGGGCGGCCGTGATCTTGTTGCACCGGAAGGGAAACCTTTGGAAGATGCCTTTGGAGCCTCGGTATGCTCCCACCTCTTTTGCACTAAAGTAGAAATTGTCCCGTCCTGCCATCTACTGCTCGCATGTCCTTCCCTGGCGACCACCCTTGACTCCTGAGGCCCGGCCTTGCCTCAGAATATTCGCCTCTCCGGAGGGGTCCTGAGGAGGCCCCCTGCGGGTCTTGATGTCGCTCTTCCTCGTGAGGCTTGGCCCCTTGCGACGGCCTTGTCCCGGGTGGTGCCGCGCCAGTCAATCTTGGGGTTGGTGAAGTGGGCCAGCCCTGGGCCGCAGGCAGGCGGGTCTGGGTACCCCCATTCCCAGAAGCCGACAGTAGCCCCCGGGCCCAAGGTGCGCCTGGGTTGGCTTCTTGGCGGAGCCTTGAGGGCGGCCCGAAGCGTCATGGGCCCTAAAAGCCTACGGGCCAGGCCTTTAAAACGGCGAACTCGTCCTCTCTGCGAAGCATCTCCTCACCTGTGTGTGCTGACCGTCTACGCCCCCTATCCATTCCGTTGCCGGCTCTTTCTTCTATCGATCCAGCTGTTGGTTCTTCCTCCGACCCACACGCGTCGCGACGTCTTTGTCTTGTTCTCTCCGGATGCCTCAGAAAGGGGGGAAATACAGAGGCTCCCAGGTCCCGATCATCCTGGCAGTGCCTTGGCCCGCGCTGGAACGGTCGATGGTGGTCAACCTCGAGGGGTTGAAGAAGGTCCGGATGGTAGTTGTTGTCGGCTCTAATGAGTGGGTGGGCACCCAGATCTGGCCGGGTTCATGGTCTCGGGGTGAGAGAGTGTCCCCCACGGTTCCTCTCCATTTCCACGCCCTCCTTTCTCGTGTACTGCCGTCATTCTCGGGCTTCCTTAGTGCAGTGCTTTCGCATTACCAGATCCATGCGCTCCACCTTGACCCCTGTTCTTTGGTCCTCCTCTCCGCCTCCGTGTTCTTGTGCGAGGCTTTCGTTAGCGTTACTCCTTCCGTGGCATTGCTCCGCCATTTCTTCTCCCTTGATCTGGTCTCCGAGGTGCATTGCTCCAGGTGCGCATCCTTGAAAGTTGTCGATGCAGCAGTCCCTGGGGCCCTCTACGCTGAGCTCCTCCCTGAAGCGGGAGGGTTCCGACGGTAGTGGGTGCACGTTGAGGCTGCCGAGGCCGGAGCTCTGTTTCAACCTCCGATGACCCCCGCTACACCGAACTGGGGGTGGGAACGCGAAGATCTTAGTGACTCCCGGCTCACGCCGGTCTTGATCCGGCTGGAGAAGCTGAGGCGTGCGGGGGTGACGATGGCGTTGGTGGTGCGCGAGTTTATCTGTCGGTAGATTCCTCCTCTTTAGTGCCACTCCCGCCCAATGTGGGCCTACACAGGGCCCAGCGACTCAATGAGGACCCAAGTCATCCCCTTTTCCCATGATGTTTTGCGTGAGCTGCTTTGCCGGCTGACCAGCGGCAATCCTGATGAGGTCCCACCGAACGGCCTCCCGCTGTACTGCTTTAAGGCCCCAGTAGCTCCCATCGCGGAGATGTCGCTCTTCAATGAGTGGGGGCTCCTTTCTGAGGGGGAAAGGCGTCCCCAGAGGCCTCGACCCCCGGGGTTCAGCCCCGCAAGAACCCTGGTCATGCGGTCACTCCCGCGACCGGGGTGGGCCGTGCGCCGTTGCCCGTCCTCCTGACCCTGGCTCCGCGTCGAGCCAGGGTTGATGGTGGCGATCGGTTGATGGTGGAAGGCACTGCCCCCACTTTCGAGCCTCGCTCAAGGGCCACCGAGTTCCCCTGCCGGGCCGCCCTTGTCGGCCGGAAGAGGAGGTCGCCCGAGGGCGCCCCCCCCCCCCCCCCCCCGGCGCAGGGGGCTCCGGTGAGGAAGGAGTGGATGGCCATTGACGAGTAAGCGCCCGTATTATCCCTCGTCCTTCCTTTATGCGCATATCTTCTGAACCTTGCTCTTCAGGTTCCCCTTCGGCGGCCGGGGAGGCGGATCAGTGTTGCCTGGACCGGAGGTCACTAGGCATTCCGTGGCCTCTTCCCTCGCACTCCGCGGGGCTCGGCCCCCTGAGCCCCATGCACGTGACCCCCCCCCCCCACAGTCTTCTTCGGTCGCGGCCTTCGGTACTCCGAGGGGATGCCTTTCCCCTCCCGTGTGGACCCTCCTGGGGCCATGTCGCGCCTTCCCTTGGACCCCTCCAGCATGGCGATGAGGGGCCTCATGGGGCACTCAATGCCGACGAAACGACCGCACGGGAGCCCCCAGCCTCCGGGCATGGACTCGGGTCGGATGATCCCTTACGCGCTTCTCCTGCTCGCCGTAGAGGAGGCGAGGACCCCTGCTGGACTCCGGAGCATGTCGCGGGTTCGCCCACCGCGCCATGGGGCTTGCTCCGCACTGCTGCGGACGCGCTTCAACGTCTGGGGGCGGGGCTTGCTAGTCATGAAGCCCGCCGGGAAGGTGAGCGCCAGCACCTTGCGCCGGGGTGGCGCTAGGTTGAGGTCGTCGTGAACCTCGGCCGCCTGCAGCAGGAGCGCACCCGCGCAGAGATGGAGGCATACCTCGCTGAAGCGGTAGAAGCCCGCGAGCGCTCTCTTTTTGAGGCTCATGAGGATGATTATCGACGCACGGCCTCCAAAGACCGCCACACGGAGCTTTGCACCCTCATCGCCAGTCTTGAAGAGCAAGCCCCACCGAGGGACTCCCTGGGGGGCCCGCCGGCGGAGTCCTTCCTCGCCGGTCCTCGAGAATCCGCCGACTCGCTGGCGCTTGTAGAGGTGGAATAGAGTTTGGAGCACGAGCGTCTGGAGATGAGGGAGCACCAGTTGTCGCTTGCTGAGGAACCGCTTGCCTCTCGTGAAGCGAAGCTTCAGGAGAAGATAGACAAGGGGGTGGCGGAGGCTCGATGTTTCCTCCTTCCCGACCATCGTTTAATGTTGAGGCTCCAGGAGTCCCACTTCCTCGAGCGTCGTGGTTGCCTGCAATATGACGTCAATGCCCTCCGGAAAATGTTGGATCAGGAACTGGAACGCCGACAGGTCACGCTGGATGCACATGCCACTGCCGAAGGTAAACGGTCTTATATCTACAAACAAGTGAAAAGGCGCGGCTTCCCTAATTGGAGAGGCTTCCGAAGAGGCGGCCCGCGCTCGCAGCCTCCAACTTGAGCGCTCCCGGATGTTCCGATCCCTCGAGGGGAGGGCTTCCCGTGCTCTGAGCGACATCTATGCAGAGGGCGTCTCCGGTCCCCTGGTTCCCGACGATGTCGGGTACTTGGGCTTTTCTACCGCGTCGTGGAGCACCTCGAGGCGGGCGCCGGGAAGGCCCTCACGCTTGCGGAGGAGAAGAGCCGTGACCTTTTGAGTCAGGCGGCCTCGGACATCTTCAGCCACCCCCTCGGATCACCCCCACGGTGTTGTTCATACCTGTTTGCGCGGGGGCTATCCGAGAGGTCGCGCACGTGCCTCCCGCTGTAGTGACAGTCTGCGTGGTCTCCTCCGTAGCCCGTAGGTGTGACGATACGTTTGTCGTCGGACCGTGTGAGCCCCTGATGGTTGATGTAGTTGGGCCTTCATTACTCCCTCCCCGCTCCGTGAAGTACGTCGGGGGATGCTCGGTGACGCCTTCCTAGCGGGTCCGAGTCCCGTACCCCCATCTGCTCCCGCCGGGTCTCCAGTAGGGGTGAGCCTGGGTGGAGGTTTGGGGCGCGCCCGCGTGGCCCTTCTGTTGCAAGTCCTGGCGATGCGGGCCGACGGACACGGCTTGTGTGGGAACGAGGTTGGGCTTCGCCGGGGGCGATGAGCCCGAGGTGGCATGCGTGACCTCCGATGCGGCGGTGGCGTGCGGTGCGCTGGCGGCTTAGCTCGTGCACCACCAGCAGCGCGACATGCCTGTGCGTCGGGTGGTGACAAGCTCGGACGAGAGAAGGGGCTGTCGGGATGCGCGGAAGGGCCAGGGCGGCGCGGGGACGTTGTATGGTTGGTGAAGATGGCAACCCCCGGCGCCCATCGGAAGCCTGTCCAGCATGGACGTCGGCCGTCAAGGTGGCGGGGTGTAGCTGGGCGTCTTGGCCTGCCCACGCTGTCCGTGCCACGCGGGTCGCCCGCCTCTCCGTGCGGACTCGTCGTTTCCCCGCCATGGGCGCGGTCAGTTTCGGTGAGCCGAACCTTGGGAGAGACCTCGACACGCCCCCTACCTGGCGCGCCAAATGTCAGATTTCAGACTCCGCAAAACCCTAAGGATTCGAACACACGGGCATGTACGATGATCTCTCCCTGCTCAGCCTCACCTAGCTCTCTACTCGATGGTGAGGGGAACACATAACACAACAGTTTACCCAAGTTCGAGCCACTGCGAAGCGTAAAATCCTACTCCTGCTTTGGGTGGATTGCCTCTCGCGGAGTTGGTGAATGAACTAGTACAGTGCTCTAGAGCCTCTAGAGGCCAAGTGGCTTGGTGTGTTGCTCTTGGGTGAGAATGAACTGCCCCCTTTCTCAAGTATCCTACCCTCTCTATTTATAGTGGAGGCCCGGGCCCTCTTCCCTTATCGTTTCGGCGGGAAGGGATCCCACCACGGCCAGTTCCGAAGGGGACAAGGGAACATGCTTCCCCTATCAAAAGTGGTCTTCGCGTGCAAAGTAGCTACCAGCGCTGCAAAGGTGGGCACGGGGATGACGCCCGTCCTGCCGGCGGGCAGCCATGGTCTTGTTTCACCGGAAGGGAAATCTTTGGAAGATGCCTTTGGAGCCACGGTACGCTCCCACCTCCTTTGCACTAAAGGAGAAACTGTCCCGTCCTGCCATCTACTGCTCGCTTGTCCTTCCCTGGCGTCACCCTTGACTCCTGAGGCCTGACCTTGCCTCAGAATATCCGCTACTCTGGAGGGGTCCTAAGGAGGTCCCATGCGGGTCTTGATGCTGCTCTTCCTCGCGAGGCTTGGCCCCTCGCAAGGGCCTTGACCCGGGTGGTGTCGTGCCAGTCAATCTTGGGGTCGGTGAAGTGGGCCAGCCCTGGGCCGCATGCACGCAGGTCTGGGTACCCCCATTCCTAGAACGTCGACAAAAGGAAATTCTTGTCGAATATGTCGTACACGTTATCCCAACTTATGCTATGTCCGTCTTTAAAATTCTTTTTTTTGCAAAGGAGTCATTGCCATCATGCCGCAATTTTGGTGGAGTGACAAGGACAATCGAAAGAGGATGCATCGGATGGCACGGTGGAAAATGTGTGTCCCAATAGACCAAGGAGGCATGGGCTTCCGAGATATACATCATTTCAATCTAGCTTTGCTAGCCAGGCAAGTGTACCTAAAAACTCCCGAGATGGCGATCTAATGAATGCAAATCTAAAGAAGGGTTCATTGTTTACCCGACAAAGCATCATGGCAGGAGTTAACTCTCTAAGGAATGGTTATATCTGGCGAATTAGAAATGAAAAAATATTGATATTTGGAAAGATGCATGGATTTCAAATTGTGCAAATATAAAAATCATTACTCCTACAAGGGGGCATCTTTTGTCGAAGGTTTTAGATCTTATTAATCCAATCACGAATTACTGGGATGAAGACATGGTGCGACAAACATTGTGGCCAATTGGCGCTCAAAGGGTGCTCATGATTCCCCTTCCCATGAATGATATGTCGGACTTCATTGCTTGGAGTTACACAATAAACGGTTTCTTCACGGTTCGTTTGGCTTATTTGGAGGAATGGAATCGATAACATGGGAGGAAATTGCAATAGACAAATGGTATGGATAGAACCAATGTTAATCCTATTTGGGGCAAAATATGGAAACTTTCATGTCCGACAAAGGTAAACAAATTCATCTCGCGTATATTGCATGGAACCCTCCCGTGTCACGTTACGCTAGCTAATAGACACATTAAAGTTTCACCCATCTGCCCATCATGCTCAAATGGGCTAAAGATACAAAATACGTCTTATTTCTGTACCAGAAGGCGAAAGAGGTTTGGGACAAGCTAGGATCATATGAGGTGGTCAATAAGGCTTGTGTTGTTGGTCGAGTGGGAGAGACAGTCCTTGAATTTTTACTACTTATGCTAGACCAAAAAATATCTATATCCAGTCTCTAGAACACACGTGAACTAATCGCTATAACATCTTGGTATTTATGGTGGGATAGACGTAAATTGGTTCCTGAAGGAAGGTCTCAAGATGCACATCATACTTCAATGGGGTCTCGTGCTATAACGATGAACTATGTTAATGCATATCCCCCCTAAGGCAACCAATAAAACGGGGGCTTGGAGCAGACCTCCTATGAGTTTTGTGAAACTAGAAGTAGATGCTTTTTTTTATCATGGTCTGCTTAGGGGCATGGCGGGGGCTATCCTCGGAGATGACAAAGGAAGGTTCATTGTTGGCGGAAATTGGAGGATTGATTGATGTGCCGATGTATTAATAGCAGAAGCACTGACTCTAAGTTTTGGCTTAATCCTTGCACAGAAGGCGGGTTGCAATCACCTTATTGTCAACTCTGATAATATGGAAGTGATTGGCACAATGAAAAATGGAGCACAATCGGCGGGAGCGACGATGATAGTGTTCGACGATTGCTATTTTATGGCATGTGAATTTCCTGTTATATAATATTGAAGCAAATAAGGTTTCCCATGAACTTGCTAGGCTAGCAAAATTTACCGAGACTAGGGATTGGTGTGAGGAGCCTATGGACGAAATTGTATCATTTATTATTAACGATGTAACTGTTATTTCTAATCTTATATTCTTAAGAAGTTGGTCCCAATTCTTTCAACATGCAAAGTGTCCATGTGAACGTACCACTAAGCAATGCATTTGAATAATCTCTCCCACTAAGCAATGCAAAATTTGCCACATAAGCGTTGTCAACATGCAAAGTGTCCACATACTCCCACTAAGAAATGCATTTAAGTCTTCTCTCCCACTAGGACATATAAAATGTGCCACACAAGCGAGTGATGCATTTAACTTATAAATTACAAATATTTTTGCATTAGACTATGCATGTAACGTTATCGCATCATATATTCATGTTAGTGATCTTTCACATTTTTGTTCGGAATAACCTTTTTTGAACTATGGTTCAAAAATTTATTATATTTTTAGACACTTTCTTTTATTGATTTTAAATTTTATACTTTATTTTCATTAGATTTAGAACCTACTTATACATGTTTTCCACAAAGTTACCACATCAACGCGCGGGAAGAGAGTCATCCTCACTACTCATGTCCATTTTTTACTCAATGAAGAAGGCACCCACATGGACAACTCCAAGGAATTTTAAACTAACATTATGCTACTTATGTTGTGAAATTATTTTGCAACAATAAACTAATCAAGTTAATAAATAACATATATTTTTATTTTCTTTTTTATATTGTTAATACTAAAATCCACATTTCACATAAGTAAGTATCATCTAAACATATTATAAATAATTCCTGCAACAATGCACACGGAATTGTCTAGTTAATATAGTTTAAGTGCACGCCGCGGCCACGAGCATAAGCAACATTGTAGTAGTGCTTGCCCAACTAGGTCTTCAGCCACATCATCCTCGAGCCTCTCTCATGGAAACAAACCCAACACCTTGGCCTTTGTTGTCAAGCAGGTGGCTTAGAGCCATCATGAGAGCCTCTAAGCTGAAGCCAATTTGCTTCATGACGGCGCCGTAGAAGTCAGTGTGGACGTCGACTATCTTGCTCTCCTTGATGACGATGGCCACCTCCTTCACAGCCTGAGTCATGCTGCTGAAGACGGTCAACTCCTCCTCCATGAAGCCTGCACGCTTCTTCTTCCTATCAAGCATAGGAACGTGCTCACCTTCTTTCTCACTAGCATCAATGTTGATGGCATCTGACTCCTGGGTGTCCGGATAGTCGAGCATCGGCGGCATCGGCAGGCCCAACGACTGACCAGAGCCCATGGCATGCTTGTGAGTTGTGAGCCCGAATGAGAAGATCTGTTGCATCTAATGGCAGTTCTGGATGGGTGTGTTGAGGAACTCTGCATCCTTGAGGTGATCCTAAGAAAGAAACATGGTAGAGTGATGGTGGTTAGTTAGTTTGGCAATGGTTCATAGGAGAAGATATGTTAGAATGACATGGTTTGTGAGCTAACCGCGATGTGTCCTTGATGGTGCTCTGTCCCCAACATGGTCGTGTAGGTCTTCTCATCCCATGAAGCACAAATCAGGTCTCTCATATTGGAAGAGATGATCCACCTCGTTCTCTACTTCTCCGGGTGGTTGTAGACCTGGGTCGAGGTGACCCCCTGTCAACAGAACTCGAAGAATTGCTTTGCCATGGAGTTTAAGTGCATCTCCTTAAACACATTGTCAGTCCTCACTCCACTAGATATGTTCTCACACATCTTGTTAAGCACGAAAGTGAAGATGAACAACTGCCATTTCATGCTGCATCCACTGCCATCCTTCTTCTCCTTTGCGACCGCTTTTCGAACAACCACATGAGATACAACATTAAGATGAGCCGTCTCAAATGAAGGAATCGTAGGCGGCACCTCGAAAAACCTTTAAATCAAGAGGCATCTGGTCGATGTTAGTCTAGGAATCCTCGATGTAGGACGTCGAGAACTGGCTCTTGGACGACATGATGATCAAACTAAACTCTTCCGCGCTCATGTCCTACAAACGCAAGCGTCACCAAGAACACAACACAACACACATCGTGAGTATGATCTAGCTGTAAACATGGACACCACACTACACATTACACTACACATCGACAATATGAACTAGCTATAAAACATGCACACATGGATGATCTAGTTCAAGATAACACTAATCATGGACACATATGAATGATCTTGTTCAACACTTGCAGACTATCATACCATACATCTAATCATACTACCAATCCATTCATAACATCCCCATACCATACATCTAATCATACTACCAATCCATTCATAAACATCCAAATATACTACCAATCCATCCATAAACATCCAAGCATACTACCAATCCATTCATAAACATATAAGCATACTACCAATCCATCCATCAATACCCCCTAGCATTGCTTTAAATGCATCTCAACTAGCTATTGCAACATCACGGTCGAACAGATCGGACTATCTAACCCCACCCCATCTCCAAATATAACTAGAACTAGTAGAGGGGAGGGGGCCATCGAACTTACAAATGCCATTGGAGGAGCCGTAATGAAGATGTGGCACGAAGGAGAAGAGGAGGAGTGGATACGTCGCCGTAGGGGAGGGGGTTAGAGGGGATGGCGGCGGGCGTTTCCAGAGACGCGCCATTTCTCCTGCTATCTCTCCGTCCGCAGCTGCGCAGCGCCGCGTTACACTCCCATGCATCGTCCTAGCGTGACTCGTTGAAAACTGTCGATTTGACTATTTCTAGCGGGCCTGACTGGACACTACTTTAAGATTCATGCATATCAAAGATTATATGCAGACCAGACAATCAAATGGATCATTTTCTTTTCCACGGAGGCTAACGGAGGTAATCAAATGCGCCCTGTCCTGGATGTATGTTGTGTGTTGCATTTGCATCCGGCGGAGTGGAGACTCGGAGCTGGCGAAGCAACCACCCTGGGTGGTCGTGGAGTTTACGTGTGTGACCGTGGGTCCGTGGCCTGAACTCCACGATACGTGCCCCACTCGACTACCCAGAGACCCTCCTCCTTTTTTATTCACTTTCCCTTCATCTGCCCACCTTCTCCACCAATTCTCACCTTTCCTCCCCCTCGGTCGTCGCCTTCGCCTCCCGGGAAATCGCCTGCCGCCTCGTCGCCTACAAACTCGTCGCTGCCGTCCGCTGCCATGAACCCCGAATAGTACGGTCCTCCTCTCTCCCTCTCGTCTACCTGCCTTCTTAGAGTTTTGGAATCTGTCAGTGTCGGGTTTTGGAGGCGGCCGATCTCGCCCTCGGGTGTATCAGATGGCCACCAATTCGTGCTCCCCTCGTGGATCTGCGCCCCCGCTGGACGTCACTTGTACGATCGTGGATCTAGTTGTATTAGGTTCCATCCATGCCGGAGATAACAGTTTCTCGGATGCGCTTATCTTCGTCTCGGCCCACCGGATTTGTGCCTCCTACGTTCGCCACCGTTATCCGGGTGCCCGTACCGAGTGCTTCTAGTTGTTGAAGTTGGGGTCTCGTTTAGATGTGATTTCTCCGTCGGTTGTTACTTCCACTTGTTAGTAGCATGTGTTGTTAGCCTGTCTATGTGCAAAACGACGTGATGAGATGCTTGCGTGACTATGCAGTGACTACCTCTTCAAGCTGCTGCTCATTGGGGACTCGGGCGTGGGGAAGTCTTGCCTGCTGCTGAGGTTTGCGGTAAGGATTGCTCCTTCACCATCTCTTTGAATAAACTGATTTCATGTAGATGCAGTATGGTAGGGCGCCAGAAAATATACATATACTTTTGCTTAATTTGAATGAGTGCGCCTCCCATTCGCACACAATCAAATGTTAGGAATCTCTATTAGGGATGAACACTACAAAGTGGTTAGCAAGCCATACTTTTTTTCTTTTGCTTGTTGTTGCTCATTTTCCCTGTCAGTTTATAGTAAGCCATTGCTGTGCTAGATGACTGTTAGGGATGCCATGCTATAAACAAGGTTTGCAGAAACAACAGTGACTGTTATCATTATCTTTAGGCTTTGATTTCCCAGCAGTTTCAGAGAAAACTACTCACATAATGCGGTATTAAATCAACTTCTAAATTTGGCTTGGCTAGGTGGGTTTTTGTGAATAATCTAAAATGCTATGTAATTATTTGCCTTTTGACAAGTTACAAAATGTTTTGTCTATTCTGCCTCTCCCACAGTACCTACTAATTCATTACTCAAGTTAACGATATTATTTGCAATATGAATTATATTATTGTAAATTTTTAGTAAGCAGAGCCTAGCATGTATTGGTAGGTTCTGGAAACTAGCAAAAACCAACAATTTTGTAGGCAGTTTCTGTTCTCCGTATTTCTCTCATTTGGAAGCATTCAGTGTGGTCATCAAAGAGCATGTAGCACAGAACCTTCTAGAGAAGTGTTGATATTCTGCATCAGCTTTTATAAACTAGCCCATCCTTTTTTCGATTCAAGAAACTGAGGAATTCAAGAAACTGAGGATCTTACTGACCACATTTACAGGATGATTCATATCTTGAGAGCTATATCAGTACTATTGGCGTTGACTTCGTAAGTTGATTTCTTTGCGAGCTTACATGAAGTTAAATTTCTGTGTAGCATATGTACATGCCTCCTGTTGTTTAGCCTTTTCACTGTCTTCGATTTGCTAGAAAATCCGCACCGTTGAGCAAGATGGGAAGACGATAAAGCTGCAAATTGTAAGTAATCCATTGTTGAAAGATCTACATTGTCCTTGCATGTTTAAAGTTTCAGCTCTGATTTTTCAACGTGTTCTTAACCTTCAGTGGGATACTGCTGGGCAAGAACGATTTAGGACCATCACAAGCAGCTACTACCGTGGTGCCCATGGCATCATTGTGAGCTCTGTTCAACATTTGTCATTACATATCTTGACTAGATTAATATCCATCATTCATACTATTGTACTTTCTGTTCCACAGGTCGTGTATGATGTGACTGACCAGGAGAGCTTCAACAACGTCAAACAGTGGCTTAATGAAATTGACAGGTACGCTAGTGAAAATGTGAACAAGCTTTTGGTGGGGAACAAGTGCGATCTAGCTGAGAGCAGAGTAGTTTCTTACGAGGCTGGCAAGGTAATTGTTTGCGCATCCATTACCCTTGTATATAGTTCCTACATGTAATGCATTAATTACTAAAATCATGTACTTGTGAATGCTGATTACAGGCCCTTGCCGATGAGATTGGAATACCATTTCTGGAAACCAGTGCCAAGGACGCAACAAATGTGGAGAAGGCATTTATGACCATGGCCGCAGAGATAAAGAACAGGTAACAATATAATCATCATCTACACTTAGTGCTGTCATACCCATTCTGGATACATCAATTAAAATTGAAAATCTTATCTGGCTGACGTTCACTCAGAGAGGGTGGCATTTCGGACGTTTTTGCTGGCAGTTTTGTGTCGGTTGGCAGTTTCTTGAGAACAGCATGGCATTTTCTGGGAGGATGCTTAAGAAACTGCCACCCCCGACACAACTAAAACTGCCATCAAAATGTTCGCAAATGCCACCCCGCCCGGCGAACGTTTGCCAGCTAACGGGGTCAATGATAATAGTGTTACACGGTAAATATGCATGGAAGTTTCTTATATAAAGTATAAGTCTTTTTTTAGAGATTTCAATGCGGACTAGAATGTAGATTCACTCATTTTGCTCCGTATGTAGTCCGCATTGGAATCTGTAGAAAGACTTATACTCCCTCCGTTCGAAATTACTTGTCATAAAAGTGGATAATAATGGATGTATCTAGAAATAAAATACATCTAGATACATCCATTATTATTCATTTTTGTGACAAGTAATTCCAGACGGAGGGAGTATTTAGGAACAGAGGGAGTACTAATAACTATGTGGCTCATCAAATACATCTTATCGTTAGAAATGCTGTGCTGACTCTGGCAACAACACCATTCTTACTAATAACTATGTGGCTCATCAAATACATCTTATATTTTGAAGTGTTGTGCTGACTCAGCAACAACACCATTCTTGGAGTTGCTAAATTTTGAAAGCCACAGCAGTTAAATCTAGTGCCAGAAAATCTGATTTGAAGTAATATACACCATGGTATCTGGTTCTGTTATATTTACATGCATAGGTGTATAATAGGCCTTAAATCTTATTCTCTTTCCTACCTCTTTTGAACAGGATGGCAAGCCAGCCAGCTGGAAATGCTAGCAAGCCTGCCACGGTGCAAATGCGGGGTCAGCCTGTTGCTCAGCAAAACGGATGCTGTTCGTCTTGAGCAACACTCAGATCACAGCAGTGTTCTTGCAAAACTCAATTGGTTGTTCTTCCCCTGTAAATTAAGTGTACGACTACCATGCGGTCTGTTGGAAGAAGTGTCATGTCCCTTAAACTACAACAGTGCAGCAGATGCTGCGGCCTGTTTTAGCTGACTGTTAATATTGCTATTTTAATTTGTGTCGTTTGGTTAATGTTCATGTTTCAAAGGGAGACATCTGCATCTATCTTGCTTCTGAATGACCACTTGCTTTTCAGTGCGGTACCTGCTTGCCCAGATGATTTTTAAACAGCAAGTACTGTATTTCTCTTTTGTAAACACCGTCCTATAGTTTAGTTTTTTTTTTGATAAAATTCACTGCCTAGCTCGGATGATTGATTGCTGCCACTATCATTGCTGTCACAAAAGCTTGCGAAAATAAGCTAACTGCATGAATGTCTACTGCAGGTTAGAACATCTCCAGTATTTTGGAGTAAAAAACATTGCTCCAATAACTGCCTTTGTTGTATAGTTTGCTTCACATTTTTTAGGCTGCCCAAAAAACCCAGCACCCAGTGTTGTAAATATACAAACACTTGGCGCACTACCGCAAAACATATCTAGTTACGTGCTCCCCGTCCCCTTCCTTGTCTGGCTCTGGTCCTGCGCTCAAAGACAAGTAGATATGGATACATTTAACTTAATGAAACACAAGTCCAAAACATTTGAAAAGTTCAACGAGTTTTTGAGTGAAATAGAAAATCATTGTATAAAAAGATAAAATTTCTATGATTCGATTGTGGAAGTGAATATCTAAGTTTACAAAAATAAAATTTCTACGATTCGATTGTGGAAGTGAATATCTAAGTTAAGAGTTTGATGTATTTAAAATAACATGGAATTGCTTCACAACTTACGTAAAATATCACAGTGTAATGATATGTACGAACATCGTAATCATATTTTATTAGATATGATGCATCATGTGATGTCTCTTATCGATTTGTGATTATCGTTTTTGTTATGCATTAGAGATAACTGCATTCATTTTAAAACAGGGTATCGTCTAAATCCGCTGAAACTACATCATATTAGTTATGGTTTAACAATAAACCTAAGCTATCGTTTCTCAAAATTTAGGAAAGCGACGCTTATGTCAAGAGGCTACAATCTCGTAAGCTCGAACCCAAAATAGAAAACGCGTCTTCGTAGGATATCCTAAAAAGACAATTTATTATACCTTCCATCACATATGTGAGGGCAAGATCTTTGTTGCCAACAATACCGAAAATCCCCTTTGCGCCCGGGCTGAGATGAGCCCGATGAACAGTACCGCAATTAAAAATAGAAAGGAAGGTAAAAAATTCTGATTTTTTTGCAAGAAAGATGTGCATGTACATGATGTTTGTGCAAAATTTGGTGATATTTGAACGTTCGAGTAGCACACGACAAAAAAGACAAATCCAGACATGAATAGTACTATTTTCAAATGTTTCTCTCACACCTGAATTTGTTCTTTTTGCCACGAGTTCCTAGAATATTCAAACTTCTTCAAATTTGGCACGGAGATCACGCACTCAAACATCTTTCATGACAATTTTTTAGATTTTTTTGTAATTGTTTACTATTTAAATTCGTGGTATTATTGAGCCGGGGAGCCAAAATGCCGCTCTCGAAGAATAGATCCTTTCTGAAGGAGTTCCTCTCAAGAGAAGTGAGTGGGAGGAATGTAGAGGTTGACGTGGTCATCGAACGTTCTCTCGAATTGGAGAGTAGCTCAACACAGAAAGATGTTCCTCTGTTGCCTACACCATCTAGAAAGGAAGCTAATGATGATGATCATGAAACTTTGAATGAGACTGCTACTAAACTTCGTAGGTCGACCAAGACACGTACTACCCTTGAATGGTACGATAATCCTGTCATGGACATTATGTTGTTAGACAATGATGAACCTATGGACTATGAGGAAGCGATGATGAGATCGAATCCCGAAAAATGGCTAGAGGCATGAAATCTGAAATAGAACCCATGTACGTAAATTTCATGGACTTACCCGAGGACCGAAAGGCCATTGTGAGCAAATGGATCTGTAAGAAGAAAGAAAGGCCATTGAGAGCAAATGGATCTTTAAAAAGAAAACAAACCTTGATGGTAACGTCATCATCTATAAAGCTTTACTTGTTGCAAAAGGTTTTCAACAAGTTCAAGGGGTTGACTATGATGAGACTTTCTGACCCGCAACGATGCTAAAGTCTCTTAGGATTATGTTAGCAATTGTTGCATTTTTCGATTGTGAAATCTAGGAGATGGACGTCAAAACTATGTTCCACAATGGTTACATTCATGAAGAGTGGTATATGATGCAAGCCGAAGGTTTTGTCGATCCTAAGGATGCTAATAAGGTATGTAAACTCCAGCAATCCATTTATGGCCTGGTGCAAGCATCCCGGAGTTGGAATCTTCACTTTTATGAGGTGATAAAAGATTCTGGATTTATCCAAGGTTATGGAGAAGCTTGTATTTAGAATAGAGTGAGTGGGAGCTCGGTAGCATTTTCAATACTGTAGGTGAATGGCACATTATTGATTGGAAATGATGTAGAACTTCTTAAAAGCATAAAGGGTTATTTGAACAAGAGTTTTTCAATGAAAGACTTCAGTGAAGTAGCTTACACACCGGGAATCAAGATATACAGAGATAAATAGAAATGCTTGATAGAACGTTCATAAAGTACATACCTAGACAAAGTTTTGAAGAAGTTTCGAATGGACGAGTCAACGAAGGGTTCTTGCCCATGTTGCAAGGTATGAAGTTTAGTAGGACTCGATGTCCATCTACGACAGAAGGAAGAGAAAATATGAAAGTCGACCCCTATGCCCCAACCATAGGCTCTATTATGTATACCATGATGTGTACTAGACCTAATGTGTGCCTTGCCATTAGTATGATTGGCAGGTAAGAGCTAGTCGTAAAGGGTTAGTCAATGCTAGCTTTGGCATTGATTCAGATGACTCGAAGTCCCAATCTAGATACGTATTTATTTTGAATGGTGGAGCAGTTAACTAGAGTAGCTCCAAGCAGAGCCTCGTAGCAACATCAAAGAGATTTGTAAAGCTCACACGGATTTGAATGTTGCAGAACCATTGACCAAGCCTCTTCCATGATAAAAACATGATTAACATCACAACCTCATGGGTGTTAGATTTGTAACAATGTAAACTAGATTATTAATTCTAGCGCATGTGGGAGACTGTTGGAAATATGCCATAGAGGCAATAATAAAGTTGTTATTACTACATTTCCTTTTTCTTGATAAGTGTTTATTCTCCAAGCTATAACTGTATTAACCGAAAACTAAAATATATGTGTGAATACATAAAGAAACACTGTGTCCCTAGTGTGCGTGTACTAGAATAGCCCGCTGATTAAAGATGGTCAAGGTTTCCTAACCATAGAAATGATTTGTCATTTAATAGGGAGATCCTATCATTTGGAGAATGATGTGATGGAGAAACCTAATCATAATATTAGCATTTGATTGTGTCACTAAATATAAATTTATATAGCTTTTTTAATGTCAAGGATCTATTCCTTAGACCATGAGATCATGCAACTCCTTGTCACGTCTCCGACGCATCGATACTTTTTGATTGTTCCATGCTATTATATTATCAATCTTGAATACTTTATATGCAATTATATGCTATTTTATATCATTTTTGGGAACTAACCTATTAACCAATGCCTAGTGCCACTTCCTATTTTTTGCTTGTTTTTGTTTTTCCTGGAAATCAGTACCAAACGAAGCCCAAATGGTACAAAACGTTTTGCCGAATTTTTCTAGAAAAAGAGGACCTAGAAGATTTTGAAGGAGTCCAGATGACAGATGAGGAGACCTCAAGACAAGAGGGCCCATCCTGATGCCTTCTGCCCCCCTCGTGGCTCTGTCCGACCTAATTCCAACTTCATTAATTTACCCGAAACACTTTTTGCGCCGCCACAAGATTCTGTTTCGATGGGAGGCCATCTAGAGATATTTTGCGGTGCCCTGCAGGAGGGGGAATCGATTATGGAGTCCATCTACGTCAACCTTGCTTCCTACATGATGATGTGTGAGTAGTCCACCATAGACCTACAGTCCATAGCTAGTACCTAGCTGGATTCCTCTCTCTCTCTTTGATCTTCAATACAAAGTTCACTGTGGTTCCCACGATAATCTATCCGATGTAATCCTCTTCTGCAATGTGTTTATTGGGATCCAATGAATTGTGGATTTATGATCACATTATTCATGAATATATATTGAGTCTTCTCTGAATTCTTTATGCATGATTATTATAGCTTCGTATTTCTCTCCGATCTATTGGTTTGGTTTGGCCAACTAGATTGATTTATCTTCAGTGGGAGTGGTGCATTGTGATGGGTTCACTTGCGGTGCTCAATCCTAGTGAGAATCAGGGAGATGCCACATATTGTATTATTGCCATTAATGGTAAAATGACAGGGTCTGAATATATTGCATGTCTTACTTTGTCTAAATCATGTCATCTTTCTCCAAGCATTACTCTGTTTCATACTTAACACTATAGATGCATGCTAGATACCGGTCGATGAGTGGAGTAATAGTAGTAGATGCACGTAGGAGTCGGTCTACTTGTTTATGGACGTGATGCCTATATACATGATTGTTGCCATGAATAACTGAAAGCACATATGCTCCCTCGGTGGTTTTGATAATTCATGACACCATACATTGTCTCTTGGACTAACACTTTTACCTAGTATATTTCAGGTATAGTCCACAGAGAGCCTTTGCATAAAGGATTTTGAGGAGAAGGCCCTTGATGCGAGAAAGGAATATGATTGGCTCAAGCTTCAAGCAAGAAGACTCTACATTTTACATTGGTGAGAAATCACTTTGAGTCCATTGGAAAGCCAATACTATTAAAAGGGGATGAGGTATTATGATGAATTGGTTGCTCAAGTGCTTAGAAGTAGCCATAAAAAATACTCAGCCATTCTCCCAGAAAATATTCCTGTCCAAAGCCAAACCAGCAAAATCGGTGCCACCAAGATTTTCTGCTCGGCCCTACCAATTTTACACTTGACATAACATATGCCAAACCCTACCATCTCGGTGCCACCGAGATTCAGTGAGCAACTTTCCGTTGAGAAGATTTCAAGAATCGGAATTTCCGAGTTTGAAATCGGCCTCACCGAGATTTGGAAACTCGTCTAGGTCATCGTATCGGTACCACCGAGATTCATATATCGGTCGCATCGAAAATTCAAAAGTTGCCACATTTACTGCAACTTGGTACCACTGAGATTCATTTCGGTGTCACCGAGTTGGACAATAATGTTGTAACGGTTGGATTTTGGGGGATGCCTATATATACCCCTCTACCTACCTCTCATTGGTAGAGGAAGCACTCAGAACACACTTACACTTGCCAGATCCATATTTCTGAGAGAGAGAGCCACCTACTCATGTGTTGAGATCAAGAGATTCCAATCCAACCATTTGAAACTTGATCTCTAGCCTCCCCAAGTTGGTTTCCACAAGATCAATCTCTTCTACCCATGCAAAATCTGTAAGAGAGTGATTGAGTGTTGAGGAGACTATCATTAGAAGCACAAGAGCAAGGAGTTCATCGTTCTACCACATCTATTACCTTTTGGAGGGTGGTGCCTCCTAGATTGGTTAGGCGTCGCTTGGGAGCCTCCTACTTTGTGTTGTGGAGTTGAACCAAGAAGTTCGTACGGGCAAGGAGATCGCCTACTTCCTGAAGATATACCGTGAGTGAGGCTAGTCCTCTGTGGACGGAAGCCATGGTGGAATAGACAAGGCCGCTTCTTTGTGGAACCCTTGTTGGTGGAGCCCTCCCTGGACTCTCGCAGCCGTTCCCCTCCGTGGGTTGAAGTCTCCACTAACATGAACGTACGATAGCGCCACCTATCGGCACAAATGCAAAAAATCGCCGTGTCAACTTCTTTGCGTTTGATCTTCTTAAACTCTACTCCTTACTACATCTGCAAAGTCTTTACTTTCCGATTCCAATATTGTTGACTAGCATGTGTAGGTTGCACTATACTTGTTAGGAATGCTAAAACCTGCCATCCATTAAATTTGGGAAAAGTCTAGGATTTTAATTTATACAAGTATTTTATTCACCCCCTCTAGACATCTATTCTATTGACCCTACAATAACATGTCATAACTATGCACTATTCTGTCAATTTCCCAAGAGTTATATGTTTACCCACCGTATGCTATGTTCAAGAGAGAAGCCTATAGCAAAAACTATGCCCCCAGGTCTAGTTAAGCATATCTACTAAAACTCAAAAAATACTTTGCTGCAATTTATCTAGTGTTATTTACTTTTATATATTTATATCATCTATCTATCAATCTTTAACCCTTGCAAGTAACGACTTCAAGGGGTCTGGCAACCCTCTTGCCCACATGGGGTGCAATTGTTTGGTTTTGTGTGTGTTAGTGTTGTCAAAGGGGGTTTGCGTGATTCTCCTATTGGTTTGATAACCTTGGTTCTCACTGAGTGAAACACTTATCTCTACTGTGCTGTATCTCCCTACCTCTTTGGGGAAAATCCCAACAAAGTTTACAAATAGGAGGAAGAATTTCTTGCGCCACACAACATTAAATTCTTGCGAGGTTCTTTCACACAAATTATCATTCACTTGTTCTACTTTTTATTTGTTGTTATTTTCTTGCTTAAAAATATAAAAACACAAAAATATTTATCTTTGCTAGTTTACTTGTTTCACTTGTTATTTTCCTTATTTTATCGCTATGTCTCAAGATAGATTCTACAATAGTTCTAATTATCAATGGACGAATGTAATTGAGAGTTCTATGAAAAACTTCATGACCACACAATATGAGCATAATAAGTTCTTCCCTGAGGAGATTAAGGAATATTCCACTTTACTAGATGCTATTAGCAAACAACTTGATGAGATTATTTGAGAAGTAGCTAATCTCCAACTACAATTTTCTCAAAGCGAAGACTTGATAGGAAAGATTTTTGACAAGCAAACCACACTAGTGAATAGGATGGCAGCTAAACTAGAAGCACATCTTCTTGCTATTCATAATGAAGATATTAAAATGATTGGCGTTTCTCCTATTGAATCTTATTTACTAATCTGAAAAATTGATGAAAAGGGAGTAGATATGAGTCAAATTTAGCTAGAAGGCGCCCCGTTTGTTCGGAGGGTGGTGATCTTAATGACAAAAAAAAATGAAAAAGTGGGTTTGGAGAGGTCAAAACTTTAGCTAATGATGTGCCCACTATTTTGGATTACAAGGACTTTAATTATGGAAGTTGTTCTTTAGTTAAATTTATTTCCTTGTTGCAATCCACAATTAGATCACCTAATACTTATGAACAAAATAAGGCTTTGACTAAACATATCGTAGAAGCTATGGTAAATCTCACGAGGAGAAATTTGAACTAAAGGTTCCAATATCTAGAAAATTGCATGATGATTGGGAACCTACTATTAAAATTAACCTTAAAGATAATGAATGTTTTGCTTTGAGTGACCATGGTGCTAGTGTTTCTACTATACCTAAATCTCTATGTGAATTGCTAGGTCTTATCGATATACATGAATGTTCCCTTAACTTGAATATTGCGGGTTCCACTATTAAGAAACCTTTGGGTAGAACAAATGACGTGATTATTCTTGCTAATATAAATTATGTGCTTGTAGATTTCATTTTGCTTGATATTGAATGCAACCCGTTTTGTGCAATAATACTCAGTAGGACTTTCTTATGAACTATAGGTGCAATTATTGATATGAAGGAAGGAAACATAAGATTGCAATTCCCATTAAAAAAAGGGTTGGAACACTTCATTAGAAAGGGAATTAAACCACCTTATGAATCTATAATGAGGGCCACCAATGGACTGAACATCAAGGATGACAACACTTGATACTATGCATCATGCCTAGATAGAGGCATAAAACAATATCGCTTGTTGGGAGGCAACCCAACAATTATCTTAATTTTTTGTTATACTTTATGTTTTAGTGTGTTGGCATGATTATTGCTACTGTAATAATTGTGTTTTTATTTTTAATTAGTGTTTGTGCCATGTAAAGCCTTTGGCAAGATTTGGAAGATAATAGAACCGATCCTGTGGAAAAACAAAAACTTTTACGTCTAGTGCAGATTTTTTGTGATTTTAATAGACGTCTTTTTGATCAGATTTTTACACACTATAGGTGTGCGAGTTTCCCAGGTTTTCCTATTTTTTAAGATTTTTCAGAGTTATAGAAGTATGGCTTTAGTGCTGATCACTATAGAGTATTCTGTTTTAGACAAATTCTGTTTTTGCTTGCATAGTTTGCTTGTTTTGATGATGCTATGATTATATCGTGTGTGTGTGTGGGGGGGGGAGTATAAGTGATGTGCAATAATTAAATATGAATCAATTTATAATAGTACCTAAATTTTATGATTTGCCTATTATACTAACGGATCTCACAAGGTTTCTGTTAAATTTTGTGTGGTGAAGTTTTCAAGTTTTTGGTGAGACAAAGATGGATGAATGAATAAGGAGCGGAAATACCCTAATCTTGGGTATTCCCAAGGCAACCCAATGTAGTATTGAATGAATACCCAAGCATCTAAGGTTGGGGGTGCCCCTGAAGGTATCCCCTCTTCCGTCTCCATTCTATCGTTATATCACTTGGACCTATATTTCTATTCATTACATGATATGTGTTTTGCTTGGAGCGTAGTGTATTATAGTTTGACACAATCATTGTTTGATGGATAGACATATATGAGAGAGACACATGTTCATCATAATTTGTTAGAATACTCTATATGCTCCACTTATATCTTTTGAGCTTGAATCTTTTTGATAGTCTAAGAAATAGAATGTTAATATGCATGGGTTTGTGACACCCCGATAGTTAAGCTACAGTAACCGCACCCTAATGATGCTAGGTCATCATATTTAACTCAGCTAGGTAGTCACTTAGTAAAAATCAAAGCAGTTATCATATTTAATTTAAAGACAAACGAATTAAATTTTCAAATGTAAAAAAATAAAAATATTTGAGTTGTAGCAGATAATAATGGTTAATATATTTTCTAAACTAGAATGCAGAAAAATATATATATGAAAAAATAATATAATAATAGAATAACAGAAAGTAAAAGAAAAAAAGCAACACAGCCTGTGGCCGACTAGGCCAAAGTGGCCCAGCCGGCCACACCCACCCAAACCCTAGCGTCCCGAGCTAGTCCCACCTGTCGCCGCGAGGGCAACACCCCCCGCGCCACCCAGGTCCCTTCCCACGAGGGGATCGCCCCACCCCCACGGACGAGACCCCCAGCTTGCAGCACCCTCCCCTCGCGAGGAAACCCCCACTCCCGATCCCACCGACACCCCACCCCGCGACCCCTCCTCTCGGTACTCTCTCCCTCCCTCTCGGTACACCTTCCCACCAACCCACCGACAGCCCCACCACCCCCACGACTCCCTCCCGATCCCCCACTCCCCCCGAGACCGAGGAACTGCTCCTCTCTCGGCCTCCCTCCTTCACCTCCCACACCGATCCCGCGAGCCCTCCCTCCCCCTGGAGATCGACCCCCGGATCTCCCTTCCCATCCCGCCGGTGACCCCCTCCGGATCCGGCGGTCGAGGTCTCCCCCACCCCAGGCGCGACCGGGCCGACCCTTTCTCAGCACCGGCCGCCCCCGCCGGCCTCCACCAGCCTCTCCCCAAGCCCCCATGCCGGTGCCTCCCCGACGACCGTCACCGGCTGGAGCTCCTCTCGGCGGCTCCATCCCCGGGGGCCCCTCCTCACCGGGGCCCCTCTCAGCGACCCTCCGGCCGGCTCTCCTCGCCGGCACCATCCTCACCGGAACCGCGCCACCGTCACCGCCTCGTCCTCCTCCTCGCCGTCTCCTCCGCCTCCCGAGAACTCCGGCTTCATCGGGCCCTCTTGTCAACGTCGGTGAGCCCCTCTTCGGGCTCCTCCCACCTTCTCCTTCCTCACGCTGTCACGGTTCCATTCCGGCAAACGGCGCTCCGTTCCGACGACGTGATGCTCGCGTAGGTGTTGATGGAGATGCTTCTTATTCTCTGTTGCAAGAGTTTCTTTTGTGAACACACAGAGTTAGGAGATGAGATGAGAAAAGAGAAAAAGAAAAATAAATAAAAAGGCGTATGTATGTATGTATTAGATGCCGTACGTATTTTGTATGTATGAGATGCACGTATGTATGTATTTATGTATGTAGTTATGTGGAGAAATACGTTATGTTTTATATGGGTAAATAAGGGTATGTGGCCTAAGCCACTTACCGGTGGGCCAACTCACCCCGCTGTCTATGAGAGGGAGGCCCCACACCCTCTTTTTAGAAAAATAAAAATATAAATATAAAAATTAATATATGTTTTTATTAAATAAATAAATAGATATATTATTTAATTATCTAATTGGGTAATTAGAATAATTAGAGTATGGCACGTGGGTCCCCACTAAATTAATCTGATTAATTACTATTTAATCTTAATAAAAAAACTTGTTTCTATGACGCTCGGGACCCACGGGTTAGTTGACCAGTCAACTGTTGATGTCAGCATGACATCATGCTGATGTCATAATAGCTTTTAATTAAATTAATTAAATCTGTTTTTATTTCCTAATTATTGAATAAAACTTTAAAAATTAATATAAATTAATCCGTAAATTCAGTTCAAAATATTTTCAACATGAAAGTTGATCAGCAGGACGAGACGAACCGGGATACACGGTCCATTCGTGTGTCACGCGTCCCTAGCATAGCAAACATGGAACATTTCCACCGTTTCCATCTGTCCGGTAGTAGCCCGAGACCCGGAAAATATCGTCAGATATTCTTCCGACCCGTCTATGACGGATGTTGCTGCGTTAGCTCATGTCTAGCCCGCATCTTGCCATATCATGCATTGTGTTGCACTGTTGCTATTATTTATTGTTTCTTCCCCCTGTTCTTACCGGTAGACCCCGAGACTGACGCTGCTGCCGGGTACATCTACGACCCTGCCGATCAGTCATTTGCCGCAGAGCAGCAAGGCAAGCAAACCCCCCCCCCCCCTTGACCATTCCTATATCGCCTATGTCTTTCTTCCTACTGCTTGCATTAGTATTCTGCTACTATTGTAGTTAGCTCCTAGATCTGATGCATAGCCTGCTTTTGATGAACTGCTACTATCAGCATTGTACCTTTAATCTGCTTAGTATAGGTGGAGCAGTCATCCCCTCTGACCCCGTAGTCCAGTTGCCCCGCTTGTTTTCAAATCTCGATCCCCGATCGATGAGCCAGACCCGACACAACACATACACCCCCTTAGTTGTACGACGCTACAGAGATACTATCGGGTACCGAGGGTGACACCTCGCTAAGTACTCCTGATGATATCTCTGTAGTATAGCTAGTCGGTCGTGGTTATCGAGGGTGATTCCTCTTTCACCATTCCCAACGATGCCTCTGTCATGCAACCCCTCAAGTGTGGGACCCCCGAGGGTGATTCCCCTAAGCCCACCTTGACGGATACATCGTTCGGAATCCAACAAGGGTGATACCTCGAATTCCCCTCGATATTACAGCCACACAGTACTCGACCATGTTACTGGGATCATTGGTGATTAATTATTAAGACGGGTGGATTCCCGCGAGATTGTGTCAATGGCCTAATTAAAATGTTAATGGATTTGGGTATTTGATCTGGGTTGGTTGGAGACCTTTTCACACTAACCGTCTGCATGGGAAGAATTATGGGTACTCGGCGTCGCGGTATCATCCGAAGCTTTTCAGATGTCAGCAACGTAGTGGCGCGCGCCCGAGTGCTCCCGAGATGCATCGCACTTGTGATTAAGGGACGCTAGGACTGACGTCGGCCGCCCTCGCATCATGCAGGAGCGCGGAGGGGAACTGGGCCCATGAACCCTTTGCGCTTAGGATTTAGACCGGTGGGCTGGCCTCTCTAATTAGTCTTAGGTGGGGCTGCGACGTGTCTATATTCCGAGGCCGGGCAGGACCCAAAAAAGTGTGTCCAGCCAGAGTGTTATCGAGCGTGACGGGACATGTGATGCACCCCTGCAGGGATGAAAATTAACTATTCGAATAGCCGTGTCCACGGTTACATGACGACTTGGAGTTGTGCCCTGATCTTATACAACTACAATTGTTACATAACTGGAATTAGTTGCCTCGGGATTGCTTCCTCGCACGGAGTCGAGGGAGGATCTTTGGGCGTGACCTCACTTTAATACTGCTGCAACAATATGACTATTAATTTGTGTTACCTTGTTCTACTCTCGTCTATTGCTGCAAGACCCTAAAGATGCTAGTCTTCGATAGGACTAGGCCTTCTCTCTCTATTCTCGCATTGCTGCAGTCAGTCCACATATAAACACCCTCCTTCTTTGATACTGATGCATACTTAGAATAGTTCTGATGTAAGTCTTGAGAGTACTTTGGATGAGTACTCACCGCTGCTTTGCTCCCCCTTTGTCCCCTTGATTCGTTGCTGTGACCAGATGATGAAGCCCAGGAGATGGAGTTTCCTGCCGATGCCTGTCGCCCCGTTGGTATCATCTTCGTGGAGGCCGCTGAAGATAGGAGTAGTTAGGAGGTTCCCAGGCAGGAGGCCTCGCCTCGTTCGATCGTGTTTCTTTTGTGCTAGCCTTCTCTAAGGCACCCCATGTTTTATGTCTGTACTCAGATATTTGTTGCTTCCGCTGACTTGTGTGCTTATCGAGCTTCTGTATTCTAGCCCTCGAGGCCTCTGGCTTGTAATATGAAGCTTGTATTATTTTATTTGTGTCTAGAGTTGTGTTGTGATATCTTCCCGTGAGTCCTTGGGTTTGATCGTACGCATTTGCGTGTATGATTAGCGTACGATTAAACTGAGGGCGTCACAAGTTGGTATCAGACCCGACTGCCTGTAGGTAGCCCCCTTTCCAACTCCTTGGCCAAAGTTGAGTCTAGTGTTTGAAAAAACTTTACTAACACTGATGTTGTGACCTACGGGCCCACATCTCAATTGGGTGGTATTAGTATCTTTTAATCCTTTCCTATACTCTGGGTTCTACTCTCTCTTCTCCTTCGGGTTAATTTTTTTGCTAACTCTGACATTAGGCTCCCGTAAATATTACCTCCTGGAGAACCCCGTATTCGAGACGATGACTTGATCCGTCAGAAGGCTACGATGATACTCTATGATGTTTCTCGAGAACTTGTGCCCATCGCTCTTGCGATTTCCCTTCTTCCCTCAACGACTATGGATGACTACATACAAATGTCGCTCATACTTTCCTCTCCAATTGCTCTTGTTTTACGAGATGCAACAAATTATCTTATCGGGGATTCGTTCGTCATCAGTTGTCATGGGTTTAAAAAGTTCTTTGAATTACTATTCGGTCTTCCGAAATCCTCCGTAGCCTGATGTTCATGACCTTTCTCACCTGCTTGCATTATGGTTAAATCCATATGTCTAGAAACATTCATTAAAATCCTTTGTGATTTTCCTGTGATCTTATTGATTCTACCTTTGTGTGAGTGCACACAATCATCTGCAGATACTCATGCATTATCTTCCGGCTCAGACGTCCTTCCAGACAGAGCTGGTTCTCAACAAATCAACTGTCGTGGTTGTCCATCTAAATCCTTTGAGCTTACTTGTATTTGATTGGAGCATCTGATTATGATACACCAACCTAGAAATCCTAATTCCTTTGGTAATTAAGTATCGATATTTTTCAGATGTTCCATAACCCGACGCATTGCATCCTATCTCCCTCTGATTGAGTACCGATACTCATATCAGATCTTTTGTGGACTGCCAGACTCATTCTGGGTTATTATCCGACGGCATACTTTGCTTTTGAAAATTCTTGTGATTGCTTCCCCTGACACATGATGCCACTGTTAAATTGTGTCTTCTCCCTTTGTTAGCTACGCCCTTCAAGCATGTGTTAATTACTCTTGGAGTGTATGGGATATGTTCTTAAGATGCCCCGACGGGTTGAACCTATGCCTTCCTAAATCAATATGACTCGAAAAGTTTTCATGAGTCTTACTCTTCTAGTGCTTTGCCGAATACCCTTTCAAAGCTACAACCTGATCAAAGGCGAGGAGTAAATGACAATTGATGCATTGATGAAGTGGGAGTCGACCTTGAACTTTGTGTTCATGCCCATGGAAACGACGCTGGTCCTATCATAGAAACTTCTCGTACCAATAATCATTCATTCTGTGCTTAGAATATGGTATCTGTGATCTTGTCCTTTGCAATCATGGTTCCGACCATGTTGTCCTACCTTGATTTCATTCTCAGGCGAGTTAAAGTACTTCTCTTCTTTAGATCAATACATCGGTCCAAACCTTAATGTTGATATACCTCCGAGTATTATTCCTTGTAGCTCGAGAATATCACGGAGCTGTATAACTTCTTGTGAGCTCCTCATCAACTATGATATGTTCTTTAATTCCAGTTTCCTCATATTTGAGTTGTTGGACACACGAGTACATCGATAACTGAATCGAGTATGCATTGCGATCCAACAACTTTTAGTAATCTCCTTGGCTTACAAGTTTGTACTCTATCATGTCCTTCCAAGCTGTTAAGCTATATCATCATCGTCATGTTGGAGCTTGACCATGCTATCTATGCCCTCCATCTCTGGAACACATCTCCAACTATGCGTTAAGCTCACATTGAGTTTTCCACATCATGTTGGTTGTCCTGAAAGGCAATCTCAATTCTTACCTAGCAGTCTTATTTGTGGTTCCGACAACCGCTTGCTTCATCATTCCCTTGCTTGATGTCGCCACTGAACGATTACATCTTCGTGAAGCTTCTCGACAAATGTGTCATGATCATCATTAGCATCCCGAGCTCTTGCGGGGTATCGACCGAATGCATGATGAGAAATACCATCCTTACCCCTAGATGATATGTGTTATCGTCGACAACCTTCTTGCCTTCCCTCCTACACAAACATGTTTGTGTTTTGTGTTGTCCCCTGTGTTCCTCGCTATCCAGCTTATGTTATCTTGTACCTTGGGGTATTACCATCTGTATGTCAAGAATGTCGTGACAAGTGCACACGTCTTAATAATTCTTGATATAGTAATACTTCTCGCCATCACCATTCATTTCTTGGCCCCGTGTTGTTTCAAATCGGAATACCGACAAGTGGACCCGTATGTGTGATTCCAATACTTCTCGCAACTCTATTGCATTGAGGTTAACAACTAATTGTTTCATTCTCGGTGTGTTGGCTGTTGACTCATCATTTTTGACATTGGTTGTGCTACTCCATCTGTATTTCCGAGTGCACCTTTCGACCAATGTTTAATTGTTGTTGTTCCCGCGAACATAAGACATTATACCATTTGACTTGACAAATGTTATCTCCTTGATATTATAAATTTTGGAATTTCATCCGTGTCCAAAATCTTGAGGGATTGTTGCTGAGCCCATCGGCCGCACCCTCAAGTTCTCCATGGTTCGTGATGAAGATATTGCAGGCATTATGCTTGTGCCTAGCTCATGAAGAATGTGTTTGGTAGCAGAAATGTTTTCCCCAAGTTCACATGCACTCTTTCCGCCGTGAATATGTGGAAGTTTTGTTTTGCTTCTTCTCGGGAAATCCCAAGTCATTCACGCATGTGTGAAGTGTTATATGTTTTGAAGATTTGCTATCTTCACTTCATATAACTTCTCTTGGCACGCCTAGCACTGACTGATTTGATCAAGGAAAAGAAGTTCCTTCATAAGATCTGATCCAGACTTACACATGGAACCTGGTCATCCTCGATGATGGTTTCCAAATGAGGACTTAGTTGCATTTTGACGTAAGGATTTTATGTGGACACGAATGTCTTGACATTGTGTTCATATGTCTTACAATCAAACTCATGGTTCCTCTTTGTATATCCATAAGTCCCACCTTTATCTGATGACCATGTCGATGCTATCCCGAAGCACGGATGTGGAACGTCAATTTTCAACAGGAACATTGGGAGCGCAATGCTAAATTGTTCCTGGTCAATTATCCAGACCGCGTGGTATGGGTAAACATCTTGATTCTTCTGGCCTCTTTAGCTAGATGGATATGCACTTAATGACCTATCATGTATACCATACTCTATGTTTTCATCAGGAATGGTATACTTTAATACTTGTGTGTGTGAACACATTTGCCTTCCTATTGGTTTGTTTGACCTTTCTTGTGGCATTACTTATCTAAGCTGTGTTAATTCCCTACTTAGGTAAAATTCTCGGTATACGACTCTGTCAGTAAGACCCTATTACTATTGTGGCTAACATTCCGGTAGCCGCCGGTGGACGAGAACTTTGCCTACTGGTCCGCCTCATTTCAACGAGCAGGAAAATGGTTCTATTCGTCCCCCGCACTTGGTACTGACGTTGTTGCCAACATAGCTGACAGGTTATCCTCTGACATGTCTTGCTACCAAGACCGTATAATATGTCACCCCTCTACCTACTCCCGGCCCACATGGTGGACCCATAACCCAAAGTTCCACAGGATTGAAACCTGACTCTCCTGTACATCTTTTGACTCCAAAGTATCATTTGCACTTGCTTCGTAAGGAATTCCAGGGCCACCGATCAATGTACCGATCGCTCTTCGGGCCAGATGTTGTCCAACATGCTGAAGATCAAGTCTACATTATCCATAATAATCCGAAGGCTGCTCAGTCTCGTCAGAAGAGTCAGTATGACAGTCATCATCAAGTTATGGTCTATCAGCCTGGCGAAAAGGCTTGTCCTCGTGTCACACCAATGAGAGGTGCACACCATTTTGGGATCAAATGCAAGTTAGCTCTCTGCTATATTGGTCCTTTCACTGTTCTCGAAAAGCGTGGAAAAGTGGCTTATCAATTGGAACTGCCGGCGAACCTTTCTTAGGTTCACGATGTCTTCCTTGTGTCGCAGCTCCGACGCTGCTTCAATGATCATATTCGAGCAGTGGATCATGATATGCTTGAGGTGCAACAAGACCTTGCTTATAAAGGACATCCGGTCTGTATTCTCGACCAAGCTGAACGTAAGACTCGTCGCAAAGTCACCAAGTTCCTCAAAGTGAAGTTGTCAAATCATTCTGAAGATGAGGCCACTGGCGAACGCGAGGATCATCTTCGTGATGAATACCCGGAGCTCTTTCCTTCTACCTCTTAATTCTAGGGACGATGATTCTTGTTAGTAGGGGAGAGTTGTGACACCCCGATAGTTAAGCTACAGTAACCGCACCCTAATGATGCTAGGTCATCATATTTAACTCAGCTAGGTTGTCACTTAGTAAAAATCAAAGGAGTTATCATATTTAATTTAAAGACAAACGAATTAAATTTTCAAATGTAAAGAAATAAAAATGTTTGAGTTGTAGCAGATAATAATGGTTAATATATTTTCTAAACTAGAATGTAGAAAAATATATATATGAAAAAATATAATAATAGAATAACAGAAAGTAAAAGAAAAAAGCAACGGAGCCCTTGCCGACTCGGCATAAAGTGGCCCAGCTGGCCACACCCACCCAAACCCTAGCGTCCCGCGCGAGTCCCACCTGCCGCCGCCAGGGCAACACCCCCCGCGCCACCCAGGTCCCTTCCCACGAGGGGATCGCCCCACCCCCACGCAAGAGACCCCCAGCTCGGAGCTCCTTCCCCTCGCGAGGAAACCCACACCCCCGATCCCACCAACACCCCACCCCACGACCCTCCTCTCGGTACTCTCTCCCTCCCTCTCGGTACACATTCCCACCAACCCACCGACAGCCCCACCACCCCCACGACTCCCTCCCGATCCCCACTCCCCCCGAGACCGAGGAACTGCTCCTCTCTCGGCCTCCCTCCTTCCCCTGCAAGGCCGATCCCGCGAGCCCTCCCTCCCCCTCGAGACGGACCCCCGGATCTCCCTTCCAATCCCGCCGGCGACCCCCTCCGGATCCGGTGGCTGAGGCCTCCCCCACCCCAGGCGCGACTGGGCCAACCCTTTCTCAGCACCTGCCGCCCCCGCCGGCCTCCACCGGCCTCTCCCCAAGCCCCGATGCCGGCGCCTCCCCGACGGCCGTGACCGGCCGGAACCCCTCTTGGCGGCTCCATCCCCGGGGGCCCCTCCTCACCGGGGCCCCTATCGGCGACCCTCCGGCCGGCTGTCCTCGCCGGCACCATCCTCACCGGAACCGCGCCACCGTCACCGCCTCGTCCTCCTCCTCGCCGTCTCCTCTGCCTCCCGAGAACTCCGGCGTCACCGGGCCCTCTCGTCAACGTCGGTGAGCCCCTCTTCGGGCTCCTCCCACCATCCCCGTCCTCGCGCCGGCCCGGTTCCATTCTAGCAAACAGCGCTCCGTTCCGATGACGTGGTGCTCGCGTAGGTGTTGATGGAGATGCTTCTTATTCTCTGTTGCAAGAGAGTTTCTTTTGTGAACACACAGAGTTAGGAGATGAGATGAGAAAAGAGAAAAAGAAAAATAAATAAAAAGGCGTATGTATGTATGTATTAGATGCCGTACGTATTTTGTATGTATGAGATGCACGTATGTATGTATTTATGTATGTAGTTATGTGGAGATATACGTTATGTTTTATATGGGTAAATACGGGTATGTGGCCTAAGCCACTTACCGGTGGGCCAACTCACCCCGCTGTCTATGACAGGGAGGCCCCACACCCTCTTTTTAGAAAAATGAAAATATAAATATAAAAATAAAAATATATTTTTATTAAATAAATAAATAGATATATTATTTAATTATCTAATTGGGTAATTAGAATAATTATAGTATGACACGTGGGTCCCCCACTAAATTAATCTGATTAATTACTATTTTATCTTAATAAAAAAACTTGTGTCTATGACGCTCGGGACCCACTAGTCAGTTGACCAGTCAACTGTTGATGTCAGCATGACGTCATGCTGATGTCATAATAGCTTTTAATTAAATTAATTAAATATGTTTTTAATTCCTAATTATTGAATAAAACTTTAAAAATTAATATAAATTAATCCGTAAGTCAGATCAAAATATTTTCAACATGAAAGTTGATCAGCAGGACGAGACGAACCCGGATACACGGTCCATTCGTTTGTCACCCATCCCTAGCATAACAAACATGGAACATTTTCATCGTTTTCCATCTGTCCGGTAGTAGCCCGAGACCCGGAAAATATCGTCAGATATTCTTCCGACCCGTCTATGACGGATGTTGCTGCGTTAGCTCATGTCTAGCGTGCATCTTGCCATGTCATGCGTTGTGTTGCACCGTTGCTATTACTTATTGTTTCTTCCCCCTTTTCTTACCGGTAGACCCCAAGACTGACACTGCTGCCGGGTACATCTATGAACCTGCCGATCAGTCCTTTGCCACAGAGCAGCATGGCAAGCAAACCCCCCTTGACCATTACTATATCGCCTATGTCTTTCTTCCTACTGCTTGCATTAGTATTTTGCTACTGTTGTAGTTAGCTCCTAGATCTGATGCATAGCCTGTTTTTGATGAACTGCTACTATCAGCACTGTACCTTTAATCTGCTTAGTATAGGTGGAGCAGTCATCCCTTCTGACCCCGTAGTCCAGTTGCCCCGCTTGTTTTCAAATCTCGATCCCCGATCGATGAGCCAGACCCGACACAACACATACACCCCCTTAGTTGTACGACGCTACAGAGATACTATCGGGTACCGAGGGTGACACCTCGCTAAGTACTCCTGATGATATCTTTGTAGTATAGCTAGTCGGTCGTGGTTATCAAGGGTGATTCCTCTTTCACCATTCCCGACGATGCCTCTGTCGTGCAACCCCTCAAGTGTGGGACCCCCGAGGGTGATTCCTCTAAGCCCACCTTGACGGATACATCGTTCGGAATCGAACGAGGGTGATACCTCGGATTCCCCCCGATGTTACAACCACACAGTTACTCGACCATGTTACTGGGATCATTGGTGATTAGTTGTTAAGACGGGTGGATTCCCGCGAGATTGTGTCGATGGCCTAATTAAAATGTTAATGGATTTGGGTATTTGATCTGGGTTGGTCGGAGACCTTTTCGCACTAACCGTCTGCGTGGGAAGAATTATGGGTACTCGGCGTCACGGTATCAGCCGAAGCTTTTCAGATGTCAGCAACGTAGTGGCGCGCGCTCGAGTGGTCCCGAGATGCATCACGCTTGTGATTAAGGGATGCTAGGACTGGCGTCGGCCGCCCTCGCATCGTGTAGGAGCGCGGAGGGGAACTAGGCCCATGAACGCTTTGCGCTTAGGATTTAGACCGGCGGCTGGCCTCTCTGATTAGTCTTAGGTGGGGCTGCGACGTGTCGATATGCCGAGGCCGGGCAGGACCCAGAAAAGTGTGTCCGTCTAGAGTGTTATCGAGCGTGATGAGGCATGTGGTGCACCCTTGCAGGGATGAAAATTAACTATTCGAATAGCCGTGTCCACGGTTACAGGACGACTTGGAGTTGTGCCCTGATCTTATACAACTAAAATTGTTACTTAACTGGAATTAGTTGCCTCGGGATTGCTTCCTCATAGGGAGTCGAGGGAGGATCTTTGGGCGTGACCTCACTTTAATACTGCTGCAACAATATGACTATTAATTTGTGTTACCTTGTTCTACTCTCGTCTATTGCTGCAAGACCCTGAAGATGCTAGTCTTCGATAGGACTAGGCCTTCTCTCTCTATTCTCGCATTGCTGCAGTCAGTCCACATATAAACACCCCCCTTCTTTGATACTGATGCATACTTAGAATAGTTCTGATGTAAGTCTTGCGAGTACTTTGGATGAGTACTCACCGCTGCTTTGCTCCCCCTTTGTCCCCTTGATCCGTTGCTGCGACCAGATGATGGAGCCCAGGAGATGGAGTTTCCTACCGACGCCTGTCGACCCGTTGGTGTCTTCTTCGTGGAGGCCGCTGAAGATAGGAGTAGTTAGGAGGTTCCGAAGCAGGAGGCCTCGCCTCGTTCGATCGTGTTTCTTTTGTGCTAGCCTTCTCTAAGGCACCCCATGTTTTATGTCTGTACTCAAATATTTGTTGCTTCCGCTGACTCGTCTGCTTATCGAGCTTCTGTATTCTAGCCCTCGAGGCCCCTGGCTTGTAATATGAAGCTTGTATTATTTTATTTGTGTATAGAGTTGTGTTGTGATATCTTCCCGTGAGTCCTTGGGTTTGATCGTACGCATTTGCGTGTATGATTAGCGTACGATTAAACCGAGGGCATCACAGTGTTGTAATACTAGTACGAAAAGGATAGGTATTCAAGGGGGATATAATAAAAACTTTCATGTAGCTAACCTTAAAAGAGACGTGCAAGTTAATTATATTGATGTAGTAATATGAAAATACATGAGTACATGATCATTTTTTAGTATAAATGTTGGTATTAAAGCATGTTACTTGTTACTCATCTAAATATTGGTTATGGCATGATGATGATGTGCGAGCGTTCTTATGTCTGATTTAAATTCTGTTGTGCAGTTCGGGTCGGAGGCGCGCGATAGTTAACAACCTCCTCCCTAGGGGTATCCAGTAGTACTTTGCTTAGACATATCTAATAGGCTTTGCAATAAGTATATGCATTCTTTATGACTGAATCCATCGATATACACAATATCACCTTTCCATAATTGCTAGCCTCTTTGGTACAGTGCATTTCCCATTCTCACTTCAAGGATCGGTGTAGCTTTCGGCGGTGCATCGAAATTCCGTGATATGATACACTCTATCACACATAAGCCACCCTATATCTTCCTCAAAACATCCACCATACCTACCTATCTTAGCATTTTCATAGCCACTCCCAGATATATTTCCATGCAACTTCCACTGTTTTGCCACATGACTTGTGTGTTCATCATCATATTGCTTTGCATGATCATGTAGCTAACATAGTATTTGTGGCAAAGCCACCATTCATCATTACATACATGTTAAGCTAGATCGTTTCACATCCCGATACACTTCTAGAGGCATTTATATAGAGTCATCTTGTATACTTTTTCACATAGAGTTATAAGTAAATAAAAGTGTGATGGAGAGTATGATTTCCCCACAGGTCAGGATGAGACTCGAGACAAAAAAAATAAAAAAAGGAAATAAAAAGAGATATAAAAAAGGGGAAAAGCGAAAAAGAAAAAAGAGAGAAAAAGAAAAAATGAGAGAAAAGAGAGAAGGGACAGTGTTATTACCTCCTTTTCCATACTTGTGCTTAGAGGGAGCACGATGTTTTTCATATAAAGATCTCTAGAATTGTCATTTTCATATGCTAGTGGGTATTTTTCATTATAGAACTTGGCTTGCATATTTCAATGACGGGCTTCCTCAAATGCCCGAGGTCTTCATGAGAAAGCAAGTTGGATGCACACCCACTTACCTTCCATTGAGCTTTCATACACTTATAGCGGTAGTGCATCCGTTGCATGTCAATCCCTACCCCTCACATTGATATCGACTGATGGACATCTCCATAGCCTATTGGTCCGACTAGTTGATGCGAGACTTTCTTTCCACTTTGACTCCTTTTGATTTGTACCACCATACTCTGTTCCACCCATGTGCTATATCCATGGTTCATGCTCATGTATTGCATGAGGTTGAGCATGCTGAAGTGCGTTAGAAGAACGATCCAATTGCCTGTCTGGAGATTGAGGTGCTCATGATTTTTACTTATGCGGTGAAGACTGAGTGATACCATGCCAATATGATAAAATGAGTAGGGAATAACAGTCTTTAAGGATCGTATGTTTCGAATATGAATGATTATGCTTCTTATGTTTATGGATATTATGATGTTGAGATCGATTACTTCACCGTTTCTCAAGATAATACCTAAAAGATATTACATGTTGGGTAGCATGTCGCATAAAAATGTTTTTTTATTATTTACCTACTCGAGGAAAATCATGGATTAAGCTTGGGGATGCTGATACATCCCCAATGTATCAATAATTTTTGTTTGTCCCATGCTATTATATTATCAATCTTGGATACTTTATATGCAATTATATGCTATATTATATCATTTTTGGGAACTAACCTATTAACCAGTTCCTAGTGCGAGTTGCTGTTTTCTGCTAGTTTTTGGTTTTCTAGGAAATCAGTACCAAACAAGTCCAGACGCTACAAAACTTTTTGATGATTTTTTTTCTAGACAAAAGAGGACTCGGAAGCTTCAGAAGGATACCAAACGACAGACGAGGAGACATGAAGGCATGTGGGCGTGCCCTGGGGGTGGGGGGGGGGGGTAGGCGCGCGCTGATGCCTTGTTGGCCCCTCGTGGCTCCGTCTGACCTAATTCCACCTTCATAAATTTTCCAAAATCGGGAAACCAATAGAGAGCCACCCGAAACACTTATTCCACCGTCGCAAGCTTCTATTCCAATGGGAGTCCATCTGGAGATCTTATTCGGTGCCCTGCCGGAGGGGGAATAGATCATGGAGGCCATCTACATCAACCTTGTTGCCTACATGATGATGTGTGAGTAGTCCACCACAGACCTATGGGTCCATAGATAATACCTAGATGGTTTTTTTCTCTCTTTGATCTTCAATACAAAGTTCACTCGATTCCCACAGTGATGTAGCATGTGTAATCCTCTTTTGCGGTATGTTTTTGGGATCCAGTGAATTGCGGGTTTATGATCAGATTATTCATGATTATATATGGATGTTCTCTGAATTCTTTAGGCATGACCATTATAGCTTAGTATTTCTCTTTGATCTATCAGTTTGGTTTGGACAACTAGATTTTTTTATCTTCAGTGGGAGTGGTGCATTGTGATGGGTTGAATCTTGTGGTGCTCAATCCTAGTGACAGAAAGGGATATGACACGTATTGTATTGTTTCCATTAAGGATAAATCGACAAGGTCTGAACATATTGATTGTCTTACTTTGTCTACATCATATCATCTTGCTCCAACCATTACTTTGTTTCATACTTAATACTATAGATGCGCTTTGGATAGCGCTAAACGAGTGGATTAATAATAGTAGATGCATAACGAAGGACAAAGTTGGTGGTGACGGTGGCGAAGTTGTTGGTGTAGATCACCGTCATGATGGTTGCCCCAGTGGCACTTCGGTGCCACTAAGAGAGTGGGGGGGGGGAGAGCCCCTCATCCTTGTTCTTCCTTGGCCCCCCTAGATGGTAGGAGAGTTTCCTCCGTGGTCCATGGCCTCCATGGCTCCCGAAGTGGAGCAGCCTCTCTGAGATTGGATCTCTCTCTGTTTCTCTCCTGTTATTGCGACTGCTCTCGGACCCCTTCCCTGTTTCTTAAATATTCGAAGATTCATAACTCCGTTTGGGCTGAAATTTTGAGGGAATTTTTATCGGGAAATTATTTTTCTTGTGGTGAAAGAAAGGCCCCAGATGACTTAAGTGGTAGACAGAAGCTAACAAGGTGCAACCACCCCTTGGTCGTGTCCTGTTGGTTTGTGAGATCCTCGGGCATCGTATGCCATTGGTATTTCTTCCCAAAATTCACATATATTCCAAAAAAATCTCCATAAATTTTTATCGCATTTGGACTCTATTTGATATGGATTTTGTGGGAAATAAGAAAAAACAAGAACTGACACTGAGTAGTGGCTAAGAAAGTTAGTCCCAAAAATAATATAAAATTTTACCAAAAGTATATGAAAGTTATAGAATATTGGCATGAAACCGTCAAAAATTATAGATATGTCGAAGACGTATCATTGACCATAGACCTACGGGTCCGTAGTTAGTATCTAGATGGCTCTCTCTCTATGTTCTTCATTGCCAAGGTCGCTGCAATTCCCGCGGTGATCTATCTCATGTAATACCTTTTTGCGATTTGTTTGTTGGGATCCGATGAATTGTGGGTTTATGTTCAGATTATTCATGAGAATATATTGAGTTCCTTGCTGGTCTTTCATATGTATGCATGATTATGATAGCTTCGTAATTCTCTACGATCTATCGATTTGGTCTGGCCAACTAGATTGATTTATCTTAAGTGGGAGAGGTGCATTGTAGTGGGTTCAATCTTGCGGTGCTTAACCCCAGTGATAGAAAGGGACATGAAACATATGGTATTGCTGCAACAAAGGGTAATACGATGAGGTTTATTCATATTAATTGCATTTACTTTTTCTACATCATGGCATCATCCTCCAAGCATTACTTTGTTTTTACTCAATATCCTAGATGCATGCTGGATAGCGGTCGATGGGTGGAGTAACTATAGTATATGCATGCATGAGTCGGCCTACTTGCTTACACATGATGCCTATATGTGTGATCATTGCCATGAATAAATATTGCATGGCTATCTTCTTTTCTATCAATTGCCCAACAGTAATTTGTCTACCCACCATATGCTTTCTTCGAGAGAGAAGCCTCTAGCGAAAACTGTGCCCCGAGTCTCTTCACAAATATATTTACAAAAACTCAAAATACCTTTTTGCTACTATTTAATTTATTTGTATTTTCTATTTACATTTATCAGACTATCTATCTATCACTACTTATCACTTGCAAGTAACTAGTTCAAGGGTATTAACAACCCTCTTGCCCGTGTTGGGTGCAAGTGTGTGCTCTTTTGCGTGTAGCCGCTGAAGACACGCAATTGCATGGTCCTCCTATTGTTTCGATAACCTTGGTTCTGACCCAGGGAAATACTAACCTTTATTGTGATGCATCATCCCCCCTCTTCAGGGAAAATCCCAATGCGGTTGCCAAGTATCATGCCTTTTTAAATGGTCCTCTTAATGAGTTGGTATATGTCAAACAACCCCCGGGGTTCGAGGATCCCAAGTTCCCCAATCATGTTTATAAGCTCAATAAGGCAATCTATGGCCTTAAACAAGCCCCACGTGTGTGGTATGAGCACTTTACTGAGTTGTTACAAGATCCTGGGTTTGAAATTGGGAAAATCAATCCCATTCTTTTTACTAAGAGGGTCGAAGGGGAATTGTTCATGTGCCAACTATATGTTGATGATATTATCTTTGGTTCTCCTAACAAATATTTCAATGACTAGTTTGCTGCACTCATGACCAAAGAGTTTGAGATGTCTATGATGGGAGAGTTGAAGTTCTTCCTTGGATTCAAAGTCAAGCAACAAAGGCTCGGAACCTTCATCAACCAAGCAACATACACTCAAGACATGCTCAAGAGGTTCAAGTTGGGTGATGTCAAGCCGGCAAAGACTTCGATGCCACTCGAGTGCCAACTTGACATTGATCCCAATGGTAAAGCCATGGATCAAAAGGTATATTGCTCCATGATTGGGTCCTTGCTTTAGTTTTCTGCATCTAGAACGAATATTATGTTGACTGTGGGAATATGTGCACCATTTCAAGCCGCACCTAAGGGAAGTCACTATGTGGCCATCAAGCGAATCTTTCAATATTCGGCTCATACCCCAAACTTTGGCTTATGATTGCCCAAAGGTGAAACATTTGATCTCATGGGATACTTGGACTCGTATTGGGCAGGAGACCGGGTGGATGGGAAGTAAACTTCTGGAGGGTGCCAATTCGTTGGCCGCTCTTTGGTGAGTTGGTCTTCAAAGAAACAAAAAATGTGTTTGTCTCTCTACCACCGAGGCCGAGTATGTAGCCGCCGCAAGTTGTTGTGCTCAATTACTATGGACGAGGCAAACTTTAAAGGATTATAGTGTTACTTGTGACAAAGTGCCTCTTTTCTGTGACAATGAAAGTACCATCGTGATCTCCAAAAACCCGGTTCAACATAGAAAGACTAACCATATTGAAATTCGCCATCATTTCAACTGGGAGAACATCAAGCGTGGAGAGATTGATCTTATTTATGTCAACACTCATGAAGAACTTGCAGATATTTTGATGAAGCCATTGGATGAAGCAAGATTTTGCGAGTTAAGGCATGAGCTAAATATCATTGATTTGAGCAATGTGGCTTGAAGTATTGCACACCCCACCGCACTCATAATTTTGTCTTGTTTAGATGTAGGCATGGACATAGGGGGAGTGTTGTTCTTGCAATGAGATCTCCCTCCCTCCATTATGCATGAATCGATCAAGTCTTTCACATTAGCCATGTTTATGGTACTTGTGCTTCAAAGATGTGTTTTGGTCATGGGCCCAAGGTTAAAATCTTCATGGTGCCATACCAATTTACTCACAATGAGGTGGGTGTTCGCTGTGTCTCGATGAGAGTTTTAGTTGTGCTTCAAGTCACTACAAATTTTCTCTTCTTTTATTTGTCAGTTTGAACTTGGAGTGTCTCTTCCCATTTACTGGTCCTTGTGCCTCCAACCCAAGCCTTTTGTCATCTACAAACCCCTTAAATTGCATAAGCCACTTTTCCTATCATGTTTGGCAAGTTTCTGTCGTCAAAGCGGTACTACCGCTTGGTCCTAGGCGATACTACCGCTTATAAGCGTTACTACCATTGTGGCCCACGGTACTGTCGCTAGAGTGGTACTACATGGCGTCCTACCGTGCAGTAATACTGGGGTGGTACTACCGCTCTCCGAGCGGTACTACCACTGTGAGGGGCGTGGGTTATGAGTTGGGCAGGCGGAGTTCCATCTCCCTATACCCATTAATATATCTCTCCCCTCATGTTCTCTCTCGCGAGGCAACGAATACGCTCCGACGGCCTTCGTCGGACCGCCGATTTCAGACGTCTTCCGTGATTCCGAAGGATGGAGTCGATCCCCACCCTCTCGCCTTGCCATGGATGACGGTATTGCCCCTATTTTCCTCTCCTAGGCTCTCTCTTTTGGATCTAGGATTTAGGGTAATATGTGTTGCATTTGTGGATATTTAGTCGAACCGATGCATGAGTAGGACGTGGAAGATCACTAGAGTAGTAGGATTGAAATTCTATTGGATTAAATTTAAATTTGTCACCACCAATAGTATCGGATCAAGCCTTGGTCGTAGTTTCCCTTGCAACTTCCACCTCGAGCAGTACTACTACTCCCCTCGAGTGGTACTACCATTGCGGGAGGCAGTACTACCGCTCTGTGTTGATAATTTCATATTTTCTCCAATTGAACTTCAACTATTTTTCATTATTTCTTTTGGCTTATGCAACTTCTTTACACGTGCTTTTCCCTCACTCTGCATTCTGAGTTCTAGGTGGCAGCAGCTGTGGTCAACATGAACGTCACATGAATCCGAGTCTAAGGATGTCTCAAGTGTTACCACACATCAGCGGATGATAGTGCCAACCCAATCTCCAGCCTATGCAAAGGACCAAGAAGACTACCACCAGGCCAAAGAAATCCCAATCTATGAGTTGATTGTCTAGCAAGGAGTTTTGTATTGTTCACCGCTGCAACCCGTATCACAACCCACAAGATGCAACTCTTGTCCATTGTGTGTTCTCGACCAAGCTACAAGGCTCCATATAGCAGGATGTTCTCAAAATAAAGGAGAATTTCTTCGTACCCAATGTCAAGTCCATTGATATGGACCATATGCAAAGAGATCCTAACTACTTTGGTGAAGTTCTTGCATTAATTGGCCAGATGGATATCATCAGGCTTATGCAAGTCAACAAGGACTTCGATGCAGAGAACTGATACGTATCCAACGTATCTATAATTTTTGATTGTTCCATGCTGATATATTACCATTCTAGGATAATTTTTGGGCATTTATATACCAATTTATAATATTTTTGAGCACTAACCTATTGACCCAGTGCCCAGTGCTAGTTCCTGTTTTCTACGTGTTTTTTGCTTTGCAAGTTTACCCTACCAAACGAAGTCCAAATGCAACGAAACTTTAATATGATTTTTTCTAGACTATATGAAGACCTGCAAGCATCGGATCTAGATGAGGGGCCGCACGAGGGAGGCAGAAGCCAACAGGGCACGGACCAGGGCTTGGCCGCGCCCTGATGGCTTGTGCCCCCTGGATGCCTCCCGACGTCCCTTTCTGACCTATAAATTCACAAATATTCTGAAAACCCAAAGAGCGCTCCCGAAACACTTTTTTCGTCGCCGCAAGTCTCTATTCCGACGGGAGGCCATCTAAACCTCCGTTCCGGTGATCTGCTGGAGGGGAGATCAACCATGGAGGGCCTCTACATCAACCTTGTTGCCCTCACCATGATGTGTGAGTAGTTCAACACATACCTACGGGTCCGTAGGCAGTACCTAGATGGCAATCTCTCTCTCTCTCTCTCTCTCTCTCTCTCTCTTATGATCTTCAATACCATGTTCATCACATCTTCGCTTTGATCTATCTGATGTAATCACTATGTATGGTGTGATTGTTGCGATCTGATGAATTGTGGGTTTATGTTCAGATTATTCATGAAAAGTATTTGAGAAACCTCTGATTATTATGATTCTTAATTGCATGATCATATATCTTCGTAATGCTCTCCGATCTATTGAGATAGTTTGGCCAACTAGATTAATATTTCTTCAGTGGGAGTGGTGCGTTGTAGTAGGTTCAACCTAGTGAATTTCTATATCCCAGTGATAGAAGGGGACAAGATGCGTCTTTGTGTTGCTGCTACTAAGGATAAAACAATGGGGTTTATTCATATTAATTGAGTTTACTTTGTCTACATCATGTGATTGTTCTCCAAGCATTACTCTGTTTTACATAATACATAGAGAGGCAAGCATAGAAGCGCTCTTGAAGTGGAGTAATAGTAATAGGTGCAGGCAGGAGTCGGCCTATTTGCTTATGGACGTGATGGCTATATACACACGATCATTGCCATGAAAATCGCATAATTATTCGCTGTTCTACCAATTGCCCAACAGTAATTTGTTTACCCACCATATGCCTTTGCAATGAGAGATGCCACTAGGGAACACTACGACCCCCAGATCTATTCACTTATATATTTGCAAACGCTACTATTACCTTGCTGTCACTATTTGTGTTTTATTTTATTTTGCAATTTACAATCATCAACAATTATCTACATACCTCATTTGCTTGCAAATAACAAGATCAAGGGGATTGACAACCCTCTTGCCCGCATTGGGTGCAAGTTGTTTGTTTCTTTGTATGCAGTTGCTGAATACAGTTAAGGATTGGTATTCCTATTGGTTCGATAAACCTTGGTTTCATAACAGAGGGAAATACCCGCATTGTGCTACGATAACCCATTCCTCTTCATGGAAAACCCAACGCAGATCACAGTCATCAGGAAGGATTTCTGGCGCCGTTGCCGGGGAATACCATCACCAACTATCAAGTAGCTTCTCCCAAATTCTCAATCACTTTTTCTTCGTTTTATTTTCTTTTATATTTAGTTTATCACATAAAAATTTAAAATACAAAAATATTTAACTTTGCTTGTTATGAGTACTCTTGTTTGAAGTCATGGCTAGTTCTTCTTTTGTTTGTGTTACTCGTGATAATGATGTTATAAATTTTAAACAAAGGGGAGAAGAAAGTTTGAAAGATGCATGGTATAGGATTTCCAATGCTTTGTGTGATCTTGGTGCTAGTGTTTCAACCATACCAAAAACTTTATGTGATGTGCTTGGCCTCACCAATATTGAAGCGTGTTCCCTAAACTTGCATCTTGCGGATTCTACCATCAAGAAACCTTTAGGTAAAATTAATGATGTGCTTATTATTGCAAATAAAAATTATGCGCCTCTAGATTTCATTGTGCTTGATATTGATTGCAATCCTTCTTGTCCCATATAACTTGGAAGGCCATTCTTACGAACTATAGGTGCAATTATTGACATGAAGGAGGGAAATATAAGGTTCCAATTCCCATTAAAGAAAGGGATGGAACAATTTCCTATAAAGAAAATTAAACCACCTTATGAATCAGCCATGAGAGCCACTTATGGGTTGAGTGTCAAAGATGACAACACTTGAAACTATGCATTATGCCTAGCTAGGGGCATAAAACAATATCGCTTGTTCGGAGGCAACCCAATAGTTATCTTAGTTTTTGCTTTTTATTTTCTCTTATTTTGTGTTTACATGATTATTGCCTTCTGTAATGATTATGTTTTTATGTTTTAATTAGTGTTTTTGCCAAGTAAATCCTTTGGGATAACTTATTTGATGAGTATGATTGATGCTGTGCAAAAACAAAAACTTTTGTCTCCAGTGCATAATTGTTAATTCTCTACTGGAGCCTTCTAAATTCTTGAAATTTTTACACAGTATTTCTGTACAGTATCTCCACGTTTTACTAATTTTGCAGAATTTTTAGAGTTAAATAAGTATGGTATCTTTATAGATTGCTACAGACTGTTTTGTTTTAAATTGATTCTGTTTTGCGTGCATAGTTTGCTTGTTTTGCTGATGCTATGGATTACATGGGTGCGTATAAATCATGGATAAGTTAGATTACATACCAATTATGCAATTATAAATTAAGAATCAATTTATAATAGTAGCTAAAGTATGCAATATGTTTCTTATACTAACGTATCTCACGAAGTTTTGTTGAGTTTTGTGTGATTGAAGTTTTCAAGTTTTGAGTGTGATCGCGATGGACCATGGAATAAGGAGTACCAAGAGCCTAAGCTTGGGGATTCCCAAGTCACCCCATGTATTATTCTAAGGTATACTCAAGCATCTAAGCTTGGGTATGCCCCGGAAGGCATCCCCTCTTTCGTCTCAAACCACCGGTATGTCAATTGGAGCTACATTTTTATTCATCACGTGATATGTGCTTTGCTTGGAGCGTCGTTTGATGTTGTTTGCTTTTACTTTCAATTTGTCATAATCATAATTCTCTGTACACACATATTAGAGATAGACTCAACTTCATTATGATTTGCTAGAATACTCTATGTGCTTGACTTATATCTTTTGAGCTTGGCAGTTGCTCTAGTACTTCACTTATATCTTTTCGAGCACGGTGGCTTATATATTTTATAGAAATAATTTTCTCTTGTTATTCACTTATATTTGTTTGAGAGCTGAATAAATAGTGACGGTAATTTGCATGGTTCATAATACTAGACCAAAAATTAGAGGCATTCAATGCATGATAATCAAAACCATCATGTAGCACACATAGAGAAATTGTGAGTTAATGACATTGATATGGTAATATGAAAAAGGTGTAAGTCCATAATTGTTGATTCATATAAGTGTCGGTATCAAAGGGGTGTTAACTTGTTGTTCATCTAAATATTAAAGAGGCATGGTGATGATGTGTGAGCATTCTTATTCCTCGTTAAAATCCTAGTGTTGTCTCGAGTCGGGGGCGCGCGACGGTTAACTCCTACCAACCCAGGGAGGCACGCGAGTAGTTCTTTGATGTGTGATAAAAATAATAAAACTTTGCAATAAGTATGTGATTTCTTTATGACTAATGTGACACCTTGGACATACACATCTTTACCTTCTCATATTTGCTAGCTCTTCCGTACCGTGCATAGCCCATTCTCACCTCGAGGATTGGTCCAACTTTCTCCAGTGCATCCACACCATGCAGCATAATACGCTCTGTTGCACATAGGCCTCATTATATCTTCCTCAAGACAGCCACCATACCTACCTATTATGGCATTTCCATAGCCATTCCGAGATATATTGCCATGCAAATTCCATCTTCACTTCACATGACTAGTTCGTTCATTGTCATATTGCTTTGCATGATCATATATAGCTGACATAGTATTTGTGGCAAAGCCACCTTCCATCATGTTTTGATACATGTCATGCTAGATCATTGCACATCCTGGTACACTGCCAGAGGCATTCTCAGAGAGTGATATCTTCCTATCAGTTCTCTGTATTGAGTTGTAAGTAAACAAAAGTGTGATGATCATCCTTGTTAGAGCATTATCCCAGTGAGGGAAGGATGATGGAGACTATGATTCCCCCACAAGTCGGGATGAGAATCCGGACGAAAAATAAATAAAATGGGGGAGGCCAAATGAGCCCACCATATATATATATAATTATGGGGGAGTCAAAAAAATGAGAAAAGCCCACCATATATAAAAAATAAATGAGAGAAAAAGAGAGAAGGGACAATGCTACTATCCTTTACCACACTTGTGCCTCAAAGTGGCACCATGATCTTCATAGCGAGAGTCTACTATGCTATCACCTCCATATACTAGTGGTAAATATCTTATCATAATAAACTTGGCTTGTATATTCCAATGATGGGCTTCCTCAAACTCCCTAGGTATTCATGAGCAAGCAAGTTGGATGCACACCCCACTTAGCTTCAGTTGAGCTTTCATACACTTATAGCTCTAGTGCATCATTTGCATGGAAATCCCTACTCCTCACATTGACATCTATCGATGGGCATCTCCATAGCTCATTGGTACGTCTAGGTGATGTGAGATTATCTTCTGCATTTTTTTACCCATTTGATATCTATCACCATATTCTATTTCACGTATATCCTATGTCCAGTGGTTCACACTCATGTATTGTGTGAAGAATAAAAAGTTGATGCATATTGAAAAAGTACGATCCAATTGCCTGACTTGAACACCTGGTGCTTAACATTTTTATTTATGTGGTGAAGATGGAGTCATGCCTTGCTAATACAATAAATATGAATAAGGGGTAAACATTCTTTTAGGATCGTATACTTTGAAATCAATAATTATGTTGTTTATACTTAATAAATATTATTATGTTGCTGTTTGTTAATTTCTCATTTCTCAGTGATCATACATACAAGAGATTACATTATGGATAGCATGTCACATCAAAAATCCTTTTTTATCATTTACCTACTCGAGGACGAGTAGGAATTATGCTTGGGGATGCTGATACGTCTCTAACGTATCTATAATTTTTGATTGTTCCATGCTGATATATTATCATTTAGGATACTTTTTGGGCATCCATATACCAATTTATAATATTTTTCAGCACTAACCTATTGACCCAGTGCCCAATGCTAGTTCCTATTTTTTGCATGATTTTTGCTTTACAGGTTTATGCTACCAAACGAAGTCCAAATTCCACGAAACTTTAATATGATTTTTTCTGGACTATATGAAGACCTGCAAGCATTGGAAGTGGATGAGGGGACACACGAGGGAGGAACAACCAACAAGCCGCGACCTAGGCCTTGGCCGCGCCCAGATCACTTGTGGCCCCCCTTGATGCATCCTGACGTCCCCCTCTGGCCTATTAATTCACAAATATGCCGAAAACCCTAAGAGCGATCCCGAAACACTATTTCCACCGCCGCAAGTCTTTGTTCTGACAGGAGGCCATCTAAACCTCCGTTTCGGCAATCTGCCGGAGGGGAGATCAATCACGGAGGGCCTCTACATCAACCTTGATACCCTCACCATGATGTGTGAGTAGTTCAGCACAGACCTACGAGTCCGTAGGCAGTACCTAGATGGCAATATCTCTCTCTCTTATGATCTTCAATACCATGTTCATCGCATCTTCGCTTTGATCTATCTGATGTAATCACTATGTATGGTGTGTTTGTTGGGATCCGATGAATTGTGGGTTTATGTTTAGATTATTCATGAAAAGTATTTGAGCCACCTTTGATTATTATGATTCTTAATTGCATGATCAACGTAGCTTCGTAATGCTCTCGGATCTATAGAAGCAGTTGGGTGGACAACACAGAAGGAGAGAAAATCCTTTTCGAGGAGCAACGCGAGCTCGACACCTCATGGTGCATTTAAGGTGCTTGTCCTAATCCGTGAAGGTTGGGTATGTTCCACTATAGCTTGTATCCGTAGTTTGACCACTCTTACATTCACTATTTACCCTTTTGTATTTACTATTTTGGCCACTTTGGTAACCCTTTAGAGTATAAAAGGAGGTCCATGGCTACCTTTACAAGGGTCGAAACCCTGCTCAATTGCATGTGTAGTAGTACTCTCGAGCATGTTGCTGGGCTGTTGCACTCCTTGTAATTTGGGCATGCACATAATTCACACAACACATGACATCAGGTTTTATGCTTCAGGGCAGCCCGAACCTGTCTAAACCCTTGGTGTGCTCTGGCTGGTGTTACTCTTTGTGTGCGTATATCCCCATAGTCAAACAATAAAGGGGCCTTGCTGGTCCCATAGACTTTCGTACCTCGACATCTTTGGCGCACGAAGCACGGGGATTGCATGCGTGAACCTTCACAAGCTTCTGCGCGTCTTCATTATCATATTCACCGACGTCCATGGCACCCAAGAAGGCCAAGGGCACGTCAGCACTCACCCCATCCACGTCCAAGCTGCCTCCACAGGTGGCTACATGCGACGGCGACGGATGCGAACACCACACTCATCGTGCTGGGGAGCGCAGCCTTAACATTGCGCGGAGATCTACGAGCCGCAACCCATAACCTGCCGTCGTGACATCCAAGGCCGACGACGCCCAAGGACAATGCTGCAGCGTGATACGTCTCCAACATATCTTTATATTTTTTATTGTTCCATGCTATTATGTTATCAATTTATATTATTTTTGGGCACTAACCTATTGACCTAGTGCCCGGTGAGAGTTGCTGTTTTTTGCGTGTTTTTCCACTTTTTAGGTTTCATTACCAAACGAAGTCCAATTGACCTGAAATTTTTTGTGAATTTTTTCTGGACCAAAACAAGACAATGGAGCATTGGAAGGAGGCAGGAGGGTGCACGAGATCCCACAAGCCAATAGGGTGCGACCTAGGGGGCGCCTTGATGGCCTGTGGCCCCCTCGTGGAACTCTCAACTGTGTTTTCTAGCCTATAAATTTTTATCTACCCAAAAAACATCGAGGGAAGTCCCGAAGCACTTTTTACGCCGCTCCAAATTTCTATTCCGACGGGAGGCCATCTAGATGTTCGTACCAACACACCTCCCGAGGGGGATTGATCATGGAGGGCTTCTTCATCAACCTTGCTGCTCTCATGATGATGTGTGACTAGTTGATCATATACCTATGAGTTCATAACCAATACTTAGATAGCAATCTCCCTCTCTTTGATCTTCAATACAATGATCATCGCATCTTCATTTTGATCCATATGATGTAACTCTTTGGTACGGTGCGTCTGTTGGGATCCGATGAATTGTGGGCTTATTTTCAGATTATTCATGATAATTATTTGAGTCTCCTCTGATATATAATATGATTCTTATGTGTATGATTATGGTAGCTTCATAATTCTCTCCGATCTATTGAAATAGTTTGGCCAACTAGATTGATGTTTCCTTGGTGAGAGGGGTGCGTTGTAGTCGGTTCAACGTGGCTAGTTTCTATATCCCAGTGAGAAAAGGGGACAAGTTGCATATTTGTGTTGCTGCTACTAAGGGTAAAACGATGGGGTTTATTGATATTGGCTGAGTTTACTTTGTCCACATCATGTCATCTTACTCCAAGCATTACTTCGTTTGTCATGAACTTAATACGTAGAGAGGCAAGCATAGAAGCGCTCTTGAAGTGAAGTGATAGTAATAGGTGTATGCAGGAGTCAGACTATTTTTTTTATGGAAGTGATGCCTATATTTACATGATCATTGCCATGAAAATTGCATAACTATCCGCTCTTCTATCAGTTGTCCAATAGTAATTTGTTTACCCATCGTGTGCTATTTTCAAGAGAGATGCCATTAGGGAAAACTATGCCCCCCGGTCTATTCACAACATATTTCTAAAATGACCAATAGCTTGATACCATTTATTTTATTTTGCATTTTACAAATATCTACAATTATCTACACACCTCATTTGCTTGCAAATAACGAGACCAAGGGGATTGACAACCCTCTTGCCCGCGTTGGGTGTAAGCTCTTTGTTATTTTGTGTGCAGCCGCTGAAGAGGGTTGTGGTTGATATTCCTATTGGTTTGATAAACCTTGGTTTCATAATTGAGGGAAATACTTATCTGCATTGTGCTGTGATAACCCATTGGTCTTCACGGATAACCCAACGCAGATCACAAGTATCACGAAGGATTTCTGGCGCTGTTGTCGGGGATTATCATCACCAACTATCAATTAACTCCACACAACATTTCATTCACTTGTTACTCTTTTATTTGCTGGTATATTTAGTTTGTCTCACAAAAAATAAAAATACAAAAATATTTATCTTTGCTTCCTTACCTTGTTACTAGATTGCATCTTCGCTCTCTAGTTTGCTTGTTACACTTATCACTTTGCTCACTTAGTCACCATGTCTCAAGATACTACTAAGTCGTGTGACTTTTCAGATACTAATAATAATGATTTTATTAGTACTCCTATACTATTCTCCACTAGTGTGAATGCTTTTGATATTAATGCTTCATTGCTAAATCTTGTCATGTAAGATCAATTTTTGGGAAGTCCTAATGACGACCCCGCTTCACATCTCAATACTTTTGTGGAACTTTGTGATATACCAAAGAAAAAGGACATGGACAATGATATTGTGAAATTAAAATTATTTCCTTTTTCTCTTAGAGATAAAGCAAAAGCTTGGTTTTCATCTTTTCCACGTAATAGTATTACAACATGGGATAAGTGTAAAGATGCTTCCATTGCTAAGTATTTTCCTCCTGCTAAGATCATCTCCCTAAGAAATCAAATAATGAATTTTAAACAGCAAGAATATGAACATGTTTCATAAGCTTGGGAGAGAATTAAATTGATGATAAGGAATTGTCCTACGCATGGTTTAAACTTATGGATGATTATTCAAAATTTCTATGCGGGACTAAACTTTGCATCCAAAAATCTTCTAGATTCTGCCGCACGTAGTACCTTCATGGAGGTGACCCTAGGAGAGGCCACCAAACTTCTAGAAAACATCATGGTCTACTATTCTCAGTGGCATACCGAACAAGCTCCAACTGGCAAGAAGGTAAATTCTGTTGAGGAAATCGCTACTTTGAGTGAAAAAGTGGATGCTCTTATAAACTTGGTTGCTAATAAAAATGCTCATGTTGATCCCAATGATATGCCTTTTTATACCTTGATTGAACAAAATAATAATGCTATTGATGTGAACTTCTTGTCTCAAAATAATTTCAACAACAATGCTTATATAGGTAATTTCAATCCTAGGCCGTATCCCGGTAATTCTTCCAATAACTATGGAAATTCTTATGGAAATTCCTATGGAAATTCCTCTGGCCCCACATATCAATAGTAGTCTATTCTGTGCACTTTGTCCTCACTCATGCGCACCCGGGATCAACTTCCCGGTCGGTCATCCATCTTAGAACTACGCGAAACCGAGCACGCTTAACCTGGGAGTTCTGTTCGAATGGGCTCCCGGAAAAGAAGGAATTCCTTATTGATATGAGTAGTCTATCATCCCTAATAATCCAGGCTATCACAAGGAATTTATTAATTCTCAAAAAGTTTTCAATACTATGGTAGAGGAAAGATTGAATACCATCGATACTTTGGCTAAGAATGTGGATATAATTACTCTTGATGTAGAGACCCTTAAAAGTAATTTTTCTTGCCTCCTAAGCATGATTTTAATGATACTATTAAATCTATCCAAGTTTCAATCAATGAGAGTAACTAGAGGACCGCTAAATTGAGAGCTAAGCAAGAATTCCTAGAAAAGGCTCTTCCACCCGGTTTTTACCGTAACCATGATGAAGACCTTAAAATGATTGGTACTTCTCCTACCAAACCTTTGTTTAATTCTCTGAATACCAATGATAAAGGGACTAGAGATGAGTCGACTTTAGTTAAGGAGTGCCCCGTTTGCTTGGAGGATGATGATTCTAATGATAAAATTGAAAAAAGCGGGTTTGGAGAGGTCAAAACTTTAACTAGTGATGTCCCACTATCTTGGAATACAAGGACTTTAATTATGACAATTGCACTTTAGTAGAATGTATTTCCCTGCTGCAATCCATTATTAGCTCGTCCAATGCTTATGAGGAAAGTAAAGCTTTTACTCAACATATAGTAAAAGTAATGGTAAAAGCTTATGATGAGAAACTTGAGCTTGAAGTTTCTATTCCTAGAAAATTGCATGATGAGTGGGAACCTACTATGAAAATTATGATAAATAAATATAAATGCAATGCTTTGTGTGGGCTTGGTGCTAGTGTTTCAACTATACCTAAATATTTATGTGACGTGCTTGATCTCACTAATATTGAAGAATGTTCCCTTAACTTGCATCTTGCGAATTCTACCATTAAGAAACCCTTAGGTAGAATTAATGATGTTCTTATCATTGCAAACAAAAATTATGTGCATGCAGATTTTATTGTGCTTGATATTGATTGCAATCCTACTTGTCCCATTATACTTGGAAGACTTTCCTATGAACTATAGTTGCAATCATTGATATGAAAGAGGCAACATAAGGTGCCCATTCCCATTAAATAAAGGGATGGAACACTTCCCTATAAATAGAATCAAACCACCTTATGAATCTATCTGGAGGGCCACTTATGGATTCAATGTCAAGGATGACAATACTTGAAACTATGCAACATGCCTAGCTAGGGGCGTAAAACAATAACGCATGTTGGGAGGCAACCTAATAGTTATCCTTATATTTGCTATCTACTTTCTATTTGTTTGTGATGACATAGTTGTTGATGCTGTAATGATTGTGTTTTATGTTCCAGTTATTGTTTGTGCCAAGTAAAGCCTTTGGGATGATTTGCATGATGAGTAGAATTGATACGATGCAAAAACAGAAACTTTGACGCCTAGTGCAGAATTTCTATGATTTTAATGGATGTATTTTTAATCTGATTGTTTTACAAAGTACTTATATAGAAATTTCTCAGGTCTTCCTAATTTTTCAGGAATGTTGGAGTTACGTAAGTATGGCAATTAAATATATTACTACAAACTGTTGTGTTTTAAACAGATTCTATTTTTGCATGCATAGTTTACCTGTTTTGATTATGCTATGGATTATATCTCGGGGTATAATCCATGGAGAAGTTGGAATACATTACCTTATGATAAAATAAATTAAGAATCAATTTATAACAGTAATTAAAAGTGTTTATTATGTTGCCTATACTAACGGATCTCATGATGTTTTGTTGAGTTTTGTGTGATTGAAGTTCTCAAGTTTTGGGTATTATCTCAATGGACAAAGAAATGAGAAGAGGCAAGAGCATAATCTTGGGTATGCCTAGGGCACCCCAAGGTAATATTGTAGGAAGACTCAAGCGTATAAACTTGGGGATGCTACGGGAAGGCATCCCCTCTTTCGTCTCAATCCATCGGTATGTTACTTGGAGCTACATTTTTATTCATGACATGATATGTGTTTTGCTTGGAGCGTCATTTGCTTTTGTTTAATTTTATTTTCAGTTTGACACAATAATTTTTTGCTGGACACACCTATTTTAGAGAGATATACCATCATCATAATTTGTTAAGAATACTCTATGTGCTTCACTTACATATTTTGAGCTTAGCAGTTGCTCTAGTACTCCACTTATATCTTTTTGAGCATGGTGGCATGTAGATTTTGTAGAAATAATATGCTCTCATTCCTCACTTATATTTTTTTGAGAGTTAATAACCATTGGGAGTAATTTTCATGGGTCATAATACTAGATCGAAATTAATGAGTGTTCAATGAGTGATAATTAAAACCATCATGTAGCACATATAGAGAAATTGTGGTTAATGATATTGATGTGGTAATATGAAAGGGTGTGAGTATGTAACCATTAATTCATAGATGTGTTGATATTAAGAGATGTGAAAACTTCTTGAACATTTGAAAAATTAAAAGGGCATGGTGATTATGTGTGACCATTTCTATTCCGCGTTCAAAACCTAGTGTTGTTTCAAGTCAGAGTCGCGCGATGGTTAATTCCTACCAACCCTCTCCCTCGGGGCATGCGAGTAGTACTTTGATTTGTGATAAGACTAATAAAACTTTGCAATAAGTATATGAGTTCTTTATGCAATGTGGCACCATGGACATTTGCAATCTCACCTTCTCATATTTGCTAGCCTCTCCAGTACCGCGCATAGCCGATTCTCACCTTGAGGATTGGTGCAACTTTCGTCGGTGCATCCAATCCCCGTGACATGATACGCTCTGTTGCACATAAGCCTTATTATATCCTCCTCAGAATATCCACCATACCTACCTATTATGGAATTTCCATAGCCATTCCAAGATATATTGCCATGCGAATTCCATCGTCACTTCACATGACTAGTTCGTTCATCATCATATTGCTTCCCATTATCATATAGAGCTGGCATAGTATTTGTGGCAAAGACACCTTCACAATAGCATTTGTGGAAAAACCAACAATTATCATATGATGAATACATGTCACGCTAGATCATTGCACATCCTGGTACACTGTGAGAGGCATTCACATTCGAGTCATGTTGCTTCATAGTTCATCATATCGAGTTGTCCATGAGTTGTAAGTAACAAAAAGTGTGATGATCATTATTATTAGAGCATTGTCCCAGTGAGGAAATAAAGATGGGGGACAAAAAATGAGCCCACCATATACATAAAATAAATAAAAATGAATGACAAAAAAGAGAGAAGGGACTTTGCTACTATCGTTTACCACACTTGTGCCTCAAAGTGGCACCTTTTTCATCATATAGAGAGTCTCATGATTATATCATTCATATGCTAGCGTGAATAAAAAAAACTTGGCTTGTATATTTCGATGAAGGGATTCCTCAAATGCCCAAGGTCTTCATGAGCAAGCATGTTGGATGCACACCCCACCTAGCTTTAGTGGAGTTTTCATACACTTATAGCTCTAGTGCATCATTTGCATGACAATCCCTACTCCTTGTGTCAATATCTATCGATGGGCATACCCATAGCCCGTTGGCACTCCTAGTTCATACGAGACTATCTTCCCCACTTTTCAACCCCTTTGAAACCTACCACCATATTCTATTCCACCTTTATGCTATTTCTAATGGTTCACGCTCATGTATTGCGTGAAGAATAAAAAGGTGATGCATATTGAAAAGGTACGATCTAATTGCTTGACTTGGGGACCGTGGTGCTTGACATTTGTAGTTATGTGGTGAAGATGGAGCCATGCCTTGCTAATATATTAAAGATGGATAGGGTGAAACAATCTTTGAGGATCGTACTCTTTAAAAAATTAATTGTTTTGCTGCTTAGACTTATAAATATTGATGTGTTAATATTTGTTAATTCATTGTTTCTCAATGAGCATAAATGCATAATATTGCATCATGGATAGCACGTTACATCAAAAATTCTGTTTTTATCATTTACCTACTCGAGGATGAGCAGGAATTAATCTTGGGGATGCTTCATATGTCTCCAATGTATCTATAATTTTTGATTGTTCCATGCTATTATGTTATCATTTTAGAACACTTTTTATGTATTTACCTACCAATTTATATTATTTTTTACCACTAACCTATTGACCTAGTGCCCTGTGCCAGTTACTGTTTTCTGTGTGTTTTTCCACTTTTCGGGTTTCAGTACCAAACGAAGTCCAATTGACCTAAAACTTTTTGTGTTTTTTGGGACGAAAACAAGACTGTGGAGCATCATAATGAGGAAGGAGGGTGCTCGACGGCCCCATAAGAAAACATGGCGCAACCTGGGGGGGGGGGGTCCCTCATGACTTATGCCCCCTCGTTGCTCTCCCAAATCCGTTCTCCGGCCTATAAATTCCTATATACCCTAAAAATATAGAGGGAGCTCCGAAACACTTTTTACGCCGCCGCAAGTCTCTGTTCCGACGGGAGGACATCTAGAGCTCTGCTCCCGAACTCTTTTGGAGCGGGGATCGATCACGGAGGGCTTCTTCATCAACCTTGATGCCCTCACAATGATGTGTGAGTAGTTCACCACCGACCTACGGGTCCATAGCCAGTTCCTATATGACAATCTCTCTCTTTGATATTCAATACAATGATCATCGCATCTTCGCTTTGATCCGTATGATGTAACTCTTTTGTATGGTGCGTTTGTTGGGATCTGATGAATTGTGGTTTTATGTTTAGATTATTCATGATAAATATTTGAGTCTTCTTTGATATATAATATGATTCTTATGTGCATGATTATGATAGCTTCGTAATTCTCTCCGATCTACTCAAATAGTTTGGCCAACTAGATTGATATTTCTACGATGAGAGACGTGCGTTGTAGTAGGTTCAACCTGGTGAGTTTCTATATCCCAGTGACAGAAGGTGACAATTTGCGTCTTTTTGTTGCTTCTACTAAGGGTAAAACGATCGGGTTTATTCATATTGGTTGAGTTTACTTTGTCTACATCATGTCATCTTACTCCAAGCATTACTTCGTTCTTCATGAACTTATACGTAGAGAGGCAAGCATAAAAGCACTCTTGAATTGAAGTAATAGTAATAGGTGCATGAAGGAGTCGGCCTATTTGATTATGGACGTGATGCCTATATTTACATGATCATTGACATGAAAATCGCATAACTATTCGCTCTTCTATCAATTGCCCAACAATAATTTGTTTACCCACCGTGTGCTATTTTCATGAGAGATGCCACTAGGGAAAACTATGCCCCCCGGGTCTATTCACAACATATTCCTAAAACATCCAATACCTTGCTACCATTTATTTTTATTTTATTTTATTTTGCATTTTAGAACTATCTACAATTATATACACACATCACTTGCTTGCAAATAATGAAACCAAGGGGATTGACAACCCTCTTGCTTGCGTTGGGTGCAAGTTGTTTGTTCTTTTGTGTGTAGACGTTGAAGATGGTTGTGGTTGATATTCCAATTGGCCCGATAAACCTTGGTTTCATAACTGATGGAAATACTTACCCACATTGTGCTATGATAATCCATTCCTCTTCGCATAAAATCCAATGCATATCACAAGTATCACAGCGACAGCAGAAGCAGCGGTGATGAAACACCCACCAAGATCTAAAGGACAAGAACACATAAATTGTCAATGTTAGAAGCATACCAAGATCTAAAGGACAAGGTCAACTACCCCTTCTTTATGGAGATCATCATTCTAGGGTCATGGGCTATTTGGATATCAAGGAATAATAAAATATTTGAGAATATAACTCCTTCATTTTGGGGTTGGAAATTTATTTCCGTGGAGGAGCTCAAGCTGTTAAAATACAGGAAGAAGAGAAAACATATCCATCAGTTCTCCTCTTGGCTGGAAGCCTTGTTGTAATCCTATTAGGAGTATATTAGCTTTTGCTTTTTTCCATTTAGCTTTCTTAATCTTCTTCTGTTTGTTTTGTAGCCTTGTTGTATATCTTTGTTTCTCTTTTTCTCTTTCTTCCTTGTAGTTGTTTGGTCTTACCTCAATCCTGCTAGACTGTCTTTGTTTCTCCGTTTAATTTTAATAAAATTTTCAATGGGGTTTTACCCTAATGTTTATATTAAAAAAATGAAACACCCATCACGCCCCTCACAAGAAAACCGTGGCAAGCATCCGAAAAACATCAATGATTCCGAGCGGTGCGCGGACAAGACCGTGATGCATCACTCCCAAGATGCACAGGGCCAAGCTGACATCAACCATGTGGCAAGAAATAGGCATCATACATTGAGACGGATAGTGCTCTTCCTGACCCTGTCAGGAGCTAGAGCGCCACCTATGCATCACACCTCGCCATACTAAAGACCACGACGGAAGCTCTAGCGAAAGCCTAGTTGTTGTTGGACTTCCCTCCCACGCCGGAGAAGATGGAAGACTCGAGGGCCACAATCCAGAGCGTGCTAAGTTTCACTAACCGCGACAAGCCAGATGCGACAGGGCCCTCGTGAGGGCTTCATGCGACGCCAACAAAGCCTCCTGCTGGGCGCAGCGCTGGCAGAGCACCCACAGCAACTGCCCCCACAACAGTAGCGGCAACCATCCCGCTAGACCGATGCATAAGACGAAATATCTTTTGCATATCGGATCCACGACAACAACAACATCAATGCCAAGTCCTGAAGGATCGGCGAAAGAAGGACGCTCGCACCACCATCGAGAGGCGACGGGAGGCACGTCGTCAATCGAACGACCATGCGAGACGAACATCGACGAGCCTACGCCAAAGGTTCTCGACAACCTACCTTACGAGATAGGCTGCATGTCATTCATCCATGATTTGTGGCAAGTCCAGTGGCCCTCCGCCAAGACCTTCAAGCATGACTTGCCAGAAAAGTATGATGCAGACGCGATCAGCCATGGCTGCGTGGCATTCACCCATGATCAACCCGTTAGAGTATGATGGAGATAGGCTGCGTGGCATTCACCCATGATCAGCCCGTTAGAGTTCCTCGACATTTATACCGTTGCGGTGCACGCTGCCGGGGGACACGATAAGAAAGTGTTTGCCAATTACTTCTAGTTGGTGCTCAAGCCCAACGTGAGGAGTTGGTTGATGAACTTGCCGGAAAGACCCATCTCTTCTTGGCAGATCTATGCAATCAATTTGTTTGTGCACAATATGAGGGCCACAAGCTCCCGGGTGTCACACCCTGTTTTCACCTCACTTTGTCTTTCTTTCAAAATTTGGTATAAATTAAAACTTTTTAAGTGAATGCTATAAGTGCCTTTTTTGACATTGTTTGTAAGTGTGCTTGTGAGTAGATCTCTAAAAACCGTTTTTATAAAATATTATTTCCATAGAAATCCTTTTTAATTATTTTGATAGACCAACACCTTGCTTTGGGGTTTGCGCTGCAAGTCCCTGAATTTAATGGAGTGCCTTCACCCAAAGATTGTATTTTGATTCTAATATTAATATGACTCTTCATAACCATAAAATGATTTTTTAAAGTCATTTTCCTATTTTATTTATATGTCCTTTTCTAAGGTCAGAAATGGTATTTCTCGGTGAAAAAATCTTTTTCTACCTTAGAGAAATCTGAGAAATATTGGGAATACTTAGAGAACATATATTTTCCATACATAAGAGTTTCAACCCCTAGTACTATTCAAAATATTTGACCAAACCTATGAAAACCAATTCTGTCTGTTTTGACCTTTTGAAATATTTCCAAAGGAAATATTCTCAATAAATTCCCAGAAAATTCTAGCATGTCCCACATGCTATATTTGGTGATCATACCAAGTTTAACATCCATCAAAGGTGATTTGATTCACCAAATAATCCAGAAACCCTTTCTGTCCAGAATCAAGTTGGAGCAACTCCACATTGCCAAGTTTGTCCATTTGGTATCGAACGTCCTTTGAGTGCTTAATACCCAAAATAAGGAGACCATGCCAAGATTTGGATTTGTGGGAATTGATTTGCTCACATATTCTCACAAGAATGGAGATCTGCCCATTTGTGGGTATTTTCAAGTTTACATTGTCAAACTTGTCCAATGGAGCTCAAATTTGGTAGAGCCTCCTAATTTTATCTAAAACCAAATCGTGTCAACTCTCAATGCATTTGGAGGAGGTTAACTTCCCCAAACATGCTTGAAACACCTTCTGCCAGATTTGAAAAACAACATCTAGCAACCACCACACTTACTCCCTTCACTCCAAACTCATGTCACATATTGCTTGTGCCCCTCCACAACTACAGACGAGAGGGCCATCATTGGTTCAATGAGAGGGAGCCAAAATCTCCATTTTAGCTCCTGAATCAAGGCTGACAGCACCACTTTAACTCTCTCCCCTTGGCCAGCTTGATTCTTCTCGGTTCCTAATATCCAAGGAGCATCTACCCCATCTCCCAGACACCCCACGCACGGCCAAGATGCGCCAGAACACGCCAGCATGCCGTGGCATGCCAAAGGTGCGGTCTGGACGCGCTACATGGCGCACCCAGGCCCCAGGGGACCAGCGCCAGCCAGTTTTCACCTCCACCCATTGCCCCTCTTTGACCACACCGATGACCGAGTCCGGGGCGTCGTCGGTCCACTCTTCTCCCCCTCTCCTCTGCCCCTGGCGATGCATGCCCGCGCACGACTGAAGCGATTAGAAGAACCCCGCCACCTCGATGTGCCAAGAGACTGCCTATAATAGCTTGGCTTATTTGGGATGATAGACTACTCATATCAATAAGGAATTCCTTCTTTTCCAGGAGCCCATTTGAACAGAACTCCCAGGTTAAGCGTGCTCAGCTTGGAGTAGTTCTAGGATGGGTGAACGACCGGGAAGTTGATCCCGGGTGCGCATGAGTGAGGGAAAAGTGCGCATAAAAGACTAGTATTGATATGTGGGGCTAGTCTAGATCCCGCCAGGAGTAACGACCGCCAGCGGGTGTGTCCAGGGCATTACAAGTTGGTATTAGAGCCAACCCTCGCGGTTACATAGATGTTTGGACACACATGTACGGTCATGTTGTTCATGACGTTTGTGACCCGTCGTGGCACATGATATGACACATGTACTGGACTGGATGCACAAACGTTTGTGCCTCCTGAAGATGCCGCATGGTCTAAACCATGTCCGCAATAACACGGTTTTGCGCTCAAGTTGATCCCGGGTGCGCATGAGTGAGGGCAAAGTGCGCAGAAAAGACTAGTATTGATATGTGGGGCTAGTCTAGATCCCGCCAGGAGTAACGACCGCCAGCGGGTGTGTCCAGGGCATTACAAGTTGGTATTAGAGCCAACCCTCACGGTTACATAGATGTTTGCACAGACATGTGCGGTCATGTTGTTCATGACGTTTGTGACCCGTCGTGGCACATGACATGACACATGTACTGGACTGGATGCACAAACGTTTGTGCCTCCTGAAGATGCCGCATGGTCTAAACCATGTCCGCAATAACACGGTTTTGCGCTCAAGTTCTCTCTCCCTCTCCTGTCGCCGCAACAAAACCACTGGCACACCACCGTTCGGTGACTTGTCACCCGCCTATATAAAGGCTCCCCCGCACTCCTCCGCACCACCAGAACCTCCCTGTCCACACCAATTGATCACCCCGAGCACCCCCTTGATCTAAGAGAGCCCCGGTACTCGAGATTGACCGAGGCGCCGCCACGTCAGGGCTTCGTCGATCTCGCGCTACACGCACGCTCCCGAGCTCCTTTCACTTCCCCTCTGACCACAAAGACCTGCCGAGCCTTCTCCAGCACTCCCCGTCCTTCTCCTTGCTCGGAGCACCATTCCCAGCACCTTCCCAAAAGGTCTCCGCCACGGCTTCATCGTCGCCGGTGACTCAGACCATCTCCGTCGACCCCTCGACCTCCATCTGGTAGGCGGAAGTACCATGAGTCCATTCCCATGCTCATCTGGCCTCGAGAACCCCGGAGCCGCTGCCGGTGAGCCGCCCCTCTCCTCTGTGTGGAGAAAAAAAGAAGACCCCGACAGGAGGACCCCACCTATTGGCGGCCTCACTTCCTCCCTCTCTCTCCTCTCTCTCGCTGGCTGTAGGGGCCCGCACGTCAGGTTTGAACGTGACGACGCGCGCACACCTCGGCTGGCTGGCTGGCCGGTTCGCCAGCTGGGCCGGCCCAGCTGCTGGCCCTTTTTTCCTTTAATTTATTGCTGGTTTTTAAAAATAAATCCACATGATTAATTACTTAACCAAACTCAAATATTTTTCCACGATAATTCTTGTAAAATTGTGTATTATTTAGAAGTGTTGTTTGTGGAATTTTTATGAAAACTTTTATGCACATGTTTATTTTAAAACCAAGTTTAAGTCTTTTTAGCTCTTGTTAAAAAGACTTTAAAAATAATTTTTAGTCCAAAATCAAAAACAAAAACTTTTATAAATAATAATAGGATTTTATAAAATAGGTAACATTTTTGATGTGAGTTTGTACTCTATTTTTGGTTGTGGTCCTTATTATTATTATTATTGTATTACGACGATAGATCACGCGTTTGACTAAGGACTTGGACCCGAAGACCTCGAAGACCCCGGATACCTAGCTAATAAAGGCAAGCAGCCCTTTGACCACGTGTGAGAAAATATTTATGCATGCCAGGTTGATTACTCTATTCCGATGTATATGACCATGACTAATCGGTACACCCTCGGTATGTTGTTACCGATGGATCCTCTGGAGCACTTGCATTTGAGAATGACCTTACCATCTATGAGGGTCACGCCGATAAAAATTTGACAAGTAGATAGTAGTGCTACGCATAGGATTGGCATATGCATGGTGATGCTAACACAAAGGTGATATCAAAGGTTTTTCGAAAACCCTGTAGGGTGCCACTAATGCCCGAGGGTGATGGCGTTGAGCTGGATGACAACTTGAGAAAGAAGTGGTGTACCGGAAAGGTTTTGTGTGAGTCATTTCGGAAATGGGATTAGATTTAAGATTTCGTCCGTCCCAGTCTTATATGTGCGACCACGATACCCCTTTATGGGACGGGGCTGTGTTGATTACTCTGGTCGTGCTAGCAAGGAGCCCCGATTACTAGTGGTGGGAGTGATATGGTCACTCTCGTGATGGGGTCGTGCCAGGTAGGGCGACTATGCCGTTTTTACGTGTTCCGAGCACACCATTGGTCCATGCATGGATGATACGGTCTAGAGTTGGTGCTCGTAAGACGTACATGTGGGCTGGGTACCAGTCGTGTGGACTCTTTGTCTTGTGTGGTCAGGGGAAAGGCATTGGTCGGCTACTTACCTCGGGTATGTGGCATGTTGGCGGGAGACTATCTTGACTTGATCTCCCCCCTGCAATGGCGCCAGAAATTCCTTTTGATGTCTGCTAGAGATACGTCGGTATTTCCCCAAAGAGGAAGGGATGATGCAGTATAGCGACGATAGGTATTTCCCTAAGTGGTGAGACCAAGGTTATCGAACCAGTAGGAGAACCTCCTCACATCACGTAAACAACACGTGCACACAAATAACAAATACTCGCAACCCGACGTGTTAAAGGGGTTGTCAATCCCTTTCGGGTACGACGCCTCAAGATAGGCAAATGACGTGTGGTAAAAGTGGTAGATAGGATAAATAGACCGCGGAACAAATAAATTGTAGCAAGGTATTTTTGTATTTTTTGGTTTAATAGATCTGAAAATAAAAGAAAATGAAAATAGATCGCAAAGGCAAATATGATGAAAAGAGACCCGGTGGCCGTAGGTTTCACTAGTGGTTTCTCTCGAGAAAAATAGCAAATGGTGCGAAAACAATTACTCTTGGGCAATTTATAGAACTTCAAATAATCATGATGATATCTAGGCAATGATCATTATATAGGCATCACATCCAAGATTAGTAAACCGACTCCTGCGTGCATCTACTACTATTAGTCCACACATCGACCGCTATCCAGCATGCATCTAGTGTATTAAGTTCATGGAAAAAGGGAGTAATGTAATAAGAACGATGACATGAATTAGACAAGATCTATTTATGTAGAAATATACCCCATCTTGTTATCCTTAATAGCAACGATACATATGGCGTTTCCCTTTCTATCACCGGGATCAAGCACCGTAAGATCGAACCAATCACAAAGCACCTCTTCCCATTGCAAGATAAATAGATCTAGTTGGACTAACAAAACCGAAATATCGGAGAAGAAATACGAGGCTATAATCAATCACGCATATAAGAGATCAAAGAAGACTCAAATAACTTTCATGGACAAAAACATAGATCTGATCATAAACTCAAAGTTCATCTGATCGAAACAAACACAACGCAAAAAGACTTACATCATACAGATCTCCAAGAGACCATTTTATTGAAATCAAGAGAGAGAGAGAGAGAGAGGAAGACATCTAGCTACTAATTACGGACCCGTAGGTCTACAAAGAACTACTCACGCATCATCGGAGAGGCACCAATGGACATGATGAACCCCTCCGTGATGGTGTCTAGATTGGATCTGGTGTTTCTGGCCTCCGCGATGGCTGAAATTGATTTTTGTCCCCCTCCTTAGGGTTTCTGGAATATTAGGGGTATTTATAGAGCAAAGAGGCGGTGCGGGAGGCCAACGAGGAGGGCACAACCCACCGGGGCACGCCTGGGTCCCCAGGCGTGCCCTGGTGGGTTGTGCTCCCAGCGGAGCTCCCCTCAGGTGTATTCCTGGCCCACCGTATGTATTCTAGCCCAAAACAAATCCACAAAAAGTTTCGCTGCGTTTGGAATCCGTTTGGTATTGATTTCCTGTGATGTAAAAACACGCAGAAAACATCAACTGGCAGTGGGCACTAGGTCAATAGGTTAGTACCAAAAAATGATATTAAATGACTATAAAATGATTGTAGAACTTCGAAGAATGATAATATAACAACATGGAACAATAAAAAATTATAGATATGTTGGAGACATATTAGCATCTCCAAGCTTAATTCCTGCTCGTCCTTGAGTAGGTAAATGATAAAAACAGAATTTTTGATGTCGAATGCTGCCTAACATGTTCATCACATTTCTTTTCTTTATAGCATGGACATCTGGACTTTTATATGGTTCAAAGCAATAGTGTAGTTTTTACATGAAGACTTTAATACTCAAGCATACCAACAAGCAACCATATCTTTCAAAATATCAATACTAAAGCAAGTTATCCCTAGCCAATTATGCTCAATCATTGATCCATTCATGAAACACACTTGAATATTAGCTACACCCAATTCTCAAATACGATTATAGTGCCCCTTAGTTGGTGATTTATGAGAGAAGATCGAGACTCAAATTCAAAATAAAAATTGCATAAGTAAAAGAAAGGCCCTTCGTAGAGGGAAGTAGGGATTTGTAGAGGTGCGAGAGCTCAAAGCGAAAATTGAGAGATAAAAACATTTTGGGAGGCATACTTTCCCACCAACGAAAACGATTTAGAGCTCCCAACACTTTCCATGCTAGATACATCATAGGCGGTTCCCAAACAGAAAATAAATTTTATTCCCTTTTCCACCATTACTTTCACTTTCTATGGATTGTCCGTATCCACGGGTGCCCTCCATACCAACACTTTCCAAGGAATTTATTATTTGAAAACAAAAAGTAAATTCAGTTTTTTTCATTTCGGGACTTGGCATCCCTAATACCGTTGTCGTACTCTTGTGCAATGACAAGTGAGTAAACACTCATCGTGAGAATAACACATCTAGCATGGAAAATATTGGCCACCCCTCACCGCCTCATGAACGGTAGAACACACAAAAGAGAAATTTATTTTGAAAATTAGAGAAGGCATATGCAAATTTGCTTAGAACGGCATGGAAATACCGCATATAGGTAGTTATAGTGGACTCATATGGCAAAAATGGTTTAAAGGGTTTTGGATGCACAAGTAGCGATCATACTTAGTGCAAAATGAAGGCTAGCAAAAAGATTGAGAAGCGACCAACCAAGAAACGAAAAATCTCGTACCCAAGCATTAAGCATAAGTAACACCGTGTCACATCCCTAAAACCCTAATCAAGTATAGCATTGTGCTCATATCTTCTTTGCATTGCATCCAAGAAAATTTCAACCGGATCAAAGCAAGTGGTGAAGCAAAACTCAAAAACCCTAGCCACTTCTCAAATTCAAAGAAATTCTAAAACTTGTTCAAATCAATGAACCCAAAATGGCCTCAAGAAAAGTTCAACTTTCCTGATAATTCATGGAAGCAAATAAGCAGTGAAGAAAACTACTTGCATAACACATTTGGCATTTTATTTAAATGCAAAAAGCTACTGGATTCAAGTTTAAATTTGAATTCAAAAACTTTAATTTTTCAAAAATGTTGAAAAACTTCAGGAATGGTTGGATATATTCCAACAAATATTCTGGTGTGTTCAAAATAATTGTATAAACTATTTTGGAGCTGAAATAAAAAGCAAATCAAAATAGTTAGTAAATCAGAAAAACAAAACAAGAGAAAAAAAAGAGGAAAGACCTACCTCACGCTCACCTGGCCCAGGCCCAGCCCCTTTGTCGTCTTCCTCCTCGCCAGTAGGAGGAGGAGGTGGCCGCCGTGATGCCCGACGCCTCCACGCAGCTCCCTGCCTGCCTGGCCACCGCTTCGCGCTAGCACGCGCGGGGATAACCTCCCAGAGCACTGGCCTATCCATTCCCGCGCACCATTCCCCCCTCTCCTCTCGGTTGCCCTGTTCCCCTCTGCCTCCATTGACAGGAGCTCGAGCTTAAGCTGCCCGTGCCCCTAGCCACAGGATCTCCCTCCCGAGTGGTCCATTCGCTCCGCCTTGACGAGCTAGTCATCCCTGCAGAAGCCGAAGGTCCCTCAAGCCCTCCAACACCCACGGCACCGTCGTCTTCAAGCTTCGGCCGCCGGCGAGCTTCGATCGATTCGTCGCCTACAGCGCCTCCCCGAGCAAGCTAGCGCCACCACTGCACTCCCCATGAGCTTGCGCAGCTTTCCCCTTCGATCTCTTCCTCTAGGCCAAGTTCTACCGGAGCCCGACGAGGACCGCCGCTGCAGCTCGTCGCGGGTAACTCTCCGGTGAACGGTTGGTCCATCTGAGGCCACCAGCAGCTTCAGGCCGTCGCGTAGATGCTTTAGGAGCCGAGCCCCGCGCGATTTGACCCTGTTTCTGATGACCTCGACGATGGCCGAGCTTTGTTCGCTGCCGAGCTCGTCACCGGCGTTGATTCCGACCACCCCAGCCCCTGGGGTTTGCCCCATCGTGCGCGCCGTCGAGTGGCCGATCTCCCTGTGGTCTCCGTTGTGCATTTGGTCGTTGGAGACGAGTTTATGATGCCCTCCACCGTCTCTGGTGTCGCCGGAGGCTCACCGCCGGCGAGGACGACCTCGCCGTCGGTGGATCTCAGCTGGCCTGAGCCACTGACGCGTGGGGCCAACCTCTGGATGTTTTGGGTTAATAAAAATAAAATCAATTAAACTAATAAGTCACCGACATGTGGGTCCTGTGCTGTTAATTAGCTAATTAAGTTTAAAACTAATCTAAAACTGACCAGGGTCACTGACCAGTGGGTCCCACTGGTCAGGTTTGACTTTCAACGGCCAGTAGGACGTGGTGATGCCATGCTGACGCAATAAGTGGATTTTTTGTTTAAAAATAATTCCAGAAAATGCCCAAGACTTATAAAAATCATAGAAATTAATCTGTAACTCCAATGAAAATAATTCATAGATGAAAAAGTATAAAAAAATCCAAGGAATCTGAATATGTTATTTTCAAACATGTTTGAAAATGTTGCTAGACCAAACATGTAGAATAATGAATAGGTTAAATTTAATAAATGCTTTGGAGATGGAATTTGAAAAAATCATTTGAATTCCCCTTCAAATGCTATGACGAAACATTTCCCAATCACAACCAGCAACTTAACATATCATTTCCATGTATGTTAAAACCAAGTTGATCTGAGCATCAGGTCGAATCAATTAAAACGGTATTCGAGAATACCTCGTTTGAAGTGATTTTGAATCTGATTCGAATCAACTTCAAACCTAATAAATGTTAGCTATATTAGCATACCACCTTGCATCCTCATGCCACGCTCATGCATCATCTTGTTGCATATGATTGTTATTGATTGTTGTCATTTCTTTCGGTAGGCTCCGCTCCTCCGGATTCCACTGAATATCCGACTAACGGATATTGTCCCTCCTCTGAGCAACAAGGCAAGCAACCATTTTGATCATCCCGATAAATCCCATGTTCTCGCTCCTGCACTTACTTATTGCATTAGGATCAAATGCTTCAAATGCGTTTGCCACGTTAGTTGAACCCACTTCCTTTGCATGACCGGTCTTTGTCACAGTAAATAGCTGAACCTTGCAACCTAACATACCTGGTAGATGCTTGAGCCATGAAGTGCCTTACCCTGCTATGCATGCTATGCTTAGAGTTGTGTATGGTCTGTCATCTAGGAGATGAACAGAATTGTGAGAATGTGTTCAGTAAGTAAGGGTTGTGTGTTGAACCTGATTTGGTAAAGGTATCGGTGAAAGGCCATGTAGGAGTACATGGCGGGTTGTTTCATTGGAACCGTCCTTAGGAACTGAGTTTCGTGTATGTAATCCAAGACGAGATACTACCACATGCTGGGCCCTAAAATATGACCCCGCTCGACTTATTAATCGCTTAGTACTCGGTCCAGGAGTTGCAAGTAGTTTCTGGTGTTTATAGTCATGCTGGAGGCCGTGCATAGCACTGACCTAAGAGGTGGGCTGTGATGCGGTAGACAGTGGCATGGTGTACCAAGTGGCACCCGAATGGTGGGCTTGGGAACCCTGCGCACATCATTTGGGGCCGTGGCGGAAACCTCGGCCGGACTTCCGTACGGGTTACCCTCAGATAGGCGATAGACCTGGACTAGTTATTAGTGTGGTTAACGGTCGTGGCCGACTCCCTCGCTGGGCTTCCGCTGGAAGGTTGCCGAGGTGCCTGACGTGCACTTGGTGATAAGTGGCGAGAGCGTGTGTGAAGAAGTACACCCCTGCAGGGTTATGATCTATTCGAATAGCTGCGTCCGCGGATATGGACTACTTGGAGACATATGTTGTTCATAGTTAACTTCAATGGCTACTCATAAAATTGTCAACATAAGCGTGAGTGTCGTGGATGGCATTTCCGTATGGAGACGGAATGATTCCATGATGGAGTATTGTTGTGGTGTTAGTGGACTCGTGTGCAAGAAATCAAGTTGTCAAAAATTGTTTTAAAATGCAAGTTGTCTAGCCACGAGTCAAATGCTGGCTTCCCACATGAAACCCCACAATTCCTTATTGATACATTGCATGTGTAGATAGTTATCCTAAAGTCTTGCTGAGTACCTCCGTACTCATGTTTGCTTAATAATTGTTGCAGAGGTTGTTAATGACCCTAATGGAGGGTTCTTCCTAGACATCGACGACGACGCGTAGCTGGTATCCCAGCTATGATCTGGCCCTAGGGTGGGTCTGTAGTATAGTCAGGCCATGTGCCTTCTAGTTTCATCTGTCTATACTCACACAGCTTATCTACTTCCGCTGGCTTGTAACTTGAATGACTGTTATGATGGGTCGTGAGACCCTTACTGTGTAATATTATGTGTGTGGCTCTTCCGAGCCTTTTAAATAAAGCTTGTATGTTTATGGTTATGTTGTGATGCCATCGATGTATCTGTACATATCAGTATGCCATGCGTACGTGTGTCATACTTGATATGTATGGGGTTCGATTACCTAGCCGTAGGCTTTAGCAGTATTCCTTACAGGGAAATGCCCCTTTGTGATCCAATGAGCCATGGTAGTTCGCTACTGCTCCGGACACATTGGTTGACCGGCATGTGTACTTCTTAGCTGCTGTGTCTGTCCCCTTTGGGGAAATGTCACGCGATGTAATGGAGTCCCTGTAGCTTGCTACGACTCGTCTATATTCGCTGGTGACCGACACCTGCTTTGCTAGGTCATGTATGCCTGTCCTTGTGTGGAACTGCCGCTTTGGTTTATGACCAGACATGTCGATCCGGGTTCTTTGTCATTGGATTGCTAGCGACACAATTGCATACGCGAGTCAAAAGGCGCAAACGGTCCCGGCTAAGGTAAGGCTGCAGCCGTGGGGATAACCGTGCGTGAGACCGCAAAGAGATGCGATGTGTTACAGGCTGGATTCCTATGGCTTAGGATCGGGGTCCCGACAGCGTTGGTATCAGAGCCTGACTGACTGTAGGACTAGTAAGCCAAACTGGTCGAAGTTGAGTCTAGAATTGCTTTAGTTATATATAAGGGAATTGTTTGTGGAACGGAACGTAAGACTCTTGTTCTCTTCTCAAGTTATTCTATTATGGTTATCCTCATCTTTTCTACGGGAATTAAGGACTAGGTTACTCATCTTCTTCTAGGCTCGTGTTTTTGATCGTTAGATTATAAGACTACGGGTCGAGAGATATGTTGGGTTTCTTTTATCCCTAGGAAAAGGAAGTAAGTTTGATGATCAGAGAATTGAACTTGATAGCTGAGTGGCTACGTATTCTATTGTCTGGGTTGTCTCAAAATTGTTTTTGAGCATTTATAGCTGTTATGCTGCCCAATTTTGCATTCAGAGCTCTAATGCTTTTGCATTACTCTCTATTTTCAGATGCCTAACCGTCCTTCTTGTCAGGTGGTTCATCTGACCAGGTGCATTGATGTGCCCGGTCATACGGCCATGCTGGTCAGGGTGATGTCGGTGTGCGGTTACCGCTGGTACCCAGAGTACACAGTGGAGGAACATTACCGAGACTTCAACCAGAGCGAGTATATCTGCACTGTTAGGGTATTTCCAGACTACCCTGGAGCTGAGGAGCCAATCCATTGGTCCTATGGATTGGGAGTCACTGTTGATATGGCAGTACAAGATGCTGCATATTCAATGCTGACCATTATGAGGGCGTGACATGCACTGCTGCAGAATTCAGAGTGCTGCTATGTTCCTGCCTCTCAGCCTGGTGAAGAGGGATACCTCAGTGGGGTCTGTTTTGATTCCTCTATGGAGGATCCGCTACTGTAGTCCACTGCTGAGATGCTAGAGAACAGAGACAGGGATGCTCGTGCTCTCCGCATGGAGCTTTATGCTACACGTGCTCGTCTGTGGACGGCTTTGACGCAGCTGGCGCCGGTAGTCTAGACAGGGTACGGAGATATGGAGATGCTGAACCCTGTTAGAAACCATCTTCTGGCCCATGTTGACTGGGCAGCTATAGGAGGAGTCACCCCTCTTCGGGGACCCCTACTACCACCAGTCAGGGGACCAAGGCCACATCCGTGTCCTTATGGATCCCAGGGATCTGATGCTAGAGTATTTCCTGATCCGCAGGTTGAGCTTCCAGGCCATGGAGGCAATCTTTATGAGATGTTCTATGCGGATGCCTGAACCGTGAGTGGAAGGATAATATGGTAGTAGCTGTACTTTCACAGTCCTGTGTGACTTGTGAAGTATGCTTGTGTCGTGAAATGAATTCCGGAGGCATAGTTAAATAATGTATAGGAAGCTTGTAAGCCTCTGATGAGTAGTTTCATAACTTCAGTAGTTTGCTCTTTGGTTAAGGTTGTACTAAACTATGTAAGGGTGTGTATGAACCATGGTGTATATATAGCAGTTGCTTGTTACCATGTTGTTCGGATATTCATTTCCGCATTCCATTTGTTTAGTGCATTCTTAATCCATAGCTAGCATTGATGATGATATTGGTCTAAGCTGTGAGTTTGTTTGTCACGATGGTGTTCACCAGGTTGAACCGTGCCCCTGCTCATGAGCAAGGCGAGGGTAGTCAAGCGTCGCAGGAAGACCTGCCACACCCGCGCTCTGTGGCGGAAGTGATGCTTGAGGCAGAGAGAAACAAAAGGGAGACCAACCGACTGTTAGAGCGTATTGAGCAGAATACGGCTCGTCAGCCTAGGAATGCTGCAGTGTCCCTCAATGACTTTGTGAAGCTGAATCCTCCAAAGTTCCATCGCTCCATCGATCCCCTCGACACTGATGATTGGCTGTGCAGTATCTCACGTAAGATTTGCTCTGCGAATGTTTCTGAGGCAGACAAGGTGACCTTTACGGCATATTTTCTGGAAGGACCTGCCAATCTGTGGTGGGAGAACATTGAAGCTATGCATCCTGCTGAACCAGCAGTCACGTGGGCAGACTTTAGTGCAGCCTTCCGTCTGCACCATATTCCAGAGGGCGTGATGGACAGAAAGAGAGAGGAGTTGTGTGCATTCACCCAGGGCAAGTTGACCGTGGATGCCTATAGCCGCGAGTTCGGTAATCTCGCCCGCTATGCAACAGAGGAGGTGTCTATTGATGCCAAGAAGCAAGCAAGATTCCGTAAGGGTCTGAGCCCTGAGCTTCGTCGTGATTTGCGCCTCCACGAGTTTACAAGCTTCCAAGCCCTGGTTAACAAGGCGATCAGTGCCGAGACTGGTCGTACCGACTTTGAAGCCACAAAGAAGCACTCCCGTGACTTTGGCTCGTCATCTGGTTCCGCGTTTCCAAAATGCAGGCTCTAGGTTCCAAACAGTTCCCTCCCGCCAAGATACACTCCAAGGCCATCCTACGTGGCGCCTCAGACGAATCAGACCAACCCTCCAGCAAAAACCTATGGTGGTCCAGCTAGCAATGCTGCACCACGTGCCAACCAAGTGATATGTTACAAGTGTGGAGAACCAGGGCACTATTCCCGTTAGTGTCCCCAGAATGTGGGTGCCAAGCAACCCGGAAAGTCCGTCGGGCAAAGCTTACTATGTGAAGCCAACTCCTACACGTGGCCGTGTGAACTATGTCTCAGCAGAAGAAGCTGCAGAGGATCCCGACGTCATACTGGGTACGCTTCTTGTTAATCGTCACCCAGCGTCTGTTCTTTTTGACACTGGGTCTTCTCATTCCTTCATTTCAGAAAGTTATGCACATTTGCATAACATGTCTTTCTGTGATATGCCAATTCCATTGGTTGTCCAAACTCCTGGTAGTAAGTGGCAAACCTCTAGGATAAGCTATGACAATGAAATTCTAGTAGGCAGGCTAGTTTTTCTAGCCTCTTTGATAGCCCTGAAATCTTTGGATATTAATATCATCTTGGGTATGGACTGGATGTCAGCTCACTATTCCAAGATTGATACTCATTCTAGAAATGTTCAGCTTACCCATCCCTCGAGTGAGATAGTCAATGTCTCTACTCGAGTTGCCAAATGCCAACTCTATTCCCTCAATGCCAACCCTCTTTCGGAACTTGAAGACATTCCGGTAGTCCGTGACATTCCGGTTGTTTTCCAGAGGAACTGCCAGGAATTCCACCTGATAGAGATGTAGAGTTCGTGATATAGCTTGTTCCGGGAACTGTTCCAATAGCCAGAAGACCATATAAGACGGCACCCCTGGAGCTAGCTGAACTTAAGAAGCAACTAGATGAGGCCTTGAATAAAGGTTTCATTCGTCCTAGCTCTTCTCCTTGGGCTTGCCCCGTTCTGTTCGTCAAGAAGAAGGATGGAACGGATCGGATGGTTGTAGATTATCGACCAGTTAATCTGGTCACCATAAAGAACAAGTATCCGCTCCCCAGGATCAACGACCTGTATGATCAGCTCGCTGGATCCTCAATCTTCTCCAAAATGGATTTGAGGTTGGGATACCATCAAATCAAGATCAAGAACGGGGACATTCCAAAAACGACTTTTGTTACTCGTTATGGCCAATACGAGTATACCGTCATGTCCTTCGGTTTAACCAATGCCCCAGCCACCTTCTCTCGTCTGATGAATTCAATCTTCATGGGGTATTTGGATAAATTCGTCGTGGTATACCTCGATGATATCCTCATCTACCCGAAGAACAAACAAGAACATGCCGAGCATCTAAGGCTGGTATTGATGAAACTTCGAGAGCATCGCCTTTATGCCAAGTTTTCAACATGTGAATTTTGGTTACCAGAAGTGACCTATCTAGGTCACGTAATCTCTGGTAAGGGTATTGCTGTCGATCCCGAGAGAGTTCAAGCTATCCTTGATTGGACTCAACCTGAATCGGTTAAGCAAGTTAGGAGTTTTCTTGGTCTAGCGAGCTATTGTCGCCGCTTTGTCGAGAATTTCTCCAAGGTTGCAAAGCCTCTAACTGAACTCCTCAAGAAGGATAAAAAGTTTGAGTGGACACCACAGTGTGAGCATAGTTTTCAGGAACTGAAAAGATGCCTGACTTCCGCACCTGTGTTGCTACCACCTGATTTTTCTAAGGACTTTGTTATCTATTGCGATGCCTCGCGACAAGGATTAGGTTGGATTCAAATGCAAGATCGCCATGTGATTGCATACGCATCTCGACAATTGCGTCCACATGAGGATAATTATCCCACACATGATCTTGAGCTTGCAGCTGTAGTCCATGCACTTAAAACCTGGCGACATTACCTCCTCGGTAATCGTTGCGAAATATTCACTGATCACCAAAGTCTGAAATATATTTTCACCCAGCCGGATTTGAATCTCAGGCAAAGACGGTGGGTTGAGTTGATCTCGGATTACGACTTAGGGATAACTTACACCCCGGGGAAGGCCAATGTTATGGCTGATGCACTAAGTCGTAAATCTTATTGTAACAATTTGATGCTACAACGAGGTCAACCACATCTCTATGAGGAATTTCGTAAGTTAAATCTTCATATTGTTCCTCAAGGATTCCTTTCTACCTTGGTGGTGAAGCCTACCCTTAAGGATCAAATTATAGCTTGCCAGAAGCGTGATAAGGGTATATCACGGATCAAGGAGAATATTATTAGCGGAAACGCTAATGAATTCTCCATGAATGATCAAGGTGTTGTGTTCTTCCAGAATCGTCTAGTGGTTCCTAAGAACCCACATCTAAGGCAGTTAATCCTTAAGGAGGATCATGATTCTCCTCTCACCATTCATCTCGGTAGTACTAAGATGTATCAGGACCTACGCCAGAGGTTTTGGTGGACTAGGATGAAGAGAGAAATTGCCGAGTTCGTTGCTAACTGCGATGTTTGTCGTCGAGTTAAGGCAGAACATCAAAGGCCTGCTGGCACCCTTCAACCTTTAGCTATTCCTGAATGGAAATGGGATAAAGTTAGTATGGATTTCATTACTGGATTTCCCAAGACCAAGAAAGGAAATAATGCTATCTTTGTGGTCATTGCCCGTCTCTCCAAAGTAGCTCAATTTCTTCCAGTTCGTGAGAGTATAACATCTAGCCAGCTAGCAGAGTTATATATCTCTCGAATAGTGTCTCTTCATGGTGTTCCCGTGGAGATTAACTCAGACCGTGGGAGTATCTTTACTTCTCGCTTCTGGGAAAGTTTTCAGAATGCTATGGGGACTCACTTATCTTTTAGCACTACTTTCCATCCTCAATCAAGTGGTCAAGTAGAAAGAGTAAATCAAATACTAGAAGATATGCTCCGAGCTTGTGTTATATCATTCGGTATGAATTGGGAGAAGTGCCTTCCATTCGCCGAATTTGCTTATAACAATAGTTATCAATCAAGCTTGGGCAAACCCCCTTTTGAAGTTCTCTATGGACGAAGATGTCGAACACCTCTTAATTGGTCAGAAACCGGAGAGAGGTAACTCTTTGGCCCGGATATGATCCAGGATGCAGAAGAGCAGGTTCGCATTATTCGTGAAAAGTTGAAAACAGCCCAGTCTCGTCAAAAGAGCCAATATGATCGTCATCATAAGGCTGTGACCTTTGAAGTTGACGGGAAGGCTTACCTTCGGGTTACACCTTTGAAGGGTACCCATTGATTCGGTATCAAGGGCAAGTTGGCTCCTCGTTACATTGGTACTTTTAGCATTCTTGCCAAACGAGGAGAAGTTGCTTACCAGTTGGAACTTCCTCCGCATCTTTCCAAGGTTCATGATGTCTTCCACGTCTCGCAACTCAGACGTTGCTTTTCGGATCCTATCCGTGAAGTGGACCACGAAACGCTTGATCTCCAAGATAACCTTTCATACCGAGAATACCCCGTGCGTATTCTTGATCAAGCTGAGCGTACCACTCGACGTGGAAACCTCAAGTTTCTTAAAGTTCAATGGTCAAATCATTCTGAAAAGGAGGCAACATGGGAAAGAGAGGATCGTCTCCGACTTGAGTATCCCGCGTTATTCCCGACGACTTTTAAATCTCAGGACGAGATTCTTTTGAGTGGGGGTGAGTTGTCACATCCCTGAAACCCTAATCAAGTATAGCATTGTGCTCATATCTTCTTTGCATTGCATCCAAGAAAATTTCAACAAGATCAAAGCAAGTGGTGAATCAAAACTCAAAAACCCTAGCCACTTCTCAAATTCAAAGAAATTCTAAAACTTGTTCAAATCAATGAACCCAAAATGGCCTCAAGAAAAGTTCAACTTTTCTGATAATTCATGGAAGCAAATAAGCAGTGAAGAAAACTACTTTCATAACACATTTGGCATTTTATTTAAATGCAAAATGCCACTCGATTCAAGTTTAAATTTGAATTAAAAAACTTTAAGTTTTCAAAAATGTTGAAAACTTCACGAATGGTTGGATATATTCCAACAAATATTCTGGTGTGTTCAAAATAATTTTATAAACTATTTTGGAGCTGGAATAAAAAGCAAGTCAAAATAGTTAGTAAATCAGAAAAACAAAACAAGAGAAAAAAATGAGGAAAGACCTACCTCATGCTCACCTGGCCCAGGCCCAGCCCTTGTATTGTCTTCCTCTTCGCCAGTAGGAGATGGAGGTGGCCGCCGCGACGCCCGACGCCTCCTCGCATCTCCCTGCCTGCGTTGCCGCCGCTTTGCGCTGGCACGCGCGGGGATAACCTCCGTGAGCAGTCGCCTATCTATTGCCGCGCACCATTCCCCCTCTCCTCTCGGTTGCCCTGTTCCCCTCTGCCGCCATTGACACGAGCTCGAGCTCGAGCTACCCGTGCCCCTAGCCACATGATGTCCCTCCTGAGTGCTCCATTCGCTCCGCCTCGATGAGCTGGTCATCCCTGCAGAAGCCGAAGGTCCCCCGAGCCCTGCAACGCCCACGACACCGTCGTCTTCAAGCTTCGGCCGCCGGCGAGCTTCGATCGGTTCGTCACCTACAACACCTCCCCGAGCAAGCTAGCACCACCACTACACTCCCCGTGAGCTTGCGCAGCTTTCCCCCAAGCTTCCCCCTTCGATCTCTTCCTCTAGGACTAGTTCCACCGGAGCCCGACGAGGACCGCCGCTGCAGCTCGTCGCTGGTAGCTCTCCGGTGAACGGTTGGTCCATTTGAGGCCACCAGCAGCTTCAGGCCGTCACGTAGATGCTTTAGGAGCCCAGCCCCACGCGATTTGACCCTGTTTCCAATGACCTCGACGATGGCCGAGCTTTGGTCGCCGCCGAGCTCGTCGTCGGCGTTGATTCCGGCCACCCCAGCCCTTGGGGTTTTCCCCATCGTGCGCGCTGTCGAGTGGCCGATCTCCCTGTGGTCTCCTCCGTGCGTTTGGTCATCGGAGACGAGTTTCCGATGCCCTCCGCCGTCTGTGGTGTCGCCGGAGGCTCACCGCCGGCGAGGACGACCTCGCCGCCGGTGGATCTCAGCTGGCGTGAGCCACTGACGCGTAGGGCCAACCTCTGGATGTTTTGGGTTAATAAAAATAAAATCAATTAAACTAATAAGTCACTGACATGTGGGTCCACTGCTGTTAATTAGCTAATTAAGTTTAAAACTAATCTAAAACTGACCAAAGTCACTGACCAGTGGGTCCCACTGGTCAGGATTGACTTTCAACGGCCAGTTGGACCTGCTGATGCCATGCTGACGCAATAAGTGGATTTTCTGTTTAAAAAGAATTCCAGAAAATGCCCAAGACTTCTAAAAATTATAGAAATTAATCTGTAACTCCAATGAAAATAATTTATGTATGAAAAAGTATCAGAAAAATCCAAGGAATCTGAATATGTCATTTTCAAACATGTTTGAAAATGTTGCTGGACCAAACATGTAGAATAATGAATAGGTTAAATAGAATAAATACTTTGGAGATGGAATCTGAAAAAATCATTTGAATTCCCCTTCAAATGCTATGACCAAACATTGCCCATCACAACCAGCAACTTAACATATCATTTCCATGCATGTTAAAACCAAGTTGATCTGAGCATCAGGTCGAATCAATTAAAACGGTATTCCAGAATACCTCGTTTGAAGTGATTTTGAATCTGATTCAAATCAACTTCAAACCTAATAAATGTTAGCTATATTAGCATACCACCTTGCATCCTCATGCCATGCTCATGCATCATCTTGTGCATATGATTGTTATTGATTGTTGTCATTTCTTTCAGTAGGCTCCGCTCCTCCGGATTCCATTGAATATCCGAGTGACGGATATTGTCCCTCCTCTGAGATACAAGGCAAGCAACCATTTTGATCATCCCGATAGATCCCATGTTCTCGCTCCTGCACTTACTTATTGCGTTAGGATCAAATGCTTCAAATTATTTTGCCACGTTAGTTGAACCCACTTCCTTTGCATGACCGGTCTATGTCACAGTAAATAGTTGAACCTTGCAACCTAGCATACCTGGTAGATGCCTGAGACATGAAGTGCCTTATCCTGCTATGCATGTTATGCTTAGAGTTGTCTATGGTTTGTCATCTGGGAGATGAACAGAATTGTGAGAATGTGTTCAGTAAGTAAGGGTTGTGTGTTGAACCTGATTTGGTAAAGGTATCGGTGAAAGGCCATGTAGGAGTACATGGCGGGTTGTTTCATTGGAACCGTCCTTAGGAACTGAGTTCCGTGTATGTAATCCAAGACGAGATACTACCACATGCTGGGCCCTGAAATATGACCCCGCTCGACTTATTAATCGCTTAGTACTCGGTCCAGGAGTTGCAAGTAGTTTCTGGTGTTTATAGTCATGCTGGAGGCCGTGCATAGCACTGACCTGAGAGGTGGGCTGTGATGCGGTAGACAGTGGCATGGTGTACCAAGTGGCACCCGAATGGTGGGCTTGGGAACCCTGCGCACATCATTTGGGGCCGTGGCGGAAACCTCGGCCGGACTTCCGTACGGGTTACCCTCAGATAGGCGATAGACCTGGACTAGTTATTAGTGTGGTTAACGGTCGTGGCCGACTCCCTCGCTGGGCTTCCGCTTGAAGGTTGCCGAGGTGCCTGACGTGCACTTGGTGATAAGTGGCGAGAGCGTGTGTGAAGAAGTACACCCCTGCAGGGTTATGATCTATTCGAATAGCTGCGTCCGCGGATATGGACTACTTGGAGACATATGTTGTTCATAGTTAACTTCAATGGCTACTCATAAAATTGTCAACATAAGCGTGAGTGTCGTGGACGGCATTTCCGTATGGAGACGGAATGATTCCATGATGGAGTATTGTTGTGCTGTTAGTGGACTCGTGTGCAAGAAATCAAGTTGTCAAAAATTGTTTTAAAATGCAAGTTGTCTAGCCACGAGTCAAATGCTGGCTTCCCACATGAAACCCCACAATTCCTTATTGATACATTGCATGTGTAGATAGTTATCCTAAAGTCTTGCTGAGTACCTCCGTACTCATGTTTGCTTAATAATTGTTGCAGAGGTTGTTAATGACCCTAATGGAGGGTTCTTCCTAGACATCAACGACGACGCGTAGCTGGTATCCCAGCTATGATCTGGCCCTAGGGTGGGTCTGTAGTATAGTCAGGCCATGTGCCTTCTAGTTTCATCTGTCTATACTCACACAGCTTATCTACTTCCGCTGGCTTGTAACTTGAATGACTGTTATGATGGGTCGTGAGACCCTTACTGTGTAATATTATGTGTGTGGCTCTTCCGAGCCTTTTAAATAAAGCTTGTATGTTTATGGTTATGTTGTGATGCCATTGATGTATCTGTACATATCAGTATGCCATGCGTACGTGTGGCATACTTGATATGTATGGGGTTCGATTACCTAGCCGTAGGCTTTAGCAGTATTCCTTACAAGGTAATGCCCCTTTGTGATCCAACGGGCCATGGTAGTTCGCTACTGCTCCGGACACTTTGGTTGACCGACATATGTCCTTCTTAGCTGCTGTGTCTGTCCCCTTTAGGGAAATGTCACGTGATGTAATGGAGTCCGTGTAGCTTGCTATGACTCGTCTACATTCGCTTGTGACCGACACCTTGTTTGCTGGGTCATGTATGCCTGTCCCTGTGCGGAACTGCCGCTTTGGTTTATGACTAGACATGTCGATCCGGGTTCTTTGTCATTGGATTGCTAGCGACACAATTGCATACGCGAGTCAAAAGGCGCAAACGGTCCTGGCTAAGGTAAGGCTGCAGCTGTGGGGATAACCGTGCGTGAGACCGCAAAGAGATGCGATGTGTTACAGGCTGGATTCCTATGGCTTAGGATCGGGGTCCAACACACCGACTAATGCACCACAAGTAGGATATAAATTTCATTGCGTAACTATTGACTTGCGTGCTTGCATAGGGAATCACAAACCTTAACATCAATATTTTTACTAAAGCACAATTACTCATCAACATGACTCACATATCATATCGTGATATCTCAAAACCATTACTAAGAATCAAGTTTATTTTGTCCAATGATCTTAATGAAAGTTTTTATTATATCCTCCTTGGATATCTGTCAGTTTGGGACTATATTCGTATGTTGCTTTTGATAAGGTGAAACAAATTTAAGTGAAGAACGTGAGCATAATTTTTCTTTCTCTCAAAATAATCTAAGTGAACCAAGAGAGAATTTCTTAAATTTTTTACTAACTCCCAAATAAATCTAAGTGAAGCACGAGAGCATTTCTTGAAAAATAATAAAGCACACCGTGCTCAAAAAGATATAAGTGAAGTACTAGAGCAAATCCATGGCTCTAAAAATTTAAGTGAAGCATAGGAGCAAGCATAGCATAATTTGGCTCTCTCAAAAAGGTGTGTCCAGCAAGGATTCAAGAATTAAAACACAAACAAAAACAAGCAAAGACTCATATCATACAAGACGCTCCAAGCAAAACTCATAATATGTGACGAATAAAAATATAGTTTCAAGTAAAATACCAATGGTTGTTAGAAGAAAGAGGGGATGCCACTCGGGGGCATCCCCAAGCTTACTTGCTTGATAGTTCTTGAATATTATATTGGGGTGCCTCGTGCATCCCCAATATTAGTATTTGGTTATCCTTATTCCTTCATCCATTGTAAGATCATCCAAAACTTGAAAACTTGAATCACACAAAACTCAACAAAACCTTCGTGAGATCCGTTAGTATAAGAAAGCAAACCACTACTATAAATACTGTTTCAAACCTATTCATATTTTATTTTTGCATTATATCTACTGTATTCCAACTTTTATATGGCAAAAACTCATCAAATAAAACCATAGAATCATCAAAACAAGCACACAACACAAAGAAAACAGAATCTGTCAAAGACAGAACATTCTGTAGAAATCTGACTACTTAAAATACTTATGGAACTCCAAAATTTCCAAAACATTCGGACGACATGAATAATTTGTTTATTAATCTTCTGCAAAAATAATAAACTCAAAAGCACTCTTCTGTCAAAAATTAAAAATAATTTCGTGAGCGCAAAAGTTTCTGTTTTTCAGCAAGATCAAATCAACTTTCACCCAAATCATCCCAAAGGCCTTGCTTGGCACAAACACTAATTTAAACCACAAAAACACATCTACCAGAGGTATAACTGTGTATTTTATTGAAAACCACAAAAAAACCAAAAATCAAAAAGATACAAGTTGGGTTGCCTCCCGAAAAGCGCTATTGTTTAACGCCCCTAGCTAGGCATGATGATTTCAATGATGCTCCCATAAGAAGTAGTAATTGAGATATGAAAAGGAGCTTCATGAATAGCATGAAAAACACATTTAAGCCTAATCCACTTCCTATGCATAGGGATTTTGTGAGCCTACAATTTATGGGAACAAGAATCAACTAGCATAGGAAGGCAAAACAAGCATAACATCAAAACTGTAAACACAGAGAGAGGAAACTTGATATTATTGCAATCCCTACAAGCATATGTTCCTCCCTCATAATAAATTTCAGTAGCATCATGAAGGAATTAAACAATATAACTATCATATAAATTTTTCTCTTCATGGTCCACATGCATGCAAAGTTGACACTCTTCCAAAATAGTGGGATCAATAATATCTAAAGTTGATACTATTCCAAGCCCACTTTCAATATCATAATCATCAAGAGTATTAAATAAATTATCAAGATCATAAGAAGCATGACCTCCCCAATCATGATCATTGCAATAAGTAGGGGTCATGGAAAACTCATCAAATATAGCATCCCCAAGCTTGTGGGTTTGCATATCATTAACACAACTGATATTAAAAGAATTTATAACAATATCATTGCAATCAAGTTTTTCATTCAAGGAAACATCGTGAATGACTTCATCACAATTTTCAGATTCACGAATCTCAAGCAAAACTTCATGGAGATAATCAAGTACACTCAACTCACTAGCAATTCGTTCATCATAATTTGATCTCTTGAAAATATTTGCAAGTGGATGAGGATCCATATCAATAGATTTTTAGCAAGCAAAGATGCAAGCAAATAGAAGGCACATGGTAACACTAGTAGACAAAAAGAGATCCGGCGAGAAAAAGGCGAATAAAACGACAACTTGGTGAAGTGGGGGAGAGGAAAACGAGAGGCAAATGTCAAATAATGTAAATAGCAAGGATATGAGATTTGTGATTAGGAACCTGGTCGATGTTGATGATCCTCCCAAGACAACGGTGCCAAAAATTGGCACATTGGCGGGAGACTATCTTGACTTGATCTTCCACGACAACGGTGCCAGAAATTCCTTTTGCTGTGTGCTAGAACTACGTCGGTATTTCCCCAAAGAGGAAGGGATGATGCAGTATAGCGACGGTAGGTATTTCCCTCAATGATGAGACCAAGGTTATAGAGCTAGTAGGAGAACCTCGTGAGGCCATGTAAACATCACCTGCACACAAATAAAAAATACTCGCAACTTGACGTGTTAAAGGGGTTGTCAATCCCTTTCGGGTATGATGCCTCAAGATAGGCAAATAATGTGAGGTAAAAGTGGTAGATAGGATAAATAGATCGCGGAACAAATAAATTGCAGTAATGTATTTTTGTATTTTTTGGTTTAATAGATCTGAAAATAAAAGCAAAGGAAAATAGATCGCAAAGGCAAATATGATGAAAAGAGACTCGGGGGCCGTAGGTTTCACTAGTGGCTTCTCTCGAGAAAAATAGCAAACGGTGGGAAAACAATTACTGTTGGGAAATAGATAGAACTTCAAATAATCATGAAGATATCTAGGCAATGATCATTATATAGGCATCACATCCAACATTAGTAAACCGACTCCTGCCTGCATCTACTAGTATTACTCCACACATCGACCACTATCCAGCATGCATCTAGTGTATTAAGTTCATGGAAAAACGGAGTAATGCAATAAGAACGTTGACATGAAGTATTTAAGATCTATTTATGTAGAAGTAGACCCCATCTTATTATCCTTAATAGCAATGATACATACGTGTCGTTTCCCTTTCTGTCACTGGGATCAAGCACCGTAAGATCGAACCCATCACAAAGCACCTCTTCCCATTGCAAGATAAATAGATCAAGTTGGCCAAACAAAATCCAAATGTAGGAGAAGAAATACAAGGATATAATCAATCATGCATATAAGAGATCAAAGAAGACTTAAATAACTTTCATGGATAAAAACATAGATCTGATGATAAACTCAAAATTCACCGGATCCCAACAAACACAACGAAAAAAGACTTACATCATATGGATCTCCAAAAGACCATTGTATTGATAATCAAGAGAGAGAGAGAGAGAGGAAGCTATCTAGCTACTAACTACGGACCCGTAGGTCTACAAAGAACTACTCACGCATCATCAGACAGGCACGAATGGACATGATGAACCCCTCCATGATGGTGTCTAGATTGGATCTGGTGTTTCTGGACTCCGGGCGACTGAAATTGATTTTTGCCCCCTCCTTAGGGTTTCCGGAATATTGGGGTATTTATAGAGCAAAGAGGCGGCTTGGGAGGCCAACGAGGAGGGCATAACCCACCTGGTCGCGCATGGGCCCCCAAGCCATGCCCTGGTGGGCTGTGCTCCCATCGGAGCTCCCCTCAGGTGCGTCCCTGGCCCACTGGATGATTTCTGGCCCAAAAAAATCCACAAAAAAATTCGCTGCCTTTGGAGTCCGTTTGGTATTGATTTCCTACGATGTAAAAACATGCAGAAAACAACAACTGACACTGGGCACTATGTCAATAGGTTAGTACCAAAAAATGATATAAAATGACTGTACAATGATTGTAAAACATCCAAGAATGATGATATAGCAACATGGAACAATCAAAAATTATAGATACGTTGGAGACGTATCAGTATGTTATATACCGCAAGTCGTGGATGAGACGGAAGTTTCCCGGATCTCGTGGGTACAACGCGCAACCTCTGCAGAGTGTAAAACTATTCGAATAGTCCTGTCCACAGTCAAGGACAGTCGGGTGGTGCTTCACATAAACCAAGTGTGCGTGTGTATAAAGGTGTTACACGAGAAAGTGATTACTTGGTCAAGTCTGGTGACTTTACATGAAGGATGAACATGAGTTGTTCAGTCCTTGGAATATTTATGTTGATATCTATAACCAGTTCTTATGGTTACTAATTACTTAATGATGCATGATTATCTAAATACATGACCATGTTTATGCATTTGTAAAACTTGCTTTCCACAAAAGCTGCATTATACTTTATATTTCACTCAATTGCATAATCCACATCATGGGCTGTTTGCGAGTACATTCAAGGTACTCATTGGCTTGCCACTTGTTACTTTATTGACCAGAAATGGAGGAACCAGAATATGGAGAAGAATTCATCGTCGGAGACGGACACGCGAACTAGGACGCTTCCCAGTCAGAATGCCTATTGGTTAAGGCTGATGTCATGGGTTCACGTTTACTACCAAGAATTCCGCTAGTAGTTGAGTTGGTGTGATTGGCCTTCATGGCCCTATCTAAATAAGATTTGATCATAATGGTCATTATTTGCATCAGACGTTAATCATGGATGTCAGACTCTTGTTATTCAGTATCTGTGTGTTCAATGAGCATTGATCTCTGGGTTCACTGTACACGTTCATTCGGTGATATCGACTCATAAGTCAAGGTCGCCACAGAGATGGTATCACAGCCATCCTGACTGCAGGAAGCCTTAGGTAGCATGAATGTTAGCCGGGACGTATAACACACTCAGTCCTTACACTTGGGGTTTTATACACCCTTACAACCTTTCTATACCATTCACAACTTTGTGACCCCTCTCCTAAAATCTTGTAGATGACCGTCGTACCCGAGACACTCCTGGAAACTGGCTTTCCCCTACTTCTGGGGGATAGCTTGGAGAAGTGTCAAGTACGCTAAATGCCGTTTACCTCTATCACGAGCACTGGGTCAATGCCAGCACAAAAGAATTCCACGTGGACGTGATTGTGAAGGAAAATGACTCTCCAACTCGTTGGTTCTTTGAAGGGACACAAATGGAGACTCTCGTATTGGCAGTTGAGACGGCACCACGAGAGGCGCTCGTTCACATCCTCGACTTCCTTCCAGAGATGGCCAATGAGCTGGCTACCCACCACCTGACTATTGTAAATAATGAGGCTGACATGAGTTGGATGCTAAACCCATCCCCGGAGGAAGGGACGCCACTGAGTTTCATACCTACTTCATCCTCTGTGTCGACAGCCTAGTTCACAACCTGACCAAGGAGTCAGTAATGCTTTACCAAGAACTCCATCATGTCCAAGAGCTACTCCGCCAAGAAAAGGTGAAGACAAGCAAGATAAAGAAAGAAGCAGCACTCGGAGGACAGCCTGCTATCGCATTCAGAGGAGGAATACCACCACATAAGGTTAGCCCTATTCGAAGTCACCGCATGACCGTCGAGGAGTATACAAAACTCATCACCGCTTCTCCGATGAAGCGCCGTCGTGATGGACTTCTTCCTTCCCCCACACCCTTGACGAGAGATGATGCCCGCACAGATGATGACATAGAGGAAGACCCTGAGGAGCGTGAGTATGAGACTGAGTAATCCGCCACTTAGGATGGATGTCTTAAGGAAAACTAGGAGTCCCCATGTGAAGTCGAGTCCGTGTAATGGTTCATATGAAACCATGTGTGCTTGCTTTTCTATTTTTGTCTCGATGCAAGCCATGCTTTTTCCCTAGGCAACATGTAAGCTGCTACGCCATGCAAGCCATATCTTAATTAATGTATTTGCATAAGGTTGTTCGACCCTTCTTGTTTGAGACACTTGCACCATACCAAAACCCCCTTATGTAGGCACGTTTCTCCCTTATGCTTTCATCTCGACCATTTTGGGATGTTGACCTGACAGCTCCAAACAGGATGGTGATTGCTACTCGCACCAGTACCTTCGGCCACCACAACACTGGCGAATCTAGCTAGCAGCCATGAGACGGTGGGTCTGCACGAGATGGAGGTCACCAGGAGCAGCCACAAGGCGACATTCCCCCGCCACCACCTCCTCCGGAGAACCTAATTGTGGCTCAGTTCCTCCAGGCTCTCCGACAGGAACGCCAAGCCAACAACCTCGCTATCCAGCAGATAGCTCAGGCCTTAGTGAACAACCCGCCGCAGGGTGGAAATGACAATGGTCGCTCCACTCTATCAGAGTTCATGAGGACTACACTCCAATATTCACTGAGACGACTGAGCCCCTGGATGTCGATGACTGGATCGACACCATTGAAGACCTTCTCGCGCTGGTTAAGTGCACCGACGACCATGAAAAGGTTCTCTATGTCTGTCACTATCTCGGAGGCACTTCCAGTGCTTTGTTGGACAGATTCCAAATCATGCAAGGCACGCATGTTATCACTTGGGCTGTCTTCAAGGACGGGTTCCGCGCTGCTCACATTCCACCGGGAATGATGACTATCAAGAAGCTGGAGTTCCGTGCACTTAAGCAAGGTAGCAGCACAATCAAGGAGTACCTGGAAAAGTTTAATCTCTTGTCGAGGTATGCGCTTGATGATGTCAACACTGAAGCCGCCAAGGTGGAACGCTTCATGGAAGGGCTTCAATAGTCACTGCAATATCAACTTGTTGTCTGTGACTGCCGGACCTTCTGTGATGTGGTGAATAAGGCTCTCATGCTTGAAGACAAGTGCAGTGCTATGGATGATACTTGCAAACGCAAGCTGATGGCAATGGTGGTTCCACCAACCAGAAGGCTCATCTGTGGCACACAAGCCCGACAAGGCCTAACTATTAGCAGCAGCAGTACAAGACTCCAGCACCTCGCCCAAGCTTTCAGCCCCAGCAGTATGCCAACTCCAAGCCGGCGTACAACCCGCCCAACAACAGTGGGGTCAATCCCAACAACCCTGAGCAGATCACTTGCTTTGGGTGTGGACAGCCTAGACACTACTCCAGGCAATGCCCCAACAAGAAGCCCGATCCACCGCTCCCCAATGCGCCGAATCAAGGACAAGGTCATGGAGAATGAAACAAGAATCAGGCTTCCCGCAACGAGCAATACCGCAACACGGGACCCGTGAACCACATCTCCACAAAGGAAGCCTAGGAAGACCCAAACTACATACTAGGTACGTTCCTCATCAACTCTACTCCAACAACAATATTGTTTGATTGTGGAGCTTCACATTCTTTTGTCACCCAAAAATTTGCTACGAAGAGTGGTTTGAAACCTACATTCCTAAGTGGTCAAATGGCGATACAAACCCCGGGTGCAGTATTGAGGACCAACATAGGATGTAGGGGAGTTGTGATCAACATTAACGGAGTAGACTTTGTAGTTGATCTCATCGTTCTCAAGTCGCAAGGCTTGGACATGATCCTTGGTATGGACTGGTTGGCCAAGCACTAGAGAATTCTGGACTGCGCCAATAGGGATACCACCATGACCAGTGACCAAGGAGTTGAAGTCAAATATGTTCCTGAGCCAACCTCCGCTCAAGTCCCTGAGGTTAGCTGCCTTTCAGGAAATGAGTTGGATCAAGTGCTACTGGTGTCTCAATATTTCCTGATGAACTGCCTGTGATGCCTCCTGACCGAGACACCGAGTTCATCATTGAGCTCATGCCCGGATCAAGGCCTATCTATAAGAAGTCCTATAGGATGGGATCCGAGGAATTGGCAGAGTTGAAGAAGCAGCTAGCCGAGCAGCTCAGGAAGGGATTCATTTGTCCTAGTGCTTCTCCTTGGGGATCACCTGTTCTATTCGTGTTCAAGAAGGATGGAAATATCAGGCTCTGTGTTGATTACCATTCCCTCAATGAAGCCACGATAAAGAACATATATATACACCCAAGATTGAAGACCTATTCGACCAATTAAATGGCGCCATGGTATCCTCCAAGATCGATCTCATACCTGGGTACTACCAACTAAAGATTTGACCTGAACACATACCCAAGACGTCATTCGTGACCAGGTATGGCCTATACAAGTGCACGCTCATGTCATTTGGGTTGACCAATGCCCCAACCTATTTTATGTACCTCATGAACAAAGTCTTCATGAAATACGTGGACAAGTTTGTTGTTGTCTTCATCAATGATATACTCATCTTCTCCAAGTCCAAAGAAGATCATGAGTAACACTCGAGGATGGTGTTGGAAAAAACTTTGAGAGCATCAACTTTATGCCAAATTTAGCAAGTGCAAATTTTGGCTACGCAAAGTTGGATTCTTGGGTCATACCATGACGGCAGATGGATTGGCAGTCGATCCTGCCAAGATAACTACAGTAACAAAGTGGGAGTCGCCAACCGATGTGAAGGAAGTTAGAAGCTTCCCCGGACTCACGAGATATTACCGCAAGTTCGTGGAAGGATTCTCTCGCATCGCCCGACCAATGACTCAGCTCCTAAAGAAGGGCAAAAAGTTCGAATGGACGCTGGAGTGCAAACAAAGCTTCCAAGAAGTGAAGAAGAGGTTAACCACCGCCCCAATACTGGCCACTCCAGATATCAACAAGAAGTTTTTGATATACTGTGATGCATCAAGAATCGGGCTCGGTGGCTGTAACGACTAAGATGCGGCCCTTCCTATTTTGGGGGCGATGCCCCAAAAGGGAAAGAGGTGCATCTAATGTTTCGCAAGCAAGATAATCATAACATTACATAACCGAAGAATGACAAGTAGGGCATACACTTGCCATCTGACATAGTATAACATAAGGTTTAAAGCCATACAATTATTCATAGCAAAGTTTAGTCCCGCTACGGACAACATGAAACAAGTAAAAGAACTATGACATCCCGCATGCTGGCCCACGATCAAGATCGATCACACAAAGGCTCCTATGGTCGTAAGGCTCTGATTACCAACTTGTAACGACTAAGGTGCGACCCTTTCCTATTTTGGGGGTGATGCCCCAAAAGGGAAAGAGGTGCATCTGACGTTTCACAAGCGAGATAACCATAACATTACTTAACTGAAGAATGACAAGTAGGGCATACACTTGCCATCTGACATAGTATAACATAAGGTCTACAACCACACAATTATTCAGAGCAAAGTTTAGTCCCGCTACGGACAACATGAAACAAGTAAAATAACTATGACATCCGGCATGCTGGCCCACGATCACGACCACGGCCTCAGTCCTCCGGATAGTTCACGTATAGCCAGTCAGACTCCGCATCGTACTGCCACGTCAGCTGGGTGCCATCAGGATCTCCTGCGTCGGGCGTCCCTGTACCTGTTGGGGTTTTGTAGTAAACTGTGAGCCACGGGACTCAGCAATCGGATGACCTTGGTATCGAATCTAGTCATTTATTAGGCGAGGAAGGTTTGGTGTATAGGTTTGCAGCAACCTAAGCATATATGGTGGCTAACTTACGATGATCAGAGTAATTGATATGGTGGTCTACGCGAGCGGTCGAAGACTAGATGATCACTAAGTGATCCTGAACACCTACTTACGTCAAACATAACCCCACCGTGTTCCCGATCGAAGAGAGGTCTTCGAAGGAGTGAGTCACGGTTACGCACACAATTGGCAGTTTTATTAGAGTTACTTTAAGTTGTCTAGAACCGGATGTTAACAAATTATACATGTCTGCCACATAATCGCAGGCACGGCTTTTTGAAAGATTAAATCCTGCAGGGGTACTCCAACTAGTCCATCCCAAACTTCCACAGACCGCAAAGTAATCCTCTATCACGAATCTCGTGATCTCGTCGGATTCCTTAGAGGAAAACCTCAACTTTGAGGAGACCCAAAGTTTCACCGAGATTCCTATAGGCAAGATATATCGCTAAGGTAAGACAAATCTAGAAGGACCTCCCGTCGTGTCAACGACCCCGATAAGAGCCGCGTATCCTAATCTCAGGACACGACAGATGAGCGATGGTTACCATGCCAAAACACCGAGTTGCCCCGGGGAGCGTAATAAGCTGCTCTGGGTTGGACTAACACTCATGAGGAGCACTGACCCGGGTTGTTGATTAAATCCTCGGGGTAGCTATTCCCTATGCAAATTATTATTAGGTGATTAGCAAATTAAAACCAATGTTGGGCCCTGCCGGACAAGCCTTAACACTACGCGATTTGTCAAGGGGGTCCCCATAACAACCCCGAACGTGTTAGGAGCGATCAGTTATGGAATGAAACACCGGTAACCGAAACTAAGGCGACAATAGCAGAACAAATTACCCGGCAAAAGGCTAGGCCTTCTGTCATTTACCAAGTATATAGGTGCATTAATTAAATAGCAGTTAAACACAATGATATCAAAAATACTATTGTGAACACATGAGACAACTAGCACCTTCAACTAGCAAAGCTATTCATTAGAAGGTGAGCAAACCTACTTAGCCAAACAACTTTTGCTAGGAGAGGCAGGTGTTTGTGTTTCATGGCAATATCAGGAGGCATTTATGTCAAGTGGTAGGCAGGGAGCATATTTCGAAGGAAATGTGATTCTAAGCATAAAAAAGCTAGATACGGTATCAAGGTAACGGTCATCTTGGATGTGATGTCTTCATCTTGTAACAGCTCTTGATCTTCCTGCACGTACTCTCCAGAATCCACGTACACGCTCTCTGATCCTGATGCTACCCAAGATAAAAATAACAGCCAATGAACACCAACACAACATGATGCAACAAACAATATGATGCATGAGTGAAGAAGGAAGCATGCATCACTATTCTAGTCACTTTCATATGCATTAGTTGAGTTAATAAACTTCTGGACGGAATTTCATATTAAGTTATGTTGTCATGCATGATGATGGCATGAACATGTGCATCACGAGAAAACGAAGCAAAAGCATATAAAGAACGTAGAGAACAGAGCTATGGATCAACCGAAAACTACAAAACAAGATATGGAGTCTTACGGTTCAAATCAACCACAAGCACACTCCAATGGCACTCCTCTGGTGTTACCAGGTTGCCACATGATCAAACAATCAAATATAAGTGGGGTGGTGCATGGAAACACACCATACCAACAACAATGCCCACACAAGCTTCAAGACAACTAAAACATGCAATCTGTTTTAAACAACATCATAGTAGTTTGTCCACAACATTTACAGTACCTACAACCACCCAAATGAGCCAAACAAGATATGAGGCAAAATCCATTCAAAAGCTCTACAACCCTGTGCAAGAAGTTTATACAAAGGGGTCACACATGAGCAGATCTACAACCACTAACTTGGACAAAAATAACAGATTCTGGGACTTTGTGAAAATCTCAGATTTTCACCAGCTGCTTATGCTCTAAAGCATTTTGGCAGCCTCCAAAATGATATCTATAGGAAGTGAATAAGCATGAAGTTTAACAGGGAGCTAGACAAACTCAACAGCTCACAAACTTTAGTTTGTTGTATGGGCTGATTCCCAACACATGAGCTTTTGCAACCAAAACAACAAGGGAAGAAAATAACAGCAGATTCTCAAACTTAGTGAAAATCTCAGATTTTCACAAGCTGTCAGTTTCAGCCAATTGTCAACTTTGACAAGGCACAACAAGTGCATACAAACTCCTAAGAATAAAACAAACACCCCATGCTGTTGAGGGGTTCACCCACTACTACTACATCATGGATTCATCCTCATAGGGTCAAAGCACCACATAATACAAGGCACTAAACATGGCATCATGACAGAAAAATGACAGTTAATGAAGTTGCTCTAAAGTGAAATCTGATTGCACCAATGGTTTCCTGGGACAATTCTACCCCAGAAGCATATATAATACATGGGTACTTGCATGTAACAATAAGGCACAAATCTAGCTCGAAAATTCCACCAAGAACCTTTTAAGACATATGGGACCAACATCGCATGTGAAAGCAACCTATGCATCTCCTACACATGCACTACACAACCCCACTCACACACAAGAATGGGCTTCATGAGGGGGTAGACCCTCATGCACATGTGCACATGTGCACCCACATGCACACACACACATACACACACACACATGCATATCCACTCCTACTCACATACACACTAATACACACACACACACACACACACTCACATACACACTAATGCATATGCACACACTATATGAGCACATGCACACTCATGTGGGTGCCCACACACACACACAATGCCATACCCACATACACTCACACACACACACATATACATACCTCCCCACACATCTACACATACTCACATATATAACCTCTAGGCACCAAAGAAACAATTTAACTGTTTTACTAAACAACCTAAGCCTACTTGCTGCACAAGAGAAGGGAAAAGAAAAAGGAAAAGAAAATATCAAGGGAAAAATAAAATAAAATGGGAGGCCTCTGGATCGAACCCAAGACCTCCTTGTGCACTGACAACACCACACCACTGCGCTAGCGCCAACTCTTCGACAGAGATGGGAAGGGAAGCAGGTTAACTTCCCCGTCGAGCTACTACCACGCGAAATAGGAAATAAAAGAGGCCTTTGGGGATTCGAACCCACGATCACCGCGTAGCAAAACCACCCCACTACACACTACACTACGAGGCGGTACTTAGTAGACAGGGGGCGCTACTCTTTTGAGTATCCCCCTCTGCTCCTACTGCAGATCAACAGCGCCGGAACAGGGGATCTTCTCCGGCGACCCTACGACATCTAATCGACACGGCGGCGCTAGCAGGGAGGAAGAGGGGTCATCAGGGGACCCATTTTTGCCCCGAACTCGCCGGGAGATGCACCACCACGGCGGCTCGACGTTCACGTATCTACACAAAAGCTGCTGCAGCCCGCGCAACAGAGCAACACCGGCGATGGTGCAGCCGAGCACTGCAAAGGGAAGGAGAAGGCGGAGGGGAGCCGGGCACGGCTCACCTAGGGTGCCGAGGAGAGGAACTCATCGTGGAGGAAGAAGGGGTCGATGGAGAGGTGATGCAGAGGTGGTCGTCGGAGTGGAGGAAGAGGGCCGACGTCGCGCCGCCGATGTAACCGCTCCCGTCACTTGATCTTGTCGGGAATGGAACCCCCGCGTCCACCACATGCTCTTGATCCGATTGGGGAAGAGGACTAGGCACTGATCCTACCGGCGGCGAGCTCACCAGGTTCGGCCATGGAGGAGGCTTTGCTCGGGAGCGCCTCTGGCGGCGCCAGAGAGGAGAGGAGGAGGAAAGTGGGTTGCCCTATGGCTGGAGAGGGCGCCGGGCTCCTTAAATGGCCTTGGGAGGTGTGCTTGGAGCCGCAAGATCGAGAGGGGGGAGGATCTGTGGCTGAGCTACAGTCGTACAAGAGGGTGACGACAGCGAGGAGGAAGACGGTCGCCAAGTGGGTTGCACGCGCGAGGAGAGAGGGAAATGGGCCTGAGGGAAGGAGGAAGCCCACCCACTAGCGCCAGATAGCCAGAGAAGAAAACAAAAGGTTTTCTTTTTTTATAAAAAACCAAACAACAGACAAAATAAACCACAACAACTCAAGGCTCCAAAAGGAAAAATAAAATATCTGGGGCATAAGGAAATTATACTCTATTTGAATAAAATATAAAGTTGATGTTTTGGAGAAACTAAAATAAGTTCAAAATAGAAATTATTAAACTGTTTGGTTGGAGAAAACCCTATAAGATCTAGGTTTTAAAACCCCAAGTCACTACCCCGTCACTCGCAAGAATAAACAACAATTGACCAACATTTTCAAACCAGGTTTAAAACAATTTAAATCATGAGCTTAAAAAATCAATTGAGAAGGGAGGGTTTGAGACCTAGTTTGAAGACACCATTGTTTGAAACCATCAGCATAACAAACGTAAGCACACTAGCATTCAAAAAGGGTCAAGCAACAACATCATCACAATGGGATATTCATAAATGCAATGAAGGCCATGATGCAAAGGTGATGACACAACATAAGATCACATGAAGTGATAACTCTTATGCATTGAAAAAATGGATCCAAATAGGAAAGTTTTCCAAATATGGCAGGGGTTACATCTGGGGCATTACAAACTCTCCCACACTACAAGAAGATCTCGTCCCGAGATCTAGGACTGAAAGAACTCTGGAAATTCAGAACAGAGGTGATCCTCACGCTCCAAAGTGGCCTCTTTATCGGAATGATGTGACCATTGGACCTTGAGAAACTTGATTGACTTGTTGCGGATCTTGCGCTCAGTCGTCTCAAGAACTGCAACTAGAAGTTCATGGTAGGATAGGTCGGGTTGAAGGTCGATATCTTGAAGATCAACTGTGCGCTCGGGAGTCTTGAAGCATCTTCGGAGCTGAGAGACATGGAACACGTCATGCACATTTGCGAAGTTTTAAGGGAGCTCTAGTTGATAAGCAAGGTCGCCTATCTTTCCAACAATTCTGAAAGGCCCAACAAAACGAGGAGCAAGCTTGCCTTTGATGCCAAAACGCTGAGTGCCCTTCACAGGAGACACTTTGAGATAGACAAAGTCATCGAGCTCATAAGACATGTCACGATGCTTGCTATCATAGTAACTCTTCTCACGGGATTGCGCTGCTCTGAGATTATCCCGAATGACCCGACACATTTCTTCTGCTTCTTCAATCAAGTCATTCCCAAGAATCTGACGCTCGCCAGTCTCTGACCAATTGAGCGGGGTACGACATTTTCTGCCATAGAGAATCTCAAATGGAGCTTTGCCTGAACTTGCCTGATAGCTGTTGTTATATGAAAACTCAGCAAAAGGTAGGCAGTCTTCCCACTTCATGCCAAAGGAAATGACACAGACTCATAGCATGTTCTCGAGGACCTGATTGACTCTCTCTACTTGCCCACTAGTCTGAGGATGAAAGGCTGTGCTGAATCGAATCTTAGTACCCATCATAGACTGAAATGAGTCCCGGAACTTGGAAGTAAAGATGCTTCTGCAATCCGAAGAAATCAGCATTGGAATGCCATGAAAGAGACTATCCTCGAAGTGTACAACTCTGCAAGCTGAGCTGCAAGATAGACTCCTTGACTGGAACGAAATGAGCTACTTTGCTCAACTTGTCGATGACGAGGAAGATGGCGTGGTTACCCTTCTTGGACTTCAGAAACCCGGTGACGAAATCCATCTCAATATGGTCGAACTTACACTCGGGAATGGGCAATGGATGCAAAAGACGTGCTGGACGTTGTTGCTCTGCTTTCACCCTTCGACATACATCACATTCCTTTATGAACTGAGCAATCTCACGCTTCATGCGAGTCCACCAGAAGGTCTGTTTCAAATCCGGATACATCTTGGAACTTCGTGGATGTATGGAGAGAAGAGAGTTATGAGCTTCTTCCATGATAACCTTTCTGAGATCCCCTTTCGGAACGACAAGACGATCCTCAAAGAATAATGTATCTCTGGCATCAACACTGAAGCACTTATATTTGGGAACTCCCTTTGCCAAGCCAATCTTAACTTTCTTCACCATTGCATCAAGAAGTTGAGCTTGTCGAACCTGGTCTTCCAAGGTAGGAGAAATCTGAAGATTAGCAAGAAATCCCTGAGGTACTAACTGAAGGTTGAGCTTTCTGAAAGATTCACAATTGTCAGGCTGGAGAGGCTTCAGAATGAGATTGTTGCAGTAAGCCTTCCTGCTCAAAGCATCTGCCACGACATTAGCTTTGCCTGGAGTGTACTCAACGCTCGGATTAAAATCTTGGAGCATTTCCACCCAACGAGTTTGCCGAAGATTGAGGTTAGGCTGGGTGAAGATGTACTTGAGACTCTTGTGATCAGTGAACACTTCAACCTTTCTATCCAATAAGAGGTGTCTCCAAGTCATCAGAGCATGTACGACCGCCGCCAATTCAAGATCATGAGTGGGGTAATTCTTCTCACTTTGCTTCAATTGCCTCGAGGTATATGCTACCACTTTCTTGTCTTGCATCAACACTGCACCAAGACCTTGAAGAGAGGCATCTCAGAACACTTGATAAGGTTTGGAGTCATCAGGAGGAACCAAGACTGGAGTAGAAGTGAGCTTCTCTTTGAGTGTGTCGAAAGCCAACTGAAACTCTGGAGACCAGACATACTTCACACCCTTCTGAAGAACACTTGAGAGAGGCTTCGCAATCTTGGAGAAATTCTCAACGAATCTTCTACAATAGCTTGCAAGCCCGAGAAAGCTTCGAAGCTGCTTCACATTTTGCGGAGGCTCCCACTCAACAATGGTCTGCACTTTGGACGGATCAACTTTGATGCCCTCGGCAGAGATGATGTGCCCTAGGTAGACAACTTCCTTCAACCAGAACTCACATTTGGAAAACTTGGCATATAACTTATGCTCTCTTAGCTTATCAAGCACAAGCCTGAGATGTTCTTCATGCTCTTCCTCAGTTTCCGAAAAGACCAGAATATCATCAAGATACAACAAGACGAATTCATTCTTGAATGGGGAGAAGACATAATTCATCATCCGACATAAGGTCGGGGGAGCATTGGCCAGACCGAAAGACATCACTGTATACTCATACGAGCCAAAGCTTGTCCTGAAAGTTGTCTTTGGAACGTCCTCTTCACGAATGCGAATCTGATGATAACTCATCCTGAGATCAAGCTTCGAGAAGATCTTAGCCCCTTTCAATTGCTCGAACAACTCATTGATGTTAGGAAGTGGATACTTGTTTTTAATGTTCTTCTTATTCAATGGGCGGTAATCGACACAGAGTCGTTCCGTACCATCCTTCTTCTTGATGAAAAGAACTCCATAGCCCCAAGGAGATGAGCTTGGTGTGATCAAACCCAGACGCTCCTGTTCATCAAGTTGTTTCTTCAACTCCTTCAGCTCTTCTGGACCCAGTTTGTACGGACGTTTGCACACAGGCTCAGTACCCGGTTCAAGCTCAATTACGAACTCAACTGCGCGGTGCGGAGGCATTCCTGGCAGCTCCTCCGAAAAAACATCTTCGTATTCACAGACCACTGGGACTTGCGAAATTGGAGAGATCTCACCCTTTTCATTCAAGGAAAACAGACGGACCGTGTCATCACGCGTTGTGAAGATAATCACATCCTCCGAAGAATGAGTTAGCTTCACTTCTTTAGCTTCACAATCAATGGACGCCTTGTTCATAGCAAACCAATCCATTCCAAGGATCAAATCAATATCAGAATTGCCAAGGACAATAGGAGAAGCCAGAAAAGCATAATTACTCATCTTGACAGAAACATCCGGAACCATCATATGAGAACTCATACGCATTCCCGAAGAAACCACGCGGAAAAGACTATCCAAGTGAATTGCGGGAATGTCATGCTTAGCAATAAAATGGCATTGAAATGAATGAATGCGATGCACCAGAATCAAATAAAACCGTAGCAGGAATATCATTAACTGAGAGATTACCCATAATCACGTCTGAGGAGTTCTTTGCTTCAGCTGCATTCACCATATTGACTGTCGCAGACCTTGGGTTGAACTTCACTATAGCGTTGCTTGGAGGTTTGCCCGGAGGAGGAGGCGGAAGAACAGCTGAGAGGTGCACTTGCTGGCATAGTGACCCTTCTGCCCACACTTGTGACAAGTAACATCTGCCATCTAACGGAGATGCATCTGAGGATTCCCTTGCTTCTGCTGCTGAAACCTCTGCTGAAAAGCTGGGTTGGGTGGGTGGGAAGAACCACGACCACCTGATTGCTTGAACTGCTGAGTGTGCCGAGGAGGAGGAGGAGACACCTAGTATTTCCGCTGCTTCGGAACCACCTGAGTTGAGGGGGACGAACTGGACTCTCTGAAACGCTTCTTCGAATTGTCCACCCTGAGCAAAGCTGCCTCAGCCCTGAGAGCCAAGTTATAAAACTTATCAAACTCATCAGGATCGTGCAAGGCGAGGGCTAGCTGCAAGTACTCTTTCAGACCACCTCTGAACTGATAGATCTTTCTCTTCTGATCTGGAATGTCCTGCAAGGCATATCGGGCCAGCTCGTGGAACTCGATGTTGTACTTGTACACGGAGGAACCACCTTGCTTCAAGCATCTGAACTTCTCACACATCTCCTCCAGAAAGCTAGACGGGATATAGTGAGACCTGAAATCTCTGCAGAACTCATCCGAAGTGATCAATCTGCCACCCCTGGAGTCCCTCAACTGCTGCCAGCAAACTGCTGCGTGCCCCTTGAGCTGAAACGTTGCAAACTTGACGAAGTCCTCTAGACAGACATTGCCGCACTCAAAGTATTTGTTCATGTCCCGAATCCAGTCCTCGGCGTCAAACGGCTTATCACACGATGTGAAGGTCTTCGGCTGGTTTGCCAGGAATTGACTCAGAGATGCAAACTGATTACCACCATGGTTAAAATTGCCCTGGTGCTGATTTGTTCTCTCTTGCAACAGCTGGATTAACATCTGGGTGTTAGCATTTGTTGCAGCTATCACCGCTTTCCAAGCCTCTTCAGGAGGAGGCGGCGGCGGCAGAGGAGGCGGAGGGGGTGGTGGAGGCATTTCAGCACCCTCACGACCCGGATTCTGATGAGTTGGTGGAGCCATCCTGAAGACGGACAACACATTTGACCAGAGAATAAAATTGAAGGTAAAGCTAAATCAAATGGCAGCAATATCTGAACAAGAATATTAGCAAGTCCACTCGAACAAAATAGTAAGTGACTGTCGACAACATCTGATTAAAGACCACTTGCAAACCAAGTATGAGCTAGAACTGCTCGGAACAAACGTATGACAGAGATTCCATCCGATATCTTCGTGGATAAGATCACACAGGCTCGAATTTACAGTAGCCATCCTATGCAAGGCAGTGCACACAACTTATGAAGCGTCCTCGAGTTGTAGCAAGCTACAAGGACTCTTTAATACACAATGAGAATCGCTATAAGACGACCGTGAACAAACGTACCGACTGAATGTCGAGTCCCAACCTCACATCATGCATCTGCAGGAAGATTGTCCTATAAGTCACTACTTGATATCCCACCTATGAATTCACGAAATATCTGGTCATGCAATCTGGTATACGGATACACGGAGTAATATTTCACACAACTCCTATACTAACCCGTCCAGGTATGGCCTATACGAGTGCACTCTCATGTCATTTGGGTTGACCAATGCCCCAACCTATTTTATGTACCTCATGAACAAAGTCTTCATGAAATACGTGGACAAGTTTGTTGTTGTCTTCATCGATGATATACTCATCTTCTCCAAGTCCAAAGAAGATCATGAGTAACACTCGAGGATGGTGTTGGAAAAAACTTTGAGAGCATCAACTTTATGCCAAATTTAGCAAGTGCAAATTTTGGCTACGCAAAGTTGGATTCTTGGGTCATACCATGACGGCAGATGGATTGGCAGTCGATCCTGCCAAGATAACTACAGTAACAAAGTGGGAGTCGCCAACCGATGTGAAGGAAGTTAGAAGCTTCCCCGGACTCACGAGATATTACCGCAAGTTCGTGGAAGGATTCTCTCGCATCGCCCGACCAATGACTCAGCTCCTAAAGAAGGGCAAAAAGTTCGAATGGACGCTGGAGTGCAAACAAAGCTTCCAAGAAGTGAAGAAGAGGTTAACCACCGCCCCAATACTGGCCACTCCAGATATCAACAAGAAGTTTTTGATATACTGTGATGCATCAAGAATCGGGCTCGGTGGCTGTAACGACTAAGATGCGGCCCTTCCTATTTTGAGGGCGATGCCCCAAAAGGGAAAGAGGTGCATCTAATGTTTCGCAAGCAAGATAATCATAACATTACATAACCGAAGAATGACAAGTAGGGCATACACTTGCCATCTGACATAGTATAACATAAGGTTTAAAGCCATACAATTATTCATAGCAAAGTTTAGTCCCGCTACGGACAACATGAAACAAGTAAAAGAACTATGACATCCCGCATGCTGGCCCACGATCAAGATCGATCACACAAAGGCTCCTATGGTCGTAAGGCTCTGATTACCAACTTGTAACGACTAAGGTGCGACCCTTTCCTATTTTGGGGGTGATGCCCCAAAAGGGAAAGAGGTGCATCTGACGTTTCACAAGCGAGATAACCATAACATTACTTAACTGAAGAATGACAAGTAGGGCATACACTTGCCATCTGACATAGTATAACATAAGGTCTACAACCACACAATTATTCAGAGCAAAGTTTAGTCCCGCTACGGACAACATGAAACAAGTAAAATAACTATGACATCCGGCATGCTGGCCCACGATCACGACCACGGCCTCAGTCCTCCGGATAGTTCACGTACAGCCAGTCAGACTCCGCATCGTACTGCCACGTCAGCTGGGTGCCATCAGGATCTCCTGCGTCGGGCGTCCCTGTACCTGTTGGGGTTTTGTAGTAAACTGTGAGCCACGGGACTCAGCAATCGGATGACCTTGGTATCGAATCTAGTCATGTTATTAGGCGAGGAAGGTTTGGTGTATAGGTTTGCAGCAACCTAAGCATATATGGTGGCTAACTTACGATGATCAGAGTAATTGATATGGTGGTCTACGCGAGCGGTCGAAGACTAGATGATCACTAAGTGATCCTGAACACCTACTTACGTCAAACATAACCCCACCGTGTTCCCGATCGAAGAGAGGTCTTCGAAGGAGTGAGTCACGGTTACGCACACAATTGGCAGTTTTATTAGAGTTACTTTAAGTTGTCTAGAACCGGATGTTAACAAATTATACATGTCTGCCACATAATCGCAGGCACGGCTTTTTGAAAGATTAAATCCTGCAGGGGTACTCCAACTAGTCCATCCCAAACTTCCACAGACCGCAAAGTAATCCTCTATCACGAATCTCGTGATCTCGTCGGATTCCTTAGAGGAAAACCTCAACTTTGAGGAGACCCAAAGTTTCACCGAGATTCCTATAGGCAAGATATATCGCTAAGGTAAGACAAATATAGAAGGACCTCCCGTCGTGTCAACGACCCCGATAAGAGCCGCGTATCCTAATCTCAGGACACGACAGATGAGCGATGGTTACCATGCCAAAACACCGAGTTGCCCCGGGGAGCGTAATAAGCTGCTCTGGGTTGGACTAACACTCATGAGGAGCACTGACCCGGGTTGTTGATTAAATCCTCGGGGTAGCTATTCCCTATGCAAATTATTATTAGGTGATTAGCAAATTAAAACCAATGTTGGGCCCTGCCGGACAAGCCTTAACACTACGCGATTTGTCAAGGGGGTCCCCATAACAACCCCGAACGTGTTAGGAGCGATCAGTTATGGAATGAAACACCGGTAACCGAAACTAAGGCGACAATAGCAGAACAAATTACCCGGCAAAAGGCTAGGCCTTCTGTCATTTACCAAGTATATAGGTGCATTAATTAAATAGCAGTTAAACACAATGATATCAAAAATACTATTGTGAACACATGAGACAACTAGCACCTTCAACTAGCAAAGCTATTCATTAGAAGGTGAGCAAACCTACTTAGCCAAACAACTTTTGCTAGGAGAGGCAGGTGTTTGTGTTTCATGGCAATATCAGGAGGCATTTATGTCAAGTGGTAGGCAGGGAGCATATTTCGAAGGAAATGTGATTCTAAGCATAAAAAAGCTAGATACGGTATCAAGGTAACGGTCATCTTGGATGTGATGTCTTCATCTTGTAACAGCTCTTGATCTTCCTGCACGTACTCTCCAGAATCCACGTACACGCTCTCTGATCCTGATGCTACCCAAGATAAAAATAACAGCCAATGAACACCAACACAACATGATGCAACAAACAATATGATGCATGAGTGAAGAAGGAAGCATGCATCACTATTCTAGTCACTTTCATATGCATTAGTTGAGTTAATAAACTTCTGGACAGAATTTCATATTAAGTTATGTTGTCATGCATGATGATGGCATGAACATGTGCATCACGAGAAAACGAAGCAAAAGCATATAAAGAACGTAGAGAACGGAGCTATGGATCAACCGAAAACTACAAAACAAGATATGGAGTCTTACGGTTCAAATCAACCACAAGCACACTCCAATGGCACTCCTCTGGTGTTACCAGGTTGCCACATGATCAAACAATCAAATATAAGTGGGGTGGTGCATGGAAACACACCATACCAAAAACAATGCCCACACAAGCTTCAAGACAACTAAAACATGCAATCTGTTTTAAACAGCATCATAGCAGTTTGTCCACAACATTTATAGTACCTACAACCACCCAAATGAGCCAAACAAGATATGAGGCAAAATCCATTCAAAAGCTCTACAACCCCGTGCAAGAAGTTTATACAAAGGAGTCACACATGAGTAGATCTACAACCACTAACTTGGACAAAAATAACAGATTCTGGGACTTAGTGAAAATCTCAGATTTTCACCAGCTGCTTATGCTCTGAAGCATTTTGGCAGCCTCCAAAATGATATCTATAGGAAGTGAATAAGCATGAAGTTTAACAGGGAGCTAGACAAACTCAACAGCTCACAAACTTTAGTTTGTTGTATGGGCTGATTCCCAACACATGAGCTTTTGCAACCAAAACAACAAGGGAAGAAAATAACAGCAGATTCTCAAACTTAGTGAAAATCTCAGATTTTCACAAGCTGTCAGTTTCAGCCAAGTGTCAACTTTGATAAGGCACAACAAGTGCATACAAAGTCCTAAGAATAAAACAAAGACCCCATGCTGTAGAGGGGTTCACCCACTACTACTATATCAAGGATTCATCCTCATAGGGTCAAAGCACCACATAATACAAGGCACTAAACATGGCATCATGACAGAAAAATGATAGTTTATGAAGTTGCTCTAAAGTGAAATTATGATTGCACCAATGGATTCCTGGGAAAATTCTACCCCAAAAGCATATATAATACATGGGTACTTGCATGTAACAATAAGGCACAAATCTAGCTCGAAAATTCCACCTAGAATCCATTAAGACATATGGGACCAACATCACATGTGAAAGCAACCTATCCATCTCCTACACGGTGGAACGACTAAGATGCGGTCCTTTCCGATCTGGGGATCGAGGCGCCGAATTGGAAATGAGCGCATCTAAGCGTCTCGCAAACAAGGTATCATAGCACATACATAATAAGAACAGATTGACAATCAGGGATTCAATTGCCATCTCATAAATATATCAGAGTACATCACACATACAATCAAAGTAGTTCCGCTACGGACTACAAAACATGGGAAATGGCTATGCTATCCTACCTGCTGGCCCACGATCACAACCACGCCTCAATCTTCTGGATAGTTCACGTACACGCGGTCGTTCTCCTCATCTTACTGCCACGCCAGCTGCGTGCCGTCGGGATCACCTGTCTCTGGGGTACCTGAACCTGTTGGTGTTGTGAAGGAATCTGTGAGCCACGTGGACTCAGCAATCTATGACCTCGGTGCCAGAACTAGTCAAGTTATTAGGTTGGATAGATGGAGTATTTAGGTTGCAGCATCCTAAGCTTGATATGGTGGCTACCTTACGTAGAACTTGTATGGAGGTGGTCTATACTAGAGGTCGATTGTACTTGATCACTAAGTGATCCTAAACACCTACCTACGTCAATCATAACCCCATCGTGTTCCCGATCGAAGAGAGAACTTCGAGGGGACAGTCACGGTTACACACACAGTTGGCAATTTTATTAGCTTATGTTTAAGTTATCTATTACCGGATGTTAAAAAAATATTCCAGGTTGCCACACAACCGCGGGCACAGCTTTCCGAAAGATTAAACCCTGCACGGGTGCTCCAACTAGTCCATCACAAACGTACACGGTTCGCAAAGTAATCCTCGATCACGAATCTCGTGATCTCGTCGGATTCCTTAGAGGAAAACCTCAACTCTGGGGAGAACCAAAGCTTCACCAGGATTCCTATACGCAAGATATATCGCTAAGGTAAGACAACTCTAGTAGGACCTCCCATCGTGTCGACGACCCCGATAAGAGCCGCATATCTCAGTCTCAGGACACGACGGATGGAAAACCCTACAGGAGCCAAACCTCAAGTCTCCCTCTGGTGGCCCCCACAGTCTGTCCATTTTGGACCAACACTCATGAGGAGCACTTGCCCGGGTTGTTGATTAAAGATCCTCAGGGTGATCATTCCCTATGTAGATTATTATTAAGTGATTAGCAAATTAACACCAATGTCGGGTCCTGCCGGACAAGTCTTAGCACTACGCGATTTATCGAGGGGGTCCCCATAACAACCCCGAACATGTTAGGAGTGATCAATATGGAATCAAACACCGGTAGCCGGTAACTATGGGGGCAATAACGGAACAAAGCACCCGGCAAAATACTAGGCCTTCCGTTATTTACCAAGTATATAGGTGCATTAATTAAATAACATAATTAGGATAATGATATCAAGCTCATGTCATCACATGAGACAAAGCACCTGCATCTAGCAATGCTAACATTAGTAGCTGAGCAAAGCCTACTTAGCCATTCAAGTTTGCTAGGAAGGGTAAGTGTTTGGGTTTCATGGAAATTCAGGAGACAATTATTTCAGTGGTAGGCAGCGAGCATATGATGGAAGAAACGTGAACTAGCATAACAAGTCTAGAGATGGAATAAAGGTCATGTCATCTTGCCTGTGATATCCTCAGCTTGGAATGGTTCTTGTTCGTCCTGCACGTACTCTCTCGAATCCACGTACTCGTTCTCCGATCCCGGTGCTACCCAACATAAGAATAACATCCGATGAACAACAACACCTCAAGATGCAACAAGCACATGATGCATGAGATGAATATGAGCATGCATCACTATTCTACTCACTAGCACAAGCATGAGAAGTAAATACATGTTCCTGGACAGAACTGGATCCTAAGCTATTTTTACATGCATGAGAACGTCATGATCAGATGTGTCTCGTGAAAATGATGCAAAAGCATATAAAGAAAATTACAAACGGAGCTATGGATCAACGGGAATCAACGAAACGAGATATGAAGCCCTATGTGTCAAATTCATCACACCACACTCAAATGGCACAACTCTGGTATTTCCAGCTTGCCAAGACATAAATCAAACCAACATGGATGGGGTGGATCCAAGAATAACACCACATCATCAACTAATCACTCACAAGCATAAAAATGTCAAAACTACACAATCTGCCATAAACTGCATCATAGCACTTTGTGAGCTACATGCAAAGCACCTACAGCCACCTAAACATGCCAAATAATATATGTGGCTGTATCTATCCAAGAGTACTACAAGCACAAGCAAGAATGACACACAAAGGAATTAAACACAGAAAGTTACAAGGCTGCAAACTTGCCCAAAAATACCAGATTTCAAGGACTTAGTGAAAACTCCAGATTCTCACTATCTGTCTATGCTCTGAAGCATTTTGACAGCAGCCAAAACAATATCTACATGACTCCAAATGGAATGAAATTTTATAGGGAGCTAGACAAACATATCAACTTCAACTTTCCAGTTGAAAGCTAAGGCTAGATCACAACACATTGACCTGCACAACCGCATCAACAGGAGAAGAAAATATAAACAGATTCTCAGACTTAGTGAAAATATCAGATTTTCACTAATCTGGAATTTCAGACACATGCCTACTTTGAGTGGGCACAACTTGCACATATGGAATCCTAATTATGAATGAAACCAACATGAGGTAGAGGGGGTCACCCTCTACTACCAGAACCAAGAAACAAACACATGAGCACACCACAACTCATGGAACCAACCTCTAAACTTAGAAGAAAATGAAATATGTCATCTCCAGAAAAATGTTCCAATGGAAAAAATGATTTCACAATGGATTCCTGGGATATTTCTACCCCAAAAGCATATAAAATACATATGCACTTGCTTGGAACAAGTGAGCACAAACTAGGAAAGAAAACTACATAGTTTCACATAGAGAAGAATAGGCATCATCACATGTGATTCCACTAGCTCAACACCTACACCATGAACATACACACACTCACAAGGAAGGGTACACACTCACACATATGGACATGTGTTGGTGCACCTAGCTTTAGTAGGTGGGGTGAACCCACATGCACCCACACAACTACACACACTCACAACAACTATTACACCACATATACACAAGGTGCACAAGCATATCACCCTTGGTGATTGAACCACACTCATGCACATGAACTCTTGTTCATGTGTGTGAGATGCATACACACACATCCACCTCTTGCATTTGTGCTACCACACACACACCACACATATAATCTTCACATGCAGTAACAAGGACACAACAAAAGAAATAAGAAACCATAGCCTATTATCTCCTGAGCGCATGGCTACAATTACTGTTGCTAGCAGCTAATATGACACAGCAAAGGAAAAAATAAAACAGGGAAAAAATAAGAGGTTTGGGGGGGGGGGGGTTCGAACCCAAGTCCTCTTGTGCACTGCACTGCTGCTGTTGCCACCCTACTAGTCACCATGCTCTGACAGAGAAGGCTCATCTAGCAAGAAATACCCCCTGGTGCTGCATCTACTGTCGACAGGAAAAGAAAACCGAAGGGGGGGGGGTGCACCAAGGGGACTCGAACCCTGCATCTCAAGGGTACAAACAGGGACACACACCACTGAGCTACGTTGCGACTACTGACAGAAGAAGGGACTCAACCAAGGTAACTTGGCACAAGCACCTGGTGCTCTGCCTCGCACGCAGAGGTGCGCCCGTGACAGGGAGTACGCCGTGGTTGGCCTGCTTCTGCTGCTGCTCTACGAGGGGCTACACCACACTACTGCTGATCTACTGCTATGCCACGTGACCGCTACTTCAAATACACAGCACAAGCACGCCTACACTAGTTCCCTGCACCACACATAACATCCGACGCTCTCTGCTACGAACAGGGATGACAAGTTCGCCTCCTGTGCTCTACCCGACTGGAAAAGTGGGAAGGAGATGCCTGCTCACCTTGGGAAGGAAGGGAAGGAGTCAATCCGAAGGAGAGGGAGCCGGATCGGAGGGGAAGAAGTGGGTTGGAGATGCCTTGACACCGATCCACAGCTTCGTGCTGCAGAACTGACGAAGAGCTTGGAGTTCACCGGAGCCGCGGCGGGGACGAGCTCCTGGCCGTCAAGGAGGGCGTTCCCCGGCCTGAGCAAGGTCGGGAATTTGACGCGGGGAGCAACCCCTCGCCCCTGGACATGGTGGATGGCGCGGCCGTCGACGAGAGCGGGGGCTAGACGCCGGCGGGCTGCTCTCTGCTCTCTGCTCCTATCTATAGAGTCTTACCTTGGGGAAGAAACAGAGAGGAAGGAGATGGGGATGGAGCGGCGGCGGAGAGAGGGAAACCCTAGGAGAGGGAGAGTGCACGGACGCCAAGATAAATAAGGGGTCGGCCTCGACGTTAGTGCCTCATGGCGGCAACACGTCTCTCTCTGGTTCGCCCGACGGAAAGGAGCAGAGAGGGGAACGGCGTCAGAAGGAAGAGGGAGGTCGCGAAACTGGCTAGCGCGCAGGGAGAGGGGGAAGTTGGGCCAGACAGTGCGGGAGGAAGCCCACCTGAGCGCCACTTAAGAGAGAAACCGTCTCTGGGCTTTTCTGATTACAAGAAAGGCTAGAGAGAAAAACAATTAAGCACAATAATCCACAATGCTAAAAAAATAAACTACCACATGCCCAGGCATAAGAATTTATGCCCCAAATTATAAGAATGGAATCAAGATTTTTGGAGCAAGTACTTTTTTTGCAAAACAGAATTAAAGGGGGCTGTTTTGCAATTGTTTGCACCATTAAATCAAACCAAAAGAACACCAAATCACCAAGCCAATATCCCGACAATATTTCCTAAACAATAGACATTTTGAAAACAGGAAAAGAAAGGTTGGAAAAAGGAGCTATGGTTTATTTGAGAGAAAAGGGTTTTGGCAAAAACAATCCACCACATGCCATGCTGCTAACCCTACCAACACATCTCCAAACACCACATGAAATCACAAGGTACCCACACACATCACATGATAACACAAGCAATCACAAGGACAATACATGGTATGAACCCATATGCATGCAAACAAGGAAGAACATAAGTGCCACATGAAATCATAGAAGCAATATGACATACTCATATCAATGACAAGGTGGACCCACATGAGATAGGTTCCAAATAGGGAAGGTTTTACACTTGGGGCATTACACACAGGCACTACACAAGCCCACTCACACACAAGAATGAGATTCATGAGGGGGTAGACTCTCATGCACATGTGCATATGTGCACCCACATGCACTCACACACATACACACACACACATGCATACCCACTCCTACTCACATACACACTAATACACACACACACACACACACTGACATACACACTAATGCATATGCACACACTATATGAGCACATGCACACTCATGTGGGTGCCCACACACACACAGAATGCCATACCCACATACACTCAAACACACACACACATATACATACCTCCCCACACATCTACACATACTCACATATATAACCTCTAGGCACCAAAGAAACAATTCAATACTGTTTTACTAAACAACCTAAGCCTACTTGCTGCACAAGAGAAGGGAAAAGAAAAAGGAAAAGAAAAGATCAAGGGAAAACAAAAAATTAAATGGGAGGCCTCTGGATCGAATCCAGGACCCCCCTGGTGCACTGACAGCACCACACCACTGCGCTAGCGCCAGCTCTTCGACTGAGAAGGGAAGGGAAGCAGGTTAACTTCCTTGTCGAGCTACTACCACACAAAAAACATGAAATAAAAGAGGCCTTCGGGGATTCGAACCCACGATCACCCCGTGGCAAAACCACCCCACTACCACTACACTATGATGCGGTACTTAATAGAGAGGGGGGCGCTACTCTTTTGAGTATCCCCCTGTGCTCCTACTGCAGATCAACGGCGCCGGAACAGGGGATCACCTACGGCGACCCTACGACATCTAATCGACACAGCGGCGCTAGCGGGGAGGAATAGGGGTCATTAGGGGACCCATTTTTGCCCCGAACTCACCGGGAGATGCACCACCACGGCGGCTCGACGTTCACCTATCTACACAAAAGCTATTGCTGCCTGCGCAATAGAGCAACGCCGGCGATGATGCGGCCGAGCGCTGTAGAGGGAAGGAGAAGGCGGAGGGGAGCAGTGCACGACTCACCTAGGGTGCCGAGGAGAGGAACTCGTCGTGGAGGAAGAAGGGGTCGATGGAGAGGTGACGCAGAGGTGGTCGCCAGAGTGGAGGAAGAGGGTCGACGTCGCGCCATCGATGTAGCTGCTCCCGTCGCTTGATCTTGTCGGGAATGGAACCCCCGCGTCCACCACATGCTCTTGATCTGGTCGGGGAAGAGGACTAGGCACCGATCGTGCCGGCAGCGAGCTCACCACGTTCGGCCATGGAGGAGGCTCTGCTCGGGAGCGCCTCCGGCGGCGCCAGAGATGAGAGGAGGAGGAAAGTGGGTTGACCTAGGGTTGGAGAGGGCAACGGGCTCCTTAAATGGCCTCGAGAGGCATGCGTGGAGCCGCAAGACTGAGAGGGGGAGTGGGAGTATCTGTGGCTGAGCTACAGTAATACAGGAGGGTGACGACAACGAGGAGGAAGACGGTCGTCGAGTGGGCTGCGCGCGCGAGGAGAGATGGAAATGGGCCTGAGGGAAGGAGGAAGCCCACCCAGTGGCGCGAGATAGCCACAAAAGAAAACAAAAGGTTTTCTTCTTTTTTCTAAAAAACCAAACAACAAACTAAATAAACCAAAGCAACTCAGGGCTCCCAAAGGAAAAATAAATATCTGGGGCATAAGGAAATTATGCCCTATTTAATTAAAATATAAAGTTGATTTTTTGGAGAAACTAAAATAAGTTCAAAACAGAAATTATTAAACTGTTTTGGTTGAGAAAACCCTATAAGATCTAGGTTTTAAAATCCCAAGTCACTACCCCTTCACTCACAAGAATAAACAACAATTGACCAACATTTTCAAACCAGGTTTAAAACAATTTAAATCATGAGCTTAAAAAATAAATGGAGAAGGGAGGGTTTGAGACCTAGTTTGAAAACACCATTGTTTGAAACCATCACCACAACAAACATAATCACACTAGCATTCAAAAAGGGTCAAGCAACAACATCAGCACAATGGGATAGTCATAAATGCAATCAAGGCCATGATGCAAAGGTGATGACACAACATAAGATCACATGAAATGATAACTCTTATGCATTGACAAAGTGGATCCAAATAGGAAAGGTTTCCAAATATGGTAGGGGTTACATCTGGGGCATTAGAGTGGTGTTTTTATGCAAGACGGCACGGTCATGGCTTATCTGTCACGACAACTGCGCCCTCATGAAGAGAACTACGCCACTCATGACCTTGAGTTGGCGGCCGTAGTTCATGCCTTGAATACATGTCGACATTACCTTTTGGGGAAGCGATGCGAAATATACACCGACCACAAGAGTCTGAAGTATATTTTTACCCAGAAGGAATTGAATATGAGGCAGTGAAGATGGTTGGAATTGATTAAAGACTATGACCTTAGAATTCAATACCATCCCGGTAAGGCCAACGTGGTAGCATAAGCCTTGAGCCGAAAGGCTCGCACCTTGAATGACATGATCAAGGAAAGGCTACCCGCTCTATATGAGGAGCTGGAAGGCTTCGGGTCGGAGCTAGTTGAACAAGGATTCCTAGCAAACCTCGAAGCCAAACCCACGTTGATGAACGACATTAAAGATGCCCAAAAGGGACACAACAACATTGAAGGCATTAAGAGGAAGATCAAGGAAGGAAAATCCCTAGGATTCTCAGTGGATGAACATGGAGTTGTGTGGTTTGGGAATTGGATATGCGTACCCAACAAGGCTAAACTCAAGAATCTAATCTTGCAAGAAGCCTACGACACTCCATACTCAATTCACCCTGGTGGGACCAAGATGTATCAATACCTCAGAGAAAGATTCTGGTGGCATGGCATGAAGAGGAAAATAAGTTCATATGTCACCAAGTGGGACGTATACGGGCGAGTAAAAGCTAAGCACCAGCAACCTGCTGGGCTGCTACAATCTCTCCACGTGCCTGAATGGAAGTGGGATAAAGTCGGTATGGACTTCATCACCGGTCTGCCTAAGTCACGCAAGGGACACGACTGCATATGGGTCATTGTAGACCATCTTACCAAGGTGGCCCACTTCATCCCTGTCAGCACCACGTACGATGGTAGCCAGCTGGCCAATCTATACATCCATCGTATCATTATCATGAGTCTTCATGGGGTTCCCAAAGAGATTGTCTGTGACCGAGGCACGCAATTCACCTCAAGATTCTGAAAGAAGTTCCAGGAAGCTCTGGGAACCAAACTCTCCTGCAGCACCGCCTTCCACCCATACACCGGCAGGTAGACGGAAGGAGTAAATCAAATACTTGAGGATATGCTCTGCACTTGTGTCTTGGCAGACGAAACCAAATGGGAAGACTATTTGTCTTTTGCTGAGTTCTCCAGTAAGTGCCGCACCCCCCTCAACTAGTCTGAGACTGGTGAAGAATTGATTTTTGGGCCAGACATCCTCCGTGAAGCCGAGGAGAAGGTGCAACTCATCAGGGAGCACCTAAAGGCTGCCAAGTCACGACAAAAGAGCTACGCGGAATCACACCGCCGAGAAGTGGAGCTCAACCCTGGAGATCAAGTGTACCTCCGCGTCACACCTCTGAAGGGAACAAAGCATTTCCACGTCAAGGGAAATCTTGCTCCAACATACATTGGACCATTTAAGATCACTGCAAGGCGTGGAGAAGTTGCTTACCAGTTGGAGCTACCTCCAGAACTTTCGGGTGTGCACAACGTCTTCTATGGGTCACAACTCCGGAAGTGCCTTCAAGCGCCAAGCCATCTAGATCTTTATAAGGACATCGATCATCAAGCGATTGACCTTCAGACCGACCTCACCTATCACGAGAGATCGATCCACATTCTGAACGAAGCCGACCGTTGTAGCCGAAGCCGTACCATCAAGTACTTCAAGGTCTAGTGGAGCAACCACACCAAGGCAGAAGCAACATGGGAGCGCGAAGACTACCTTAGATCCGAGTTTTTGTACGTTTTTAGCACCTAGCTTAGGAACTTCGGGGACACGATTCTCGTAAGGGGGATAGGTGTGTCACACCATGTTTTCACCTCACTTTGTCTTTCTTTCAAAATTTGGTATAAACTAAATCTTTTAAGTGCGATGAGTGCCTTGTTTGACAATGTTTGAAAGTGTGCTTGTGAGTTGATCTCTAAAAGCTGTTTTTATAAAATATTATTTCCATAAAATTCCTTCTTAATTATTTTGGTAACCAAAACTTTGCTTTGGGGTTTGCACCGCAAGTCCCTGAATTTAAGGGAGTGCCTTCACCCAAAGTTTGTATTTTGATTCTAATATTAATATGACTCTTAAAAATCATAAAATGATTTTTTAAAGTCATTTTCCTATTTTATTTATATGTCCTTTTCTAAGTCCAGAAATGGTATTTCTAGGTGAAAAATTATTTTTCTACCTTAGAAAAATCTGAGAAAATTTGGGAATACTTAGAGGACATATATTTTCCATACATAAGAGTTTCAACCCCTAGTCCTGTTCAAAATATTTGAGCAAACCTGTGAAAACCAATTATGTCTGTTTTGAATTTTTGAAATATGTCCAAAGGAAATATTGTCAATAAATTCCCAGAAAATTCTAGCATGTTCCACATGCTATTTTGGTGATCATGCCAAGTTTCACCTCCATCCAAGGTGATTTTATTCACAAATAATCCAGATACCCTTTTTGTGCAGAATCAAGTTGGAGCAACTCCACATTGTCAAGTTTGTCCATTTGGTGTCAAACTTTGCAGGAGTGCTCAATACCCCAAATAAGGATATCATGCAAAGATTTCGATTTGTGGGAATTGATTTGCTCACATATTCTCACTAGAATGCTGATATGCCCATTTGTGGGTATTTTCAAGTTAAATTGTCAAACTTGTCCAATGGAGCTCAAATTTGGTAGAGCCTCCTAATTATATCTAAAACCAAATCCTGTTAACTCTCAATCCATTTGGAGGAGGTTAACTTCCCCAAAAATGCATCAAACACCTTCTGCCAGATTTGAAAAGTAGCATCTAGAAACGACCACACTTACTCCCTTCACTCCAAACACATTTGACATATTGATTGTGCCCCTCCACAACTGCACACGAGAGACCCAACACTGGTTCAATGAGAGGGAGCTAAAATCTCCATTTTAGCTCTTGAATCAAGGCTGACAGCACCACTTTCACTCTCTCCCCTTGGCTAGCTTGATTCTTCTCGGTTCCTAGCATCCAAGGAGCATCTACCCCATCTCCTAGACACCCCAGGCACGGCCAAGACACGCCAGAGCGCACCAGCATGCCGTGGCATGCAAAAGTTATGCTCTGGACGCGCTACATGGTGCACCCAAGCCTGAGGTGACCAGCATCGGGCAGTTCTCACCTCCACCCATTGCCCCTCTTTGATCACACTGTCGTGGGTATAAGCCTGACAGTAGATGTGTAGGGTACGAAAAGGATGGGCAGAGTCCCAGCTACGGCGAGAATGTACGAGTTCAGGCCCCTCTGTGGTGGAGGTAATAGCCCTACGTCTCAGTGCTCAGGGAGCTTTGTTGTCGAGTGGAATAAGGAATACAATGAGTTGCTAACCCCTTTACCAGCGGGGGAGGGTGGCTTATATAGAGTGCGCTGCCCTCCACAACAGTTCTGGTACAGGGGTGGAGTAGTGGCGATTGAATGTGTACGTTACAGGTAACGTACGCCCTAAATGCTAATAAATGCACCTAGAAACGTACGACCGTTTCCCTCCAGGGGGGTTACGATGTACCGAGTGGTATCCAGTCGGTTAGCTTGATATGCTCCGAATGCTAGTCTCCGACTGGATGATCGAGGGTATGTTACCGAGTGGATGACAGGGACTCCTTAATTCAGTCGGAGCTGACTAAGGGTCTAGTCCTTTGCGAGGGGTAGTCCTTGGGTAGGACCTAGAGGGCAGGCCTATGACCCTACCCTAGGACTATAACCCCATCATTAGTCCCCGAATGGATTGGGGTTGGAACGACGAAGCGCTGCTTGAAGTATGGATCCGACTAGAACGGACTTGGCTTGGGCATTGCTTGCCTCCGTCCATTTTGACTTTCCTGATCGACGATCCGAGTGGAAGTACTCGCGAAACAGACTGTCGGGAGCCGAGTGCTTCTGCGGCATCTTCTAACGCGACAGGTCAACTGACAGCGGCGGATTTTCCGGGATCCTCAAATTTCGGTTTCCGCACGCTCAGCGGGGATGACGCCATCGCGCTCGAGTAGCACCTGACGCCTCGATTCTCGCGCCTTCAACCTCTCCACTAATATCGCCGCGGTGGGTCGGGAGGATAAGGTTTCGGGGCCACCTGCCAGTGACCCAGTCAGAACCCTATTTAAATCTCGGTGGCGAGGCTTCTTCGTTACGCTCGCCGAATCTTTCGCTCTCGCCTGCTCCGTCCTTCTCGCCACCTCCAGCGCTTCTACACTCCTTCCTTCTCCTTCCTCCACAGGGGCTCGCAGCTGCCTCCATGACCAAGGGTCAGACCAGCAAGATGGAGGCGAGGAAGAAGAAGGGGAAGACGACGGCGCCTGCTCAGCAGCGGCAGCGGCCGCTGCCGGCGGGGTGGATTCAGGGTGACTTCCTCCCCTCCACGGTGACGGAGGGGGATCTGCTGCAGCTGGTGGAGCACGGGATGATCGTGCACAAGTCCTGGAGGCTGCCGGCGGAGAACGAGGTCGAGCCGGCGCCTCGGGAGGGGGAGCGCGTCTTGCTGCTCAGCCACGTCCACCGAGGTTTCTCCTTGCCCCCGCATCCTTTCTTCAAGGGCATCATGAATCACTTCGGGGCTCAACTTCATCACTTTCCCCCGAACGCCATTGCCCATCTCTCTGCCTTTATAGTTTTGTGCGAGTGTTTCATCGGCTGTCCTCCCCATTGGGGTTTGTTCAAACATATCTTTTCTGCCAGATCCCAAACCATCAAACGACTTAGCCAGTCGGATGATAAGACGCATCTCCTCCAGCTCTGCGGGGGCTTAGGTTTCCAGAAAAAGAGTCGGAGTAGTTATCCTACTCTTCAGTTAAGTGAGTCGGTCAGGAACTGGCAGTCGACGTGGTTCTACTGCCAGGATATCGCCTGTCCGAATGCGTCGACTGGGCTGCCTCCCTTTAGTTTAGATCGGCCCGCCCCGCCTAAGCAGCTCGCGCTCACAAAGGCGGAGAAGAACGACATCCAGCCTTTGGTTGAGGCACTCGTGGATGTCGTTAGGAGGGGGGTCACCGGCATAGACTTGCTGGAGGTCTTCCTCAGTCGGCGTATCCAGCCTCTGCAGGCTCGCGACCATGCCATGTGGCATTACACGGGGCCCGAAGACTCCACTCGGACCAACGTGGTGGGCGTGACTGAGGAGAGGGTGACCTCGTGGGTGCTCCAGATCACAGGCCCCTGCGAGAATCCCAAAGGATCTCGGCGAGTGAAGCCTTACAGCGCGGATCATCCTCCACCGAATCAGGTGAGTAACACTTGTCGAGTGCACTTAACTGTCTTGATTCCCGTCGTTTGTTTGAATCTCTGTGTGATGTCTGATGTTGCCGACTGAAATTTATGCAGAAGTGGACCAACTGGTTCTCCCCCGTCTCGAATGGTAATCCGGCCGAAGAGGAGGAGGAAGGCAGCCAGGAGGGCAGCGTGGAGAGCGCTGAGTATGTCTCCGACAGCGGGGAATCGGAGGAGGAGACTAGCGAGGAGGAGGAGGACGACGAAGAACAGGACTCGCCGCCTCCGCAGCTGGAGCATCGGACCAAGCGCCGACACGAGCCCGCCGTTCCCTCGGCTCCTCCTGCGTCTTCGAGTGCTCCGCCCACTGTCCCGGTGGTCCCGAGTGTTCGAAGTACTAAGAGGACCAGGGACGCTGATGCTGAGCCTGCGGGTCAGTCTTCTAAGGCGGTCAAACCGAGTGGGCCTAAACCTCGGAAGGCTCTGCCGCGAATGAGGGTTGCTGTCCCTGTCACCTCCACGTAAGTGTATCCATCTTTCAATTCCTTCTGATATCCGAGTGAACTCCTGTTTACTGGTCGAATGGATTTTACTCGACAGAGTCGCTACTTCTGCCACCTCTCCGGCGCGCTAGGAAGATCATCCCATGGACACGGATAATGTCGTCTTGTCCCAGTCAGGTGCGTTGTAGTGACACCGAGTGCTTTATACTATCACGTCTCGAATTCTATCATAGGTCCTGCTTCTTTCTTTCTCTGAGACCTCGCGTCATTCGACTTGTCAGGGGCGATTTGCCTGGACGAGGGCGACCAGGAGAGAGCCGAACCAGCTGCGGAGCCTGTTCTTGAGGCTGCTCCACCTGCTGCTGCTCTCGCCGCCGACGTGCTGCCGACTGAGGCGCTGCCACAGACTGAACCGGTGCTGGTGGAAGAGGAGCCGACTGGAGCAAACCTTGGTATGCCTCGGGAACTTCCGACGCTGCCAGGCTCGTCGAATGTCGAGTTCAACATCCAGCGTCTCCCGGAGGAGCAGGTGGGAGCGGCCAAGGGAGCTAAGGTGCAGGCGGAGCTGATGGCTGGAGAAGCCAAGAGGGCCTACGACTCCGTTGCGTCCTTGTACCAGCGGAGCTTGGAGCTGCGGGATGATATCCGAGTAAGTGATCTAGTAAGTATTTACTTTTCTCTTGTAACCCACTGGGTGTTCTTGGATAGCCGCTGCTGTTTGCAATGGGTTCACTCTGAGTGAACCCAGTGGGTGTAGTCCCCGAGACTTCTGTCGAGTGCTTGCACCGACACTTGTCTTTATACATATTGTCTTTACTTTGGTCGTGTCTGTAAATAATATGGCCGACTGCGAGCAGTTGTTGCACTCGGAGTGCACTTACTGTAAGAGTCCCCGAGAGTAAGTTGTACTCAGGTCGGGTAGTATTGGCCTCGTAGGCATAGGTGATAACATGCATCTCAATAGGGCAGGCCTGCTTGAGTTGCATGCCAGTGGGGTCACTCTTAGTGAACCCACTGGGTGTAGTCCCCGAGACCGCTGTCGACTGCTTGCGTCGGCAGGGGTCTGAAGAACTTAGACTTTTAGTTGTTGAAATTTCTGATTGTCCCTTGGTTTTTGTTGGCAGAAAACCTATGAAATGGGGACGGCCTATGAGGCTCTCAGGGCGGAGAGGAATCAGTTCGCTGGTGAGCTTGATGCGGCCATGCTCGCAATGGCTGGCATGAAGGATGCTCTGGAGGGATGAGAGAAGTCCTTGGAGGAGGCTCGTGAAGCGAACAAGGTGTTGACTGAGGAAGTAGAAACGATGAAGAAACAGAGGACTGCTCTCACGAATCAGATGGTCGTCCTGAATAAACGATGCATAGCTCAGGAGAAGTATGTCAGCGACTGGGCTGGGCAGATGATGACGCGTCTGGCTGGTAAGTCCTGTTTTTTGCGGAGTGCTTGTACTGTGTGCATGCCACTCGACGCTTATTGGTTGCTTGACCTTCTGTTGCACATTTTTGCATTGATGCGGAAGTTGAAGCAGCGGTCGTGGAGCGGTCCATTCGCGATAACGTGCCACTCGGCGAGGACGCCAATCGGGATCTGCTCCGGGCGCACATCCCCGTGGGCAAAGTGGGTCCTTTCATCGGTCGACTGAGAGAAGTCGTCAGCCGAATTGACAAGGAGCTTTGGCCAGGTGATGAGTCGCCGCAGGAGATGGAGAACCTGATGGCGCGACTGGAGGAGATTCCGAACCGAGTGCAATCGTGGAAGAAATCTGCAGCTCGTTGTGGTGCAGATGTTGCTCTGTCCTTGGTTCGAGTCCATTGCAAGGAGGTGCATGAGGAGAAGCTGAAGACATTGAAGGTCGCCAACACGAAGAAGCTTCGATTCGAAGACTTCATGGAGACTTTCCTTGAGAGTGCTACCCGCATCGCCGACGGAATCGACTTGGACACCTTCGTGGAGCCCTCCAGTCCTGGCGCCGACCCAGCTGACGCGTAAGACAACTTTATCCTCGGTATGCCGAGTGTTTATCTGTAAGGTACTTTGGCACTCTTGTTGGCCGTCACATTCTTAAATCGGTGCGGGTAAGCTTGATCCGCACCGAGTGAGCTATCTTTGCTAGAATTTTGGAATCCGAATCAAAGCGTTTACTCTTGTGTTTGAATGTTGTTTTGAGTGCGACGTTTAGTGCACACTCGAAGAAAGCGATTACTTAGGTGATTCTTGATCACAGCAAAGTCCCCGAGTGCGACGTTTAGTGCACACTCGGAGGAAGTTATTACTTAGGTGATTCTTGATCACCGCTAAGTCCCCGAGTGCGGCGCTTAGTGCACACTCGGGGGAGGTTATTACTTAGGTGATTCTTGATCACAGCTAAGTCCCCGAGTGCGACGCTCAGTGCACACTCGGAGGAGGTTATTACTTAGGTGATTCTTGATCACAGCTAAGTCCCCGAGTGCGACGCTCAGTGCACACTCGGAGGAGGTTATTACTTAGGTGATTCGTGATCACAGCTAAGTCCCCGAGTGCGATGCTTAGTGCACACTCGGAGGAGGTTATTACTTAGGTGATTCTTGATCACAGCTAAGTCCCCGAGTGCGGCGCTTAGTGCACACTTGGGGGAGGTTATTACTTAGGTGATTCTTGATCACAGCTAAGTCCCCGAGTGCGACGCTCAGTGCACACTCGGAGGAGGTTATTACTTAGGTGATTCTTGATCACAGCTAAGTCCCCGAGTGCGACGCTCAGTGCACACTCGGAGGAGGTTATTACTTAGGTGATTCGTGATCACAGCTAAGTCCCCGAGTGCGACGCTTAGTGCACACTCGGAGGAGGTTATTACTTAGGTGATTCTTGATCACAGCTAAGTCCCCGAGTGCGACGCTTAGTGTACACTCGGAGGAGGTTATTACTTAGGTGATTCGTGATCACAGCTAAGTCCCCGAGTGCGACGCTTAGTGCACACTCGGAGAAAGTTATTACTTAGGTGATTCGTGATCACAGCTAAGTCCCCGAGTGCGACGCTTAGTGCACACTCGGAGAAAGTTAGAACTTAGGCGATTCTGGATCGCAGCTAAGTCCCCGAGTGCGACGCTTAGTGCACACTCGGAGAAAGTTAGAACTTAGGCGATTCTGGATCGCAACTAAGTTTTTTTTGTGTGTGACCGGAGTCTGCAACCGCTGAAGAATTCTGAATCTGCAAAAACTGAATCTGCTTTATATTATTTCATCAATACTTGTTCTTTACACTGCTTCAGTCGACGATCACGTGTAGAAGCGCTTCAGGAGGTATCCATTCCATGCACGCGGCTCGTCTGTCTCTCTCTCGATGTTGTAGAGTCTGTATGCGCCGTTGTTCAGCACCTTGGAGATGATGAAGGGTCCTTCCCAGGCCGGGGCTAACTTGTGAGGTCTTTGCTGATCCACTCGGAGCACGAGGTCGCCTGGTTGGAACGTGCGACTCATGACGTGGCGTGCATGAAACCGCCGCAGATTTTGTTGATAAATGGTCGAGCGAGTCAGTGCCATTTCGCGCTCCTCCTCCAGAAGGTTCACTCCATCTTGCCTTGCTTGTTCTGCTTCAGCTTCGGAGAAGAGTTCGACTCGTGGTCTATTATGAAGCAAGTCACTCGGAAGGACCGCTTCTGCTCCATAAACGAGGAAGAATGGTGACCGACCTGTAGATCTGTTCGGGGTTGTGCGGAGACCCCAAAGTACTGAAGGTAACTCGGTGACCCATGCGCCAGCGGCATGGCCCACCTCTCGCAGGAGTCGGGGCTTCAAACCCTGAAGAATAAGTCCATTCGCCCGCTCTGCTTGTCCATTGGATTGAGGATGTGCTACGGAAGCAAAATCCACTCGGATACCTTGGCTTGCACAAAAACCTTTGAATCTGTCTGAGTCAAAGTTTGTCCCGTTATCCGTGATTATGCTGTGAGGTACACCGAATCTGGAGATGATGTCCCTGACAAACTTGACGGCTGTTGAGGCGTCGAGTTTCTTGATGGGCTTGGCTTCTATCCATTTCGTGAACTTGTCGACTGCCACCAACAGATGAGTGTATCCTCCTTGGCCTGTCCTGAATGGTCCGACTGTATCTAATCCCCAAACTGAAACGGCCACACAAGCGGGATTGTCTTCAACGCAGAAGTTGGCTTGTGGGACTTGTTGGAGTAGAACTGACAGCCCTCGCATCGGTCGACCATATCTTTAGCCATCTCATTCGCGTGCAGCCAGAAAAAACCAACCCTGAACGCCTTGGCGACGATTGCTCTCGAAGAGGCGTGATGACCGCAGGTTCTCGAGTGAATATCTTCCAGGATCAGCTGCCCATCCTCTGGGGAGATGCAATGTTGGAGAACGCCTGAAACACTCTCCTTGTACAATTGGCCTTCAACGACAGTGAACAACTTCGATCTGCGGACTATCTGCCTGGCCTGGACTTCGTCTTCTGGTAGTTCCTGTCTTAGGAGATACGCAATGATCGGCACAGTCCAATCGGGGATGACAGCAAGAATATCCATGACCAGATCAACCACAGCAGGTACATCGACTTCACTCGGATCTGTTGAACTCTTTGGTTGTACTGGATCTTCTATAAAAGGATCTTCTTTGACTGAAGGGAGGTGAAGGTGCTCGAGGCAGACGTCACTCGGGACTAGTCTCCGAGTGGATCCGAGTTTTGCCAACTCATCAGCTGCTTAATTCTTCAGTCTCGGAACATGGTGAAGTTCTAGACCTTCAAACTTCTTCTCGAGCTTCTTTACTGCATTGCAGTATGTGGTCATGGTGGGGTTCCTGACGTCCCACTCTTTCATCACTTGATTGACCACCAAATCCGAATCGCCATAGACCATCAGGCGACGGACGCCGAGTGAGACGGCCATGCGCAATCCGTAGAGGAGAGCTTCATACTCCGCCTCATTGTTGGAGGAATCGAAGTGTATCTGCAGCACGTACTTGAGTTTGTCGCCTTTTGGCGATATGATCACAACACCAGCGCCAGAGCCATTCAACATCTTGGACCCATCAAAGAACATTGTCCAATGGGCCGAGTAGATGTGAGTCGGTTGCTGTTGTTCTACCCATTCTGCTATGAAGTCAGCCAGGGCTTGAGACTTAATAGCTTTCTTGGCCTGGAACTTGATATCGCAGTACAACATCTCCATTGCCCACTTCGCCACTCGGCCTGACGCGTCTCGATTGTGGAGAATTTACGACAACGGAGCATCAAAAACGACAGACACCGAGTGGTCTTGGAAATAATGGGCCACCTTCTTCGCAATCATGTAAATCCCGTAGATAAGTTTTTGATAGTAGGGATACCTCTGCTTGGAAGGAGTCAGGACCACGGAGACGTAGTACACTGGCCACCGAACTTTGTATGCTTTGCCTTCTTCTTCTCGTTTGACTGTAAGAACAGTACTAACGACTTGATTTGTAGCCGCGATGTACAGAAGAAGGGGCTCTTTACTGAGCGGAGCAGTAAGAACCGGCTGGGTGGAAAGTAGGACTTTGAGGTCGTCGAATGCGACTTGGGCTTCGTCTGTCCACTCGAAAGTATCTAATTTCTTCATGAGTCGGTACAGAGGAAGTGCTTTCTCGCCGAGTCGACTGATGAACCTGCTCAAAGCCGCTAGGCAACCTGTGAGCCGTTGAACGTCATGTATTCTGACCGGCCTCTCCATTCGAACGATGGTCCTGATCTTTTCGGGGTTGACATCGATCCCTCGTTCGGGAACGAAGAAACCGAGTAACTTCCCGCTGGGAACGCCGAATGAATATTTGGCGGGGTTGAGCTTGATATCGTACCTACGAAGGTTGGCGAATGTTTCTGCCAAGTCAGTCAGCAGGTCGGAACCTTTGCGTGACTTGACTACGATATCATCCATATATGCCTCCACATTCCGACCGATCTGGTCGAGAAGGCATTTTTGGATCATGCGCATAAAGGTAGCTCCTGCATTCTTCAAACCAAATGACATAGTGATGTAGCGGAAGCACCCGAATGGGGTGATAAAGGCTGTCTTTAATTCATCGGGACCATACAGACGAATCTGATGATAGACCGAGTAGGCATCAAGAAATGACAAACGCTCGCACCCCGCAGTCGAATCGACAATTTGATCTATGCGGGGGAGCGGAAAATGGTCCTTCGGGCAGACCTTATTGAGGTGCTTGAATTCGATGCACATCTGGAGTGACTTGTCCTTCTTGGGCACCATGACAACATTGGCGAGCCACTCGGAGTGGTGAACCTCGCGAATGAAGTTGGCTGCCAGCAGCTTGGCCACCTCCTCCCCGATTGCTTTCCTCTTGTGCGCGGCGGACCGGCGCAAGCGCTCTCGGACAGGCCGAGCGACGGGATCCACATGCAGTCGGTGCTCAGCCAACTCCCTGGGTACACCTGGCATGTCAGAGGGTTTCCATGCGAAGATGTCGTAGTGCTCACGGAGGAATTGGGTGAGCTCAGCTTCCTATTTCGGATCGAGGGTGGTGGAGATGTTCGTCGGGGCAGCAGTGTCGTCCGTCGGGTGGATGCTGACCTTCTTCGTCTCTCCCGCCGACTGGAATGTGGATTATGAAGATGGCTTCTTTGAGCGCATCAGGTCGGCGGGGTCGACTGTTTTCTTGTACTCGTCGAGCTCGAGGACGACCTTCTGCTGGTCACCGATTCTTGATCCTTGCTGCAAGCACTCTTCGGCTCGCTGCCGATTACCCGTGATGGTGATCACGCCCTTTGGGCCTGGCATCTTCAGCTTCAAGTATATGTAGCATGGACGGGCCATGAAGCTCACATACGCTGGGCGGCCCAGGATTGCGTGGTAAGCGCTCTAGAAATCCACCACCTCAAATGTGAGCTTTTCCTTGTGAAAGTTCTTGTCGGAGCCGAAAACGACATCCAATGCGATCTGACCGAGTGACTTGGCCTTCCGTCCAGGGACGACTCCGTGGAACTGCATACTGCTCTCGCTGAGTTTGGACATAGGAATGCCCATTCCCTTGAGAGTGTCGGCGTACATGATGTTCAAACCGCTGCCGCCGTCCATGAGGACTTTGCACAGTCGGACTCCTTCCACCACCGGGTCGACGACCAGAGCCTGTCTTCCTGGGGTGGGAACATGTGCTGGATGATCCGACTGGTCAAAGGTGATCGCAGTCTGAGATCATTTAAGGAACTTGGGGCTGGTCGGAATGGCCATGTTGACCTCCCTGTTCACCAGCTTTAGTCGACTCTTGCTTTCGACGTCAGCAAAAATCATGAGCGTCGCATGGACTTAGGGGAACGGATCCTCCCTATCCTCCTCATCTTGTTCATTGACCTTCTCACTCGGTTGCCCTTCGCCGAATCCCTGGATCAGGAGGCGGCACTGCCGAGTGGTATGCTTTGGATATATGGGGTTGCCCTCTTCGTCCATCTTCATATAAACCGGGCATGCTTGGTCCAGGATGGGATTATTGAACGGCTTCTTCTTGGGGGTATACTGCGCCTTCCCTTTGCCTTTGAACTGGGCATTGGTCACGACTGCAGCTTCTGCCTGCGGAGTGGATGGAGCTTTTTGCTTTTGCTTCTGAGTGTTGCTTCCTTCTTCGTCGCCGACTGTCTTGTGCTTGCCGCTTCGGATGCGGTCCTCTTCTTCGCCATTTGCGTTGCGAGCTGCTATCTCCATCATCTTGCTCATGGAGATGTCGCCTGTTCGGCCAAACTTCAGGTACAACTCCCTGTACCGCACGCCTGCCTTGAAGGCGCAGACTACTTGATGCTCGGTGACGTTCTCCACCGTGTGGTAGAGAGTCGTCCAACGCAGGATGAAGTCGCGCAGGGGCTCATTCGGCTTCTGGACGCAATGCTGGAGCTCCACGAGGCCCGCAGGGCGCTTGCACGTCCCTTCGAAGGTCCGGATGAACACTCGGGCCAGATCTGCCCAACTGTAGATGCTCGAGGGGGCTAACTGATTCAGCCACGCTCGCGCCGAGCCGTCGAGCATCAGAGGGAGGTGCTTCATGGCGACGTGGTCGTCCCCTCCTCCGATCTGGACTGCCACTCGGTAGTCGTCTAGCCATGTTTCTGGCTTGGACTCTCCTGTAAACTTACTGATTCCCGCCGCCAATCGGAAGTTGGGCGGGATGTCAGCCGAGCGGATGGCTCGACTAAAACACTCGGGACCAGATACGATGGTCCTGCTTCCACTTGGACGGTCCATATCGTGACCATCACGGTGGGCTCGGCCCCTGTTGACTCTTCGCTGGGCGATAAGCCCTCTTGCATCGGGTCTTGGGTCGTAAGTGTCGCCGACTGAACGCCGATCATCATGATGTCGCGACCCATAGGGCCCACCCCGCGGAGGGGTGCGTGAGCAGCGGCGATCTTCATGAATCACGGAACGGCTGCCTCCCCAGTGGCGCTGATGGGAACCAGGGCTGTGAACCGACCGATGCGTATTCGCATGAACATAAGTATTATAGATCCGGTTGTGTGACTGGGAGACCGCCGAATTCTGCTGCTGCGCCGTGTGCAACAGGGCTCGGATCTGCTCGATCCCCCTTCCCGCCTCTGAATCAGTCGGCTGGAGGGAATCGGCTATCTTGGCAGCCGCAGCCAAGTTGAGGAGGGGCGTGCGGAACAACTCCACCTTGCTCCGCCGAGTGTGCCGACTAGCAGAACGGCGAGGTGGACGGCGCGCGCCGGATGCTTCGCCGACCTCGCGCTCGCTTCGGCCAGCTTGACGGGGATCTTCATGGGAGTTGGCCATGTGTACTTCTGCTGCGGGCCCGCGACCCGCATACTCGGAAGGAAACTCAGTCGGAACCGAGTCCAAGTGCTGGGACAGCGGGGCAACCACAACGGACTCTAGAACCGCCACTTGCGAAGACGCGTTCCGGCGCGCCTGGGCATGTTGCACCCAATGCTGGAGCCGCGGACGGCGGGACCGCTTGCTGCGGCGCGTGACGGCGGTGCAGGTCGACACCGGAGTCGACTGTTGGAGAAGAAGAATGCCGCGGGCGCCGACTCGGAAGTGCGTAGCCCCACAACGGGGAAGCGCCTCGACGTCGAGAGGAGCATCCCGAAGCCACGCAGAATCGTCGACGATGAAGGAGAGAGCGCCGAAGAAGATCTGGTGACCCATGCTCGAACCTCCACCAAACAACATGACGGAAGGAAGTAGTCGCAAACTCGCCGGAAGTCGCTTAGACGCCTGCCCCACGGTGGGCGCCAATTGTCGTGGGTATAAGCCTGACAGTAGATGTGTAGGGTACGAAAAGGATGGGCAGAGTCCTAGCTACGGCGAGGATGTATGAGTTCAGGCCCCTCTGTGGTGGAGGTAATAGCCCTACGTCTCAGTGCTGAGGGAGCTTTGTTGTCGAGTGGAATAAGGAATACAATGAGTTGCTAACCCCCTTACCAGCGGGGGAGGGTGGCTTATATAGAGTGCGCTGCCCTCCACAACGGTTCTGGTACAGGGGTGGAGTAGTGGCGATTGAATGTGTATGTTATAGGTAACGTACGCCCTAAATGCTAATAAATGCACCTGGAAACGTACGACTGTTTCCCTCCAGGGGGGTTACGATGTATCGAGTGGTATCCAGTCGGTTAGCTTGATATGCTCCGAATGCTAGTCTCCGATTGGATGATCAAGGGTATGTTACCGACTGGATGACAGGGACTCCTTAATTCAGTCGGGGCTGACTAAGGGTCTAGTCCTTTGCGAGGGGTAGTCCTTGGGTAGGACCTACAGGGCATGCCTATGACCGTACCCTAGGACTATAACCCCATCATACACCGACGACCGAGTCCAGTGAAGCGTCGGGCCCCTCTTCTCCCCATCTCCTCTGCCCCAAGCGACGCGTGCCCGCGCACGGTCAAAGTTGCTAGAAGAACCGCGCCACCTCGATGCACCAAGAGACTGCCGCGCTCCTCCTGCAGATGCAGCACGGTCCTAAACAGTGTCCGCAATACCATGGTTTCGCGCTCGAGCTCTCTCTCCCTCTCCTCCCGCCGCAGCAAAACCACCAGCGCACCATCATTCGGTGACTCGTCGCCCGACTATATAAAGGTTCCCCCGCACTCCTCCGCACCACCATAACCTCCCTCTCCACTCTGATCAACCACCCCGAGGACAACCTTGAGCTAAGAGAGCCTGGGTCCTCAAGATTGACCGAGGCGCCGCCGCGTCGGGGCTCCGTCGATCTCGGGCTATGGGCACGCTCCCGAGCTCCTTTCACTTCCCCTGTGACCAAAAATACCTCCCGAGCCTTCTCCACCACTCCACCGTCCTTCTCCCCACTAGGAGCACCATTCCGAGCACCTTCCCGAAAGGTCTCCGCCATGGCTTCATCGTCGCCGGCGACTCAGTCCATCTCCGTCGACCCCTCGACCCCCATCTGGTAGGCGGAAGTACCGCGAGTCCATTCCCGTGCTCACCTGGCCTCGAGAACCCCGGAGCCACCGCAGGTGAGCCGCCCCTCTCCTATGTCTGGAGGAAGAAGACGAGCCAACAGGACGATCGCACCTATCGGCGGTCTCTCTTCCCTCCTCTCTCTCCTCTTTGTCGCTGGCCGCACGGGCCCGGGCGTCACGTTTGAACGTGATGGCGCGCATGCACCTGGGCTGGTTGGCTGGCTGGCTCGTCGGTTGGCCAGCTGGGCCGACCCAGCTGCTCGCGGAGCCAGGCTAGTGAGCTGGCCCATTTTCTTTTAATTTATTCCTCATTTTTAAAAATAAATCCACAAGATTAATTACTTAGCCAAACTTAAATATTTTCCACCATAAATCTTGTAAAATTTGTGTAGTATTTAACAGTGTTGTTTGTGGACTTGTTATGAAAACTTGTATGCACAGGTTTATTTTTAAAACCTAGTTTAAGTATTTTTAACTCCTATTAAAAAGACTTTAAAAATACTTTTTCAGTCAAAATTCAGAAACAAATACTTTTATAAATAATAATAGGATTTTACAAAATAGGGTAACATTTTTGATGTGAGTTTGTACTCTCTTTTTGGTTGTGGTCCTTATTATTATTATTATTATTATTATTATTATTATTATTATTATTGCTGTTATGATAATAGATCACGCGTTTGACGAAGGACTTGGACTCGAAGACCTCGGATACCTAGCTGATCAAGGAAATCAATCCTTTTACCCTGTGTGAGAAAATATTTATGCATGCCATGTTGATTACTTTATTCCAATGCATATGATCATGACTAATCGGTAGACCCTCGGTATGGTGTTACCGATGGCTCCTCTGGAGCACTTGCATTTGAGCATGACCTTACCATCTATGAGGGTCACGGTGATAAAAAGTTGACAAGTAGATAGTAGAGCTACACATAGTATGAGCATATGCATGGTGATGCTAACAAAAAGGGCATATCAAAGGTTTTTGGAAAACCCATCGGGTGCCACTAATGCCCAGGGTGATGGTATTGAGCTGGATGAGAACTTGAGAAATAAGTGGTGTACCAGAAAGGTTTTGTGCGAGTGGTTTCGGAAATGGGATTAGATTTAAGATTTGTCGACTGTCCCAACCTTACATGTGCGACAACGATACCCCTTTATGGAACCGGGTTGTGTTGATTACTGTGGTCGTTCTAGCAAGGAGCCCGCATTACTAGTGGCGGGAGTGATATGGTCACTCTCACGATGGGATCGTGCCAGGTAGGGCGACTATGCCATTTTTACGTGTTTCGGGCACACCGTTGGTCCCTGCATAGATGATACGGTATAGAGTTGGTGCTCGTAAGATGCACATCATGTGCGTTGGGTACCAATCGAGTGGACTCTTTGTCTAGTGTCGTCAGGGGAAAGGCATTGATCGGGTACTTAGCTCAGGTATGTTATATACCATGAGTCATGGAGGACACGGAAGTTTCCCATATCTCGTGGGTACAACACGCAACCTCTGCAGAGTGTAAAACAGTTTGAATAGCCGTGTCCACGGTCAAGGACAGTTGGGTGGTGCTAAATTATATAAATACATAAGAGTTTCAACCCCTAGTCCTGTTCAAAATATTTGAGCAAACCTGTGAAAACCAATTATGTTTGTTTTGAATTTTTGAAATGTATCCAAAGGAAATATTCTCAATAAATTCGCAGAAAATTCTAGCATGTCCCATATGCTATTTTGGTGATCATGCCAAGTTTCACCTCCGTCGAAGGTGATTTTATTCACAAAATAATTCAGAAAGCCTTTTTGTCCAGAATCAAGTTGGAGCAACTCCACATTGCCAAGTTTGTCCATTTTGTGTCAAACTTTGCAGGAGTGCTCAATACCCCAATTAAGGAGATCATGCCAATATTTGGATTTGTGGGAATTGATTTTCTCACATATTCTCACTAGAATGCAGATCTGCCCATTTGTTGGTATTTTCAAGTTTACATTGTCAAACTTGTCCAATGGAGCTCAAATTAGGTAGAGCCTCCTAATTATATCTAAAACCAAATCTTGTTAACTGCCAATGCATTTGGAGGAGGTTAACTTCCCCAAATATGCATCAAACACTTTCTGCCAGATTTGAAAAACAGTATCTAGCAACCACCACACTTACTCCCTTCACTCCAAACACATTTCACAGATTGATTGTGCCCCTCCACAACTGCAGACGAGAGACCCAACACTGGTTCAATGAGAGGGAGCCAAAATCTTCATTTTATCTCTTGAATCAAGGCTGACAACACCACTTTAACTCTGTCCCCTTGGCCAGCTTGATTCTTCTCGGTTCCTAGCATCCAAGGAGCATCTACCCCATCTCCCACACACCCTAGGCACGGCCAAGACACGCCAGAGCGCGCCAGCATGCCGTGGTATGCAAAAGCTATGCTCTGGACGCGCTACATGGTGCACCCAAGCCCGAGGTGACCAGCGTCAGCCAATTCTGGCCTCCACACATTGCCCCTCTTTGATCACACAGACGACCGAGTCCAGGGAAGCGTCGGCCCCCTCTTATCCCCCTCTCCTCTGCCCAAAGCGACGCGTGCCCGCGCACGGTCGAACCTGCTAGAAGAACCGCGCCAACTCGATGCACCAAGAGACTGCCCCCGCTCCTCCTGCAGATGCAGCACGGTCCTAAACAGTGTCCGCAATACCATGGTTTCGCGCTCGAGCTCTCTCTCCCTCTCTTGTCGCCGCAGCAAAACCACCAGCGCGCCATCATTTGATGACTCGTCACCCGCCTATATAAAGGCTCCCCCGTACTCCTCGGCACCACTATAACCTCCATCTCTACTCTGATCGACCACCCCGAGAACCCCCTTGAGCTAAGAGAGCCTGTGTACTCAAGAATGACCAAGGCACCGCCGCGTCGGGGCTCGGTCGATCTTGGGCTATGGGCACGCTCTCATCTCCTTTCACTTCCCCTGTGACCAAAAATACTTCCCGAGACTTCTCCACGACTCCCCCGTCCTTCTCCCCACTAGGAGCACCATTCCCAGCACCTTCCCGAAACGTCTCCGCCATGGCTTCATCGTCGCCGGCGACTCAGGCCATCTCCGTCGACCCCTCGACCCCCATGTGGTAGGCAAAATTACCGCGAGTCCATTCCCGTGCTCACCTGGCCTCGAGAACCCCGGAGCCACCGCAAGTGAGCCGCCCCTCTCCTATGTCTGGAGGAAGAAGAAGACCCGACAGGAGGACCCCACCTATCGGCGATCTCTCTTCCCTCCTCTCTATCTCCTCTTTGTCGCTCACCGCAGGGGCCCGCGCGTCACGTTTGAACGTGATGTGCGCATGCACCTGGGCTGGTTGGTTGGTTGGCTCACCGGTTGGCCAGCTTGGCCGGCCCAGCTGCTGGCCGAGCCACGCTAGTGAGCTGGCCCTTTTTCCTTTAATTTATTCCTGGTTTTTAAAAATAAATCCACAATATTAATTACTTAGCCAAACTTAAATATTTTTCCACCATAATTGTTGTAAAATTGTGTAGTATTTAACAGTGTTGTTTGTGGAATTTTTATGAAAACGTTTATGCACAGGTTTATTTTAAAACCTAGTTTAAGTATTTTTAACTCCTGTTAAAAAGATTTAAAAAATACTTTTTCAGTCAAAATCGAGAAACAAATACTTCTATAAATTATAATAGGATTTTACACAATAGGGTAACATTTTTGATGTGAGTTTGTACTCTCTTTTTGGTTGTGGTCCTTATTATTATTATTATTATTATTATTATTGCTATTATGATGATAGATCATGCGTTCGACGAAGGACTTGGACTCGAAGACCTCGGATACCTAGCTGATCAAGGAAAGCAGCCCTTTGACCCTGTCAGAGAAAATATTTATGCATGCCATGTCGATTACTTTATTTCAATGCATATGATCATGACTAATCGGTAGACCCTCGGCATGGTGTTACCGATGGCTCCTCTGGAGCACTTGCATTTGAGCATGACCTTACCATCTATGAGGGTCATGCAAATAAAAAGTTGACAAGTAGATAGTAGTGCTACACATAGTATGAGCATATGCATGGTGATGCTAACAAAAAGGTGATATCAAAGGTTTTTTGAAAACCCCATCGGGTGCCACTAATGCCCGAGGGTGATGGTATTGAGCTGGATGACCACTTGAGAAAGAAGTGGTGTACCGGAAAGGTTTTGTGTGAGTGGTTTCGGAAATGGGATTATATTTAAGACTTGTCGACTTTCCCAACCTTACATGTGCGACCATGATACCCCTTTATGGAACGGGGCTGTGTTGATTACTCTGGTCGTGCTAGCAAGGAGCCCGCATTTCTAGTGGAGGGAGTGATATGGTCACTCTCATGACGGGATCGTGCAAGGTAGGGCGACTATGCCATTTTTACCTGTTCCGGGCACACCATTGGTCCCTGCATGGATGATACGGTATAGAGTTGGTGCTCGTAAGATGCACATCATGTGGGCTGGGTACCAATCGAGTGGACTCTTTGTCTACTGTCGTCAGGGGAAAGGCATTTATCGGGTACTTACCTCGGGTATGTTATATACGACAAGTCGTGGATGACATGGAAGTTTCCCGGATCTCGTGGGTACAACACGCAACCTCTGCAGAGTGTAAAACTGTTTGAATAGCCGTGTCCACGGTCAAGGACAGTTGGGTGGTGCTGCTTAAACTACGTCTAGTGGTTGCCGCATAAACCAAGTGTGCGTATGTACAAAGGTGTTACACAAGAAAGTGATTATTTGGTCAAGTCTGGTGACTTGACATGGAGGATGAACATGAGGTGTTCAGTCCTCAAAATATTTATGTTGCCATGTGTAACCTGTTCTTATGGTTACTATTTACTTAAGGATGCATGACTATATAAATACATGACCATGTTTATGCATTTATAAAACCTGCTTTCCGCAAAAGCTGCGTTATACTTCATATTTCACTCAATTGCATAATCCGCATCATGTGCTATTTGCGAGTACATTCAAAGTACTCATTATCTTACCACTGGTTATTTTATTGACCAGACATGGAGGAACCAGAATATGGATAAGAATTCGTTGTCGGAGACGGGCACGAGAACTAGGACGATTCCCAGTCAAAATGCCTGTTGGTTAAGGCTGATGGCATGGTTCACGTTTACTACCAAGAATTCCGCTAGTAGTTGAGTTGGTGTGATTGGCCTTCATGGCCCTATCTATGTAAGACTTGACCATAATGGTCATTATTTGTATCAGACGTTAATCGTGGATGTAAGACTCTTGTTATTCAGTATTTGTGTGTTCAGTGAGCATTGATCTCTGGGATCACTGTACACATTCATTCGGTGATCTCGACTCGTAAGTCGGGGTCCCCACACTGGGGCAGCTTAGCGACTTGCATGTGCTTCCCCAGAGGGATGGTGAATCACTTTGCAAGTACATTCAACGGTTCAGCCGTGTGCACAACAACATCCCCGACATCCGTCCTGCCACAGTAATTGCCACGTTCAACACGAACGTGTGCAACACACGGATGCGTGATGACATGAGCATCAACAAGGTACGTGACATCGCCGGGCTCTATGCTCTGGCTATAAGTGCACACATGCTGAGGAAGGGAGAAGACTTTCCGGAGAGGATACTGGTGTGGATGTTGACTTCGACGATGAAGAAGCATCCGCATCCAAGAAGAAGGGCCAAAAGTGCAAGCGCAAGCGCAAAGGCAAGGTAATTATAGCCGTTAAAGGCTCCAACAACTCCAACGCAAACAAGAAGGCCAAGACAAAGGGATCGTACAAGGAGGTTTCCGCATGCTCCAACAAAGACGAAGCCGCAGCATGCGAGAGGCATGATGGGTTGTACTGCAAGATCCACCAGGCCAAGGGCCATGACATCAAAGAGTGTCGGCGAGTTAAGAAGCTTGCTAAGAAGCAGAAGCAAGAGTATGAGAAGCGCGGCAAGGAGAAGGGGCAAGATGTTGTTGGTGGTTCCGGCAGGAAGAATCGTGGCGATCGTGCTGGTCGCTGTGGTAAGGGCAAGTAGCAGAAGCAAAAACCTCCTAGATGCCGAGACAAGAAATATTACAATGAAGGTGATGAGGACGAGGACGCGGAAGGATTTGAAGGACATGAACTCCAAAAGGCGATAGACGCCATGTGATTTGATAGAGGGGCATCTTTGTACTCCTCTTCCCGACATGTCAAGCAATCAACCCGTGAGGTTAATGTGGCAGAACCGACAACAGAAGCACAATGACCCCTCAAGTGGTCAAATACTCTGATCATCTTTGATGCCGAGGATCACCCTGACTGCACCACTGCCATCGGGTGTGTGCCATTGTTGGTTTCACCAACAATCCACAACCTTAAGGTGATGAAGATGCTGGTCGAAAGTGGGGTCGGCTTGAACTTGATACCACCTAATGTGATCAAGCGATTGCAGATCCCTGACATGGATCTCAAGACGACATGGACATTTAAAGGGATTAACCCAGGAGGGTGCCAACCCAAGGGGAAGATCACTCTGCCCGTGACGTTTGGAAGCGAGCTCAACTTTAGGATAGGATAGGGAAGGTTGTCTTTGATGTCATCCAACGCTGGAAAAATTCATGGCAGCGTCCCGCCATGCCTACAACACACCGAAGATGCCAAGGCCGATGAGCATCATCACTATCATGGTTTTGTTATGGCGGATGTCCTCGTGAGAGGACTTAGGTGTGATGCCATCGTAACTAGTTGGAAGCTTCAACGGGGTTGGTCGGAATCGAGAGACACAAATTTTACCTAGGTTCGGCCCTTCGATGGAGGTAAGACCTTGCATCCTGCTTTTAGTGTTATTGATGAGGATGACGATTTCGATTACAATGGTGCTATTTTGCTACCTCTAGGCTCGTGGTTTTCTAATATGTCTATCTCTAATAACTTAACTTGTCCCTCTTGGGGTGCCTTGCCCCTCCTTATATAAGTTGAAGGGGTAGGCTTACACGTAGAGTCCTACTAGGACTAGGACTACTATATCTTGTATTACAAGTTGAATCGTAACCCGGGTCTTGCTTCCCTTGTGAGGGAATTTTTTCCTCTTCTTAGGCCCTCTCTATGAGCCTGCCCGTCAGGCCTCTCCATGAGGCGCCTTCCACTGGGGTGCACACTGGGTCTTAGGCCTTGTTGTGTTGGTCGATCCGGCAAGCAAGGTGACCCATGAGATGCCAAGTGATGGACCGGGTAATACCTCTTGTCCGGGTCAAACTGTGGGGCATATCCCCAACATTGCCCCCAGGTTAGCTTGGATTTATTCATGGCAAGCTCTTGAAATAATAAATATGTTAAGGGACCGGCTTGTTCCACTGGCCGGCTTATTTAAATGAAGTGTCTCCTTGAAAATCCGGGTTTCCTCTTCATATCAATGAGCCGTCTTCACAATCATCTTGTTGGTCCGTGTCCTTTGTAATAAAATATTTGGAATAATAACCCATCCTTTATTGAGCCGATTTTCAAAGGCTTCAACATGTCAATGTCATATTCCTAAGACATGGAGTGCTCGCCAGGTCGTTTGAAAAAGTAAATGTTGAATTATGGATGAAATAATGGCTGAATTGTGGATAAAAAACTTGTCGAGTTACGAGCATCAAGCTTGCCGGGTCAAGGAGGTTAATATCACCGGATGATGGAATTGGACTCTTGAAATTTTATGGACCTCTTTATCATTGATAAGCACGCTTCACAATAAACTTGCTCACGCTGGTTCCTTGGGAAACATATTGAAAAATAAAACACCCATATGCCGTTGAGTCGGCCTCCAATTCTTTGGCTTGATGAAAATTTTGGAAATAGGAAAACCATATGATGTTGAGCCGACTTTTCGGGCCTTTCTATGAATAGCTTTAGAGGAGATAAACTTTGAAAATTTCTCCAACAACAATATGAGATCTGTCTCACTCAAAATTAATAGCTTGAAGATGTTCTTGCGCTCTTTTTTATCTCCATATTACCTATAGCCCCCAAGTTCTGATTTTATCAGTTCACGATGACTTGGTGCTTTGAGTAGAAAAATAGCTTGATTGTGTAGCCCCCAAGTGTCAGGTTGTCTTGCTTGCAACAACCTGTTAGTTGTAATTGTCTCATACTTATAAAACTTCAGCTAGTGTAGCCCCCAAGGGACGGGTTGTTTTCCTGAAACAACCTGGGACTTGAACTTAGTTTTGAATGTGGTAGATATCGTCGGAATCGGTGCTCCACAGACCTAGAAATGTTTGAACTCTAGGGTGCGCTCGCTCTCCTACTCTATTCTACATCTCAACTTCACTTCGACTCTGTGATGGCTCGATCTAAGGAAGACGAACAACAACACATCAGCAGTTTACCTAGGTTTAGGCCACCTTGCGTTGTAAAACCCTAATCCTGCTTGTCTAGATTGCTTGAGGTGGAAGGCGACTACAAAAGGGGGTTCTTGCCCTAGTGGAGATGATGGATCGCTACGGAGGTTGGGCCTCTCTTTTATACTGGCCCTTGTCCTCTTCCCCCCAAAACACTCGACGGGAAGGGTTGCCACAACGACCATTTTGAAAGGGGACATGATTGTAGTCCACCCTGACAAAAGTAGTCTTCGCATGCCAAAGGTCTTCACCATGATGCATCGATGGGCTTGGGGGTAACCTCCGTCCTGCCGAGCCCCCAACCTTGGTCCTCTTGCACCAAAATGGGAAACCTTTAGGGTTGCTTTAGAAGCCCACCATCTAGCCCTGCTTCCTTAGCATGAAAGTGGAAAGCCTCCCTGTGTGTGCCCGCTGGCACCGCTCCTGCACCGCCTGCACAACCTGCATCACCCACATGGAGGTGCAGGTTCATGAGACCCTGCCTGGTTGCCCTTGACGAGCCCTCCCCGCGAGAGCCTCAAGGGTGGCCTCAGGAACCGTACGTGTGGAGGGCAACCTCTCATGGTCTTTTGCGACGATCCTCTAGCGCTTGCCTTGCGAGGAAAGGGCCCTCGCAAGGGTCTTCCTTGCTGAGCTTGCCGATGGGCCAAACCAGGTTTGTGTAGCGCATTAGGGCCGTGCCAAATGTCGGAACCGGGGCCCCGCAGACCCAGAAAGATTCAAACTCTAGGGTGCACTCTCTCTCCTACCTTGTTCTACCTGTCAACTTCACTCTAACTCTCCGATGGCTTGAACTAAGGAAGACGAACACGAACACACAAACAATTTACCCAGCTTCAGTCCACCTTGCGGTGTAAAACCCTACTCCTGCTTGTCTGGAATGCTTGAGGTGGAAGACAAGTACAAAAGGGGGTTCTTGCCCTAGTGGAGAAGATGGATCACTACGGAGTGCCTCTCTTTTATACTGGCCCTAGTCCTCTTCCCCCCGAAACACTCGATGGGAAGGGTTGCCACAATGAACATTACGAAAGGGCACAAGACTGTACTCCGCCCTCACAAAATTTCTCTTCGTGTGCCAAAGCTCTTCACCGTGATGCACCGGTGGGATCGGGGGTGACCTCCGTACTCCCGAGCTCCCAGATGTCGGGCCCTTGGGACCAGGGGTATCCAGGCCCGTCGGCCTGTGGCCCGAGACGCGACGCTGTAGGATAGGTCCGGTTCAGCCCATCGTTGAGCCCGGCAAGGAGAACTCTCATGATAGCCCGGGCCTCGCAAGGCGAGCGCTTGAAGATCGTCGCTAAGGGCCTCGGGAGGGTGTCCGTCATGAGGTTTTCTCTAAGCCCCCCTAGAAGCAGGCCCGCCAAGGGCGACTTGGTCGAGTCCCATGACCTAGCTCCTTCACGTGCATGAGGCAGGTCGTGCAGGCACCAGAGGAGCGGTGCCATCGGTCGCGTATGGGGAGAGTTTCCCCTTCTGTGCTAAGTAAGAAGGGACAACTAGCATGCACCCGAAGCGACTTCCAAAGGTTTCCCGTTCGGTGCAAGGAGACTAAGGCACGATACTCCACACGACGGTGATCATCCCTGAGCCCACAAGCACGTTAGGAAGAGAAGACTTTGTAGGTGGAGACCACCTTTGTCAGGGCGGACTACAGTTCTGTCCCCTTTCAAAAATGGCCGTTGTGGCAACCCTTCCCGCCAATGTTTTCGGGGGAAGAGGACCAATGCCAGTATATAGGAGAGGACCGACCTCCATAGAAGATGATCCAACCTCATCCCCAAGCTAGGGCAAGAACCTGCCTTTGTACTTGTCTTCCACCTCAAGCAATCCCACCTCAAGCAGGAGTAGGGTTTTACACCGCGAGGTGGCCCTAACTTGGGTAAACTAATGTGTGTTTTAGTTCGTCTTCCTAGCTCGTGCTACCGTAGGACTGCCGTGAGGTTGAGAGGTTGAATAGGGTGGGAGAGAAAGCACACCCTAGTGTTTGAACCTTTCCTTGGGTCTAGAGAGCCCAGATTCCGACATTTGGGGCGCCACGTAGGGGTGCGCATCCGCTCTCCCACTCCGGTTTGGCTGCAGCTTCACTGACCCCATGGCTGACGCTCACCGCATGCGCCCCGGGAGCTCGGTGCCGGATGGACATTACCGGCCTGCCAGCATAGTGGCCACGACCGTCTTCGCCCTCGCCACGCATGGGCAACAGGGCTTCCTGTGGCTACCGGCGCATCAAGGAGGTCGCCCCGCTGCGTATCCCACGCCCTTTGTCTTGGCCCGCATTCATGTGGGGAATGTGAATGCGTAGGACGCGTTGCTCACAGTGAGTGAACTGCTTCGCCATAGCCCGATGGATGGAGGATACGATGCGTGCGCAGTTCATATCGCCGAACTCGTCGCCATCGTCAGGAGGGCCTTGGCGCCCCCACCGTCTGTGGCAGGGGGCTCAACCAGCGAGCCACCTTCGAGGGGCGGCTCGCTCTGCCCACAACTTGAGGGGGCCGAGCAAGCCCCGCCTCATGTCATGCTCCTGCTCCTCAGGGTCCCGGTGACCGTCCTCAGACCTCAGCCGACACCCTGCAGCGGCGCACCTCGTAAGGCCGGCGACAAGTTCTGCACCCTCCACAACATGCACACCCACAACACGGACGATTGCTGGGCGGTCAAGATCCTCAACAGCAAGCACGCCGCTCAGTGCTGAGACCATGTCGTCCCCACCGACCCCAGAGGATACGTTGATGACCACACCCGCTGATGCATGATGCGCCCCCCACCATGGGCGCCACCGGGACGACGCCATCATGCCACCGCGCCCGCGACCCCTGGGCGAGGGGGGTGTTGCACCGGGCGCTGGCACCACGACGTACATGCCACAAGACGACACCCGCTTTCCCCCAGTGTAGGGCGTATGCTAGGCGCCAGTATTGGGTCGGGCTTGGGGGCTCCAGCCTGGGGCTCCCTGGCACGGCCGGAGCGACGGGAAGGCGCTTGGGGGCCCACGAGGGCGTGCCCCGACAAGCGCGCTTGCGGGCGAGGGTAGTCGCGTCGAGCACCAATGTTGTGGGAGTTCACTTTTCAGGAGCTCAGCAGTCTGCAAGGGACGCCGGGTGTGTGCGCCTCACGAGGTGCCGAGATCCCTTGGGCTCAAGGAGCTTCACGGGCCAGCAACCTCAGAACCCCGCTATCGCCCACTGGCGGGGCGGTTCCTCGCGGTACGTGACGCCATGTGGACAGACACACCCTTAACAATCAGGCCATCAAGTGGTTTTTTGGAGCAATTGGGTTAAAACGGTCCCTGGTATTTTGTACTGCCCCGAATGAGTGTTTCCTAAATATGTAACGAACTTGGAATGGTGTTGTTTGCCTAAAGTGCTAAGCTTTAGTGTCGAGCTGCCGTCTTGCGGTCGGACTCTTCAGGTCGTATGGAGCGCGACGGTCCTCACACGAGAGTCAAGGGAGCGATGAGCTGGTGTACATGCTTCCTCGTCATGCGGCGGGATGTGTCGGAGAAGAATCCCCTGGGAAGGACCCCCAAGGGCGCCCATGTCTTGATGCTGGACATCGTGCATCTGGCGATGGAGAGTGGGGGCCCCATCAGAATTACCCATAGCCCCAGGCTAGACGCCACGTGTCTAGGGAGTGAGGGTGGCCCCCCCAGAAGAGTGTACGGGTACGAGGGCCCCGCTCTACTTGCATGGGGACAGGTGGTGGGAGCTTGAAGCCAGGCATCTGGAGGCGAACTTCTCGCGTTCTCGGAATGGGGGTACCCAGACCTTCCTGCCTGCGGCCCACGGCTGGCCCACTTCATCAAGCAAGCACAATCGAGTGCGACACCAGTCAAGGCAAGGTCCTTAGTGGGGCCAAGTCTCGCGAGGAGGAACATCATCAAGACCCGCAGGGGGCCTCATCAGGATCCCTCCGGAGCAGCGGATATTCCGAGGTGAGACCCGGCCTCAGGAGTCTAGGAGGACACAGAGGAAGGACGGAGTAGTTTCCCCTTTAGTGCAAAAGGGGGAAAGGATGAAGAAGGGTTCCCAAGGGATCTTCCAAAGGTTTCATTTCCGGTGCAACAAGGCCATCGCTGCGCGCCAGCCGGAGAGACGTCATCCCTGGACCAGTCCCTGTAGCGCTGGCACCCACTTTGCAGGTGAAGACTACTTTCGGACAGGGGAAGCATGTTCCCCTGCCCCCCTTGAAAATTGGCCATTGTGGGTTCCCTTCCCGCCGAAACGATAAGGGAAGAGGACCGGGGCCGCCACTATAGATATAGAGAGTAGGTTACTTCATAGGGAGGATCCATCCATTTTGCCCACCTGCACCACACAAAGGCCACCCAGCCTTCGGAGGCCCTCAAACAATGTACCAATTCATCCACCAACCTCCACGAGAGGCAATCCACCAAAGCAGGAGTAGGGTATTACGCTTCTCAGCGGCTCGAACCTGGGTAAACTGCCGTGTTCTGTGTCTTCCTCACCATCGAGTGAGTTCTCTCCCATTCCTAGCGAGTAGCGAGTTATGTGAGGCGAGCCCACGAGAGATCTTCGTACACGCCCTTAAGGTCGAATCTTTAGGGTTTTGCGGAGCCCGAAATCCAACATTTGGCACGCCAGGTAGGGGGTGTATCAAGGTCTCTCCCAGGGTTCGGCCCATTGAAGTTCGTCACACTCATGGTAGGGAGACGGCGAATCCGCGCGGAGAGGCGGGCCGCTCGCGTGGCGCGGCCGGCGCAGGCGGGCCATGACGCCCTGCGACGCTCTGCCACCTCGTCAGCTGACGTTCACACCGGGCGGGCTTCCAATGAGTGCCGGGGGTTGTCGCCTTCAGCAACCACATGGCATCCCCCATGGCCCCGACCCTTCCATGCGTGCATGCTGTTCCTCCCCCCTTCCGAGTCTGTCACCACCCGATGCACAGACATGTCGCGCTCCTGGTGGCGCATGGGCTCAGGGGCCGACACGCCGCCCGCATTGCTAGGGCTACAATAGGGGAACCACGCAGGCGCGTCCCAAACATCCACTCAGGCCTGCCCCCACTGGGTATTCGGCACAAGCTACTGGAGGCACGGGATTTGGCCGTGCTGGGAAGGCATCGTCTAGCGTCCCCCGACGTGCTTCAAGGAATGAGGAGGGAGTACTAGAGGCCCGACTACATCAACCCTTGGAGGCACGCGCAGTTCAACGACGACCGCATCAGCACATGTCCATGCTACGGAGAAAGCAACGCAAACCATCACTGCGGCAGGAGGCACGCGCACGACCCCGCGGGCAGCCCCCGGGCAAACATGTATGAACAGCACCGCGGGGGTGGCCCGCGGGGGTGTCTTCGCGGGGACGCCCAGGGTGGGTGTCCTCGCGGGGCACACACGTTGGCTGGGAGCTGCTTCGGGCAGACGTCTGGGTCTGGGGACCGAGGACCTCTTGCGTGGGATAGGGTGGACCCACCCTCATATCCAGGCCTAGAGGCCCCAGCCTGGGAACGAGGGTGGAGCACATCCCATGTTCCCAGGCCAGATGATCCTAACATGGAGGCCGGGGGTGGTATATCCGCCCCTGCATTCGGGGCGCGCGACGCTCGCCTGGGGACAGAGGGTGGAATACACGCCCATTTAACCAGTGATGGCTTCATTCGATCGCCAGCCGGTGTTCGGGTACCCGCCGTTGACCTCGGGTTGGGCTAGCCCGACCTGGGGGCATGGCCTAGGGTACCAACGTAGAAACCTGGGGGGCCCAGCGAGGCGCGTTGGGGCAACTCCCCGGGGACTCAGGACCTACCTTCTGGACGAGCTCTCCGGCCAGCGAGCATTGGGGGCTCCTCCCATGCTCGAGGGCTCGCTCAAGGCGGACCATGCCACGCTGCTACGAGCCCCGAGACCACAAGCGGGGAACGTGCCTATGATGCATGGGGCTCCCGAAGCATCCCCGGGACCTACATCGACCCGTGACGTCTCTGCATCATCCTTCAATCGTTCCGGAACCTAGTTCATCACGTGACACTCTCACATAATAATGAACTGCGGGTTTATATGCCCCCCCCGAGGACGCGGAGGGGTCCCTCCCGCGCCGAGAGGATGACCTATGCTTTGCGTTGGGTGAAGACAGTGACACTCTGCGTCACTCCCAAAGAAGAAGGGGTCAGCATGGTTTACAAATGACCCAAAAGGAATCAGGCGCCTAAGCCTCGGGGGTAGGGACACCCACGAGGCCAAAGTGTAAACAAAGCGTCCTCGCGACCTCCCAAATACACCCCCGTGACACTCACGTAATAATGAGCTGTGGCTGTATACGCCCAGGCCCCCCGAGGACGCAGAGGGGTCCCTCCCACACCGAGGGGAAGCCCTATGCTCTGTGCTGGGGGGAGACGGAGGCAGAGAATAGCTTAGGTGCCGGACGCAGCCGCTTTCTCGTTCCTTTCTTGCGTTTCAAGTTGTGACCCTCAAGGGCCTCCCCTTTTGTATTTTGAGCTATCAAAGGCTCGGAGATCTCTTTGCTTAATGTTTTGAAAAGAAAACAAGGGCGACGGTTTCTTCTCTATGTTCTATCGTTTTACCAAACTCGAGTTCTCTTTGTCCGTTTGTTTTGATTGGTGTTTCGCAGAAACCTCAAGAGACCGTCGGGCCTCTCGAGGCAACGACAAGAGGGGCGGAATGGGGAATCGCTCGAGCGCCAAAGGGGACTCTTGAAGTGTGCCTTAGGAGGCCTACCGGTCAGAAGGCCACTTGCCCTCTTTGACGCCGTCCTGGAATTCTGGTCAGTATTAGGGGAGGCGGGGCCTGACCCCTTAGACGCGCCCTTTGTGGCCGTACCTAATGGTGGTGGAGAAATGTGGGACTCGGACCTGTCGACGTAGAGCGGTTTGAGTGCCAAGGGGGACTCCTGAGCAACATGCCTCGGGAGCCTTACCGGTCTCAAGGACACTCGGCCATTGAGGTGCCGCCCATGTCGGCACCCAGGGCGTCGGGGCTTTGCCCCGTGAGGAACAACCTTGGTAACGGGTTGCGCCTCACGACAAGAGGGAAATGTGCGGCACCAGGACTTGCAGACATAGAGTGCCGAAAGGGTCCTCAAACCGCCCCACAAGAAGGGAGGAAGTGCCACGAACGGAGCCATGCTCGTGGGCTAGATCGTCAGCGTCGCGACAACACGGGGCTGTCAGCAGCCACGGCCAGGAGGAAAGCATTGTGCACACCTCGTCTTCAGAGAACGCATTGAAAGGTACCCTCCAGATAGATCAAAGTTGTTGTTAAACCTAGTACATAACCCTATCAGGAGAACAAGGTGACGGATCAGGAGGACGCATCATTGATAGAGCTCACGCCACAGCCTTCGGGAGCAACCTTATCACCAGGACTTCCACATGGATCTCGACCCATTCGGCCAGGGCAGCGCGAATCGTCTCTGGCATCAGATCCAACACCTTGGCAAAGTCAAAGTCTAGGTCGAGGCGAAGGAGGTGGCTGAAGACGTCTGAGGCCGCTTGACCCAAGAGGAAACATCTCTTCTCCTCTACGAGCGCGCGGGCCTTCTCGGCACCTGCCTCAATACATTCCACAACACGGAAGAAGAAGCCCAAGTACTCAGCATCGTCGGGGACCACGGGGCTTCTGACACCCTTGCGACATATGTCGCTCAAAGGCCGACAGGCTTTCCTCTCTAGGGATTGGAACATCCGGGAGAGTTCAACCTGGAGGCTGTGAGCATGGATCGCCTCTTCGCAGGCCTCTCCAACCAGGGAAGCCACGCCTTTCACCTGTTTGTAAAGAAGAGAGAGTACACCTTCGGTAGTAGCCTAGGCGTCCAGTACAACATGCTGATGTTTCACTTCCTGATCCAACATTTTCCGGAGGGCATCGACCTCGTTTTTCAGGTGGCTGCAACGCTTGTGGAAGAGGGACTCCTGGAGCCTCAGCTTCGCACGATAGTCAAGAAGAAGGGAACGCCGAGCCTCCGCCGCCGCCCCGTCGATTCCCTCCTGAAGCTTCGCCCCACGGGATGCAATGGATTCCTCACCAAGCGACACCTGGCGCTCCCTCACCTCCAGACGCTCCCGCTCCAGGCTCTACTCCACCTCTACAAGCGCCAGTGAATAGGTGGACGCCCGAAAGCCCATGCTAAATAGGGAAGAACTTAGCAGGCAGACCCCCTAGGGTGGCCCTTAGCTGAGCCTGCTCTTCAAGATCAGCGTTGAGGGCGCAAAGCTCCCTGTGGCGATCCTCGGAGGCCGTGCGCCAACAATCAAGCTCCTGAGCGTCAGAGAGAGCACACTCGCGGGCTTACGTCACCTCGGCAAGGGACCCCTCTGCCTCCGCGTGGGCGCGCTCACGCTGCAGACTGCCAAGGTTCACGGCAACTTCAAGCTGGCACCACCTTGACGCAAGGTGCCGGCGCTCACCTTCCAGGAGGGCTTCGTTGCTGGAAAGCCCAGCCCCCAGACGTTGAAGCGCGTCCGCCGCGGTGCGAAGCAAGCCCCAAGGCGCGGCACGCGAACCTTCGACAGGTTCCAACGGCCAACGAGAGCTCTCGCCTTCCTCATGGCATACGTGAGAAGGGAACGAGGGGCCCCGCATCCCGGCCCTATCCTCGGGGGCTGGGGCTCCCGTGCAGGCGCTGCATCAAAGGGAAACGCCCCCTAAGACCCCACATCACCAGGCTGGAGGGGGCAGGAAGGGGGCCGCAGCATGGCTCTAGGTGGGGCCACAGGCGAGGGGAACAACTCCTTCCCGAGGAGCCTGAGGCCAAGGCGAAGAAGACCGCGGGAGGCTCACGCGCCGGGGGCTTGGGAGGAAGGCCCTCGCGGAGTACGAAAGAAGAAACCATGGGACACTCGACGAACATAAGGGCGGGCAGCACTGACTCGCCTCTCGTGTCGCCGGTAGGGAGCGTGCAGAACAAAGGCTCAAGAGGGAGGTGCTGAAAGAAAGACGAAAAATGGGCTCGAGCGCTTACTCGTCCATGTCGACCCATTTCCTTTTCACCGGGGCCCATCGCATTGAAGGACGACCGGCCTCCGGCGACCCCCTCTTTTAGCCTATGTGGGGGATCTGGCGCGGAGGCCCAGCAACTCGCGATCGAAGCTTGAAGATGGGGACGACAACTTCTGCCCTCAGCCGATCGCCCCCGCAGGCCCCGGCTCGACCCGGAGCAAGAGCCGGGGAGGTAGGCGGCAAAACACCACTCGCCCTAGCCGCGGAAGGGATAGCGTGACTAGAGCTCACGAAGGCTTGAACCCCAAAGGCCGGGGCCCCTCGGGGGCACGCGTCCCTCCCAAGGAGGAACCCCCATTCGTCGACGAGTGGCATCTCTGCGACGAGGGCTTCCGAGGCCTTGAACTTGTACAGAGGAAGACCGTTCAGGGGAAGCTCATCGGGATCGCCGCCCGTCAGCCGGCATAGCATCTCAGGTAAGACGTCAGGAGGATACGGCAAATCCTGGATCCTCATTGGGTCTCGAGGCCCCTTGAAGGTCCACATCGGGCGGGAGTGGCACTGGAGGGGAGTAATCCGCCAACAGATGAACTCCCGCACCACCATCGCCATCATCACCCCCGCCCGCTTCACCTCCTCCAGCCGAGTCAGGACCGGTGCGAAACGAGAGTCGCTGAGCTCCCGGCGCGTCCACCGCTGATTCAGCATTGCGGGGGTTGACACAGGTCGGAACAGAGCTCCCGCGCCGGCCGCTTCGACCAGTACCCACTGTTGCCAAAACCCTTCCGCCTCGGGCAGAAGCACGGCGTCGAGATCCCTGGGGCTAATGCGTCTGTCACACCCTGTTTTTGGCTTCCCTGACTAATTAACTTATTTCAAAATTTAGGACCAATTAAAATTTTTGTGAATGATTGTGATGCTTGGAGTGACTATTGTTTGCCTGTTTGTTTAGTTGCATGTGATTGCTCCCCATTAATTCTTGCCATCCTCCTAATCACCTCCTTACTCCATGATCTCCTGCCTAATGATCATATCATGTGTTTAGGATAAATATCTATTTTTACCAAATATTATTTTCACCAAAAAGCTTTTCTTTGAATTAAACTTTCAAACCCCACAGATGAGGTTTGTACTACAAGTCCTCAAATTAGGGCGTTTCTTTTGCACCAACTGTTTTATTTAAAACCATTATCAAAATTACTTTCAAAAACCACCATATTATAATTTTAAAAGTTATTTTATTATTTTATTTAAAAGCCCTTCTGTGAGGCCAGAAATGGTCTCCTATGAAGGAAAGTTATTTTTATTGCCTTCAAAATATTTCATAAAATTAAGGAAAACTCAGTGGATATATTTATTCTATATTTATGAGTTTCAACACATGGACATGTTCAAAATATTGGGCAAACCCCTCCAAAACCATTCCTGCCTATTTCAAGCTATCGGAATATTTCTATTAGAAATATTCTCAATAAATTCCAGTAAAATTCTAGCATGTCATCTATGATATTCGTGATGATCTTGCCAAGTTTCATTTCAATCCAAGTTGATTTGGCTCCCCTAATCACTCTAAAACCCTATTTGTCCAGAATCAAATTTGAGCAACTCTACATTGTGAAGTGTCTCCAATTGTGCTCAAATTTGGTGGTCATGTTGCAATACTCCAATGAGGCATCCACACCAAGTGGTACATCAAGGAGAATAGAGGAACTTGTCCTAAGACCGTCAAAACCCTCTCTGTTGATTTGTGACTTTGACAAAATTCACATTATAAAGTTTGTCCAATTGACCTCAAACTTTTTGTGCATGCCTTAATGCTCAAATAATGCCCCTACACCAAATATTGGATTTGTAGGAATTTATTTGAATAGGGTTCTAAGAAGAAACCCATTTCTGCCCCTTTCTAGGGTTTTTCAAGTCTGCATTGGAAAACTTCTCCAGCAAATCCCAAATTTGGTGTGCAAGCCTATTTTCATCTATTGTTTGACCCTGTTAAGTTTCATAGCCATTGGAATCCATCAGGTAGCCTAACCACAGATCAAACACCTTGTGTGCACTCACTAATTTGGCTTCTTTTGCCCCTTCCACTTTATTCCTTGAGCTCAACTTTCTACCACAGCCTCACATAGTTACATTTCACCTCCAGTAACTTTCCCACGACCACTGGTCAATTATTTGGGAAGGACCCTTTGTAACTTCTCTCATTTACACCCATGGAATCACTGTTTTTACCCTCTTGTTTCACTTCTGCTTAACCCAAGACCCCCAATTATTTCCAGAGCCTCCCTTGTGTGCCAAGGCTTCGTTTAGAGCAAAGATATGGCCTTCTCATGTGGGAAAAATGAGCAGCACCTCCTCAAGTTCATTTCTGGCTGAAAAGTAGCTTTGTACAGCAAGTACAAGCTACCCTTCACTTCTTGAGCTCAAACTTGGCAGTGTTGTAGTTCTTGCATAGTTAACACTGCCATTGCAAACCTGTGGGCGTGAGTGGGCGTGGTGACCACCACCCTGACCTGCAAACCGGGTGCTCTGCACCTAGTTTCTCTCACCTGACCGTTTCTTGGCGAAGCAGCTTGTCCGAGTATGTCTTAGCCCTTGCTTTTGACCGTTCAAACCGTTCCCCACCAGCAGCTAGCCTCCAAGCTCCTCCTAGGGTGCGTGGCGGCCATGCACCGAAAGCTCCAGAGAGCTCCAGAGCTCTCTCTCCGTCTCTTCCCCCTTAACTCTTCTTTCAAGAGCCTCTCGGGGTCCCTAAGACCCTCCTCCTCTCCTCCCAGGGAGCCCCTCATGCCCCCTCTCCTCTCGGGCTCCCTCCTCTCCCCATGGCCGCGGGGTAGAGCTCCGGCCCTCGCTCGGGCTGGCCTGCCCAGAGCCTTTCCTCGCCTCCTTCCACCTTGCCGGCAACCTCCCAAGCCACGACAACTCCTTCCCAGCGCTCCTGCTCTCTCCCTTCGCTCCTGGTGCCGAAGCCAGGGGGTACACGGCCTCCCAGCAACCTCCATCGCCGGCGCCCTTGCGGCCCTCCCCTGCAGGCGCCAAGCAGGGGGACGGGGGCGGCCACCTCCCCCGAGCCTGCTGGTGGTCGGGGCACAACCTAGGGTGGCTGCGGCCGCCGGAGAATGCCCCAGCGCCGGCCGGCTCCCGCTCTTGTGCTCCCTCTGTGTCCAGCAAGGGAGGTAGAAGAAGACTCCACGGGGCCCCACGCGTCAGCCGACAAGTGCAGCCGCCAGGTGGGCCGTGCCACTTAAGTGGCAGCGCCCCCACCCTTGCCGTCTCCCTGCGCGGAAGGCGCATTTCGCGCTAGGGCGCCTCCTGCGTGGCTCGGCTGGCCAAGCCAATCCAGTGGGCCGGCCTGAAGGCCTAACTGGCACCCAGTGCGCAAGATAGCCCCCATAAGCTGAGTCTTTTCCCCCTTTTTCAAGTTGGTTAACCTTGCAAATTCCACCATAAATTCATTCTGACTCCAATTCCATTGATTCAAATTTCTGCAGGATCCTAAAAATCAGGCCTATCGAAATAAGTGCTTTGCACATTTTTTCCTATCAACTTTCTGTGGTGTTTTATTTAAAATGCCAATCTGGATATAAATACCCGACCTTTCGTAACTCCTAGAAGCTTCAAATCAACTCCAAATGGAGTGATTCAAACTTCCAGAGACTTCTAAAATCATTCTCCATTTTTAGAACCCTGGTCAACATTTTTGTGTGACTTACTTCTGTTGCAATAAATAAATAGCTCCTATTGCTATTTATTCCTCATTGTAAAATCTCTAGAATATTCATACCATCTCCAAATCGAGTGAAACCACTTCCTAAATATTTCTTAAATCCTTCTCTCTTAAATGGGTGCCTCCACTCATTTTAACAGAACTATTTCTGTTGGCTTCTTCAATGATAACCTATTGCTCTTTCCATCCATTCAAAAATCCTTGATGACCCAAATATCCTATATCAAGCTTCATGTATTTTTCTTATGACCAGAGGGGTCCAAGAAAAATAAAACTTATATCTATAGAACACTTTTATTCTGCTTGCTATATGGCTTACTATAGTTGTTTCCGACGATAGTTGGCGGTAGACGGAGTATTCGGATTTGGAGCGGAAGACCTCGAAGACCCCGAGAACTTACGTGAGTAAGGCAAGCAGCCTTTGACCATGACTTGAGCATATAAATTGATGCATGCTAGAATAGCAAGTACTTTTTCGTTGCATGATATCACAGTGCCGGTTCATCATTGATGTGATGGTACCGAAGGCTTCTTCGAAGCACTTGCATGACGGTGATGTTATACATATGGCTCCTCGGAGCACAAGCATGACGAGCTTGACCCTACCATCTATGAGGATCATGCTACTGTCATGTTGACCAAGTAAAGTTATAGGATCATTGCACTGAGCTTGACCCTACCCCTTGAGGGTATGTTAATACCATGTTGAGAAGTAAAGATAGAGCATATTATCATGAGCATGATGATGAGTTAAATCAAAGAGATTATGAAAACCCCATCGGGTGCCACTAATGCCCGAGGGTGATGATGAGTTGGTGATCACTTTTGGTGAACTGATGCACCGGTGTTTTTGTGTGAGTATGGTTTCGGAAATGGGATTAGATTTCTGATGTGTCGACCGTCCCAACCTTACCAGTATGACCACGATACCCCTTAATGGGACGGGGCTTTGTAGACTACTCTGGTCGGTAATAGCAAAGAGCCACATTACTAGTGGCGGGAGTGATTGTCGTCACTCTCGTGATGGGGTAGTGCCAGGTAGGATGACTATGCCATTATTATGAGTTCCAGGCACACCCTTGGTCCCCGCATGGTTGATACTGTCCAGAGTTGGTGCTCGTAAGACATACAACATGTGGGCTGGGTACCAATCGAGTGGACCCCTTTGTCTAGTATCGTCACGGGAAAGATGATGATCGGGTACTTACCTCGGGTGTATGTGATATATCGCGAGTCGTGGATGACACGGAAGTTTCCCGTTTCTCGTGGGTCCAGCGTACTACCTCTGCAGAGTGTCAAACTATTCGAATAGCCGTGTCCACGGTCAAGGACAGTTGGGTGGTGCTGCTTGAACTACGTCCAGCATTTCCGCATAAACCAAGTGTGTGTGTGTGGTGTTATAAAGGTGTCGTTATAGAGATGATGATATGACCAAGTTTGGTGATTTGGCATATAGGGTAAACCCGGATGGTTTAACCCTCAGCTGATATATTGAGGTTATGACAAGTCCGATGACTTGGCATATAGGGTGAACCCGGATGGTTCAACCCTTAGCAGATATGTTGATATCTATAACCTGTTCTTCAAGACTAATTCTTTAACTTGATGCATATTCATGATCATTCCACCCAGATGAGTTACACTAAAGATGCATGATACTGTTATCCTTCACTTTCATTGTTCGTATCATGGGCTGTTTGCGAGTACATTCAAACTACTCATTGGCTTGCCACTGGTTATTTCATTGACCAGGTGTGAAAGACAGGATATGGTGAAGATTAACTCGGTGACGTTCTTGCGAGCTAGGATGCTTCCCAGTCAGAATGCCTGTAGGTTAAGGCTGATGGCATGGGTTCACGCTTTCAACCAATAATTCCGCTATTGGTCTAGTTTGGTGCTTTGGCCTTTAAGGCCCTATGTATGTAAGGCTCGACCGAAGTGGTCATTTATTGTATCAAACGGTATGTATGGATGTAAGACTCTATTATTCAGTATCTGTGTTCAGTGAGCATTGATCCTTGGGATCACTAGGCACGGCGATCTCGACTCACCAGTCGGGGTCCCCACAGCGTCGGCTGCCTTCAACGACGTGCACCCGGAGCATTGTTGTTTAGAAACCAGTCCGAGAGAAAAGAAGTGGCAAAGCAATGCCATCGAAGGGGTAACGCCAACAAAAGAATCGCACACAAACGCGAAGGCTGAGAGGAGACCAAAAGACCTGGGGTCAAGGTGGAGCGTATGGATCTGGTAATGCGAGAGCACTTCAATGAGGAAGCTCGAGAATGGCGGCAGTACCCCAGCGAGTAGAGCATGGATGTGAAGGGGAATCGCCGGGGCCGCCATCTCGCCGTGAGGCCATGAGCGTGGCCAGATCCTAGTAGCCCCCCACTCATTGGAGCCGACAGCGACTACCAGGCAAACCTTCTGCAACCCCTCCGAGTTCACTACCGTCGGCTAGCTCAGCGTCGACGGAGGCGCCGTTGAATTAATCGGATCCCCCTTCCCCCCTTCCCCCCTTCGGAGGCATGGCGAGGAGGACGGAGGGAAAAAACTAACACGAGGCAAGGCTCGGAGAGGGGAACCGGGACCGAACAGGAGGAAGAACCGGCGGTGAAATTGACAGGAGGCGGAGGCAGCTTGCCCATGCGGGTCGGGAGGTTCTACGCGGCGAAGACGGGTCCGCTGTTCAAAAGGCCTGACACGCAGGCATTTGGGGCCCGTGACGCTTCATGCCGCCCCCAAGGCTTCACCGAGAAGCCTGCCCAGGCGCGCCATGGGCCCGGGGGCTACTATCGGCGTTCTGGGAATGGGGGGTACCCAGACCTACCTGCGTTTGGCCTAGGGTTGGCCCACTTAATCAAGCAAGCACAATCGGGTGCGGCACCACTCAAGGCAAGGTCCTCGTGAGGAGCCAAGCCTCGCGAGGAGGAACAACATCAAGACCCGTAGGGGGCCTCATCAGGATCCCTCCGGAGCGGCGGATATTCCGAGGAGAGACCCGGCCTTAGGAGTCAAGGAGGACGCGGAGGAAGGACAGGCGAGCAGCAGACAGCAAGACGGAGTAGTTTCCCCTTTAGTGCAAATGGGGCAAGGACGAACCGGGGTTCCCAAGGAATCTTCCAAAGGTTTCCTTTCCGGTGCAACAAGGCCATCCCCGCCTGCCAGCAGGAAAAACGTCATCCCTGCACCCGTTTCTGCAGCGCTGGCAACCACTTTGCAGGCGAAGACTACTTTCGGACAGGGGAAGCATCTTCCCCTGCCCCCCTTGAAAATTGGTCGTTGTGGGATCGCTTCCCGCCAAAACAATAAGGGAAGAGGACCGGATCCACCACTATAGATATAGAGAGTAGGTTACTTCATATGGGGGGGGGGTTCCATTCATTTAGCCCACCTGCACCACAGAAAGGCCACCCAGCCTCCGGAGGCCCACGAACACTGTACCAGTTCATCGACCAACCTCCACGAGAGGCAATCCACCAAAGCAGGAGTAAGGTATTACGCTTCTCAGCGGCCCGAACTTGGGTAAACTACCGTGTTCTGTGTCTTCCTCACCATCGAGTGAGTTCTCTGCCATCCCCAGCAAGTAGCGATTTAGGTGAGGCGAGCCCACGAGAGATCTTCGTACACGCCCGTGAGTTCGAATCTTTTGGGTTTTGCGGAGCCCGAAATCTGACACAAGCCATGACCCTCTTACGTAATAATGAGGGGGCTGTATATGCCCAAGGGTCTCTCGTGTGTAACCCCACGACGAGCCGCGTCGTGGCGGCGGTAGGGGCCCCCTCCCACGTCTTATTGGAAGTGATCACGCTCCATGTTAGGGAAGAAGCCCGTGACCCTCTCAAGTAATAACGAGGGGGCTGTATACGCCATGGGGTCTTTCGTGCATAACCCCAGACGGGCCGCATCATGGCGGCGGTAGGGCCCCCCTCCCACAGATTAGTGGAAGTTCTCATGCTTGGCGCTAGGGAAGAAGACGAGGGAAACACCTTGGGGTATGCCTTTCTTTTTAGGTTTGCCTGTGCTAGGCACGACGACCGCTCTTATTCGTCCCTGTTTTTGACTTGCGAGCGAGATCACCGGGCTTGCCTGTGTTGAGCACGACAGTTATACCTATGCTTTTTGGGCTCGCAAACAAGTTAGCTTTATATTTTCTATCAGAGGTCTCGGTTTTTCTGGTGTTTATGGAGCTCCCTTGGTTTTGTTCTTTTACCACACCCATGTGCAAGCCGGGACACCCAAATGCGAGCGGGCAAGTACGGACCGTCAAGGCTTTGCCTTTTCTCTCTGCAGGACTTCCCACGAGGGGCCTCGCGAGGCATGTCACGTGAGCAGTCGCCGCAGGTGCGAGTCCTTCAGAGTCGCATTTCAGGTGGCCTCGCTCTTGCATTCGGGGGCTGGGCCCTAGCGCGACGGTGCACCGAAGTAGCTGTGAGAGGATATGACATGAAGGAAGGAGAACCGGGTTCCTCAAGCACCCTCACTCGACAACCCACGCACGACCCTCACGAGGGTACCAGCCTCGTGAGACTCGTGCGAAGAACTATGGTTGGGGAACACGAAGTTGGACAACACTCGGGGGCTGCCGGTCCGTGCAACGGGAGCACGATAGGAGTGATGCCTCGGGAGATGTGTGCAACGGGATCACGTCGGTCGGGACGTAGGAGACATGCGTGAAAAAGGGAGAACATTGTAGAAGGAACAAAGACGTCCGAAGCACAATAGACAATCGTTACTCGGAACAAAAGTAATTTACAAAATGTCTAACACCCTCACGGGTCCAAGGGTTCTTTGGTGCGGCAGATAAAGGCTGATGAAGCTTAAGCGGAGGAGGCGCCGTCTTCTTCACGGTCCTCAGGGGCTGAATCACTGAGGTCGCCGCCCTCCTTTGGAAGCGTCGCCCAGGTGAGCCGCCCGACCAAGGACTCCACATGACCGCGCACCTCATCCCTGAGAGAGCTCAGGAGCTCCACATGCATCGACTCCATCGCGCAGGAGAGGTCGAATGCGGGATTGTGGCAGCGCAGGTTGGAAAAGATGTGGGTCAGCAACGCGGGTCAGTGCATTGCCGAGGAGGTCACGTGCGCTGGACTCGACGTCATCCTCCACCTTGGAAGCGTCCGACTCGACCGCCTCCACCACCGTGAGGATAAAGTCGGTGTGGCCCTCGTCGCCATAGGATTGCGATAGCACGGGGGTATCCCTGATGAAGCGGTGAAGCATGGCGCCCGTGCACAGGGCCATCTCCCGGGACCGCTAGGAGCACCGCTCCACCATGCAGCGCGCGTGTGCCACCATGCGTGGCACATGTGCAGCGTCGTCCTTGGCCGCATGTGCATCGTCCGCGGCTTGACCAACCTGGGCCAGGAGCGACTTCAGCTCCTCCTTGGCCTGCCCCTCACTTTTGGAGGCGGCTTGAGCCCCTTGCAGGTGGGCCCTAAGCGTGCTTGCCTCCTCTTGGAGTGCGTCGTACTTAAACTGGAGGAAGGCCTCCCGCCGGGAAAGCTTGCCGTGGTACTCCTCGAGGGCAGCTGCCCGCTCGTGAGCCACTCTTCTGTTTGCGCCGACCAAGGCCTCCTCGCGCGTTGCCACAAGGGTGGCCTTGCTGTTGATGACGCGCCTATCCACGACCCCAAGGCGCTCACTTTCTGCCTCCTGGTTATGGGCTATTTGGGTAGTCTCCCACTCGCAACGGGACACGATCGCCTCCCGCTGGATGATGACAGTTTCCCTCAGGGTCACCTCTGCATCCCGCACGAGACCCTAAAGGGTGAGCGTGGCACCCACAACCGTGCACTAACGGGGTTCCGCCATCGCCCCGGCTGGGATCGAGGGCCCCTCTGGCCCCACCGCCCTTTGCTCCCAAGAAGAAGCTTCGCCGACCAGTGACGCGCCGAGGGGCGCCCCCGATGCGGCGCTCGTGGGCCTCTTAGACGCAAGCACCTTGAAAATCTCAACAATCGGGCTTGTGATATCCGGTGAGATAAGTGAGGCAGGCGATAATGGTGGCACACTTACTCATCGCCGACGACCCGGTGTCTGCATGCTGGGACTGACCTTGGGAGCCAAACCTAGCCGCCCCTCGGGGGCGACGGCGATGGTGAGAGCCCCACCCGTGCTCCGACGCTCATAGTGTCTCCGCTCGATGCCATAGGAGATTGAAGGACGAGTTTGTTCGAGGACGGTGGGGGAGCATAGGAAAAAGGCAACCAAGTAACAGTGCAGTGAAGGACACAACCCTCGGGCGCCATGGTTTTTGTAAGCACAAGCACGGTCCCCGAGGCTCCGTGGGGCGTGAAGGCGATGAATGCCCCGGTGGGTGCCGCATGTCAGGCCTAGCCCATGGATAGTGGGGGCTCGCTCTTCCTCATTCCACCAATGAGCTGCCACATGTGTGTCGTGGCCCGATAGGTGATCCTGCACGAGATAGATGACATGAATGGGTAGCGCCGATCAAAGGAGCAATGCTAACTGGCGTTGCACACGAGCAGCATGACAACTCGCTTGGAGCAGTTCTCGAGGCGTTGCAGGAAGGAAGGATCCCATGTCATGTCGGGTGCCACAGATCGAGCTTGTCCCGCAGGCTGTTGGGGCCCACGTCGCTTCGCCCCTCTCGTTGGGAGGAGACGTACTCAACACGGGCCGAGGGGCTACTGTCGGGCCCGTGGGGCTAGGGGTACCTAGGACCATCGTCCTACGACCCAGACGTGACGCGGCAAGATAGGCATGGTTTTGCCCATTGATGAGCACGACAAGGAGAACCCTCACGAGGGACCATGCCTTGCAAGGCGAGCGCTTGAAGATCGTTGCCAAGGGCCTCGGGAGATCTTCCATCGCGTGGTTTCCCATGAGGCCCCTATGGAGCGGGCCCGTAGAGGGCGACTTGGTCGGGTCCCGTGACCCAACTCCTTCACATGGATGAGGCAGTCCGTGCAGGCGCCGCAAGAAGGGTGCCATAGGTCGCGTACGGGGAGAGTTTCCCTTCCGTGCTAAGTAAGTTGGGACAACTGGTGTGCACCCGAAGCGACTCCTAAAGGTTCCCCATTCGTTGCAAGGAGACTAAAGCAGGAGACTCCGCAGGATGGGGACCATCCCCGAGCCCACCAGCACGTGATGAAGAGAAGATTTTGCAGGCGGAGACCACCTTTGTCATGGCAGACTACAGTCGTGTCTCCTTTCGAAGATGGTCGTTGTGGCAACCCTTCTTGCCAATATTTTTGGGGGAAGAGGACAAATACCAATATATAGGAGAGGCCCAACCTCCATAGAAGAGGACCAAACCTCATCCCCAATCTAGGGCAAGAACTCGCCTTTGTACTTGTCTTCCACGTCAAGCAGGAGTAGGGTTTTACACCACAAATCGGCCCGAACCTAGGTAAACTGCTGTGTGTTTCAGTTCAGCTTCCTACCTCACGCTACCGTAGGGCCACTGTGAGGTTGAGAGGTTGAACATGGTTGGAGAGCGAGCGCACCCCAGTGTTCAAACCTTTCCTTGGGTCCGAGGAGCCCCGATTCCGACACCAGCCTTGGTCCTCTTGCACCAAATGGGTAGCCTTTAGGGTTGCTTTGGGAGCCCGCTGGCTGGCCCTACTGCCTTAGCATGAAAGTCGAAAGCCTCCCTATCCATGCCCACCGCCACCGCTCGTGCACCACCTGTGCAACCTGCATCACCCATGTGGACATGCAGGGTCATGCGAGCCCACCCCGTGAGAGCCTCAGGGGTGGCCTCAGGACGTGCCCTTGCGGCGGGCGACCTCCTGTGGTCCTTGGCGACGATCCTCTGGCGTTTGCATCGTGAGGCAAGGGCCCTCGCAAGGGTCTTCCTTGCTGGGCTTACCGGTTAACTAAACCAGGTATGTGTAGCACGTTGTGCCTCGGGCCGCATGCCGACGGCCTGGGTACCCCGGTTCTAGGGGGCCGGTAGATAGATAGCTTTGAAGGAATCCTGGTTGTCCATACAAGTCGCGAATTATAAACTGAATGCTTTGCATTCACATGTGTAGCCCCCAAGGGCCAGCTCATCAGTATATGATGGACTGGGTGTTCAATTTGGACCTTATAATCTATTTAAGCAAATGAACATTGTAGCCCCAAGTGCCGAGTCGCATGCTTGCAACGACTTGGGACTTTCGAAAGTGTGTAGATCTTGATCTAAGTAATGTAGCCCCCAAGTGTCAGGTCGTTTGTGTGCAGTGACTCAGGACTTACATATAATTCTCCTTTTGAAAAGAAAAACAACATATGATGTAGCCCCCAGTGCTGGGTCGTATGCTTGCAGCGACTTGGGACTGTGTCGTGGTTTTGCCACGACAGATGTATTCGTGAAAGTACTTAGTGGTGAGGCCATCGTTGTTGTGTGGCGACTCGAAGGGGTTGATCGGGAACATGAGACGAATTTTCCCAGGTTCGGTCCCTCCGATGGAGGTAAAAGCCTACGCCCTGCTTTGGTGTCGATATTGATGGAGATCTCGATTATAAGGATGCGGAATAGCTAACCTTGCTCTCAATAGTTTCTTGCTTGATCTCTCTGGCTCGAGGGCTCCCCTTTATATATAGGTAGAGGCCTGAGTTTACAAGAGAGGCTGGGTCTAATAAACGCCAGTGACCTACTACAATTCTACTTCATCTTGCTTCTCAAGTTAGGAAAGCTTCTCACTTCTTCCACTTGATGGCCAAGAGTCGCCGTCTTCCCGTATGGGCTGCCTGGTGGCTTACTTGGTAAGTCCTCTGCCTCGCCCCCCCGTCTTCTCCACAGCCCATCGAACATATGCTCCTTAGGCTGCCTATTGCCTAACCCGACCCAAGCATCGGGTTAGATCGCCGGGTCATATACCCTACATTAGGCCCCAGGTTGATTTGAACTTGTTCATGTCAAGCTTCTTTGATCAAACTATGATCCGGCAATCTTTCGCCCTTTATATGTGAAATAAAAACTTGCATTCGGGTTAAAATTATGCCGGGTCATTTCTTCTTCTTTGAGACTTAGCGCTCTTTGAGTCCATATTCATATGTTTTCATCATGCTGACTGCTGTCGTCGAGGTCACCATAGCGAACCTTTTCAAAAGACAACACTAAATCCGATCTGGCGCAAAAATCTAGGCGTAAACCCAACCACTAGTTTCCTACGATCGTTATGTTTCAGTCCTCCCTCCTTTCCTTAAAAATAGGCAGGTGAACCCCTGTGCTATCCTTTCCTTCTTCTTCTTCCTCGCACTCCTCCTCTCGTGGATCACGCTGGAGTCCCGAAGATGACGACCAGACCGCTCGAACGCACCGCCTACACCACCGGATCTTGCTTGCGACCGCAGGATTGAAGCCATCCCAGTCTTTCTTCAACGAGATCTGGTATGTACTCCTCCCATTATGATTCGTAGATGCCTCAATAGATTCCATCAGCGTTCAAGTTGCGTTCGTCAAGCTCGTCCGACTAGTCGCTTCGCAAATCTACAAGATCTTCATGACTTGTGCCTTCCTAGGCTCGCTACTCGCTCCATCTCATATATTTAGTACATAGATCCGAAAAGAATCACCTTTAGGAGAAACTGTGTGAATATTGTGAGTTTCAGTCCCTCCGTGAGCTATAGAACATATGTTCCTCTATTTTCCACTCATATTCAAATCCATCCCGAGAAGTGTCACTTGTAGGAACGTGTTTGTAAGGAATTTCTACTAAGTCTCCCCTGAAGTTTACCATTAAAAATCCTTTACTTCTTGCCGGCTTAGATACCTAGTTATAGCATTGGCTGGCTTAAAACACTCCTCCATAATGGTTTTGGCGACTTAGGCACCCCTTGAAATAATGACCAGTTGGTTGCTAGTATCACACACTAGCTTATTTTATTATCCTTTGTAGCTGTTTCAGTCCAGCCAATGGCTCCCAAGAACTCCAAGGCTGGTAACTGGGCCAGATCCCAAGAGTCCAAACTTACTTTGGAGAACCTTGTGAGTCAAGGCTTCCTGTCGGCTCGAAAGGAGACAAACTGGCGAGCACCTAAAGAAGAGACTTGTCCGCAACCTCGACAGGGAGAAGTTGTCATTTTTACATATCACTTACGAAGAGGCTTTCTTCCACCCAACTCAAAATTCGTTAGGGACCTTTTGCACTCCTTCAACCTCAGGCCTTAGGATATTGATCCCAATTTTTTTGAATGAACACTATAGGGAAAAAACTCCCACAACACTTAACACTTTATTCATAAAAGGTTACAAATGTAGAAGGTTGTAAGGGATAACCCAAAAGGAAAACAGAAACTCTAATCTAACCAGAAGAAACAATACATTAAGGGGGTAGGAAGGTTACCCAATGCACTAGGCTATCTTTGAACCTATGCTTTATCCTAAAGGAGAGCAGGGAAACGTCATGCATAAAAGATCTCCTCAAGTGATTAAAACTAGGACTTACATGCCTAAACACTTTGGCATTCCTGATCAACCAGATGTTCCAACCTGAATGAACACTACTTCAGCAAAAAAGGGTTGGCTGAATTCTCTCCTAGCATTAACATCTATTTCTGACATATTGTTGTCGTGAGTCCAATCTATATGAAGATAATTCCACACACGTTGACTGAACATACAATTAAAGAAAAGGTGGTCCTTGTCCTCCCTTATCTTTGAGTGACAGAGTACACACTGGACTCCATGCTCAATGTGCCAATGCCGTCTATCCACCATGTCTTTAGTATTCAACCTATCCATGATCATCATTTAGGCAAATACCTTAATTTTCATAGTACATGAACTCTTCCAAACACGAAGCAGTAATGGGTTGAAAGTCAAGGTGAGGTGCATGTCGATATAAAACCTCTCGGGGGTATAACTCTTGTCCGTCCCATGCCAGAACCACACATCGTTGGAGGTAGACTGCCCATCATAAAGCAACAACAAGTTCTTTAAATATAGAAGCTCATTATATGGTTGCTCAGATAGTGGCAAATTGAACCAAGTGGAGAGATTTGGGCATTGTAGCCCTTCTCTCATAGTGGTGAAAGGGTCTTTGCAGAAAGAGAACAATCTTGTGAACCTATGCTGCAAAGGAACAACTAAATTCCCTAACTTCTAGTGATCAGACCAGAATAGAGCAGTATCTCCCTGGTTGATCATGACCCAAGATATTTCTCTAAATTGGTAAACCAGTTTAAGGATGTCTCTCTACCAGAATGACCGACGAGCAGTTGTACGTTGTGGTACCACCTCATGGTAGTATGAGTTCCAAATGAGATGCACCCAAGGAACATCAGCTTTGTTGAAGAACTTGTGCACATGTTTCTACAACAGGGCCACATTCTAAATTCCAAGATTCAAAATTCCAAGTCCACCCTTGTTTTCGGCCTGTAAATAAGTTCCCAAGCAGCCAAATGTGGAGCAGGCTCTTGCCTATTCTTTATCCATAAACATTGCCTTTGGATCCTTTGCAATTGCTTCAGAATTCTTGGATTGATGAGCAAAGTGCATAGGAAGAAGATAGGCAAGGATGACAAAGCAGAGTTGATGTATTGCAGTCTGCCCCTTTTTGCGAGAAAAGAGGAGCTAGCAGTCATTATCCTTTCCGTACAATCAACCAAAGGCATAAGATCCACCATCCTAGGCTTTGTGGTGCCCACTGGAAGCCCCAAATAAGTAAATGGCATTTTTTCCACCTGACATCCAAAAACATCTACGAGTCTCCTCGTGAGACACATTAATAGGGATCGTAGATGACTTATGGTAATTAACACCTAGTCATGTTGATTGAGAGAAAACAAGCAACATCTTCTTAAGAGCTAATAACTGACTATCCTCAGCAGGCACAATAATGAGTGCATCATCAACATATTGAACAATGGGATAATCATTCTCATGACAAGGTATGGGTAATTAAAGCTCACCTAGAGCATGCATCTCATTCACCACTGACTGTAAGAGATCAGCAGCTAGAACAAAGAGAAGAGGATAAATTGGATCCCCTTGCCTCATTCCCTTTTTGCATTGGAACTGCTTGCCACACACTCCATTGAGCAACACAGATGAAGTACTAGTGGTTAAAAGCTCTTTAATCGAGTTGATCCATATGTGATTGAAGCCCTTGAACTTCTTTATCTAAAAAATAACAGAGTGCTCTATGGAGTCCAAAGCTTTCTCAAAGTGTAACTTAAGGATCAAAATGGGCCTTTTAGATTAATGGCATTGATGTAAATACTCCAGAGTCCAGCCAATACAATCCTGAATAGTCATGGATTTAATAAAGCCATAGATTTTTATGAATGCAATCCATGATGATTTGCTGAATTCTATTGGCCACAAATTTTGATAGGAACTTTACCCCCATTCCAGTTAGAGAGATATGCCTATAATACCCACTCCCTTTGGCGACATTTTTTTTTGGAATCAAAGTAATAAATGAGGAGTTTAGAAAGCTGGGCATTCCCCTCATAGAACTGTGGACCAAGGTCTTGAAAGTCCTTACCAATAATTGACCAACACTTCTTAAAGAATAATCCATTAAAACCATCAGGCCCACCGGCCTTGTCCACAGGCACGTGCTTCACTACATCATTAATCTCATCAGAAGAGAAAGGCTTTGTGAGTGCATCTAGGACCTCCACTAGTTTTAGTAAGGCTTGCAAATGAAACCCCATGTTAATACCTCCGGATGTTCCCATTCTTCCATTTAAAGCTCACTAAATGATTCCTTTCATCTCACTGCTCATAAATGATAGTGTCGTCCTGCATCTGCAAACTGGCAATTGAATTCCTTGTGAATTTCTGAGTGGCCATAGCATGCAAAAATTTGATATTTTCCTCACGCACCTTAATGGATCTTATGGTACATCTTTCTTCTGGTATAAGAACTGAAGATGTAAAAGATGTTCCACATGCAACTTGGCATCTTTCCTGAAATTAAATTCCTGCCTGACCAGAGGCCTCAACTCCTCCAAGTTATCCAAAATAAATACCACTTTATTACATTTCTCAATCATAAGCTTAAACTTAGAGATCCCCATCTTCTATTTCTTCGGATCATTCAAAAGAGTTTTCATTTTATCTCCAATAACAACAAAAATATGACATTTCCTAGATGGCTTATCCGAGGACTGCTTAACATATTTATAAAAACCCTCCATCTTCACCTAATTATTTTCAAACTTAAAAATATTGGACTTTGGAATGTTTGTCTTAATAACAACCACATATGGAACATGATCTGATGCAGTTTTGGCTAAGGGTAGGACCACAGAAAAAGGATAAAAGGAGATCTAATTTGTAGAGGTAAAAACCAGTCCAACTACTCTAGAAGTGAAACATCCTGCATATTAGACCAGGTGAAAGACCTACCTTTTAGAGGAAATACAAGCAACCCAAGATGACCAATTATCTCATTGAAAATAAAAATATCATTTAGATCTCCTCCTGGTTGATTTCTATTGTCCATTGACCTGATAAAATTGAAATCTCCCAACAGTGACCTGTTATCATCAATTGGGATATATAAGTGATATAACCAATTAACAAAATTATCCCTAGGTTCCCATTGACAAGGACCATAAACGAAAACAAGAGTCGAGTTTTCATTGTTGTGTCTGGAGGTGAAGTTAACAACCACAACAAAAGGTTTAACCTCCACAAGCATTCCAAAAGGAACTCATGAATTCAAATCCACTAAAATTCCCCCAGAAGCACCTACTGAAGGTGCAAAATTCAAAGTATCAAACTGCTTAGGACAGAAGGCTCCGTTATCTCTGCTATCAAAAGAGTTGCGTTTAGTTTCTTCAAAACAGGCCACCACACACTTAGTCTCCCTATTTTTTGGTTAACCGCCAGTTGCCAAGCCGGTGAGTTAAGGCCACACACATTCTAGCACAAGACACACCAGCTTATAAAAGAGTTATGATTCATAATAAACTAACAATATATAGCAGTCAAAGGGCACTACATAGTAGAGCTGGAAGACATTAACTATATCCAACCACATTAAGCATAGTACATCATTATTACAAACGAGGGCGACCATCAACAGTTCAACACATAAAACTTGGGGTAGAAACCACCCAAGACAAAAACATGCAGGCAACTTATGAGCTTGCCAAACCCAACTGTCCATGGGTAAATCAATCATCAGAAGAAGTCGACTTGTCTTTAGTAGGATCAGCCATAAGCCATCCCTTCGTTAACTTCTCTCGCACAATGCCCAAGCCCTCACCAATCTGCGAAATTGTACGTATGGGTGTTGGATGAGGCACCTCATGTAGATTTTTAGCATTGGGATCTCCATGTGCCTTGTGTGAAGATTGATCTAGATGAACTGCCCCAAAAGGTCTGCCCCTTGGCTTCTTTTTCTTGGGTTTAGTTGGCACCTCCTGAAATACTGGTTTGAACCCATCTGCTTTATCGATCCCTTGGTACATCTTCTAACCGTAGTATCCACAAGAGGAGTTTGTGCCAGAGATTTACGATGATGAACTTTGTTGTTATTGCATTCTGCCGAGAAGAAGTTCTCATTCCTCGAGGCAAGTGGCACTTCCTTAGAAGGTGCACAGTCATCATCAGGGAAGAGATTCCTTGCCACGAGCTTTGGTTGAGATTGACTAATACAAATGGCTTGAACAAATTACAGCTTGGAGACCACATGTACATCGTCAAAAGCCACATCCCAATTCCTCTTGGCGAGCACAATGGGCTCTAAAGTAGTCACAAGGATTAGCATGGGATTAGCTTGCAGAGGATCAATTTGCAGCAGAGTTTCAAAAGTCCTCCTCCATGCAACATCTGGTGGCAGAACAGGGCCATACACCACTTTCAAAGCCCCTACAAAGATTCATTCATACTGGATGAGAGGGGGCTAGAAGGGGACAATGGCCCAATCATTAGCATTAAAATGCTGGAGTGCCTCCCATTCAATCTTAGGTTCATTCATGTGAACTTCGGACTCAGAAAAAACCGGTTGACCAATCACTACTGACTCTTGATCTTGATCTTGGTGCTCTACCTCCACATTTTGCTCATTAACATCATCTCCCCAATGGATGTGACCCCACTTGTCTTGATCAGACTGATCATTGGCTGGTGGTGTAATCGGAGGAAGATCATTCCAACCAATCGCAGGGTAAGGTGGCACTACAAAATTATGCTCTTTTGGCACTAAGTGCCCAGGTAGAGGATGAGGGTTTCCATCCAACGGCATAGGATCTTCATCCTCCGGCATTTTCTTAGCAAAATTTGCTCCCAGAATATAGCATGGAGTAGTCCAAGGCACCTTGGCACCCCCATAAGCAGCATAAATAGAGAACACAACATCACGAGGAACCAGTATATCTTCACGAAAGGAGGCAAACACAATTGTGCGCACTAAATACGGGTCATCACTAATCCAGTGCTGAAATTTCCAAAGGTGTTAACTGCAGCTCGAATATTCACTATAGTTCGCAGGTCGAAAGGAATCCCAAGAAACATCACACATCCATCCTCAAAACCCTAGTACCTCTCAATCCAACCCCCTCTATCATTGCCTATCGGTTGAGGCGGCAACTGGAGTAGACGAAAACGAACTCCAGCATCTCCATCCTCACAACGACCAACACCACAAACCCATGATTGAGAAGATCAAACCTGAACTCCCAAGATCTCCCGAAGGTGCACCACTTCCTCTCATGCGGGCCCAAGTTGATCCGGAGGTGGCAATGGCATAACCTCCGTGACCATAAACTCCTCATGACGGCGGACGATAGGAGGAGGGGCGTGATGAAAGTCCGAGGCAGCCTATTTCTGGTGCCATTGACGATATGGTGACTAGATGGGACATACCGATGCAGGCCAAGAGCAAGAACTGCCATGAGTGGCTCCAGGATGTTGAAGGAGACGAAACCAATGGAGGAGGGGTCGCCGGTGGAGCACCAGGAGGGGTTTTTGGAAGGGAGGGGCAATGAATATATGTGACCCCAATGTCAGAGGAGCACGAACATTTCGAGCATGACAGGGCGAGGAGGCGGCAACTTCAATACCGGTATTGGGAACCGGAGAGGGCGGAGGGGATTTTCGCTTCCAAAACAAACCTTGCTCCAAAGAAACCCTTTTGGAGTTTCCGTGACTATGGCCCACCCAGGAACATGCTAAACAAACAACGGAAGAGGGGCAATCTTTTCCAAAATGACCAGTCTGCAAACATTTTTGACAGGAGAAAATTTGATCAAGCATATTATCAATCATATCAGTGAAAGACATATTAGCATCCTACGAGGATGGAAGATCTTCCAAAGGCCCACTCAAACAAGAGGGACTCTTGATATCTTGAGACCCTGTAGGGATAGGCCCAACGGACCGAGAAGATGACGACCCATCATGGGAGGTCATTGGACGTGTGGACCTGCCCAATAATTGCGCCGAGAAAGACGACTCCTCGTGAGGTTGATCACATAGAGCAAGTTGGCGGCGCACCACCGGAGATCCAACCGTGCCAAACACAATCGACGGTGATGCAGCAATCCATTGAAGATCCCACAGAGGGGGCATGCATAATAAACCGTTCATTATCGGAAATCTCATAACCAACCATCTGAGTAATCTCAATATTATCAGCTGTCGCGAGGTACCTATAACCCTTGGAAACAATGTAATTCTGGAACGAAGCGAAAGAAATCTTATGAACAGAGGAACCAGACTTGAAGGATGACTTAGCTGGGGGTTTATGCATGGCCAAAAGCCCTAGGGCTTCGCAGCATTTGGATGGATTGACAATAATCCATTTTGCATCACATTTCTTCTTCCAAATCTTGAACTCATGAACCCACTTAGGACCACCATTGCCCCAAAGATGAAAGTAACATTTAAACTAAAGGCAAGAGAAGGATCACATTTCCACAATATGAAACTCTATATCCTTGGAAGAGACATTGCAACTAAAAACCTTGTCACCAATATGGGCAACCATGAACTCAATAGCCGAGCCACCAATAGCAGATTCCGATGTTGCCGCCACTGCAGTGTCATTGAGACAAAAATCATGCCTGCTAAATGAAACCACAAGCGTAAAGGATCCCATATTGTCCATAGGATGAACCATAAGACCAGATCAGCTGAAGACCGCATTTGCATAAACTCTACCCTTGGAGAAATCTACACCAAGGGTAGATCCATAATTAGAACCCATCTAATTGGGTATAACAATGAAGATCAAGGGCCGCCGGAGAGGTTGATCGGATCAGAAATCCAAATTACTAGCTCGAGGTGGAGATCGCAAGAGGAAGGCGGGTTGGTGGTGGCTGGGTGGGTGGGAGCGTCATCTTGAGGTCATCTTCACAAAAAATTAATATTTCTTCACTAGATATTGGTCCCAATTATATGCACCATATATGTCAGTTTCATGTTTTGTGTGAGGTATATCCCCAAATTGAGTCGTCAGTGACTTTATTTAGGGAGTTCTTCTATGCCAACCGCGAGTCTAAAGTCAGGAACGGTCCTTCTTGCGAAATCGGCGGAATATCCTTCCAGAAAATAAAAAATAGTCTGTTCCCTGAGTCAAAATTGGCGAGTCATCCGAAAGGATGGTATAAGGCCTAGTTCTATTGCAGAAATACCACTCCTACACATGAAAATCCATTGTCTGGTTACAAATTAGGGAGGATCGTAAACAACGTGGTACTCCCAGGTTGGCCAACAGACCAAGAGAGGGATATGATGGACCTGTTCGTACAAAGTTAAGAGCCTTAGTTGCTCATGGCCTAACAGGGATCAACTTGATCCGTTGCTGACTTAGGTGGCGCATCCAGCCTGTCAGCGTAAGGCCCAGCTTAATGTGTGACTACTGAGGCGACTCATTCGATGTTCAGCGTTTCTCCACCCAAGATTTATCCAATGATGCTCTTTATAAAGGGACGAAGAAGTTTTTCTACGACTCAAAGGAGAGGTGCAGCTTTACTGGTTTAGGCCCATTCTATGTCCTAAATCTCGTGCTATCAGTACCGATCTCTTCTCATTAAATATATTTTGTACCTTTGTTGATTTCATTTTGACCCGCCATCTTTATCATGCTCTTTTGTTTGTAGGAGGATTCTAACTTTTGGAAAGTCACACCTCAGATGCGTGTTTCTTCCACGGGCAAAGGAAATGATCCAGCTCGGGATCACCCGTCTCCTCGCTCATCTTCAACAGAACTATCTCAGGTAGGACTTGACTCACTCGGCTGTTTGTTTACTGAACTTGCTGACTTGCCTCCTTCTCAGGGGGCCTCTAAAGCCAGCCAAGCCGGAGATGTTGAGGTAATTCCAATTTCTTCCAGTTCCTCACAAACTTTGTTGCAAGAAGGACAAGGCAAGTCGTCCGAAAGGTTAAAATGTTAAATCAAACCACTCATTTAGCTACCAATTTTATCTTGAAGAAAACACAACTGGGTATTTAATAAAAATGTAACACGGAGTGACGTGGATGAGCTAGACCCAGGCTTGTCAAATGCACCACCGACTCGCAAGCCTCATGTTGAGGTACCACATAATTTTACCAGCTTTTTCCTAAAGTTGGTGTCTTAAAATAGGCTCTTAGTCCTTAAATTCTCCTTTATAAGGAATATTGTCCATCTTCGGGGGCCTCTTCAACAACTCAACTTCCCATTTTTAATATCAGCCGTGGGTAGATTTCTAAACATGACCTGATTGCCTATGTTGACCTTCCTTAGCATAATAATTGATTTCTGATCTATGTAGGGCCAATTCTACTTTATCTAGTCGCGCTGCCGGGTCATGTTATGGTGTTGAGAACCAAGATATTTTTGAACTCTCAAAAGGATAACACAACCGCCAAAGTTTACACTCCTGAAGAAAACATTTGAGATGGTGCGATTGAGCCAGCAACCGTTGTTGGGATGTCACAAATGGACATGCCGGTTTTAATGGACAAACAACAAAGATTATATGTCCCTCTGTTGCTCCTCCTATTCATCCACCATGTCCGGCTTTAGATCCTAGGACGGCGACACATGTTGATGATCCTATTTTACCAGCTAACCAAAGCACTCCATATGTTGTTTCTATAAAGGAACAATTTCAACCTCCTGTCTCTTCCACCTCTCTTGCTAAGATTGTGGCTAAGGAAGGAATAGTGAATTTGGAAAAGGGGAAGGACAATTGGAGCTCTCTAATATGTCTCTATTGAATGTTTAAGAGATCCACCAACAATACTTGACCCGGCTGTCTGAAAGCCGGGAAATTGAAGCCAAAATGATTTGTGCTCTTAAGGAGAAATATGAGGTAAAGACTCCTGCTCGCCTGTTTCCAATAGCAATTTCAATCTCTATCTTTATACACTGTCTCCAGCCCCCAAGGGCAGGTTTATTATATAAATATGGTAAGCCGACTCTTTTCAAACTACTTGAATGTGAGCTTGCATTCATAGCCCCCAAGGACGGAGTTGTTATGATGATAACATGTCGATACTGCTTCAGGATGTAAATTTAGGTGAAGATTCGACGAGTAGCCCCCAAGGGCCGGCTCATCGTCTGAGATGAGGCAGGTCTTCCTCTTTTTCTTGATATCATTTTGAAAAGAACTGCTAAGAATTAGCCCCCAAGTGCCGAGTATATTGTGTGCAATATGTTGGGGACTTCAGAAAATATTTCCTCATCATGATCTACTTAAGCCGTTCTCAAGGCGTGTTATAACCACAATTATTTTGACAAACTTTGCGCATGTAACACAGGTATGTAGGAGATGCTAAATCTATGGCCGTAGAACTGCAAAAGCGTGTGACGGAAGCAGTGAGAACGACAACTTATTTTGAAAATTCCGCCTGGCAAACGTAGGACCATCTTGAACAGGCCATGAATTTTTTTGAAACGGAGAAATCCACCCTCTTGAACCGCGCTTAAAAGGCCGAGGGGAAACTTTGGTGCTTTGAAAGAAAATTATTCCATTCTGATAAAGCAACTCAACGAGATGCTAACTGCCATCTTCGGTAAGATCTCGCAACCTTTATTCCATTGAGCTTCTTAGATTGATATGAAGGGAAAGGGGCGACTCAAAATTTGTTATTTGTATTGTGTATCGGCTAAAAAAATAAATCCCTGGTGCAGTTGCGTATTATAAAACTGAAGGCAATATTCACTTATGTGGAAAAACTATTCACCGGGTTTGTTTACTCCATTATGGCCGTCAAGACCTTGAAAAATACTCCCCGAACCCTCAAGGATATGCTAAAGCAACTGTCCACTGTACCACAATGGGTCTGTGAGACCCGGAAGTCAGCAGCTCGGGGCGGGCAGAATTTGGCTCTTGCGAGTGCTAAGACAATTTTACCTGAACTAGATTTGGCCAGTTTGAAGGATGGATTTCCAGAATACTAGTTGGACGGCTCAGAATTTAGCCATGAAGATTTTGCTCGTGTGATGAAGGAGACCCGGCCGCTGGCGACTCTTCTTGTAGAGGAAGTTGACACATCTCAGTATTATGCTCCATACACTGTTGGTAATGAACGCATCCAATGCCCGAAGATGAGCCCTCTGAGCTAGTCCCACCTAGTTTAAGAGAAACTGCTCCTAAGGTTGATTCTTTTGCCACGTCTGAAGGGACTTCAAATTTTGAGTCGCTTAGGTCAATCCGATGGCTTCACAAAGGCCAACACGACATTGGTGATGATGAGCCGAAAGAAACGAATGCTGAATTAGCTGGTGACAAAGATTGAAGGCCGGCCCACAATAACTTACCCATCCAAGAACTAGCCCCAAGCATCTTTTAGATCAAAAAACTTTGAGTATTTAACAACTCCTGATGTGAGTATGTAATAGGGGTAGTAGAAACTGTGAGATGTTTTTGCGGTCCATCGTGCACTTTGGTTCGTACTTCAGCTTGCTATGGTAAAGTTTGTCATGATATTCAATCGTCCTGTTCCTTTTACTGAAATGCTTGTCTTTGCTTGTCTTCGGATACTTGGTCGAATTTTGAAATAAGTGAGAATAGGTTATCAAAAATACTTGCTGTAGAATCCATTGAATTCTTCCACAATGTTGTCTATGAATTCATTCGACTTAAACTGGTCATGATATGATCACAATTTTATAACCCGGTCATTCATGATGAACCGACAAATGATGGTGGTGCCTGAAAGATTAAGACATATTGCCTTGCACAGAATCAGGTGTAACTAATAGGTCGACTCAATGAGACACGTAAAATAAAGTAGGACTTTAAGTTGGAAATCAAAACTTGATTTGCGAGGCTTGCCCTTTGAAATGAAATTCCTCACAACATTTGTGTAAAAAATGTGCAATTTTGAACTGGTCATGGTATGACTGCAGTTGTCATAACCGGTCGTTTATGATGAACTGGCCAAAAATAGTATTTGTCCCTAAAAAAATAGGACGTGATATCATGTAGAAAAATAATAAAGCATTATTCATAGGCCGTCTCAATGATACACGGTAAAAACAGACAAGCTTTCGAGGCTCAAGTCCTGCTTCAATGAAGAGGGTATGATAACCCATGGTTTATCCTAGCTTTCAGTATGATGGCTTTCACGTGACCCAAACCAATGTTTTAACCTTGGCAGATCAGGGTCCAGAATGGATTGATCAGTCAAGAGTACATGGGGTCACCTGATCGGAGTCACATCAAACATACATGCATGTATAACCATTTTGTGGCACATTTGCCGTACCTAGAGGGTGAGAAAGCTAAACTCGATGAGTTGGAAGCCCCCAAGAGACTTGTGATCCATAGAAAAGCCCAGCATAGGATTGCATAAGACAATGCTATTACTGACAAACAATCTGGAGTTCGGATATGCCGGCTTGATTCCATTGATCACGATAACCAGTAGCCCCCAAGTGACATGTTTTGAAATAATAAAGACTCATGCTCAATTTGTAGGCTGAAAACGACAGAAGCCCCAAAGTTCGAGGGTGCCAGCTTTATTATGTTCGAAACTATAGAAGTATGTACAGAAATTGGGGGAGGCACAAGAAATAATTTGCCGATGGCTCTAATATGATAGGGCCGCAAATTGGCCACGTTGACTTACTCAATTGTTGGTTTTATTGGGGGGACACTTGTCTGCTGGGTCAACCTTGTCTATGACGAGCTTTAACACTTTGGCAGTGTAGGCCGACTCAACATAATCTGCCTCTCCTTCCTCGCATTCTTGGGCTATCTTCCTAGCACCTTCCACCGTTATGGTGCCATTGGGACCCGACATCTTAAGCTTGAGGTAGATGTAACAAGGACGAGCCATGAACCCAGCATAAGCCGACCTTTCGAAGAGAGCATGATAAGGACTTTTTATCCTTACGACCTCAAACGTTAGGGGTTCACATCTGCAACTGAATTCATCCCTAAAAGAAATGTTCAGCTTGATCCGCCCTACTAGGTGTGCTGATTTCCTAGGAATAATGCCATGAAAAAACGTGGTGGAAGTTTGTAGTTTTTAATCGTGAAGGCTCATCCGCTGGAAGGTGTCATAATACAGGATGTTGATGCTGCTCCCTCCAACCATAAGAATCTTTGTGAGGGTATAACCACCAACTTGAGGCGCCACCACCAAAGCTAAATCTCCTGGGTTGACAACTCGAGGAGGGTGATCCTCTCTGCTCGAGATGATCGGTTGCTCATACCAGTTGAGATATCTAGGGACCGCCAGCTCAACCATACTGATGGCTCTCTGCTTGCGTTTCATGTCCTGTTTGCAAGTGTTGGTGATGAAATTATGGTATTGGCCATTGTTCAGCTAGTTAGGGTTACTTTGAAAACCAGATTAATTGTTATGATGCTGATTGCACTGATCAAGACGCTGCCCATTGCCCGTGTTCCCTTGATGCTGAAAACCTGATCGCGAGCCGCCTGGTTCATTAAACCCCGATCGTGGGAAACCTCCAGACGAGCCGACTTGTAAGCCAGGTTTCCCATACTGACCCGGGTATCCACCATTAGCCCCCTGGTGGCTCTAGAACGCTTGATTCTGGGGTTCCTGCATGATCTAGCAATTTTCCCATGAGTGAGTAGATGGGTTGTCCTTGGTACTATGCTTTGGGCAGGGCGCCATGAAAGCTTCCTCATAATTGCGTGGCTTATTCCTGTTGTAAGGTCCTCCGGAGCGGCGCTGGTTCTTGAACCTAGTATTCGCATTAGACACGAACTCTGACCCGCCCCCGGGTTGTTTCAGTTTGTTATTTTAGTCTCCATGGTATCCACCTTGTTGGTTGCCTTCTCCTCGTCCGAGCTAGGATCCTTCGTGCCATTTGATTCGGCATACCTTGTCACGACATCCATCAAGTCGCCCATATCTAGAGTCTTCCGCTTTAGGCAACCCAGCTTGACAACTAACGGTTGGAAGTGAACATTTTTGTCCAAGATCAGGACGACTTGGGAAGCCGTAATGTTGTCCGATGAGTGGATGATTTCTGCAACCCGACGAGTCCAATCATGGGCTGACTCGCCCGTGCGTTGGACGTAGTGTTGAATATCCACCATTGTCATCGACCCTTTGCATGTTCCTTGTAAATTCTTGATAAACTATTCCTTCAGCTTAGCCCAAGTATTAATGGAATTCTGAAGAAGATTCTTCAGCCAGGTTCGAGTTGGCCCTTCCAGCATCATCTTCAAATACTTTGCGCATACCGTATCACTAACGTCGAGCATATCCATGGACAACTAATAACTTTCAATTCATGCGACCGGCTCAAGATCTGTTCTATAGTTTGGCACCTTGCTATGTCCTTTGAAGTCCTTAGGCATAGGCTCGCTGCAAAGAGCCGGAGATAGACAAGGAATGCTGATCATTTTGGCGCTGTTTCTAGCCCCCTGTTTTGCTGACTGGGGTTCCGCCACATGTGGTTGGGCCGCCAACCTTGTTGCTGCTTCTGCCTACATGTGTCGGGCGGCTCTTGCCGCATCAACTAAGTCTTGGGTGTTCAGTAATCCTGGACGGGTTAGGGAAACCTGGGACTGTTGTCGCCATTCGCTACTAGAAACATCAGGGGACTCCTCATGACGGCTAGCATATGGTGTGGGGTGCATCCGATCTCGACTGTATGAGTACTCCGCATATTGAACTACTGCTATCTTCAGGCTCTCAATGGCATTCCTAGATTCAATCTCAACCAGGGAATTTCCATGAATAGGGAGCGCCTCCAAATTACGTGTTGTTGCTAGCATATTGTCAACGGGTTTGGAGAATTGACCCTACGACGTGCGAAAACGTTGTGGCAATGCCTGAGCCGACGAGGGCTGAGTCGACAGGGACTGATACGGCTCTTCCTTGCGGCACAACGGATTTTGTGCAACACCGCGTGTGTGTGGACTGGCGAACAAACGAGCCGACTTCACGTTTTGCGTCAACCATGACTGGTGTCTCCTGTGGTGAACAGCCTCGGAAGTGTTCTGTTGAAGCCGTATACACCAAGGATCTATATTTAAACGCTCCGACTCATCTTGGATGCGAGCTTGTAGCTCCGCCTTCTGGGTGTTTTCGGTGTCGATCTCTTGCTGGACCTTGACCATCTCCGCGTGAAGTCTTACTAGTTGCATGTTATGCTCCTCCTGGTTCTCCACAGTGACAGGACCCTCAAAAAGTTTGGCCACCTCAGCCACCAGACCGCTCATTGCGTGAGTCAGCGTTTTTCTTGACCCACCACCGCCGTTGGTGGCTTCTTCTACAAACAGACACGGAGCCACTGCGGTTCCTTCCATATAGACCGTAACCTCATGGGGCGGTTCATATGGCTCCCTGACAGCTTCTACATTCGTAAAACCCCTAGGTCCATCTCAGAGAGGAAGGATGGATCCAGTGTCTCATGTGGATGACTCGCCATCATGGTAGTGGGGGATATCCGTGCTAGCCACCGGCTCGTCCGGGAGGTTGATCCCCTGGGTGAACCTGACGAAGACATGACGACGACCGGCTTGACATCGATCACTTTGCATGCACCGAGCCGTCTCGATGATGCTGGTGTATGATACGTCTCCAACGTATCTATAATTTTTGATGGTTTCATGCTATTATCTTGTCAAACTTTGGATGTTTTGCATGCTTTTTATTTATTTTCTGGGACTAACTTATTAACTCACTGCCAAGTGCCAATTCCTGTTTTTCCATGTTTTTGACCCCTTTCAGAGGAGATTTTGAAACGGAGTCCAAACGGAAGAAAATCCCCGAAAATATTTTTTCTGGAACGGAAGAAGATCGAAGGACTTGGGAGCCAAGCCAGAAGAGCCCCAGGGGCCCCGCGGCCAGAGGGGGCCGCGCCATGCAGGCTTGTGGGCCCCTTGTAGGTCCCCTGACCTAGATCTTGCGCCTATATATTCCCAAATATTCCCAAAAAAATCAAGAGACGATCGCAATCACTTTTCCGCCGCCGCAAGCTTCTGTCTCCGCAAGATCCCATATGGGGCACGTCCTGGTGCCCTGCCGGAGGGGGGATTCGGACACAGAGGGCTTCTTCATCAACACCATGACCTCTTCGATGATGCGTGAGTAGTTCACCATAGACCTACGGGTCCATAGCTAGTAAGTAGATGGCTTCTTCTCTCTCTTGGATCTTCAATACAAAGTTCTCCATGATCTTCATGGAGATCTATCCGATGTAATCTTCTTTTGCGGTGTGTTTGTCGAGATCCGATGAATTGTGGATTTATGATCAGATTATGTATGAATCTTATTTGAGTTTCTTCTGATCTCTCTTATGCATGATTTCATATCCTTGTAATTCTCTTCGAGTTGTTGGTTTTGTGTAGCCAACTAGATCTATAATTCTTTCAATGGGAGAAGTGCTTGGTTTTGGGTTCATACCGTGCGGTGACCTCACCCAGTGACAGAAGGGGTAGCGAGGCACGCATCATGTTTTTGCCATCAAGGGTAAAAAGATGGGGTTTTCATCATTGGTTTGAGATTATCCCTCTACATCATGTCATCTTGCTTAAAGCATTACTCTGTTCATCATGAACTCAATACACTAGCTGCATGCTGGATAACGGTCGATGTGTGGAGTAATAGTAGTGGATGCAGAAAGTATCGATCTACTTGTCTCGGACGTGATGCCTATATGCATGATCATTGCCTTAGATATCCTCATGACTTTGCGCGGTTCTATCAATTGCTCGACAGTAATTTGTTCACCCACCGTATTACTTGCTATTTTGAGAGAAGCCTCTAGTGAACACTATGGCCCCCAGGTCTACTCCACACCATATTTTCAGCCTTCACTTTTTACTTCGTTGCACTTTTCGCCTTCAGATCTCACTTTTCAAACAATCTTGAAGGGTTGACAACCCCTTTAAGCGTTGGGTGCAAGCTTGTTTGTGTTTGCGCAGGTACTCTGGACTTGACGAGACCCTCCTTCTGAATCGATACCTTGGTTCTCAAACAAAGGGAAATACTTACTGCTGCTGTGCTGCATCACCCTTTCCTATTCAAAGGAAAAACCAACGCAAGCCCAATCTCCGTCAACGTGTCAATTTCTGGCGTTATTGTTTGAGAAGTAGCAGTGTACATGTACGACCCGAGAGCCGATGCGTTGGTCTGTCCCAAGCGGACCTGCTTATCAGATTTGGCTAAGTCAGCCTTAGGGTCCCAACCTAGATTGTTGGTGTAGCAATCGCCATAGCAATTCTTGATCATCATAGCAACCACGTGACTCCCGAACCATGGGCGGGTTCCCTCCGAGTACTCAACTCCACCTCGCGATAGCCCCATGGTGGGCGCCAACTATTATGGTTTTGTCACGGCAGATGTCCTCGTGAAATGACTTAGTGGTGGGGCCATCGTTGCTGTGTGGCGACTAGAAGAGGTTGATCGGGAACAGGAGATAGATTTACCCAGGTTCGGCCCCTCCGATGGAGGTAAAAGCATATGTCCTGCTTTGGTGTCTATATTGATGGAGATCTCGATTACAAGGATCTAGAACAGCTAACCTAGCTGTCGAGAGTTTCTTGCTTGATCTCTCTCGCTTGGGGTCTCTCTTTTATATATAGGTAGAGGCCTCGAGTTTACAACAGAGTCCGGACCTACTACAATTGTGCTTAATCTTGCTTCTCAACTTAGAAAAGCTTCTCGCATCTTCCAGTTTATGGTCCAAGAGTTGCTGTCTTTCCAGTATGGGTCGCCTGACGGCTTACTTGGTAAGTCCTCCGCCTCGCCCTCCTATCTTCTCCATGACCCATTGAACATATGCTCCTTAGGCCGCCTATGGCCTAATCTGGCCCAAGCAGCGTGTTAGATCGCGAGGTCATATCCCTGACAGTGTGTGTGATAATAATATAACCCATCATAATGCTCTTCAGAAGTTCTCTTAAACTTGAATTAATCCTTGACCTTGGTTGTAATGCAACCCGGTAATTTATTGTCTGTAGGAATATGTTGGAATAATGTCTTTGTGCTTGAAATGAAATCCCTACTCGTGGTTGTGCTGTAACCCAACAAATATATGTTTGAGAAATCCATAAGTGTTGTAGTTTACTAGAGAGCACAATTTGAAAAATCCAAGAGACGGTCAAATAAATCACCAAGCATTATATTTGATTGTTTGTCTCAGCAATATGTAATATACCAGTTCAACAATATGTAATATGCCAACTCACGAGTATGTGAAAGACCAAAATTTTGACAATAGTCATTTCTTCTGAGATGGCTTGGAAACCCCAGTAATTTAATATTGGTTATGATAAATAATGTTGAAGATGTGACCAGTTTGGCTATCAAAGATTTAGTTGTTCCTTCATAAGTTACAATTAACCTGGTTTGAAAACCGACTCTCTGAAACATAAACAAATATAAATATGCATATATGATGCTTCGTGCAATGATGAAATGTAAGATGATGTATATGAAAAGAGAGTATAAAAATGTCTATTTTCAAGGCATGACATAAAGACCGACTTTTGAGGCTCGAGTGATGCTTCAATGAAGCTGGCGTGATAGCCCATGGTTTATCCTCGCTCTTTGTAAGCCGACTATCATGTGACTTAAGAAGGTGTTTTATCCTTGAAAATTTTAGGGTCCATATAGGTTAACTTATCAAGAGTACAATGAGTCAGCTTTTCGGAGTAGCATCTTACGAACATCCAGGTATAACCAAGTTTGATAGTGGCATTTAGCCGGGCCAAGAGGGATAGTAATGACTAACTAATTAAGTAGGGAGACCCCAAATGACCTATGATCATGGAGAAGCTCAGCATAGGATATACAAGAGACAATGCTACTAGTGCAAAACATCCGGGGTCCAGACAAACCAGATTTATTCCATTGATCATAATATGATGAACCAATAGGGCGGGATACCTATGTTTGTACATTGCATCATGGCAGCCAGTCCTCTTTGGCAACCTTTATTTTTTCGCCCATAAGGTAGGGCACCCATGTTTGAACTGCGCATCGTGGCAGCTAGTCCTCTTTAGTGACCTTTATTTTTTTGCCAATAAGGCAGGGCACCCATGTTTGAACTACGCATCATGGAAACTAGTCCTCTTTGATGACCTTTATTTTATCGCTAATAAGGGAAGCCCCCTTGGGACCGGGTTATCTTCCCTGCAATGACCCAGGGTTCTTCAATTCTTGAACCCAGCCGAATCTTGATGAGTCATGTCTTTGTAGCCCGTGAGTCTTATGTCGACTCAAGGAGTTGGCTTGATATTCTGTATACTTGGCTATTGCATAAGCCATTGTAGAATTAATAGATGAAAGATGAATTTTATTGAAGCCGGAAGCAATGTGGAGAGTTGATCTTCGTTGATGGCTTTGAAGTTGTAGGCTCTGCTGACCCTTTTTTTGCTCTTCTAGGGACGTTTCCTTCATGAAAATCTCTCTTCTTTCTTTTGACATGTTGAAGTAGACCTATCGCATGGATAATAGGCCAATGCTTCTATCAATTAAGCAACCTGACGCGAGTGGAGGCTGACGCGTGCTCTGGCAATGCTACGGAAGACATGATTCCAAGTATCACATTTTTCTTTGCTCCATTGTTGTTAGAGGAGACCGGGCCGTAGAGGCGGTTTGCTTGCGCCCGTAGGGCGGCTCAAGCAAGTGGGTGCAACACCAGAGTGTTTATGTAGAACGGACCACGGGGGCGGCAGCTTGCACGTGTCCATTGGGTGGCTCGTACGGGCAAGGTGTATCCCCGGCGTGTTGATGTAGACGCGAGAGCTAGATGCTAACTTGGCGTGGACGCGGGAGTCGGCTGTGATGTTGTAAGCCAGTGCGGATGAGTGTGTCAGCCGAGTCATTGTAAGCCAATGCCGACGCGCGAGTAGGCTGCGATGTTTTAAGCCGGTGCGGACGCACGAGTCAGCATCAGTGTTGTAAGCAAGTGCGAACGTGTAAGTCGTCCGCGACGTTCTAAGCCATCGCATTCGTGTGAGTCGGCCGCGAGTTGTAATCTGGTGTAGATGTGTGAGTCGGCCGCAACATTGTAAGACGACGCGAATGTGAGAGTCAGCCGTGACGTTGTAAGCTGATGCGGACGTGCGAGTCGGCCTTGACTTGTAAGCTGGTGCGGACACACGAGTGAGCCGTGGCGTGTTGATGAAGAACTGACCACGAGAGCGATGGCTCAACCATGTGCGTTGATCGGTGTGGCGTGGACGGATGATCACGCAAGCTCGGTCTTTTTGTTGTAACACCACACCACTTTTTGTACCCTGGCCTCTCCTTTTAGTAGCCGACCTTCTGCTCTCTTTCCTTTGGGGGAGGAGGGCTTGCGGAGCCGCGTAGTGAGGGAGCACAAGAGCCCACTCGAGGGTGCGCGGAGGACGAGCAGACAGAGGTCGGGCGCGAAGGCGGGGAGAACCACACGTCCGAGCGAGTCGATGGGACGGTTGGCAATGCACGCACGCGGACGCGACACTTGATGGCGGGCGACCAAGCGCGATGCATGGCCGGTGGCGAGGTGCATGGTGGGGATGTTGGCTTTTGAACGTGCGTATGCAGCTGTACAGGCGTGCCTACGCGATTCTTGCTTCGGCCGGCTACTTGACGGAACTTGCGTAACTAGCTACACGAATAAAACTGATCGATGGATTTGATGGCTAAAGGCCCGTGTCGAGCCTTTGCTTTGTATTTCTTTTCGTTTTTCTTGTGTTACAATCAACACCCCTAGGGTGTCTTTTATACACGTCCACAAGGGACTATGGAAATAGACTAGGACTAGGAATCCTAATACTACTAGGACTCGGTTTGGTTTTCTTTCCTAATCTTAAAGAAACAACATGATTAACTTTTACATTCACCTCCTTAATCTTGTTTCTTGACTTCACTTCTTACACTCCGACTTTCCTCCTCATCTCGATGAACTTCTGTCGACCGAGGGACTTGGTGAAAATATCGGCAAGTTGGTCTTTCGTGTTCACATGTTGAACCTCTATCAACCCTTCTTCAATGCACTCCCGGATATGGTGGAACCAGGTATCTGTGTGCTTGCTCCTTTCATGATGAACCGAATTTTTGCACAACGAGATTGCAGCTTGGTTATCGATCTTCAGTGACACCTTCTGCACCTCCCGCTTTGCAAGAATATCTAGGAGTCTTCTCAGCCACACTGCTTGACAAGCCGCCGTGCTTGCCGCTATGTATTCTGCCTTGCATGAAAACAGTGCCACCACCTTTTTCTTCTAAGAATTCCAGCTAATCGGATTCGGGCCAAGGTAGAAAACATGGCCGTTGTGCTCTTTCCTTCATCAACATCACCTGCCATGTCACTATCTGAATATCCACGAAGGTCAATCCTTCCTTTCCCTTTCTGTACATGCAACCAAGATTAATGGTGTCTTTCACATAGCACAAGATTTGATTGACCGCACTCATGTGCTCGGTTGTCGGATTCTCCATGAAACCACTCACGATCCCGACTGAATAAGCCAAGTCAGGTCGGGTATGCACCAAATATCTTAGGCTGCCCACAATGATTCGATACATTGTGGTGTCCACCGACGGATTTGAGCTACGCTTGCTCAACTTGTGACGTTGGTCCATTGGAACTTGTGTCTAGTAGCAATCTGACATGCACCACTTTTCCAATAACTTGACCGCATAAGCCGGTTGACATAGGGAAATCTCTCCGGAGCTTTGCTTCACTTCGATGCCCAAGTAATAGCTGAGTAATCCCAGATCGCTCATGCTAAACTTGTTCTTCATTTGCGCCTTGAAACGTTCAATTTCTTGTACGCTATCTCTGGTGATAATCAGATCGTCGACATAAACTCCAACTAGTAGGTTTGAGCCTTTGGAGTTCTTTGTATAGACTGCGTGCTCGAGGGGACATCTCTTGAACCCGAGCGAGACCAAACTCCGGTCTAACTTTGAGTTCCAAGCTCTTGGCGCTTGCTTCAACCCGTAAAGTGCCTTCTTGAGCTTGTAAACTTTCCCTTCTTCACCTTTCTTCTCATAGCCGAGGGGTTGTTCCACGTACACTTCTTCTATGAGATCTTCATTGAGGAAAGCGGATTTAGCATCCATATGATGAACCTTCCAATCCTCTTGTGCTGCCAAAGCTAGGAGCACTCTCACCGTCTCGATTCGAGCAACTGGTGCAAACACCTCATCATAGTCTACTCCTTGACGTTGTACGTAGCCCTTTGCGATGAGTCTTGCCTTGTATTTCACAATGGCACCCTCCGTGTCCTTCTTTAACTTGTAAACCCACTTGAAACCTATCGCCTTTTGGTTTGGAGGTCGGGTTACCAAAGTCCACGTGCCATTGCTCTCAATCGCCTTCATCTCCTCATCCATGGCGTGCGTCCAACTACGACTTTTGCTCGCCTCTACGAAGTTCGCCGGCTCCTCAACTCCGAACAGACATAGTCCGGAGTACTCGAGCGTAACTGGCTTTGTGTACTTGTAGACTTTCTTGAGGGTCTTGTAGCTACGAGGCCCCGAGGAGTCCGTTGTGGCTTGCGAAGGAGGCGACACAAATTGTGTCGGTGTTGATGCACTTGAGGAAGACGACTGAGACCCTGGTTTGTCATCGACATCCGTGTCGTCGGCGTAGTCGTCGTGACCGGGACCATCATCTTGATTGTTGTCATCACTATGCGCCTCGTTGTCGATGTTGTCGTCGAGATCTCTGCCTGTGTCGTGTGCGGCATTGTCGCTATCTCCTTGCGACCTACGCGCGTCGTCGTCGGTGTCGGCACCATGATGATCACTACCATTGTGGCCACCTTGGTTGGGCGTCTTGCCAACCACCTGGACATCTCCCCTGCATCATCATCAGTTGGAAATTCAACCGTGAATATGTTACGGTTTGGAGCACCGTCGGCTGCTACACTCCAATTCCACGGTTTGTTTTCTTCAAACACGACGTCGCGTGAAATCCGTAGACGCTTGGTTTGTGGATCATAGAAGCGGTATGCCTTGGTGCCGGAACTTCTCTCGTATCCGATGAACACCATCTTGGTGCTATGATCGGCAAGCTTTGAGAGGTGCGGCTCCGCCGTCTTCACATGTTCCACGCACCCGAATGTCCGTAGATGAGACACATTCGGCTTACGTCCGTAAATTGCTTCATACGGAGTATTGCCGATCACCGCCTTGGTTGGAGCCCGGTTGAGAAGATAGACCGCCGTCGAGATAGCTTCTCCCCAAAAATTCCCCGGCAGGTTCTTGCTCTTGAGTAAACTCCTTGCCATGTCAACGACGGTTCGATTGCGCCTTTCAACGACCCCATTCTGCTGCGGCGTGTAAGGTGCCGTGAGGAACCTCTTTATGCCAATCTTCTCGCAGTAGTCGTTGAACTCATTCGACGTAAACTCTCCGCCGCGATATGTCCGTAGAGCGCGAACCTTCAGCTTGTGTTCCATCTCTGTTGCATCCTTCAACTTCTTGAACGCTTCAAACGCCTCATCTTTAGACCGTAGGAGAACGACCCACATATATCTCGAGTAGTCGTCAACCAGAAGGAAGAAATACTTCTTTCCAGCGTGAGTTGCCAGGGTGATAGGGCCACATAGATCACCATGGAGCAGCTCGAGTGCATCACTTGCACGATAGGTAGACTGAGCAGGGAATGGCCTGCGGTGCTGTTTTCCAACCAAGCACCCGTCACATACTCGATCAACATGGTCGATAACTCGCATCCCGGATACCATCTCCATCTTCGACATCTTCTTCAAGGCGTAGAAGTTAACGTGTACAAATCTAGCATGCCATAACCATGGATCATCATCACTCTTGGCGAGCTAACACTCCGGTTGAGATTGATCAAGGTTGAGGATATAGAGCCTATTTCGTGTGCGATTAACACGAGCTAGCATGTTTCGAAGGTTGTCGAAGATCGTCATCACTCCGTTCTCGATATTCACCTTGCATCCATTCTCATCAAGCTTCCCAATAGAGATGATGTTGTTGCAAAGCCGTGGGATGTAGTACACTCGGGTGAGTATGCGATGTTCGCCTGTGAGACCCTCGAATAGGATAGATCCTTGCCCGCAAATCTCCACCGCTGAACCATCACCGAACTTGACCGAGCCTTCAACATCATATTCCAGCTCGAGAAATTTCTCCTTGCATCCCGTCATGTGGTTACTAGCACCCATGTCGAGATACCACGACACATTGTGATCCCCGGATCACTTAGGTGTCACATTCTTCTCATGAAGTAGCACCTTCCGGATTGGTTTCACAACCACCGTTTCAGCGAGATCACAAACTTCGGCCATCAGAAGACCTGGACCTTCGTCTTCATGCTTTGCCAAATTTGCCTTGATCTCCCGCTTGTTAGGCTTCGGACAATCCTTTGCAAAGTGACCCATCTCGTTGCAGTTATAGCACTTAACCTCGGGTAAATCCAAGTTCCGTGGCTTCCGCCCTTTAGATTGGTCCGCCTTACCACGACCTTGTGGCTTGCCTTTTCCGGTTTGTCCGTCGAGCTTCACGTTGCTTGAGCCTTGGCCACCATCACGCCTTCCTTTGCTACTTGGGGCCTCCCAATCTGCGCGCGAGTACATGAGTTGGTCGCTACCTCCTCCTTTGCCTTTCCGACAGCCACGAGCATTCTCTTGCCATGTCCGCAAGCGTCCGACTGCCTCTGTTATGGTCATGTCGTCGATGTCGTAAAGCTGCTCGAGCGTGCCGATGATGTACGTGAATTTATCAGTCATCGAACTGAAAAATTTCTCCACAATCTCGGTCTCATCGAGCTTTGCACCAGGCGCGCGGATCTCTCCCACCAAAGTTGTAAGACGCATGGCATAGTCGTTCACCGATTCAGTTTCCTCCATCTGCAACTTGTGAAATTGGCGCTTCAGCACTTGTGCCCGAGCCTTGGTGATGCGATCTTCTCCGATCCTCATCTCGTTGAGTGCGTTCCACGCCTCTCTTGCCGTCTCGAACTCCGCCAATGTCTTTAGCACGGAATCCGGCACGGACTGGGCTATGGCGGCCATGGCACCTTCATCGGACTCGTCATCGACGTCATCGTCGGTGATTGCCTGCCACACTCGAAGGGTTCGGAGAATAATCTTCATCTTCACCGCCCACACGCCGTAGTTGGCGCTGGTGAGCATCCGGTACTGGATGGGGATGTTCCGATGCGCCTGGACGTTGGCGCCGCTCGTTCCTCCACCACTGGTTGCTGACTTGACGCCTGTCGTGGGTATAAGTCTGATAGTAGATGTATAGGGTACGAAAGGATGGGCAGAGCCTTAGCTATGGCGAGGTTGTATGAGTTCAGGCCTCTCTACGGTGGAGGTAAAATCCCTACGTCTCAGTGCTCTTGGGAGCTTGATGTGAGTGGAATATGGATTACAGTGAATTGCTAACCCCTGCACCAGTGGGGAAGGGCGGCTTATATAGAGTGCGCTGCCCTTCACAACGGTTCGGTGCATAGGGGTGGAGTAGTGGCGAATAAATGCCTATGTTACAGGTAACGTATTCCTTAAATGCTAATAAAGGTACTTGAAAACGTATGACCGTTGCCCTCCAGGGGGGTTACGATGTACAGAGTGGAATCCAGTCGGTAAGTTTGATACGCTCCGAAAGCTCATCTCCGACTGGATGATGGAGGAATTGTCACCGACTGGATGATGGGAAGTCCTTAATTTAGTCAGAACTGACTAAGGGCCTTGTCCCTTATGAAGGGTAGTCCTTGGGTAGGACCTATAGGGCAGGCCTATGACCCTACCCTAGGACTATAACCCCATCATTAGTCCCCGAATGGATCGGGGTTGGAACGATGAAGCGATGCTTGGAGTACGGATCCGACTGGTATGGATGCGACTTTGGCATTGTTTGCCTCGATCCATTTTATCCTCTTGACGAGTGATCCGAGTGGATATATCTGTGAAACGAACCGTCAGAGACCGAGTGCTTCCGTGGAATCTTTTGACGTGACCGGTCAACTAATAGTGGCGGATTTTCTGGGATCCTCAAATTTCGATTGCCGCGCGCTCAGTGGGGATGACGACATCGTCATCTAGTAGTATCTGCCGCCTCGATTTCCGTGCCTTCATCTCCTCCACTAATATCGCAGCAACCGGTTGGGGCATAAGATTTCGGGGCCACCTGCTAGTGACCTAGTCGGAACCTTATTTAAACCTCTCCAGCGAGGGTTTCTCGTTGCACTCGCCTGATAACTCGCACTCGCCCCGCTTCACCCATGGTTTCCTGCGCACGCCGAGCTCTTTCCTTCCTCTCCTCCCCCGCGGATCTGTAGCCTCCACCATGACGAAGGGGCAGACGAGCAAGCTCGAGGCGCGGAAGAAGAAGAAGAAGGCGGCTCCTGCTCAGCGGCGACAACGAGCACTGCCGGCGGGTTGGATCCAGGGGGATTTCCTCCCCTCCACGGTGATGGTGGCTGACATGCTGGAGCTGGTGGAGCAAGGCATGATCGAGAACAAGACGTGGAGGCTGCCGGCAGAGGGCGAGACGGAGCCGGCGGCCCAGGAGGGGGAGCGCGTCTTGCTGCTCAGTCACGTGTCCCGAGGCTTCTCTCTGCCTCCTCATCCCTTCTTCAGAGGTAAAATGAACCACTTCGGGGCGCAGCTCCACCATTTTCCTCCCAATGCAATAGCTCATCTCTCTGCCTTCGTCGTGCTTTGCGAGTGTTTTATCGGTTGTCCTCCCGACTGGGGGCTCTTTAAGCACATCTTCTCCGCTAGATCCCAAACCATCAAAAGACTTAGCCAGTCGGATGACAAAACTCATCTCCTCCAGCTCTACGGAGGCTTAGGCTTCCAGAAGAAAAGCAAAAGTAGCTATCCCGCTCTTCAGTTGTCTGAATCCGTTAGGAACTGGCACTCGACTTGGTTCTACTGCCAGGACGTCGCTTGTCCGAATGCCGCCACTGGACTGCCACCTTTTAGCCTAGACCGACCGGCTCCGCCTAGGCAGCTTGCACTCACGAAGATGGAAAAGATGCAGATCCAACCTCTGGTCGACGCGCTGGTAGATGTCGTCCGCAAGGGAGTCACCAGCATAGATTTGCTGGAGATTTTTCTGGGTCGGCGTATCCAGCCTTTGCAAGCTCGACACCACGCCATGTGGAACTACACGGGGCCTGAGCACTCCACTCGGACTCACCCTGAGTGCATGACCGGGGAGGTTGTGACGGCGTGGGTCTGCAGCATCACAGGCGCCTGCGATAACCCCAAAGGAGCCCGGCGAGTGAAGCCCTTCCGCACGGACAACCCTCCTCCAAATGAGGTGAGTATAACTTATCGGGTGCTCACAATTGTCTTAGATTTATCGCTTTTTCTTGTATCACTGTCTGACGTCTGATGCTGTCGACTGTATCTCGTGTAGGCGTGGACCAACTGGTTTTCTCCCGTCTCGAATGGGAATCCTGCTGAGGAAGAGGAAGGCAGCATGGAGAGCATCGAGTACGTCTCCGACAGTGGGGAGACGGAGGGGGAGTCCAAAGAGGACGAGGGGGAAGATGAGGAAGAGAACTCGCCACCCCTACCACCAGAGCCTCGACCTAAGCGCAGTCACAAACCCGTGACCCCGTTGGCTCCTCCAGCGGCCTCGAGTGCCACCCAGCTCCTCCTGTGGTTCCGAGTGCCTTGCCAGCTACTCCCATGGTTCCGAGTGCTCGGAGCACAAAGAGGACCAGGGACTCTGCTACTGAGCCCGCGGGCCAGCCTTCTAAGGTGGCCAAACCGAGTGGATCCAAGCCACGGAAGGCTTTGCCGCGGATGAGGATCGCCGTTCCCGTTGCCTCAGCGTAAGTGTATTGTTCTCCTATCTTCTTCTAGTATTTGATTGAACTCATGCTTATTGGTCGAGTGAATTTTACTCGACAGAGCTGCCACCTCCGCCACTTCTCTGCCACGCCAGGAAGACGACCCCATGGATACGGACAATGTTGCCACATCCCAGCAAGGTATGTCGTGGAGACTCCGAGATCTTACATTATTGTTTCATGAATTCTGTCTTTGATCTTGCCCTTTTTCCTGTGGTCTCACGTCGTTCGGTCGGGTGATGCCAAGAGTGCATACGACTCCATCGTGTCTGTGTACAAGCGAAGCTTGGAACTCCGGGACGATATCCGAGTAAGTGGGCTAGTAAGTATTTACATTCCTCTTGTAACCCAGTGGGTGTTTAAGCAATATACTCGGATACAGTATGATTATTTTGTAGTGGGTTCACTCTTAGTGAACCCAGTGGGTGTAGTCCCCGAGACTTCTGTCGAGTGCTTGCACCGGCAGTTGTCTTTATACACATTTTCTTTAACTTGATCAGATCAAAACTAAACTGTTCGAATGTTACCGGTGGGGGCACTCCGAGTGCACCTACTGTAAGTAGTCCCCGAGAGTAATTTTACTCAGGCCGGGTAGTAGTAGCCTCATAGGCTTGTTTTTTGTTATGTAGCTCAATAGGGTGGACCTGTTTGAGCTTCATGCCAGTGGGGTCACTCTTAGTGAACCCACTGGGTGTAGTCCCCGAGACCGCTGTCGACTGCTTGCGTCGGCAGGGGTCTGAAGAACTTCGAGATTTTATTGTTTTCCTTGTTGAATTTGTCTGATCTTCTCTTCGCGCTGATTTGCAGAAGACTTGCGAGATGGGATCAGCGTACAACGCTCTGAAGGCTGAAAAGAGTCAGCTTGCTGCGGACCTGGAGGCAGCTGTACATGACTTGGCTGGTGTGAAGGGTGCTCTGGCTGAACGAGAGAAGTCCTTGGAGGAGTCTCGTGAGACAAACAAGGCGTTGGTGGCCGAAATGGAGAAAATGGGGAAACAAAGAACTGAGCTGATGGGTCAGATGAGGTCGTTGAACAGTCGGTGCATATCGCAAGAGAAGTACGTTAGTGACTGGGCTAGGAAGATGATTGCGCTGCTCGGTGGTAAGTTTATTCCGAGTGCTTCTTGACTGTGTATTTCATTCTGCGCTTACTTTCTGTTCGTCTTGTCTTTGCAGATTTTTGTATGGACGCTGAGGCTGAAGCAACTGACGTTGAGTGGTCGGTTATTCCAAACGTTCCACTCGGCGACGACGCCAATCGAGACATGCTCCGAGCGCACATTCGCCTGGGCAAAGTGGGACCTTTCATTGGTCGCCTGAGACAGGTCGTCGGCCGAATCGACAAGGAGCTGTGGCCCGAAGACGAGTCCCGGCGGGAGATGGAAGGTTTGATGACTCGGCTGGAGGACGTCCCGAACCGAGTGCAGGCGTGGAAGAAGTCTGCTGCTCGCTGTGGTGCGGACGTGGCGTTGTCGCTGGTCCGAGTGCACTGCAAGGAGGCTCGCGAAGAGAAGCTGAAGGCGCTGCAGGTTGCCAACACCAAGAAGCTTCGATTCGAAGATTTCATGGAGACCATCCTTGAGAGCGCCACTCGCATCGAAGACGGGATCGACCTCGACACTTTCGTGGAGCCTGCCAGTCCCAGTGCCAGTCCTGACGACGCTTGAAAAAACTTTACCTCGGTATGCCGAGTGGTAGTTGTATCAAACTTTGGCCACTGCTGCTGGCCGTCACATTCGTGGTTCGGTGTGGATAAGCTTGATCTACACCGAACCGACTATCTTTAAACCAACTTTGAATTTGAATCGAATATTTTGCTCTTCCTTTGCCAAAGAATTGTTAACACGATTTTGGCTCGTGGTTTCTGTTTGGCGTTTCTTGGTGAAGCCAATGGCAAACATGCGGAGCATGTAATTGTCAGTTGTCTTGACATCTGCATGAGCCTCAATGAGGGTCTGCTAAGCCTTCGAGTGGATCTCTAGGATACACTCGAAGGTAGTTCTTTACTTAGGCGATTCGTTATCGCAGCTAAGTCTTAAAGCGCGACTCTAAGGTCGCACTCGGAGCGAGTTGCTACTCATGTAATTGTCAGTTGTCTTGACATCTACATGAGCCTCAATGAGGGTCTGCTACTCATATAACTGTCAGTTGTCTTGACATCTACATGAGCCTCAATGAGGGTCTGCTAAGCCTCCGAGTGGGTCTCTAAGATACACTCGAAGGAAGCTTTTTACTTAGGAGATTCTTGATCGCAGAGAAGTCCCCGAGTGCGACGTTTAGAGCACACTCGGAGAAAGTTGTTGCTTAGGTGATTCTGGATCGCAGCTAAGTCGCCGAGTATGACGTTTTAGTGCACACTCCGAAAAAGTTTGTACAAAGGCGATTCTTGATCGCAGCTATGTCCCCCAGTGCGACGTTCAGTGCACAATCGGAGAAAGTTAGTACTTAGGCGATTCTTGATCGCAGCTAAGTCCCCGAGTGCGACGTTTAGTGCACACTCGGAGAAAGTTTGTACTTAGGCGATTCTTGATCGCAGCTAAGTCCCCGAGTGCGACGTTTAGTGCACACTCGGAGAAAATTAGTACTTAGGCGATTCTTGATCGCAGCTAAGTCCCCGAGTGCGACATTTAGTGCACACTCGGAGAAAGTTTGTACTTAGGCGATTCTTGATCGCAGCTAAGTCCCCGAGTGCGACGTTTAGTGCACACTCGGAGAAAGTTTGTACATAGGCGATTCTTGATCGCAGCTAAGTCCCCGAGTGTGATGTTTAGTGCACACTCGGAGAAAGTTTGTACTTAGGCGATTCTGGATCGCAGCTAAGTCCCCGAGTGCGACGTTTAGTGCACACTCCGAGAAAGTTAGTACTTAGGCGATTCTTGATCGCAGCTAAGTTTTTTTTTGAGACCGGAGTCTGCGAGCGCGGAAGAATTTTGAATCTGCAAAAACTCAATCTGCTTTGTATTACTTCAACGATACTTGTTCTTTACATTGCTTCAGTCGACGGTCACGTGTAGAAGCGCTTCAGGAGATCTCCGTTCCATGCTCGCGGCTCGTCCGTTTCACTGTCGAGGTTGTAGAGTCGATATGCTCTGTTGTTCAGCACCTTGGAGATGATGAAGGGTCCTTCCCAGGCGGGAGCCAACTTGTGAGGTCTCTGCTGATCCACTCAGAGCACCAGGTCGCCTGCTTGGAATGTACGACTCCTGACGTGTCGTGCGTGAAAGCCCTGCAGATCTTGTTGATAAATGGTTGAGCGAGTCAGTGCCATCTCGCGCTCCTCCTCTAGAAGATCCACTCAGTCTTGCCTTGCTTGCTCTGCTTCAGCTTCGGAGAAGAGTTCAACTTGTGGAGCGTTGTGAAGCAAGTCACTCGGAAGGACTGCCTTTGCTCCGTAAACGAGGAAGAACGGGGATCGCCCTGTAGATCTATTTGGGGTTGTGCGGAGACCCCACAGCACCGAAAGCAGCTCGGTGACCCATGCGCCGGCAGCATGTCCGACTCCTTGCAGGAGTCGAGGCTTCAAACCTTGCAGAATAAGTCCATTCGCCCGCTCTGCTTGCCTGTTTGTTTGGGGATGCACCACAGATGCAAAATCCACTCGGATACCTTGGCCTGTACAGAAACCTTTGAATCTGTCTGAGTCAAAGTTTGTGCCATTGTCAGTGATTATGCTGTGCGGTACCCCGAATCTGGAGATGATGTCCCTGTCAAACTTGATGGCCGTAAGGGCGTCGAGCTTCTTGATGGGCTTGGCTTCAATCCACTTTGTGAACTTGTCGACTGCCACCTACAGATGTGTGAATCCCCCTTGGCCTGTCCTGAATGGACCGACTGTATCTAATCCCCACACTGCAAACGGCCAGACAAGAGGGATTGTCTTCAACGCAGATGTTGGCTTGTGGGACTTGTTCGAGTAGAACTGACAGCCTTCGCATCGGTCGACCATATCCTTCGCCATTTCATTCGCGTGCAACCAGAAGAAGCCAGCTCTGAATGCTTTGGCGACGATTGCTCTTGAGGAGGCATGATGACCACAGGTTCCCGAGTGAATTTCTTCCAGGATTAATTGTCCCTCCTCAGGGGAGATGCATCGTTGAAGGACGCCTGGAACACTTTCTTTGTACAACTGGCCATCAATGACGGTGAACGACTTCGACCTGCGGACGATCTGCCTGGCTTGGACTTCGTCTTCTGGTAATTCTTGCCTCAGGATGTACGCTATGAACGGCACAGTCCAATCGGGGATGATAGCAAGAATCTCCATGATCAAGTCGACCACAGCAGGGACTTCGACTTCAGTCGGATCTGTCGAGCTCTTTGGTTGTACTGGTTCCCCTGTGAAAGGATCTTCTTTAACTGAGGGAAGGTGAAGGTGCTCGAGGCAGACGTCACTTGGGACTGGTCTCCGAGTGGATCCAAGTTTCGCCAATTCATCAGCTGCTTGGTTTTTTAGTCGCAGAACATGGTGGAGTTCCAAACCTTCAAACTTTTTCTCGAGCTTCCTCACCGCGTTGCAGTATGTGGTCATGGTGGGGTTCCTGAAGTCCCACTCCTTCATCACTTGATTAACCACCAAATCCGAATCGCCATAGACCATCAGGTGACTGACGCCGAGTGTGATGACCATGCGCAGTCCATAAAGGAGAGCTTCATACTCTGCTTCGTTATTGGAGGAATCGAAGTGTATTTGCAGCACATACTTGAGTTTGTCACCCTTTGGCGATATGATCACAACGCCAGCGCCGGAGCCATTCAACATCTTGGACCCATCGAAGAACATTGTCCAATGAGCCGAGTAGATGTGGGTCAGTTGTTGTTGTTCTACCCATTCTGCTATGAAGTCAGCCAGAGCTTGAGACTTTATAGCTTTCTTGGCCTCGAACTTGATGTCGTAGTACAACATCTCCATTGCCCACTTTGCCACTCGGCCCGATGCGTCCCGATTGTGGAGGATTTCCGACAATGGAGCATCAGAAACGACAGACACCGAGTGGTCTTGGAAATAATGAGCCACCTTCTTCGCAGTCATGTAAATCTCGTAGATAAGTTTTTGATAGTGGGGATACCTCTGCTTGGAAGGAGTCAGGACTTCGGAGACATAATACACTGGCCGCTGATCCTTGTATGCTTTGCCTTCTTCTTCGCGTTCGACGGTGAGAACAGTGCTGACGACTTGATTTGTAGCCGCGATGTACAGAAGAAGGGGTTCTCTACTGAGCGGAGCAGTAAGAACCGGCTGGGTGGAAAGTAGGACTTTGAGGTCGTCGAATGCGATTTGGGTTTCGTCTGTCCACTCGAAAGTATCTGATTTCTTCATGAGTTGGTACAGAGGTAGCGCCTTTTCGCCGAGTCGACTGATAAACCTGCTCAAAGCCGCTAGGCAACCTGTCAGCCTTTGAACATCGTGTATTCTGACCGGCCGCTCCATTCGGACGATGGTCCCGATCTTTTCGGGGTTGACATCGATCCCTCGTTCGGAAACAAAGAAACCGAGTAACTTTCCGCTGGGAACACCGAATGAACACATGGCTGGGTTGAGCTTGATATCGTACCTATGAAGGTTGGCGAATGTTTCTGCCAAGTCAGTCAGCAGGTCGGATCCTTTGCGTGACTTGACTACGATATCATCCATATACGCCTCCACATTTCGACCGATCTAGTCAAGGAGGCATTTTTGGATCATGCGCATAAAGGTTGCTCCTGCATTCTTCAAACCAAATGGCATAGTGATGTAGCAGAAGCACCCGAATGGGGTGATGAAGGCTGTTTTTAATTCATCGGGGCCATACAGACGGATCTGATGATAGCCCGAGTAGGCATCAAGGAATGACAAACGCTTGCAACCCACAGTCGAATCGACAATTTGATCGATGCGGGGGAGCGGTAAATGGTCTTTCGGGCAGACCTTATTGAGATGCTTGAAGTCGATGCACATTCGGAGAGACCCTTCCTTCTTGGGCACCATGACAACATTGGCGAGCCACTCGGAGTGGTGTACCTCGTGAATGAAGTTGGCTGCCAACAGCTTAGCCACCTCTTCTCTGATTGCCTTCCTCTTATGCATGGCGGACCGACGCAGGCGTTGTCGGACAAGCCGAGCAGCAGGATCCACATGCAGTCGGTGCTCAGCCAACTCCCTGGGTACACCTGGCATGTCAGCGGGCTTCCATGCGGAAATGTCCCAGTTCTCACGGAGGAATTGGATGAGCTCGGCTTCCTATTTAGGATCGAGGGTGGTGGAGATGTTCGTCGGGGCAGCCGTGTCGTCCGTCGGGTGGATGCTGACCTTCTTCGTCTCTCCCGTCGACTGGAATGCGGACTCCGAAGCTGGCTTCTTCGAACGCATCAAGTCAGCGGGGTCGACTATCTTCTTGTACTCGTCGAGCTCGAGGACGGCCATCTGCTGATCGGCGATTCTCGATCCCTCCTGCAGACACTCCTCGGCCCGCTGTCGATTGCGTGTGACAGTGATCAAACCTTTGGGACCTGGCATCTTCAGCTTCAGGTATATGTAACATGGACGGGCCATGAAACACGCATACGCCGGACGACCGAGAATTGCGTGGTATGCACTCTGGAAGTCCACCACCCCGAATGTCAGCTTTTCCTTGCGGAAGTTCTTGTCGGAGCCGAAGACGACGTCCTACGCGATCTGGCCGAGTGACTTGGCCTTTCGTCCGGGGATGACTCCATGGAAATGCATGCTGCTCTCGCTAAGTTTGGACATCCGAATGCCCATCCCCTTGAGAGTGTCAGCGTACATGATGTTCAAGCCGCTGTCGCCGTCCATGAGGACTTTGCGCAGTCGGACTCCTTCCACCATCGGGTCGACGACCAGGGCCTGCCTCCCTGGGGTGGGTACGTGTGCTGGATGATCCGACTGGTCAAAAGTGATCGCAGTCTGGGACCATTTGAGGAACGTGGGGTTGGTCGGGGTGGCCATGTTCACCTCCCTGTTCACCAGCTTCAGTCGACTCTTGCTTTCAACGTCAGCAAAAATCATCAGTGTTGCATGGACTTGGGGGAACGGATCCTCCTTGTCCTCCTCATCATGTTCGTTGTCGTTTTCACTCGGCTGCCCTTCGCCGAACCCCTGGATCAGGAGGCGACATTGTCGAGTGGTATGCTTTGGAAATATGGCGTTGCTCTCTTCATCCATCTTCGTGTGGATTGGACATGGCTGGTCCAGGATGTGGTTTCTGAACTGCTTCTTCTTGGGGGTGAACTGAGCCTTCCCCTTGCCCTTGAACTTGGCATTGGTAATGGCTGCGGCCTCTGCCTGCGGAGTGGACGGAGCTTTCTGCTTCTGCTTCCGAGTGCTGTTCCCATCTCCATCGGCTACTGCCTTGTGCTTGCCTCTACGAATGCGGTCCTCTTCTTCGCCATTTGCATAGCGTGCCGCTATCTCCATCATCTTGCTCATGGAGATGTCGCCTGTCCGACCAAACTTCAGGTACAGATCTCTGTACCGCACGCCTACCTTGAAGGCGCAGACTGATTGGTGCTCTGTGACGTTCTCCACCATGTGGTAGAGGGTTGTCCAATGCTGGATGAAATCGCGCAGGGGTTCATTCTGCTTCTGGACACGGTGCTGGAGCTCCACGAGACCAGCATGGCGTTTGCACGTCCCCTCGAAGGTTCTGATGAAGACTCGGGCCAGATCTGCCCAGCTGTAGATGCTTGAACGAGACAACTGGTTCAGCCACGCTCATGCCAAGCTGTCGAGCGTCAGGGGGAGATGTTTCATAGCGACCTGGTCGTCTCCACCGCCGATCTGGACTGCCACTCGGTAGTCGTCCAACCACGTTTCTGGCTTGGATTCTCCTGTAAACTTGCTGATCCCCGTCGCCAATCGGAAGTTGGGAGGGATGTCAGCCGAACGGATGGCTCGATTGAAACACTCGGGGCCAGAGACGATGGTGCTGCTTCCACTCGGACGGTCTATATCGTGACCATCACGGTGGGCTCGGCCCCTGTCGACCCTCCTCTGGGCGATATATCCTCTTGCGTCGGGCCTTGAATCATAAGTGTCACCGACCGAACGCCGATCATCATGATGTTGGGGCCCGTAGGACCCACCCCGCGGAGGGGTGCATGAACGGCGACGATCTTCGGGATTCGTGGAACGGCTGCCTCCCCTGTGTCGCTGATGAGAACTGGGGCTGTGAACTGACCGGTGCGTGTTCGCGTGAACAGAACTATTGTGGATCCTGTTGTGCGACTGGGAGACCGCCGAATTTTGCTGCTGCGCCGTGTGCAGCAGGGCATGGATCTGCTCGATCCCGCTGCCAGCCTCTGAATCAGTCGGCTCGAGGGAATCGGCTATCTTGGCGGCGGCAGCCAGGTTGAGGACGGGTGTGCGGAACACCTCCACGTTGCTCTGACGAGTGCGCCGACTGGCAGAACGGCGGGGCTGACGGCGAGCGCTGGATGTTTCGCCGACCTCGTGCTCGTTCCGGCCGGTTTGGTGGGGACTTTCATGGGAGTTGGCCATATGCACCTCGGCTGCAGGCCCGCGACCCAAGTACTCGGAAGGAAACTCAGTGGGAACTGAGTCCGAGCGCTGGGACGGCGGCACAACTACAACCGACTCGAGGACCGCCACTTGTGAAGATGCGTTCTGGCGCGCCTGGGCGTGTTGCACCCAACGATGGATCCACGGACGGCGGGACCGCATGTTGCGGCACGCGACGGGGGCGTAGATCGACACCAGAGCCAACTCCTGGAGAAGGAAAATGCCGCGGGCGCCGGCACGGAAGTGCGTAGCCCCGCGACTGGGGAGCACCTCGACATCGAGAGGGGCATCCCGAAGCCATACCGAATCGTCGACGATGAAGGAGAGAGCACCGAAGAGGATCTCATGACCCATGCACAAATCTCCACCGGATGACATGATGAAAAGATGTAGTCGCAAACTCGCCGGAAGTCTCCTAGACGCCTGCCCCATGGTGGGCGCCAACTATCGTGGGTATAAGTCTGACAGTAGATGTATAGGGTACGAAAGTATGGGCAGAGCCTTAGCTATGGCGAGGTTGTATGAGTTCAGGCCCCTCTACGATGGACGTAAAAGCCCTACGTCTCAGTGCTCTTGGGACCTTGATGTCGAGTGGAATATGGATTTCAGTGAATTGCTAACCCCTGCACCAGTAGGGAAGGACGGCTTATATAGAGTGCGCTGCCCTTCACAACGGTTCGGTGCACAGGGGTGGAGTAGTGGCGAATAAATGCCTACGTTACAGGTAACGCATGCCTTAAATGGTAATAAAGGTACATGAAAACGTATGACCGTTGCCCTCCAGGGGGGTTACGATGTACATAGTGGAATCCAGTCGGTAAGTTTGATACGCTCCGAATGCTCATCTCCGACTGGATTATGGAGGAATCATCACCGATTGGATGATGGGAAGTCCTTAATTCAGTCGGAACTGACTAAGGGCCTTGTCCCTTATGAAGGGTAGTCCTTGGGTAGGACCTATAGGGCAGGCCTATGACCCTACCCTAGGACTATAACCCCATCAACGCCCTTCTTCACCTTGTCGCCGTTCTTGTTCGCCTTGGCACCGCCCTTGCCGGACTTGACCGACTCAACATCGCTGTCCGTCATCGTAGATCGTAGATCGTCAAGGCTCTAGATACCAATTGTTGGCTTTTGAATGTGCGTATGCAGTTGTACAGGCGTGCCTACGCGATTCTTGCTTCGTCCGGCTACTTGATGGAACTTGCGTAACTAGCGACAAGAATAAAACAGATCGATGGATTTGATGGCTAAAGGCCCGTGTCGAGCCTTTGATAGGCTAAAGGCCCGTGTCGAGCCTTTGCTTTACATTGCTTCTCGTTTTTCTGGTGTTACAATCAACACCCCTAGGGTGTCTTTTATACACGTCCACAAGGGACTATGAAAATAGACTAGGACTAGGAATCCTAATACTACTAGGACTCGGTTTGGTTTTCTTTCCTAATCTTAAAGAAACAGCATGATTAACTTCTACAAGGGAGCCCAAGGAGGGGGAGCCAGAGCGGGGTGTGATGCAATGAGGGCGGCCGGAGCGGGGCGAGGCGAGGGGGAGCCGGCTGGGGCGAGGCGATGGCGGGAGATGGCTGGCTCGAGGTGAGGCCGCAACGGTGAGGCATGGCCAGAGCGAGGCGAGCTACGCCTGGAAAGGGCCGGCTCGAGGTGAGGACAGGAGAGCTCGAGGTTAGGCTGCGACGGCGAGGCAAGGCTTTGGCAGGACGAGCCACGACGGCGGAGGCAGGTGCAGAGGGGCGAGGCCAGGCCGGCTCTAGGCGAGGTCGCGACTTGCGGAGCGAGGCCTGGCTGGTGGTGGCAGGCGTGGCGACTTGTGAGTCCGCTTCCGGGACGGGGCCAACTTGGTGTATCTATGTCCGTTTCCACATTGACCTCCTTATCGTGGCCGTTTCTTCCTTCTTTTTTTGTTTCTTGGTATCCACAGGTTAGACTAATATAGTAATTTTTCCTTACTTTGGATCTTGAATCAAAAGGCTGGTATCTTCCTCGTTTGCACCTAGCAATTGGTGTTTGACCAAAAAACTGATTTGGCTTCATGTGATGTACTAGTACTAAACACGATCTTAGTTTGATGCTCCACGTGATGGGAAAATAATAATTTCATACACACTTGGACACTATGCATACCCTTCCTTTTGCTTTTGTCGCTTTTGGGCTTCACTAGCAAAAGGCCCGTACGTCGTAACGGAGTAAAAAAACTACATACTGAACACTTATTATTACAGTGAGTGTTGAGTGCGTGAAGATTTTAACCGTCTCATGTGTAGTTGATATATGATTGTTACATAAACACGTTAACACTTTATGAGGTAATTCGTCACTAACGATTATATTTTAATGCATAGACTAATTCTAGCATTTTACATTCTTCTAAGAAGAAAATGTGACCATTTAGGTGAACAATCGATTTGTTGAATATATGGCTTGCTCGGTATGCTTCCAAGAACGTCTTGTCGAAACACATCGCGACATATAGTTAAATCACGCTCGGGGTGCTGGATAGCTGCAGGGGGGTTGCTCACGAGAGGGCCACATGGGCCGGCTCTGTGATGGCCTGGGGTAGGCCGGGGTGCTGCAGCTGGCGGGGGGGGGGGGGGGGGGTTGCTGGGCCGAGGCTTGGGCCGACGGTAGAGGCGAGGCGGGCCACGTGGCACGGAGCGGCCTAGCAGCTCCTTCCCTCCTGACAAGATCAGGCGAGGCAGGAGTGAGCGAGGGGGCCATCTCGCCGGGCGGCCGGAGGCGAGGCGCGACCGAACCGAGGCTCGCCGAATCTGGCTGAAGGGCGGTGGCGGAGTATCTGCTCCGACGGAGGAGGGTTGGGGCGGCGCCGGAGATTAAGCAGATCGGGCGGCGGCGGCTCGGAAAATCCGACGGGCGAGGGAACCGGTGGATGCTTCGGTGGCTGTGGCTCCGGCGGGTGCAGGAAGTTCGACCGACGATGCCCCCGCGGGCCACGGGCGACGGCGACGCGGGGCTGGCTCGAGCCCCTCTGCTCAGGCACGGGAGTGCGAGGCACGCAGCTCGGGAGGTTGCGGGCGAGCGGTGACGGCGTGGATCCGTCCCGGAATCCTGACCGCATGTTGATTTCGGGAAAACACAGTGGGTTTTCACTAAAATTACAAAAAACGATTCGTTTTCTCACTTAAATCCGGACTGCGGGTTGATTTTGGGAAACTACAGTTTTTTTGTAAAATGTCACAAGGGACGATAGAAGCAGTAACTGCTTTATTATTAGGGAAAGAAGTCAATACGCAGCCGTAGCAACTTGGCGGACCGCGTACGATCCCTGCAACTCGGTGATTTGTACCCGTATGGAAAAAACTCATGATAGTCTCGATGACCTGCCGCTGTGCGACGTACAACAAATTTTCAGCAGTATTAGTCTGAGGTTGGATTGATAAAGAACATGTCTTTGACTTGTGGTGATGATGATGCACTCGATGCAACCCTAATTTGTCCTGAACTCAAACCCCATATTTCCAATTTCAAAGTTTAATCACGATCTTGACTACCGAGTCAGGAATTTACGAGTTCTGCCCAAGGTAATCATGCTAGGTTATCCCGCGAGATTGATCTGTGTCGGCTCTTCTTCATCTGACTCATCATGAATTTCTCAATCCCTGAAAAACTCTCTCCAAGAACACAACACCATCATGTGTGGCCCCATGGTGGGTGCCAACTATCATGAATTTCTCACGACAGATGTCCTCGTGAAGGGACTTAGGTGTGAGGCCATCACAACTAGATGGCGTCTTGAATGGGGTTGGCCGGAATTGAGAGACGCGAGTTTTACCCTGGTTCGGCCCATCTGATGGAGGTAAAATCCTACATCCTGATTTTGGTGTTATTGATGACGATGACAATCTCGATTACAAGGGTACTGTTTCGCTACCTCTAGTCTTGAGGATTTTTAATCTGTCTATCTCTAATGACTTAACTTGTTCCTCTTGAGGTGCCTTGCCCCAACTTATATGAGTTGAAGGGCTAGGCTTACATGTAGAGTCCTACTAGGACTAGGACTAGGACTAGTCTCTCTTCTATTACAAGCTGAATCCTAATCTAGGTCTTGCTTCCCTCGTGAGGGAATTTTTGCTGTTTTTGGGCCTTCTCTATGAGCCGGCCCTCTAGGCCTCTCCATGAGTCGCCTCCTGTCGGGGTTCGCACTAGGACTTAGGTCTTGTTGTCTAGGTCGACTGACGAGCGAGGTTGCACAGGAGCAGCCAAGTGATGGACTGGATCATAACTCCTGGCCAGGTCAAACCGTGGGGCATATCCCCAACAATCACCGTTTGTGCCAACATAAAAACATAGTCCTCTGCGTCGACAAGCTATACCAGGAGGCAGTGGCACCATCTGCCGACTAGGCACCTACTCCTACTAATAAAGCTCCCAGGGGGGAGAAGGACAAGAATTCCAAGATTTCAAGCATGACCTCTGGCAAGGACTCCGGGAAGCGCATTGTGGAGTGTAGCATGCCTGCTGAAGCCTTGCCGAAGAGCTCTGCCACCAGGAGCAAGAAGAGCAAGGTGACCATCCTTAAGATGAAACAAGTGGCTGCACAGGAAGAGGACGAGGGCAACACTTTCACCATAAGTGCCACCCCCAACAGCAAATAGGAATGCACACTCATGTCCTTCCTGCGGGTAAATGTCAATGTGTTTGCCTGGCACCCATCTGACATCCCTGGTGTTCCTAGGGAGGTGATTGAGCCCCAACTTGCTATCTATCCCCACACACGCCTGATAATCCACAAGTATATGGGATCGCAACAGTTTTCGAGGATAGAGTATTCAACCCAAATTAGTTGATTCGACACAAGGGAAGCCAAAGAATATTCTCGAGTATTAGTAGCTGAGTTGTCAATTCAATCACAATTGAAAGACATAATATCTGTAGGAAAATATTTAGTAGCAAAGTAGTACGGAAGATAGGTAACGGTGGCAAACGCGAGATTAGCAGTTTTGTAGTGATCGTAACAATACCAACGGAAAATTGACTTAGAAAAGACCAATATGTGGAAAGCTCGTAGGCAATGGATCAGTGATGGGTAATTATGTCGGATGGCATTCATCATGCAACAGTCATAACATAGGGTGATACAGAACTAGCTCCAATTCGTCAATGTAATGTAGGCATGTATTCCATATATAGTCATACATGCTTATGGAAAAGAACTTGCATGACCCTCACGTGGCAGCAGGGTCCTAAATGGAAACTAAGGGATATTAAGGCCTCCTTTTAATAGAGAACCAGACCAAAGCATTAGCACGTAGTGAATACATGAACTCCTCAAACTACGGTAATCACCGGAAAGAATCCCAGTGAACGTCACCCTAGGGGATGCAGATCATAACTCGTAATAGGTGTCTATAACTTGCAAGATAGGATCAAGAATACATATATATTCATGAAAACTTAATAGGTTCGGATGTGAAATCATGGCACTCGGGCCCTAGTGACAAGCATTAAAGCATAACAAAGTCATAACAAAATCAATCTTAGAATGTAGTGGATACTAGGGATCAAACCCTAACAAAACTAACTCGATTACATGATAGATCTCATCCAACCCATCACCTGTCCAGCAAGCCTACGATGGAACTACTCACGAACGATGGAGAGCATCATTAAATTTGTGATGAAGGATGGTTGGTGATGACGATGGCGTCGATTTCCCCTCTCCGGGGCCCAAATCAAACTCCAGATTTGCCCTCCCGAGGAAGAACAGGAGGTGGCGGCGGCTCCGTATCATAAAACGCGATGAACTCTTCTCTCTATTTTTTTCCTCCGCAGATGGGAATATATAGGAGTGAAAACGAGGTCGGTGGAGCTCCAGGGCCCCCACAAGCCCAGGGGGTGCAAACTAGGGTGGCCCTGCACGCTTGTGGCCTCGGGGTGGCCCCTGGATAAGGGAATCAAGTTAGTTTTGTTAGGTTTTTTTTTATTAAATCTAGAAATATTCTCCGTAAACTTACAGGTCAATCTGAGAATTTTTATTTATGCACAAAAATAACACCAAGGCAGTTCTAGTGGAAACAACGTCAGTCCGGGTTAGTTCCATTCAAATCATGCAAATTAGAGTCCAAAACAAGCACAAAAGAGTTTGGATAAGTAGATACATTGGAGACGTATCAACTCCCCCAAACTTAAACCTTTGCTTGTCTTCAAGCAATTCAGTTGATGAACTGAAAATGATAAAGAAAAACTTTTACAAACTCTATTTGATCTTGTTGTTCTAAATATGTCTAACTTATGTTTAGATTTTCAGCTCAAATTATAGACTAACCACATTCACGATAATATTTAGGTCTCATGTTTACTTATATCAATGGTAATCAACTAGTGAACAATAATAACAAGTCTCGGATGACAACAATTTAATCAAAAACAACATAATACAATATGATAAACTGGTATCTCGCTAGCCCTTTGTGAGACCGCAAAACATAAATGCAGAGCACCTCCAAAGAGCAAGGACTGATTAGACATTGTAATTCATGGTAAAAGAGATCCAGTGATACTCATACTCAATATCAACTAATAGGAAAGCATACAAATAAAGTAAAATAGATAGGCCGTTCGGAGAGGGAAGCATTGATTTGCAGAGGTGCCAGAGCTCCATCTTTTTAAAATAGAGATGAATCAAAATTTTGGATGGTATGCTTTCATTGTCAACATAACAACTAAGAGTTCTCAATGTCTTCCATGCTAAATATATTATAGGTGGTTCCCAAACAGAATAGTAAAGTTTTTACCCCCCCTCTACCAATCAATCACATTCCACGGCGGGCCGCATCCACGGGTACCGTCCATAAAAACAACAATCCTGGGGGAGTTTTGTTTCATTAAGTTTGAGTTGACTTTTGAGCATGGAAGTGGGCATCCTGATTACCAGCCACTTTCTCATGAATGATAGTGAATCAACACATATCTTGAGGATAACCCACCTAGCATGGAAGATTCTGTTAGCCCCTAGCCACCACATGAGCGATTCGGGTATACAAAACGGAATATTTATTTAAAGGTTTTAGAGAATTGCACATGCAAATTTACTTTGGACGGCAGGTGAATATCGTATATAGGTAGGTGTGGTGGACTCATATGGAACAACTTTGAGTTTATGGGGATGGATGCACCAACAGTATTCCCGCTTAGTACAAGTGAAGGCTAGCAAGAGACTAGGAAGCGACCAACTAGAGAGCGACAACATTTATAAACATGCTTTGAGATTAACCAACATTGAATGCAAGCATGAGTAGGATATAAATCACTATGAACATAAACATCATAGAGGCTATGTTGATTTTGTTTCAACTACATGCGTGAACATGTGCAAAGTCAAGCCACTCGAATCATTCGGAGGAGGATACCATTCTATCATACTACATCACAACCATTTTAATATGTATGTTGGCACTCAAGACAAACCATTATTCACTCCTAGCTAATTAAGCATGACATACGTAACTATAATCTCTAATTGTCATTGCAAACATGTTCAATCCGTAATAGGCTGAATTCAGAACGATGAGCTAATCATATTTACAAAAACAAGATAGGTTGAGTTCATACCAGCTTTTCTCCATCTCGGTCACTTCATCATATATCGTCAGTATTGCCTTTCACTTGCATGACCGAACGGTCTGAAAAATAATAATAAGAGTGTTCATGCATTGGGCTAAGCTGGAATCTGCAAGCAATAACGCAAAGGAGAAGACGAGGTAATATGGACTCTCTGATAGATAAACGATAATGAATATGGGAGCCACTCCGCATGTCATCGTGGTCTTCTCCTTATGACCCAAATAAGAAAGAAAAACTATTTACACAGGGAAGCCCCCAACATGCAAAATAAGAACAAAAAATATTTTTGGGTTTTCTTTTAATACTACAACTAAACAACTAGAATGTAAAGCTAAAACTATTTTTTTTGGATTTTCTCAAGGTTAATGAAACACTCAAAAATAAAACAGAAAGAAGAAATAAACTACCACATATAGTACAATGAAAAAGTATGAGCAACAACAACTGGAATGAGTGTGTGAACATGAATGTAATGTCAATGATAAATACATACTCCCCCAAGCTTAGGATTTGGGCCTAAGTTGGTCTAAGGCCATGGTTGGCCCGGATAATATCCAAAGTCATAGTTTGGTGATGTAAAGTGCTGCGGCAGCTGCCACCTAAAGGGCTTCAACATTGAGGTGAGCGGCTGTCGCCTCTTTCTCGTACTCGTTTGCCTCCTATCTGGTTATGAAGTACCTTTGTTTTTTCCTGAAAGTTAAAGAAGGCAGGAGCAGGAAGGATAATATGGACAACATGTTGTCTATCAAAAATTAGTCGATATAGGAAATGTTGTTCATTTCTTTTGAGGAATTGGTAGCCTACCATAGCCTCATAATCAAGAAATGCAGGTGGTAGCTCAATATCATTCTTCTTTATTGGTATCCTAAGATAATTGGCTACACGAATGGCGTAAATTCCACCAAAGAAATCTCCGTCCTTAGAATTTTTGTGTAGCCTCCTAGCAATTATAGCTCCTAAGTTATATCGTCTATCACCCATAACCGCACTCTTAAGAATGCTAAGGTCAGGTACAGAAAGGTCGCAATGCTCATGTTTACCATTAATACATCTACTTATGAAGAGAACAAGATAATGTATGGCAGGAAAATGAATGCCCCCCACGGTAGCCTGTGTAATATTTCTAGTTTCTCCCTAGTGATGCTAGCAAGAAAATCATTATATTCAGCTTTGTGACGATCACTAAAGCTACCCCATTGTTGAATCTTGCATGCATGGTTAAAACCTTCTAGGTCCATAGTATAAGATTCATCATAAATATTAAATAGAACGGAATGCGTGTTACGCCTGGACGAAAATTCAAACCTTTGCATGAAGGAATCAGTGAGTTGATAATATTGCTTGCATTGGTCTGAAACAAAATATTCAAGGCCAGCATTTCGTATATACGCGTAAAATTCTTCCTTGAATCAATCCTCGACCATGAATGATTCCGATGGCCATTCACAAGGCCGAACTTAAGCTTCCCTTGGGTGTTCAAGGTCGGGCTCGTGTATTGCTAGTCTTGGGGTCTTCTTGCTCGAGGAACCACCTTGGTATATTTTCCTTAACATTTTTCTTTTTCTGAGAAATAAATCTGAAATTCTTAGTGACTCCACATAAAACTGAACAAAACTCAAGCAAAGCTTATAGCAACTAATCCAACAAGTGCCTAGAAGCTATATCATGCATCAAAACTACTTGGGACCTTACAAATTTGACATGCAAGCTCAAGAACAAGGTCACCATAGGAGAAAGATTTTGCAATATATGAATTAATAGAACAAAAACTAATTGGACCATTGGAGGAGTCACATACAGATGAACAATTCCCTAAAATAGTTTTGCAAATGATGCTTTGAGCAAGGAGATTGAGAATGGCAGCAAGATGAGCTAAAACACAGATTTGAGCAATGGTGGGATTTTTTCCGGAGGAAGAAGGAGTGGATGGGTACTGGAATAAGTGAAGGATCACCACGTGGGACCCACAAGCTAGGGGGCGTGTCCAGGGGGGTGGAAGCACCCTGTAGGCTTGTGGCCCACTGGTGCAGCCCCCTGATGTGTTCTTAGTACCAGAAATTCTTAAATATTCCAGAAAAAATATACTAAATTTTTAGGGAGTTCTAAGAACTTTTAGTTTTCAGGATATTTTTCTATTAAATGGGTAAAACAGAAAACAGGGAAATAATAACATTTTTACCAAATTGAAAATAAGGGTCAGGAAATAAAAAGTTAGGTTTAGAAGGTTGCGCTTTCCAAATTCATCCATCTCATGCCCGTCAAAAAGAATCCATCAATAAGGTTGATCAAGTCTTATTGACAAACTTTTTTCGAATGACATGGAACCGGAGAACTTTCGAATAACACTAGGTTACCTCAATGGGGATATGCATTTTCCCAATAATAAGTATATCATATTTATTTTTGGCAGTAGGAAGAGGGAATTCAAAGTCTCCAATAATGAACGTTGGAATTTTTTTCAATGGAGTGATCCTATGAACTTGAGATTGCTTCTTCAGAAAGTGTACCATATGCTCATTATCATTAACATGAAGAGTGACATTGCCTTTGTTGCAATCAATAACAACCCCTACAGTATTCAAAAAGGTCTACCAAGGATGATCGACAAACTGTCGTCCTCGGAAATATCAAGAATAACAAAGTCCGTTAAGATAGTAACGTTTGCAACCACAACAGGCACATCCTCACAAATACCGATAGGTAAAGCAGTTGATTTATCAGCCATTCGAACAGAGATTTCAGTAGGTGTCAACTTGTTCAAGTCAAGTCTACGATATAAAGAGAATGGCATAACACTAACACCAACTCCAAGGTCACATAAATCGGTTTTAACATAATTTCCTTTAATAGAGCATGGTATAGTAGGTACTCCGGAATCTCCTAATTTCTTTGGTATTCCACCCTTAAAAGTATAATTATCAAGAATGGTACAAATCTCAGCTTCAGGTATCTTTCTCTTATTAGTAACAATATCTTTCATGTACTTAGCATAGGGAGACATTTCCAGAATATCGATTAAGCGCATACGTAAGAAAAGACATCTCAGCATTTCAGCAAAGCGCTTAAAATCCTCATCATCCTTCTTTTTGGATGGTTTAGGAGGAAAGGGCATGGGTTTCTGAACCCATGGTTCTCTTTCTCTACCATGCTTCCTAGCAACAAAAGCACTTTTATCATATCTCTTATTCCTAGGTTGTGGGTTATCAAGATCAACATCAGGTTCAATCTCCACATCATTGCCATTACTAGGTTGAGCATCAACATGAACATCATCACTAATATTATCACAAGGTTCATGTTCATTACCAGATTGTGTCTCAGCATCAGAAATAGAGGTATCGTTTGGGTCTTCACGAGACTCTACAACAGGTTCACTAGCAGCATGCAAAGTCCTATCATCATTCTTTTTCTTTTTATTAGAAGGACCATGTACATCAATATTAACCCTCTGAGATTTTTGCTCAATTCTCTTAGGATGTCCCTGAGGATACAAAGGTTCCTGAGTCAATCTACCACCTCTAGTCACAACTCTAACAACATGATCATTGTTCTTACTAGTCATCTCATTGAGCAAATCGTTTTGTGCCTTAAGTACCTGTTCCACTTGAGTAGTTACCATGGAAGCATGTTTACTAATAATCCTAAGGTCATTAACAATTCTACTGATATATTCACCCAAGCGATCAAGCATGTAAGCATTATGTTTCAATTGTCTACTAACATAAGCATTGAAATATTCTTGTTTAACAACAAAGTTAAAAAAAAATTCAAGCATTGGTTAGCAGACTTATTATAAGGAATATCACCTTCATCAAATATACGAAGAGAATTTATCTCTACTACCTATGTCGGTTTATCAAGACCATGTATTTCTTCAATAGGTGGTAGATTCTTAACATCTTTAGCTTTAATACCTTTTACTTTCATAGATTTCTTTGCCTATTTCATATCTTAAGGACAAAGGAATAGAATACCACTTTTCTTCGGAGTTGGTTTTGGAAGTGGTTCAGGAATAGTCCAATCATTATCATTTCTCAATATATTATTCAATAGTAGTTCAACTTGTTCAATAGTTCGTTCCCTGAAAACACAACGAGCACCACTATCTATGTGGTCCCTAGAAGCATCGGTTAGTCCTTATAAAAGATATCAAGTATTTCATTTTTCTTGAGAGGGTGATCAGGCAAAGCATTAAGTAACTCGAGAAGCCTCCCCCAAGTTTTTGGGAGACTCTCTTCTTCAATTTGCACAAAGTTAAATATTTCCTGCAAGGCAGCTTGTTTATTATGGGCAGGAAATATTTTTCACAGAAGTAACAAATTATATCCTGGGGACTACGCACACAACCAGGAGCAAGAGACTTAAACCATATCTTAGCATCACCCTTTAATGAGAACGGAAAACGCTTGAGAATATAATAGTAACGTATTTTTTCCTCATGAGCAAATAGGGTGGCTATATCATTCAATTTAGTAAGGTGTGCCACAAAAGTTTCAGATTCATAACCATGAAAAGGATCAGATTCTCCCAAAGTAATTAACTCATGATCGACAGAGAATTCTTAATCCTTATCAGTAATACAGATAGGTGGAGTAGCAAACTTGGGATCATATTGCATTCTAGCATTCAAAGATTTTTCCTTCCACTTGCATAGCAATTTCTTTAGATCATCTCTATCCTTACAAGCAAGAAAGTCCCTAGCTACTTCTCCTTCCATAACATGACACTTAGGTATATTAGGCAATTCATATTTAGGAGATCTAGGTCTAGTAGGTGAATCATAGTGTTCAGTTTCATCAGATTTATCAATATTATCAGTTTCAGCATTTACTCTAGCAATTTTTTCATCAAGAAATTCACGATATCAAGAAAAATATCATCCTAAGCATCATGCATAGTAGAAGTAGCATCATCAATTACTTGCGACATATCAGATTCAGTAACATGTGGTGTTGTCGTAAGTTTACTCCTAACAGATGGCGAATCAAGTGCAGAGTTAGAACACAGTTCCTTATGTGGCCTCACAGTTGAGGGGTAGATCTTGGTTTTAGCATCTTCCAGACTCTTCATTGTGATCAACAGATATAAATTCCAAGTGACTCAGAGAATAAAGCTATGCTCCCCGGCAACGGCGCGAGGAAAGGTCTTGATAACCCACAAGTATAGGGGATCACAACAGTTTTCGAGGGTAGAGTATTCAACCCAAATTTATTGATTCGACACTAGGGGAGCAAAAGAATATTCTCGAGTATTAGCAGCTGTGTTGTCAATTCAACCACACCTAAAAGACTTAATATCTGCAACAAAGTATTTAGTAGCAAAGTAGTATGGAAGTAACGGTAATGGTGGCAAACGTGACAGTAGCAATATTTTAGTGATCGTAATAGTAGCAATGGAAAAGTAACTTAGCAAAGACCAATATGTGGAAAGCTCTTAGGCAATGGATCAGTGATGGATAATTATGTCAGCTAGCATTCATCATGCAATAGTCATAACATAGGGTGAGATAGAACTAGCTCCAATTCATCAATGTAATGTAGGCATGTATTCCATGTATAGTCATACATGCTTATGGAAAAGAACTTGTATGACATATATTGTCCTACCCTCCTGTGGCAACGGGGTTCTAATGGAAACTAAGGGATATTAAGGCCTCCTTTTAATAGAGAACCAAACCAAACCATTAGCACTTAGTGAATACATGAACTTCTCAAACTTCGGTAATCAACGGAAAGAATCCCAGTTATTGTCACCCTCGGGGATGCGAATCATAACTCGTAATAGGTGTCTATAACTTGCAAGATAGGATCAAGAACACATATATATTCATGAAAACATAATAGGTTCAGATATGAAATCATGGCACTCGGGCCGACGTGACAAGCATTAAGCATAACAAAGTCATAGGAACATCAACCTAAGAACATAATGGATACTAGGGATCAAACCCTAACAAAACTAACTCGATTACATGATCGATCTCATCCAACCCATCACCTGTCCATCAGCCTACGATGGAATTACTCACAAATGATGGAGAGCATCATGAAATTGGTGATGAAGGATGGTTGGTGATGACGACGGCGTCGATTTCCCCTCTCCGGAGCCCAAATCAGACTCCAGATCTTCCCTACCGAGGAAGAACAAGAGGTGGCGGTGGGTCTGTATCGTAAAACATGATGAACTCTTCTCTGTAGATTCTTTCAGGCTTGTGGCCTGGGGGTGGCCCCTCTCCAGTAGATTCTTTCACCGGTATTTTTTATTAAATCTAGAAATATTCTTTGTAAATATTTAGGTCAATCCGAGAACTTTTATTTCTGCAAAAAAATAACACCAAGTCAATTTTGCTGGAAACAACGTCAGTCCGGGTTAGTTCCATTCAGATCATGCAAATTAGAGTCCAAAACAAGGCAAAAGAGTTTGGAAAAGTAGATACATTGGAGAAGTATCAACGCCCCGTCAAGCTGATTGTCAAGAAGCAAGCTCTGGAGTGGCAAAAGTTTATTATCGAAGAGATCAAGAAGCTATAGGCAACATGCTTGATTAGAGGTGATCCACCCCACGTGGTTAGCAAACCCAGTGGTAGCACGGAAGGCAAACACAAAGTGGAGGTTTTGCATCAACTTTAGTAATATCAATAAATGTTGTTGAAAAGATCCATTTCTCTTGCCGCACATTGATCGAACAGTGGACTCCACTTTTGGCTGGGATCTGCTCTCCTTCCTTGATGCTTACTCTTGTTATCATCAGATGTTCATGGCCAAGGAAAACAAAGAGAAACCCGCATTCATTATGTCGGGACCCCGATCCTAAGTCATAAGATCCCAGCATGTAACACATCACATCACCTTGCGGCCTCACACACGGTAAACTCCACGGCTGCCACCTTACCTTGGCCAGGACCGTTTGCGTATTTTGGCTCACGTATATGAATGTGTCGCCAGCATTCAAATGACAAAGAACCCAGGTCGACATGACTAGTTATAAACCCAAGTGGCACATCCATACAGGGAAAGGCATACATAACCCAGCAAAGCAGGTGTCGATCAACAACGGGTGTAGACGAGTTGTAGCAAGCTACAAGGACACCATTACACTGCGTGACATTTCCCCGAGGGGACAAACACATCAGCAAAGAAGGATACATGCTGATCAATCAATGTGTCCGGAGAAGTAGCAAGCTACCAAGGCTCAGTGGAAGCACAAAGAGGCATTTCCCCGTAAAGAGTACCACTAAAGGCACACAACTAGGTGTCGAATCCCACACATACCAATGCATTTCAAACATACACACATTATGCACGATATGTGTAGATACAACATGGCATCACAACATAACTCTATGACTCAAGCTTTTATTACACACTCATAAGAGTCAACATAGTACGACATTACAAACAGGGTTCACATGAGCCAACACTCAAGTCATACAAACATCAAGCGGAAGCATATCATTTCTGGGTACAGACGTCTACTAAAAGTGGCTCGAGGAGCCTGAAAATCGACAATGACCCTACCAAAGGAGCCAGACATCTGTCTGGGATTCCCAAACTATTCTGGTCAACATCGAACACATCGCGTAGAAACCTTTAATGAGACTAAAGTCTTCTCTGCAAAAACATAAATAAAGCAACCGTGAGTACAAAGGTACTCAGCAAGACTTACGTCAGAACTATCTACATATGCATCGGTATCAATGAAGGGGTTGTGGAGTTCAATTGCAGCAAGCCAGCTTTGACTCTTGGCTAACTTGTACTACGACTACAAGTATTTTCTTTGAGGTGGGATAGCGCACATGAGTCCACATATTCACCAATCAATACACCACTATGTATCCACTCTCGTCTCCCTACGAGAAGGCCATCCATAGCACTCACACTTATCTTGCATATTTTAGAGTATCCATTCCAAGTTGTCTATGTACCACACAATGTTTTGAAGTAGTCCATATCCGAGGATGCGGCTATTCGAACAGATTGATTCACCATGCAGGGGTATACTTCTTCACACATGCTCTCACCACTTATCACCATATGCACGTCATGCATGTCGGCAACCTTCAAGCGGAAGCACTGGCGTGGGTGTCGGCCACGACCATTAACCACAAAAGACCCTAGTGAGGTTTATCGCCTATTTGAGACTGAATCTGCAAGGAAGTCCAGCCAAAGCTTCCTCTATGGCCCCAAACGATGTGTACAGGGTTCCCAAGCCCACCTCGACGGATGGTTCTACGCTTGGTACACCGGGCCACTGTGTATCTACCGCACCGAAGCCTACCCCGTCGGGCAGAGCTAAACACGGCCGCCAACACTTTTCCTACAAACGCCAAAAACTAATTGCAACTCCTGGACAGAGATCTAGGTGATTAATAAGGCGAGAGTGTCAATTAAGGATCCACATGTGTGGTAGTATCTTGTCTTGGACAACATACACATAACTCAGTTCTTAAGGACGGTCCCAATGAGACAACACACTTTACTCTCACACCGTAGGACACGAACACAACCATTCTGATTCATCGTCCAGATGGATCAGACCCGAAACAACTCTAAGCATAGTAGGCGCAGTAAGCAAGCATAGATGAGTAGCACATCTAGGCTCAAGGAGTTGCTACTCATGCTAAGTGATTTCAACTATTTAGTGTGGCAAAAACAGGTCATGCACAGGATGGGTTCAACTACCGAGAACAAATAACAGTTGAATCGATGTTGTCCTAATGCAGTAAAAGAGAGTAGGAGAAAGAGAATGGTATTGTATCGAGGTGTTCAAAAGGGGTTTGCTTTCCTGACAGTTCTTAAGATAGCAATGAGTCTTCATCAATTTCAACGATCACATCGTCGGAACCATCGTCTACCGAGAGGGAACAACACCGACAAACACAAAAAGAATAATATTTACTTCACAGAAATGCAACACTATGATGCATGATCATGACATGAAAATGAAATGTGGCATGGGCTAATGTAGCTACCATTTCTTAAGTTCAAGCTGATTTGAATCAAAATCCAAATATCACTTCAAATAAGGTATTTTTCAAATACCCTTTTAATTGATTTGACCTGATGCTCAGGTATAACTTGTTTTATCATCCATGAGAGTAGAACCATTGGATTCCTTGGATTTTTTTGATCAATTTTCATATATAAATTATTTTGATCTGAGTTACTGATTATTTTCTATGAATTTTAGAAGTTTTGAGCTATTTGTGGAATTATTTGAACACTTAATTATATATATTGCATCAGCATGACATCAGCAGGTCAACTGGGCCGTTGCTGGTCAAAGTCAATGGATGATTGGGTGGGGATTAGGCCCAATGAGCCGGCCACGTCGACCCCCACTAGAGGGTGGTCGTCGGCGACCATAGCCGCGGTGGAGGGCTCACCGGAGATGTCCTAAACGACGCTACTGAGCATGGTTTCGAGCGCAGTTTGCGGCTACGTGAAGCTGGTGAAGTGATCGATCTAGCAGAAGCAATGGGAGGCGCTGGGGAGGCCGGAGATCATGCCGACGAAGAGCTATGGCGGCGGCCGGAGTTCGTCCGGGGTGGAGCAAGGGCTACGGTGCGGGAGATGGAGGGGAAAGATAGGGGAAAGATCAGCGAGCTCACGAAGGATCCATTTGAGGCAACGGAGAGGTCGTGGTCGTCCTTTCGGCGGCGAATCAACGTCGACAAGCTCCGGTGGCTGAAGTTGGAAACGATGGCTATGAGGGTGATGCAGGGGGCTTTGTCTCGATTCTGGTGGCGTGGACGAGCTTCTTGTGGTTGCGGAGCCGATGAGCCGGTCGGGGAGGCGTCTCTGTGGTCGGAGAGGCGTCAGTGGAGCTCGAGCCCGAGCTCGTCAATGGAGGGAGGAAGAAGAGAGCAGGGGAGAGATGGAGAGGAGGAATGGAGAGGAGGAGAGGATAGGGGAGAGGGGGTTCTTGTGCTTGCATGGTTGGAGGCGAGGAGAGGCTGCCACGGCGAAGCAGGAGGTGGAAGTGGCTGCCGTGCTCGGTCTCTCCTGTGCCACTAGGCAGAGGAAGAAGATGACCCTGCCCTTGGTGGGCTGGCTCTCTTCTGGGCCAGGTGAGCGCCAGGTAAGGGTTTTCTTCTTTCTTCTTTTTATTCTTTTCTGTTTGGTATTTCTGACATTTGTTTTATTTTGTTTTGGTTCCAGACCTAGGTCAAAAATCTTGAAATCATTTTTGGGGTTTGTTTGGATTATTTCCAAAATCCACAAAAAGATTCATCATTTTTGTAATAACTAAATAATTATAGTTATTTGTTTTGAAAATTTTCAATGACTTTCATGGATTAATTAAAATGACAAAAATGTTTGAAAAATAAAATGCATCCCTGTAATGTTGTTGCCAACATTTAACAGAAAAGATGAACATTTTTGTAGGCCATTTTGGGTTCATTGAAAAATCAAACCATTTGAGATGGTTTAGTTAGGGTGAGGTGCTAGGGTTTCTTTAATATCCAATTCAATTTTAATGCAAAAGAAAAAATATGATGCACATTCTAGCTAGGCACCAAGTAGTGAAATCTAGGGATGTGACACATTACCCCATGTGGCACATACTACTTCAAGTGTATTACTTTTGGGCTAAAGAGTGTTGGTTCGACATTTGCAAGAGCCGTCCAGATTGGTTTTGAGCTCCAGCTACACAGAAATGTAGAAGCATATATGGATGACATAGTCGTCAAGACTAAGGACATGTCTACATTGATCCAAGATCTAGAATTGATGTTTGCAAACTTGTGCAATATCAACTTGAAGTTCAACACCAAGAAGTGTATGTTTAACGTCCCATCCGACAAGCTTCTAGGGTTATTCGTGTCACAGCGTGGGATCGAAGCTAACCCTACCAAGATCGAAGAGATCGATCAATTGGAGGCACCTAAGCGTGTCCATGATTTGCACCGCTTGGTTGGTTGCATTTCCACCCATAGGTCCAATGAAATGGACTCTGTAAGCGGAGGCAGTGCTACAAGATTTGAAAAAGTACCTGCCATCGACGCGAGTACTAGTCGTAGCTAAACCACAAGAGACGCTGCTGCTATATTTGGCGGCAATGAATCAAGTGGGTAGTGCTGCACTTGTGGCGGAGAGGGAAGATGAGGATGAAGAGGAGACAACCCCCAAGCCAGCAACTCACAAGCCAAATTCAACTTCGGCAAGCCAAGGAGCCACCAACACAAGTATATCGCAAGAAGCAGAACAACAAGTTGTGTAGAAGAAGAAGATGGTGTAGCACCCAACTTATTTTGTTAGCTCTCTTTTGTAGGGGGTAGGTCAATATATTCTGGTGTGCAAAAGTTTCTTTTTGGAATCATCATGGCCTCCCAGAAGCTACACCATTACTTCCAAGCACATTAGGTCACCATCCTCACTCGCGTTTCGTTAAAGCGCATCTCGAGGAATCCAGAAGCCACCGACATGATTTTTGAGTGGGCGTTGGAATTGGATAGCTCTGATCTCAGCTTTGAGAGCACATCAACGATTCAGAGTAGGGCCTTGGCAGAGTTTATTGCAGAATGGATGACAATGCAAGATGAAGAAATTTTGGAAACAACCCTCCCCCACAAGGAAGCACCACAAGAGTGAATTATGTACTTTGACGGGGCCTTTTCGCTACAAGGCGCCGGTGCGGGGGTGTTTCTTGTTGTACCAACCAAAGAGCAATTCAAGTATGTGATCCATATGTATTTTCCCCGGGATGCATTCAGAAACAACACATCTGAATACAAAGGAATGTTTGCCGGCCTACGGGTAGCAGTTGATCTCAACATTATTAAACTGATAATCTGGGGAGATTCACAACTTGTTGTGCATCAACTAAACGAAGACTACGAGAGACCTATAATGGAAGAATATGTAGATGAAGTAAGGACGTTGTAAGAGCATTTTGACAATGTACAAACAGAGCACATTCCATATGTGGAAAAAAGCATTGCGGATGACTTGTCAAAACAAGCTGCTCAAAACTTACCTACGGAACCACACACTTTTTTACTTGAACTCACTCAACCATCCGTCACACCATCAGTCTCCCAATCAAAGAAAATAAAGATCAATTATGGCGACTACTTCTCGATAGAGCTACCAGCCACCTCCAAGAAGGTTGCTGGAAACAACAAAACGCTCGCGAGAGAGAAGTAAGCTTCGACAGGCCCTATGGCCCTTGCCATTGAAGCTAGCGCTCCCGTAACAAAAGAGATGCCTTTAGAACTTGTCACCGAGCCACAAGCCCCGACATGGGAACAAGAAATTGTCCAATATCTTCAGGCATGAGAGCTTCCTGAAGAACAAGATGAAGCTTAATGACTATCCCGACAGTCAAACATGTACCAATGTGTGGACAACTTTGTGTACAAGAGAAGGACAAATGGGGTGAAATTGAAGTGCATTTCCCACGAAGATGGACATAAGTTTTTTGCGGAGATACATGAAGGGATATGCGGTTCCCATATCAGGTCTCGTGCTCTTGTTGGAATGGCCTTCCGTTAAGGTTTTTACTGGCTGACAACCCTTCAACATGCCTAGGCGGTGGTGACCACATGTGAAGCATGCGAGTTCCATGCCAAGAAAATACATCAACCAACACAAGCCCTTTAGACCATACCACTTTCCTGGCCATTTTCAGCCAGGGGGCTTGACATTGTGGGCCATTTCCCCGGCTCTACCCAGGGCTTTGAATTATTGTTTGTTGCAATTCACAAGTTTGCAATGTGGACTGAGGTGGAGATGGTGAGAAAGGTGACAGGGAAAATGGCTGAGAAGTTTTGCACAGGAATAGTTTGCCATTTCAGTTTCCCCAATAGGATCATCACGAACAACAACACATAGTTCACCAGCAAGACCTTCATGCCGAGATTTGCTTTGTATTAGTTTCTCACCCTAGAAGCAATGGTAATGTGGAGAGAGCAAATGCTGAAGTGTTTTGTGGACTCAAGATCAGAATTTCGAAAATATGCACAAGCACGAAAGGCACTGGATTGGTGAGCTCTCGGTGGTTCTTTGGTATCTTAGGACGACACCAAATTGTGACACCGGCGAGACACCCTTCTCCCAAGTTTATGGTGTAGAGGCGGTGCTCCCCACAAAACTTACATATGGGTCACATTGAGTGCAAGCCTTTGATGAGGATTAGCAAGAGCAATTGTGGCCAGATGATGCCACACTCCTCGAGGAAGATTGTTATTGGGTTGCCCTGCATGCCGCTCGGTACCAGCAAACCTTGCGCCACTATCAGAGCGGCAAGGTGCATAAAAAAAGCGTTGACGAAGACGACCTTGATCTTTGTCGGATCTAGTCCGCGAAGGGATCACACAAGTTGAGGCCAAAATGGTAAGGCCCTTACTAGGTGGTATGAGTCACTAGGCTTGACGCAGTCTGCCTGGAGACCAAAGATGGGACCCTCGTGCAAAACTCGTGGAATATTTAGCATCTTCGCAAGTTCTACACATGAGGCGCGGTTGTCGGGCCACCCGACAATCTCTTTTGTACAAATATTCCTATATGGCATACAATTCTTTTGTACCAAGCCAGGCAAATACCCTGTGCATAATATATAAAGCTAAGTGTTCTACAACTATTTGTCAAAGTACATATTTATTTATGTATGTTGCATGAAATGTTTTAATCATAGTAACTTGCATGAAATGATTGTTGAACCAACAAGATTCCTAGCCTCCTCTTTTCTCTTTTTTCTTTTTTCAAAGGACACAAGGGGCCCTCGCATGCAAGTCTTCCCGGGGGATTGATGGTATGGATACTCAAATGCATTCAAGGTTGACCATTTCGCTACAAGAAGTACAACAAAGAAAAGCTAAGTGAGAAAAACTTTAAAAATTCTTTGTTGTAGCTATTTTCCCTTTAAAGATGACACCATTTGTATGAGAAAACCTACAAAGGACCCTTTTTATAATTATTTGCACTCGTAGGTTGTTTCGAGTCTACTCAGCAACCAAAGTATCTGCGATAATGGCGACAAGGTGGTCTTGGCGGCATGCTGCTAAGGACCTGTTCCTAAAGCGCTCGCGGCAAGAATGTGCGCACCAACAAGCATTTCCAGCAAGCGTATTGATTGAAAACATACAAGTGTGGAATTGAACATGAGAAAATTAGCCATTCATTCTAGCAAACAAAATATATTACATTCAAAAACAATTCAAAGTAAATTTCTTTGATACACGTGCCACAATGACGACAAGAAGTTTACTTCTTCAAAGTCATGTAGCCAACCATCTCACAAAAGGGGGTGCAAGGGCATCAAGAGTGCTCGTGTCGAAGCCCTTTGGCAGCTTGGAGTAGGCCTTGCTTAAGTCAAGGCCAGTGTTGTGGTAGGCAATCTTCACCACGACCTTGTGGAGAACTCTGCAACAAAGCTCATGGGAACCTTGGAGGAAGTTGTTGGCTCACCCTTGCTCGTACTTTGCCAACACCTCGAAAATATTCTCGAAAAAGATGGACAACCTGATTCTCGCCACCCCTCCGCGTCGTTAGACAAGGCGCACTCCTCCAAGCCCATGGCTGCAAGTTGGGTGGAGAGCCTGCTGGCGATGTTGACAAGTTGATTCGTCCACAACCCAATGTTCGTCTACATCTTGTTGGAAGTGTGTGCGGTGGAGGCGAGGATCTCTTTCTCCTTCCGGATCTCTTCAAGTAGATCCCGCTCCATGGTCCTGGTGGCCTTGAGGTTGTCCTCATAGATTATCACCTTCACCTTCAGATCAACGTTGATATCTGCTGGAACAGTTAGTTCTTTTATCTTGTCAAAGAGCCTCACGTGTCGACTCACCAAGGTGTGGAGTGTCTTATACATATCACCTGTGAGCTTCAAGACTTCCTTGCCGAAAATGGCAAGATCCGACTCCAACTTCCGCACTCCACCTTCAAGTTCAGCCTTGGTGGACAAGGCAGCTTCAGCAACTTTGATGGCCTCTTAAATCTTGCCGTCATGATCTACCGCTTACTTCATAAGGACATCCTTATGCTTCAGCTCCAACTCCTAGATCTGCTTCTGCACTTCAGTCGAGAGCTTGGCAACTTCCCACACGTAGAGCTCTTCTTCATGGGAGTCAAGCATGGCCTTGTGCTTGATGAGTCCCGTGTCAGCGGTAGTGATACTCCGATCAACCTCCTCCCATGCCACCTTCGTCTCGGCATTTTGGTTTAGAAAATGCACCACAACCTTGGCGAGGTCAGCTTGCCGGTCGATGAGGTCTTTGCGGTCTTGTGTGAACCATGTTTGCGTCTCGGCGAGGCGCTCATGGAATCTGGCCTTTGTGTTAGGAGGAAGAGCCTCCCAACGGTCCAGCCTGAATCCCTTGACGAGGAAGGCAAGGATGGTGTGCTCCTTGGCCTCATCACTACCACCAAAAAGATCAACAACAACCTCTCCTCCAGGTTTGGCGATGACGCCGTCAATATCGTCACCTTCAAATAAATCTTGAATGATTGCATCGCTAGGGAAGCTGGCAAACTTCAAGTCGCCGACTTTGAGGTACCTGCTGGCAGGAGGCCCTTTAGACGTCGATAGCTCGAGGGTCGCCTTGTCGGCCGCCTCTGCCCCGATAAGCATGCTCGCTTCGAGCGGTATTGAGGCAGAAGTTCCCTTAGTGTCTTTGGACACCTTCTACACTGTGTCCTCGGTAATCTTTTTGCCGGCATCCTCCTCCAAAGACTTGTTGGCGGCCTCTCCCTTCGCTGCAGTTTGGCTGGTTTTGGTAGGCACATCCTTGGCGGTCGCCTCGATGTTATCTTCATCGCATGCATCACTTGGTGGCGACAGATCTACAACACCAAGGAAGAAAGAGAACTAGACTCAGAAGAAGTTCACGAAGACAAAAGAAGAAAACAGAACAAAAACTTCGGCAACAAGGAACTCACTTGTGGGCTCTTTTTGAGGAGGAACATGTCCTCCTCGGCAACATCCTTTGCCGTTGCATGGATGCCAACACTGCTGCTCCCCGACACGTCCCAAGTGCGGATCTGCTCATCAGAGAAGTCCTTGCCGGAGAGTTCCTCTCCGGAGTAGAGCGCTCGTGATCCGCCTCTAAGCACAACGTCAGCATCTACACAGGGTTGGAAGTGAGTTCAGCATCTGTTCCAGTACTTGACACTGGGTATTGGAAGGGGGCCTCTTGTTGGGGGCTGGGATCAGGGCTGATAATGACAACCTCTCGCTCCGGTGCAAAACTTGTCATCCCCTCCTTGGAAGGCGCAAGATTTGCTTTCTTATCCGTACGCTCCGCTAGTGTCTCTTCATCCCAGCGGAAAACCAACAAAAGGATTCAACGAACGCATTTCACTAACTCAAGACAAATACAAAAACAAGCACTTACTCCTCCTCCTTTGAGCCAAAGATCGACAAATCCCACATCCCTTTCTTGTGATCGACAGGAGAAGGTGGTGGAGTAAGCATCCTGGAGCACGTCACTAGCCTAGTAGAGCTCGATAACCTTGCCCCCATGGCAGAAGTATTATCGGGCGCTTCACAACTGAATGCCTCATCTGCCTTAGGCGAGATCATCCTCTTCTTATTCATTATCTAGTGGCGGGAAGGATGGACTATTTCACCGGTAGCGGCCTTGTGGAGGATGTGGGATTTCTTCTTCGGGATGACGTGGGCGTGGAATTCCTCAAATTCTTGATCCCTGACAACCTTAGGCTTCTCAACGCTGGCATGATCCTCCCGCAGGTCGGTTGCCAGTGCTTCTTCAGCATCCTCATACTCTTCGATGTTGGTCTCCTATTTTTCATCTTCAGGCGTGACAACACTAGAGCTGCTACCACCCACATCGAATCCACACTTGATAACGCTCCTGCCGATCCACTCGACCTCCTCTTAGGTGGTATCTTGGATGAGCTGGCCTTCATATCTAATAGCCCTCTCCATTAGGTTGCTAAACCACTCCTACATTGCCTCCTTAATCAGTGACCACCATGTGGGGTCAACCCCATGCCCGTTGTGGGCTAGGATCATCGCCAAGATTGCATCTTTGGCAGAGTTGTTGTAGAGTGGGATGACGCCTTCTGGGATCTTGAACTTCCCAATGAAACACAAGTATAGGGGATCAATCGTAGTACTTTCGATAAGTAAAAGTGTCAAACCCAATGAGGAGCAGAAGGAAATGATAAACAATTTCCAGCAAGGAATTCTATGCAAGTGCTGTAAGTAACAGTGATATATAGTTTTGTAGATAATTCGTAACAATTGACATGTAAAAATAGTAGCAAAGGCGCAGCAAGGTATCCCAATCATTTTTATAGCAAAGGACAATCCTAAAAGTTATCTTATATATAGCAAGCGCTCCCGAGGACACGTGGGAATTTCTACCTAGTCATGTTCATCATATTAAGTTGATTCGCGTTCGTTACTTCGATGATTTGGTATGTGGGTGTACTAGTGCTAAGGTGCTTTTCTTACTTAAACTAACATCCCACTTATGATTACCCCCTCCTGCAATCATCCACAACTACGAAAGAAGAATTAAGACAATTCTAACCATAGCCTGAAATGTGTGGATCCAAATCAGCCCCTTATGAAGCAACACATAAACTAGGGTTTAAGCTTCTGTCACTCTCGCAACCCATCATCTATTTGTTACTCCACAATGACTTCCTTTAGGCCCATAACATGGTGAAGTGTCATGTAGTCGACATTCACATGACACCACTAAAGGAATTAACAACATACATATCATCAAAATATCGAATGAATACCAATCTTCATATGATTACTTATAACAAGACTTCTCCCATGTCCCCAGGAACAATAGTAACTACTCACACCTCATCAACATGTTCAACATCAGAGATATAATAATTATTATTAACGATCTGAACACAATATCTTCCACGAAGTAATCCAACAAGCATCAACTACAAGATGTAATCGACACAACTAGTAACCCGCATGTACCAATCTGAGGTTTTGGGACAAAATTGAGTACACGAGATGAACTAGGGCTGGAGATGAGATGGTGCTCGTGAATATGCTGATGAAGATTGGTCCTCCCACAAAGTAGGAAGTTTGGTGATGACGATGGCTTCGATTTCCCCCTCCCAAAGGGAAGTTTCCTCGGCAGAATCTCTCTGCCAGAGAGCAAAAGGGCCTTTGCCCATGTTTACACCTCAATACGACGACACTACATTCTGAAAGATCACTTATAATATGGTCGCCAGAGGGCCAGCTGAGGCCCCACAAGCCACGAGGGTGCAGCCTGGGGAGCTACTTGTGCCTAGTTGGTGGTCCCTCTCCGGTTTATTTTGGCCCAGAAATTCTCAAATATTACAGAAAAATTCTTCGTAGAAGTTCAGGTCATTTGAAGCAAGTTGATTTTCTGCCTTTTTCTCGATTTGCCGGTCCAGAATTCCAGTTTCTAGATATTTCCCTCCACTTATGTACCTTGGATATTCAGAGAAAAAGAGCATAAGAATTGTATGATAATTAGGGATAATGGACATGATCAACACAAATATCAATAGTATTTCATGATGAAAAATGAGCATATCAACTCCCCCAAGCTTAGACATTGCTTGTCCTCAAGCGAAAGCCTAGCTCCAAAATAATGACCACATGATTTGAGAGAGAGACATGTCGATAAAAACAAAATACGAGCATGAGAGCATCATGAATATTATCATGGCAACAAGTATTTGTTATATAGCTTTTCATAAACAAGTAAGGGTCCATTCACAACTATTGGAGTATGAGGCATAAACCTTATTGCTAATCAACAAACTATGTTCTCGGCTATTGGGGCAATCATACTTCATCATAATTCAGAGGAGAGTCTATGTAAGAGCTTTCTTTTTTGGAAATTTCAAATAATCAACTGTCATTAAATCTTCTATGATTGCTCACGCAAAAGGAATATTTGTGGAGCTCATGTTTCTATAGGACACATAGGAAGATAGGGGCTCGAATGATTTGACACCCAACTTATTTACCGCAATGATAATGTCAACAATAATAAATCATGATCATTTACATCCATTTGGATATATAAATCTTAATCTTTCCTCAACACATGGTGCTTTCCACTATATGATTAATAGGTTGGAAGACGAATAAACTTTATTGAGTCAAGTACATGATTGAACTCGTGAAGATAAAATATAGGCCCTTCGCAAAGGGAAGCAGATGTTGTCGTGCACTTTTAATTTATTGGATGTGTGAACTCTTAATGCAAAGGAAGGCCACTTTATATGGCCCCTTATGATAGCAAACTTTATTACGCACTCTGCCGCTTTTATTTCTTTACCCTCACAAGATCGTAGAAAGCTTATTTTCTGTTGCAATAAAAGACCATTCATATTTAGGATCAAATTTTTATTGCTTGATGCACCGATGACAACTTACTTGAAGGATCTTACTCAATCCATAGGTAGGTATGGTGGACTCTCATGGCAAGAAACTTGGTCTCAGCGTTATGGATGCACAAGTAGTATCTCTACTTAGTGCGGAATTTTTGGGCTAGCAAAGGATCTACTGCAAGCATCACATGTTGAAGGATCCAAGACTATATAACTTTTATGTGAATATAAACTACCATAATCATTGCGTTGTCCTTCATGTCCAACATCAACACTTGATCATTATATAATATTTGATGAAGGATCACAATCATAAAAGGTGTCCAAGATAGTGTTATATGTGAGTCCCCTTTCCTCTATGTTAATCTTGCTTAGATTGCAATAATGACTAATACTATGTTTGTTTACTGTCAACAACTTTTATCACTTACACCCTTTTTGTGTGAAGTCATTACTTCTCATGAGATGAGCATTTGATATTTCTTTTATTTTTATTGCCATGCTATGGTGATGGGTACCCACTGGTAAAGCCCAAAACTCAACTAATATTTATTATGTAACTCACATACTCGATTACAAGGAAAGATGGAACTCGAAAGAAAAGTTCTAAGCAAAGAAAATCTAAAGATTATTTCTCTATATCACGAAACAACTAAGGATTGAACTAAGATAGATAATAATGATGGAAGTGATGGGAACCTCCCCCACGCTTGGGGCAAAACAAGGGTGCTCACCATACACATGTATTCAAGCTTCCGCCTCAGGTGATGGTGGTGGTGTAGAAGGGGTGTGATCTGTACTCCAGGGTGTAGACTCCCCATCATAGAAGGAAAATTTTGTCCCGGGAGTCCTGAAACAAGCAGCAAAGAAACCTAGATTCATACTCACAATTTTGGCCTTGGAGTTCATAGTTTTGATATTGGAGGTGATCGATCCGATCTTGCAAATTAGAGAGAATCTCTCACACGCTCTTCATGTATAGCTTGTTTTCCCGGATGAAATACATGATCATAGAGTGGTTAGGACTCATACCATGCTCAACCATCCCTTGGGACTTCAAGATCTCTTGCTCCAGCGCTGCAAGCCTGACCTTCTCGCTTCCCTCCTTATTTGGACCTTGATCATCCAGGATGTGAAGCACCCCCTCATGCATATCAATGGCTTGAGGGTGCTTCATCACCTTCGGTGGGTTTGGTTTGATGACCTTCTCGAATAAGTTTTCTTTCGAAGGGTTTGGTGAAGTCACGACGATCTCAATCTGTCAGAAAAATAGCTCGAAACTAGAACAGAGAAAAATTTCGTGATGCGGTTGTCAAAATACACGGGGGTATATATAACGATTTTCTAGGTAAGAATACATGCTCCGAAAGAATTTGAAGTCCATGACGCGCATGAGGGCCCCGCAAGCCATCAGGGCGCGGCCTAGGCCCGGCTTGTCGGCTTGTGCCTCCCTCGTGGGTCCCTTGGAATCCATCTTATTTTTATAATTTTCTCTAAAATACCAAAACCGGTAAAAATTATTTTTTTTCGAACTTTTGGAGTCGGTTCACTTACAGTACCACGTACCTACCCCTTTTTCAGGTTTCTCGAGTGTTCCAAAAGACTTCCCTTGTGTGCTCCTTCGGTGATATGACTTTGATGACATTAGTTTCTTTATTAATGGGTGTACCTAAAATATATTGCTTGATTCTTTGCCCATTCATCACTCTCGAGCTTTTACCTTTGAAGTTATTAATTTTATAGCACCGGAGCGGTAAATCTCCTCGACAACATAAGATCCTTCCCATTTTGAGAGGAGTTTCCCTCCAAAAATTCTAAAACGAGAATTGTACAAAAACACATAGTCTCCTACATTGAATTATCGTTTTTCAATTCTCTTATAATGCCATCTTTTAACCTTTTATTTAAATAACTAGGCATTTTGTAAGCTTTTGACCTCCATTCATCTAGTGAGCTCATATCAAAGAACCTCTTTTTACCGGCAAGTTTAAAATCATAATTAAGTTTTCTAATTGCCCAATAAGCTTTATCTTCTAGCACAAGAGGTAAATGACAAGCTTGTCCATAGACCATTTTATATGGGTACATCCCCATGGGGTTCTTAGAAGCAGTTCTATAAGCCCATAAAGCATTACCAAGTTTCTTAGACAAATTATTTCTTGACCTATTGATTGTCTTCTGCAAGATTAATTTTATTTCCCGATGGCTCTGCTGAACTTGACCACTAGATTGAGGATGATAAGGTGATGGAATTATATGGTTAACATCATATTTAGCTAACAGTATACGGAAAGCACCATGAATAAAATGTGAATCGCCATCAGTCATTAAATATCTAGGGACTCCAACTCTCGGAAAGATGATGTCCTTAAGCATTTTAATATAAGTGTTATGATCAACACTACTAGTTGTAATTTCTTCCACCCACTTAGTAAGGTAATCAACAACAACTAAAATATGAGTATATCCATTAGAAGAAGGAAAAGGTCCAATAAAGTCAAAGCCCCAGACATCAAATGGTCCAACAACAAGGGGGTAGTTTATAGGCATTTCCTGACATTTACCAATATTACCAACTCTTTGCCATTCATCACAAGAAAGGACATACTTACAAGCATCTTTAAAAAGCGTAGGCTAATAGAAACCGGATTGTAATACCTTGTGTGCAGTTCTGTCACCAGCATGGTGCCCTCCCTAGGACTCGGAATGACACTTCCTTAGAATTTGTTCAAGCTCATACTTAGGTATATAACATCTAATAACACCTTCTACTCCTAATTTATAAAGATGGGGGTCATTCCAAAAGTAGTAAATCATAGAAGAATTTTTTTCTTTTGTTGATAGGTGAAGCTAGGTGGGATATATTTAGAAACAATTAAATTAGAATAATAAACATACCAAGGAGAGCTACATGAAGTATTAATAGTAGCAAGTTGCTCATCAGGAAAATTATCGTCAATTGGTAGTGGGTCATCAAGAACATTTTCAATTCTAGACAAGTTATCTGCTACATGATTAACAACTCCATTTCTATGAACTATATGCAAGTCAAACTCTTGAAGTAAAAGTACCCATTTAATGAGTCTAGGATTAACATCTTTGTTTTCCTTATGGTATTTAATAACAACATGATTAGTGTGAATAGTTATTTTAGAATCACCAATGTAAGGCCTAAACTTATTACATGCAAACACAACTGCTAAAAATTCCTTTATAGTATTAGCATAATTTCCTTGAGCAACATCTAGAGTCTTACTAGCATAATGAATAACATTCAATTCCTTGTCCACTCTTTGCCCTAGAACAACACCAATAGCATAATCACTAGCATCACATATAATTTCAAAGGGTAGGTTCTAATTAGGTGGTTAGACAATAGGTGCTGAAATTAAAGCTTTCTTAATTATTTCAAAGGCTTCTACACAATCATCATCAAAAACAAAAGGAACATGTTTTTGGAAAAGATTAGTTAATGGCCTATAAATCTTTGGGAAATCTATAATGAATTGCCTATAGAAACCAACATGATCAAGAAAGCTTCTTATACCTTTGATATCTTTTCGGCAAGGCATTTTCTCTATTGCATCAACTTTGGCCTTATCCACCTCAGTATCTAGTTCAGAAATCTTATGCCCAAGCACTATACCTTCATTCACCGTAAAGTGGCACTTCTCCCAATTCTAGACGAGACTAGTTTCTTTACATCCATGCAAAACTCGATCAAGGTTGCTCAAGAAATCATCAAAGGAAGTCGCGTAAATGGAAAAATCATCCATCAAAACCTCAACAATCGTTTCCCAGAAGTCGGAGAATATATGAGTCGTACATGTTTGAAAGGTAGCAGGTGCATTGGATAGACCAAAAGGCATACGCCTATAAGCATAAGTTCAAAGGGCAAGTAAAGGTAGTTTTCTGTTGGTCCTGTTTAGACACAGGCATTTGAGAGAATCCAGAATATCCATCACGAAACAAACGTGTGTGTGCTTAGATAGCCTTTCTAACATTTGATCAATAGAAGGTAATGGGTAATGAGCTTTCCTATTTGCCTTATTTAATTTCCTGAAATCAATTACCATCCTATAACCACTTACTATGTTTTGTGGAATAATTACATTCTTATCATTAGGGACAATAGTTAGACCACCTTTCTTGGGAACATAATGAACATGACTTACCCATCTACTATCAGCAATAGGATAGATTATACCTGCTTCGAGAAGTTTTAGTATTTCAGTTCTTACCACGTATTTCATCTTAGGGTTGAGACAACGTTGATGATCAAGAACTAGTTTAGCATTATGTTCCATGTTAATCTTGTGCTGATAAAGAGTGGGGCTTATGCCTTTAAGATCATCAAGAGTATATCCAATAGCAGCCATGTGTTTCTTTAGAGTTTTGAGTAATCTCTTTTATTCATGTTCTAAAAGGTTAGTACTCTTAATAACATGATATACTTTTTTGCCATCAAGATAAGCATACTTCAAAGTATCTGGTAAGGCCTTAAGCCAAAGTACATGATCTCCCTTCGGTGGAAGAGGATCACCTAAAATTTCAACGGGTAAATTGTGGTTAAGGATATGTTGTTGATCAAGGAGTACCCTATCTATTTCATTACTTTCATTCAAATGCTTATCATTCTCATGGTCTAGCAACTATAGTTCTAGTGGATCGGTAGGAGGTACAACAATAGAAGGAATACCAATTATTTCATCCTTACTAGGCAATTCTTTATCATGTGGTTGTTTTCTAAACATGGAGAAGATAAACTCATGAGAAATATCACTTTGACCTTCTCAGTAGCACAATTAATTTCAGCATTAACCATATTCAAGAAGGGTCTACCAAATATGATGGGACAAAATTTATCTTATTCTTAAAAAATTACTAAGAAATCAGTGGGGTACTTGACTTTTCTTCACAAGACTTCAACATCTCTATCAATCCCAAGTGGGGGAAATAGTATCACGGTTGGCAAGCTTAATAGTGACATCAATATCTTCAAGTTGAGAGGGTGCTATATCATGCATACTTTCTTGATATAATGTAAAAGGTATAACACTAATACTAACACTAATATCGCATATGCCATGATAGCAATGATCTTCAATTTTAACTAAGATAACATGTGTCCCTACTAGTGGTTTATTTTTATCTAGTTCATCTTGTTTGTTTCTAAGAGGTTTCACAATTCTAACAGCTTAATCACAAAGGTAAATAACCTGCCCATCAATATTATCAAATAGGAGATCTTTAACTATAGCAACATTAGGCTCAACATTTATTTGTTTAGAAGGTGTAGTTTCTTTAATGTAACTCTTATTAACCACTATTGTAGCCTTAGCATGTTCTCTAATCCCAACACTGAAAGGGGGTTTCTCAATGTAAACCGTAGGAACAATTGGATCAACACGGTTAACAATTATTTCATCCTTCTTAATTCTAATAGGTTCTGATGGTAATTTTTCAATGGGAGGATGATATTTAAACCACTTTTCCATGGGAAGGTCTACATAGGTAGCAAAAGATTCACAGAAAGTAGCTACTATCACAAAGTCAATGCCATATTTATTGCTAAAGTCATGAAAAGGAGAAGTTTCCATGAAAGAACCAACTTGCAACGTTCAAGATGTGGTACTTTCCATATTTGGGGACGATGCCTCAATAGGGACATAGACGCATCTTAGCGTTTCGCAAGTACAGAAATGATTGCAATACATACATGAAGAGATGAGTATATGGAATGGCTTACACTCGCCACAAATTAAGTTACAAGTCACTTGTCGTTGGAATGATCCTGACAAGAATTCCGTGGGTACGAATGAGGGGAGGAGCCTAGCTAGGGCACAGGGGATACACTCGGACCTACGAGTTCGGGCCCTAATGGGGAGTGGTAACGACCCTACATCTCGAGTGTCGGTGGCTGGTGTTTGCTTATAAAATGTGTGATAGTACATAATGCCGAACCCTTGCTAAGGAGCCTGGGGGTGGCTTATATAGAACGCGCGACGATCATCCAGACTGCATTACAAGGGCGAGTAAATGCTAATAACTATGGGAGGTACTAGTAACGGAAATCCTAACTCTAGCGTTACTCGTAATGCACGTCTTCACTGGACTTAATGTGATAGTTCAAGTCTGTATCCACTGCAGTCTCTTCGTTGCCCATGCCTTGCTACATCCCGAGTGTAGAGGCATGTCTGACTAATACGAGACAGTCCGATGACTTCATGTGAGCCAGGTGAAGACACACTTGTCTGAGTGAGATCACGACTACATAGGTGACTTCTAGGATGCTGATGTCCATGTAGTGTCTTGGGAAGACCTGGGGATGCAGGTTTGTAGGACTACCCCTAATGTACAACCCCGTGAGTAGCCCCCGAATTAGTTGGCATTTCATTGCCCGAGTGGAAGGCACTCGCTAGTAACTTCGGCTTCTCTGGGGCGCCGATGTTGTACCTTAGGGCTACATCACTCGGGCTCTTAGTAAACCGCTACAGATTCAAGAGCGAAAGATTCCGAGTGTGGGAGCATGTCGGTACGCTTCCACTCGGTAAAAAATGAACTCCTTTCGGAAAGATAAGTTCAACGATTTGGATGATCGCGATCTCAGGGCTTCGATCATCCAATCGATGGGGTAGGACGGGTCCCACTCGGGCCATGGTGCAGGCGATCTGATTGCGTGCTTGTGTAGTCCAAATGCTTGTGGTCCCATGGAAGGACGAGCGGTAGAGTACTCGGCTCTCCTCATTATGTGCTACGGATACATAATCCATTCAGGTAGTGAGGGGGGAGTGGATTTTCTACGATATTTTTAATCGATGGAGCGCGGTGGGAAGCGGAATCAGCGGCGAAGTGAGTAGTGGAAATAGTGGAGGGCACCATGATTTCCGCGCCTGAAATGTCGCTGTCGTGCTACATGAATGCTGTCACAGGGATCCTGTAGGTCTTCCTCGTGCATGTGGAATACTTGATGGGGTATCTTCCTGTAGCATATAAATAGGCTGAGGTAGTGATGGAAGGGAATCGTGCCATCACATCTGAGTTGCTCTTGTTCCCTTTCTTGAGCCTCGCGGTTGCCACCTTCGTAGTTCTTCCACCTCGCCCACCCCACTGTGCAGCATGATGGAAGGCGCGACTTCCAAAGTTGAGCGGGTCTAGTAGGGCTCGCGCGGTTCTTCTTCAAGTGTCCGGACGCTTCCACAAGGATGGATCCATGGCAAATGGATGTCGTCGCGGGTCTCCAAGGATCGAATGCTGGACCTGGAGAGCTAAGGCTTGGTGGTTCCGGGAAGCTGGCGGTTGCCGAATTAGGGTGAGATGGAGCCCTCGCCAAGGGGCGACGAGCGGGTGCTCCCAGTCATCAATGTGGAAAGAGGTTTCTTCTTGCCTCCGCATCTGTTCTTCCCAGCTTTCCACGACTTTTCAGTGCGCAGCTTCACCATCTTCCCCCAATTTGTCTCGTACTTAGCTTCTTTCATATTTGTGTGTGAGAATTTTCTCCGGTGCTATATGCACTAGGGATTATTCAAATAGCTGTTCATTTGCCGAGTGATGACAGTGAAAAAAATCTTCTCAATCGGGGGAAATACGCATGTAGTGCAGCTTTGCGGTGGTTTAGGAATTCAACTCAGGGGTAAGATTAGTTTTCCTCAGATGTCCTTCTCCAATTAAGTGAAGGGATGGTAAGACTTTGGGTTCTACTGCCAGGACGTCCCAATCGGTGAGTGTCGGTAGGGCTACCTCATTGACTATGTCGAAGGAAGAGATGATAGACGTAGATATGTTGGAGATAGCATTAGTTGCTTTGTTGCGGAAGAAGATCAACGGGATGGACTCCTGGAGTCTTTTTCCAGCGAAGGATCCATCCTCTACAGGATAGGGTTTATCCCATGTGGATGTATTCCAGTCCGGATGATCCAACCCATGTTCATCCGGAAGAGATTCGGGCAAACCAGATGGAGAAAAATCTCAAGGCCATAACACATGTGCGAGAAAATCCCAGGGGCACCAGGTTGGTGCCACCCTTCTCAGCAGAGCTGCATCCGAATGAGGTACATCTTCATGAGCTTGAACCTAATGAATTTCTTTTTTGCTTGTTGTTTTCGTTTGTTCTGACTTTGCCACTCAACATGCTTTTACAGGACTGGTCAGTTCCATCCCGGCGGTTGACCACACACCCATCAACGTCGCGAGTGACATGAGCATCTGTAGGACTCGAAAGGCGAAGAGGACGAAGATGACGACAAGGAGATGGAGGAGAGCAACAAAGAACACGGGGATGAGGCGGAGTCCTTCCTGTCTGATAAAGTTCCACCCAATACTCGCTTGAAAGCGCGTCAGGACATTGGGGTCCGTATCGGAGGCGCTGGGACTCTAAAGGTGTTGAGGCCGACTATGTCGGCTATGCTGACCCGCAGTTCCAAATGTGGTCGGAGCGAGCCGGATGTGTCGTCGGAGAAGGTTGCCAAACACCCCAAGACCATGACCTCGAAACCTCGGAAGGCTGTCCTATCGTGCATCAAGGTTGATGTGCCAGTTGCTTCGACGTAAGTACCTCTACCGAGTGATTCTTTCTTTGCTTGTCATGCTATTCCGAGTGATGGCTGGTCTTTTTGTTGTCTTTGCTACAGGGTTGATACGTCGACCGCTTCTCTTGAGCCGAAGATCTCCAACAATGGGCACACAGATGCCAACATCGCCTCTTCTAAAGGTACCCCCTGCGCTTATTTATGTACCATTCAGGACTTTAGGATTTAGCCACGAATGGACGCTTTGAATATTTGTGGATGTGTGTAGAGCCACGTAGTGTGATTGAACTTGATCCATCAGTCCTGTAGCGGTTGGTGAAGCGTCCAAGCAAGCTGCGACCCCGAGCCGTGTGATTGAGCACTCAACTGCCAAGGTTCAGGTTCCTGAGGCTCGGGAGGCTGCTTTGGCTGGAGTGTCACTTGGACCCGGTCCGTCTGTCACGTTATCTCTTCCTCCTATCGACTGCAACCTCTTCCAGCTGTACCATATCCCGGAGGATCAGGAGGGAGCGTGCAAGGTGGCCCTGGCTCAACTGGAAGTGATGGTTAGGCGGCTGAAAGAAGCGTACGATGCTAGTGAAGCTATGGCGAAGAATGTCCGGGTGAGTTCTTTTTGTGTACACATGTTTTTCTTTTTGAACTCGATCCCAAGTGGATTTTCTCCGCGGCACACCCACTGGGTGTCGTTTTTCAGTGGGAGCGTGCTGAGCACACCCAGTGGGTGTAGTCCCCAAGGCTACTGTCGACTAGAGTAGTCGGCGGTTGTCTTGGTTCCTGTTTTGGTTCGAGCAAGGTAGATAGGGTACGGGGGCCTTTTTTCCTCCTCTTATTTTTCAAGTAGGGGCGCACTGCACACACCCACTGGGTGTAGTCCCCGAGGATCCCATTTGACTCGGTCAGTCGACAGTAGTCTTAGCGTTACTATTTTGTATTCTGCTTGATTTGTGTTTATTGATGAAAGAATGCCCGCGGGCCCGGGAGCCTTGATGACACCATGGAGAAGGAGTTGCGAGCCCTTCGACTGAGCGTTGATGCTGAAAACGCGAAGATTAAATGTCTGGAATAGGAGAAACACGTCGTTGAAGGTAAAACTTTGTTTTCCGAGTGGCTCTTGATTCGACTATCTTTCCTATCCGACTGGGTTATCTTGTTATATTGCCTTTCTAAGAGGCCGAATAATTCCATTTCTCTAGTTACCATGAAGGAGGCCCTTGAGAAGTGAGATGAAGACCTCACATCAGCCTAGAAAGGGGTCAAGTAGAAAATCCAGGCGGCCGAAACCAAGCTCAAGATGGTCGAGACACTTGAAGAAGAGGATCGTCTTTTGAAGGCTGGTGCGGACAAATCTGTTGCAGAGGTTGCTGAGGTGAAGAAGCACTATGATGAGTGGGAGACCAAATTTGAGAAGGTCGTCGCCAAGAAAGCCGAACTGGAGCATTTCATTGAAAACTTCAGCAAGGAACACTACGAGAAACTTAAAGGTATGTTATCCATTCGATTGGTTTCTCGTTGTCGCCTTGCAATTTCTGAGTGATGTTTTCTCATCTTTTTGTTTTCCGACTGAGTCCATCCTTCTCCATTGGTGTTCAGGAAGAGACGACATGAATAGATAAATAACTAGGCCCGAAGGATGGGCTCCTAAAGGATAGTATCACCTGAGCTCTTCTCAGGTTGGAAGCCCGCGTCGGCTATGTCTTGTCTTGCTTCAAGTGGCTTCAATCGGCCGTCAGGTAGATAGATCGAGAGAAAACCCCCTGATAACGCACTCCCAAAGGACGCCTAGACAATTGTGAACCGTGTGAAGGCCATCCTCAGAGAACTCCAATCTTGGAAGAAGTTAGTCGTGAGGACCGGAGCCGACATCGCCCTCTCACTTGTCCGCATCCACTATAAGGAGTGGATGAAGAGAAGCTGAAGAATCTCTCAGTCGTCGATAGGAAAAGCCCAAAGATTGAGGATTTCATGGAGATGTTCATGGCGGCTGCTACCCGGATTGCGGATGATATCGACCTCGACACATTCGTGGAAGCAGTGGAATATTTAGCTTTCGAGTGATGCTCGGAGGAAAAAACATTAAGTTTCAATTTGCCTCGGGATGCCGAGTGGTTTTATGTAACCCCAAACTTTGAGAGATCCTTGAGTCCCTCTTATGTGTACTATTTCCTATATTGGTTCTGTTTATCCACATTTGAGTTTGGATCTTATTTGCTTGGTTGTCCTTATTCGGGGTCACTTTTACTTCGACAAAAGTGGGTTCGCATCCGAGTATCCGAATGTCAAGGTTACCCTCACTCGAGGTTGTTTTTCAGTCAGGCGAAATCTGGTCCATAGCCTAGCCCCTAAGTGTGGATATTGTCAAAACGAGGGATTGTTTTTAATTTGGCGAAAGCTAGTTCGCCGCTAAGCCCACGAGGGTGGAGAATGTCCACACTCGGAATTGTTTTTAACTTAGGCGAAAGCTGGTTCGCGGCTAAGCCTCCGAGTGTGGAGGTTGTCCACACTCGGGATTGTTTTTAACATAGGCGAAAGCTAGTTCGCAGCTAGGACCCCGATTGTGGAGGTTGTCCTTACTCAAGATTGTTTTTAACTTAGGCAAAAGTTGGTTCACAACTAAGTGTTGGGGAATGTTGCATGGGAAACAAAAAGTTTCCTACGGACACGAAAGACCAATCATGGTGATGATCATCTATGAGAGAGGATATCAGATCCACATACCCTTGTAGATCGCTAAGCGGGAAGCATTAAGAAACATAGTTGATGTAGTGGAACGTCTTCGCAATCCAAATCACAGCCGTCCGACGACCCGTCCCGATCTACCGCCAAACGGATGACACCTCCGTGTTCAGCACACGTACAACTCGACAATGATCTCAACATTCTTGATCCAGCAAGAGGGGGTAGAGAGGTAGATGAGTTCTTCGGCAGCGCGACGTCATGACAGCGATAGTGGTGGAGCTATTCCAGCAAGACTTCGCCTAAGCACCGCTCAAACTAGACTAGAGGAGAAATAGATCTAGAGAGAGGGCAACACGTGTCTGATTCTTGTGTCTCAAAACCCTTAAAACCTCTAGTATACATAGGAGGAGGGGAGAGGAGGCAGCCTTGGCCCCTACTCCAAGGAGAAGGAGTCGTCCGAACCTTTCCTTTTAAAGGGAGGTGGACTACTTTGGTAGGACTTCTCCTTCCTTTCCTTTTAAAGGACTTTCGCCTTTTATCTCTACTCCTAGACGCATGGGATTTTGAGAGAGGCTTCGTCCAGCCCACCAGGGGCTGGTCCACCTCATTTCAAATCCCATAAGGTTCTTGGGTCGTCACACCCCTCCCGGTTGTCGCCTGGCACCGTCCCGGCACTCCCGGTACACTACCGATGAGCCTGAAACTTTTCTGGTGACCAAGACAGGATTTCCTATATATCCATCTTTACCTCCGGACCATTATGGAGCTTCTGGTGACTTCCAGGATATCATCTGGGACTCCGAACAACCTTTGGTCACCAACACCTATAACTCAACTATACCGAATCGTCACCGAACCTTAAGTGTGCAGACCCTGCGGATTCGAGAACTATGTAGACATGACCCGAGACACTCTCCGGCCAACATCCAATAGCGGAACCTGGATGTCCATATTGGATCCTACATATTCTATGAAGATCTTATCGGTTGAACCTATACGTCAAGGACTCAGATAATCCCGTATAATGTTCCCTTTGTCCTTTGATATGTTACTTGCCCGAGATTCGAGCATCGGTATCTCTATACCTATTTTAATCTCATTACCGACAAGTCTCTTTACTCGTTCCGTAATACTAGATACCATGGCTAACTCTTTAGTCACATTGCTTGCAAGGCTTGTTTGTGATGTTGTATTACTGAGTGGTCCTCGAGATACCTCTCCGTCAAACGGGGTGACAAATCCCAATCTTGATCCGTGCTAACTCAACAGATACCTTCGGAGATACCCAGTAACATTGGGACATTTGATAAACACAAGGCATTCCTCCGGTGTCAGTGAGTTACATGATCTCATGGTCATAGGAATGTATACTTGACATGCCGAAAACAATAGCAACAAAATAACACTATCACATGCTACGTTTATAATTTGGGTCTTGTCCATCACGTCATTCTCCTAATGATGTGATCCCGTTATCAAGTTATAACACTTGTCCATTGCTAGGAAACCTTAACCATCTTTGATCAACAAGCCAGTCAACCAGAGGCTTACTAGGGGCAATATTGTGTCTATGTATCCACACATGTATCTATATTTCCATTCAATACAATTATAGAACGGATAATAAATGATTATCTTGAAATAGGAAATATAATATAATAAACGATTGTCTCCCACTTGCACTAGAGTCAATAATCTAGTATCACATCTCTATGTGATTTACAATGTAACACACTTAACACCCATACAGTTCTGGTGTTTGTCATGTTTAGCTCGTGGAAGAGGCTTAGTCAGCGTGTCTGCCACATTTAGATCCGCGTGCACTTTGCAAATATTTATGTCTTCCTCCTTGATGTAATCACGGATGGCATTGGAGCGTCGTTTTATATGTCCGGTCCTCTTGTGAAACCTCGGTTCCTTGGCTAGAGCAATGGCACCAGTGTTGTCACAGAACAAATTTATTGGATCTAGTGTGCTTGGCACAACTCCTTAGCCGCCTCTGAGGCAGCTATGTACCTTGCTTGGCATGTAGATTCAGCTACGTCACTCTGTTTGGAACTGCACTAGCTTACCGCACCCCCATTAAGAATAAACATGTATTCAGTTTGTCGCTCAGAGTCATCCAGATCAGTGTTGAAGCTTGCATCAACGTAACCCTTACGACGAGCTCTTCGTCACCTCCATAAATGAGAAACATTTCCTTAGTCCTTTTTAGGTACTTCAGAATACTCTTGACCACAGCCCAGTGCTCCACTCCTGGATCACTTTGAAACCTGCCTGCCATAGTTATGGCAAGGCTGACACGCGGTCTTGTGCACAACATTGCATACATGATAGACCTTATGGCTGAAGCATAGGGGACGACACTCATCTTTTCTCTGTCTTCGGCAGTTACTGGGCATTGAGTCTTACTCAACTTTATACCTTGTAACACAGGCAAGAACATCTTCTTCGATTGTTCCATTTTTGACTTCTTAAAAACTTTGTCAATGTATGTGCATTGTGAAAGTCCTATTAAGTGCCTTGATCTCTCTCTATAGATCTTTATGCCTAATATGTAAGCAGCTTCTCCTAGGTCCTTCATTGAAATACATTTATTCAAGTAATCCTTCGTGCTCCCCAAAAATTCTATTTTGTTTCCAATCAGCAATATGTCATCCACATATAATATTAGGAACGCTATAGAGCTCCCACTCACTTTCTTGTAAATACAAGCTTCTCCAAAAACTTGTATAAACCCGAATGATTTGATCACCTCATCAAAATGCTGATTCCAACTCCGAGATGCTTGCACTAATGGATCGACAAAACCTTCGGGTTGCATCATATACAACTCTTCCTTAAGAAACTCGTTAAGAAATGCCGTTTTCACATCCATTTGCCAGATTTCATAATCAAAAAATGCAGCTATTGCTAACATGATTCAGATGGACTTAAGGATCGCTATGGGTGAGAATGCCTCATCGTAGTCAACTCCTTGAACTTGTAAAAACCCTTTTCCATAAGTCGAGCTTTATAAACGGTCATATTACCGTCCGCATGCGTCTTCTTCTTAAAGATCCATTTGTTCTGAATAGCCTTTCGACCTTGAGGTAATACTTCCAAAGTCCATACTTTGTTTTCATACATAGATCCTATCTTGGATTTCATGGTATCTAACCATGTGTTGGAATCTGGGCCCACCATTTCTTCTCCATAATTTGTTGGCTTATTGTTGTCTAACAACATGATTGACAAGACAAGATTCCCGTACCACTCAGGAGCAGTACATGCCCTTGTTGACCTGCAAGATTCGATAGCAACTTGATCTGAAGCTTCATGATCACCATCATTAGCTTCCTCTTCAACCAGTGTTGCCTCGACAGAAATTTCTTTCTACCTTGCGCCACCATCTTGTTGAAGCATAGGTTCTGCAACCTCATCAAGTTCTATCTTCCTCCCACTCAATTCTATCGAGAGAAACTCTTTGTGAAGAAAAGCTCCGTTCTTAGCGACAAACATTTTGCCCTCGGATTTGAGATAGAAGGTATAGCCAAAACTCTCTTTTGGGTAACCTATGAAGATGCACTTGTCTGCTTTGGGTTCCAGCTTTTCAGACTGAAGCTTTTGGACATAAGCATCACATCCCCAAATTTTAAGAAATGACAACTTTGGCTTCTTGCCATACCACACCTCATATGGTGTCGTCTCAACGGATTTTGATGGTGCCCTATTTAGATTGAATGCAGGTGTCTCCAATGCATAGCCCCAAAATGATAACGGTAAATCGGTAAGTGTCGTGGTTTTGTCACGGCAGATGTCCTCGTGAAAGGACTTAGTGATGGATCCATCGCACCTTGGTGGCGACTCAAAGAGGGTGAGCGGAAGCAAGACTCAGGTTTACCCAGGTTCGGCCCCTCCCGTGGAGGTAAAAGCCTACGTCATGCTTTGTATATGTTGATGGTGGAACCGATTACAAGGAGGGCGTAACTCGCTTCACCTAGCTCTCGATGATTTCTAACTTAATCTATCTTCCCTAGAGACTCGCCTTTATATACAGGTCGACGCTCCTGGGTTTACAAAGTCCTGGTCACTTTACAAATCTTGGCCTTCCATATCTCTAAGTCGCCGTGTTTTCCAAGCCAGGAAACCTCCTCGGCGACTTACCTTTTCCATCAGTCCTGAACCGCCATCTGGCTCATGGGCCCTGGCGGCCTTCCAACGAAGATCTTCTTGCACACCTCAGGCCTGAGCCAAGGCTTATACTAACCATGTATGTATGAGTCACCGCTTTCTTGACCCGGCCCAACAGGGCGGGACATACCGCAGGTAATATCCCCAACATTAGGCCCCAGATTGACTTGAATTCATTCATTCCAATATTCCTTTACGCTTATCTTCGGTGACTCATATTACCTTCATCTTTTCTTTAAAAAGTGACGAGCCGCCAACTTTCTCAAATTGCTTGAATCGCTAGGTCATTTATTGGTGACATCACCTTCTCCACTATTCGAGGATTTTGATGGCATCACTTCCAACGGATCTTTTCGTCTTTATCTTGTTATCCCGAAAATTCAGGCGCCATTTTTTCGGTTTTCAATTTGTCGGCTCGATTCCCGCGCGTGCCGTTTCAACCCTGCCCTAGGTCTTCAAATAGTCGTAGGGAGTGTGGGAGAATCCTCACCTACGACATTCCGTCTCCTCGGCTGCATCGTCTTCCTCGAGCTCGCGTCTCGACCACCTCTCCATCATCGAACTTCTGTCGTGGACCAGCCATTTCCCAGGCCGATCGGGGGCACGGTCTCTGTCGCATAACCTCCGTGACCTTCTTCCGTCATCGCCTTCCTCCTTCGGGTAAGTTCTCTTCCTCCTTTAGGGCTAGATCTTGAACCCACGTATTTCTTAGGGCAGCACCAAAACTCCATGAATGCTAAATCCTTTTACCATTAACCCGTCCAAGCATGGCATTTTAGATCCTTCTGAGTAGTAATAAACCGTGGTAGTCCCATCACGCTCCCTAGCAAGTTGTATTCTTCCTCCATTGCTTATTGATCCACACACTGTTTTTGCGTAGTTCTTGTGTTCTTAGCGCCTAAATTTTCGGCAAGTAATATTTTCTCAAATAGAACTACTCGTAGATCCGTAAGTTATCTCTTGGCGTTGGAAACATGTTTGTCCTCAATTGGGAATATCCTTAAGGGAACCTTTAGAGCCACAACCCGCCCTCAATGCTACGGTGAGTCACAACACCCTTGTAGATATGCTTCCAACCGTTGGCTGACGAGTTACCATTCCGTAGGTCCTCACAACCCGCCAATCTCTATTTTTGTAGTGGGTACCATCTCTAAATGTAACCGGCTGCCAACAGAAGTCAATGACGCTTTTCTTCAGAAATTTGTGAAAGTGGGTAATCTTGATCCCAAGGAAGTCATTGGCTGGCGAACCGCCTTTGCGGAAGCTACCCCTCAACCCGCCGAAGGGGAAGTAGTCATTTTTGCCGATCACCTTGAGCGAGGCTTCAATCCGCCCAGCTCGAAATTATTCAGAGACGCCTTGCACTTCTTCAACCTTCATCCCCAAGACTTGGGGACAAACTCCATCAGTAACCTCTGTCAGTTCCATGTGTTTTGTGAGGCCTATCTGCAGATAGAGCCCACTGTATTGATGTTCAGGAAGTTTTTCTATCTGAACCGCCAGACTGAGTTTGCCAACGAGCCTTACTTAGATGTTGGTTTAGTTAACATCCAGTGATGCAGTGAATGCGGGTTTCCGGTCGTTACACTGCCTAGCCATCCCAAAGGTTGGGCAAAGACTTGGTTCTACGGCCACGACACCTCTCTATCCAATGAGAACCTTTTACCGGGCTTCAGGGAAGAACGTCTGCCCATGGACTAAAGAAGAGGAAGCCACGTTTGTCCCTATCTTTGCAAAGCTGAAGGCCCTTACCGTCAATGGTCTTACTTGGATCGATCTGATCCGCTGCTGGGTAGAGTGGAGAATCATGCCCTTAAGCCGTCGAGATGGCTTGATGTGTGAATACAATGGCGACTTAAACCACCCCCAATGCTTTTACAATGTGAGGCTTTTGGAAGAAGACATTGTGGAGATTGTGAAGAAACTAAGTGGCGAGCCCATTGAGAATTGCTCCAAAATCGGGCTTAAACCTTTTTCCGTCTCCAACCCAGCTCCAGAGGTAAACAATCCAAGTCGACCTTTTAGCTTTTCAATGTACTCATTTATGTTTATGATCTGAGCGTTTCATCATGTCAATCAGAGGATTCGGCGTTTTGGTCCCGAATACTCAAGACAATTGTCAAGAAAACAACCAAACCCTCCCCTAAGACGAAGAAGAAAAACAAAGGCAAAGCCGTCGCAAAAGAGTCATCCGTCGTTGGCGAGTCTCGGGCCGCCGAAGAAAAATCAGAGGTAAAAACTCCCTTGTCTTTATTGCTTTAATATGACTTGTACTCACGCTTTGCTACCTTTGTTTATAGGATGATGACTTTGAGAGCCAAGATGAAGATGTCGAGGTAATTTCTATTTCTTCCGACTCAACTTCTTCTCCCCCCTAGCCGGCCAGGCGGATCTGTAGGAAAGTTCCCATTTCTCACTCATATGCTCATCAGGATCGCAATTTCCTTTTGAAGAAGGCGAGTTATACACCCAAATATCACACTCGAAGCCACTCTAGGGACCTAGTGTCCGGCTTGCCTGAGAGAACAACTGATCGCAAACGACACAACGAGGTATGTTACTGTAAGCATCTTTCTTTTCTTGTGCAAGATATTCTTGTGATTTACCCAATCTTTGAATCCTTATTTATCAAGTTTCCCCTCCTTCATCTGGCGACTCAGCTATGTCGACTCTCCCCCCAATGATTAGTCTTCACGGGTAAGTTCCTTTACTAACATGTTCTTTCGGATGTTAATGTCTCCGTCTCAACATTGGTGCCGTTGTTTCTGAGAGCGCAATCAGAAAGATAAAAACCAGCGACTCATCTTCTGCTCCCAAAGCAGCTGAAGTGTTTGGTATGAGTACCTCCATCCAGGAGGCTCGAGAAGGACCAGCTGAAATCCACGACGATACCTTTGACGATTTTCCTGATATCCGGGTCAACCCTTCAAGACATCAAAAGGAAGTGACTGAAAACATCAACCCACCCAGTTCTTCTAAGGCGCATGAAGACCCAGATTCAGTCGTTGTTACTGGTACCGGCTATTCTAAGCCTGCAACCACGGTATTAACCAAACATGCGACAAAAGATGCCCACATATTTGCAAAGAAAGATATCACCAAGCTGAAGCTTCCCAACTATCAAAATTGGAGTTTGAGGAACTATATTCTGGTTTTGTGAGCCGCCTGGAGACAAGCTACGAGATGGAAATGATCCTAGCCAACATGATGCAGATCAAACATGAGGTATGATATCTTTTATCCTTATTAACAAGTCCTCCCATTAGCCCTCCAAAGGACGAGTCATCCATGATGAATCGTGCATTTGTGTCATCTATCAATGTGTAGCCCCTAAGGGCCGGGTCATCTTTGTAAAGGTGAGCCGAGACTTTTTAATTTAACACTTGGAATAAAATCTTCAACTTGTAGCCCCCAAGGGTCGGGTCATCTTTGTAAAGATGAGCCGGGTCTTGAACTTGTATTTGAAACAAAATCTTCAACATGTAGCCCCCAAGGGCCGGGTCATCTTTTGAAAGATGAGCCGGGTCTTGTTGGAAGGTATGACCTTAGAAGAATTGAGTCATACATTAGCCCCCAAGTGTCAGGGATGTTTCTTGCAATGGTCCTGAAACTTTCTTTCCCGATGTTTGTTGCAGGAATCCTTGACTCAGGCAGACTCGACCGTGGACAGCTTGAAACAAAGCTTGACAGAGCAGCAGGACGCTCGAGCTATGTTTGAAGAGAAGTTTCGTCTTGCCCTAAGTGACATGGAAAAGATGAAAGCAGAGCACAAAAGGTTTGAAGACAAGGCCCATGGTGAGCAAGCTTCCATTTTGAAAAGGGTGGAACAAGTCGAAGAGAAGCTGAAAGCCGCAGTACAAGAATTCTCCGGCTTGAAGCATCACATCTCAAAAATGACCTAGGCCATATTTGGTAAGGGTCAATTACCTCCTTCTGAAAGTGCTTTGTACAACCTTGCAACCACATATGATCATGCTTTGTCACTTGTAGGTCCGCGAGCTGCCACACTGCAGAATGACTGCATTCTGAAGCTGAAGGCGATCTATACCTTGAAAGAGCAGCTGTATACTGGTGGTGTGATGACCATGAAGGCTATTATGGGAAACAGGGAACCCATAAAATCCATCAAGCATATGGTGGGTTGCTTGTCAACATTGCCACCCCAGATAGAGGAGCTACAGAGGTCAGCCTCCTGCAAGGGAGTGCTAACTGCCCTAAGCCGGTGTTCGGCCTATGCTCCAGAACTTAAGCCGGAAGAGGTGACTGGTGGATTTCCAGAGCTGAAGGATGATGGGTCAGATTTCACTAAGGAGGACTACCACCATTGTGTAAAAGAATCTCGCTTTGCGGTGACTAAGCTAGCGGCCGGCCTGGATTTAGGCAAATATCAGGCGGCTTATGATGAGCACATCAAAAGGGTGACTCGTCCTTCGTATGAAATCACCAGCCTGACTCCGCGACACCATAAGAATCCTTTTGTCTTTGATGTCAATCCGTCCACCGTCTTCACTGACGAAGACGAGTTCCATGCCTTGACAAATTGCAATTGGAAATTGGGCGACTTACATATCGAAGATGGCGAAAGATCGAGGCAGCATAACCCGGAGGCGGCTTGAGTCAAACTGACATGAAGTCCGCACAGAATACTTTGATCCTTTATGGCTGGGTTATGTTTCTTGGTATGGCGTGCTGAGCCATGTAATAGTCTAGGATTTTTTGAAAACAGTATGATAACTGTACCTTGTGATGGTGTTGAAAGTTTCAATCTTCATTAATATGAATTGCCTTTTCTAATGCTTTGCCATGTTTTACAAGAAGGACCTTTGCCCTGTTTATCAAAGAAAAACGATAAGCCGGCTCAATGAGTCGCGGCGGGTTACAATAGAGTTTTATGAAACCTTTGGGTTGTGCCACAAAGATAGTCATAAAGTTTGTCGGCTCAATGAGTTTCGGTAGGATAGGAGGAGTTTGCAAAACTCTAGTGCTACACCAAGAAGGCTTTTGCAACAGCCTGAGTTGTTTAGACCAGCTGATCAGGCGCGAGTCAAACTTCGGTGAAGCAGGTTCAGTGAACCCATGGTTTGTCTATTTTCCATGTGCCGGCTCCCGCTATCACCCTTCATGTTTTAACCAAGGGAAGTTAAGGGTCCAAAAAGTGGATTGAGTTGCCAAGAGTACATGGGACCATAGGGCGAGTCGCCAAACACACAGTCCAGTATAACCATTGTAATGTGTTAATTTTTCGCTAGCCAAGAGGGTATTCAAGCTGAACTCAATGAATAGAAGCCCCCAAGTGACCTATGATTACGGAAAAGTTGGACATAGGATTGCAGAAGCGTGTACGCTCTTACTGCAAAACAACTTGGGAGCTAGTAGCTCCCAAGTAAGCCGGCTTAATTCTGAAAACCATATAGGGTGCCCATGTTTGAACCGTGCAACGTGGCAACTTTGGTCCTCTTTGGCATACCAACATCCAGTTTTGAAATAAGCGCAGCGAGGCGACTTATGCTCTTTGATGCTGATAGAGTCCATGCTTGGATGACTTATGAAACAACAAAGACTCATGCTTTCAAGAAGCTGAAACGGAAGAAACCCTGAAGTTTGTGGGCGCCGGCTTTATTGCTTTATATATATATATATAAAGATTACAAATACTAAAGTTTATACATAGATAAGGAGCCAGTGGCTCTAAGTATAGTATGGCCATAAGTGGGCGATGTTCCATGGCCGGGTCATCTCAACCTCTATTGTTGGCCTATCTGGTCGAAGATCCACCAGGTAGTATGGACCGTTGTGAAGAGTTTTGCTGATGACAAAAGGTCCTTCCCACAGAGGGGATAACTTATGCATACCGGTATGATCCTGAATCAACTAGAGCACTAAGTCGCCCTCCTAGAAGGCTCAGCTTTTGACTCGGCGGCTATGATAGCGTCGTAAGTCCTGTTGATAAATTGCCGATTGTGACGCGACCAAGTCACATTCTTCCTCCAGGGTGTCTAACGAATCTTGACGCGCTAGCTCATTGTCTTGTTCCACATAAGCGGCGACTCGTGGCGAGTCGTGTCTGATGTCACTTGGTAATACTGCCTTTGCTCCATAGACCAAGAAAAAGGGCGTGTAACCAGTAGACCGATTAGGGGTGTTTCTGATGCTCCATAAAACTGAAGGTAACTCTTCAACCCAACATCCCGGAGTACATTCCAGAGGTACCATAAGTCGAGGCTTGATTCCCTGCACTATTTCCCGATTTGCCCTCTCTGCCTGTCCATTATACTGGGGTGTGCCACTGCAAAAACATCAAGCCGGATGTGCTCCCTTGCGCAAAACTCTTGCATGGCACCTTTGGATAAATTAGTACCATTATCAGTAATAATACTACGAGGATACCCGAAGCGAAAAATCAACTTCTTGAGGAACTTGACGGCCGTGTATGCATCGCGACTACTGACCGGCTCTTCTTCAACCCACTTGGTAAACTTGTCAACTGCCACCAATAGGTGAGTCTTTTTATTGGACGACATCTTGAAGGGACCAACCATGTCGAGCCGCCAGACCGCAAAAGGCCATGTAATTGGAATCATCCGCAATTCCTGAGCCGACACAAGCATCTAACGCCCAAATTTTTGGCAGCCATCACATCTACATACTATATCCTCAGCATCTGCATGAGCCGTCAACCAGTAAAACCCATGCCTAAAGGCTTTGGATACCAAAGAGCGTCACCCGGTGTGATGACCATAGTCACCTACATGTATCTCATTGAGAATCGCATACCCTTCCTCAGACGAGACACACCTTTCAAAAATTCCCTTGTGTAACTCGCCTTTATGTATGATCATGGACTTGCATCGACGGATAATTTGGCAGGCCAGCAACTCATCAGTATGTAACGCGCCTCGTGCCAGATACGCCATGTAGGGGATTGCCCAATCCGGGGTAGCACGGAGAGCCACCACAAGTCGAGACTCAGGGTCAGGAACCGCTAAGTCTTCTTCCGAAGGAAATTCTCCTGACGGGTTATGCAATATATCCAAAAAGACGTTAGGAGGAACCACCTTACACTGTGATCTGAGTCGTGAAAGAGCATCACCTGCCTCGTTGAGTCGACGATCAATATGATCAACCTGATAACCATGAAAATGACCCGCCACGTCTGACATTGCACGTCTATAAGCCACCATCAGGGGATCTCTGGAATCCCATGTGCCAAAGACTTGCTGTGCCACCAGATCTGAGTTGCCCAAGCATCTAACTCGACTAAGGTTCATCTCTTTGGCGATTCTAAGCCCATGGAACAAAGCTTCCTATTCTGCCGCATTGTTGGTACATGTGAACATAAGTCGGAGGACATAGCAGAACTTGTCACCCTCAGGTGAGGTCAATACTATGCCAACCCCCGAGCCTTCCAGCTGTATAGACCCATCAAAATGGATAGTCCAATACGTGTGGTCAGGTCTGTCCTCTGGAATTTGTAACTCGGTCCAATCGTTGATGAAATCCACTAAGGCCTGGGACTTAATGGCCGTGCGAGGTGTATATTTCACATGATGGGGTCCAAGCTCAATAGCCCATTTAGCAATCCGCACGGTTGCTTCACGGTTCTGTATAATATCACCAAGCGGCGAAGAACTGACCACTGTGATGGGATGCTCTTGAAAGTAATGTTTTAATTTTCGACTCGCCATGAAAATCCCAAAGACTAACTTCTGCCAGTGCGAGTAACGCTGTTTGGAGAGGGTTAGAACCTCGCTGACAAAGTAGACCGGTCTTTGAACCGGGTATTCCTTCCCTTCCTCTTTGTGCTCAACGACCACTTCTACATTTACTACTTTAGAGTTGGCAGCAATGTACAGGAGCATAGGTTCTTTGTCAGTCGGAGCGGCTAAGACAGGCGGCTCAGCCAGTTGTTTCTTCAAGGCCTCAAAAGCTTCATTGGCTCCATCCGTCCAGACAAAATGATCAGTTTTCCTGAGCAGTTGATATAGAGGGATGGCCTTCTCCCCAAGGCGAATTATGAAACGACTTAGAGCTGCAATACGACCCGCCATGCGCTGAACTTGGTTGACATTGGCCGGCTTGCCAAGCGAAGTGATCGCTTCGATTTTATCCGAGTTAGCCTCGATGCCTCGTTCTGACACCAAGAAGCCCAATAATTATCTTGCAGGAACACCGAAAACACACTTGGTAGGGTTAAGCCTCATCTGATACACGTGTAAATTGTCAGAAGTCTCCTTGAGGTCCTCCAAAAGTGACTCTTTCTTCTTGGATCTGACCACTATGTCATCAACATAGGCGTGAACATTGCGCCCAATCTGACTGTGCAGGCAATTCTGGATGCAGCGTTGATAAGTCGCCCCGCGCTCTTGAGCCCGAACGGCATAGACACATAGCAGAAGGCTTCAAAGAGAGTTATAAATGGTGTCTTATCCTGATCTTCCACAGCCATCTTGATCTGGTGGTATCCTGAGTAAGCATCTAGAAAACATAGTTGCTCGCAACCCGCCGTAGAATCAATGATTTGGTCAATGCGAGGGAGGGCGAAAGGGTTCTTTGGGGAGGCCCTGTTGAGGTCGGTGTAGTCAATGCACATGTGAAAAGTATCGTTCTTCTTGAGCACCAAGACCGGATTAGACAACCACTCAGGATGAAAAACCTCAATAATGAATCCAGCGGCCAAGAGCTGGGCGACTTCCTCCCCAATTGCTTTACGTTGTTCTTCGATAACGAGCGAAGATAGTACCGGACCGACTTTATCTTAGGGTCAATGTTAACATGGTGCTCAACGAATTCTCTCGATACACCTGGCATGTCAGAAGGTTTCCATGCAAAGATGTCCCTATTCTCACGATTGAATTCAATGAGCGCTTTCCTATTTGGGATCCAGACCTGTCCCAATGGTGAATTGCTTGGAGGACTCGCCAGGCATGAAATCTATCAACTTCGTGTCATCTCTCGGCTTATACTTGAGGGGCGGCTCTGAATCGATTGTGGGTCTCTTGAGCGGTGTCGTATCTGCCGGGTCAACATTAGCTTGATGAAACTAGAGTTCCTCAGGTGCGCTAGCTGACTCAGCATAAGTTGTGTCTCCTTCCTCGCATTCTTGAGCTATCTTCCGGTCCCCGTTGATCATGATAGTTCCCTTAGGGCCCGACATTTTGAGCTTAAGGTAGACATAGCATGGGCGGGCCCTAAAACGACCATAAGCCGGCCTTCCGAAAAGCGCGTGGTAAGGACTCCTGAGTTTGACCACCTCAAACATGAGGGACTCGCTCATGTAATTAGACTCTGTGCCAAATGCCATATTAAGCTTGTCGCGTCCAACAGGGTATGCCGACTTACCCGGGACAATGTCGTGGAAGACCGTGGAGGATGACATCAAATCGCCCTCTAAGAAATTCATCCGTAGAAAGGTATCAAAATATAAGATGTTAATGCTGATGCCTCCATCCATCGGGACCTTGGAAAGGGTATAGCCCACAACCTGGGGCGCCACGACCAAAGCTAAGTCGCCAGTGTTATCAACCCGGGGCAGGTGATCTTCCCGACTACAAACAATGGGTTTCTCAGACCAGTTGAGGTATTTGGGAAGCGCCGGCTCAACCACGCTGAAGGCTCTGTGCTTCACCTTTTGGTCCCTTTTGCACGTACTGGTGGTGAACACATGATATTGCCCGCTGTTTAGCTGTTTAGGGTTATTCTGGAAGCCGCCGTCGTCATCTTGCCGCTGGGGGGCGCCTTGCGGAGGCTGCTGCTGAAAAACACCTTGTGCATTGTACTGCTGAATGTTCCAAACCTAATACTGCCCGGTATTAGCGTGTGACCCGACCTGTGGGCCCGGGTTAGGAAATCCACCGAACGGGTTTGTGTGTGAGTCGCCTGCACCATATTGATCTTTGTGTCTGCCATGGTTGTCTCCTTGTCCGTTTTTTAGTGCTTCAGCGCGAAACTACTGCATCACATAACAATCCTCCCAAGAGTGGGTAGACGGACCTTCCGCGGTAGCGTGCTGTGGGCAGGGGCCCTTGAGCATCGCATGATAGTTGCATGGCTTCTTCCCGCTGAAACCCCTTTTCTTCTAACATAGTTCCCATTCCCTGCATTAGTGTTACAAACGAAATCGGTGACGCCTTCCTGCTGGTTCTTTTTCCCTTGTCCCCCAGGGTTGTGTTTGCCACGCCCCTGGAACTGAGGGTGGGTTTTTGATGACTCGCCTCTCATGGCGGTGCTTACTTTGTCGTCATAATGCCCGGTATGTTTGGTGTCCTCTAATTCGGCATACCTTGTTAGGGTGTCCATCAATTTCCCCATGTCCTGCACCTTCCGTTTGAGTCGCCCAAGCTTCAGCACCAATGGATCGTAGTGGCAATTTTTCTCCAAGATCAGAACGGCCTGAGCCACCGAGATGCCATCTGACGAATGGATCACTTCTGCAACTCGCCGCGTCCAGTGGTGGGCCGACTCATCTGGACGCTGGACACAGTGTTGTAAGTCAACGATGGTCATCGGGAGCTTGCAAGTCCCTCTGGATTTTTTACGAAACGTTCCTTCAACTCGTCCCAGGTGTTGATGGCGTCGGGTGGCAGGTTCTTCAGCCACGTGCGTGTTGTCCCTTCAAGCATCATGGTGAAATATTTTGTGCAGACCGCTTCACTCACATCGAGCATATCCATTGCAAGCTCGTAACTCTCGATCCATGCACCTGGCTCTAGATCCGGCGTGTAGTTGGGGACCTTCCGCGGACCTTTGAAATCTTTCGGCATTCGTTCATTGCAAAGGGTTGGTGTCACACAAGGTATCCCGATGTTCCTGCCACCTGACTCGGCTCGCGCGGGGGAAGGTAGGGTATAAGCCGGATATCCCTAACCCGCCGCGGCCGCTGTCTCCATCAGGCGGGCGGCTCGTGCCGTATCCACAAGATCCCGAGCCCGTGTGTCGGGCACACCGGGCAGATTGATCTGCGGCAATTGTCGTTGTTCGCTGGACACTGCGAGCGGATCATCATAGCGACTCCTGGTGTGACTCGCCTGGGGCGTGGAGTGTAGCCGCTCGCATCTATATGAGTTCTGCGCCTGTTGCACTACCGCTGTTTTCAGCATCTCAATGGCGTTTCTTGCCTCCACCTCAGCGAGAGAGTTTTCGTGGATGGGGAGAGACTCAAGGTGGCGGGTCGCTGCTAACATGTTGTCGATGGGGTTTTAGAAATGACCTTGCGGTGTCTGGAAACGGGGCGCATGAGCCGTCGTCGGCTGAGGCGCCTGTGGATTAAGCGGTGGCTAAGCCGGATCGCCTCGCGGGGCGACTTGCCATGGTCGGTTGGGCTCCATCCCAAGGGTATACGGGCTGTCAAAGAGCCGAGTTGGGTTTAAATCGACCGGCAGAGGGTTATGATGCCTCCTCTGGTGGACCGCATCAGAGGTGCGCTATTGTCGCTCAAGCCGCCATCCCTTAGCATTCAGTCATTCTGTCTCTGCGGTGATCTGGGCCCGCTGTGTTGACATCCTGGCGGCCTCTCCTTCTATGTCGCGCTGGATTTTGGCCATCTCTTCCCTTAGTTTTGTCAACTCGACGTTAACCGCTTCCTGGTTATCCGTCATCATAGTGATCGCCATGAGTTTGGCCATCTCTGCTACCAGATCCGCCATAGCTTGAGTCGGAGTCTTCCCTGATCCGGTGGCTTCATTGTTACCCGCCGCGCTTGGCTGAGGTGGCGCTGCTCCCACCATGTAGATGGTGACTTGGCGGTGGGGGCCTTCAGCTTCCTCAGAGATTACTGCTTGGGGCAACCCCCTGAGCTGTCCTTCCTGGAGAGGGTAGATTGAATATGTGTCTCCTATGGACGACTCGCTGTCCGAGTTGACGGGGGTGATTTGCTGGATTACCGGCTCGTCCGGTACGTAGGTTCCTTATGTAAAACCAACGAAAGCATGGTGTTTCTTGACGTGATGTGGCAGGACGGGCGTACCGGGCCGGCTCGATTATGTCGGTGAAGGTGTCCGGCTGAGGCACGGGAGACCCAATCTTGCCGATGAAGACGTGAATCTTGCCGAAGGGGACCTTGTATCCAGATTCGATCGAATTGGCCTCAGGTCCCCACTGAGAGTGGTCGATGTAGTACCTTCCACGGCGGCTCCTCATCATGATGCCGACCGCGTAGCTTCCTAACCTGAGAAGGGCTCCCTTTGAGAACTCAACTCCACCATGCACAGGCCCCATGGTGGGCTCCAACTATCGTGGTTTTGTCACGTCAGATGTCCTCGTGAAAGGACTTAGTGATGGAGCCACCGCACCTTGGTGGCGACTCAAAGAGGGTGATCTGAAGCGAGACTCAGGTTTACCCAGGTTCGGCCCGTCCTGTGGAGGTAAAATCCTACATCCTGCTTTGTGTATATTGATGGTGGATTCGATTACAAGGAGGGTGTAACTCGTCTGACCTAGCTCTTCATGATTTCTAACTTAATCTATCTGCCCTAGAGACTCGCCTTTATATACAAGTCGAGGCCTGTGGGTTTACAAAGTCCTGGCCACATTACAAATCGTGGCCTTCCATATATCTAAATCGTTGTGTTTTCCAAGCCAGGAAACCTCCTCGGCGACTTATCTTTTGCATCAGTCCTGAACCGCCATCTGGCTCATGGGCCTTGGTGGCCTTCCGACGAAGATCTTCCTGCACACCTCAGGCCTGAGCCAAGGCTTATACTGACCATGTATGTATGAGTCGCCGCTTTCTTGACCCGGCCCAACAGGGCGGCTCATACCGCAGGTAATATCCCCAAAAGTAAGAGACATCATAGAATGCACCATATCTAATAAAGTACGATTACGGTGTTCGGACACACCATTGCGCTGTAGTGTTCCTCGCGGTTTCAACTGTGAAACAATTCCCCATTGTCTTAAGTGAGCACAAAACTCGTAACTCGTATACTCACCTCCTCGATCCGATCGTAGGAACTTGATCTTCTTGTTACATTGATCTTCAACTGCACTCTAAAATTGCTTGAACTTTTCAAATTTTCAGACTTGTGCTTCATCAAGTAGATATAACCATACCTACTCAAATCGTTAGTGAAGGTGAGAAAATAACAATATCCACCGCGCGCCTCTATGCTCGTTGGTTTGCACACATCAATATGTATGATCTCCAACAAGTCACTTGCACGCTCCATTGTTCCGGAGAATGGTGTCTTAGTCATCTTGCCCATGAGACATGGTTCGCATGTGTCAAGTGATTCAAACTCAAGTGGCTCCAAAATTCCATCAGCATGGAGTTTCTTCATGCATTTTACACCAATATGACCTAAACGATAGTGCCACAGGAAAGTGACGCTATCATTATTAACTCTACATCTTTTGGTCTCAATGTTATGGATATGAGTGTCATCACTATCTATATTGAATATGAACAAACCCCTCACGTTGGGTGCATGACCATAAAAGATATTACTCATTTAAATAGAACAACCATTATTCTGTGATATAACTGAGTAATTGTCTCGCAATAAACAAGATCCAGATATAATGTTCATGATAAACGCAGGCAGTAAATAACAATTATTTAAGTTCATCACTAATCCCGATGGTAACTGAAGTGAGATTGTGCCTACGGTGATCGCATCAACCTTGGAACCATTTCCCACGGGCATTGTCACTTCATCCTTTGCCAACCTTCGTTTATTCCGCAGTTCTTGTTTCGAGTTGCAAATGTGAGCAACAAAACCGATATGAAATAACCAGGCACTACTAGGAGAGCTGGTGAGGTACACATCAATAACATGTATATCAAATGTACCTTGTTTGGCGTTGGCCGCCTTCTTATCGGCCAAATACTTGGGTAGTTCTGCTTCTAGTCATCAGTCCCCTTGCAATGGTAGCACTCAGTTTCCGTGTTGGGTCCAGACTTGTGTTTCTTCATCGGAGGGTCAACAACTTTGCCAATCTTTTTAGAGTTACCCTTCTTCCCCCTACCATTTTTCTTGAAACTAGTGGTCTTATTATGCATCAAAACTTGATGCTCCTTATGGATTTCCTACTCTACGAGTTTCAGCTCGGCAAATAGCTCGGCGAGTGATTTATTCATCCCTTGCATGTTATAGTTCAACACAAAGCCTTTGTAGCTTGGTGGCAGTGACTGAAGAACTCTGTCAGTGATAGCCTTCGGCGGGAGAGCAATTCCCAGCTGGCCGGACGGTTAGAGTACCCAGACATTCTAAGCACATGTTCACTGACAGACCCGTTCTCCTCCATTTTGCAAGCATAGAACTTATCAAAGGTCTCATACCTCTCAATCCGGGCATTCTATTCAAAGATAAACTTCAATTCCTGGAACATCTCATATGCTCAGTGACGTTCAAAACGTCTTTGAAGTCATGGTTCTATGCCATAAATACTACACATTGAACTAACGAGTGGTCATCCTTGTGTGTCTGCCAGACGTTCATAAGTTCACGCAATGCGGGTTGGGGTGGTTCAGCACCTAGCGGTTCATCAAGTACATATGACTTTTGGGAAGCTTGAAGGATGAGCATCAGATTACGGGCCCAGTCAACAAAGTTTCTTCCATCATCTTTCAACGTAACTTTCTCTAGGAACGCATTAAAATTCAAGGTTGCTACTGCGCGAGTCATTGAACTAGAACATCAAATTTTGCAAAGATTACTTAGACTATGTTCAAGACAATTGAGTTTAACTAATCATATTACTAATAAACTCCCACTCAAATATACATCCCTCTAGTCATTCGAGTGGCGCATGATCCAAATCCACTAACTCAAGTCCGATCATCACATGAGTTGAGATTAGTTTCAATGGTGAACATCCCCATGTTGATCATATCAACTATATGATTCATGCTCGACCTTTAGTTCTCTTGTGTTTTGAGGCCATGTCTGTACATGCTAGGCTCGTGAAGTTTAACCCGAGTGATCCGCGTGTGCAACTGTTTTGCACCCGTTGTATGTGGACATTCAGTCTATCACACCCGATCATCACGTGGTGTCTCGAAACGACGAACTGTCGCAATGGTGCACAGTCGGGGACAACAGAATTTTTTCTTGAAATTTTAGTGAGAGATCACCTTATAATGCTACCATCGTCCTAAGCAGAATAAGTTGCATAAAAGGATTAACATCACATGCAAATCATAAGTGACATGATATGGCCATGAACTTGTGCTTCTTGATCTCCATCACCAAAGTACCGGCATGATCTCCATCGTCACGGGCGCCGTACCATGATCTCCATCATCATGATCTCCATCATCATGCTACCATCAAGGTTGTTGTGCTATCTGTGATGTTACTACTAAAGCTACTGCCTAGCGATATAGGAAGAGCATGTGCAAGCGCAAAATAAATTTAAAGACAACCCTATGGCTCCTGCGGTTGCCGTAGCATCGACGTGCAAGTCGATATTTAACTATTACAACATGATCATCTCGTACATCCAATATATCATATCATGTCATTGGCCATATCATATCACCAGCATACCCTGCAAAAACAAGTTAGACGTCCTCTAATTTGTTATTGCATGTTTTACGTGGCTAGCATGGGTATCTAGTATGATCGCATCTTACTTACGCAAAGCCACAACGGTGATATGCAAATTGCTATTTAACCTTCCCCAAGGACCGCCTCCGTCAAATCCGATTCAACTAAAGTTGAAGAAACAGACATCCACCAGTCATCTTTATGTAACAAGTTAAATGTCAGTCGATGAAACCGGTCTCTCGTAAGCATACGAGTAAAGTTGGTCCAGGCCGCGTCAATCCAAACATACCGTCGAATCTAGAAAATACTAAGGTGGGCAGAAAATTAAACATCAACGCCCACAAACTCTTCTATTTTCTACTCGAGATGTCATCTACGCGTGAACCTAGCTCATGATGCCACTGTTGGGGAACATTGCATGGGAAACCAAAAAATTCCTATGCAGACGAAAGACCTACCATGGTGATGATCATCTACGAGAGGGGAGATCAGATCCACATACCCTTGTAGATAACTAAGCCTGAAGGGTTAAGAAACGTGGTTGATGTAGTGGAACGTCTACGCGATCCAAATCGCAGCCGTCCCACGACCCGTCCCGATCTAGCGCCGAACGAACGACACCTCCGCATTCAAGAAACGTACATCTCGAAGATGATCTCAGCCTTCTCGATCCAGTAAGAGGGGCGGAGAGGTAGATGAGTTCTCCGGCAGCGCGACGGCGTGACGGTGATAGTGGTGAAGCTATTCTAGCAGGGCTTCGCCTAAGCACCGCTGAAACTAGACTATAGGAGAAACAGATCTAGAGAGGGCAGCACATGGCTGATTGTTGTTTCTCAAAACCCTCAAAACCTCTAGTATATATAGGAGGAGGGGAGAGGAGGCAGACTTGGCCCCTACTCCAAGGAGAAGGGTCGGCCGAACCCTACAAGGAACAGTCCGCCTTCCCACCAGGGAGGTGGACTATTTTAGGAGGACTCCCCTTCCTTTCCTTTTAAAGGACTTTTGCCTTTTAGCTCCACTCCTAGCCACATGGAATTTTGAGAGAGGCTTCGGCCCACCCACCAGGGTCTGGTCCACCTCCTCTCATAGCCCATAAGGCTCTTGGGTGGTCACACCCCTCCCGGTGGTATCCCGGCACCCTCCCCACACTCCCGGTACACTACCGATGAGCCCAAAACTTTTCCGGTAACCAAAACAGGACTTCCTATATATCAATAGTCACCTCCCAACCATTCCGGAGCTCCTCGTGATGTCCAAGATCTCATCCGGGACTATGGACAGCCTTCAGTCACCAACACCTATAACTCAAGTATACCGAAACGTAACCGAACTTTAAGTGTGCAGACCCTGCTGATTCGAGAACTAAGTAGAGATGACCTGAGACACTCTGTGGCTAACATCCAATAGAGGGACCTGGATGTCCATATTGGATCCTACATATTCTATGAAGTTCTTACGGTTGAACCTCTATGTCAAGGATACACACAATCCTGTATATCATTCCCTTTGTCCTTCTGTATGTTACTTGCCCAAGATTCGATTGTCGGTATCGCCATACCTATTTCAATCTCGTTACCAGCAAGTCTCTTTACTCGTTCTGTAATACAATATCCTGTGTCTAACTCTTTAGTCACATTGCTTGCAAGGCTTGTTTGTGATGTTGTATTACCGAGTGGGCCCCGAGATACCTCTCCATAAAACGGAGTGACAAATCCTAGTCTTGATCCATGCTAACTCAACGGAAACCTTCAGAGATACCTGTAGATCACCTTTATAGTCACCCAGTAACGTTGTGACGTTTGATGCACACAAGGCATTCCTCCAGTGTTAGTGAGTTACATGATCTCATGGTCATAGGAATGTATACTTGACATGCAGAAAACAATAGAAACAAAATAACATGATCACATGCTACGTTTATAATTTGGGTCGTGTCCATCACACCATTCTCCTAATGATGTGACCCTGTTATCAAGTGACAACACTTGTCCATGGCTAGGAAATCTTAACCATCTTTGATCAACGAGCCAGTCAACTAGAGGCTTACTAGGGACAGTATTTTGTCTATGTATCCACACAGGTATTTATGTTTCCATTCAATACAATTATAACAAGGATAATAAAGGATTATCTTACAACGAGAAATATAATAATGACTATTTTATTATTGCCTCTAGGGCATATTTCCAACACTAAGCCCCCGAGTATGGAGATTGTCCTTACTCAGTATGGTTTTGTTCATCTTGGCGACGGAATGAAGAGCTTGCTTCATTAGGAACCATTTTAATTTAGGCGAAAGCCAGTTCTCGGCTAAGTGCCCGGGCGTGGAGGTTGTCCTGACTTGAGGCCGGTTTTTTCCTAAGTCAAAAATAGGTTCGCTGCCAGTAAATGATTGTTCTGTTCATCTTGGCGACCGAATGAAGAGATTGCTTCATTCAGAACCGTTTTAACTTAGGCTAAAACTCGTTTGCGGCTAAGGCCCCGGGCGTGGAGGTTGTCCCCAATCGGGGCTTGTTTTTGTTCCTTAGGGAAAAACATGTTCGCTACCAAGAAATGATTGTTCTGTTCATCTTGGGAACTAAATGAAGAGCTTGCTTCATTCTGAACCGTTTTAACTTAAGCAAAAGATGGTTCACGGCTAAGACCCCGGGCGTGGAGGTTGTCCTCACTCGGGGCCGTTTTTTGCTCCTTAGGCAAAAACAACTTTTCTAGAAAGAAAAGATTGTTCTGTTCATCTTGGCGGCCGAATGATGAATTTGCTTCAATCAGAAACGTTTTAACTTAGGCGAAATCTAGTTCGCGGCTAAGTCCCTCGGAGTGGAGGTTGTCCTTATTGGGGCCGGTTTTTGTTCCTTAGGTGAAAACAGGTTCACTACGAAGAAGTGATTTACGCCCATTCGGGGTGTGTCTCACCGGAGTGAGAGGTTTGACCATAGTTGAAGAAAGGAAATATTTTATTCTTCTAACCATTCGAGTTCATTACATGAATGAAATGATATGTTCTGATTATAGAACTTGCATAGTAGGTCCGCATTCCAGGTTCTTGGCTCTTCTACCCCATTCTTGAGGTTGCATAATCGATAAGCTCCGGTGTGCAGGACCTTGGAGATGGCGTATGGACCTTGCCACGGTGGTGCCAGCTTGTGAGGTTCTTGTTGGTCCAATTGGAGGACCAAGTCCTGTTCTTGAAATCCTCGACCCCTGACTTGCTTGTCATGGTAGCACTATAAGTCTAGCTGGTACAGTGTGGATCGAATGAGGGCTAGTTCTCTCTCTTCTTCCAAGAGGTCCAAACAGTCTTGGCGTGCTGCTTCAGCTTCAGCTTCGTTGTACTGCTCCACTCGGTGGAAGGGGGGGGAAGTTGTGATGTAAGTCACTCGACAGAATAGCTTCCAACCCATATACCATGAAGAAAGGAGTATGCTTGGTTGAACGATTCAGAGTCATTGGCATACCCCACAAGACGGATGGTAACTTTTCTACGCAGGCGCATGTGGCGTATTTGATATCTCCCATCAGTCGGGGTTTCAATCCCTCCAGTATCATACCATTTGCCTGTTCTGCGTGTCCATTCGACTGCGGGTGAGCCACAGAGGCGTAATTAACCCGAGTGCTCTAAGAGTGACAAAACTCGCGGAACTCGTCCGAGTCGAAGTTAGTTCCGTTGTCGGTGATGATGTCATGAGGGACTCCGAATCTGAAGATAATCTGCCGAATGAAGCTCGCGGCAGCCGCTAAATCCACGGATTTGATGGGTTTTGCTTGGACCCACTTGATTAACTTATCCCTGTAACTAGCAGGTGGGTGAATCCACTAGCCCGAGATGTAACGGGCCAACCATGTCGAGGCCCCCCACGGTGAATGTCCAGATGAGCGGAATCATTTTCAGCGTGGATGTAGGCTTGCGTGACTGACTTTTATAGATCTAGCATCGAACACAAATTCGACCAACTCTGTTGCTGCTTCATTGGCTCGGGGCCGATAAAAACGTACGCGGAAGGCCTTGGCCACCAGGGTCCGAGAGGACGCATGATGTCCACAGTTTCCCGAGTGAATCTCGTGCAAGATCTACAGTCCTTCTTCTGGGGAAAAGCACTTTTGACTGACTCCTGCGACACTCTTCATGTATTGTTTGTCTCCGAGGACTTCGAAAGATTTAGACCACCGGAAAATTTGCTAGGCTTCCTCTTCGTCTTTGGGGCGTTCTTGTTGGAGCAAGTAAGCCAGATAAGGCTGAGTCCATTTGGGTGTGAAGACCAGCATCTCATGGATGAGGTTGACCATGACCGTGACATCAATTTCAGTCGGATTTTACGAGCCGGGTGCTTGCGGAGGCTCTCCTGTAAAAGGATCCTCTTTGAATGAGGGGTGCGCGGGTGCTCGAGGAACATGCCTTTCGGAACAACTTTCCGAGTGGATCCAATTTTCACCAAGTCATCAGCCGCTTGATTCTTGGCTCGAGGCACGTGGTGCAACTCCAACCCTTTGAAGTACTTATATAGCATTCTCACTACATTGAAGTAGACTGTCATGGCTGGGCTTCGAATATCCAATTCCTTTATCACCTGGTTGACGACGAGGTCCGAGTCGCCGTAAACGATCAGTCATCACACACCAAGAGAGATGGCAATGCAGAGTCCCTACAGGAAGGCTTCGTATTCGGCCTCATTGTTAAATGAGTCGAAGTAGATTTGGAGCACATAGTTCAATCGGTCTCCCCTCGGGGAGATGAGAACCACTCCAACCCCTGGACCATGAAGCATCTTGGATCCGTCAAAGAACATGGTCCAATGTTCATCGATGCCAGGAGTTGACTACTCTTGTTCTATCCATTTAGCAAAGAAATCGACCAATGCCTGAGACTTGATCACCTTTTTGGCTTCAAACTTGATCTCCAACGGGAGGAGTTCAATCGCCCATTTAGCCAATCGGCCAGTAGCATCCCTGTTGTGCAGGATTTCCGCCAAGGGAGCATCACTAATGTCGGTGACCAAATGATCTTGAATGTAATGGAGTACTAATAGTCCACAAGTATAGGGGATCGCATCAGTTTTCGAGGGTAGAGTATTCAACCCAAATTTGTTGATTCGACACAAGGGGAAGCCAAAGAATATTCTTTAGTATTAGCAGTTGAGTTGTCAATTCAACGACACCTGAAAGACTTAGTATTTGCAGCAAAGTATTAGTAGCAACAGTAGCAACAGTAACAGTAGCAACAGTGACAGCAGTAGCGATAGAGTAACAGTAGCAGCAGCGACAGCAATAGCGACAGAGTAACAGTAGCAGCAGTGACAGCAGTAGCGAAAAAGTAATGTAGCAAGGACCAGTAGGAAAACCTCGTCGGCATTGGGTCGGTGATGGATAATTATGCCGGATGATATTCATCATGCAACAGTTATAACATGGAGAGATATGTAACTAGCTCAAGTTCGTCAATGTAATGTAGGCATGTATTCCGTATGTAGTCATACGTGCTTAGGGAAAAGAACTTGCATGACATCTATTGTCCATCCCTCCCGTGGCAGCGGGGTCCTAATGGAAACTACGGGATATTAAGGTTCTCCTTTTATTAGAGAACGGGAACAACGCATTAGCACTTAGTGAATACATGAACTCCTCATACTATGGTCATCTCCGGGAGTGGTTCCGGCTATTGTCACTCCGGGGTTGCCGGGTCATAACACATAGTAGGTGATTACAACTTGCAAGATAGGATCAAGAACACACATATATTGACGAGAACATAATAGGTTCAGATCTGAAATCATGGCACTCGGGCCCTAGTGACAAGCATTAAGCATGGCAAAGTAGTAGCAACATCAATCTCAGAACATAGTGGATACTAGGGATCAATCCCCGTCAAAACTAACTCCATTACATGATAGATATCATCCAACCCATCATCGTCCAGCAAGCCTAGGATGAGATTAATCATGAACGGTGAAGAGCATCATGGAATTGGCGATGAAGGAAGCTTGGTGATGACGATGGCGACGATCTCCCCTCTCCGGATCCCAGAACGGACTCCAGATCATCTCCTTGATTTTTTTCCGGACGCAATGGACTAAATAGAGATGGATTTGGAGGCGGTGGAGCTTTGAGGGCCCCACAAGCCTGCTAGGCGCGGCAAGGGGGGGCCCGCGCCTGGTGGGCTTGTGGGCTCCTCGCTCCACTTGTCCGGTTGATTCTTGCACTAGTATTTTTTATATATTCCACAAAAAATCCTCGTAAATTTCCAGGTCATTCCGAGAACTTTTATTTCTGCACAAAAACAACACCATGGCAATTCTGCTAAAAACAGCATTAGTCTGGGTTAGTTCCATTCAAATCATGCAAATTAGAGTCCAAAACAAGGGCAAAAGAGTTCGGAAAATTAGATACGATGGAGACGTATCAACTCCCCCAAGCTTAAAGCATTGCTTGTCCTCAAGCAATTCAGTTGACAAACTGAACGAGACAAAAGAAAAACTTTTACGAACTCTCTTTGATCTTGTTGTTGCAATTATGTCTAACTCATATTCAGATTTTCAGCAAGATCACAAGCTAACCACATAAGCAATGACAATTAGGTCTCAAGAGGAACTCATATCAATGGCATAATCAACTAGCGAGCAATAATAATGAGTTTCAAATGTCAACACTTCAATCAAAACAATCATGAAGTAGTGTGAACAGATGGTATCTCGCTAGCTCTTTCTGATACCGCAAAACATAAATGCAGAGCACCTTCAAAGACCAAGGGCTGACTGAACATTGTAATTCATGGCAAAGAAGATAGATTCACAGTCATACTCAATAACAATTAAAAGCAAATCATAGAAATGACAGAGGTGCTCTCTATTGGTGCTTTTATAAGAAGAGGATGACTCAACAGAAACATAAATAGATAGGCCCTTCGCAGAGCGAAGCATTGATTTGCAGAGGTGCCAGAGCTCAAGATTTTAAAACAGAGATAAATAATTTTGGGTGGCATGCTTTCATTGTCAACGCAATGACCAAGAGTTTTCACCATCTTCCATGCTACACATACTATAGGTGGTTCCCAAACAAAAAAGTAAAGTTTTGACTCCCCCCACCACCGATCAATCACACTACACGACTAGCCGAATACTCGGGTGCCGTCCATACTAACAGCAGTCCAGGGGGAGTTTTGTTTGCAATTATCTTTTTGATTTGAGCATGGAACTGGGCATTCCAATTATCGGCCCCTTTCTCATGAGTGATAGTGAATAAATACAAATCGAGGATAACACGCCTAGCATGGAAGATACTGATCGCCCCTTGTCACCACATGAGCGGTTCGGGCATGCAAACCAGATTATTTCTTGAAGGTTTAGAGAGTGGCACATGCAAATTTACTTGGAACGGCAAGTAGATACTGCATATAGGTAGGTATGGTGGACTCATATGGAACAACTTTGGGTTTATGGAAGTGGATGCACAAGCAGTATTCCCGCTTAGTACAAGTGAAGGCTAGCAAAAGACTAGGAAGCGACCAACTAGAGAGCGACAACAGTTATCAATATGCATTGAGATTAACCATCATTGAGTGCAAGCATGAGTCAGACATAAATCACCATAAACATGAATATCATAGAGGTTATGTTGATTTTGTTTCAACTATATGCGTGAACATGTGCCAAGTCAAGCCACTTGAATCATTCAAAGGAGGATACCATCCTATCATACTACATCATAATCATCTCCAAATTCATGTTGGCATCCAAGACAAACCATTATAAGCTCCTAACTAATTAAGCATGTCATGAGAAACTATGATCCCTAAGTTGTCATTGCAAACATGTTTCTCTCACAACAGAGCTGAATCTGGAACGATGAGCTAGTCATATTTACAAAAACAAAATAGATCGAGTTCATACCAGCTTTTCCAGTCTTCGTCACTTCATCATATATCGTCATTATTGCCTTTCACTTGCACGCCCGAATGATGTGAACAATAATAAGAGTGCTCGTGCATTGGACTAAGCTGGAATCTGCAGGCAAACACAAAGGAGAAGACAAAGTAATATGGATCTTTGACAGATAAACAGATATGCATGCGAGAGCCACTAAACATTGTAACCATGGTCTTCTACCTTGACCCAAAGAAAAAGAAAACTATTTACACGGGAAAGCTCCCAACAAGCAAAACAAGAAAAGGAAATATTTTTGGGTCTTCTCAAACTAGACAAACACACAAGAAGAAAACGAGAAAAAGAAATAAACTAGCATGGATGATACAGTGGCAAAGTGTGAACACCGACTAGGAAAGTGAAAGCGTGAGCATGAATATACAGTCGGTGAGAAACACGTACTCCCCCAAGTTTAGGCTTTTGGCATAAGTTGGTCTACTCCCATGGAGGGAAATAACCGTCTCAGGGGTACTCCAGAGTGTACTGAGGGTGCCACTGCTGTGTGAGCTCCTTTGGCTCCCACTGATAAACTCGCGTCTGGTACTCGACTGGTAGCTCGGGCACGGGCGCCTGTGGTGGTGCTCTGCCCCAATATGCGTAGATGTCCGAGGGCATAATAATGTACCTGCCTAGATGAAGATTGAACAAAGAAGGAGCAGGCAAAGTAATAGTCTCACGAGTACCCTGACTAAATACGAGGTTACAAATCATCCTCTTATTTTTATCTTTATCAAGAAAGTCATGGCGAACCATGCTATCATAATCTAGATATCTCTCAGGAAGAAGAATCTCTTCTTCCTCGTGCAGTCTAGTAGGTATCTCAAAATGTCTAGCAAGATGGGTAGCATAGATAACTCCATAAACAACGCCTTTAGAACGGTTTGTGTTCAACCGTTGAGCTACTATAGCGCCCAAGCTATATGTTTTATCATTATAAAGGGCTAAGGGCCCCGGCTTTCCCACGGCCAATCAAACATTTTGCCATGAATAATGAAAAGTACCGAAGCACGGGAAAATGTATGCTAGCAGCTCTAGTGCAAGATACTCCTCTCTCCTCTCCTATAGAAATAGTATCTATGAAAGCCACCAAGTCCCGTGGACGAGGTTCATGAATATCCCCAACATAACGTAATTTGCAAACATTGCAAAAATCTTGAAATGACATGCTCTAGGGATATCATATAACTTGAACTCAACCATAAGAGGATTCTTCCTTGGATAGAAGTTAAAGCTTTGCACAAAAATAGTAGTGAGGAGGAGGTATTGTGGCACTTATCTTCAACGAAGGCGGTAAGGCCTGTGTTCTCCACCAAGTAGTATAAGTCCTCATAAAGTCCGGTGGCGCGTAGGAACACATCGCTTGGCCACTCGCACGCTCGAACTTCTGCAACTCGGGGGACCGGATACTTGGGTTTCTTCTTCTCATGTTCATCATCCTTGGGGTCACGGCTTGAAGAGCCTCTTAGGAACCTCCTTATATTTTCCCTTTTCTTTCTCTGAAAATTTCTGAAATTTTTAGTGACTCAAAGGGAAAGTGAACACGGATCAACGAAACTCATAGCAACTACTCCTACAAGTGCCTAGAGGCCATATCATGCATCAAAACTACTTGGGACCATCTAAAATTAACATCCAAAGCTCAAGAACAGGGTCACCAAGGCAGCAATAATACACAACGAATAAGGCACTACAGCAAAAACTAATTGGACCAATGGAGGAGTCACATACCAAGGAACAATTTCCCCAAAACAGTTTGGTGAATGGGGCTTTGCACAAGGAGATCCAAAATGGCAGCAAGAAGAGCAAGAACACGGGTTTGAGCTACGAAACGATTTTTTCTAGAGGTAGGAGAAGGAGATGGGAGCTGGAATAAGTGGAGGGGGGACTCGTGGGCCCCACAAGCCTGGTGGGCACGGCCAGGGGGTGCCCGCGCCTCCATGGCTTGTGGCCCACTCGTGCATCCCCCTGACTAGCTCTCTGTCTCAGAGTTTTTCAACAATTCCAGAAAAAATCATACTTGATTTTCAGGACATTCGGAGAACTTTTATTTTTGGGGCACTTTTCTACGGGACACAAAAAGCAGAAAACAGGAAAAACTAAAGCTAAATCTATCATTTTTCTTCTAAGCAACCGAAGGTGAAAGCTTGGAACAGAGGGTTGTGACTCCTCGATTCATCCGTCTCATGGTCATCGAAAGAAATCCGTTAATGAGGTTGATCAAGTCTCCTTGACAAACTTTTTCAAATTGCAAAAGAAAACGGAGAATTTTCGAATAGTCACTAGGTTACCTCAATGGGGATGTGCATATCCCCAACAAGCAAATCATACTTCATCATAACAGTAGGTATAGGGCATTCAAAGCTCCCAATAAGAATCGATGAAGTTTTTTCTATAGCATTGATGCAATGTACTCGATATTTTTTCTTCGGAAAGTGCACCGTATGCTCATTACCGTTGACATGGAATTGACATTGCCTTTGTTGCAATCAATAACAGCCCCTGCAGTGTTTAAAAAGGGTCTTCCAAGGATGACCGCCATGGCATCATCCTCGGGAATATCCAGAATAACAAAGTCTGTTAAGATAGTAACGTTGGCAACCACAATAGGCACATCCTCGCAAATGCCGATAGGGAAAGCAGTTGATTTGTCGGACATTTGCAGAGAGATTTCAGTGGGTGTCAACTTATCCAGATCAAGTCTATGATAAAGAGCGAGAGGCACAACCCTAACACCGGCTCCAAGGTCGCATAAAGCAGTTCTAACGTAGTTTCCTTTCATAGAGCAAGGTATAGTGGGGACTCCAGGATCACCTAGTTTCTTAGGAGTTCCACCCTTGAAGGTATAATTAGCGAGCTTGGTGGAAATCTCAACCTCAAGTATCCTCGTCTTATTAGTCACAATATCCTTCATGTACTTGGCATAGGGAGACATTTTCAGCATATCTGTTAAACGCATTTGTAGAAAGACAGGTTTAATCATTTGAACAAATCGCTCAAAATCCTCATCATCCTTTTTCTTGGATGGTTTGGGAGGAAAGGCATGGGTTTCTGAACCCATGGTTCCCTTTCGTTACCATGCTTCCTAGCAACGAAGTCATTATTATCGTATCTCTTATTCTTAGGCTGTGGGTTATCAAGATAACCAGGTTCAATCTCCACATCCTTATCATTGCTAGGTTGAGCATCAACATGAACATCACTATCGATATTATCATTAGGCTCATGTTCATCACCAGATTGCATTTCGGCATCGGAAACAGAGATATCATTTGGATTCTTAGGTGTAGTAGCAACAGGGTTGCTAGCGTGCAAGTTCCTAGCATCTTTCTTTTTCTTTCTAGGATGACTAGGTGCATCAGTGCTAACTCCTTGAGAATCTTGTTCAATTCTCTTAGGATGACCCTCGGGATACAAAGGTTCCTGGGTCATTCTACCGCCTCTAGTGATAACTCTGACAGAATTGTCATTCAACTCATTGAGAAAGTCATTTTGAGCCTTAAGTACTTGTTCTACTTGAGTAGTAACCATAGAGGCATGTTTACTCAAGAGCTGAAGATCATTGACATTTCTGTCCACGCAAGCACTTAAATGACTAAGCATACGAGCATTCTGTTCCAATTGTCTGCTAACATAATCAATGAAACTTTGTTGTTTGGCAACAAAGTTATCAAATTCATCGAGGCATAAGCTAGCAGGTTTATCAAAAGGAATATCACTCTCATTGAATCTATGAAGAAAATTTACGTCTACTACCTGTATCGGGTTATCAAGACCATGGATCTCTTCGATAGGTGGTAGATTTTTGACATCTTCAGATTTAATGCCTTTCTCTTTCATAGATTTCTTAGTTTCTTTCATATCTTCAGGACCGAGGAATAGGATACCTCTTTTCTTGGGAGTTGGCTTTGGAGGTGGTTCGGGAATAGTCCAAGCGTTCTCATTGCACATGATATTATTCAATAGGATCTCAGCTTGTTCTACAGTTCGTTCCCTAAAAACACAACCGGCACAACTATCTAGTTGGTCCTTAGAAGCATCGTTTTGTCCGTTATAGAAGATATCAAGTATTTCAATCTTTTCAAGAGGGTGATCAGGCAAAGCATTCAGTAGCTGGACAAGCCTCCCCCAAGCTTGTGGGAGACTCTCTTCTTCAACTTGCACAAAGTTGTATATTTCCTGCAAGGCAGCTTGCTTCTTATGGGCAGGGAAATATTTCTCAGAGAAGTAGTAGATCATATCCTGGGGGCTACGCACACAGCCAGGAGAAAGAGAAGTGAACCAAGTCTTAGCATCATCCTTTAGCGAGAAAGGAAACAGCTTGAGGATATAGTAGTGGCGGATCTTTTCCTCACTCGTGAATAGGGTGGCTATATCGTGCAGTTTGGTAAGATGTGCTACAACATTTTCAGACTCATAACCGTGAAAAGGATCAGATTCGACCATAGTGATTAACTCAGGGTCGACAGAGAATTCATAATCCTTATCGGTCACAAAGATAGGCGAAGTAGCAAACTTCGGGTCGTGTTTCATCCTAGCGTTCAAAGATTTTTTCCTTCCACTTGTGCAGTAATTTCTCAAGATCATAGCTATCCTTACAAGCAAGAAAGTCCTCAGCTATCTCTCCCTCCATAACATAACCCTCAGGCATATCAGGCAATTCATATCTAGGAGAGCTAGTTCTAACATGTGAAATAGCAGGTTCTACTTCAATAATCTTAGTAGTCTCAGAAGTATCATCACATCTAGCAGCAACTCTAGCAATTTGTGCATCTAGGAATGCACCTAGTGGCAAAGCAGTATCAAGCAAAGCATCATCACAAGCATCATGGACAACAGAAGTAGCATCATCAAGCACAGGCGACACATCAAAAGTTCTAGCAGGAGGTGGTGTCGCAAACTTACTCATAACTGAAGGTGAATCAAGTGCGGAGCTAGATTGCAGTTCCTTACCTGTCCTATTTTTCCTTACCTGTCTTATCAAGACTCTAGTTTTTGGATCTCTCGTATTCCTCATAGTGATCAACTGACGTAAATCCCAAGTGACTCAGAGAATAGAGCTATGCCTCCCCGGCAACGGCGCCAGAAAATAGTCTTGATAACCCACAAGTATAGGGTATCGCAACAGTTTTCGAGGGTAGAATATTCAACCCAAATTTGTTGATTCGACACAGGGGGAAGCCAAAGAATATTCTCAAGTATTAGCAGTTGAGTTGTCTATTCAACCACACCTGAAAGACTTAGTATCTGCAGCAAAGTATCAGTAGCAAAGTGGTATGATAGCAATAGTAGCAGCAGTGACAGCAGTAGCGATAGAGTAACAGTAGCAGCAGTGACAGCAATAGCGACAGAGTAACATTAGCAGCAGTGACAGCAGTAGCGGCAAAGTAACGTAGTAAGGACCAGTAGGAAATACTCATAGGCATTGGATTGGTGATGGATAATTATGCCAGATGATATTCATCGTGCAACAGTTATAACATGGAGAGATATGTAACTAGCTCCACTTCGTCAATGTAATGTAGGCATGTATTCCATATGTAGTCATACGTGCTTAGGGAAAAGAACTTGCATGACATCTATTGTCCATCCCTGCTGTGGCAGCGGGGTCCTAATGAAAACTACGGGATATTAAGGTTCTCCTTTTAATAGAGAACCGGAACAACGCATTAGCACTTAGTGAATACATGAACTCCTCATACTATGGTCATCTCCGGGAGTGGTTCCGGCTATTATCACTCTGGGGTTGCCGGGTCATAACACATAGTAGGTGACTACAACTTGCAAGATACGATCAAGAACACACATATATTGACGAGAACATAATAGGTTCAGCTCTGAAATCATGGCACTCGGGCCCTAGTGACAAGCATTAAGCATGGCAAAGTAGTAGCAACATCAATCTCAGAACATAGTGGATACTAGGGATCAATCCCCGTCAAAACTAACTCGATTACATGATAGATCTCGTCCAACCCATCACCGTCCAGCAAGCCTACGATGAGATTACTCACGAACGGTGAAGAGCATCATGGAATTGGCGATGAAGGAAGGTTGGTGATGACGATGGCGACGATCTCCCCTCTCTGGAGCCTAGAACGGACTCCAGATCTGCCCTCCAGAGGAAGAACAAGAGGTGGCGGCGCCTTCGTATTGTAAAACGCGATGAACTCTTCTCCTTGATTTTTTTCCGGACGAAAGAGACTAAATAGTGCTAGATTTGGAGGCGGTGGAGCTTTGAGGGCCCCACAAGCCTGCTAGGCGCGGCCAGGGGGGCCCGCGCTTGGTGGGCTTGTGGGCTCCTCGCTCCACTTCTCCGATTGATTCTTGCGCCAGTATTTTTTATATATTCCACAAAAAATTCTCGTAAATTTCCAGGTCATTCCAAGAACTTTTATTTCTGCGCAAAAACAAAACCATGGCAATTCTGCTGAAAACAGCGTTAGTCCGGGTTATTTTCATTCAAATCATGCAAATTAGAGTCCAAAACAAGGGCAAAAGAGTTTGGAAAAGTAGATCCGACGGAGACGTATCAAGTACCTTCTTCACAGTCAGGTAAATACCGTAGGCCATCTTAAGGTAATGCGGATACCTATTCTTGGAGGGAGTCACTACCTCAGAGATCCAATTAATGGGCCTTTGTACCTTGTACGCCTTGGCCGCTTCTTCACGTTCCACGGTGAGAACGGTGCTAACCACTTGGCTAGTGGCGACAATGTATAGGAGTAAGGGCTCATGGCTGCTCGGAGCAGCTAAGACTGGCTGGGTTGATAGCAAGGCTTTGAGTTGGCCGAAAGCAACTTGCGCTTCGTTTGCCCACTCGAATCTGTCATATTTCTTCATCATCATGGGCAGTGCCTTCTTGCCGAGTCTTGAGATGAAGCAACTGAGGGCTGCAAGACAGCCCATGAGCCTGTGCACGTCATGGATGCATTGTGGACGTCTCATTTGGACTATGTCGCCGATTTTATTGGGGTTGGCATCAATATATCGTTCAAAAACGCGGAAACCGAGTAATTTACCGTCCGACACTCCAAAAGTGTACTTGGCCGGATTGAGCTTGACCTGCTTGGTATCGCCGGCCGACTGAAAGACGGACCCAGTAGCCGGCCGTTTGGACTTGAGCAAGTCAGCAGTGTCCACTGCTTTCCTGTATCCTTAAAGCTCAGTCGCTAAGACTTTCTCGTTAACGATCTGAGAGCGCTATTGTAGGCATTCTTCGGCGACCTTCCGATTGCCGATCACTGTAATCATGCCTTTCGGCCCTAGAATCTTATGTTTAAGGTATACGTAACATGGTCCGGCCATGAAACGCGCATAGGCAGGCCTGCCCAGGATGGCATGATAGGCACTTTTGAAGTAGACGACCTCAAAGGTCAGTCTTTCCTTCATGTAATTCTTCTCATCGCTGAATACGACATTTAGGGTGATCTGACCGAGTGAGTCGGCCTTCTTCCCGGGGATGACCCGGGGAAACTGCAAGTAGCTCTTGCTCACCTCGGACAATGGAATGTCCATTGCTATGAGCGTGTCGACGTAGATGATGTTGAGGCCGATGCCGCCGTCCATGAGGACCTTTCACAGTCGGACCCAATTGACTGTCAGGTCGATGACCAAAGTCTGGCTCCCAGGGGTGCGATGTTGGCCGGGTGGTCCAACTGATCGAACCTGACGTGCGTCTTTGCCCAATAGAGGTACTTTGTGGTAGCTGGAGCCGCAACATTTACCTCCCAATTGATGACTTTCAATCGACTCTTGCTGTCGACATCGGCGAAGATCACAAGAACTTTCTCAATGTTTGGACACCCAGGGGTAGCCACTTGATCGTCCTCATCACTCTTGTCCCCGGAGGGTTCTCCGCCTATCTCCTACCGGAGCACGCGACAGTCTCGAGCCGTGTGCTTGGCGGGGATGATCTCCCCTTCGTCGTCCTTCCTTGCATGGAATGAACACGGCTGGTCCATAAGGTGGCCTTTGCACTAGGACTTATTCTTGCTTGTCCAATCTTTAGTCTTCTGCTTGGGCTTTCTTTGGCTTTGCCCCGGGACAGTGGCTCCTTCGGATTTTCCCGATGGGTCGCCCTTTTGCTTTTGTTTTTTCCCGCTATTGCCTTTGCCGTTGCGGAGGCGGTCTTATTCTTCGCCATTTGTGTACTGATTGGCGTTTCTTTTGCCCGACTGAGGGACAGATCCCTCGTTCGTCCAAACTGGAGGATGAGCTCCCGGTACCGAGTGCCCGCTTTGAAAGTGCATACGGCCTAATGTTAGGTGATGTTTTCTACCGCGTTGTGCAACGTGGTCCACTGCTAGATGTACTCCCGGAGGGTCTCGTTGCTCTTCTGAACATAGTATTGTAGCTCGGTTAAACCGCCTAGGCGCTTGTAAGTTCCCTCGAATGTTTTGAAAAACCCTCGGGCTAAATCTTCCCAGTGGTGGATATTGCTCGAGGGAAGCTGGTTGAGCCATGTCCTTGCTAATCCCTCAAGCATGAGGGGTAGATCCTTCATTGCGACCAAATCATCGCCGCAACCTATCTAGATGACCAATCGGTAATCCTCAAGCCAGGTCTCTGGATTGGACTCACTTTTGAAATTGCTGATCCCCGGAGCCAATCGGTAATTGGAGGGGATCTCCGCTTCACGGATGTGCCGGCCGAAGCACTCGAGGCCAGATACTCCATGACATGCACATGATCGGCCGACCACGTTTTGCGTGATAATGGACCTCGTGTTGAACTGGGGGGCCTGGTAGCCATCGTCCCCATAACCCGAGTGCTAATTGGGGATTGGCCTGCACTCATAGGGCCGGTGTCCGAGTAAACCACTCCTCGGAGGAGGTGTTCTTCTATGAACCCGATGATCATGTCGCCGATCTCCATGCGGGCCTCTCGAAAGTGGAGAATATCTTTGATACCTTCCGAGCGCATGCGGGCTGTGAGCCGACTGCACCGTGTCTGCGTGGATGGATCTTCTATGGATACAACGTCGGGACTGTGACATCACAAAGTTCTGCTGCATGGCAGTCTTCAGCAGAGCCTAAATCTATTGTATGCCTTCTCCGGCCGAAGACTTACTTGGATGGATGGAATCAGCAATCCGACTGGCAGCGGCCAAATTCAGCAGAGGCGTTCGCATCACCTCAATATGGTTAGGACGGTTGTTCGGAAACAGCTCACGGCGATTTGAATTGGAGCTGTTCTAATCCCTCGCGCCCCGAGTATCGAGTGACTGCTAGAGCCGCTCGAGACGCTAGCGCTTGGCCAAAGTGGCATGACACGCGTTCTCCAAAATAGCAAAGGGGTGTGGGGGTACCGAGTGGTATAGCACCAATGGTTGCCGGATCAGGACCCCGTGCGCAACTATGCTGAAATGCCGCATACCTCGAGCAGGGAGGGTGTCGGTGTCCAGTGGCGCATCCTACAGCCATGCTGAGTCATCGATGACAAAGCTGAGGGAGTTGAAGAGGATCTCTTTGTAGAGTGTCATCATGGTGATGAAAAACGTAAAACTCCTACTGTGTCGGATTTGCTAGACGCGCAGCCCCATGGTGGGCGCCAACTGTCATGGGAATGATCCTGACAATAGTACCAGGGGTACGAATGAGGGGCGGAGCCTGGCTAGGGCGCAGTGGATACACTCGGATGTATGAGTTTGGGACCCACTCGGGAGTGGTAACGACCCTACGTCTGGAGCCTCGGTTGTTGGTGTTTGCTTATAATAAGTGTGATAGTACATAATGTTGAACCCTTGATAAGGAGCCCGGGGGTGGCTTATATAGATTACGCCTCGGTCGGTCGGACTTCATTACAAGGGCGAGTAAATTCTAGTGACTACGAGAGTTACTAGTAACATCATCTCTAACTCTAGCCTTACTCCTAACGCATGTCTTCAGTGCACTTCATGTGATAGTTCAAGTCTGTAGCCGTTCCAGTCTCTTCATTGCCCAGGGCTTGCTGCAGTCCGAGTGTAGAGGCACGTTCGACTGATATGAGACAGCCCAAGTGTCATCATGTGAGTCGGGAGAAGACACACTTGTTCGAGTGAGATCACGACTTCATAGGTGACTTCTAGGACGCTGATGTCCTGGTAGGGTCTTGGGCAGGCCTAGGGATGCAGGTCTGTAAGACTACCCCTAATGTACAATCACATCGTCACTCAACAATTTATTTCAAATCATCCCAAAGACTGGGTCCGACTACGAACAAGATAAACGGTAAAATTGCAATGATCTGTCTCGCTAGCCCAGGAGACGACCAAGGGCCTTTAATCGTTGGGGTAAGTCTCGTACATGCGCCCATTGCCTTCATCGAACTTCCACTATAACTACATAGCATCAAACGCGTCTAGATTTTCAGTACCTGGACCTTTGGTGGTGTAGTAATCTGTGTGCCACAAGGACTCAACAATCGTGCGACCATGATATGGGAACTAATCAAGTTATTTGGTATGGAAGGTTTAGTGTTTAGGTTCAAACAGCACTAATCATGTATCGTGGCTAACTTACGAGAACATAAAGTAAAGTGAGTTGTCTACGCACGACGGTCAGAACTACATAATGATCACTAAGTGATCCTCAACACCTACCTACGTCAGACATAACCCCACCGTGTCCTCAGTCAGAGAAGGAGCTCACGAAGAAGATATTCATGGTTACGCGCACAATTGGAAAATTTAATTAAGTTCACATCAAGTTATGTAGAAGCGGATGTTAAACAAAGTTTCCACATTGTCACATAACAGCGGGCACGTCTTTCCGAAAGATATTAACCCTGCACGGGTGTTCCAACTAATCCATCACAAATTACCACAAGCTGCATAGGAAGCTTCGATCACAAGAAACACGTGATCTCCTCGGATTCCTTAGTGGAAAACCTCAACCTTGAGATATCTCAAATTATCACCGGAATCCCGATGCACAAGACACCTCGAGGAGGTTAAGACAAATACAGCAAGACCACCTGACGTGTCGACGAACCCGATAGGAGCCGCATATCTCATTCTCAGAACACAAAAGATAAGCGAAGCGTACGGTGGCCTGATAGAAATCTCCCGAGTTGCCCCGGGTTGGCCCCGCATGGTGCTCTCAGTTGGACCAACACTCATGACGCGCACTGGCCCGGCGACTGATTAAATTATCCTCGGGGTAGCAATTCCATATGCTTTTTATTATTAAGTTGTTAGCAAATTGAGTAGCAAAGTTGGGTCTTGCCAGAAAAGTCTTAACCAAAACAAGTTATCAAGTGGGTCCACGTAACAACCCCAAGCGTGTTAGGAGCTCTCAGTATGGAATTTAATGCAAGTAGCCAAAACTAAGGCAGCAAAAGAGAAAGAAAACACCCAGCAAAAGGCCGAGCCTCCCGCCTTTTACCAAGTATACCGGTGTGTTAAATTAAATAGCAGTAAATAGACGATATTCAAAAGCCATGTTGACACATGGATCAACCTGCACGTGTAACTAGCCATGCTATAACAGGGTTGAGCAAGAGCTATCTTAGCCAATCAATATTTTCTAGGTATTGGAGGGGTTAGAGGCTTTAATGGCAATGTTTGGAAGCTTATTTTTAGGTGGTAGGCATCAATAAAATAACGATGGAAACGAGTCAGCTAAGCACAACTAAATTAGAGGCCATATCAAGGTCACAATCATGTTGCTTGTTGGTTCTTCTGACGGATACAACTCTTGCTCTTCAGGAACGTACTCAACGTGATCCTCACACTCATTCTCTGATCCCATTTCTACTCAAAGAAATTACAAATCCAATGAATACATGGAATTGTGCAATGCTTCAAACAACGTGATGCATGAGTGTGGGTATGGAAGGAGCATGGCAATGCTAACTTGCCAAGTTTCTCATGCATTTATTAGGTTGATAGCATTCTGGACAGAACCTCAAGTTTATTAATTTGAACATGCATGAATATGGCAGAAATGGGTGCATCATGAGAAAACGGTGGAAAAACATATAAAGATCGCTGCAAACCGAGCTACGGATCTCTCAAAAATCACAAAACAAGGTACAGAAGGCAACAATGACTAAACAACATTTGAGAGGGAGGTATGCACATTTTCTTGGCACTCCAAGTATGCCACTGGACTAGGCACAAAACTCTAGGTGCAATAGACCTTAAAATACATGCAAAACAACTAAGCACAACTCACACAAAGCACAGAACAAAACAACAGCCAATATGTCCACTAACAACAACATGCCACTTTGATCATGTACAAGCTGTTAGCTACAGCCACTCAAAGAGTTCAACCCAGGCATGAATACGAAGCTAACAAAGAGCACAATAATGTCTAACCAACAGAAATACTGGTAGGTTCATGAAACAATGGCAATCAACCTCTCAACTTGGCAAGAAATATTACAAATTAGGACATAGTGAAAATCTCAGTTTGCACTTGCATTTTTTAATCGGGTGACATGTTGACACCAATAAAATGCTATTCTACAACAAGTTTCATGGCATGCAATTTTACAATGTGATAGAGAGCAACAACTATTACAAATCACTAGCACTAAGCAAGAGCTGAAACTGCATACATCACCTGGTAGCATCCCCTAAACATGGCATGAAAATAACTACAGATTCTCAGACTTGGTCAAATTCACAAGGGGAAATTGCTGCAATTAATAACATCGTAACATCTTTGAAAGAGAATGTAACTAAGATGCAAAACCTATTTGGCAAGGGGAAGGCACCACTTGAAAGAGGACAACAAACACAACAACTCATGTCATTGGACCGACCCCAAAGGAACAATATATTCATGGGAATCATCAACACAACATGGCAAGAAAATAATAGTTTCTACACATAGGAATAATTGAGCATGTGAAACAACAACATTTTCTTAGCACTTCTACAGCAAGGCGCCCACTAAACTACAAGCTTAGCATCGCAAAGAAAAATACCAGGGTCTAGTACCCTCCAAACACTACCACATTCATGTTGACAAGATTATCATATCATGCAAGAATTAAATCATGTGAAGGAGACAAAATGCCATCTCATCACAATACTATATTTTTGCAAAGTTCCTCAAATGACAGAAACAACGACGCTAGTGGATTGACTCAAATTTTCTACCCCAAATCCATATATCACACTACTATATTACTGAAGATCAAAACACCACAAATAAGACACAAAATTCTTCATATGACTTATAAGTCAAAATATTACCCTATTTGGCAACTGCCAGTTCTGGCCATATCTCTATTTGGACATATTCCGAAATTGGAAAGTATCTAAAATGCAACTATTACATGAAAAAAAATCATCATAGAAAAGTAAAAATGTCAAGGCCCATCTGGCATAGGCACTAGGGGTCATAGGGGATGACATGTGGGCACATGGCCCACTCTGAGGGCCTACCACTAACAGGAAAAAATGGGGGTTAATATTTACCGCGAGGGGGGGGATCGAACCCGCGACCACCTGCACACACAACAGGCGCGCTACCACTAAGCTACTCTATGGGGACTCGATAGAAGAGGGACTCGGTCCCTCTTAGATCTACTACACGGGGCGACGTCACTTGGTGGAAGTACCACGGAGATGCACGAGGGCTATGGCGGCACTCTCCGGTGAGGGGGCACTACAGGCGGGGGTTGCGGGGATTGGGACGATCCCGTTCACATGGCTACGACGACCTATGCATTGCTGCTGCGAGGATCTCGAGAGTGAGCTCCTGCTCGGCTCGGGAGTGGCGCAGCTATGTCGGCCGAAGCGCGATGACAACGAACCTATCGAGGAAAATGTGGGGGAGGGGTTCCGCAGAAGGACTGCTCACTGAGGGGGGCTTGAGGATGCACTCGATGCTGTGACAGGGACGATAGAGACGACGACACGCGAAATGGAAGGGTTTCACGCGCGCGAAGAAGACGAAGATGGCGTCGATGATGGAGACACGATTCCCACCTCCTCGACATCACGACCGGTGCGAAGGAAGCTACCGACGGGGTCAACAATGACGATGACGGCCGATGCTGCACTACACTCGCTCTCACCTCTCTAAATTCTCTCGGGTCTCTCTGAATATCACCTGCAGGGGGAATCAGGGAGAGAGAGGCGATATCGGTGGCATGTGGGAGAAGAGGAACCCTAGGGCGAGGCGCGAGACTAGAAAGGTGCGCGGTAGAACGACGTCCTCGACATCTGTGAGGGCCACCAGCCGCTTTCTGTGCATAAAAGCGATGGCGATGGTAATGGAGGAGGTGCCCCTGAGCGCAAGGGGGCTGGGCCGCCACAGCTACGCTGCGGGGGCTGCTGCTAGCTCGGCTAGCTGCTGGGCCGAGGAGAGAAGGGAGAGGGGCCCATTGGGTTGGCTCTCGCCAAAAAGTATAAAAGTGTTTTTCTTTTATTTATTAAAACAACAACAAACAAAATAAACCAGGGAGCTTTAGAAGAAGTTGTGAGAAAAATAAAAATAGGTTGGTACTCACTAAAATAAGCCATATTTATTAAATATGTTAGGGCTTTTTGAGGAGAAGAAAATTAAATGCCCAAAATAATTACTAAATGGGTTGTTTTGCAAAACCCACAACAGAAGAAAACTACCACATATTACCAAGTATATTTTAAAATTACGTACTAAATATGTGGGAGCTTGGCAACATTTTTAATAAATGAATCGAGCAAGTTACAACCCACACATAACTCTAATTGGAATAAGAGGGATTTCGCCTAGTTTTTGTAGAAAGGGTTTTTGCTTGGGGATCCACACACACACTTGGAAACACACCTCAACAGAAAACACCATTCAAACTAACACTTCAACATAGCCTGATGCAACAAAATGAAACGATGGTATGATGCCATGATACAATGATGAATGATGAGAGTCATGAAGCACAATTTTATTAAACCTGACACATGAGGGCAAGCTTGGATGGTTCAACATGGAATACATTACAAATAAGGCAAGGGGTGGACTTTGGCTATTACAAGGACCTCCTTGCATTGCTGAAATGCAATGATGATCGTGAGAATGTTCTTTATGCCTCTCACTTCCTCAGAGGTACTGCCAGAGGTTGGTGGGATGGATTCAAGGTTATGCAAGGTGACAGTGTGATCACCCGGGCTGATTTGAAGCAAGGATTCTGCACTGCCCACATTCCTTCTGGGATTATGTCTATCGGGAAGTAGGAATTTCGAGCACTGGAGAAAGGAAGTGGATCTGTCAAGGAGCACACGCAAATCGTCAACCTCCTTTCAAGGTATTCACCTGAAGATGCCAACACTAAGGCAGCCAAGATGAAACGCTTCATGGAAGGACTCCAACATTCCCCACATTATCATCTTGTTGTCGGAGACTGTTCAATTTTCTTCTAGTTGGTGAACAAGGCTCTCATAATAGAGGACAAGCGTCATGCCATGGAAGATACTTGCAAGTGCAAGATGATCAGCAAGGGCAGTTCTAGCAACCAGAAACCTCGCCCCTCGAAACCAGCCCCAGCGAAGCCGACCTATCAGCCTCGGCAAGTCTAGAATCCTACACCTCGCCCGATCTACCGGCCTTAGTAGTACGCCAATCCAAGACCAGCTTACAATAACCCCAACAACAATAGTGGCAAAAAAACTACAACTTGGGTCAATTCACTTGTTTTGGATGTGGTCAGCTGGGGCACATCTCTAGGAGCCTGATGCGTCGCGCCCCAATATGCCAAACCAAGGAGAAGGCTGTGAGCGTGACCCAGGAACAAAGATCCCCGCAACCAGCCCAACATTTGCAAGGGTCGTGTGAATCACGTCACCGTTGAGGAAGCTCAACAATACTCGGATGTCGTGCTGTGCATGTTCCTTGTCAACTCAACCCCAACAACAGTTATGTTTGATTCTGGTGCTTCTTATTCTTTTGTTACCCAAAAGTTTGCACTGGAGAGTGGTATGAAGCCTACAGCTTTGGGTAGTCATATGATGATAAAAGCCCAGGTGAAGTCTTAAGGACCAAGATAGATGTAAAGGAGTTAGGATGAACAACAACGAGGTAGACTTCCTAGCAGATTTTGTCATCCTCGAATTGCTAGGCTTGGATGTGATCCTTGGCATGGATTCGTTGACCAAGCAACAAGGCTTTATAAACTATGCCACGCAGACCATTACCCTGACCCATGACCAAGGAATTGAAGTCAAGTATGTTCCCAACCCTACCTCCGCTCAAGCCCGCATGTTAATTGTCCGTCGAGAATTGAGCTAGATCAAGTACGAGTGATATGTGAATACCCGGATGTCTTTCCTGATGAGCTGTCCGGAATGCCTCATGATCGTAACATTGAGTTCATCATTGAGCTAATGCCCGGTGGAGGACCCATCTACAAGAAGCCCTATAGGATGGGATCCGAAGAGTTGGTTGAACTAAAGAAGCAACTAGCTGAGCTGATCAGAAAAGGATTTATTCTCCCTAGTGCCTCTCCTTAGGGATCACCTGTTCTATTTGTGTCGTTGGGGGACAAAACTATCCGAATCTGTGTCGATTACCATTCTCTCAATGAGTCACAATAAAGAACAAGTACCGACTCCCCAAGATTTAAGACCTGTTCGATCAGCTGAATGGTGCCAAGGTGTTTTCCAAGATCGATCTTAAGTCTGGGTACTACTACTTGAAGATGAAACCCCAAGATATACCGAAGACGGCATTTATGACCAGGTGTGGCCTATGTGAATACACAGTTGTGTAATTTGGGTTAATCAACGCCCCGGCCTACTTCATGTACATCATGAACAAAGTCTTCATGGAGTATTTGGACAAGTTTGTCATTGTCCTCATCGATGACATACTCGACTTTTCTGAGTTTGAAGAAGAGCATGAGCGAGGTCATGCCGCTTCCTGAATCAGATGAGATGGAACAAATGCAGGAAGTTGTGGTTGATCTTTTGGAGAAGCGCAACGTGCAGATGATGTCGGCTCAACCTTGGATTTCTCGTGAGGGACTGCTCCACGTGAGAGATGTCGGGGTTTGTTTTACTCTGCTTCAGCTTCCTCCTCTGCGTCTTGGCAACGATAGATTTTTTAGATTCATGAAGCATGATGAGGATACTGGATTTGGAGGAGTCCAGGGTTTCTGTGATGGTAGGTTGATTTTCCTGGGTATCCCCTTATATCTGCAAAACATCGAAAACATTAAGGCAACAATGAATATTTCTGGAAAATTCCAGCACTGGGTTAGAGATGATCCATATCTTGTTAGAAGCATTGTATTTGCATCATTTCCTAAGGATATCCTAGTCCCACGTGATGTGCGATTTTTGGATTATGCTAATAGGGATGGAGCTAAAGTTTCATGGATTGTCCCTTGTTATATTCTCGGGATAAATTTTGCAGAGCAGATGCGAGAAGATGAAGATCCAATGCCTATCAATGGCAATCCACACCCTCTTCCTAGTGAATTGTTGCCAGAAGGGCATAACTTTGCGCTACCTTTGTACCCTGCCATTGGTTGGAATGAGTTTCCTTTTATACCACCACAAATAGAGAATCACGTGGATGAAGATAACTTAGGACATAGACATTGGGGAGATGACATCCTAGCTCAGTCTCAACAATATTGAGCTCATGCACAAGATCAAGAGTCAATTGTCATTGATCAGCCCTCAAGAGATACTTCTACCAATGAAGTTATATGGGTGCAGTAGCAAGACCAAATTCTTTAGGAGGAAGTGGCACAGGTTCGTGAAAATCCGTTGGCCATCATGCCATATCAACCTCCAGTTGTGCAATATGATGAAGTGTTTGTGGGGGCAGTCAGGTTTGTCTATGGTCCTCGACTCCCACCCGAATTAGCTTCGAGAAGATCTTTCCAGACTCTAATTCAAGGGTACATGTTTGCTGAGATACCAAAACCCATGTCAAAAATACCTTTGAAGCCTATGATTATGTCGTAGAGGTCTGGTGCCTTGTCCGTTGATGAGTTAATACTCTCTAGAGACTTCAATGGAAAGAGGCCGGCCCAAGTAGGCCTAAGAGGCCCATTGCTCGCAAGCTTTTTTCTTACTTGGATTCAACTACTGATAGCGCTGGCACACAGGAACATATAAACTTTTCTCCATAGTTGGGAAACAACACCCCTGATGTGGTGGAGTTCTCTTTTTCTGCTTGTGCAGGTTCTAACTCTCGTGGTAAGCGCAAGCCTACGCCCCCACCCCGATGGTCGAATCTGTGGTTAGATGCTGTTCACGGGGCTCTACAAAAAGAGACAGGTTCAAACCTATCTTTCTTGAATTCAAATCTGAACCAAAGAAGAAGAAGCCCTGTTGTAAACCGTTCTTGGGTTCCAGTTCTTCCCAGAAAGATTCAGATGCAAGTTTTTCATGGCACGTCCAATGCAAATGGTGGAGATCCATAGGATAGGGGAGGAGTTGGGTAGCAAGGCTGAAAAGCTCACGGTGGCGAAGCTTATGACTGATCCTTCCAAGAAGAATGCCCCTGGTTGTGATGATTAGTATCTCCTTACGACAAAGGGTATGGTGAACCCATAAATCTACCTCTACACTTCGTCTTAGCTCATGTTGTTGGATATTTTGCTTTATTATGGTGTGATGTAAACATGTTTATTGGGATTATAAGGACAATTTGGTATGTCTTTTATTATCAGCTGGAACGGTTTGTTACTATGTAGCTTACCTTAATAATCGTCATCCTATCTGGTTCTAAATGAGTACCAACTCAAGTTGAAAGTAGAATGTTCTTTGTTGGAATGTTTGAGGTCTTAATTCTATGGCTAGGCAGAGAGCTGTAAGCAAAAAGTACAGAGAGCCAATGTGCAGTTGCTTGATTTAAAGAAACCAGATGTGACTCTTATGAGATAAAGGGGATTATATCCTTATGCCCTAAGCAACTTGACACTTTTGCTTTTGCTCCTTCGGCTGGAGCCTGTGGGGGTCTACTAGTTGTTTGGAACTCCTCTATTTTGCGTGGTGAATTGTTGCACCCCTAGACTTTTGGTATTATTGTCACGTTCACCTCTAAATATGGTGTTGATTCTTGGACTTTGGTAAATGTTTATGGACCATACCAAGGGGAGTCAAAGGATTTGTTTATTAATTTCCTCTGTAACCTAAGCATTCCTCTTGAGGAAAATTGGCTGCTCCTGGGTGACTTCAACTTCTTCTGATAAATTGACAGCAGAAACTTACTCGGGGTGATATTAATGATATGTTCATTTTTAATGACATAATTGGGCACATTGGTGTGGTTGAATTGCTTATTAAGGGAAGAACATACACTTGTTCTGATATGCAAGATAATTCCCTCTTGGAGCAGTTGGATTGGTCTTTTATCTCAATAAACTGGATTACCTGTTACCCCATTACTGAAGTTTTGCCATTAGCTAGGATTTCATGTGACCATGTTCCATGTGTGGTGGTCATTAGCACCTCCATACCCAAATGAAACATCTTTAGGTTTGAAAACTATTGGACCCAGGTTGATGGATTCTTGGAGTGTGTATCCAACTCTTGGAAGAAGCCATCTTTCAAATCTGATGCTTCTAGAGTTCTCATTACCAAATTAAAAACTCTGAGACGGGATCTAAAAAATGGAAGCTGGGTATCTCAAAGATGAAACTTTCTATTGAGAAATGCAATAAAGTTGTTGGCTGGTTAGATGTATTGGAGGAAAATAGGCCTCTTTATAGGCAGGAATTCAACTTTAGGGAGATAGTAAAATCTCACATGGAAAACCTGTTGCACCTAGAGTTCTTGTACTTGAAAAACCATGCATTGTTTGTTTTATCAAGGTTGGGGAAGAAAACAGTAAAAAAATGATGATATATCCTCATAGAGATATAGAAGGAACTGCATTGCTAATCTCATACTGGAGGATGGCACAGTGATTTTTGAACAAAAAAGGGCATCAATATGGGCTTTGACCTTCATGCTCTAATCACCCGTGTTAAAGGGTTACACGGGCTCACAAACTATTCACTCAAGAAGAAATGGATCTTGTAGTCAAGGACACGCCAATCGATAAAGCTCCAGGACCAGATGGCTTCAATGGTCTCTTCCTCAAGAAATGTTGGCACATAGTTTGTCAGGATTTTTATAAACATGCCCAAGATTTTTGTGATGGAAACGCAAAGTTGGAGAGTATAAATGGATCCTACATTACAATAGTCCCTAAGAAAAACTCACCTGAGGTGGTTGGAGAGTTTAGACCTATCTCCCTTGCTGGTTTGGAGATTAAGTTCCTTACTGAAATAGCGGCTAATAGACTTCAAGAGGAAATATTGAATTCTGTTCATAAGATCAGTATGGCTTCATCCGAACGAGGACTATCCAAGACTATATTGGTTGGACTTTGCAGTACCTTCATCAGTGCCATCAGTCCACAAGGCCCATACTTATCCTTAAGTTGGAGTTTGAACATGCTTTTGACTCCATTGAGCATGAGGTATTTTTGTAGATCTTGAACTAGAAAGGTTTCAATGTTAAATGGATATCATGGATTAGGCAGCTCCTTTCTTCTAGGACTTCCTTAGTTCTTATGGATGGGGTTCCTGGCAAGTAGTTCCTGTGTAAATCCGGAATTAGTTAAGGTGATTCCATTTCCCCACTTCTATTTGTGCTGACAACTGATCTCTTGCAAACTGTGGTCAATAATATGCTTAGGACAGGTGAAATATAATTTCCAATCCCGTGTCATGATAAGGACTTCCTTATCATCCAATATGATGATGACACTCTGATCATTCTCCCTTTTGTGGATGAACAACTGTTGGCCCTAAAAAGAATTCTAAAGGTTTATTCTGAATCAACTGGTCTGAAAATTAATTATCACAAATCCTTAATGGTGCCAAACAATGAATCTAGTGAAGAAACTGAGAGATTGGCTGGGGTTTTTGGGTGCAAAGTGGGATCAATGCCGTTCACTTATCTCGGACTTCGAGTGGGAACAACTAAGCCAAAAATAGAGGATAATATGCCTTTGGTTAACTGTATGGAGAGAAGGATGACTGGTAGTTCCTCCTTTCTTTCTTAGGGTGGTAGGCTTCAGTACTTGCATTCTGCACTGTCATCTTTGCCTATCTTCTTCCTTTGCAGCTTCTAAATTCCACTTGGCATCCTAAAACAACTTGAGAGAGTTCAAATACAATGTTTTTGGAGGAAAAATACGGCTGAACATGCCCCTTCTCTTGTTGCTTGCGACTTCATATGGAGGCCCAAAAACAAAGGTGGATCGGGTATCCTAAACCTGGGTCTACAAAGTGCTTCTCTTCTAATGAAACATGCAAGCAAGTTCTTCAATAGTGTTGACCTCCCTTGGCTAAACCTGATTTGGAATACATATTATCATGAGCGGGTTCCTCAAGCAACTAAGCCTTGTGGCTCCTATTGGTGGAAGAATATCTTGAAACTTCTAGATAATTTTAGGGAGATTACCTGGATACAAGTCAACCGGGGTGATACTTCCCTTTTCTAGAAGGATAGATGAAACATTGGTAACCCAGTAAGTCCCCTTCAAGACAGATTCCCTAGACTTTTCTCATATGTTAAGAATCCATGGACTATTTTCAAGGAGGGACCACAATGTTCTGATCTTTTGAGCTGGTTTAACCTCCCTTTATCTAAACATACTTTTGCTGAGCTTGGGGAGCTCCAATCATTACGAGTGAAGTTGATTTGAAAGAGGATCAATTGGATGTTTGGGCATGCATGGTTCTACTAAGTCTTATACGTAAAAAATGTTTTATGCCTATGCCCATAGAACAAATACTTTGGATCCTTTTTGAATTGGATTTGGAAAAGTTGTTGTACCCTTAAGATTAAGGTGTTTCCTTGGATGATGATCATGGATAGACTTAACACAAAGGATATGGTGGAAAGGAGATATTGGCACTTCAAGGATGGGGTTAATTGCAAACTATGTCATACACATTCCACGGAAGATAGAGACCAACTATTCTTTTCATTTGTGTTTAGTCAAAGGGTGTGGAATTATCTGCAAGTAAATTGGGCAACAAGCAATGATATGGTAACTGCAACCTCAAATGCTAAGAAAGAGTTTGGGAAACCTTTTCTCGCTAAGGTTATTCTCACTCCTTGCTAGAATATTTGGCTAGTCAGAAATGCTAAAATCTTCAAGAATGTAATCCTAGGTTTGTTCTTTAGCAAGCCTAGGTTAAAGGATGCTCTTGTAAGGTGGGCTTCACACTTACCACCCTGATTCCTTTACTTTCCCTTCGTCCTTAGGTTAGGTAGCTAGGTCTCCTTTCTCGCTTCTCTAGTTACTGAGGTAACCTTGTAAATATTATGTACCTTTCTTTCTGTCCATAATAAAATTTCAAAGGTTGTGGAGGGGTTCCCCCTACAATATCTGGTTAATAAAAACACTTGAGGATGGTCATCAATAAGCTTTGAGAGCACCAGCTTTATGACAAATTCAGCAAGTGTGTATTTTGGTTGCACGAAGTTGGGTTCTTGGGTCATGTGTTGATAGAGGAAGAATTGTTAGTGGATCCTTCCAAGATTAAAGTCATGACTAGATGGCACTCTACAAGAAATGTGAAGGAAGTCAGGAGTTTCCTCAGACTCGCGAGATATTACCGTAAGTTCGTTGAAGAATGCTCAAACATTGATCGACATATGACTCAGCTCTTGAAGAAGGACAAGAAGTTCCAATGGACACTGAAGTGCAAAGAAAGCTTTGAGGAGCTCAAGAAGAGATTGACAATGGCCCCGGTTTTGGCCACTCCCAGTATTCACAAGGAGTTTGTGATATATTGTGATGCATCAAGAACCGGACATGGTGGTGTTCTAATGAAGGAAGGAAAGGTCATAGCATACATGTACACACAATTACGTCCTCATGAGGAGAACTACGTCACTCACAATCTCGAGTTAGCAGTTGTGGTTCATGCCTTGAAGACATGACGACGTTACCTTCTAGGAAAGCGATGTGAGATATACACAGACCACAAGATTTTGAAGTATATTTTCACTCAAAAGGAGTTGGACATGAGGCAGCGAAGATGGTTAGAGTTGATCAAAGACTACGACCTCAGTTTTCAATACCACCCTGGGAAGGCTAATGTGGTTGCAGATGCCTTGAGCAGAAAGGCTTGTTCCTTGAATGCTATAATCAAGGAAAGGCTACCCGCATTGTAAGAAGAACTTGAGAGCTTTGGGTTGGAACTAGTGTCACCAGGATTTTTGGCCAATCTCAAAATAAATCCTACATTGATGGATGATATCAAGGAAGCTCGGAAGGCACATGAGAGCATTGAAGGCATCAAGAAGAATATCAAGAAAGGCAAGGCTCCAGGATTCTCACTAGACAAACAAGGAGTCATATGGTTGGGCACCGCATCTGCGTGCCCCACAAAGTTGAGATCAAGAATTTGATCTTGCAAGAAGCCCATGACACTCCATACTCCATCCATCCTAGAGGAACCAAGAAGTACCAAGATCTCAACGAAAGGTTCTAGTGGCATGGCATGAAGAGGGAAATAGCTAGTTATGTCGCTAAGTGTGACATATGCCAGAGGGTAAAGGCTGAACATAAGTGGCCCGCCGGATTGCTACAACCTCTCAAATCACCCGAATGGAAGTGGGACAAGGTTGGCATGGACTTCATCACCAGATTGCCCAAATCAAGCGAGGGATATGATTCCATTTGGGTTATCATCGACCACCTAACCAAGGTAGCCCACTTCATTCCTGACAAGAAAATCTACAATGGGAACCAACTAGCCAACCTCTACATCCATCGAATTGTGAGCCTCCACAGAGTTCCTAAAGAGATCATGTCAGATCAAGGTACCTAGTTTACCTCGATAATTTGGAGCAGATTTCAAGAAGCATTGGAACCAAGCTATCGTTCAATGAAAGTTTTCAGCATCAGATAGACGGACAGACGAAATGAATTATCTAGATACTCGAAGAATGCTTCATGCTTATGGCATATGGAGCCAAATGGGAAGCTTTCTTACCCTTTGCCGAGTTTTCCTACAACAACAACTATCAGTCCAGTCTTTAGATGGCACCATTTGAGGTTTTGTATGGACGCAAGTGTCACACTTCCCTCAATTGGTGAGAAACGGGAGAAGGACTAGTCTTTGGATCCAATATCCTCCATGAAGCAGAAGAGAAAGTTCAACTTGTGACAGAATGTGTGGAGACTGCCAAGTCAAGAAACAAGAGCTACGCTGACTCTCATCATAGAGACATGAGTTTTTATGTTGGAGACTATACGTCTATCTACGAGTCACGCCTCTCAAAGGGACCAAGTGCTTCCACGTCAAGCAAAAGCTCGCACCAAGCTATATGAGCCCCTTCAAGATCACTGACAGGCAACGAGAAGTTGCATATTAGCTAGAGCTACCTTCCGAGCTTACCGACGTGCACATTGTTTTCCACGTGTCGCAACTTCGGAAGTGGCTCCAAGTTCCCAACCGCCCCGATATCTACAAGTAGATCGATCATCAAGCCATCGATCTTCAGCCAGACCTCACTTAACGTGAGAAACCCGTTCACATCTTGGATGAAGACAAACAATGCACCCGAAGCAGCACCATCAAGTACTTCAAGGTCCAATAGAGATCCACACTAAAGCAGAAGCAACCTAGGAGCGTGAAGATAACCTTAAATCCGAGTTCCCTTATATCTTTAGCGCTTAGCCTAGGAATCTCGGCGACGAGATTCTTGTAAGGGGGGTAGGTTTGTTACATCCTGTAATTTGACCACTTTGCCACAATGATTTTTTTGATAAAGTTTGGTACCATTCAAAACTTTTTGTATGCATGTGATGATTGAATTGGTTGCTATTTTCTTGCTTGCATATTTGAGTTTTAATTCACAGAAAATTCTTCTTCTCTCAAAGCTCATCAACTTTACCCAAACATTTCCCCAATGATCATTCCATGTGTATAGGACATAAAGACTATTTTTGCCAAATATTATTTTGACCAGAAGGTATTTATTTATTTTAAGCTTTCAAAAATCCATGAGTTGAGATTTGTACTACAAGTCTTCAGTTTTAGAGAAATGGTTTGCCCCAAATATTTTATTTGGATCTTAATATCAAAAATACTTCCCAAAACCACAAAATATTTTTTTAAAGTTAAGTTCCTATTTCAATTAAATACCACCTTTTGAGGCCATAAATGGTATTTTGTGAAGGAAAATTGTTTTCTTGTTTCAAAAATATTTGAGAAAATTTAGGGAAACTCGATGGACATATATTTTCCATATAGAAGAGTTTTAACACTTGGTCATGTTCAAAATATTGGGAAAAAACCCTCAAAACTCTTCCTTGCTATTTCAAGCATTTCAAAATTTTCCATAGGTAATATTCACAATAAATTCCAGGAAAATTCTAGCAAGTCACACAAGATATATGTGATGATCTTGCCAAGTTTCATCTCTCTCCAAGTTGATTTGGTGCACCAAAATATTCCAAAACCCCATGTGTCCAGAACCAAATTTGAGAAACTCTACATTGCCAAGCTTATCCAATTGCTCTCAAACTTTGCAGGAGTGGTCTAGTCCCTAAATAAGGATGCTATACCAAGTTGTGCATTTGTGGAAGTAGGTTTGCTTTGCTAGATCTACAGAAACAAGTTTGTGTTGATTTCTAGGGTTTTCAAAGTTTGTATTTCCAACATTCTGCAAATGAACCCAAACTTGGTGATCAAGCTTATTTATACCCACTAGTTGATTCTGTTAAGTATCACGGCTAGTCGGGAAATTTATATTCCTCAAACAATCATCAAACACCTTCATGAAGAATCTAAAAACTATTGTTTTCCCATATTAATGTCTTCTCCTTGCCCCCAAATTTTTACCACAACATCTCCAATAGCAAATCCAACGGACAGCTAAATCATTTATGGGGGTAAAACTCGGCTTTTCACGTCTAGGACAACAAGGGAAACAATGATTTTCTCTCTCCGTCTTCCCTCCCAACAACTTTCAGAGCACCCTTGACTACTTGCACCTTTTTGCACTCACTAGACCCCCGCTAAAAAAGTGGTAGCCATCCCCCTTCCCTGGCAATGCCAGGGAAGCCATATGGGCGCTCTGTAGCACGCTACAGTGCGCTCCCGAACTGTAGTCGCTGATACTCGTGATCTGCGTTGGGTTTTCCATGAAGAGGAACGGGTTATTGCAACACAAATGGGTAAGTATTTCCCTTAGTTATGAAACCAAGGTTTCTCAAACCAATACGAATATCAACCACAACCATCTTGAGCGACTGCACACAAAATAACAAACAACTTGCACCAAACACGGGCAAGAGGGTTATCAATCCTCTGGTCTTGTTATTTGCAAGCAAGTAAGGTGTGTACATAATTTGTGACACCGTGTTTTCACATCACTTTTACTGTAGTTCAAAAACCTGACTTTATTAAAAAAAATCAAAATCAATGATGTGAGTTCCATGGTTGTCAATGTATGCTTGAATGCTTGATTGTGTGATATCAAAAACCATATTTTTCATAACCTAAATATTCTCAAAAATCATTTTCTTATTTCTGATTACTTCAATACCTTGGTTTGGGTTGCACTACAAGTCCTTGATAACAAGGAGTGCTTTCACCCAAAGTTGGTGATTTGGTTCTAAAACTATTTTTGCTTACCAACCATAAAATATTTTTTATAAATTATTTTCCTATTTTATTTGCATGTCCATTTCTAAGGCCAGAAATGATATTCCTATATGAAAAAATACTTTTCTGCCTTAGAAAAATCTGAGAAAATTTGGAGATATTCAAAGGACAGATATTTTCCATACATAAGATTTTAAACCCCTATTTATATTATAAATAATTGAGTAAAACCTTGAAAACCTATTCCGTCTGTTTTGACCTTTTGAAATATTTCCAAAGGAAATATTCTCAACAAATTCCTAGAAAATTCCAGTGACCTCCCTAAGCCATATTTGGTGCCCACATAAATTTTTCCTTGATCCAAGGTGGTTAGGGTCACAAAAATTTCCAAAACCCTTTTTGTCCAGTACGAAGTTAGAGCAACTCTACATAGCAAAGTATATCCAATATAGCTGAAACTTTGCAAGAGTTCCTAATACCTCAAATGAGGACTCCGTGCCAAAAATGGGGTTTGTGGGACTTGATTTGCCCACACTCCCTTTGGAAGGGACATATATGGCCATTTAGGAGTGATTTCAAGTTTATATTTCTAAACTTGTCCAATGGAGCCCAAACTTCGTGTAGCCTCATTTTTTTGCACCAAACCTAGTCCTGTTAAGTTTCATAGCTAGTGGTGGAGTGTAACGACCCCAAACCACTGTCGAGCACCTTCTGACAGTACGGAAAATCCCCACTTAACCCCAGCAACACCCATTCCCTTTCTCTCAAACTCCTAGATTAGGTGTCTAGTATCAATGCCCAACTCCGCACGAGTGGCTCTTCTCTGGTTCTAAGTAGAAAAGCCAAAACCCCCAATCTAAGCTTCAGCCCAAGGCTGACAGCATCTGTTTTCCACCCCTCCTTTGACTAGCAGATGCTCCCATGGTATTCAAACGGCTAGGCATCTCCAAGAAACAGCCCAGGACACGCCAGGCGCGTCCAAGGCACCCCAGAGCGCACCAGCATGCCGTGGCATGCCAAATGTGTGCTCTGGGGCGCTACAAAGAGCAACCGAGGTGGGGTGATCTCCCATGGCCAGTTCCAGCCTCCCCATGGTGTCCCTCCACTCTGTCAAAAACTCCACTGCATCAGGCAGCCCCCAGGGCCCCTCATTTCCCGCGCCGAGGGCCGGTGCGACGCGTGCCTACATGCACCAGGTTCGGCCAGAGGAGTGCGGCCACGCAGGCGCGCCACCGTGGTTTCGACCCCAACCTCTCTCTGCGCCCCCTGCGCGCCACGATGAAATCACAGGAGCTTCCCGCCCGGTGCACCGTCGCGGGCCTATAACTAGCCACCCCCTCGCTCCAGCAGCCCTCACTGCACTCCACCTAGGCCCCAATCATCTTCCTAGCCACCCCCTCGAGCAAGAAGAGCACTAGTGCTCGAGATCGACCGAGGCCCCTCTGCCTCGGAGCTTCGGTCGATCTCCGGCTACACGACGGTTCTCGCACCCCTCTACCCACCTACACACCCACCGTGACCCCAGGAACCTTTCCCCTCACTTCCAAGATCGATTCCGTGCCCGTAGCAACCAACCCCACCGTCGACCAAAACCACTCCGGTGCGGCCACCTCGTCGCCAGTGAGGACCCCCCCCCCCCATCGTCGATTCGACCACCGGCAGGTAGGCGACGACGAGCCGGACCCATTCTCGCCGTTGTTAGGTCCTAAGGACGTAGGTAGCCACGCCAGCATTCCTCCCTTCCCCTCTGTCTAGAGGTGGAAGACGACCCCGACAGGTGTGCCCACCTATGAGTGGCCCATCCACCCCTCCCTCGTACCCCGCAACCGCTGACCGCAGGGGCCCGCACGTCAGGTTCGAACCAGGAAGCGCGCGCGCCGTGGCAGGCTGACTGCCTCGCCATCTGGGCCGACCCATCCCCATGCCGAGCCAGGCCAGGGCTATTGCCCTTTTTATTTTTATTTTAAAACTATTATTTAAAATATTTTTATAAAAAGATTTAGCTAGTGAAAATTAATGATTCTTCCACCATTATTCTTCTAAAAATGAGGAGTGTTTAATAGAGACAAATATTTTGTTAAATTGATTTTAAAAATAATCCTTTCACTAAAACTAGAGACAAATATTTTTAAAATAACAATATGGATTTATCATAATTAAACAACTTTATTAAAGTGACTTTGTGATCTGCTTTTGAGTGAGCTACTTATTGCTTTTTAGTTAATACGACGATAGAAACCACGCTTGACGAAGGAGTTGGACTTGAAGACCCCGAAGACCCCGGATACTTAGCTGATCAAGGCACGCAGCCCTTTGACCATGTCTGAGCATATGTTATATTGCATGCTAGTTGAGCAAACACTCCCGTTGCATATGATCATAAATATTCGATAAACCATTGAAGCGATGTTACCGATGGCTCCTCCGGAGCAATTACATTGTCAAGCATGATCCTACCACCTATGAGGGTCACGCTGATATCATGTTGACAAGTAGATCTAAGCATAGTAAAAGCATGATCATAATGATGGTAAAAATCAAAGGTTTATAAAAACCCCGTCAGGTGCCACTAATGCCCGAGGGTGATGATGAGATAGGTGGCCACTTTTGGAGAAGGGGTGCACCGGGTCTATTTTGGTGTGAGTTGTTTCGGAAATGGGATTATATTTCTCATGTGTCGACCATCCCAACATTACATGTGCGACCACGTTACCCCTTTATGGGACGGGGCTTTGTTGATTACTCTAGTCGGTGCTACCAAAGAGCCACATTACTAGTGGCGGGAGTGATGTGTGGTCACTCTCGTGACGGATTCGTGCCAGGTAGGGCAACTATGTCGTTTTTACGTGTTCCGGGCACACCGTTGGTCCCCGCATGGATGATATTGTCCAGAGTCGGTTCTTGTAAGACGTACATCATGTGGGCTAGGTACCAATCAAGTGGACCTCTGTGTCTAGTATCAATAGGGGAAAGGCATTGATCGGATACTTACCTCGGGTAAGTTATATATCACGAGTCGTGGATGAAATTTTCCTGGATCTCGTGGGTACAACATACAACCTCTGCAGAGTGTAAAACTATTCGAATAGTCGTGTCCACGTTCAACGACAGTTGGGTAATCTTGCTTAAACTACGTCCATTCGTTTCCGCATAAACTAAGTGTGAGTGTGTGGTAAACGGTGTTAAAATGAAAGAGTTGATATGACCATGTTTGGTGACTTGGTATATCGAGTGAACCCGGAGTGTTCAGCCCTTGACAGATATGTTGATATCCGTAACCTGTTCTTCTAATTACCGTCTAGCTTATGTTGCATATCCATGAACATGATTATTTACAGTTAAGCTGCTATCCAGCAAAACTGCATAGTACTTGTTAATCTACCAATTGCATTGTTCATATCGTGGGCTGTTTGTGAGTACATTCAAAGTACTTATTGGCTTGCCACTTGTTATATTATTGACTAGACATGGAAGGACCAGTGTTTGGAGAAGAGTACGTCTTCAAAGACGGCCCTGCGAACTAGGACGCTTCCCAGTCAGAATGCCTGTTGGTGTAGGCTGATGGCATGGGCACCGCTTAGCCCTAAGATTTCCGGTACTAGTTGTATCAGCGTAATTTGGCCTTATAGGCCCTACCTTGTGAACTTCACCATTCGGTCATTTGTTGTAATAATTTTGTACTTGGATGTAAGACTCTTAATATTCAACATCTATGTGTTCGGTGAGCGTTGATCTCTAGGATAACTGAGCGCGATCATTCGGCGATCTCGACTCATAAGTCGTGGTCCCCACAGAGCTTGTATCAGAGCCATCCTGACTATAGGAAGCCTTAGGTAGCATGGACGATAGCCGAGACGAGTTGTGCACTCATCCTTTACATTTGAGATTTTTGCACCCACCAAACATTTCTAACCCTCTCCTACAACCTTGTAGATGGCCGCCGTGCCTGAGATGCTTCTGGAGATCGGCTTTCGCCTACTTTTGGGAGATAGCCTCGAGAAGTGTCAAGTACGTCGCACGCCCATATTCCTCTACCACGAGCACTGGGTCGACGCTGACACCAGGGACTATCACGTTGACATGATAGTGAAGGCTAACGACTCCCCAACTAGTTGGTTCTTTGAAGGACCACAGATGGAGGATCCGAGGGTGGTACTGAGGATAGCTGCATGAGAGGCGCTCGTGCGTCTCAGCGACTTCATTCCCGAGATGGCTAACGAGCCAGCTACTCGTCACCTGCCTTTTATTAAGGACGGGATTGACGGGAGTTGGACACTCAACCCATCTTCCGAGGATGGGACGCTACTAAGGTTTCAGACCAACGCCAGCCTCTCCTCCGACACCTTGACTCACCTTGTGATCAAGGAGTTGATGACGCTTCGCCAAGAACTGCACCAAGTCAAGAACCTACTCCGCCTGGAGAATATGAAGACCCGCAATGTCACGACCGGTTTCCAAATAAATGATTTAATTAGAAATCAGCCATGTGCGTCCTTAGTGAAGAAAATATTTCCCACTGACAGACTCAACTTGATACAGAAAACCAGCAGTAGTTAATATTATACAAGTAGAGCGAGGGTCGCTCTACAAATTATTACAACATATCCAAGTCTTGGGATAGATGGAAATGTTACAGTGGTCTAAGGTTGACTCTACTGCTCGTGAAAAATAAAGGTGCACGTCACATCAGCATAATGGGACATGACAAGTACTACTACGCATTAAGCCTTAGAGTTTAAACTCAACGATTTATTCGGGGTGGCGGAAGTGGTGGAATAAAAGAGGGACGGACTCCAAGATCGCAAGACTGACTGGGACTCCTCTAGACATGGGACTCGCTATCGACCTCTTCATCCATGAGGTCACCTTCATTCATATCAGGCCGGAACAACAAGCCAGTGAGTACACCGAGAAGTACTCGCAAACAGTTTGCACAAAAGATGAGATGCATGCAGTTGATTTTAATATGCATGGTTAGAGTCAAGTTATATTCATAATATAAGTGCAGATAGTAGATAAGTTAGTGGATAAATCAGGCGGTAGTCCTCCCGAGATATCTGTAACATCAAAAAAACCACCGTTGGGCATTGAGCGACACCACACACAGGGCATAACATAAATGAAATAAATAAAAAGCCTCGAACGGGCGTCTCCGCGACACCACAATAAGGGAATGGATAAAATAGAATAACGTGTCGTAGTCCGGTGTCTCAGCGACACCTCATAAAGGGCTTATAAGAAATAATAAAACAATGCCACTGTCGGGCATCTCAAAGACACCACATAAAGGGCTTATAAGAAGGAATAAAACATGACATAGTCGGGCGTCTCAGCGACACTAGATAAAGGGCTTATAATAAATAAATGTTGAATATCCAGGAGGTAGAACCGTCCCAGGGATATCCAACAACATAATCATAAGGTTAGTCTAGAGTAATAATTCATGATATGATAATGTCCAACATCATCATATGGTTCACCACATCCATTATTTTTAATACCACTTATACTCCAAAGACTGACTCTAGGACCGATACTTGACTCGTCAAACAACGTCCTTGACCGGGGACACGACTACTGGAATTGTTTTAACTCTACAGAGGGTGTACTCTTTACCCATAGCCCACGGTTTTCAATAGTCAATATGACTAATCCCGCGTACGGCATTTTAGAAGTGGACACTCAGAATCAGCACACACCTACTTTATCTCTGCGAAACCTGGATTCACCCGGACTGTGCTGCCAAGGTGAAACCATAAGACGGGGAGGCTCCGACCTCGACTAGCATGGGACAAAAAATATTTATATCACACACTCATCGGGAGTGCCCTCCCTTCCGGTCCCAGACCGGAAACACCCATGCCCCCTGACCGGATGACTGGATTTAGGCCAGGTCCATGGATACCTTCATACCGGCCCCTCTAATGGTGTGTGACTGATAATAGATCTACAACTGACAATACCGAACCCATTATCCAAGGGACTGTGGTAGCAAGATAAGAAGTATGACACGGACAAGACTCGATCTAGGTCGATACTGGAGTTTAACAATTTTATACCAGCACCATTTTTCTCAAGCCATGACAAGGCCATAACCTATCACGTTCCGCATGACTAGGCTATTCCACAACCTTTCATAACTACCACTTGCCATCATCATATTTTTATCATGGTTGAATATGTATAGCAAGTATGAAATATGCAATGTGGTGAGTATTAATTATGAGTTAAGTTAGCAAACAGCACACCAAGAGTAGCAAACAAGCTCCGTGCAATTGACGTCGGGGATCTCGGTGTCGGAATCTACATATTACATCAAACAAGGGTATAAGTGTCATTTACTTGCTACATGTCTTTAAATATTGATAAAAAAATCTTAAAATAAACTAGGCATTACCAGGAACAATTTGCAAAAAGAATCACTGAAAACTAAGTTATGGATGAAAAGTTATAGCCAAAACAGTTTGAGGGACTATTCTGCAATTAGTTTTAATAGAAACAGGGGCTAGACTGAAATTTAGTCAAAACGCCCAAGGGGAAAGACATTTCCCCAAAAGGAAAACGGCTACTGGCCGAATACGTTTCCACTGAAATGCTTCGGAGGGAGAGAGAGACACTGACAAAGGGTGGTCCCCCTGTCAGGTTCGAAAGCTCCACCGGCGCCAGAAGCTTCCGGCGATCGCCGACGATGCTAGGAGGGAGAGGAGAGCCAGCTAGGGGTTCGGGTGCACTCACCGTTGACTCGCCTGACTGATGGATAAGGATTAGACTGCGTGGGAAGCCTCACGTCGACTACAGCAGGTCTCTGGCGGCAGCAACTTCGGCGACGCGAGGAGATCGATGATAGAGAGCTTTTGCGATGAAAGTAAGAACGGGGTAAGAAGGGGAGGAGCTCATGGATGCAAATGAAGGCCTCAGGGGGTCCTACCTCTACTTACACTTCACGGGAGTGGCCGGATCCCGAAGCAGATCGGGGCGGCCGGAGCTGGGGAAGAAGGCCCCTCGAGGACCCATTCCTGGATTGGCTGGTTCTTAGAGGTGATGATGGCGAGTGGGGAAGAGCGGGGTGAGGTCAGAAGCACTCGAGGATGGCTCTATTTATAGTTGTTGCAAGATGAGATATGACAATAACTGCGGCGAGCGATTCCGGTGATGCAGGAGCTTGGGCAGGAGGTTAGGTGGCTAGGATCGAACCTAATCACCATTGGGGTACCATTTTTGACCAGAGGGAGGCTGGTCATCAACCGTGGCAACGCGGCGACAACACGGTCATTGCTGCGCACTGCGGCTGCGGAACCTGTGCTTTGAGCTGCACAGTGCGTGGCGATGGTCTTCGTGGAGCAAACTGCCGAGGAGGGGAACGCGGCGGCAGCAGGAGCAAAGGGCAGTGCCGGCGGCGCGGGAGTGCAGCGAGGGGCTGCTACAGAGCCGCTGCCAGAGTTTTGGCCAGCTGTGTCGGCAAGCCACCGACCAGGAGAAGTATCAAAGCTACGGGCGGAGCTACGAATAGGCTCAAGGCTCACGAGCGACGGCCAACACGCTGCTACTAGCGAGATTAGCAACGGGGGAGGAGTGGTGCTCTATTTGAAAGTTGGTGTGAAGTAAATTCACAAAGTTTTCAGATAGAGTGCGGCTGTTTTGCTCGACAGAAAGAAAAAGGCAGCTAGCAAAAGAATTTGAAGTTGAATTTTTGAGAGGAGCACTCTCATTGGAAGAAATGATGTTGCATAAGAATTCAGAATTTTTGGTGGGGTTTAAGGTAGGTTTGAATCAAAAATGAGTTTCTAGGATCAAACTTCAGTCAAACAAAATTTGAAATTTTTCAAACTTGAGAACCTAAAGTTTTTGCTGGAATAGAATGAGGATACTAAGGACTACAAACTGCAAAAGTTTGGGGTCTAGATTCCAAAGTAAAAAGAAGGTTCCTTTGAAAACAAATTGGAGCTCAAAGTTATTATAGAAAATCCCATTTTAACTAATAAAATATTTGGCGGTGATCCATCCCTTCTAAATTTTTGGAAAACTATCACATCCCTGAATTCCTAATAGTGTTTAGCAAGTTGTGCTCATGTCTTTTCCTCTCCATCCAAGTAAATGAAATGAAATCAAAAGCAAAGAAGAGAAAACAAAAGCAAACCCTCAACTCTAATTCAAATCAATTCCAAATTTTGGTACAAATCAATGAACCCAAAATGGCCATTAGAAAAGTTCCTCATTTATGATAATTGTTGAAAACAAAATATCAGGGGTGAAATATATTGTCAAAATGCTTTTAGCATTTTATTTTAAATTTAAAAGTTACTGAAATCAACTATATAATTGATTTCAAATAATCCAAAGTTTCCAAAAATGTTGAAAGATTTATATGTGTTTGGAAATTTTCCAAATAACACCCGAGCATTTTTCAAACTATTTTAGGAATAGTTTGGAGCCAGAAATAAAATGAAACAGAAATTGTTCGGAGCCAGAAATAAAATGAAAAAGTCAGAATTGTTTTAACGGAAAACAGAAATGGAGAATGGAAATGAAAAACTTACCTATCACTCACCCCTGGCCCAGGCCCAGCTCCTCCCCTGTCGTCCACATTCTACCAGTCGGCAGCAGGAGGTGGCCGCCGCTCCCTCCGGCGCGGCCACGCACCTGCGTGAGTGCCTGGCCGCCGCTTCGCGCTGGCATGGAAGGGATAAGCGTCCCGTGACCTCCTCCCGTGATCTCCCCCTCCTCATTCGCCCCCTACTCTCTCCCCTCTCGGCCGTCATTAGAGCCCGAGCCGAGCTCGAGCTTGCTGTCGCCTCAGTCTCTCTCTCTCTCCCCTGAGTTGCGCAAAAGCATCGCCATGGTCTCCTGAAGCTCTCCAGCTAGCTGCTCGACGCCATGGACCCCTGAGACACCGTGACTCCATCGTCTTCCTCCTCGGATTGCCGACGTTCACCACCATTGTTCTCCCTCCTCAGGCCGTCCCCGAGCCCGCTCTCGTCGCCTCTGCACTCCTAGTTAGCCCAGGAAGATTTCCCCCATGTTTTCCTCCTCGATTCCTTCCTCTAGCGCCAAATTCCACCAGAGCCGACGAGATCCTCCGCGGGAGCTCGTAGCCGGTAGCTCTTCGATAATCGACTCGTTGTTCTGAGGCCACCAGCAGCATCAGTGCATCACGTAGATGCTCTAGGAGCCCAACCCCGCATGTTTTGCACCCGGATTCGAGGACCTCGTCATAGCCCGAACTCCGGGAGCCGCTGGGCTCATCACCGGCTCATCTCCGGCCACTTCAGCCCCTGCTTTGTGCAAAAAATGGATCCGCGTGTTGATCCGAAAAAATTCAATGAACACAATGGTGCTACTTTCATGCATGAAAAACAAAGTTATGAAACACCATTAGGTCAAATCAATTAAATGATTAAGATAATTATGTCATTTCAAATGATATTTGAATTTGGATTTCAAACCATATGCAAAATAAGGTTTCACCAACCACATTGAATCATATAACCCCTCACTTCATGCCATGTTCATGAATCAATATTGTTGCATATGATTGCTATTAATTGTATGTTGTTATTTCAGTAGGTTCTGCCCCTCCGGATATGACTGAATATCTGACTGACGGATATCACCCCTCTGCTAAGAAACAAGGCAAGCAACCATTTTGATCATCCCGATAAATCCCATGTTCTCGCTCCTGCTCTTATTTATTGCATTAGGTCAAACGCTTCAAATGCTTTTACCACGTTAGTTGATCCCATTCCTTTGCATGACCTGTCTTTGTCACAGTAATTAGCTAAACCTTGCAACCTAGCATACCTGGTAGATGCTTGAGCCATGATGTGTCTTATCCTGCTATGCATGTTATGCTTAGAGTTGTGTTTGTTCTGTCATCTTGGTGATGAGCAGGATCATGAGATCGTGTTTTGTTAATAAAGGTTGTGTGTTGAAACTGATTTGGTAAAGGTACCGGTGAAAGGCTATGTAAGAGTACATGGCGGGTTGTTTCATAGGAACCGTCCTTAGGAACTGAGTTTCGTGTATGTAATCCAAGACTACATACTGCCACATGTTGGGCCCTGAAATATCACCCCGCTCGACTTATTAATCGCCTAGTACTTGATCCAGGAGTCGCAAGTAGTTTCTGGTGTTTATAGTCATGCTAGAGGTCGTGCATAGTGCTGACCTTAGAGGTGGGCTATGATGTGGTAGGCAGTGTTACGGTGTACCAAGTGGCACCCGGATGGTGGGCTTGGGAACCCTGCGCACATCGTTTGGGGCCGTGGCGGAAACCTCGGCCGGACATCCGTGCGGGTTACCCTCAAATAGGCGATACACCTGGACTAGGTACTAATGTGGTCAACGGTCGTGGCCGACTCCCTTGCTGGGCTTCCGCTTGAAGGTTGCCGAGGTGCATGACGTGCACATAGCGACAAGTGGCGAGAGCGTGTGTGAAGAACTACACCCCTGTAGGGTTATGATCTATTCGAATAGCTGCGTCCGCTGATATGGACTACTTGGAGACATATGTTGTTCATATACAACTTTAATGGATACTCATAAAAGTATCAAGATAAGTGTGAGTGTCATGGGTGGCATTTTCGTTGGAAGACGGGAATGATTCCATGATGGTGTATTGTTGTGGAGTTAGTGGACTCGTGTGCAAGAAAACAAAGTTGACAAAACTATTTTAAAATGTAGTTTTGTCTAGCTAAGAGTCAAAGCTAGCTTTCTGCATGAAATCCCACAACCCCTTGTTGATACATTGCATGAGTAGATAGATTTGTTCTAAAGTCTTGCTGAGTACTTTTGTACTCACGTTTGCTTAATAAATTGTTGCAGAGGATGTTAATGACCCTAATGGTGGGTTCTATCTAGATGTTGACAACGATGAGTAGCTGGTGCCCCAGCTACGATCTGGACCTAGGTTGAGTCTGTAGATAGTCAGGCCATGTGCCTTTTACTTTTCCATCCATCTGTACTCAGACAGTTTTAATCTTCCGCTCGGTTGTAAGACTTGTTTGATTGACTTGTGATAATGGGTCGTGAGATCCCTATCTGTGTAATATTATGCGTGAGGCTCTTCCGAGCCTTCTAAATAAAGTTTGTATATTTATGGTTATGTTGTGATGCCATTATTGTATCTATGCATATCTAGTATGTCATGCATACGTGTGATGCACTGTGATATATATGGGATTTGACACCTAGTTGTATGCCTTAGTAGCTCTCTATACAGATAAATGCCCCTTTGTGATTCCACCGAGCCCCGGTAGTCTGCTACTGCTCCAGACACATTGGTTGACTGGCATGTATCCTTCTTAGTTGTTGTGTCTGTCCCTTCGGGGAAATGTCACGCGGTGTAATGGAGTCCTTGTAGCTTGCTACGACTCTTTTACACTCGTTGTTGACCGACACCTGCTTTGCTGGGTTATGTATGCCTGTCTCTGTACAGTCGAGCCACTTGAGTTTATGACTAGATATGTCGACCCGAGTTCTTTGACATTGGAATGCTAGTGACACTAATGCATACGTGAGTCAAAAGGCGCAAACGGTCCCAGCTAAGGTAAGGTGGCAGCCGTGGGGATAACCATGCGTGAGACCTAAAAGGGATGCAACGTGTTATAGGCTGGATTCCTATGGCTTAGGATCGGGGTCCCGACAAAAACATTCAAAATCAAATCTTAGGGCTAGGAGAGGAGTGAAAATATTTAAAACACAATGTGGTGATTAATTCCTTTAGAAGAATTAATAAATAGGCTTATGGGGAAAATCCAAATTAAAGATAAAAGGAATATTCTTTTAACCATTTCAATTTTGAGGAAGGGCCAAGAGAATATTTCTATATTTGCTTGGTGGAGAAGAAGTTCAAAAGTTTTCTCTCATTAAGATTAGAAAGAAAACTTCAAAGTTCTTGTAAAGTCCAAAATTTAAATTCTGAGCAAATCAAGGAAATAGAAGTTGAATTCTTTTGGGTGTTACAACACCTACCCCCTTAAGAGAAATCTCGTCCCCGAGATTTAAGCCATTCCTCAAGAAGTTGTGGTTGCTCTTTCTGCACGAAATCCTCTCTTTCCCATGTGGCCTCATCCTCTCAGTGGTTGCTCTACTGTACTCTGAATATCTTAGTGACCTTCTGTCGAGTCCTTCTATGGTGTCATGAGCTACTTGTTGCTTGGGGTTCCTCACACACCTCCTTAGCTAAGAGATGTAGAACACATCTTACAATTCTGCTGGTAGGTCTAGCTGCTAGGAAACTTGCCCTTTTCGAGCAATTATGCAAAAGGTCCGATGAAACGAGGTCCAAGTGTGCCTTTGACATTGAATCTCTGTAGCCCTCTCATGAGTGATACCTTAAGATATACATAATCATTGGGGTTGAAACTGACATCCCGGTGTTTTTGATCGTAGTAGCTTTTCTGACGGCTTTGTGTTGTTTTGAGTTTCTCTCTTATGACTTTCACCTTGTCCTGGGCCTCCTGGAGAAACTGTGGTTCGAAGATGCAGATATCTCTGGTCTCTGACCAATTTAGAGGGGTACGACATCGTCTTCCATATAAGTCTTCGAAAGGCGACATCTCCAAACTTGCTTGATAACTGTTGTTGTAAGAGAACTCAGTGTAGGGCAAACTATCTTCCCAACTGTTCCCATATGTGAGTACACAAGCCCTGAGCATGTCTTCAAGGATCTGGTTTATACGTTCAGTTTGTCCTCCCGTCTGAGGGTGATAGGTTATGCTGAATACTAGCTGTGTTCCCAAGGCTTGTTGCATATATTCCAAAAATCTTGAGGTAAACTTGGTGCCTCTATCGGATACGATGGTCTTGGGTATTTCGCTTAGACACACAATGCGGGCGAGGTATAGTCTTGCTAGCTTCTGGGTGGCGTATGTGGTCTAGACTGGTATGAAGTGAGCCACTTTTGTGAGTCGATCAGTAATCACCCATATAGCATCATGTCCGTGTCGGGACCGGGGTAGTCCGACAATAAAATCCATTCCTACCTCATCCAACTTCCATTCGGGTACCTTCATAGGTTGTAGTAGCCCTGCTCGCTTCTGATGTTCTACCTTGATTCGTTGACACGAGTCACAACGAGCGATGAAAGAGGCAATATCTCTCTTCATTCCGTGATACCAATATTTTCCCTGGAGGTCCTTGAACATCTTTGTGCCTCCGGGATGAATAGAATAGGGCACGTTGTGGGCTTCCTCCATGATTTGAGTTTTGAGATTCTTCTGGTCTGGTACGCACAGTCGGTCTCTGTACAATAGAATCCCTTGCTCATCAATAATAAACTCGGGGGCCTTCCCGAGGTCCATCTTTTTTTATGCCCTCAATGCTGGGGTGACCTTTCTGAGCTTCCTTGATATTCCCGTCCAAGGTGGGTTGTAATTGAAGTTATGCCACTGTACCTTCTGGAACGAGGAGCAGGTTTAGCAGAGAGAACTCTTTTGCAAGCTCAGGTCTCATCTTTGGTATGGGTTTCTTGTCTGAGGCGGGGTTCCGGCTGAGAGCATTTGCTACTACGTTAGCCTTACCCGGGTGGTAATGAATGCCCACGTCATAATGCTTAATTAATTCTAACCATCATCGTTATCGTAAATTGAGATCCTGTTGTGTGAAAATATCGTAACCACGACCTTTCTTTCTTGCAAGAGTACGCATCCGAGGCCTTTTCTGGAGGCATCACAGTATATTTCAAAATCCTTGTTTAAGTCGGGCACAATTAGTACTGGGGTTGTAGTCAACCTTTTCTTCAATTCCTGGAAACTTTTGTCACAAGCTTCGGTCCATTCAAATTTCTTTTCTTTCTTGAGTAACTCGGTCATGGGTCGCACAATAGTTGAAAATTTTCAATGAACCTCCGGTAATATCCTGCTAATCCGAGGAAACTCCGGATGTCTGTCACATTAGGTGGTTGCGGCCATTCGCTTATGGCCTTGACCTTCTCTAGATGCACAGCTATGCCTTCTTGTGTCATCACATGTACCAAAAATCTGACCTGTTTAAGCCAAAACTGACATTTGCTGAATTTTGCGTATAGTTGATGCTTGCGGAGTTCTCCCAACACAATCCTTAGATGTTCCGCATGCTCTTCGGGATTTTTGGAGTAGACGAGTATGTCGTTGATGAAGACTATGATGAACTTATCCATATACTTCATGAATACTTTATTCATCCGATGCACGAAGTAAGATGGTGTCTTGCTTAGCCCGAAAGGCAATACTGTAAACTCGTATAGTCCGTATCTTGAAGTAAAGGCTGTCTTTGGAATGTATTCTGGGCGGGATCTTGGGCTGATGATATCCTGACCTCAAATCGATCTTTGAAAATACCTTAGCCTGAGCTAATTGATCGAACAAATCATTTATTCTGGATAGTGGGTACTTGTTTCTGATAGTGGCCATGTTCAGTGCTCGATAATCAATGCATAGCCTTAGCGGTCCATCTCTCTTCTTAGCAAACAATACTATTGATCCCCAAGGTGAAGAGCTAGGTCTGATGTATCCTTTGTCCAATAGTTCCTTTATCTGTTTCTTAACCTCGACTAACTTAGTTGGTGCCATGCGGCATGACTTCGTATATATTGGGGTTGCACCTAGTGCAAGTTCGATGACAAATTCTATCTCTCGGTCTGGCGGCATACCTGGTAGCTCATCTGGAAATACATCTGGAAATTCACATACTACTGGAATGCCTTTCAATTCACTGGATTTTGTCTGGTTTAACCTTGCTTTGCTTGATTTTTCCCTTCGTAGGGTTGCGACAGTTACCTTTTTACCTTGGTGATGAGTGAGGTTGACCGTCCAATTAAAGCAGTCAATGAATCCCTTGTTGGTGTTTAGCCAATCCATTCCCAAAACTATATCCACTGTGTTTCTTTCTATAACAATAAGATTTGTCCAAAACACCAAATCTTTGATTTCAATCATAACATTCTTGCAATATTCTTGAGTAGTCTGTTGTAGTCTAGGGGACTTGATAGTCATTTAGTTTTCCAAGGGGAGGGTTGAAAAGTTGTGTTTCAAAATATTTATTTTTTCAAAATGAACGAGTGGCAAGCTCCAGAATCAAACAAAACTAGGGCAGGAATTTTGTTGACATGAAACTTACCGAGTACAATATCAGGAGCGTTCATGGCATCTTCCTTGGCGACAAGATTCACGTGACCCTCGTGTGATTGTTATTGGGGTCGAAATTGTTGCGCTTTGGTGCTAAGTCAAAGTTGGAAGTGTTGGTCTTGGCTGCACCATTTCCGGCCTTTGGGCATTGCCGAGCGTAGTGTCCTGTTTGTCCAAGTGCAAAACAAGTGATACTGGTACGGGGAGTAAAATCTTTGTTCCTCACGTAAGAGATATTGTTGAATCTAGTGGTTGGTGCTGAGGTACGCGGAGCTTGAGTCTTTGAATCCTCTGTCTTGTGCCTGGTGTTGCGTACTGGGGTGGAATTATTGCAACGACGTTTGTGGATGTCATGCAGGCTGCGACATTCAGCTTCTAGCATATTGTATTTGTCTACTAGTGTCTTAAAATCTGGAAACATGTGAACGACCAGTTGGCACTTTAATGCTGGAGCAAGTACATCCATGAACTTCTCCATCCTTCTTTCCTCAGTCTTGTAGTCTTCACTTGCATACCGGGGTAGTTGATTATACTAATCCAGGTATTCCACCACGCTGGAACTCTGTTGCTTCAGGTCTTCGAATTCTCTCTTCTTTATTTTCATGACACTGTTGGGTATGTGGGCTCCACGGAAACTTTCCTTAAATTCAGCCCATGTGATACTGTTCTCGTCTGGATGCACGCGGAGGATATTTCCCACCACGAGGCTGCGGCTCGAGTTAAATAGTGGGGAGCGTACAATAGTTTCTCATGATCTGAACACTGTGCAATCGTCATTTTTCTTTCGATGTCACGTAGCCAATCGTCTGCTTCCATTGGTTTGTATGTATGTGAAAATATTGGCGGACGTGTCTTTTGTAGTTCAGCCAGTCGGGAGTGTTGTGGAAGCGGACCACGCTGATTTCCCATGTTCATTAGCTGATTCATCATTTCATGATGCTGCTGCTGGCTCTGCTCATATAAACGACAGACTTCTGAAAGTGTTGGGCTGCTTTCATGTTGGCTAGACTAGCCTTGGGTGAAGTTGTTCCCTGTCTTAGTGGATTGATTTTCTTCATTGTCCCTTGGCATGGAGCTTGTCCAGGGTCGGCTCATTTCTCAAAGCTGGGTTAATATTGCAAGAACCAATAAGAAAATGAAACTCGAATGAATAGAATTCAGAAACATTTTCCAAGGAAACACTGCAAGATTTTTCATAACATAATCGTCATGTTCGAAGAAGGACCGCGGTACATCTTACATCGATCATAATTATACATACCACTCAGGTCGTACTCTAGTATGCCTGACTTGTTATTTAAGCTAGTGCACTTCTCCTGTCCTACATGACACAACACACTACTTCCCTTCGGTCTAGGAGCACAACATCATCCACATCATACATATCATACAGGCGTACTAGCGATCTGCTGCACAATCTCTAGGCGGAGTCGGAAGGAACCTGGATTGGCTGACCCAGGGGAAGTCCCAGATGAGGAGCTGGGGAGTTCACTTCCTCCTCTATTGGCTCTAAGTGGACTACGCGAGACGGCGAGGTGTGCACATGATTGACAGGCATAACAACTCTAATGGGGGCAGGATCAATAACTTGATTGAAGTCCTCAATGGTAGGCAGCTGGTGGCGGAGCTGTGCTGGCGGAATGCATGAGGAAGAAGAAGACGGACATGACCTAGGAGGTGCTGGACGAAGAAGCTCAGTCATGTGGTGAGGACGAGTAAGGTGCTCCATGCGAGCAGCCACCAAGTCATCCACTAAGCCATCAAAAGCTGACTCCAGGGCTCGGACATACTGCATGATCATCCCAAGATCATCATATTCCTCTCCTCTGGGGCATGCAAAGGCATAGTGGCTGGTGTACGGCACGTGGCATGGCAGATAATAATACGGACGAGTCTTCATTGCTGGAAGAGTGTCCCGGAGATGAGCAATCGCCTGCCTGGCTGCCATCTGAATAGCCTGCCTCTCCGTAGGCATGGCTCTCCTACCGAAGCGAAGGCGGCGATACTCTGGTCGACCACCAATAAAATGCACCAATTCCTGATGCATAGTCAGGGAGTCGCTGATCTTGTGGCGGTAAAACGTGTACTCAATGAGGACCGTCGGCCCAATCTTCACGATGATTGAAAGCAGTCGCGAAAATCCCGTTGGCTCGTTGGCGAACACTTGCGACGGGCAACCGTTGTCAGCCATCTATAAAAAAAATATTTCATATAGTCAAAACATAAATATATGTTGACTAACAGAAAATTGCTAACACAGGCAGGAAATAAAACGACTAATCCGGTGCGATCGTACCTAGGGGTTTCCTACAGTTAGCCTGGCTCTGGTACTAAGTTTGTCACGACCGGTTTCCAAATAAATGATCTAATTGGAAATCAGCCATGTGCGTCCTTATGAAGAAAATATTTCCCACTAACAGACTCAACTTGATACATAAAACCAGTAGTACTTAATATTATACAAGTAGAGCGAGGGTCGCTCTACAAATTATTACAACATATCCAAGTCTTGGGATAGATGGAAATGTTAAAGTTGTCTAAGGCTGACTCTACTGCTCGCGAAAAATAATGGGGCACGTCACATCAGATTAATGTGACATGACAAGTACTACTACACGTTAAGCCTCAGAGTGAAGCTCAACGATTTATTCGGGGTGGCGGAAGCGGTGGAATAAAATAGCGACGGACTCCAGGATCGCAAGACTAACTGGGACTCCTCTAGATATCAGACTCGCTATCGAACTCTTCATCCATGAGGTCACCTTCATTCATATCTGGCCACAACAACAAGCCAATGAGTACTCCGAGAAGTACTCGCAAACAGTTTGCACAAAAGATGAGATGCATGCAGTTGATTTTAATATACATGGTTAGAGTCAAGTAATATTCATAACATAAGTACAGAAAGTAGATAAGTTACTGGATAAATCAGCCGTAGTCCTCCCAAGATATCCTTAACAAAAAAATAAAATAAACCACTGTTGGGCGTCGAGCGACACCACACACAGGGGATAACATAAATGAAATAAATAATAAGCCTCGAAGGGGTGTCTCTGCTACACCACAGTAAGGGCATTGATAAAATAAAATAACGTGTCACGGTCGGGCGTCTCAGCGACACCTCATAAAGGGCTTATAAGAAATAATAAAACAATGCCATAGTCGGGCGTCGCGGCGACACCACATAAAGGGCTGATAAGAAGTAATAAACAATGCCACAATCGGGCATCTCTGCGACACCACACAAAGGGCTTATAAGAACGAATAAAACATGCACATTCGGGCGATACAACGACACCACATAAAGGGCTCATAAGAAATAAATATTGAATATCCACGAGGTAGAACCGTCGCACGGATATCCAACAACATAATCATAAGGTTAGTCCAGAGTAATAATTCATGATATGATAATGTCCCACATCATCATATGGTTCACCACATCCATTATTTTTAATACCACTTATACTCCAAAGACGGACTCTAGGACCGACACTTGACTTGTCAAACAACGTCCTTGACCGGGGACACGGCTACTCGAATAGTTTTAACTCTGAAGAGGGTGTACTCTTTACCCATAGCCCACGGTTTTCAATAGTCAATATGACTAATACCATGCGCGACATTTTAGAAGTGGACACTCAGAATCAGCACCCACCCACTTTACCTCCGCGAAGCCCGGATTCACCCACACTACGCTGCCAAGGTAAAACCATAAGACGGGTAGGCTCCGACCTCCACTCGCATGGGATAAAAGATATTTATATCGCATGCTCACAGGGATTGCCCTCCCTTCCGGTCCTAGACCGGAAACATCCATACCCCCTGACCGGATGAGTGGATTTAGTCCAGGGCCATGGATACCTTCATACCGGCCCCTCTAATGGTGTGTGACTGATAATAGGTCTACAACTGACTATACCGAACCCATTATCCATGGAACTATTGTAGCACAATAAGAAGTATGACACGGACAAGACTTGATCTAGGTCCATACTGGAGTTTAACAATTTTATACCTGCACCATTGTGCTCAAGCCATGACAAGGCCATAACCTATCACGTTCCGCGTGACAAGGCTATTCCACAACCTTTCATAACTACAACTTGCCATCATCATATTTTTATCATGGTTGAATATGTATAGCAGGTAAGAAATATGCAATGTCGTGAGTATTAAATATGAGTTAAGTTAGCAAACATCACACCAAGAGTAACAAGCATGCTTGCCTGGTTCCACGTAGTCGGGATCAAGCTTGGTGCACTTGACGTCGGGGATCTCGGTGTCGGAATCTATGGTATACATCAAACAAGGGTATAAGTGGCACTGCCTATCTACAGGTCTTAAAATATTTTTATAAAAATCTTAATATAAACTAGGCATTACGAGGAACAATTTGCAAAAAGAATCACTGAAAAATAAGTTACGGATCAAAAGTTATAGCCAAAACAGTTTCATGGACTATTCTGCAATTAGTTTTAATAGAAACAGGGGCTAGACTGAGATTTAGTTAGAACGCCTGAGGGGAAAGACGTTTGCCCGAAAGGAAAACGGCTACTGGCCGAATACATTTCCACCGAAACGCTTCGGAGGGAGAGAGAGACACTAACAGAGGGGGGGTCCCCCTGTCAGGTTCGGAAGCTCCACCGGCACCAGAAGCTTCCGGCGATCGCCGACGACGTTAGGAGGGAGAGGAGAGCTAGATAAGGGTGCGGGTGCACTCACCGTTGACTCGCCTAACTGATGGAGAAGGATTCGACTATGGGGGAAGCCTCACGTCGAGGGCAGCAGGCCTCCGACGGCAGCAACTCCCGTGACGCGAGGAGATCGACGAGAGAGAGCTTCTGCAATAAAATTGAGCACGGGGTAAGAAGGGGAGGAGCTCCTCGATGTAGACGAAGGCCTTAGGGGGTCCTACCTCTACTTACACTGCACGGGAGTGGCCGGATCCCAAAGCAGATCGGGGCGGCCGGAGCTGGGGAAAAAGGACCCTCGAGGACCCCCTTCGTGGATCGGCTGGTTCTTAGAGGTGATGATGGAGAGTGGGGAAGAGCGGGGTGAGGTCAGAAGCACTGGAGGAGGGCTATATTTATAGGTGTCATGAGATGAGCTACATCAATAACTCCAGCGAGCGATTCCGGTGATGCAGGAGCTTGGGCAGGAGGTTAGGTGGCTAGGATCAAACCTAATCACCACTGGGGCTCCATTTTTGACCAGAGGGAGGATGGTCATCGACCGTGGCAACACGGCGACCACGCAGTCATTGCTGCACACTGTGGCTGGAGAACCCATGCTCTGAGCTGCACGGTGCGTGGCGACGGTCTTCACAGAGCACACTGCCGAGGAGGGGCACGCGGAGGCAGCAGGGGCAAAGGTGGTGCCGGGCGGCACGGGAGTGCAGCAAGGGGCTGCTGCGGCTGCTGCAGAGCCGCTGCCAAAGCTTCGGCTGGCTCTGTCAGCAAGCCACCGATAAGGAGAAGAGTCCAAGCCACGGGCAGCGCTCTGGATAGGCTCAAGGCACGGGAGCAACGCCAATGCGCTGCTACTAGAGAGATTGGCGACGGGGTAGGAGCGGTGCTTTGGGTGAAAGTTGGTCTGAAGTAAATTCAGACAGAGTTCAGCTGAGGTGCTCGACAGAAAGAAAAAGGCAGCTAGAAAAAGAATTTGAAGTTGAAGTTTTGAGGGGAGCACTCTTATTGGAAGAAATGATGCTGCAAATATTTTCAGAATTTCTGGTGGAGTTTAAGGCAGGTTTGAATCAATAATGAGTTTCTGGGATCAAACTTCAGTGAAACAAAATTTGAATTTATCAAACTTGAGAACCTAGAGTTTTTGCTGAAATAGAATGAGGATACTAAGGACTACAAACTGCAAAAGTTTGGGGTCAAGATTCCAAAGGAAAAAAGAAGGTTCCTTTGAAAAACAATTGGAGCTCAAGCTGATTACAGAAAATCCCATTTTAACAAATAAAATAATTGGGGGTGATCCATCCCTTCTAAATTTTTGGAAAACATTCAAAATCAAATCTTAGGGCTAGGAAAGGAGTAAAAAATTTAAAACATAATGTGGTGATTAATTTCTTTAGAGGAATTAATAAATAGGCTTATGGGAAAAATCCAAATTAAAGATAAAAGGAATATTCTTTTAACCATTTCATTTTTGAGAAATGGCCAAGAGAATATTTGTGAATTTGTTTGGTGGAGAAGAAGTTCAAAAGTCTTCTCTGATGAAGATTAGCAAGAAAACTTCAAAGTTCTTGTCAAGTCAAAAATTTAAATTCCAAGGAAATCAAGGAAATTAAAGTTGAAAAAATTTGGGTGTTACACGCAAGTTCAAGAAGGAAGGAGAAACCGGAGGGCAGTCAGCCATTGCCTTCCGAGGAGGAGTACCATCGCTCCAGGCCACTCCTATTCAGAGTCGCCGTGTGACCACGGAAGAGTACACTGAGCTCCTCACCTCTTCACCTACTAAGAGACGATGTGATGGACCACTTACATTTCCCACACCTCTAAAAGAGGAAAGTACCGATGAAGATGAAGATGAAAACACTCAAGAACCTGCCTACGAGACCGAGCAGTCCGCCGCTTAGGAGTACGACTTAGGCAATTAGGAGTCTTCCCCAAGCGTAGTTCAGTCCATGTATCGGTTCATGCGAACCATGAGTGTTGTGTGAACATGTATGATGCAAGCCGCATTTCTGCCTTAGGTCGCTTGTAAGCGATTACATCACTTGTTTTAAATTTAATGCATTACATTTTCCCAAAAACTTTTGTTTAAAAATCTCACACTAGCATGACACCGAACACCCTTATTAGAGCATCATCCCTTATGATTCCTAGCCAGTTCAGCATATTGTCCTAACTACTCCCCTGACAGGATGGTGATTTCAACTTGCATCAGCACCTTCGGCAACCCCGGTTGTGCCCCCTCTGGCCAGCAGCAGGGAACTGGTGGGAACGCTCAAGCTGGAGATCACTACGAGCAGCACCAAGGCGATATTCCTCTGCCACCGCCTCCTCCGGAGAGCCTGGCTATGGCTCAGTTCCTCCAACATCTCCGAGAGGAACGCCAAGCCAATGATGCCGCCATCCAACAGCTGGCTCAAGTCTTGGTGAACAATCCACTGCAAAACGGAAATGGCAACGGTCGCTCTACTCTATCTGAGTTTATGCGAACTACGCCTCCTATATTCACGGAGATGACTGAACCATTGGATGCCGTTGACTAGATCCGCACTATCGAAGACATCCTCGTGCTGGTCAAGTGCACCAATGATCGTGAGAAAGTCCTTTATGCTTGTCACTGTCTCGGAGGCACGACCAGAGCTTGGTGGGACTTGTTCCAGACCATGCGAGAAGGGGAAGCTATTACTTGGGCAATGTTCAAGGAAGGATTCCGCGCTGCTCACATTCCTTCCGAAATGATGACCATTAAGAATCGGGAATTCCGAGCTTTAAGGCAAGGCAGTGGAACCGTCAAGGAGTATCTTCAGAAGTTTAACCTCCTATCGAGATATGCACCAGAGGACGTCAACACTGAGGCTGCAAAAGTGGAACGCTTTATGGAAGGACTGCAAAAGTCACTTCAGTATCAACTGGTTGTTTGTGAATGTCGGACCTTCTGCGATCTGATTAACAAGGCCCTCATGTTGGAGGATAAGCGTCATGCAATGGACGACACCCGTAAGCGCAAGCTGATGGGTAGTGGAGGACCCAGTAACCCGAAGCCACGCCCATGGCAGTCAGCTCCAGCAAGACCCAGTTATCAGCAGCAACAGTATAAGGCTCCAACATTCCGACAGAACTACGAGCCTCAGCAACAAGTAAGCACCAACCAGCATTCAACCCACCAAACAACAATGGAGTCAAGACCAACATCCCGGAACATGTTACCTCTTTTGGATGTGGACAAGCTGGGCACTAGTCCAAGTAGTGCCCCAACAAGAAGCCCGGCGCACCGAGCCCCAAAGCGCCAAATCATGGACAAGGTCAAGGAGCACCACACAAGAATCAATGTCCCCGCAATCAGCAGTATCACAGCAGGGGGCGTATTAATCACATCTCCGCAAAAGAGGCACATGAAGACCCGGACTTCATTCTGGGTAAGTTCCTTGTCAACTCCACCACAGCAAAAATATTGTTTGATTGTGGTGCTTTGCATTCCTTTGTTACTCAGAAGTTTGCGAAAAAATGTGGTTTGAAGCCTACCCTACTTAACGGGCAATTGGCAGTACATACCCCGGGAGCAGTGCTAAGGACCAACCTAGGATGTAGAGGAGCCGGGATCAATATTAATGGGATAAGCTTCTCAGCAGATCTCATAGTCATTAAGTCGCTAGGCTTAGAAGTAATCCTTGGAATGGATTGGTTGGTCAAACACCAGAGCATCTTGGGGTATGACAACGGGACTATTACCATGACAAGCGATCAAGGGGTCAAAGTCAAGTATGTCTGTGAGCCTGTATCCACTCGAGTCCCGTAGGTTAATAGCTTATCGGGAGAAGAACTCAACCGACTACCGATAGTCTTTGAATACCCGGACGTCTCTCCTGATGAGCTACTAGGGAAGCCTTCCGACTGAGACATTGAGTTCATCATTGAGCTCATGTCCGGGTCAAGGCTTATCTATAAGAAGCCTTGTAGGATGAGATCCGAAGAGCTAGCAGAACTGAAGAAGCAGCTGGATGAGAAACTAAGGAAGGGATTCATTTGTCCGAGTGCATCACCTTGGAAATCACAAGTTATGTTCGTGTCTAGGAAGGATGGGACTATCAGACTCTGCGACGATTTCCGTTCTCTTAATGAAGTCACGATCAAGAACAAGTAGCCACTCCCCAAGATCGAAGACTTGTTTGACCAGTTAAATGGAGCCAAGGTATTTTCCAAGATCGATCTGCGATCTGGATATTACCAACTGAAGATCCGACCTAAAGACATACCCAAGACTACATTTGTGACCCGGTATAGTCTATACGAGTGCACTGTCATGTCATTTGGGTTGAAAAATGCCCCAGCATACTTCATGTACCTCATGAACAAGGTCTTCATGGAATACCTGGACAAGTTTGTCGTTGTATTCATCGATGACATATTAATCTTCTCCAAGTCCGAAGAAGAGCTTGATCAACACTTGAGGTTAGTGTTGGAGAAGCTTCGAGAGCACCAACTTTATGCCAAGTTCAGCAAATGCCAATTATGGCTGCATGAAGTTGGATTCTTGGGTCATACCATGACGGAAAACGGATTGGCACTCGATCCTTCCAAGATTACTATGGTAAGCAACTGGGAGTCGTCAATCAATGTGAAGGAAGTCAGGAGTTCCCTCGGACTCGCGGGATATTACCGCAAGTTCGTAGAAGGATTCTCCCGCATCACTTGACCCATGACTCAGCTCTTGAAGAAAGGCAAGAAGTTCGAATAGACGCCAGAGTGTGAAGCAAGCTTCTAGGAGTTGAAGATGAGATTGACTACTTCCCCGGTATTGGCTAGTCCGGATATCAACAAGGAGTTTGTGATATATTGTGATGCCTCCAGAACCTGGCTCGGTGGAGTCCTAATGCAAGACGGCAGGGTTGTGGCATATTTGTCATGGCAAATGCGCCCGCATGAGTCTCAAGTATATCTTTACTCAAAGGGAATTTAATATGAGGCAGCCAAGATGGTTGGAGCTAAGCAAAGACTACGACCTCAGCATTCAATACCACGTCGGTAAGGCCAATGTGGTGGCCGATGCCTTAAGCCGGAAATCCGACACCTTGAATGCTATGCTCAAGGAAAGGCTACCCGCCTTATATGAAGAGATGGAAAGCTTCGGGTTGGAGCTAGTTGAACCCGGATTCCTAGCTAACCTCGAAGTCAAACCCACACTGAAACATGACGTCAAGGAGGCCCGGAAGGGGCACAAGAGCATCGAAAGCATCAAGAAGAAGTTCCAGGAAGGCAAGACCCCAGAATTCTCGATGGATGAGCAAGGAGTAGTGTGGTTTGGGAAACGTTTATGCGTGCCCAACTAGGCAGAACTCAAGGACTTGATCCTACATGAAGCTCATGACACACCCTACTCTATTCACCCCGGTGGCACCAAGATGTATCAGGACCTCCGGGAAATATTCTCGTGGCACGACATGAAGAGGGAAATAGTGTCATATATTGCCAAGTGTGACGTGTGCCAGCGAGTCAAGGCTGACCACCAACGACCTGCCAGATTGCTACAACCCCTCCAATTGCCCAAATTGAAGTGGGACCGAGTCGGCATGGACTTCATCACCGGATTACCCAGGTCCAGCACAGGCCATAACTCTATATGGGTCATCGTCTACCATCTGACCAAGGTGTCTCACTTCATTCTGGTCAGTACCACCTATAGTGGTGACAAGCTAGCTAGCCTCTACACTGAGCGTATTGTGAGTCTTCATGGAGTCCCCAAAGAGATCATATCTGACCGAGGCACACAGTTCACCTCAAGATTCTGGAAGAAGTTCCAAGAAGCCCTCGGAACCAAGCTCTCTTTCAGCACCTCTTTCCACCCACAGACGGGCGGACAGACGGAGACAGTAAACTAGATACTCGAGGATATGCTCCGCGCTTGTGTCTTGGCACATGGTCCCAAATGGGAAGACTGTTGCCGTATCTGAGTTCTCATACAACAACAGCTACCAGTCCGTTCTCCAGATGGCCCTATTTGAAGTTTTGTACGGACGAAAGTGCCGCACCCTGCTCAACAAGTCCGAAACCGGCAAAGGGTTGATTTTCGGGTGGGATGTTCTGCAAGAGGCAGAAGATAAGGTGCAGCTTGTCCGAGAAAACCTGAAGGCAGCCAAGTCGCGACAAAAGAGCTATGCGGATTCTCACCGCAGAGAAGTGGAGTTCGTTCCCGGAGACCATGTGTACCTTCGCGTCACACCTCACAAGGGAACCAAGCGTTTCCATGTCAAGGGTAAACTTGCTCCAAGGTTCATTGGGCCTTTTAAGATCATGACAAGGCGTGGAGAAATTGCTTACCAGTTGGAGCTACCTTCAAAACTTTCGGGTGTGCACAACGTCTTCCATGTTTCACAACTTCAGAAATGTCTATAAGCGCCAAACCTTCCGTATCTTTATAAGTACATTGCCATCAGGCCATCGACCTTCAGCCAGATCTCACTTATCATGAGAGGCTAATCCGCATTTTGGATGAAGCAGAGCGTTGCACCAAAAGACGCACCATCAAGTATTTCATGGTTCAGTGGAGCAACCACACCGAAGCAGAAGCAACATGGGAACATGAAGACTATCTTCGATCTGAATTTCCGTACCTTTTTAGCACCTAGCTTAGGAATCTCGGGGACGAGATTCTTGTAAGGGGGATATGTCTGTCACACCCTGTTTTCACTTCGCTTTTATTGTAGTTGAAAAACCTGAGTTTCTTAAAACTTTTCAAAATTAATGATGTGAGTGCCATGGTTGTCAATGTACGCTTGTAGGCTTCATTGTGTGATATCAAAAACCATATTTTTCATAACCTAAATATTCTCAAAAATCATTTTTCTTATTTCTGATGTCTTCAACACCCTGCTTTGGGTTGCACTACAAGTCCTTGGTAGCAAGGAGTGCTTTCACCCAAAGTTGGTGATTTGGTTCTAAAACTACTTTCCCTTGCCAAAACCATAAATAATTATTTTATAAATTATTTTCCTATTTTATTTGCATGTCCATTTGTAAAGTCCAGAAATGATATTGCCTATATGGAAAAATACATTTGTGCCTTAGAAAAATCTGAGAAAATTTGGAGATACTCACAGGACATATATTTTACATACATAAGATTTTCAACCCCTATTATATTATAAATAATTGAGTAAAACCCTAAAAACCTATTCTGTTTGGTTATACCTTTTGAAATATTTCCAAAGGAAA